>NC_067407.1:13798845-15048845 GCF_009764475.1 Pristis pectinata
GGTGGCCGGGGGAGAGGATCGAGGAGGAGGAGGAGGTGGTGGCCGGGGGAGAGGAGGAGGTGGTGGCCAGGGGAGAGGAGGAGGAGGTGGTGGTGGTGGCCGGGGGAGAGGAGTAGGAGGAGGAGGAGGTGGCTGGGGGAGAGGAGGAGGAGGAGGAGGAGGAGGAGGAGGTGGTGGTGGTGGCCGGGGGAGAGGAGGAGGAGGAGGAGGAGGTGGTGGTGGCCGGGGGAGAGGAGGAGGAGGAGGAGGTGGTGGTGGCCGGGGGAGAGGAAGTGGAGGAGCAAGCGGAGGAGGAGGTGATTGTGGTGGTGGCCGGGGGAGAGGAGGAGGAGGAGGAGGAGGAGATGGTGGCCCGGGGAGAGGAGGAGGAGGAGATGGTGGCCGGGGGAGAGGAGGAGGAGGAGGAGGAGGTGGTGGCTGGGGGAGAGGAGGAGGTGGTGGCCGGGGGAGAGGAGGAGGAGGAGGTGGTGGCCGGGGGAGAGGAGGAGGAGGAGGTGGTGGCCGGGGGAGAGGAGGAGGAGGAGGTGGTGGCCGGGGGAGAGGAGGAGGAGGAGGTGGTGGCCGGGGGAGAGGAGGAGGACGAGGTGGTGGCCGGGGGAGAGGAGGAGGAGGAGGAGGAGGTGGTGGCCGGGGGAGAGGAGGAGGAGGAGGAGGAGGTGGTGGCCGGGGGAGAGGAGGAGGCGGAGGAGGTGGTGGTGGCCGGGGGAGAGGAGGAGGTGGAGGTGGTGGCTGGGGGAGAAGAGGAGGAGGAGGTGGTGGCCGGGGGAGAGGAGGAGGAGGTGGTGGCCGGGGGAGAGGAGGAGGAGGTGGTGGCCGGGGGAGAGGAGGAGGAGGAGGAGGAGGAGGTGGTTGCCAGGGGAGAGGAGAGGAGGAGGAGGTGGTGGCGGCGGCGGCGTCGGGGAGAGAAGGTGGTGTGGTGGGGGGGAGAGGAGGAGGTGGCGTTGGGGAGAGGAGGTGGCGTTGGGGAGAGGAGGTGGTTTGGTGGTGGTGGGGGCAGAGGTTTGGGGGCGGGGAGATGTGGCGCGGGGGGGTGGAGTTTAAAGGAGACATGCAGGGTAAGTTTTTACACAGAGTGGTACGTCCGTGGGAATGCACTGCCAGGTGCTGGTGGAAGCAGACATGATAGTGACATTTAAGAGGTATTTTAGACATGCATGTGAACATGCAGGAATGGAGGGCTCTGAATAACCTGAGTAAAGTTTAATTTGGCATCATGATTGGCACAGACATCATGGGCCAAAGGGTCTGTTCCTGTGTAGTATTGTTCTATGTACCATGAAGTAATTTGTCTCATATGATTTGTTAAACTGAAATTCAGCTAGTTTTTTGGATTGCAGACACAAGAGACTACAGATGCTGGAACCTTTGCCTGTCTGCTCCCACCACACAACATCACCCCTTGACATTCGACAGGTTTTTGGATTGTATGTAAATATTGGCACAGTGGCACAGCTGGTACAGCACCGGACACCTGGGTTCGATCTTGACCTTGGGTGCCGTCAACTATCTCCATCTTGGCACCATTCATACATACAGGGGCATGTGCTCTGCACTGCTTGCTGAGGTCAATGACCAGCTCTTTTGCTAACACTGAGGGAAAGGTTGTTATTGTGACACCATGCCACTTGGTTCTCTATCTCCTTAGTGTGTACAGCTTTGGTCCTCTCATTTAAGGAAAGGTATTATCATTGGAGCAGTTCAGAGGTTTAGTAGGATGATTCTGGGTGTGGAGGGATTGTCTTCTGAAGAAAGATTTGGACATAGAACACTGCAGCACAGTACAGGCCCTTCGACCCACAATGTTGTGCCAACATTTTATCTCGCTCTAAGATCTATCTAACCCTTCCCTCCCACATAGCTCTGCATTTCTCTATCATTCATGTGTCTCAGAGTCTCTTAAATGTCCCTAATGTATCTGCCCCCGCAACCTATGCAGGCAGTGCATTCCACGCACCCACCACTCTCTGTGTAAAAATAAAACAATTTACCCCTGACATGCCCCTTATACCTTCCTCCAATCACCTTAAAATTATGTCCCCTGGTGTTAGCCATTGTCGCCCTGGGAGAAAGTCTCTGACTGTCCACTCGATCTATGCCTCTTATCATCTTGTACACCTCTATCAAGTCACCTCTCATCCTCCCCTCCAAAGAGAAAAGCCCTAGCTCACTCAACCTATCCTCATAAGATGTGCTCTCCAATCCTGGTAAATCTCCTCTGCACCCTCTCTAAAGCTTCCACATCCTTCCTATAATGAGGCGACCAGAACTGAACACAAAGATTGAACAGCTTGAGTCTATAGTTTAGAACAACTGAAGTTCAGAAAAATGAGAGATGATCTTATTGAAATATAAAATTCTTAGGAGGCTGGGGAGAGTAAATGCTGGGAGGCTGTTTTCCCCCTTATGGAGAAAGCCAGAGGGCGTTGTCTCAGAATAAATGGGGATAAATGGACTGAGATGAGGATGAAATTCTTTAAGGTGTTTGTGTGTCTTTAGAACTCCTTCCTCCATTTAGCTGTGGAGACTGAATTTTCGAATATATTCAAAACTGTGATAAATGGAATCAAGAGTATGGAGAGAGCACAGAAAAGTGGGCTTGAGGAAGGTTGGATCAGTTGTGACATTATTGAATGCCGGAGCAGTTCGAAGGGCTAGATGGCCACCTTTTCTTATTTCCTATTGTCTTTTTGTCCTGATATGTACATTGTAAGTTATTGCCAGATTTGGTTTGATGATTCTCCTTCCAGAGTCTCGGTATTTTACTACACTGAAGGTGTTATATAAATACACATTACTCTTTATGACCCAAGTACAAAGCACATACTTCAAAGGCCTCTCTCATCTGTATCATAGAGAAACTTTTTATGCTCGTTTCTCCTTATGTCATAGAAGGAAGCCATTTGGCCCATTGAGTTTGTGCTGGCTCTGAGTAATCGGATCAATAAGAGAACCACATATGCACGGGCGTACACTTTTTTTATAAACCTTCATTCTCCTCAGCCCAGCAGATTCACTATAGCCAGGTGGCCTTGGAGTACTGTGCAATTCTCTTGCATCACCACTTTCCAAAAAGTAACCCTGCTTAATACTCTCAACTCTCCCAACTTCACCCCTAACTCCTTGCATGCCAGAGTTCTGCTGAATATTTCCATTGTTGTCTCTGGACTTTGTTAGAGTAATAGAGTCATTGGTACTCTCAGAATCAGTACAACAAGACAGAAGTTACTTGGCCCATTGTGCCTGTGCCACCATTTTGTGACTTTCAATTATTTATACTCCTGGCTCTTTCCTTATAAACACTCGGATATTTTCTGGCATTCCTTACTTCTGGCATTCCTCACTTCTAGCATTCATGATGCTCAGCAGCACCTCTACTTCCTCAGGAGGCTAAAGAAATTTGGCATGTCCCTGTCGACCCTCACCAATTTTTATTAATGCACCATAGAAAGCATCCTATCTGGATGCATCATGGCTTGGTATGACAGCTGCTCTGCCCGGGACTGCAAGAAACTGCAGAGAGTTGTGCACACAGCTCATCACGTCGCGGAAACCAGCCTCCCCCTCCATGGACTCTGTCTATACTTCTTGCTGCCTCAGTAAAGCAGCCAGCATAATCAAAGACCCCACCCATCCCAGACATTCTCTCTTCTCCCTTCTCCAATCAGGCAGAAGATACAAAAGCCTGAAAGCACGTGCCACCGAGCTTAAGGACAGCTTCTATCCCACTGTTATGAGACTATTGAACGGTTCCCTAGTAGAATAAAATGGACTCTTGACCTCACAACTTACCTCGTTGTGACTTTGTATCTATTGTATGTCTGCACTGCACTTTCTCTGTAGCTGTAACACTTTATTCTGCATTCTGTTATTGTTTTACCTTGTACTACCTCAATGCATTGATGTAGTGAGTTTGTCTGTATGAATGATATGCAAGATAAGCTTTTCACTGTACTTCAGTACATGTGACAATAATAAACCAATAATAATACTACATGAACAACTTTCTTAATTACATTTTTACGAATCTTTCCTCAGCTGTTATGTCTCCTTTTATCCAGAGGCCTATCTTTTGAGGCCTCTTCATCATCTTGCAGCAATACATCTAGTTTATATTCTGTCCATCTCATATTCGAAGATTGCTCACTACTGATCTGTTGTTCTGTTTGCTGATTTGCCTGCTGAGTTAATCTGGATATATTTCACTGAACTCTCTCCCTATCTGGCACTCTGACACCTCAATTTACTTTGCAGTTAAGTTTAAAAGTGAAAACAGCAATGAACTGACCACAATAGTTATCATTTTGTCCACTTAGTTCCCCAGACAAAAAGAGTGAAAAAGGAAAACTCTTCTTTGTAGATTGAGGAGTTTTTGGGGGAGGGTACTTTTTAAGGAAGGATACTATTTATTTCAATAGCCTCGAAGCTAAGAAACTAGCTCAAAATTTGGAATGGGTCGTTAGAAGTATAACTTTTAAATAAAACCATTCCAGAACTTGCATATGATACAAAAGTGCTACAGGGAACTAAGGCAGGTGACTTAAAAGGCCCATTGTGTGCAAGGTGCCATGTAATGAGAGCAAATTGCTTGTAATGCACTTGGCTGAAGAAATGTTGGCTTGTTCATGCCACACAGTTAGACCTTTTAAAGGCAACTTCAATAAAGTCAGGAATAGTAGATCATTATTCAAGGAGCAAAAGCAATGAGGTGCATGTGGGAAAAGTAGCTAGAATCACAAGTTGTTTTCCCATCAAGTACAACATGAAGACTACTGTGCCTAGGCTGTGTTACATTCTGGGTAGTCAGAAGAGTTAGAGATTTGAACAGGGATATGTGGGAAGAGCAGAACAGTGGATGTATAGTGCAGTAGTTTAGGACTGATGCAGAGGTATGAAGAGGAAGAATATCAGTGGCATTAATTTTGTATTCTCTGGCAATAATCTAGCGCATGAAGTAGGCTGAATAGTCAGTTATGGTGTAAATTTCTCTGTAATTTTCCATAGAACTACAGCTGAGTTTTATCCACTTTTGGACTTGAGTAAAATCAATACAGCACATTGTAGAAAGCTAGGGAGGGAATTGCAGGACCCCTGGCAGAAATAGTTGCAACATTTTTAGCCACGAATGAGGTATCGGAAGACTGGAGGGTAATGTTGTGCCTTTATTTAAGAAGGGCTGCAAGGACAAGCCAGGGAACTACAGACTGGTGAGCTTAACATCAGTGGTAGGAAAGTTACTGAAGGGTGTTCTGGGGGACAGGATCTACCAGCATTTGGAAAGGCAAGGACTGATAAAGGATAGTCAGCGTGGGTTTGTGTGGGAAAACATGTCTCAAATTTGACTGAGTTTTTTGAAAAGAGGTAATGAAGAGGATTGACAAGGCCAGGACGGTAGATGTCCTGCATAGTAGGCTAGTCTGGAAGGTTAGGACACATAGGATTCAGGGTGAGGTAGCCAATTAGATACAAAATTGACTTGGTGGAAGGAGTCAAGAGTGTGATAATGGAGAGTTGCTATTCAGATAGGAGGCCTGTGACCAGTGGTGTGCCACAGAGGTCAGTGCTGGGTCTATTGTTGTTTGTCATCTATATTAACGATTTGGATGACAATGTTGTTAACGTGGTCAGTAAGTTTGCGAATGACGACAAAATTGGTGGTCAAGTGGACAGTGAAGAAAGTTATCTAAGATTACAACAGGATCTAGATGAACAGGTGAGGTGGAATTTAACTGACAAATGCGAAGTTTTGCATTTTGATAGGTTAAACCAGGGCAAGACTTGCACAGTAAATGGTAGGGCCTTGGAGAGTGTTGTAGAAAAGAGAGACCTAGGGTTACAGGTACGTAGTTCTCTGAAAGTGGTGACACAGGTAGACTGTGGTGAAGAAGGCGTTTGACACACTTGCCTTCATCTGTCAAGGCACTGAGTACAGGAGTTGGGATATCTTGTTGCAACTGTTCAAGTTGCTGGTGAGACCACCCTTGGAGTACTGTGTGCTGTTCTGGTCGCCCAGCTGCAGGAAGGATGCCATTAAGCTGGAAAGGATGCAGAAAAGATTTGTGAGGACTTTACCAGGACTGGAGGGCTTGAGTTGTAAGGATAGGCTGGAGCTTTTTTTCTTGGAGTGTAGGAGGAAGGGGTGATCTTGTAGAAGTGTATAAAATCATGAGGGGTGTAAATAAGGTGGCTGGTCATTGTCTTTTTCCCAGAGTAGGGGAATCTAAAACTACTGGACATAGATTTATGGTGAGAGGGGAATGATTTAAAAGGGACTGGGGGGAGGGGGGTAATTTTTCACACAGAGGGTGGTGAGTATGTGGAACAGGCTGGCAGAGGAAGCTGTAGAGGAGGGTACAATAACAACATTTAAAAGGCATTTGGACAGGTACATAGAAAAAGTTTCAAGGGAAATGATGCAGCTTTACAAAACTCTGGTTAGACCACACTTAGAGTACTGTGTCCAGTTCTGGTCACCTCAATTATAGGAAGGATGTGGAGGCGTTGGAAAGGGTGCAAAGGAGATTTACCGGGATGCTGACTGGATTAGAGAGTATGGATTATGAGGAGAGACTAAAGGAGCTAGGGCTTTACTCATTGGAGAGAAGGAGGATGAGGGGAGACATGATAGAGGTATACAAAATATTGAGAGGAATAGATAGAGTGGACAGCCAGTGCCTCTTCCCCAGGGCACCAATGCTTAATACAAGAGGGCATGGCTTTAAGGTACTGGGTGGGAAGTTCAAGGGAGATGTCAGAGGGAGGTTTTTCACCCAGTGAGTGGTTGGTACATGGAATGCACTGCCTGGGTTTGTGGTGGAGGCTGATACGTTGGTCAAGTTCAAGAGATTGTTAGATAAGCATATGGAAGAATTTAAGATAGAGGGATATATGGGAGGAAGGGGTTAGATAATCTTAGGAGTGGTTTGAAGGTCAGCACAACATGGTGGGCTGAAGGGCCTGTATTGTTCTATGGTTCTATGAAATGGGCTAAATGCAGGCAAATGGGACTAGCTAAGATAGACATCTTGCTCAGCATGGATGAGTTGGGCCAAAAGTCCTGTTCCTGTGCTGTATTACTCTCTCTTTGATAAGAGAAAAAGATTTAGCCCACTGTGTCCATTCTGTCTTTTTGTGACATCTCAGTCCTACTGCACCTCCTTAGCAATAATCCCTCAGTTTTTTTCCTGGCTTTCCTTAGTTCTAGCATTCATAACACTATAGGAGAGTATAACTCTTGATACATTTTAAGTTCTATTATATCACATTTCTCCTCTTCATATATGCACAGCTCTAACATTTCTCTTTATCCAAAGAAGCCCATACTTAGATAATCCTTTGTCATCTTGTATCTCCTGGCTCTGGAGATTGTAATGAGCACTATGACCACGATAATGGTATTACAAGAACACAGGAAAAGAAGTGGGCCATCTGGCCCCTCAGGCTTCAATATGAGCTGCCCTAGGTCTCAGCTCTTCTGTGTCAATTCCTCATAGTCCTGAACTTCCTTGATCTTTCTTTCAAAAATATTTCTGCCTCTTTAAATACATACAGTGATCTAGCATTCACAACCCTCCAAAGTAGAGAATTGCAGAGATTCACTACCCTCTGAGAAGAAATTCCCATGGCCCTCAGCTTTAAATGACCGCCCCCTTGCAACTGTGTCTCTTTGTTCCAGAATCTCCCATGGGTGGAATTGTTGGAGATCTTAGTTATGAAGATACTGTACCTAAAACAGGTTAGAAAGGCAGGCTCAGAAGATGTATAGTTTGAAGTTTTTATGGTGAAAAATTTGGATGTCATCCAAATGTTTTTTTTCTCAGCCTGATAAAGATGGTCTAGATAAAGGTTGTGTTATAAAATCTGCAAAAATATTCAGAGGCTATGACCTGTTTCCTTTCATATGCTCATAGATGACAAAGTATGGAGTCAATACGGTCCTTAAAAGTGAAATTGGCAAGTTTATTTTCTAAGTTTCTGGTTGTCTGTTGGCTGTGATTGTAATGTCTTCTGACATCTGTGTTCTCTGGGAGCTTATCTCTTTATCTTGGGGAATTGGTGAGGAATATTGCATTTTTTTCCTCGCTCTGCAGATGGTTAGTTTTGTGGACAGGTAGATAATGTTATAAGTTACGGATTGACTAAGTGTAGATTTCATGGTCTTCTTACTCATTTTGTATATTCATATATAAATACAGGTCTTTCTAAAACTGTGCACACTTGAATTGATTTGTGAACTCTTCGTGTTGTCTTCAAAAAAGTTTAGTGGCTTCCTATAATCTTAGGTAATGGATTTCTAAGGTTCTTATCCTCGGCTTTGTTCTGGGACAGTCCATCCTGCTGTTCACGTCTTCCAGCTCGGTGTCTTTCCCCAATTCTTATTTTTCTTGTTCTTCAGTTCACTTTGGTTTTGCCCTCCTGAATTCCCTGCCTGAACATTCCTTCATTCCTGTCTCTCCTTAAGAGGATCCTTGGTGCCCATTTGCATTTGCCCAATCTTCTGTATTCCTCTTCCACTCACCTCCATGTCACTGGTATGGTGTCCACTGTTCTATGCCAACTTTTTCTATGTAATAAGTTCTCCAGAAATGTAAGTAACTGTGTGATCTGCACCTTTTGAATTAAATGTGGTAACCTGACGCTGAGATCCACAGCCTATGGTTTGACTCCTGGTGTGATCCATTCATTTCCATCTGTATTTTTGGTAAAATTATTCAATATATGTCATTGAAGAAGAATGAATGAAGGAAAAAACTTTGCAAAACTAAGCTGAGGTTATTCTTTCATTCAGATGCAGCTCTTTAGATGTAAATTTATCCTCCTCTGATCCTCTCTCAATTGAAGAAGCGACATATGACCACCTTAAGTGACTTATCCTTTCATATTACCTTTGTTCTTTTCTGTGCCCTCAAAGCAGCTGACCTGATTCTAGTCTTTTCCCCATACTGGTGATGTTCCAGTATGGATAAGCTGCTTTCCTTTCCATTACTTTCCTTGTACCAATTTCCTTACTCCTGTTAATTTTAATCCTAAGAATTTCTTTCAAGAGATGATGTGAGTTGAACTGGTGTACTACTCCAAGCAAAACCATAATGGCATGCTGGTGCCCTGTGTCACTTCAGTGCCTCGTGGGATTTCTTTTTTGGGCATGTTTGATTAAAGAAATCTTGAACAAAGCAGAGTAGATGAAGGCAAGTTTATTTTGTTTTGAAAGAAGTTGCTTAAGAAGTTCTCTTTCTTTTCATTGGCACACATTCAACTTAATTCCTTGCCAATCAAAATTGTTCAGAGATGGTATAGGAAGGCAAAAGTTAAGTGTTGAGGTTGTGCAATGCTTTTGTTTTTTCTGGTCTTGAAGGAAAACTTCTCATGGGTTTCGAGGCTTTGGATCATTGCCCAAGGAATGTAGAGGGGATTTGTTGCACTGCTGTCCCTTTTGAAGGCTGTTTAGTTATTCTAAATCTTGACTTTGTTTCACAATAAATACTGTAATTAGAACTTGTGGGCATTTCAACCACAGTGCTAGAAGAAAATAGAATGGGTGTGTCATTTTCACTATTATACTGATACATACATACATAATAAATGTATGCCTATGTGCATATGTCAGACATTTGCCTGGACCAAACTTAATGACATTCTCCATTTTCTACATCAGTCATCCTATGGCTTCTGAGTATGATTATTAAATTTGGAGTGGGTTTGAACTGTGGTTTCGTATGCATTCATTAATAGTCCAAAGTCATTTTATCCTAGCAGAGTAGTTTAGATTTAATTTCATTTTCTTGGTATTCTTGTCATCACACAAGGACCATGAAGAGCCCCACAATTTTCATTGTTAAGAAGGCTCAGGATTATTGTTGAAAGTCATTTATTCAAAAACAAGTTGATTTTTCACATGATTAGAATTTTGGGTCAGTAGCTCTTTTGAATATATGCTTGTAACAGTGCAACTCAGATGGAGTGTTTAACAGTCCTAAGGAGCTTATGGCTAACAACTGATTCAAATTCACTCTCATATATGTTGCCTTGTGTGGAAGTAATGAGTAGCCCTGGGATTTGAAGTTGCTGTATTCTTGTGGAAAAGCAGCCTTGAGAAACAACTATAATTGCAACCTAATGCTGTGTGGTGTATGAAGTTTGTATTTTGTAAATCCTCCTATTCATGGGGGAAAAATAAGGGAAACTAAAAATCAAATTGAATACAAACTGATCTATAGAATTGTACTATTCTTTATATCTGGACTTTGTTGCTTCTGGTCTTTTTCCAAGCAAAAATCGGTGAGAGTGAATGTTAGCAGTTGATGATGTATTGAGCTGCTTCTGCTGTGTGAGAATATTCCTCCTGGGCACAGTAGCAAAATTCTAATCATGTGAGAAATCAACATGTTTCTGAATAAATGTCTTGCAACACTAGTAAGTTATAGCTGCGCATGGAAAGAGGTAGAAGGGGAATGTGTGGGGCAACGTGAATTGTTCTATCAGGGCCTCTGACATTAGCATTGATCGAAATGAATTCCTCCTGTGCTGTAAAACTGTCCAACTCTGATCTTTAATCTTTGAAAGAGCGATTCTGGTGTTGTTCCATCAGTTTCTAATTGTCGATATGTGCTTTTTTTTTCCAGAAGGCTACCACGATGGCAACCTTGGAAAGCCTGTCAAAAGATTCTTTCAGTTTGCATCAAAGTGGTCAATTGAAGAATGATTCTGGTAAAGAAAACAAAGGTGGTTACAAACTTTCAAGTAAGTCATTTGTTTTGCTTTCAGGTTTTCTGGTGCCTTTATTGGTAAATTGGTTTATTATTGTCACAGATACCAAGGTGCAGTGAAAAACTTGTCTTGCATACTGTCCATACAGGTCATTTCATTACAACAGTGCATTGAGGTAGTACAAGGTAAAATAATAATAGAATGCAGAATAAAGTGTTACAGTTACAGAGAGAGTGCAGTGCAGTGCAGGCAGACAATAAGGTGCAAGGCCATAATGAGGTAAATTGTGAGGTCAAGAGTCCACCTTATCGTAATAGGGGACCATTCAATAGTCTTATAACAGCAGGACAGAAGCTGTCCTTGAGCCTGGTGGTACGTGCTTTCAGGCTTTTGTATCTTCTGTCTGATGGGAGGGGGGAGAAGAGAGAATGTCTGGGGTGGGTGGGGTCTTTGATTATGTTTGCTGCTTCGAATTTATATTAAAGGACAATATCAGATTATGGATTGAGCAGAACATCAAGACTGTGTTCATTTGATGGATGTGCTTGTATTTACTGTAAGAAATGATCAAAGCCAAAAGAAAACTGCAGATGCTCGAAGTCAGAAATAAAAACAGAAAACGCTGGAGTTAATCAGCAGATCACACAGCATTTGGGGAGAGGGAAACAGTTGATATTTCAGTTTGACAGAAAGCAAGTGTGTTTCAAGTCACAATAAGCAGGAGGGGTAGGGAGAACAAAGGGAAAAAGCTTGAGTGGTAATGGTAGAGGCATCTTGATGCTTGTTATTAGTGTTATCAATGCTCCTTGAAAGTGAGGGCTATGTTTCTATAGGACCAGCCTGTATTAGGAGATGGAACAAACTGAAAAAAGTTCCTTGCAAGCCAGCAAGTTTGGAGTATATTTTATCTTCAGATAACTGAAGGTTTGTTTTTTGCTGTTGTTTCAGTGCAGTTCTGCAGGCTAGAGTGCAATCTGCCAGCAGAAAACCTAAATACAATTCTGCTAAACACACCAATAAGCACATTTTGGCTTATTGGAGCAGCACACTGTCTGAGGAAAAAAACATATGTTATTCATATCAGATAACTTGCATACATGTTATTTTTCCTGTCAGTCTTATTTTTATCAGTTTACTGATTTCAGTTTTTAAATTTCTGTGGATTTTGTCAAGGACTCTAGTATAGTTAGAGGAGGAAGGCAAACCACATTGTAATTTGTAAATTCGGAATGTTTTTTTATTACATTATCCATTGTGCAGATTGTTAACCCATGAATATAAAATCAGTCCTCTGAAAACTGATGAGCAGGTTATGGGAAAAAAACCTGATATTTGCATATATGCAATCTCTAAGATGTTCTTCACATCAAGGGACAGTTTATGTTTGTATAATCACAATCCAGTGTGCCATTTATCTAAAGTCACACATGAATCTAGTGGACATGGTAGTCTTGAAATATCAAAGAATTGAAGTTGAGATGATTTTCTTCCTATTAAGCCGGGTACAATAATGGCACTTCCAATGTGGAAATATCATTCAAGTTGGTTTAAACTCCATATATGCATATAATTAAGTTGTTTAATTGAGATGGAAAGCAACTTAAAATTTCAAAGAAGCTTTTACTGAAGCAGTCTTTGCTCAACCAGAAGTTGGTCCTACAACTCCCAGGAAGGTTGCTGACTTGAGTCACTGCTGGCTGCTTGATTGAAATATCCTTAGCAAATTTCATGGTGGACTATAAAAGAGCAGAGCCAATGTTGAAGGATTGGGAGGAAGTGGTCTAGCAGAAGGCTTTTAAATATTGCTCCACAAAAGATCTATACAAGATGATATTATTTGGACTGTTTGAGCTATAGAAATGCAACATACCACCAAAGAACAAATGCAGCTTTGCAAATATGGATGACCTCTTCTTGGCAGCCATCTTTTAATGATATCATGCGCCCTGAACAGAGACCTAAACATGAGCAAATATTTCCTGAAGTTCAGCTCTATATCCTGCTCTGCACCACAATACTCTGTTGGTAACCTGTGACAAAAGTGTATGATATGCCCTACCTTGCAGCCAATCTTGGAGTGATGCTGGACTGTACTCTCACCTTCAAAGACCAGGTAACCATAGAAACATAGAAAAACTACAGCACAATTCAGGCCCTTTGGCCCACAAAGCTGTGCCAAACATGCCCCTACCCTAGAAGTTACCAGGCTTACCCATAGCCCTCTATTTTTCTCAGCTCCAGATACCTATCCAACAGTCTCTTGAAAGACCCAATCATATCCGCCTCCACCACTGTTGCCGGCAGCCCATTCCACGCACTCACCACTCTCTGAGTAAAAATCTTACCCCTGACATCTCCTCTATATCTGCTCCCCAGCACCTTAAACCTATGTCCTCTTGCGGCCACCATTTCAGCCCTGGGGAAAAGCCTCTGACTATCTACCCGATCAATACCTCTCATCATATTATATACCTCTATCAGGTCCCCCCTCATCCTCCATCTCTCCAAGGAGAAAAGGCCGAGTTCCCTCAACCTGCTTTCATAAGGCATGCTCCGCATTCCAGGCAGCATCCTTGTAAATCTCCTCTGCACCCATTCTATAGCTTCCACATCCTTCCTGTAGTGAGGTAACCAGAACTGAGCACAGTACTCCAAGTGGGGTCTGACCAGGGACCTATATGGCTGCAACAATACCTCTCGGCTCCTAAATTCAATTCCCCGATTGATGAAGGACAGTACATCATATGCCTTCTTAACCACAGAGTCTACCTGGGTAGCTGCTTTGAGCGTCCTATGGACTTGGACCCCAAGATCCCTCTGATCCTCTACACTGCCAAGAGTTCTACCATTAATACCATATTCTGCCATCATATTTGACTTACCAAAATGAACTACTTCACACTTATCTGGGTTGAACTGCATCTGCCACTTCTCAGCCCAACTTTGCATCCTATCTATTGTCCCTCTGTAACCTCTGACAGCCCTCCAAACTATCCACAACACCCCCAACCTTCGTGTCATCCGCAAACTTACTAACCCACCCCTCCGCTTCCTCATCCAGGTCATTTATAAAAATCACAGAGTAAGGGTCCCAGTACAGATCCCTGAGGTACACCACTGGTCACCGACCTCCACTCAGAATACGACCCTTCAGCATCCACTCTTTGCCTTCTGTGGGCCAGCCAGTTCTGGATCCACTCTGCAATGCCCCCTTGGATCCCATGCCTCCTCACTTTCTCCATAAGCCTTGCATGGGGTACCTTATCAAATGCCTTGCTGAAATCCATATACACTACATCTACTACTCTCCCTTCATCGATGTGTTTAGTCACATCCTCAAAAAAAAATTCAATCAGGCTCGTAATGCAGGACCTGCCCTTGACAAAGCCATGCTGACTGTTCCTAATCATATTATACCTCTCCAAATGTTCATAAATCCTGCCTCTCAGGATCTTCTCCATCAGCTTACCACCACTGAGGTAAGACTCTGTCTATAATTCGCTGGGCTATCCCTACTCCCCTTCTTGAATAAGGGAACAACATCCACAACCCTCCAATCTTCCGGAACCTCTCCCGTCTCCATCGACGACGCAAAGATATCGTCAGAGGCTCTGCAATCTCCTCCCTCGCCTCCCACAGCAGCCTGGGGTACATCTCATCCAGTCCCAGCGACTTATCTAACTTGATGCTTTCAGCACCTCCTCTTTCCTAATATCTACATGCACAAGCTTTTCAGCCCGCTGCAAGTCCCCACTACAATCCCTCAGATCTTTTTCAGTAGTGAATACTGACGTAAAGTATTCATTAAGTACCTCCGCTATTTCTTCCAGATCCATACGCACTTTCCCACTGCTGTACTTGATAGGCCCTACCCTTTCGCATCTTATCCTCTTGCTCTTCACGTACTTGTAGAACACCTTGGGGTTTTCCTTAATCCTGTCCGCCAAGGCCTTCTCATGTCCCCTTCTGGCTCTCCTAATCTCTTTCTTAAATTCCTTCCTTTTAGCCTTGTACTCTTCCAGATCTCTAACATTACCTAGCTCCCTGTACCTTTTGTAAGCCTTTCTTTTCCTTTTGACTAGATCTATCATAGCCTTCGTACACCACGGTTCCTCTATCCTCACGTGATTCCCATCTCATCGGAACATGTCTATGCAGAACTCCACACAAATATCCCCTGAATATTTGCCACATATCTTCCGTACTTTTCTCAGAGAACATCTGTTCCCAATTCAATCTTCCAATTTCCTGCCTGAGAGCCTCATAATTCCCTTTACTCCAAGTAAACGCCTTTCTAGTCTGTCTGTTCCTATCTCTCTCCAGTAATAACGTTAAGGAGATAGAATTATGATCACTATCACCAAAATGTCCACCCACTGAGATCTGACACCTGACCAGGTTCATTTCCCAATACCAAATCAAGCACAGCCTCTCCTCTTGTAGGTCTATCTACATACTGTGTCAAGAACCCTTCCTGAGCACACCTAACAAACTCCACCCCATCTAAACCCCTCACTGTCTGGAGATGCCAGTCGATGTTTGGGAAAGTAAAATCCCCCATCACAACAACTCTGTTATTCTCACACCTTTCTAGGATCTGTTTCCCTATCTGCTCCTCAATATCCCTGTCACTATTGAGTGGCCTATAAAAAACACCCAGTAAAGTTATCGACCTCTTCCTGTTCCTAACTTCCACCCACAGAGACTCTGTAGACAATCCCTCCACGTCGTCCACCTTTTCTGCAGTCGTGACACTACCTCTGATCAACAGTGCCACTCCACCACCTCTTTTGCCTCCCTCCCTGTCCTTCCTGAAACATCTAAAACCCGGCACTTGAATCAACCATTCCAGTCTCGGAGCCATCCAAGTCTCCGTAATGGCCACCACGTCATAGCTCCAAGTATCGATCCAAGCTCTAAGCTCATCTGCCTTATTCACAATACTCCTTGCGTTAAAATAGACACGTCTCAAGCCTGTCTGAACACGTCCCTTCTCTATCACCTGCCTATGGTACTTACTACTAGCTTTCTCTATTTGAGAGCCAAACACCTCTTCCCCAGTCTCTCCAGTTTGGATCCCACCCCCCAACAATTTTAGTTTAAACTCTCCCCAGTAGCTTTAGCAAACCTCCCTGCCAGCATGTTGGTCCCCCTAGGATTCAAGTGCAACCCGTCCTCTTTGAACAGGTCATACCTGCCCCAAAAGAGGCCCTAATGATCCAGAAAACTGAATCCCTGCTCCTTACTCCAATCCCTCAGCCACACATTTAACTTCCTCATTCTGTTCCTATACCCACTTTCGCTTAGCACAGACAGTAATAACCAGTTAGACATAGATCAGGACCATCTTGATCCAGTAACTGGTAAACATAAAGTGGGGAGAAACTGCTTCAGTCCTGCTGACATCAGCACTGGCCCTTGTATGCTCAGTGAGTGAGTACCGTGGACCATTATTGGCCAGGTTTGGCCTTGGTTGACTTCTTGATGACCAGTTGACTGTAGCATCACCAGAACTCTCATGTCCATTCCAAGATTCTGGTAAACATTGTTCTCCTGTCCATTCCTCCCTGAAATTATCACCTTCTATGAAATGTAGTGAATCAGGAAAAATAAACATCTTCCTAGCTACCAGGACCTCACCAACGTCCCTTGCTATTGTATGACCATAAGACAGGAGCAGAATTAGGCCATTTGGCCATCAAGTCTGCTCCAGCATTCATTCATGGCATCAACACCATTCTCCTACCTTCTCCCCATAACCTTTGCACCCTTACTACTCAAGAACCTATCAACCTCTGCTTTAAATATACCCAATGACTTGGCTTCCACAGCCATCTGTGGCAATGAATTCCAGAGATTCACCACCCTCTGTCTAAAGAAATTCATCCTCATCTCTGTTCTAAAAGGACACCCTTCTATTCTGAGGCTGTGCCCTCTGGTTCCTAGACTCTCCCACTACTGGAAACATCCTCTCCACATCCACTCAATTCAGGCCTTTCAGTATTCGGTAGGTTTCAATGAGATCCCCCTCATCCTTCTGAACTCCAGCGAGTACAGGCCCAGAGCCATCAAATGCTGTTCAATCAATGGCGTCCTACAATCTGTTCTGGGCCCATGCATTTGTATCCAATGAAGCAATTACAGCACTCATAAAGTTTGGAAAACTAGTTGGAACTTGCAAAACGTTGCAAACAAAAACCCAGTGAAAGGTCCAACACAAAGGTCAATGACTTTGATGTTCCTTGCAGATTATGGGAATCTGAACTGTATCAGCACAGCTGCGATTGTTTGATGCACAGATGGAAAATGCAGGATTCTTCAATGTCATCACGTACAGTTAATGAAACACAAAGAAGGTGTCAATTTGATAATACTCTTCCAACAGTGATAGTTATGTACATTAAACATTTAAATGTAAAATGGGTTCCTCTACGAGTGCAGCAGCCAAATGGAAGAAGTCTGCTTGTGCCTATTCCCAGTTTGTTGTCTATGCCCTGCTCTTTGGTATACAGGCAAGGCACTGGGATCTACCAAGAAGCAAAGTTCTTTGATTTAAATTCAAGGTTAAAAAGACTGTTTAGGTGGGAAAACTGTCTATTTGGTTACAGGCTGCTTCAAAATAGTTAGGCAAATTATCTCAACAGGTTGAAATCACTCCCAGCTTCTGGTGTGAAATTGGATTGCAACTTTCTGTTCCTTAATGGTTTAACCTCACCTTTTCCTATTAGATATAATTGGTGATTTCTTGGCTAGGATATTATTTATGATTGTCACTGTTACAGACCATTTTGGTTTATTGATTGTTAATCTGCATCCTATTATACTGTGTTTTCCCCATGGGAAGTCAACACACTGATTGCGAATAATTGGGGAGGTGTCTTGGAAATGGCTTGGGAATAAAATTATGGAGGTTTTGATTCTGTCATTTAGAGGCCACAAGCTTGTGTTGGACACTATAAATGCAAAGTATTCATATAATGTAAGGTCCCTAATCAATAAGTCTTTTCATTATGTCACATCAATGAGTATACAGATTAGTCTTTCTGCACACCAAGTTAAATCTGCTTTATTTTTAATCATTATATTTTTCTCTTAGCTTCAGACTGACTGCCATACAAAGAAAATACATTGAAATGATTAAGCTTTTTTAGATGTAATTTTCAAAGAGTATTGCAATAACAGTTTATCCACTTTTTTTGAAGCGGAGATTAAAATGGATATTGAGAGACTCTATGAAGCAGTACCTCACCTATCAAAATTTTTTTTCATTGAAGACAAAATTGGTGAAGGTAAGTTTAAACAATTTAGTTACCAATACTTGGAAACAACAGATCCTCTTGTGTTTTCATCTTGCTCTTTATATCTTTTAATTGCTTTTTGGCATGCCATAATGTGAATCTTGTTCTGTTTAGCTCTTAACCTGGCCTTTTATGGGAACTATTTTCCTTGTGATGTAATTCAACATCAGGCTTTAGTAAAAGAGTTATAGACTTATTTACTGAGACCCTGACAGATATATCAAGAAAACAGACCTAACATAGTATGGCTTTTTTTCCTGATGCATCATACTCTGCCAATAGAATAGATAATATTTAATATTTCAATATGCATTTCTGGCACAGCAATGTAGGCAAGGCAAATGAAATCGTGGATAGTCAGTCTTCAAGTCAGTCTTCAAGTCTTATACCACTAATATCATGTTTGAAACTGAAAAGACTCAACATCCACATTTACTAATGCTCATTCTGGCACATCGCTATCCCATCCCCATGGCCATCTTTAAATAAATGTACTGAAAAAGAACATGGGGAACAGCATTTTATTGCAAAAATGTTGAAGTACAGACTAAGTCCATTTTGTCCAGCACCGATATATTCTCTTGAACTTGCATTGTAAACTATTACAAAAGGTAACCCTTGTACTTTCAGAAAACCACCTGGCTGAGCTACGCACTCATTTCCAGCACTCTTGAAATCATTATCATTTCCTTTGTCTTAGAAATTCTGTCTTCTATCCTTCATCATTAATGTGTTTCTCCCCAGCCCCCCCATTGCAAATTCACCCACACCATCTTTTTTGTTAACAGTTTGCAGATGACCCAAAAATTGATGATGCTGTGGATAGTGAGGAGAATAGTTTGAAACTACAGAGAGCTATCACTCAGCTGGTAAATTGGGCAGAAAAGTGGCAGATGGAATTTAATCCTGATAAGTGTGGAATGATGCATTTTGGAGGTCAAGAAAGGGTAGGTCATATACCATGAATGGTGGGGCCCTAGGTAGTATTGAGGAACAGCAGGACCTGGTGTACAAACCTGCAGGTCCCTGAAGGTGATAGTCTGGGTAGATAGGGCAGTATTGAACACCTACCGAATGTTGCCCTCATTAACTGAGGAATAGAATATAAGAGCAGAGAAGTTGTGGTACAGCTTTATAAAACATAGGTAAGGCCACTTCTGGAATATGGTGGGCAGTTTTAATCATCTCAGTATAGAAAGGATAAATTGCCCTGAAGAGCTTTAGTAGAAGAGTTGTAGACTTACTGAGACCCTGACAGATATATCAAGAAGACAGACCTAACATAGTATGACTTCTTTCCTGATGCATCATACTCTGCCAATAGAATAGATAATATTTAATATTTCACTATGCATTTCTGGTACAGCAATGTAGGCAAGGCAAATGAAATCGTGGATAGTCAGTCTTCATGACTTTAAAATAATGGGTGGGAAGTTCAAGGGAGATGTCAGAGGGAGGTTTTTCACCCAGAGAGTCGTTGGTGCATGGAATGCGCTGCCTGGGGTGGTGGTGGAGGCTGATACGTTGGTCAAGTTCAAGAGATTGTTAGATAAGCATATGGAGGAATTTAAAATAGGATGCAGAGCTGGGCTGACAAGTGGCAGATGGAGTTCAATCCAGAGACGTGTGAGGTGGTACACTTTGGAAGGACAAACTCCAAGGTGGAGTACAAGATAAATGGCAGGATTCTGGGCAGTGTAGAGCAGAGGGATCTGGGGGTTCATATCCACAGATCACTGAAAGTCACCTCATAGGTAGATGGGGTAGTTAAGAAAGCTTATGGAATATTAGCTTTCATAAGTCATGGGATCGAGTTTAAGAGCCGCAAAGTAATGATGCAGCTTTACAAAACTCTGGTTAGGTCACACTTAGAGTACTGTGTCCAGTTCTGGTCGCCTCATTATAGGAAAGATGTGGAGGTGTTGGAAAGGGTGCAGAGGAGATTTACCAGGATGCTGCCTGGATTAGAGAGTATGGATTATGAGGAGAGACTAAAGGAGCTAGGGCTTTACTCATTGGAGAGGAGGAGGATGAGGGGAGACATGATAGAGGTATACAAGATATTAAGAGGAATAGAGAGAGTGGACAGCCAGCACCTCTTTCCCAGGGCACCAATGCTCAAAACAAGAGGACATGGTTTTAAAGTAATGTGTGGGAAGTTCAAGGGAGAAGTCAGATGGAGGTTTTTCACCCAGTGAGTGGTTGGTGCATGGAATGCGCTGCCTTGGGTGGTGGTGGAGGCTGATACGTTGTCAAGTTCAAGAGATTGTTAGATAAGCATATGGAGGAATTTAAGATAGAGGGATATGTGGGAGGAAGGGGTTAGATAGTCTTAGGTGTGGTTTGAAGGGTGGCACAACATGGTGGGCCGAAGGGCCTGTATTGTGCTGTATTTTTCTATGGTTCTAAGAGGAGATTCACTAGGATGTTGCCTGGAATGGATTGCCTCAATTATAAGGAGAGACTGGATAGACTGGGTTTGTTTTCCTTGAAATGGAGAATGCTGAGTGGGTCTGACAGAGGTGTATAAAACTGAGGGGCATCGACAGGAGTAAATCTTGCTATGGGAAAAAGGTGTCTATGATCAGAGGATATGGCTTAATAGTAAACAATAAGGGGCTTAGAGGGGATAGAAGGAAGTTTTTTTTATTCACCCTGAGGATGATTGGAGTTTGGAATGCACTGCCTGAGAGAGAGGTGGAGGCAGATACTCTCACAACATTTAAGTATCTAGGCAAGCACTTGTATTGCCAAGGCATAGAAGGCTACGGAGTAAGTGTTGGTGAATGGGATTGGTATAAATGAGTACTTGATGATCAGCAGAGAAGGGGTGGGCTGAAGGGCCTCTTTCTCTATGACTGGCTCTAAAATTACTTCACTAAAAATGCACAGATGTACACTTGGAAATGCCATTAAAACAAAACGGATTGCCAATCTCTATAGAGGTTTACTAAATTTAAGAATTCACTTGGAGAAGACTTTTTGATGTAGAAGATGCCAAAATCTTTTATTTTAAAAGTATATATTGTTTCTTTAGAAAAATAACTTAAGACCAGAAGTAATTTAAACCTTACTGACATCACAATGGAATACATCTCTGGAAATGTTTGTGGTTTCTTGAGCGCTACTCTTTCTAATTTCTGAAATTTTTGGACTAATCTGTAATGAAAATATAAAGCTATTTTTGTTCTGTTTGTGTGTAGATCATCTTGTGGCTACCTGGAATTATGTAGCCAGAGTTTAAAATTTATAAGTACCACACACATCTGTGACTAGTCTACGTAACAAAGTTAAATGCACTTTATAAAGTCGTTTGTTGGATTCAAAGTGTTTGGGACATCCAGAAGCACTGTATAAATGCAGTTTTCATTTTTCAGCATTCCTCTTAGCAGTTCAGTGTCCTAGCCAATATTTATCCCACAGTAAAAACACAACATGTAAAAAAAAACTGATCCTTATCACATTTCTATTCTTTTGGATCTTGCAGGTTGAATTTGGATTTTTTTTGTGTGTTTCCTATGTAAGAATAGTGATCATATTTTGCAAGTAGTTCATTAGTGGAAAGTATTGTATGATGTCCTGCAGCTGCAAAATGAAATGTTTTTCTTTCCTTGACTGAATGAATTCAAATTTTCATTTACTGTTGTAAATTCCTTTTTGTTGCAGCTGCTGTAGCTACTGAATTTTGCTGTGTGGTCTGTCATCTGATGCCAGAATGAGTTCTTTTTTGTTTTCTCTCTTATTTTATGTTCTCTGAATTTCATTTTGCCCTGAACAGTTTCTACTCAGCATCAGTTAACAATGAGCATTTTGCTTCTTTGAAAAATAGAAGTGTCTTAATTCAATAGAATATTCTTCTGTTGATGATTTTATTCCAATTGAACACAAGGCATATTGTTATTGCAGGAGGAATTCAAATATCCCTTTTAATTTGAGCTCTATAGTATGATTTACATTAATACACACTGTTTTTAACAAAATCCACCTGCTTTTTTTTTGCTGTGCCTCTGGAAGCCACAATCAGCTATCTTGGCACCAGAACTGTAACCTGAAGTTTAAATCTCTTTTTTTTATGGCATGCCAAATATATGGTGATGTGCTGCTGCTGTGCATAATTCTGCTTACTTTTGATATTTTATCTTTAGTGGATTTTTCTTTATATTTGTAGGTATCTGGTTGTGTACTGAAAGATTAGTACCAGAATATTTCCACAATGTTATTTTTAAAGAAACTTTTTTGTAATGATTTATTATTTTTATCCTTCTGCAGGTACATTCAGTTCTGTCTATTTGGCTACTGCTCAGCTGAAGTCAGGAAAAGTAGAGAAGTTTGCACTAAAACATTTAATTCCCACAAGCCATCCAGTTCGTATTGCTGCTGAACTTCAGTGTCTGACAGTTGCTGGGTCAGTATCAACTCAAATATTTAACTCCTTTCTTCATCTGGCTGCTGATATAGTAGGTGTAGAAACCATGACAAAATTTTATTTGCCATTCGATGGCAGCCAATAAATAATTTCTTTGTCCAATGGGTAATTTAAATGTTGTATTCGATCAATAATAACAGACTATAAATAAAACAGCAAAGTGGAAATGTGAAAACATCATTCATGTTTTATATTAAGGTTCCTTTGCTCTGTTGGTTTGTTCAAGCATTTATTGTGTTAAAATACTTGTTTCTCTGCTCAGTTGTAGAATTAATAATTTGACTAAAGATTTGATTTTTGTCATTAAAAGTACACTTCACTCGCACTCCTTTAGTTGTAGAAGAACCCTTGGAGTGTAAAGTAAAATAAAATGCTGCTGGCTGTTACATTGACTATAAATAACTACATTTAATTTGCCTTGAGCTGTAAAACATTTATACAAAAATATACATTAAAGATTTTACTTCCTCCCAATTTCCTCCATCTCATTTGACTTGCATTCTTTGTAAGCCTGGTGGTTTTTCCTGCATGGTCCTGGACAGACTGGAAGGAGCTTGGTTTTCGGTCATGCCTTAGTTAAGCTAGATCCTACATGTTGTGGAGTATTGTCTTTCAGTAAGACCATTTTCATACACTTCATATCATTGAGGTAGAAGCCAGATGAATTTTACTGGCTCAGGTTCCATAGCAGAGCAGGACTTGTTGACTAATCATAGACAAAGGATAAATATTGATGTTTTTTGGTCTGTTGAGTACATTTACTCACTCAGTTCTCATCAGAGCCCAATCTCTCTCAAATAGAATTAGATTTGAATTCTCGTGTGGTTTTGGAGAATTTTGGCATTTTCAGTTTCCATTTACACACAAACCTTCATTTGGAATTCTGCTGCAGTGAACAAAGAACTGAAAGAAATACATGAAAAATTATTGGCTGACTTTGAATCTACCTTGACCTCTTAACAGTGATTCATTGAAAACATTAAACAACACTTGAAAAAGATACTTCTGTTTGAAGGCCATTTTACTAGATTTTCCTTCCCCTCTTCCTCTTTTCCCCAGCCTATAATATGCATCATTAACAAGTTGGCAGGCCTCTTGGTGGCCAGCCCACATTAATTTGTCCGTTGAAAGGAGATCAAAAACTTCAAATAGGTGACTCAGCTGTTAATCCGCATGTTGCCAAAACTATGGAATAAGGAAGTAGAAGTCCAATTGTTTCTTATGGTCTCCAAAACCACAGAAAATAAGCCTTCAAATCTAATTCAATTTAGGAGAGATTGGGCTTGCATGATAGCTGAGTGAGTAAACACAAGTTACAATGCAGTCAACAGACCAAAGAACATATCATTATTAATCCTGTGACTGTGGTTAGTTAACTGAGCCCTGCAGCAGCACCTGAGCCAGTACAGTTTGTCTGGCTGCTGTCCCAAGGATACAGAGTGGAAGAAACAGTGGTCCTACTGACTATCCAAAAAGCCTTATGAAAGATACCACTAAAAGTAAATTTGCCATGGGCAGGATCTAACTTAACTAACACATGCCCAATAGCCAATAAAAATTAGTTTCATGTAAGGGGAAAAATGCAAAAAACATATTATTGTTTAATAGTCTTATTCAAAACCATCCCAGTTCTAGGACATCATTGCTGGGTAAAATAAAAACACAAAATGCTAGAAATATTTGTAGTCAAGCTGTATCTGTGGGAAGAGAAACAGTTAATGTTTCAGGCTGAATGCCCTTCATTGGAATCACATCACTGCAGGAGTTCCTCAGGGCAGTGTCCTAGGCTCAACTATTTTTAGCTGCTTCATCAATGACTTTCCTTCAATCATGATATCAGAAGTGGGGACGTTTGTCAATGGTTGCACAATGTTCAATTCAGTTTACAACTCCTCAGCAAATGAAGCAAGACTTAAACAACATTTGACTTGAGCTGTTAAGTGTTAAGCCAATGATAGTCTCCAATAAGAGAGTGTCTTACCATCTACCCTTGACATTCATTGGTATCGTCATCAATGAGTACCCCCACTATCAATATCCGTGGGTCACCATTGACTAGAAACTCAACCGGACTAGCCATATAAATACTGTAGCCATAAGAGCAGGTCAGAAGCTGGGTATCCTGTGACAAGTGACTCTCCTGACATCCCAAAAAGCTTTTTCCTTCATCTGCAAGGCACATTATTGGGAGTGCCAGGTGGAATACTCTCAACACTTCAGATGCGTGCACTGCAAGGAACTCTCAAAGTCAATACCATCCAGGGCAAAGCAGCCTGCCTGATTGGTACCCTGAGTGGCTGCAGTTTGTACCATCTACAGCACATACTGCAGTTACTTGTCCAGGTTATTCCCACAGCAACTCCTAAACCAGTAACCTCTATTAACAAGATAGACAATAGCAGCAGGCACATGGCGACACCATCACCTGCAGGTTCTCTTCCCTACCATGGATGATCTTGATCCCGAAGAACGTTTTGCCAGTCCATCCTCATTGCTGGGTCTAAATCTTGGAACTCCATACCGTCGCACTGTAGGAATACCTTCAGAAGGACTACAGTTCAAGGAGGTGGCTCACCACCACCACCTCGAGGGGAAATTAAGGATTTGAAATAAATGCTGGCCATGCTAGTGACATCCAAATGCTGAAAATTATTTAAAAGTTTGACACTAATCTATCACAACTTGACTATGTTAAAGAACTGTCAGCCAGTTTTTATTTAGACCTCCACTAAGAGTCCCTGTCTGAACAGTAATGGTGACCTGTTCCATGCACCCTCTTTGTTGATTCCAAATCAGATGCTAAAGATTATATGGAAATTGGATGGTTAACACTCTTCACCCCTTTGCAATCCCATCCGTTTCTTGACTGGCTAAGATTGTAAGTTTGTTCCATTACAGTTTATAACAAATTTATGATATTTTTTCATGCTGATTATAAGATATAAATTGTTTGAAAGGCTTTTTTAGCATTCTATCTCCTTTCATTGATTTCCTTTTCAGACCATTGACAAAATATTAAAATTATTTAAGGATGGAGAGCAGGAGTTTGGTCAGCATGTTGTTGACCAGTTAATGTAGGAGTCAGATGCATTTCATCACTCAAAATTGTGAGGATGAATCTGATTTTTGTTTAGGTGTAAAATGTGATTTAAAATAATAGCAGATGAAATAACAGGCTCTCATGCACTAGTCTGGATAGTTCTAAGGACATGAACATTGTACATCTGTGTCGCTATGGTCTTTTTCACGTCACTAATAATGGAGCCGCTATTTTTATTAAAAATAAAAACAAAAATTGCTGGAGATACTTGGGTCAAGCAACTTCCGTGAAGATAGAAACTGAGTTATGTTCTGATAAACAGTTATGACTTAAAGTTGACTTGAAAGGTTAACTTGGTTTTGATCTCCACAGATTTTGCTTGACTTGAATATTTCCAACACTTTCTGTACAGATTTCTAGCATCTGTAGTTTTCTTCTGTTTGTAGTTGATCATTGCAGCTTAATATTTTGTATGATCCTTCTGGAACATTAATATGTGCTTATTTTAAAGTTTAGCATTGTAACCACTTTACTGGACAGTAAAGGCACCTACAATAGACTACTGATTATTGACTGCAGCTCCACCTTCAATACTATAATTACAAGCAAACTCATCACCAAACTTCGAGACCTGGGACTCAACACCTCCTTCTGCCACTGGATCCTTGACTTCCTGACCAACAGACTGCAATCAGTGAGGATAGGCAGCAACACCTCCAGCACGATTATTCTCAACACTGGTGCCCCACAAGGCTGTGTCCTGAGCCCTCTACTCTATTCCCTATACACTCATGACTGTGGCCAGATTCTGCTCTAACCCCATCTACAAGTTTGCAGATGGTACCATTGTTGTAGGCCGTATCTCAAACGGTGATGAATCGGAGTACAGGAAGGAGATAGAGAGCTTAGTGGAATGGTGTCATGACAACAACCTTTTCCTCAATGTCAGCAAAACAAAAGAGCTGGTCGTTGGCTTCAGGAAAGGGGGTGGTGTACATGTCTACATCAAAGGTCGAGAGCTTCAAGTTCCTAGGAGTGAACATCACCAATAGCCTGTCCTGGTCCATCCACGTAGATGCCACTGCCAAGAAAGCTCACCAGTGCCTCTACTTCCTCAGGAGGCTAAAGAAATTTGGCATGTCCCCTTTGACACTCCCCAACTTTTATCAATTCATCATAGGAAGCATTGTATCTGGATGCATCATGGCTTGGTATGGCAACTGCTCTGCCCGGGACAGCAAGAAACTGCAGAGAGTTGTGGACACAGCCCAGCACATCACAGAGACCAGCCTCCCCTCCATGGATTCTGTTTATAATTCTGGCTGCCTCGATAAAGCAGCCAGCATAATCAAAGACCCCACCCACCTGGGACATTCTTTCTTCTTCTCCCTTCTCCCATCAGGCAGAAGGTACAAAAGCCTGAAAGCACGTACCACTGGGCTCAAGGACAGTTTCTATCCCGCTGTTATAAGACTATTAAACGGTTCCCTAGTACAATAAGATGGACTCTTGACCTCACAATCTACCTCGTTATGACCTTGCACCTTATTGTCTACCTGCACTGCACTTTCTCTGTAGCTGTAACACTTTATTCTGCATTCTGTTACTGTTTTACCTTGTACTATCTCAATGCACCGTAATGAATTCTGTATGAACGGTATGTAAGACAAGTTTTTCACGGTACCTCAGTGCAAGTGACAATAATAAACCAATTCCAATTGTTCTGTAGCCTTGTAATGCTTGGCTAGGTTGTTGCAAAAGTGCGTAAGTAAATTTGATCCTCCATTTCCTTTTAAAAATAAAATCGAAATAACCCTTCCTTTTCTATTGGTTTGTTTCATGCTGTCCATAGGATGTGATTATTGTATAGTGATTATTGTATAGTAACTATTGATCTGTTGATTTGGAGACGAGCTCAAATCCCATATCAGACTGGAAACAAAAGAGTAATGCATTGATAGTCATCATGGGACTTGTGAAAACCCAACTGATTCACTGATATCATTCAGGGTAGGACATTTGCTATCCTTCTCAGGTCTGCCTTTCATGTAACCCTAGACTCCCAGTCCTCTTACTTTCCCTCTGAAATGGTCTAGCAAACAACTCGGCTATTAGGGATGTCTGTTGCCGTGGTCAGTGGCACCTAGATCCCATGTAAAAAAAAAATTGGAAAGATATAATTGTAGAAAAGCCTACAAGAGACCAATTCTTTCAATTTTTCCCTCCTGTCCTGTGATGAAATTAAATAGCATTAGTTCAGCAACTTAGCTAAGGCAAGAGTTACATTTGTGGGACTTTGCTGATTGAGAGCCAGCCATCTACCACTTGGTGACACAGTGAATTGGAGCTCATGCTTATCTGCAGAAGTTTTTTGTGACTGTTAATAAGAAATTTATGTTCTTTAATATTTTGAAGATGTCTGTAGCATTATGGCTATTCAACAGTGAGAACCCAGAATATTGGATTATTAACACCAATATATTCTGGCTTTTAAATTGTTTTACTATTACCCAATAGCGATGCTGCTGACACAACTGATGGTCCTACTTTTAAATAGAGGTTGAAATTGAAGGCAGAAGTGATAGAAAGATGTGACCTGTTGGCTGTGCTGCCTGTGCTTAAATGAGAAATCAACCAGACTCAAAGGCGTACATTTGTTGATTCAAATTTGTAATCAGTGGTACATTTAAACAGAATGTGCATGTTCTGTTGATAAGGGTTTATCCTGTGTCTGGTGCAAAATTGTCATTCTTAATGAGAGACCTTGAAGTGAGTTTGAGCAGATGTGCTGCTGAGGTTGCCTTGATGTACTAAGGTAACCAATCTGAAAGGAAGAGAGCTGTTGTTAACAAGGAGATTGCACGTCTGTTTTGCACTACATCTAATACTTTTCCATGAATAAGGTATTTTAACAGATGACTTTAGACTTGGTATAATACAGCAAGTGGAAATTTGTATTGTGTTTCAACAGAAGTATTTTTCAATATTTAATACACTTTCAATGTTAACAATAATGCACAATCCCTGGCTATTTCAGCTCCCTGTGGAGTTTACCTCATCTTTGAATTGGCCTACATGTGACTCTTGTCTGCTAATCCAAATAGGTTTTTGTTTCTCCAACTATTCTAAATCTCAGTTATTTTAACTTGCATTTTCTGTTGACATTGCACCCTTCCTATTATGTTCCTTGTGAGTTTTGCTCTGATAGCCCAGTATTCGACAAACGAGATATCCGATATGAGGTAATTTACTGTATAAAGTCAATGTTGTTCAAATGTTAAGCAGTTATAATTTAATGCTACTTTAGTTAAACAAGGTTAAGAACAAAGTTATAAAAATGTCTGTTTACATCAAACTACTTGACAAGTGGATTTCAGTATTGAGCAATATTGCTATATTAAAAGAAAGAATCTTAATTTGTTTGGCCTCTGAATAAGAATGGTTTATTGCATGTTGCTAACCTTTTGACATTATGATGTTAATGAGTAGAATAACTAGCACACTGAATAATATAACTTTTATAGATAAAAGATGATTCTGTTTAATATTCTTTAGGCATTTTAGTTATATGCAATCAAATTATTTATTTTAGGGGTGAAGACAATGTAATGGGAGTTAAATACTGCTTAAGGAAGGATGATCACGTGGTTATCGTTATGCCATATCTGGAGCATGACTCCTTTTTGGTAAGTTTTTGGTTCAAATTGCATTTGTTGCATCTGTCCTCGATATTAACTTAAAGTATGAAATTATTGATTTTTATTTTAAATGTGCAAGTTCTTTTCCAGGATCTTCTGAGTTCAATGAAGTTGGAAGAAGTGAGAGAGTACATGTTTAATTTACTAAAGGCCTTGAGACGCATTCATCACTTTGGCATCATTCATCGTGACATTAAGCCAAGCAACTTCCTGTACAATGGGCGTCTGAAAAAGTATGAATTTCTACTCAAGAATGCTTGTGTCATTATGTAATTAATGCACATAGTTTGGCTAAAGAGAACCTACACAATTTAATTGAATGCCAGTTTTTTTGTAAGGTATTTCTTTGAAAGCATGCTGTGATATAGGCCCAGATATTGTAAGAAAGTACTGCATGGATTTGTTTGAACAACTAGATTGAATTCTTTGAGCTGGTAACAAGGAGGGTTGATGAGGGCAGTGTGATTGATGTAGTCTATATGGATTTTATCAAGACCTCCCAAAGTCCCACGTGGTGGATCAGTAAAAGCTTATGGGGATCCAAGAGAGAATGACAAATTGTATCCAAGATTGATTCAGTGGCAGGAAATAAAGAGTATTGGTTGATTGCTCTTTGTAATGACTGGTGTTCCACAGGCCCTTGGTCTTTTGCTTTTTGTAAATACCTCAGTGACTTGGACTTCATTGTACCCCTTAACCTTCAGGGGTAAATTTTCCACTCAGAGAGTGGTGAGTGCATGGAATGGGCTTCCGGAAACGGTGGTGGAGGCTGATACGATAGGGTCTTTCACGAGACTGTTAGATAAATAGAGGGTTATGGGTAAGCCTAGTAATTTCTAGGGTAGGGACATGTTCGGCACAGCTTTGTGGGCCGAAGGGCCTGAATTGTGCTGTAATTGTTCTATGTGATTGCCCAGGAGAGGTTGCAGAGGAGATTTTTGGACATCTGGCCGCTATGGAAGGTTGTAACTATGAGCAAAGTGTGCATTGGCTGGAATTGTTTTATTTGGAACAAGTTGGCTGAGGGGAGAGTGAATTGAGGTGCATAAAATTATTAGAGGCCAAGATAAAGAAAGAATGTTCTAATTCCCTTGGCAGAGGCGTATAAAATGAAAGGGCATAGATTTAAAATAATTGGCAAAAAGATAGATAAAGAGTCGGTGTTGGGGGCTGGAACTTGCTGCTGGAAAGGGTGATGGGGAGGAAACATTCATCGCATTTAGATAGTGGTTATATATTTGAATAGCCATAACCTGCAAGGCAATGGACATAGTGCTGGAAAATGAGATTGGGTTGAGTAGCTCTTTTTGGGCTAGTACAGACAATTGGCCAAATAGCCGCCTTGGTGTTGTAAATTCTCTATGATATAATCATGAGACTTTCAAGCTTCCCTTGTGGTTTTCAATTAAAATGTTTTGTGCTCCTTTGATTAATGTTAGTGGTTTTATCTAATACCATTGGGGCAGTCTATGAATTTGCTTTTGTCTTGGTGGGTGAGTAGCATATGCAGTTGAATACCCGTGAATGAATTTCTGGGTCCCTCAGCAGGTAATGTAGTGCTTTTGGTGAAGAGAAGAGTTCACTTTTTTGTCAAATTATTTAATCTTTTTAATCTTTTGTCTTACATTAAATTACAGATATGCTTTAGTGGACTTTGGTTTGGCCCAGGGCACACCTGACACTAAAATTGAGCTTCTGAAAGTAGTAAAGACAGAAGACCAACAGAGAAGTTGCTTGAAGAGTAAATCAACTACCAGCTCTGGAAATAAGCTTCCTAATAGCGTAACAACGAGCAAACCATTGGTTCAACACAGTACTGAGAAACAGCCCATGAAAAGGCCCTGGCCCCCCACGCAAGCTAAACCTGGAAAGGTTCTGTCTTGATTTTCAAATTAATTTTCGTAACCAATTTTAGTAGAAACGTATAGGATATGGATGGGATGGGTTTAGTGAGATATGGGACTAGCTTGCTGGGCACCATGGTCAGCATGGATGAGTTGGGCTGAAGGGCCTGTTTCCATGCTGTATTTCTCTATGACTCTATAACAATAATAGTAATGCTTGTAGGTTCTGTGTTTGCACCAAAAGTTTTTCTTTAATAGACAATGTCAAAATGTACTTGTAATTTAGTATGAAGTTCGTAGAATTAATCATGTACTTCATTCATGTGATTGGCTACTTGCCTTACTTTGCAAGCAAGGTATTGCTTGCCTTATGTTGCAATACCTTCCTTGCCTTCCTCTGGCAGTGTGGTAATGTACAGGATGAGTAAACCTAATCGGAACCCCAGTCTCCAGGAAACATCTTTGCACAGCCTTCTTAGCAGAATGTTCTTCAATTATGTTGTATAACTTGAAAATAAGTCTCCATGGTCTTCTAGTAATGATGCAATGACCATTCAGATATAAATTGGTTAAATATAAACTGTATTTGCACTCTCCCTCTTCTGCAAGGTGTTCCCTCAATCTTAATATCAATCTGTTTGCCATATTGGGGCTTGATGGGTTCCCCTTGATGGTATATTGGATGTTTAGAATGCTTGATCCTTCAGAGTTAACGTGTTGTTTCTACAGTTTTGTAGCTTGAATGTCCAAGTTGATACTGTTACACCACCCAACTACTTAATTATATTATCAAGATTTTTGCCCTTGCTATTCTACAACAACTGTATTCTTCAGTTTTATTCAAAACCTTATATGACAAAATTTTCCTAACACTGATCCTGCATTTGCAGACTTGAGTCCATACTATCATGTTTTTTTTTCATTTTCCATGTTTCCCTTTCTGTACTATTTACTGTGTTATGTTCCATTTTTGTATGATCTTTGAAGACTATAGTGTCCAGGTCTCTAAGCGTTTCCTCATTACTCCACTCACTGATAATAAGGGATGGCTTCATGCCTTTTTATTGCTTCCAAGCCTTGCAGCTGAACGGCAAAAACTGGACATGTTTCAAGATGCAGTCTGACCAGTGTACTGCAGTCTCCTACCAGTCATAGATCTTTCCTTTTCTCCAGTTACACACATTGTACATTCCATTTTCTATTTGTACGGCATATTACCCTTGTTACTGCTTTGAGCATTTTGGCCATTAACTTTTGTGCTTTCTTGACTCCTGTCACCTCTCTTCCAATCTCCACCCTTCCCCCTCTACGCCAAATCCTGTAAATTGTGTTTCTATTGTTTCTGAACCCCATGCTATTGGAATCTCTGAATGCCAGTGTGCTCGTTAGTCCTCCTCCTTTTCCATTCCAACCCCAACTCTAACTGTACACAGTCCTTAGAAAGTATCCAGAAGAAAGGTCTCGACCTGAAATGTCAACAGTCCTATATCTCTCTACAGATACTGCCTGACCTGCTGAGTTCCTCCAGCAGTTTGTATTTTTGCTCCCCTAGCCATCATCTAGTCATCTGATGGCATACTCATTTTTTGGATCCAAGGATCTTGAATGCACATTGACATTTTATGCAGTGCGTCCAATTCCTGTTACTGACCAATTAACCAATTAAAATTAATTGGGTAATTATATGTGTAGTAGTGATTAATAGTGAAACAGTATTTCATTGTTGTTACCATAACAGTTTAATAATGATGATTGTCAGGTATGTTGAAGTAAAAACAGCTTTTGCACTAGGTAATTGCTGAGGCAATTAGCTCGGCCAAGTGTGTTATTGAAGATGTTCATCCCAAAGATAGAGGCTTTTACCGTTGCACAAACTAACTATTTCGGATTGATCAAATTTGTTTGATTCTTGATCTATGAAGTCCTGGACCACATGTTGTGATTTGTTTTGAATAGTTACTTGGGCCTATTGGATCTACAGTAACAAGATGTAAATATGTAAAGTTGTTTGAAAACAGATTTTACTGGAGGAAGGAGAAACTGATTTTGCTAGAAGGATGATTGATAACTAGAGTATACAGATAAAATAAGGTGAAAGAAGCTGAGGGGAGATCAGAATTTTTTTTTTTGCCCACTGACATGATGATCTCCTTGAAAGCAGATTCAGTGGTAACAATCAAAAAGGAATTGCTTGTGCGCTGGGATAATTTCCAGGATACTGGGGGTGAAGGGGGGCAGGGGAGCAAGGGAAGCAAGGGACATGGGACTAAGTAGGGAGCTCTTGGCTAAAGCCAGTGCGGACAGTGCACCAAATGGCTGCAGCCTCTACTATATGCATGGGATTCTGTCATTCAGCATTATGCAGTTCAGTTTCACTCATTATCTTTCACTGTTTAGAAATGCATATATTGAAACATTAAAGCAAAAATTACATGTAGGGTTTTGTTTGGTCTGTATTTATGTCATTGTATGTGTCATACCTTCTGAGGCACACAAATAGATCTAAAATTTTTATTGTAGGGGGAATCATCGGTTCCACGTTCTGTATTTGGGGAGAGAAATATGAATGTTCGTAGCACTGGAATTATTGAGGGAGCAAGTATAAAGGTAAGAAGACCACAACAAGGAACTAAGAAACCCTTGAAAACAACTGATTTTTACATTGTACGTATTTTGGAGATCAACACCAGTTCTATTAGCTAATGCCATACTTTTGTGACCTGAGTGATTTATGTGTTGTATGTGATCCAACAGCTGGATTTTTATTTTAGACTCTTGATATTAAAGTAATAGCAGTCCAAACTGGATACAATATTTACTGACTTGAATACTGACTGATACTTTTTCTAAATGACTACAATTTAGTAATTTGATACAGCAGCAATCCTTCCTCCATTTGGAATTGGGCACTGTGGAATTAATTCTAGCACCATTGGCTCTACAGTTAAGTTTTCACATGACTGTCATAATAACTTTAAACTTTTTAAGCTATTACCGGATGACGTTTCTTCCATTGTGTCACTCACAGTAAAAGTCATCCCTGGTCACTTGTTTTCCTCTCCTTCCATTTGCTGCTTGTTTTGAATCCCACCACTTCTTTATAGACCCCTGGAATATAAACCCATTTAATCACTTGCATCTCTGATTTCCCATTTTATAGCCTATGACCCTTTATTAACATGACCTTTGCTGTTGCTGATCTGCTCATTCACACCTTATCTCAACTTTTGATTCCCAAGGTGTATTGTACTTCGAAGCCATCTCCCTCACCATGATTATTGCCCAGTTTGTCTCAGTCTTGAATGCCTTGGGACTGCATGACATACTTTAATGTTTACAACAACAGCAAATTTGCTCAATTACATCATGCATTATTGACCAAAATTGCTCTATTTTTTCAGGATCATACTGGACTCCAAAGATAATTTGTTTTCTTTAGTTCTTGTCCAATGCCCTCTCCACTCTGACCTCCAATAAGTATTTCATGCTTGTGGATTTATCTGATATTATCTGGAACCATCTACATGATTGCCTCTGCAGCCTCCCTCACTTTCCTTAATTTTGTTATGTTATTGAGATGGGATGAAAAGAAAGATATCTATAGTGAAGCCTGATTCCACAAGCTGGCTATAGTTCTGCTCTCTCATCCTTCTCCATATTCTCTCCCACTGCCACTCATGACCTCTCTGAGCTTCCCTGAAACCCAGCTTTCTGTTCTCATGACCCTGTTCCTGTAAAGTTGCTGCTTAACCATCTCTTCCATCCTGGTTTCCATGTTAACTGATATTATTAATGGTTCTCCTCTGTCAATGACTATCAATCCCTTCTGCTATCTGCTATCGTCACTTTTTCTTTCAACAAAAGAACAATTTTGACTGCACTTGGAAACATCTGCCACATCTCAAACCTGCCTTTCCTCACCAAAGCAAACCTCACAAATCTCTGTTTATTTTTCCCAGAACTAAAATGTTTGAATCTCCCCAATTAGGTTTCCATTCCTGCCATGGCTCCTAATAAAGTCATAGATAACTATGAAGCTAATAAACAATCCCTTAGATCGCGATCCATCTGCAGCCTTTGACAGTCAATCCGATAGATTTCAACTCCTCTATTGATCATTTGGGTGCAACTACGCTCAACTGCTTCCAGTTTATTGATTCTAGTCGTAGCCAGAGAATTATCAGTTAAGGTTTTCCTTGAGTTATCCAAAATTCTAGCTTTGCTCTCTCGTTTCTCCCAGTTCTGCTTCACCATCATCAGCTTAGTTTGTCAAGTATCTCAGTTTGTCTGACGTTAAGAACTATTGAATAGTGAATATTGAATCCCCTCCTAAGTTAATGTTGGGAAGGTTAAAACTATTGTCTTTAATTACTGTCTTTAAATAAACTCTTTTTTTCCCTGGCTCTTGATTTCATTCAATTAAAATAAAGGAAAATGCTGCAAATACTCAGCAGGTATAGAGAAGGAAGCAGTTAATGTTTCAGGTCGATGATCTTTCATCTGAACTTCATCCATTTTCCTGGCACTGTCTGTTGTTAACTTAAGCATTTGTGATATATACACTGAACTAAGCTTTCAACCATTTCCTATCCCATCACCAAGACCACAGGGGTTGAGTTTGGCAGTGTAATTCTACATCTGCTTGAGCTCATCTGCCGATGTCCTCATTAATGACTTGTAACCACCTGTATTCCACCATCTATATACTTGAAGTCATCTAGAAGTTCCACTGCTAACTTGCCATCCCCTACTCGCTGACCAACATTTTTTTCCAGTTTAGTAACTAGTCAATTTTAAAACCGTCAAACTTTTTTTGCAATTTCCATTTAATCTCTATAGCCTCCTCCAACCCCAACGTCCTCCACGATCTTTCATGCATTCCTTACCGTGGCCCTAAACGCTGAAATTCCTTCCTAAACACCTCTGCCTCACCCTTTAAAACATTCTTAAAAATTACCTTTTTGACCAAACATTGGCTGCACTGTCCTAATGTCTCCCTGCATGATCTGTCTGAAACTTTGTTAGTAATGCTCCTATGACATTTTACTACTCTAAGAGAACTATATAAATGCAGGTAGTTGTTTATTGCACAGCCCACTGGTCATCTGAAACATGGTTAAAGTTATGAGCTAGGTTAAAAACAGCACTATGTCAGTCACTCTTAAGAGTGCTGTTGATGTTCTTTTGGATGCAATATATAATCAAAGCCTATATTCCTTTGAATTGGGAATGCCCAATGAATTCAATTAATTATGTATACTCTAAATTTAATGATTCTAATACTAATATGAATACTGTTCTTATGTGCCTGACAATATTCGAAGAGGACAAAGCAAATGACCTATTAAACTGCCTCAGACAAACATCATGCAGCAATGTTTTCTCTGAGGATGCAAATGGCAAATTGTGCCTGTTGAACTGAAGTGAAATTGCACCCAAGTTTCTGTGCAAACCAATTTGTATGAACCAGAATATAAAATATGCCGTGAATTAGTGCACTCAACTAATGTATTGACTCCACAGTGATTAATAGTACTTCCTTTTTGTTCTCATAATATGAGTCTGCTGGATTCTGCAAATTTCTGTGAAACAGTAGATGTTGACCATTTAAAGTAATTTGCCTGTAAGAGCTGCTCTTTACTGAGTGACAAACAGTTGCCGATATTCTGGGATTTTAATGTTGCATCTCCATAACTTGATGTGAGTTTAACCAGACTTATTTAACCAAAGTTTAACATAACTTGTATGTGAGTTTGGAAAACCAGATTGCAGATACATGTGAACAGATTGGGCAGCCACTAGATAACAGCTCATGGAGATACTTACTGCGTTTGGACACGAGTCTCCCGTTTTCTTAGGCTCAGTTCTTTCTTTACAGCCAGCAAGATCTACAAAGATAGCAGATATAACCTCCAGAAAAATATTAGTGGCAAAACGCAAAGTAGGATCATCAAAGAGTGCTTCAAGTTGTTTAATTCGTAAACCCAGCATTTGTCCAGCAAACCTGACGTGTGATTGTTATACTACAGACAAGATATGCAGTGTTTGTCTCTCGAGGTAAAGTAACATGTACAATTTAAGAATCAGTTCTTTGTGAAGAAACACAGAATACCTAAATGCACTGTTTCGTTAAAATATCACAGCATTATAATTTTTTTTAAAAATCAGAGAAAAAAATACAATAAATTGTATAATAGTGCAGTAAGATTGTAAGCCTGGGAAGCAATGCTTACCATAAATTTACCTAATGTTTGAAACAAAAGTGTATTCAGCACGTTATAATATGGACTAAACTCAAGTTAAGCTTACCAACTTTATTCTTCATCAATGTGCCTTGATGTCCGCCTCTAGTGCATCTGACGCCTCTTTATGAACTTGTATCTTTGACTTGTAGGTTAGTACTGATTAAGGATAATGTATTTGAGTCACAATGCACAAGATAGATATTCCTTCAACTCATTTTGCTCACTATTGTTGAAGGCTTCCAATAGGAGACTTTAGTCTTAAATTTGAGAGCAATCTTAGATCTTTTGCTTTCTGATCCACATTCACTATTCTGTCACCCAATCTGTTTAGAAAAGAGAAAAAACTCATCTTTGCCATTCTGTTCTCTCGATATCCTTGGAGGCAAGTTTGTTTCCACCTTCCACTCACATTGTATCTAGTCCTATAGGAATCATTAGGAATATTTTTTGAAGTTCATCAACTGACTGCATTCACTGCACTAGGTGGCAGTCTGCTCAAAATTTAACTACTTTAGATGTGAAGCGGTTGACCTTGGGGTTATGGCCAAAATATACTTATCCAGAAGAGAACAACCAGCAAGGTCCTCTTGGTGGGTCAGTGTGTTCCTGACTTACCACATATCAGCGCAGAAATCAAAAGCATGCCGGCACTCAGCAGTTCATCTACCTCCTGCTCTGCTACTAAAGTCAGCACTGAATCCAAGAGCAGAACATATACGTACGGAGCTGAGGCATTGGATGCACTTCACCATTGTATGCCACTGATCAGCAAGTGTTTAAATTCTTTTTAATTAATTTATATCAGATAAATGTCTTAATGTGTTGATAAATAAACCTATTTTAAAAAAAAACAACTATTTTCAGATGATTGTGATTATCAGGGACATTTAGATGTCTCAATCGGAACATTTAGAAGCAGTTGGGGAAAAAAATGAGTTGAAGCAATACCCATCTTCATTGTGGCCTCAAGCACGCAAGTACATAATGGAGAGGGCATCAGGGCAGGGTCTCGGGATCCACCACTTGAGGTCTCGTTACCACAGCTGCTTCATGGCAGCTGTGGCATTGATGCCTGGAGCTCCACTACACCTGCCGGGTCAGAAAATGTTCGTACAGCTGTTGGGAAGTTGGTTGAATTCGAAATGTGGGCTATGCAGTCTAGCCTGTTGTTTATCTAACTTGCTGGTTGTACCATTTACCACTTGCCTGCCCCGACCTTCACACCATCATTCTGGCTTTAATCACTAAATCACACCTGGTACTGTCCATCCACTTCTGTAGCACTTTCTCTTTGAGCAATTTGTCATGTTCCATCCCTCTGTCTTTTCATTTAAAATTATTGTCATTCACTCATGTCATTTTAAAAAAAAATATTCTTACCATGATATCTTCACCAACTACCTTCCTCAGACTTTGCACTGTGACTTTTTGGATGGTTTCAAGCTCCACTTCAATTTATCAGGATCTTCTCTGAGTTTAGTACTATCTAATACTCTCTTGTTTCACATAGTCTTATGGCATGGAAACAGACCCGATTGGCCCACTGAGTCTGTGCCGACCATCAAGCATCCATTTACCCAAATCTTGTATTAGTCCTATTTTACTCTCCCCACATTCCCATCAGCTTCCCCCAGATTCTACGCTCACCTGCACACACAGGCAATTTATAAGGTGTAATTAACCCTATTGATCCACATGCCTTTGGGATGTGGGAGGAAACTGGTGCATCTAGAGGAACCCACTCAGTCACAGCAAACTCCACACAGACAGCACCAGGGGTCAGGATTGAGCCGAGGTTGCTGGAGCTGTGAGGCAACAGCTGTACTACCGTGTGGTCTTGTTTTTTCCCCATCATTTGAGTCACATCTTCGTATTGTTCTCCTTCCTCATCCCCCTTTTCCTTCCCAACCTCCTTCCTTCTGTGTCTATTCCTGAGGGGAGAAAAATCCCAACACAACTGTGTTTTCAACCATCCACCCTTTACCCTCGCTTGGGCATGTCATTTCTGCAGCTATCAAACTACTTAAACAAATCTTCACTTCTATCTTTGTCACCCAAATCCCCCTTTAACCCTTTATTTTCTCTCATTTTGGCTGCTCCTAAATATGCAAGGAACGCACCATAGTTTGGTCGTTCACTGCCAAATCTAGCTGAACCATATCAAGTATTATTGGGATTTAATCTTGTCTACCAAAGCTGTTTCCAACTCCAGGATTGTGTGGGAATGCAAAAATAATCACCAGCACCTTTTCTCTACTGCAAACCATCTTAAAACTTCAAGAATTTTATAAGCTCATCACAGTTGGGAGATGAGAGTGGAAGATTGGGACCTTCTGATTAGCTGCTTCTGCATCTTCCTTGCTCCCTTAACCCTTATTCTAACAACCATCAAACTTTTCCTTCCTGGATTCCATATTAGCTAGTGTTTTTCTTCACCTTCCTCAAGTGTTTTATCTCTCCTTTCAAATACCTTCTTAAAAAGCCATCTCTTGACCCCTCCATTCTTCAAACTGCTGCCCCTCTTCCAAGCTCCCTCTCTTCAATGTAGTCTTTGACTCTGCTGTCACTTCCAAATCCATGCTTGTTTTAACTAGAATTCCAGATGAGAATCCTGGGGTTTTCATGCTGTTACAGTAACATACATCTTATTGATGTTACAAATATAACCTTGTCCTTGTTGATTTGTCTGAAACCTTGGTCGTGATTCACCGCACTGTCTGTCTTTAATGCCTCCTCAGCATCGTTAAGCTGTGAGGAACTGCAGTAATGATGCATAATGTTCAACTCTGTTTGCAATTCCTTGGAAAATGAAACAGCTTTTGTTTGTATGCTGCAAGACTCAGACAACATTCAGGAATAAGCTGATAAGTGGCAAGTAACATTCACGCTACTGAAGTGCCAGGCAATGGCCTCTTCCAGTAAGAGGAAGTCTAAGCACCTACTCTTGGCATTCAAAGACAAGCATAGTCGAATTCTCACCATCAAGATCCTTGGGGGTCACCATTGATCAGACATCAACTGGACTAGCCACATAAATAACCACTAGCCTTTCAAGAATGGGTCAGAAGCTGGTTATCTTGCAGTGAGTGACTCGCCATCTGAAACCCAAGCTTTTCCACCATCCATAAGGCACGTCTGGAGTATGATAGAATAATTTCCACTTGCCTGGATGAGTACAGTGCCATCAACTCTCAAGAAACTCAACACTGTCCAGGGCAAAGCAGACACTCCATCAACCTCCCTAAACATTGATTGCCTAAACCACTGGCACACAGTGGCTGGTATGTTTGTACCATCTGCAAAATGCACTGTAGTTATTCACCCAGACTACCCCAAAAACGCCTCCCAAACCTGCAACCTACCTTCACCAGAAGGACTGCAGCGGTTCAAGAAGGCAGTTCATCACCAACTTCTCAAGGGCGATTAGGGATGGGCAATAAATGCTGGTTTTGCCAGTGGTGCCAAACTGGGGGAAAAAATATAAGAGCAGGTCATAAGCTGGGTATTCTGTTGTGAGTGGCTCACCTCATGACGTCCCAAGAACTTTCCACTATCTGCAAGGCATAATTCAGGAGTGTGTTGAATACTTGGATGAGCGCAATACCCACATCTAATCCAGGACGAAGAGCCCCCTTAATTGGTACATCATCTACCACATTAAATATTAATTTCCTTCACCATTGGCACACGTGACAGTAGTGTTTACCTTCTGCAAAATGCTCTGCAGTTTATACACCGGCTAAACCCATAACCTCAGCTACCAAAAGTACAAGGGCAATAGGTAGATTGGAACAACACCACTGGAAGTTCCCATTCCAAGTTGCGCACAATTCTGACGATCTAAATCATGAAATTTCCAACCCAGCAGGTTTATGAGACAACCTTCACCAGGACTGCAGTGTTTTGAGGAGGTAGTCAGCTCTACCTTCTCAAGGGCATTTAGGGGTGGATAATAAATGCTGCCCTTACCAATGAAATGCATACTGAAAATTGAATTCGAGTCCAGGGTACAATTAAAGTTGCAAAGAAGTGAAATGGAAGATCTACTTATCCAGAACTTAGTGGTACTAAAAACAATCCAAGTGCATATGTCAGAAGTTATTTGAAATATGTTGAAGTTTACAATCTGAGTTTTGCAACAGTCCACTTAATTAGTATGTTAAAGTGAACTAATTTTAACTTCATCTTTCTTGTTTCTTAAGAGGTTATTTACATTTAATAAAATTAATGTTTTTTTTGTTAGACGTCAGCAAGTGGCCCCAAGAGCAGGTACTCCAGGATTCCGAGCTCCAGAAGTCTTAATGAAGTGCCCACATCAGACATTGGGTATGGAAGGGTTAAAATGAGTGTTTTATTTGGCTTCAACAGGAAACCAAAACTTAAGAAATGTGGTGGGGGAAAGGGGTGTGGGTAGTTGCAGTATTTATGTTAAATCACCCTTTTCCTTAAAATTTCTTCAAAAAAAAACTTTGTACATTCCCCTTGAGAGGAAACATTTGCCTGTGCAGGTCATAAAGCAACCGGGGAGAGCTCAACATGCTGGTCTTTTTATCCAAATAGACCAATTTTGATGAAATATTAGGGACTGTGACTTTGTCCAGGTGTTGAGGTAAATAAGGATCAACATATTTTGTTTCTTGGTGTAATTGCTGGCATTCAATTTTTCATTGGCACTTACTTAGATGTATTTCTTGCCCCAAGTCTGCATTTCATGGACTGAGAAAAGTACAAAGGAAGTATCCGTGTTAGTACAAAACTGACAAAGTTCTCTTTCTAAGTTTGTAAAGAAACACCAACAGGTGTTTTGTCTCCTAAAATGCCACATACGCGATAGAATATCGAAAGACAGATCTATAAGCAACTGTTGAAGAGAACTCAGACACTTGGCTTTTCTGTAAATGTTACCTTTCCAGTGTTACCCTTGGTACCAAAAATAGGCAGAAAGTTAAAATTGAGAACTTTTACACAGAACTGGTTAATTGTGGGTTGGCATCAACAGTGGACAGGCAAACTGGGGAATAGCTCATCAAATTTCTCATTCTCAGAGAGATGATGATTTTTGTTGTGAGGGCCTAAATTAAGCTTTTAATTATCAGGCCCTTAAGGATGTGTTTTAACGCTGCAGATATTTGACATACTGGGTTTTATTCACAGCAGTTTAAAAAAAGTATTGAAGTTCATTTCATAAATTTAATTAAGAGGTAATCACCTTGTGCACCAAAAGAGAACCAAACTTTTGAAATGTGTGTTATTTATGATCTAATAAAACAAATACCATTTTAAATTGATTTTACTGTCACAGCATGCAGATGTAACATAGATAATCTTGAGCTAGCAAATGCATACAAACTAAATGTCATCTATGCATGTCTTATGTTTTTTCTTTCAAATAAGCACCATGCATTTACATTAAAGAATGTCTAATGCAACATTTTTCACTCTGGAATTTTCAGAAAATATTCAAACTGGTCCAATATTTCAAACTAGGAATGTTTCAGATTTAGCTTCAAATGAACACAAGATCTTTTTTTGAGTTTTGAAATCCATTTCTATTTTCCATCTGATATGCTCTATTCAAGGCAATAATCCCCAGGACTTGATAGCCTGCTTCCTGGGATTCTAAAGGAGGTGACTTTGGAGATGGTGGATGCTCTGGTTTCATCTTCCAAAATTGCATTGATTCTAAAGAGGTCCCCACAGATAGGAAGGTAGCAAGTGTAATCTCACTAAGAAAAAAGACAGACAAAATAGGAAACTGCTGAATCGTTAGCCTGCCATCAGTAGTGGGGAAAATGCTGGAATCTTCTGTTAAAATAGTGACAACAAAGCAAAGAACCAATAAGGGAAATCAATTTGTGTGGTATATTTGGAGTTTCAGAAGGGTTTTGATATGGGGCTACATGAGAATATTAAACAAAATGAGAGAACACAGTACTAGGAGTAGTCTACTGACATGGATTAAGGATTGCTTAATGGATAGAAACAGAGAAATTGGCTACTTATGGGCTTGGAGGCAGTCTAGTGGGGTACTGTGGGGATAGTACTGGGGCCCCAGCTGTTCAAACGATAAATAATTTGGAAGAGGTGATTTGGATAAAGTGTAGTATTCCCAAGTTTGCTAGTGATACAAAACTGCATGGCTTCAGAGGGATTCAGATGGGCTGAGTGAATGGATAAGGACGTGGCAAACGGGATGTAATGTGGGGAAAAAAATTGTCATCCACCTTGACAGGAAAAAAATATAAATGAGTACATTTTAAATAGTGGGAGATTTGAAAATTATTGATTTTCAGAGGAACCTAGGTGTCTGTGTACATAAATCAATGGAAGTTAAGATGCAGATAGAGCAGAAGTTAAAGGCAGAAGGTATATTGGAGATGCAAGGGACTGCAGATAGTACATTTGCCTTTATTTCAAGAGGATTTGAGTAACAAGTGTTTTGTTCCAATTATATAGGATTTTACTTAAATTTTTAATAAGTTTTTTATTTGAATGTCAGAAATATTGAACATTTGGCAGTTCCACCCCCCCCCCCCCCCCCCCCTCAGAATACAACCCGTATGTCACACATATCAGCCTGCACAACCTCCCTCCTTGAGATCTAGCCATCCCTCTGCTGCAACTTCTGGTTGCCTGGATTGCTCCAGGTAAATTTGTGCCTTGTGCAGAAGAAGCCAGCTCGCCTCTGAATTCAAATTCTGGCCCTTTAAGTAAATTTCTGATCACATAGTTTTCAATGTTGTGTTCATAGACCAAAGACATCAACTGTACATCTGGGGCAGAGCGTTTAGTCAACAGAAAAATCTTTGGTGGGTTGAAATAGAATAAATGTTAACCAGTCCAACTAAACACCCATTTTTTTTAGTTAAAGTCTGATTGAACTTTGCAATTTGTTCCCTTTTTCAAATCAATATAAAAGTCAATTGAGACACTTATTTGATCATGGCACAGCAAATGAAAGGCAGATTTTCATAAAAGCTTCAACATCAGTGTTCATCTTGTGGGATGTCTGTTTTAAAACTTGTATGTGACAGTGCCCAATATGTTACAGAAATATGCTGGCTTTTTTTTGTTTGTAGTGCAAAATTTAGCAACAAAAATTACTGCTCTACCTCAGAAAACAGCTTTTTAAGCTTTGTAAATTCTATTGCAGAGGTTTTAAAATATCTGTAAGAAATTAGTTGCTTTTAGCATGGCTTTTATGCATAGACCCAAGTTATGCTTTACTTTGCAGCTATCGACATGTGGTCTGCAGGCGTTGTATTCCTTTCCTTATTGAGTGCCCGATATCCATTTTTCAAAGCCAGTGATGATTTAACTGCATTGGCACAGATAATGACTATTCGTGGATCGAAAGAAACCATCCAGGCTGCTAAATTATTTGGTATGTAATAAGTATTCATAAAATCAAATTTACGAAAAATAATCATTATGGGTATTTTGTTTGTTTCTAAAAGATGTTGGGGTGTGTTAAAATGAGCAGTAATTATTTGTAAATGTCCAATAATTTCATGTGAATAATATGTCAAAGGCAATAGTTATACTTGCCACAGATGTTTTTTAATATTCTTTGAATATCTACCAGTATTTATGCTCAACAGTTTCCCCTTTATGTTAAACCAGAACAATAGAAAATATTTCAGACAAAATAGCTTAATGTTAACAATTGAACAAATAATATATTTACAAATATTTTCTTGTGTCACCCCAGCCTCTTGCCATTTAGTTCATTTTATTCTTTAGTGATTCCAATCAGCTCTCCCCACATTTCTCTTTTGAAATATATCATTATTTCTACCTTTAGCCAGTGCATGATCCATTTTGGCTTCCTCTTGAGTTCACTGGGAATACACTGAATTATGGCAGTGTCAGTGAATTTTGAAGAGGTGATAGCTTTCTAACCTGTGAATGATCAAGACTTTGCTTCTCTGGCTGAAATGTTGGGAAAACTATTTTTGGCTGATGTATAGCCTCATGCTGCTAATGTTTATGAAATTCTACTCCGGCCTGAGCATCACCCTCAAGACACAATAGGAAAAGGAAAAATTGTAGGAAGTTGTAATCACTGTTTTATCAATAGGCTAGCAGTGGAGTGACACTGTATGTTGAAGTTGCATACGTCATCATGTATGGTGTATCTTATGTTGACTTACACAAGTACAGGACAGATTCCAGCTATGTTTCTTTGAGATTGGGACGTTGTCTGACTAGTGAAAGGAGCTTCTCTGAACTGCAGAAAAAGAAAGGCTAACAACATCCCTTGCTTGCATGTATACAAGTATCTCCGTCAAATTTAACTGAAGTAAGGCAAGATGCAAAGTGTGAGGAACCTGGGGAGTGGGGGGAAGCAAGGACTTCATTAGGAAAATTAATAACAGGCTTTATAGCTTCTGAAAATTATCTGGCAGTATTGGAAGGTTTAGTATAGATGTTTTGAAACTGAAGAGAGCTGGAAAGTTTGACAAACTCTCAATATTTAACCAAGTAAACTGACCAAAATCTTTGTACTTAAATGTGTAAGGAGTAGTTCTAAGAGACCTTACATAATTGACATGGAAACTGACAAAATATGTAGTTTATTAGAATACCAAAAAAGTGTTCCTCCTTTTACCAAAGTTTATTCGAAGGAAATATTAGTATCAGGTCTGCACATATAATTTGAAGTTTTTGATAATGACTAAATTTGTTCCAAACTTGAATCACTTGAGACTACCACATGCAAAGAACACAGGTTAATGTTGTTTCTTTCATGCAAGATACTAAATATGCCTTTAGTTTGAAACTGTGTAGGATTTGTTTAAAACTATATTGTTACTACATCTAGTATGGATTATTTATAGGTTTTGTTTGCAGATGTGCAAGTTTTGTTTAATAAATTGTTCCATGGAGTGGATGGTCATTGAATTAGCACACTCCCTTTTTAAGTCATAATGATGGGCTTTCTCACTGCCAGATGTAATATTCTTTTCTGAAATGACTTATGAAGTTTGATGCAGTTCCTTGTGGGCGCACAGACATGTTTTATTAATTATATAGCGGTAAGGCACTGCCAGTGCATGGAGCATATTGCCTATGGGCTTTTAGATTGCCAGATGTAATGGTCCTAAGTGAAAGGAATTTCAGATAATTTGATGCAGCTCCCATTGGGTGGAAGCTGGCAGTAGGAAAATATAATTGCAAACAGAAAAGTTAAACTGGCATGATATCTTGCACTGTCCACACTTAGAGTACAGTGTACAAAATTCTGTAACAGAAATGATGTGGAGAAGTTTCAGAAAGATTTGCATGTGCATCTTTGTAGGAGGGGTTCTGACCATTACGAAATGAGCACCGATCCAGGTCTGCTTTCTGTTGTAAGTGTTTTTCTGTTTCGGGTGCCATATGGAGATCTTTGAAACTATGAAGGATTTGATAAGGTTCATATGTAGAAGATGTTTTCATTTGTGAGCAAGGTCCAAAAGCAAAAGACATAAATATGAAATAATCACCAATGAAACATAAAGGAATTCAACAAGGAAGTGAGACTTAAACTTCTAGTGCCTCTCATGACCTCAGGATGTTCCAAGTCACTTCACAACCAATATATAAGTTTTGAAATGTAGTTACTGTTGTGATTTTAGGTTATGTGGAAACCAACTCTATGAACACTAAATGATAATGACTAGTTATTGGCCCAGAATTTCCTTGAGCAGCTTGCTGCTCAACTACCTGCTTAACCTTCTCTTCCCTGGAAAAGGTCTCCAGACAAGAATTTCATTGAGATGGGTGGCACTGAACTGATCAGCAAGGCTACAGAAATGCTGTGGCAGCCTTTGAAGCCATGCTTCCAGGCTGAATTGGCTATCAAGCAATTTGAATGAGCATGTCTTTGAACTTCACAAAATTTCCAAACTTATGTGTGCCATTTAAAAATTGTGGACTTGAAATAGATGATCAGTTGTGTGGAACTGAGCATTTTCTGCATAAATTTCAGACTAATATATTTTTAGTAATATTGACTAAGGTGTAAGGAGGAGGCAATGTGTTGGGATAAAAAACACGATGATGCTGGAGAAACTCAGCAGGCCAGGCAGCATCCATGGAGAAAAGCAGGTGGTCAGTGTTTCGGGTCAGGACCCTTCTTCAGGATTGGAGATAGGAAAAGGGGAAGTCCAATATATAAGAGGGAAAAGCAGAGCAGTAATAGATGGGCAAAAGAGGGAAGACGGGGTGGGCACAAGGTGGTGATAGGTAGATGCAGGTAGGAGATAGTGATAGGCAGGTGCAGGGGAGAGCAGATCCACCGGGGGATGGGTCAAAGGTAAGGGGGGGGTAGAAAAGAGGGAGAGGCTAGAAAAGGGAAGAAGAGGCATGGTTGGGGGTCGGTGTGGGGGGGGGAGGCGGGGCCATGTGGGGATTACTTAAAGTTGGAGAATTCAATGTTCATGCCGTTAGGCTGCAAGTCAGTGATGGTGCGGGAGATAATGTCCTGGTGGTCCTTGGTGGGGTCATGGTTCAGGGGTAGGTAGGAGGAAGTGTCCAAGGGTTGGCGTCTGGCCTCTGCAAGGTAGAGGTCAGTATGCCAGACTACCATGGCACCACCTTTGTCGGCTGGTTTGATGCTCCACTACCAGGAGAATTCCAAGCGCAAACTGGAGGAACAGCACCTCAAAGGACTTCTCCTTTTCCTATCTTCAGTCCTGAAGAAGGGTCCTGACCTGAAACATTGACCGCCTGCTTTTCTCCACAGATGCTGCCTGGCCTGCTGAGTTCCTGCATTTTTCATCTAGATTCTAGCATCTGCAGTCCTTTGTTTCTCAATGTGTTGGGATATCTCCCTTACTTTCTTTGAAATGGTTCCACCTGAGATAGCAAATACTACCTAGGTTTAACATCTCATCCAAAAGGCTGCAGCTCCAACAGTATGGCATTGAGTGTTATGTTTCAGTGTCAGCTTAGATTTTTGCGCTCACCTCTTGAATAGTTCTGAGCTTGTAACTTCTGACCAAGAGTGCTACCAGTTAAGCCAGACTGATGCAAGATTTTTTTATTCGTCAGAAATGAATTGGAATGTGGAACTTGTAGGACTTTGGACAAATTATGCAACAACAGCAATTTTGATCATTGGGTAATTACAGACCAGTGAGCCGAACATAGGAAGTTATTGGAAAGAAATGAGGAACAGCGTTAATCCACACTTGGGAGAGCAGGGATTAATCAAAGATTAAAGCATGGCTTTGTTAGGCAGTGATCCCATCTGAACATTTTGGAGAGGTTGCGAGGTGTATTCTTGAGGACAGTATGGTTATGAGGTCTACATGGACTTCTGTAAGACCTTCGACGAGGTCCCATATGGGACCCAGGGCAGGATGGCAAATTGGATCCAAAATTGGCTTGGTAATCAATGATTGAGGGTGGGGATTGGTGCGAGGACCTTTACCCTTTGTTATATACATGAATAATTTGGATTGTGAATGTAGGAGATATAGTTAATAAGTTTGCAGATGACATGAAAAGAAAATTGGTGGTAGTGAGGGGGCCATTCAAGACGACAGGACTGTATTGATAGGCACAGCAACGGCAGATGAAATCTAACCTTGATGAGTGTGAGGTGATGCATTTTGTTACATCTTGTAAGGCTAGGATGTATACAGTGAATGGTCGTGCCCTAGGGAGTATTGAGGAACAATGAGACCTAAGTGGACCAGTCCAAGGATCCTTGAAGACATCAGCACAAATGTATAAGGTGGTTAAGGAGTATGGGGTACTTGTCTTCATTAACCAGGGCAGAGAATAAATAACAGGGAGGTTATGGTACAACCTTAAAAACATTGGTTAAGCCACAGCGGGAGTACTGTGTTCAGTTCAGAGCACCACACTACAGGAAGGATGTGATTGCAATGGAGAGGGTGCAGGCGAGGTTTGCCAAAACGTTGTCTAGGGTTTCAGTTATGGTGAGAGACTGTGTAGGCGAGGGGCACCTGACTGAGTATACAAATTATGAAGGGAATAGCTAGAGTAGGTAATAAGGAACTTTTCCCCGTTGCAAAAGTGTCTAAAACCACTAGGCACAAGTTTAAGGGGTAGGAGGGGATCTGAGAAAATCATTTTTCCAAGAGGGTGGGTGAAATTAGGATCACATTGCCTGAGCAGGGTGGTGCAGACCGAGTCTCACAACAGAAGCAACAATTCACTGGAGGATCTCAAGTCGGTCGAGCAGCATGCGTTGGGGGGAGGTGTTTAAAATTGATGAGTTCCGCACGAGTGCAGGAAGCAGCCCGAATGCAGTCATTGAGGTAACGGAGAAAGAGATGGGGAGTGGTAGCAGAGGAGGTACGGAGCAAGGACACAGACACAGGTGGAGGCGACAGACAAAGAGTTCAACGACATGACGGGCCCGGAACTAGTAGAGGTGTGGGCGAAGGGGCACAAAGGTGAGGCCTCTGCTGAGGACAAATCTCTCAGCATCAGAAAGGGGGCAAGAGAAATGTCTAGCTGAGCCCTTGAATTGCCAGAGCATAGAAATCTATGGAAAATGAGAATAGTATAGGTGGGTACATGATGGCCAGCATGGATGTGATGGGCCTAATGGCCTATTTCTGTACCAGTTGACTCTATGAGAAAACAATTTTTCCAAGAACCTTTTATAAACCACTGGGTTCCCCCTTATAGTTTATCTTTCCAAAGATACAAGGCTTCCAAAAATAACAGATAAACATCAAATCTGGAGGCCTGGTTTGGCAACACAATCTAATGAATTAAACATATCCTTTTCAAAATAAGGGAGTTTGTGGAATTTAGTCCAAATGTTTGTTGAACCACTGACTCCTCTGTGCCGCCCTTTTCAGAAGACTTGAAGCTTGGGAGGTCAAAATGCCCTACTTGGCAAAGTCCAGATCACTGATGGAAATATCAGTGTTTGCTGTGTGTGAAATAATTAATGCAGTCAGCAAAATGCCCTGAAGGTAGAAGATTTAAGGAAGACATCATTTTCTTGGAGGCCACCCTAGACTTTGGTTGTTTGTTTACCTGCAGTGCACTTTCTCTGTAACTGCAGCATTAAATTCTGTATTCTTACTACCTCATTGTATTTATGTCTGGCGTGATCTGTCTGGGTAGCACTCAAACAAAGTTTTTCACTGCGTCTCAGCATGTGACAATAATAATAAAGAAAATAATCCAAGATGGATATAGTGATTAGAAATATTTTGTTGTTTTTACTGGCCCAAATATATGATTCTTTATGCCTAGTTTTAGTTTGCTTCAGGTATAAACTTGGAGATGTGTCATCAAGGCTATGGTATAGCAAGAAAGGGTGTATGTGAAATTTAAAGGAAAGGGAACCCTTAAAAGAGTGCTACAGTGGTAGCATTGTGGGTAAAATCTGAAAAACTTTGGAAATGTTTAAAAAGGAATATTAAGGTGTTGAAAGATAAGGAATTAAGGTATAGGAAAAATGGTAAGAAGCCCTAACTAAATTATGGGCATAATCAGGAACATAAAATGCCATGCCTCTGCCCTTTGGTGCCACGTGAGGTTGTTACTATGGAGTTCATTCTCTACGCCACTCAACAGCACTGTCGTCCTAAGTCAAAGTTCTGCTATGCCTAAAGGAAAGTGGAACTAAGTTTCAAATTACAGCTGACAGACTGTCATACTGCGTTAGCCTTTTGCTGGTAGAAGCTATAAGATGGGTTGCAAATAGCGGCATTGTTCCTTTTCCCAGTATGCCGATACGGTTCCCCACAGTCTTTGCCAGTTATGTGTGATAAGAGTTTGCATTTATTTAGTAACATCTTCGCTAAGAGTAATCAGAGTGCAAAAACTGTTGATCGCCCAGAAATGCCACTTGCACACAGCAAACTTCTAAGGATGCATCCAATATCACATTTACTAATTGGTTCATGTGTACCATTGGGCTGGTTGCCTTTGAGAACAAGTCTTTGCACAAGCTATTCCATTCTCAGAGGGTACAGAAGACTTTCATTACATCCTTCCATTCCTGTACTTTCCATTAGCAAAGATTTTGCAACCCAATAGGAAGCCTGTTCTTTTATATCTGGAGGGGGACACTGGCAGCTCCACTAATCTTGGATGCTGTTTTATCCATACTCAAAAATTAAAGCAAATTACATAAAAATATCAGAGTGCACAATAGCTGCTTTGAATCATTTGTGTAGAACTGCTTTGAAATAGATTGGAGCTTGCTGTGGCAAGTAAATACAGTGGAAAAATGTGATGGGTACAATAATAGACTGGGAGCTAGTGCAAGGGTTTCCCCTCTTCACCCACTCATTTACTTACTATGTTTACCAAAATGTTAAATGTTTGGCTGCAAGTGTTTGTCGGTGAACTATGCATCTCATCCCCAAATGTAATAGATAGCAGCAGTGCACTTGCATGTGGTGACTGATCCTTGTATAAAGAGTGAAGACTGCACTTCAGGATAGTAATTAATATTTACAATGCTGTCAACCCTCATTTTAAAGCATATGTTGCAGTTTAACCAAAATATTTATTTTTATACGTCAGAAAATTCATGCTTTGTTTTCATTGTTTAATGAAAATATACTGTTTGAATGTAAAGGATTAGAATAGATGCATCTTATTTCTGTATTCTAGGTAAAGCTGTGTCGTGCAGCAAGGAATGTCCGAAGTTGGATCTGAGGACTTTGTGTGAAAGACTCCGAGGAACGCATTGCTTGAGTGGAAGAAAATCAAACCAAAGGAGTGAGCCAGTGGATTGTTCACATAGCTCAGGCACAGTGCCAGCTCCAGATGCAAAGGATGATGAAACAAAAAAGATTGCTTCTTCGTCATGCACACAAGAGGTTCAGAACCAGCCCAGAAAGGTGAAGCAGGATATTCAGTGGAACTCTGATTTCAAAAACAAAGCTGAATCATCAGATGTGAAGAACTGGTGTGGAGTTCCAGATCTAGCCTATGACCTTCTAGATAAGCTTTTAGATTTGAACCCAGCAACCAGAATAACTGCAGAAAAGGCTTTGAAGCACCCATTCTTTGAAGGGATGTAATTCTTGTTAGGATACTTATACTAATGATCTGTATTCATTCTGTGGAATAACCACTGAAATGCAGGACAAGACATTCCAAATTTTCTGCTAAAACTAACCAGCCAGTTCCTTAAATCAAGTTTTTCAATTTCTTCATGTTATTTGTGAGCACTGCTGTTTTTTCAGTCTCTTTCTTCAGTCACTTGCTCTGAGTTTGATTGTTAATCTGCTTTTTATTAAAAGACATGAAGTGCATGCCTTCAGTGATTTAAAATAATTTTATTTTCCTCTCCAAAACTTCAATACCAAACAGTATTCCTTCCAACCAAGGGAACACGATGGTTGATAGCATGGTCAATGCTACAGTGGGGCCAATAGGATTCTCCATGTCTACACAAATGTTTTTGGGTGAACTTGGGTGTGAAATTCATGTCATTAGTTCAATTAATAAGAAAATGGATGTAAATTTTATTTGAAAACGGGAAGAATTGCATCCGTTGTTACTACAAACACAGAAGTACCAATGCCTTGTTTGCCATTTGATTTTTTTATTCCATTTGCTGCTTATATTCTTTGGTGATTATCATTACAGTCACCCTTAAAATGTTTGTGTAAACATGCTTTAATTATTACTTGAGGTTTTTTTTTAGACTTTCTGTGCCCTACAGATTTGAGAAAAAATTAGCTACCAAACTCTGTTTATAATTTTATTTCAGATGCATATGTCCCAAAACATTAAACTCTATGAAAATGCCTGTTGCTTTTATGTTTATTGCATATGTTCTTGATGCAGCTGTAAGTACCTGTTTAATTACTCAGTTGTGTTCGTAAATGAGAACCGAAACTGGCATTTCTGCCAACTTTTCAGTGAAAATGATTGAAACTGGAACTTCAGAGGGCACACACTCATTTTAAACGTTATCTTTAAATGCTGATGGCTATCCTTTTTGGGAACTGCAGTTTTAATAGATGTGTATGTTTGTCTTGGAAACAGTCTGACTTTAGTATTGCTGCTACTCTTGCCATTGGATAGTTGATGGAAGAGTTTTTGATCGAATCACAACTCCTCTCTGGACAACCATCCTAACAACCTCCTCGTGGCTCTCTATACTTGAAAACTTTGGTTATTTTCCAATCAGTCTTTCAGTCATCTTTCTATATTCTCATATAAAGCCCCAGTAACTACTTTGCCTCTTCCATAAAATGCCTCGGAGTGCCTTTTCTGCATGGAATACACTGCACATATGCAAGTTGTTTCTCTCTTTATATATAAGCAGCAGTAAACGATGTGCTTTGCCATGAGATCTCTATCAGCCACATTTAATGAGCACAACGTAGTGACTTCAGTGTTGATTATATTTGTCATTTCTTATGATTAAGGCCCCAGATTAGAGAAATTCCAAGGTTGTGGCTCAGCTGTTCAGTTTAAAACAATAAGTATATCAGTGGGGTTGTGACAGTAAGAACTGGGTTAGGGGAAAAAAAGCCTCATATTTGGCAGCAGTAAGTAGGTGGGTTTTGTGTTGGACAATCTTGTGATTGAAATTAACCACTGTAATGGGAAACTGATGTTAAATTGATAGTATTGTGTACTGAAATAGTGAATTTATAATGGGCATGTGGTAATCTAGACTGCTTGGAGCCTGTAATGCAAACCGTCTCTCTTCCACACATACAACCGTGCCCCCCACCACCCCCATCCCACCACCCCCGCTAGGGATAAAAAATACAACATCTGGAGTTTAAAATCATTCTTTCAATAACCTCTTCTGAAATAGAGTTCGAATCTACAAAGAATGAATCGGATTTCTGCTCCATTTTTCTAGTTGTAATTCACTGTTTTTCAAAATACATTTTGAAGTGACCACATTCCAATTGCTTATCGTTTTTCTAGAAAATACATCCTCGTGCATGATGTTGCATTCATTACAAACAGGCTGCTAACTGGCTGGCTGACCTTTTACAAAAACAAACTTGCATTTTAATTCCTTCTGGAGCTTATTATTAGTAAGGAGTGTACTGTGAATGTTGTTTGCACTCAGAATTCAAATTGTCATAAACAGCAAGTGCAATCAAAGTGCACCCACTCGTTTTGCATCATAAATTTGGGAAAGAGGCAGGTGAACATGCTTCTCATTTATCCAGAATTCTGACCTACTATGAAAGCAACGCTTTCCGTATTAACCATTTCCATCTGTTCCGATGACACCACCGATGTCACTGGTTTACGTTTTCTTGCATTGCATTAGATACAAACAGATAACAAGTCTACAAGGTCTACGTACAGGGAGAGATTACGCAAACTGCATTGAATTCTCTGGAATTTTGAAGGTTATGGGTTCACTTGAAGGAAGTTTTAAAGATATTGAGTGGAACTAATAGGGTATTTAACAACTGTCTGCTGGTGGGAGACCAGGGGGCATAGAGTAAAAATTAGAGCCAGATATTTTGCAAGTGAAGTTAGGAAATCATTCCACATTCAGACAGTAGCAGAAGTTTGGAATTCTCTTTCACAAATGCTATATGATGTTAGGCCAGTTGTTAGTTTTTAAATTTTAGATTTTAGTTCATCAAAGGTATTGAGGGAAATGTGTAAAAGGCAGGAAATGAAGTTACATTACAGAGCAATCTTAATCAGTTGAATGGCGGAACAAGCTGGAGGCCAGTTCTTATCCTATTCATGATATAGGATAATGAAATGGAAACTAAACTGGGTCAGAGGAAGAGGTATTAGTTCTGGAGGTGGTACAGAAATGTTTCTTAGATGTATTTTCTGAAAGCCAATATAATCCCATACTACTAAATTTAATCTTTCATATCAGCAGAACAATCAGAATATTTGAGGCCTGTTGAAATTACTCCAGAGTGTAGAGGCTATTGATGTGCAAAAATCACTTTGGTGGACTTGATAATTTTACTTGGAACAAAACAATATTAAGGTACCTACAGAAGAAAATAAGAATTTATGTAATATAATGTTCAAGAAATTTCAAACATTATTCAAATCAAAATGGATTCAAGTAACGGGTCTGTTGCTGAATGGCTTTCCATAGATTAATATTAGGGTTGACCAGCAGTATTTTGGAGGAATGAACTGGATAAATCTGTCAAGATCATTAACAGCAGGTTTAAAATAAATACTGAAATAAGAACACTTGAAGTAACGATACAAGTGCTTTCAAATAATGAAACCAGAGAAAAACTGTTAGTTTATGTAGTTGTAGAAAGTAACATTAAACTTAAAATATCTAATTTTGCCATTTCTTAGTTTTTCTCTTGCTTCATAACTTTCCTGAGGATGTCTCTGGGATATGAGATCCAATGACCATTCTTTTTGTCTAACTTGGATAATATTAGTGCACATTTGAATTGGTGGGGTCTATCTGTTCTCACCTGAAGGCCATTGCACTTAATGAGGCTGTTGGATGGTGGATAAGTATTTGCAGGACTTGTTTGTGTTTCTTCCCCTCAGTTTTCACAGCCTGTTTTGGCTCTGGCAATAGTAACTGGTCCCTGCCCTCCTCTATCCAATGTTGTGCAATTAAATCTGATTACTTAGCACTCATTTCTCCTTTTTTTGGGGACACGTGTCCTGTCCACAAGAAACAGGATACTTGCAATCTGGCCAATCAGTGATGAGCAAAAAGCAGTAGGTGCTGGAAATTTGAATCAAAAACTAAAGTGCTGCAAATACTCAAAGCAGGAAGCACCTGTGGGGAGAAAATCCAGGTTAACATTTCAGCACAATGACCTTTCATCGGACTGGGGAAAGTTAGATATCAAGTATGTTGTAAGATACAGTAAAGGGGGAGGAATGGAGAAAACAAGGGGAATGTCTGAGGGCCACAAGAGGACATAGGTTTAAGGTGCTGGGGAATAGGTATAGAGATGTCAGGGGTAAGTTTTTTACTCAGAGTGGTGAGTGCGTGGAATGGGCTGCTGGCAACGGTGGTGGAGGTGGATACAATAGAGTCTTTTAAGAGACTGTTGGATAGGTACATGGAGCTGGGAAAAATGGGTAAGTCTAGTAATTTCTAGGGTAGGGACATGTTCGGCACAGCTTTGTGGGCCAAAGGGCCTGAATTGTGCTGTAGTTTTTCTATGTTCTATTCCCACTCTGACCTTACACTACTCCAATGAGGCCTATGCTAGACTTCAGGAACAGTACAGCCCTCAGTACTCAAACATCAAATACAATTTAAGATAACTGGCCATTCCAGTTTGTTTCAGAACTTATGATGAAAGACCATCAAAAGTAAACTCTGTATTTCGTCTCCATTGATGCCACATGACCCGCTGGGTATTTCCAGCATTCTCTTTTACTTCAGATATCCAGCAACAGCAGTTTTGTATGTCACAGTTCAGCATCAATTTTTCCCTTTCTCCTCCCACCCCCACTCTTTCTACACATGTCCTCCAGACAGATCAGCAATGATTAACAAGCCTTCACCACTTTCTCTCAGCTGGTACCAACACCATGTCATTCAGTCTATCTAGTTCTCAACCCTATCACAGACATTGCCCTTTTCTCCATTCCTCCCCCTTTACTGTATCTTACAACATACTTGATATCTAACTTTCCCCAGTCCGATGAAAGGTCATTGTGCTGAAATGTTAACCTGGATTTTCTCCCCACAGGTGCTTCCTGCTTTGAGTATTTGCAGCACTTTAGTTTTTGATTCAAATTTCCAGCACCTACTGCTTTTTGCTCATCACTGATTGGCCAGATTGCAAGTATCCTGTTTCTTGTGGACAGGACACGTGTCCCCAAAAAAAGGAGAAATGAGTGCTAAGTAATCAGATTTAATTGCGCAACATTGGGTAGAGGTGGAAAAGTGACGGGTGACTGGAAACTCAGGGTTGCCCTTGGAGACAGAACCAGTGTTCTCTGCAAAGTGGTCACCCAATCTGTTCCTCCAGTGCAGAAGATGGTATAGTGGGCACCAAATGTAATACACTGAATTGGAAGAAGTGCAAGTGAATTTGGGGCTTCCTCTGGAAGGAATGCTTGGGTCTGTGGATGGTGGGATAGAAGGGTAGATGTTGCATGGGAAAGTGCCATGAGAATGGGTAGGTGTTGATGGAGACAGAAGAATGAGCCAGAGGTAGTGCTTTGGAATGCTGGAAGGAAAAGGGAAGCTGATACTGGAGGTGGTATCACATTGAAAATGGCAGATATTGCACTGGAATGTGGAGGCTGGTAGGGTGAAAGGTAAGAATAAGGACAACTCCACCCTTGCACTGGGTGGACGGAGCAGAAGTGCTTGGTGTGTCTGACAGCCCTGTTCACTATGGTGGACGGGTAACCATGGTTCAGGAAAAGGAAGTCATCTCAGAAGCACTTGTGTGCTTCAGAACTGATAGGTTCATCAGAACAGACAGGGAGAAACTGAAGAAACCAGGAAAATGGAATGGAGTCCTAACAGCAAGCAGGATGGCAGGAAGTGCTGTCAAGTTAACTGCAAAAGCCAGTGGGCTTGAAATAGATATTGGTCACTAATCTGTGCCCTGAAGTGGGAATAGAAAAGTCAAAAAAAGGCAATGGAAGTGTCAGAAATAGTCCATGTGAAAGTGAGAGCTGGCTTGAAATTGGCAGCCAGCGTGATGAAGCTTCTGGGTGCTGTACGTGAGCAGGAAGCAGCACCAACAGTTTTTATTTCAGATTTCCAGAAACTAGTGTTTTGATCTCCCTGTTCCAGCATTCTTTTTCCACTTTGCTGTGTATCCATTCATCTGCTTCTACTTGCATCACCTCTCGTCCGATCAGCTTCACCACCGTCTCAGCTGGTTCCAAAAGCGTTTGTATCATCCTGTCCCTTGATCTCCACCTATCCAACATGTACTTTGTTCTCTCCACCCCTCTGCCTTCCCTGCAGTTAGAAACATTTGTTTTTTAACTTTACCCTGTTCTAACGAAAGACCATTGACCTGAAATGTTAACTCTCTTCCCTGACCTGTGGGATATTTCCAGTATTTTCCATTTTTATTCCAGCCAATTACTGCCCAATCAGTCTATTCTCAGTCAGGAGTAGTGTTGATAGTGCTGTCAACTGTGCCATTGCTTGATATTTGTTCCCATGTTCCAGACCACTTAACTCTCCTTCCCACTCCCACACTAACCTGTCTGCCCTCAGCCTTCTGTATTGTTGTGGAGAGACCAAACATGTATTGGAAGGTCTTATATTAGAGTCATAGAATTATACAGCACAGAAACAGGCCCCTTGGCCCAACGTCCATGCCGAAAGGTGCCTACCTGATCTAGTCCCATTTGCCTTCGTTTTTCTCATATCCCTGTAAACCTTTCCTATCCATGTACCTGTCTAAATGTCCTTTAAATGTAATTGCACCTGTCTCTACCACTCCCTCTGGCAGTTCATTCCAAACAGCCACCATCCTCTCTGGGGGTGGGGGGGAGTTGCCCCTCAGGTCCCCTTTTAAATCTTTTTCCCTCTCACCTTAAACCTGTGCCCTCTAGTTTTAGACCCCTCCCCCACCCCACCTTGAGATAAAAATTGTGACTGTTCACCTTATCTATGCCCCTCGTGATTTTATATACCTCTATGGTCACCGCTCAGCCTCCTACACTCGCGGGAAATAAGTCCCAACCTATCCTGGCTCTTGTGCCCTCCAGTCCCAGTAATGTCCTTGTGAATCTTTTCTGCACCATTTCCAGCTTAATAACATCCTTCCTGTAGCTGGGTGACCAGAACTGCACACAGTGCTCCAAGTGTGGTCTCACCAACATCTTGTACACTTACAACACGCCATCCCAACTTGGGTACCTTACAACCCAATGGTACAAACATTGAATTTTGCAATGTCAGGTACCCACACCCCTGCTGTTGTTCACCTATGTACACTCACCTGTCCACCTCGTTTTCTTCTCCCTCTGTGCCCCTCCCCCCCAAAAAACCTGGCTTCATCTGCCCATCATCCCCTCCCCACCTGGTTCCACCTATCACTTACCAGCCTCTATCCCACCCCACCCTTTGTACTGCTGACACCAGCAATCTTTCCTCTTCCCTACTCCTATCCCGATGCAGGGTCTTAACCTGAAACATTGACTTCCACCTTTGTCCACCACAGATTCTGCTTGACTCAGAGTCCTCACAGCGTTCTGTTTTGTTCCAGATTCCAGTATTTGCAGTCTCTTGTCTGGGATGGAAAGTATGTTGTGAAGAGGACATAGAGACTGCACAAAGGGGTATTGATAGATTAAGTGAGTAGGCAAAGGACAGAAGTCTTAATTGTATTTCATTTATTTTCTGCGCTCTTCTCACCCTTTCTCCTGGACAGGGCAAGGATAGAATTACCTCGTCCTCACTTCCACCCCACCAGCGTTCGCATTCAATGGAGTATCCTTTGCAATCTCTGCTCCATTTACTGAGACTCTACCCCCAGTTGCATCTTCCTTTCCCCTTTCAGGATTTTGTTCCCTTTGTCTCTTCCCTGACAACAACCTCTCTTCTTGCAGCATTTCCCCATGCCACTACAGGAGAACAAACACCTGTCCTTTTACCTCTTCTCACTCTCCAGGGACACAAACAGGTGAAGCAGTGATTTATCTCTACTTCCAGTTTCATGTCGTGCATTCAGTGCTCACAATAAGATCTCCTCTACAATGGAGAAACCAGTCTTTAATTTTTTGACTGGTTTGTGGTGTTCGTCTGCATGGGCGACCCTCATCTTCCTGTTGCCTGCTGCTTTAATTGTCCATTCAATCCCCACTCAGACCTGTCTGCACTTATAAAATAAGGCCAATGTAAACTTGAACACTGCATCGTCTTCCATCTGGCTACATTGCAGCCTTCTGGACTTGATACCGAATTCTGCAACTTCGCATAACTTGCTTACACATCAACCCATCCATGATGTTGACCTGGTTTTTTTTCTCTTATTAGCACACCCTGACCTACCTGCTGGACATGTTTATATTTCTGTGTTTGTGTTCTCACTCTCCAACTGCCCTTATCTCATAGCTTTTATGTTCCTTTTTTCATCTTCTCTCTCTTCACCCCTATCAACCAGATAACCTTGTCTGCAGATCATCACCATGGCACCCTGCGGAATCTTCGTATTAACTTTGTGATTTGTGTACGAGGGCAACTCTCGGAATCTAATATTCCAATCTTTCACCATTTAAAATGTACTCCCCACATTTTTTTGTTTCAAAGTGGATAACCCCAATTATTCCACATTATATTCCATCTAACATGTCCTTGCCCATTAATGCAACAGGTCTGCAGAGTACTGAAATGGTTGTGAGATCACTCAGTTCCATCAATGCATGTTGCTTTTTACTTCTTGGCATAAATATAATTCTGTGCTGCAGCTTTACTAGGTTTCCACCTCATTTTTAGGTAATTTCTGATGGTGCTTTCAAATTACCCTACTGCACTGCACATTGAATCAGGGTTCATTCCCTGGGTGTACATTTCTGCTGATGGTCCATAGCATCTCATGGGTGCCCAGTTTTGAATTGCCAGAGTCTACCCCATTTAGCACAACTGTCAAAAATAATGGGATGTGTCCTCAGTGTGAAGACAGGACTTTTATCCCCCATAGGGCTTATGCAGTGGTCACTTCTAACAATGAGGTCATGGAAATAACTATCTGCCACAGGTAGATAGGTAAATACCATCTCCTATATTAGTTTACTCATACCTCTGTAACTGGATCCTCGACTTCCTTATCAGGAGACCATAGTCAGTGTGGATCAGTAGTAACATCTCCTCCTTGCTGACAATCAACACAGGCACACCTCAAGGATGTGTGCTTAGCCCACTGCTCTACTGTCTCTAAACTCATGACTGTGTGGCTAGGTACAGCTCAAATGCCATCTATAAATTCACCAATGACACTACCGTTGTTGGTAGAAGGTCAGATGGCAACGAAGAGGCATACAGGAGTGAAATACATCGGCTGGTTGAGTGGTGTTGCAACAATAACCTTGCACTCAACATCAGCAAGACCAAGGAATTGATTGTGGACTTCAGTGAGGGGAAGTCGGGAGAACACACACCAGACCTCACTGAGTGGAAAGGGTGAGCAGCTTCAAGTTCCTGGGCGTCAACATCTCAGAGTTTCTATGTTGGGCCCAACACATTGATGGAATCACGAAGAAGGCACGCCAGCAGCTCTAATTCAGTAGGAGTTGGAGGAGATTTGATATGTCACCAAATCTCCTCAAAGACTCTTGAAAATTTCTATAGATGTACAATGGAGAGCATTCTGACTAGTTGTATCACAGCCTAGTATGGAGGCTCCAATGCACAGGATCGCAAAAGGCTACAGAGGGTTGCAGACTCAGCCAGCTCCATCATGAGCACAACCCTCCCCACCATCAAGGACATCTTCAAGAGGCAGTGCCTCGAGAAGGTGGCATCCATCACTAAGGACCCTCACTATCTGGAACATGCCCTCTTCTTGTTACTACCATCGAGGAGGAGGTACAGGAGCCTGAAGACCCACACTCAGCGATTTAGGAACAGCTTCTTCTCCTCTGCCATCAGATTGCTGAATGGTCCATGAACACTACCTCATTCTTTTTTTTTGCACTATTTATTTATTTTGTAGTTTATAGTAATGTTATGTCTTCACACTGTACTCCTGCTGCAAAACAACAAATTTCACAACACAAAAGTCAGTGATAATAAACCTGATTCTGATTCTGACCCTGACCTGCCACAGACCCAGTTTGGCAGATATGTCCTTCAGAACTTGGCCAGCTCAGTCTGTGGTAATGCTACCAAACCACATGTGGTGATAGACATTGAAGTCCCATACCCAGAGTATATTCTGTGCCCTTCCCAACTTCAGTGCTTCTTCTGAGTTGTTCAACATGGAGGAACACTGATTTATCAGCTGACAGAAGAGAGTAGGTGGTAATCAGGAGGAGGTTTCCTTGCCTGCATCTGATTTTAGGGAATCAATGTTGAAGATGCCCCAGGCTACTCCCTCACTCCTGAAACTACTGTGCTATTCCTTTGGTGGATCTGTCACAGTCATACAGCATGAAAACAGGCCCTTCAGCACAACAGATCCATGCCAACCATGATGCCCACCAAGCTAGTCCTATTTGCCCACTTTTGACCCATATCTAAACCCCTCCTGTCCATGTACTTATCCAAATATCTTTTAAATGTTGTTGTTGTACCTGTCTCAACCACTTCCTCTGGAAACTCATCCCATATATGCACCAAATATGGTTTCTTGTCAGTGAAACAGGGTGTACTAGGGATTGTCATAAAATTATACAGCACATAAACAGGCCTTTCGGCCCAGCATGTCCATGCTGACCATCAGGTACTCATTTACACTAATTCCATTTACCAACACTTGGTCTGTAGCCTTCTTTGTCGTGGAGATTCAAGTGGTCATCTAGATACTTAAATGTGAAAATACTTGCCTCCACTATCCACTTGGGCAGTGAGTTCCACACTCTAAGCACAGGTGAAAATATTCTTCCTCTTATCCCCTAAACCTCTTCCCCTTGTCCTAAACTTTTGCCCTCTAGTTTTAGACACCTGTGCAATGGGGAAAAGTTTCTTATTATCTATCCAATGTATTTAGGGGAGGATTAGTTTGCCTTGAAGGCAGTGCAGAGAATATTCAGTGGGTTGTTTCCTGGGATAAAGGATTTGACATAAGAAGAAAGGTCGAGCAGGTTGATCCTATCCTCATGAGAGTGTAGAAGAATGTGGTGTGACCTTATTGAACCAAAATATTCTGAGGGGTATTAACAGGGTGGATCCTGAGAGGATGTTTCCCTAAGTTGGGGTATCTGGAACTACTGGGCATAGTTTCACCAAAAGGGCTCACCCATTTCAGATGGAGATGAGGAGAAATTTTTTCTCTGAAGGAAGTAAATCTTAGCAATTGCCCACCCCAGAGCACTATGCAGGTGGAGTCATGGTATACATACCAGGCGGAGGTTAATAGGCATTTAAACCACAAGGGGCTTGGGACGGATGGGGAAAGCAATGTTGTGGCCAAGATTAGTTCAACCATGATCTTATTGATTGGCAAAGCAGGTTCAAAGGGTCAGTTGGCCTACTCTTGCACGTTTCTTATGTCTGGTAGCAAGGGGAGAGGCGGAGGTGTGGCTGGTGGTTCGAGGATTTATGGAACCTGGGAGCACCAGGGTGAAGGATGTCCAGTCTAAAAGTGTGGGTTAGGGCAGTGAAAAGGGAGTGGTAACATGACTACCTGCTTCTTGGGAGCATGGAATCTGGGCTTTATAGATGTATCTGATGATGTAGCTCATGGCAGCGGCAACCAATCAGGAAGCTTACAGTTTTGCAATGAGGAAAACGGGATACGTTATTGGAAGAAGAAAGTTCAACGCCATACCAGTGACTTCACATTAAGGGATAAAAAAGACCAGTAGAGAACTGGGTGCATTACACCACAATGAATAGCTAATACTCTTCCACCACAATATAAATACTTACAAGTTTACTATTTTGTCTATTGTTTATCTAATGCACTTTGTACAAGTTAGATCTGGTTTTCTTTAACCCTGGGACATGTTGGTCCTCTGCTTTATGCTTTCTAACCATTTATCACTTGACATAGTGTATCAAATGATTCAAGGGTTCACTGCTGCCCTTGCTCAAGGCCTCCTGTGCCCTCTGGCACATTTGGCCAGATATTCTAGAAATCACAAAAGTAATTAGGGCTCTTTCCTTGGGCACAAGCCAATGCATACCTGACCCGCTATCAACAGGGCAAGGACTCTCATCAATTACATGCTCAAAGCTATCTCCTCTCCCCACACCAAGGCAATCCAACACAGACAGAGACCCCCTACAGTGAACACACTGAGACAGCTGGTTGTCAGGGCAATGTATAGGCTCTGCGTGGAGTTAAAGAAACACTCAGGGTTGTGAGGCCCCTTCCCGCAGGACTGACTCCAACCCACCCCAAGCTCACAATAGCAGGCAAGCTCCAGGGCCACATGTTGGGAAACTGGTTCTTGCTCCAAACTACTGAGGTGGGCCTGTTTCAGCTGGGAACATCCACAGCATATTGACCCTTGTCTCAAGATAGGATGACCTCCCTCACTTGACGTGTTCACTGGGAACTATCCTCACTGGATTTGGTGTTTTGAGATGTATTTATTTGAAATTCATGACCTGACACTATCTAAAGTTGGGTTAAATCCCATTATATATAATGAAATCAGAAAATGAATTCACATTTTTTTCTTTGATCTGCTGCATTTTAATGAAAGTAAATGGAAAACTCAGACATGAGACTTGATAATGGGACTGCAATTTATCATTTTATGTTTTTTCACTATTTCTACAGCATATGTTTGAAAACTTTTTGCAGTAGTTTCCAGAAAGATTCTTCATGGCAGTCTACCAAACTTCCACATATGGTGGAGACGCGAAACAAATGAAATAACAGCCATTAGTTTCTATGGGAGCACAGATGTATGCTCCATGATAGCTGTGTTCAGCTGGAGAGCAAAAATTATCATCTATAGATCCACATGCACTGTCTCCCAGAAAGTCCTGAACTATTAACGGAAGTGCATTCCTACTCCATATAATCCATGTTCCAGGGTCTCTTGCATAATTCCATGTCTTGCTTCAGTCTCATATATAAAGGAATAGAGGTCAAATTGAAGTAAGCCTCTTGCATAACAGAACACCTAATTATGAAGGGTTCACCCCACAGTCACTAACTCCACAAATAATCAAGTGCATGAACAAAGGACCAAAATGACTTCCGCCCGAGAGTCCCTGAAGCAGGATAATACAAAGCATTCTATGTTAAAGCACATTTGATATGTTCAGGAAGAATGAGAGAGAAGGATCTGGGAAGAGAGTAGCTGAGCCATAGAACAAGGTCAACCTTCACAATGTTTGCAGGAGGAAGTTAACATTCCACAAGAGTTTAAGAATATCTTTTCTCCGTGAGAAGGTGATGCGTTCTGGCAGATGTCAAGCTTCAAGGACAGGGTGCTCATTATCTCTGCCTGTTTGTCCTTCCTAACATATCAGCATCAAACTGCTGGCCGAAACAATTTTCTTCAATCTGCTACATTTTATTTTTGAACAGTATGTTCTGTGCTGACCTGCCTCATTATGATAAGTTGTCTGAAGCAGTAAAGTACGTAACAGGAAGGCAGCTGGATGAAAGCAGCCACTTACTCCTAATATCATTTTGCTGCCCTAATGAGTCTCGATCACCTTAATCATTCTGCTTCTAATTTGCACAAATGATGAATTGTGCTGTGTGATATGTGTGACTGAAGTGACTGCCAGATGACAGGAAATGTTGATATCCTGGATAATTTACTAGTAATCCTAGCTGACTGAGTTGAAGATATATACTGCAGTGCGTAAGCATCTGGATTTTTAGGCAGCCTGTTAAAAACATCAGGTTCTTTTAGAACTTACTGCATATGCAGCATCATATTTGCATCACCTTACTGGCGTTTGTTGCAAAAGAAAAGCTGATATTAGGAAAAATTCAAAATGAGTTAAGGCAGGAGAATGATAGCAGGGCTAGCTTACACAAGCCCACCAAAGCTTAGTGTCATAGAGTCATCGAGCAATACAGCATGGACACAGGCCCTTTGGCCCAACCAGTCCATGCCGACCACAGTGCCCACCCAGCTGGTCGCGATTTCCTGCGTTCAGCCCATATCCCTCTAAGCCCCGCCCCTCCACGTGCTATTTAAATGATACTATTGTACCTGCCTCAACCACTTCCTCTGGCAGCTCTTTCCATATACTCTGCGTGAAAAAGTTGCCCTCAGGTCCCTTTTAAATCTTTCCCCTCTCACCCTAAAACTATGCCCCCTAGTTTTGGACTCCCCTACCCTGGGGAAAAGACTGTTACCATCCACCTTATCTATGCCCCTCATGATTTTATAAACCTCTATGTGATCACTTCTCATTCTCCTACATTCCAAGGAATAAAGACCCAGCCTGCCCAACCTCTCCCTATAACTCAGGCCGTCTAGTCCTGGCAACATCCTTGAAAAGCCTTTCTGCACTCTTTCCAGTTTAACCACATTTTTCCTATAACAGGGTGACCAAAACTGTACACAGTACTCCAAGTGTGGCCTCACCAGCAACTTATACAATTGCAATATAATGTCCCAACCCATGCTTCTTGAAGTGCCAACAGCGCTTCTTGAATACCCTAATGAGGGCCAATTAAATGGTACATAAAGCTGTGTAAAACAAAGGTAACATCACCAAATGATCTGTGGGTCACAGATGTAAGTATTTTTCTAGGGTTATGTGCTGGTTACCGGAGATGAGGGGAGGAGAAGTGGCAGGTAACAGGGCTCGAAATTTGGTTGTCAATGCGAGGTTGCTGGCAACTCACAGAGGGTTTTGGCATTGGTGGTAATCTGTAGAAAAGAATGTCCTGACAGAATTGGCAACCCTACCACCTGGAAACAAACTGCTGGCTGTCATTGTTGGCAAGGTTAGGCATGTTGGGGAGAGGGTCCCAGTTCTGAGTCACACAGATGTCACTTCCATACTTAGCACTAGTGCCATAGAGCTATGGAGTTATACAGTATGGAAACAGGCCCTTTGGCCCAACTTGTCCATGCCCACCAAGTTTCCCACCTGAGCTAGCCCCATTTGCCGGTGTTCAGCTGGTGTGCAATGTTTACAACTGTTACCTACATCAATACTTCTGAATATCATGTCCTTAAATATCTGATGTTGTTTGAAGTGTTCTGTTGTACAGGAGATTGAAGGATGACATAGAATTAGGCCATTCAGCATATTGAGCCTCTTCTGCCTCTGAGCAGGGCAATCCCATCAGTCCCACCTCCCTGCTCTTTCCAAGTAGCCCTGCAAAGTATTTCCTCTAATCCCGAGCCAATTTCTTTTTTGTTGCTTCTGCTTCCTTCACCCCAAGTGGTGATAATAACCAGTCTCTGCATGGATATGTTTTACCTTCCCTTTCATCATTTGTTAATCTGGTATCTGGTATCCCCTTGGCCTTGGATCATCCAGTGATTTGAACAACTTCCATTTTATTTTAACCGTATCCAAACCAGTCACGATTGGGTATCCTTTTATTAAACCTCATCTCCAATATAAACAGAGAATGCTGCAAATATTCAACAAGGTCAGGCAGCGAGAGTTAAAGGGCTGGATTGCACTGGCAACCCTGGAGGTTCCATTGAGAACCACTGGTCAGCTGCAATGCACAGGTTAGTGCATGATGGACTTTAACACAGAGTTGTAATGTCCTGAGTTGAGGAGGCAGATGCACTTCCCATCTAGCCCCTCAGCACTGTGGCAGCCCTGGCTCATGCACATGGCAAAGCCCCATTCATTTTGATGGGGGTCACCCACATTCACTGACAGTAAAGGTATTCATCTTTTTTTTATTGTGCTTTAACTAATGCCAATTAATTTCTATGTCCTAAAACAGAAAATAAATTTATTTTTTTATTATTAAAAGCTTTAAAATATTTTTTATTTGTGTCTTTTCACTGTTTCTAAATCTTTTTGGTCATTACTACTTAATCAGTCTGCTTTCAATCATTGGCAACATGGGAGCTGTCACTGACCGTGTTACTAAGTGGCCCTGATCCTCCAATAACCTCCCTACCTACTCACTGATGCCAAAGGTAAACCAAAGAATTTCAGAGATGAAATGAGAGTGACTGGCCTTGGCATTGAGGAAGCATTTGATCAAGTGTGGCATTAAGGAGTCCTGGTAAAACTGAAGCGAGAGGGCATCAAAGAGGATGCATCCCAATGGTTGGAACCATACCTCTCAGAGAGGAAAATGGTTGTGGTTTTAGGAGATCAGTCATCCCAAGCCCAGGATATCACTGCAGGCGTTCCTCGTGGCGGTGCCGATGGCCAACCACCTTCTGCTGCTTCAGCAATGACCTTCTTTCCATCATAAACTCAGAAATGAGGATGTTTGCTGATGTTCAATTCCATTCACAGCTCATCAAGTGAAACAGCCCATGCCTGCATACAGCAAGATCTAGACGTTCAGGCTTGGGCTGTTAAGTGGCAAGTAACATTTATACCACTGCAGTGACCACCCCCAAAAGAGTCCAAGCCAACCACCCACCCTTGACAATCAGTGATCGCCCCCACCATCAACACCTTTGACCAGAAACTCAGTGAGACAAGCCACTTAAATATTATGGCTAAAGGAGGAGGTGAGTGATTAGATATCCTGTGGCAAATGACACACCTCCTGACACCCCAAGGCCTTTCCAGTATCTGCAGGGCACAAGTCAGGGGTGGGATGGAATATCCTCCACTTGACTGACAACCCACACAGTGGCTGCAGTCTGTACAGTGAACAGATTGCACCGCAGTTCCTCGCTCAGTCCTCTCTGACAACACCTCCCACCTCCATGATTTCAGCCACCAAGGACAAGTGCAACAAGAGATGGCTGGCACTGTGACCACACGACCACCTGCAGGTTACTCTCCAAGTCAAGCACCATTCTGACTTGGAAAAATATTGCTCTTCCTTCATCATGGATGGAATAAGAACTCCCTACCCAACAACACTGCGGGAGTACCTTCACCAGAAGGACTGCAGTGGTTCCAGAAGGCAGATCAGGAGCACCTTTTTCAGGGTCATTAGGAATGGGAAATAAATGCCGACCTTGTCAGCAACACCCAGATCCTGAAATTAATAAAAGAAATTGAATTAAATAAGAGGGCATTGACAGCACAGTTGCCAGAGTACTATCCTGTGGGAGTTGCTGCTTGCAATCCACTGTCTCTGCAGAAGGGCTACAGCAGCAGCACTGGGAGGAGGTTAGGAGCTGTGCAGCTCCAGCTGTAAATGCAACAGTAGTGTAGCAGTTAGCGTAACGCTTTACAGCGCTAGCGCCAGCGACCCGGGTTCAATTCTGGCTGCTGTCTGTAAGGAGTTTGTACGTTCTCCCCGTGTCTGCGTGGGTTCCCTCCGGGTGCTCCGGTTTCCTCCCACATTCCAAAGGTGTACGGGTTAGGAAGTTGTGGGCATGCTATGTTGGCGCCGGAAGCATGGCGACACTTGCGGGCTGCCCCCAGAACACTCTACGCAAAAGATGCATTTCACTGTGTGTTTCGATGTACATGTGACTACTAAAGAAATCTTATCTAACTGGGGGCTACCTGATGGGGGTGATCGTGAAGACGACCTGGTCCATTCCAGTGTTCCACCTAACATTAACCCTGTTTCTCTATCTCCAGATGCTGCCTGACCTGGTGAGCGTTTCAAGCATTTCCTGTTTTTATTTAAAATTTCCAGCATCTGCTTTTGCCTTCGGAAGTCTCCCCTCAACCCTGTTTGCTCCAAGGAAAATATCCCTAGTTTCTAAACCTGTTGCTGAGATCCCACCTCTCCGGAGGCTGCCTGATACATCTCTTCTGCACCCTCACTAGGACCTTCACATCCTTCCTCTGCAACACTCTAACTGAGGTCTCACCAACAATCAGAATTGATACCTTCATAAATAATTTCAACTGGTAATGTTGGAAAACAGCCTGAAGTTTACTGAAATTAAACTGAAGTTTCCTATTATTTCCAGAGTCTTTAAGGCAATTGGAGCTGCAAGAAAGATTTAGGGAGAAACTCAAGTACATATCAGGTGCACAACTACTGGACACACATTTCACTGGAGTTAATGGCACTGAATTCTGAAGGCAGTCTATATTTTAACCCTTACTCAGCACTAGAGGTAAAGAAGAATTCTTACCACAAATCATTTTGTTTTACTGCTTTCTTTGATCTACATTCTGGGTTGGGTTTGGAGTTAACAATATTGCTGGAAGATTTCCCCTTAAGATGGACTGTAGAATGGGAAAATAGTGAGTATGCTGTCTCCTAGTTTTAAAGCCAGTCTGTGCAGGGGTTAGTCCTTATGTACTAAAGCCAACCAGTCTCCTAGTTTTAAAGCCAGCCTGTGCAGGAGGTTAGTCCTTATGTACTAAAGCCGGCCAGTCTCCTAGTTTTAAAGCCAGCCTGTGCAGGAGGTTAGTCCTTATGTACTAAAACCGGCCAGTCTCCTAGTTTTAAAGCCAGCCTGTGCAGGAGGTTAGTCCTTATGTACTAAAGCCGGCCAGTCTCCTAGTTTTAAAGCCAGCCTGTGCAGGAGGTTAGTCCTTATGTACTAAAGCTGGCCAGTCTCCTAGTTTTAAAGCCAGCCTGTGCAGGAGGTTAGTCCTTATGTACTAAAGCCAGCCAGTCTCCTAGTTTTAAAGCCAGCTTGTGCAGGGGTTAGTCCTTTTGTACTAAATTGAATTAAGGTGTCCAGAATCTGGTAGTTTTGTGCTTCGCCAGCAACATTGAAGAGTCACCATTTGGCATTCCTCTTGAAGAATTGTTCTTCATACTTGTACATTCCTCCAGTTCTTTTCCTTTGCTTTTGTCATTTTTAATTAAATGCACATGTTACTCTGGCCGTATTGTAGGTAAATCTGCAGGGTGGATTTGTGTTATTTTGATTGGTTTGTACTCCTAAAGCTAGTTCAGATCATGATCACCAGGGTACTTGACTATAACAAAGTGCATATTTGACCTTTTATATGTTTCACTGCCTTAAAACGTCACTTCCAGTTTTAAAGAGTCAGGACATTACATTTAGTAAGTAAGGACTTTGCATCTTACATCCAGTTACATTTAGCCTGTTATATTGAGGTAAAAGATTAGCCATAATGATGGTGAAAGTGGCATAAGGGGCAGGCTAGTCAACCCCTACTTCTCTTTCTGATGCTCTGGAATGGATTTTGAACATTTATTCAAAAATCTGCAAATCTTTCTTTTTGGTCTTGCCACAAGGGTTGGCAATTTCCTGTAAGTTTATGGATTATATAATTTTATATGTTAAAGTGTTGTACATGTGTGCTCTTTAATTGCACATAAATCTGGAATAACCTTGGGGCTGCCAAGTGCTGGCACAGTTGATTGGCATTTACGTGCTGCTGCAGGGAACTCAGGTCCAATTTCTGATTGTTATCACCTTGCGACTTAATCCTGTTGCACGGATTTCCAGAGAGACTGGGAACATGGTAATTGGAGATCTTGGGAATTGTAATTGTTTATGTGGAATGGAGTTCACACAAGTGAAAAGCTTAAACTTTAAACTCCCACAACTCTTACTAGTTGTGTGATAAAGTGAATTAATTCAGATAAGTGTTGTGGAGCTGAGTGATTCGATCTTTGGTCTGTAATGAGCTGGGACAAGAATGTCAACAGATTGAACCTAGGAAGTAGAAAAATTATCCTAGTTTTCTGTTCCAATCACTTTTCAATGTGTTAATGCAATGGAAACACAGTTAGCTGTTTTCAAAATAAATAACTTTGCCCATGACCAGTGCCTGTGTCTGGAAGAATAAAATGATTACTCGGGCACACAGATGGAAAGGTATAGCTAAAGTGGCACAGTGGCGCAGTTAGTAGAGCCACTGCCTCACAGCTCCAGAGACCCAGGTTCAATCCTAACCTCGGGTGCTGTCTGCATGGAGTTTACATGCTCTTCCTGTGACTGTATGGATTTCCTCTTTGTGCTCTGGTTTACTCCCACATCCCAAAATTGAGCAGATTAGTAGGTTAATTGGCCACTGTAATTTGCCCCTAGTGTGTAGGTGAGTGGTAGAGCTTGGGGTGGAGTTGATGGGAATTTGGAATTAATGTAGAATTAGTGTAAATGGGTGGTTGATGGTTAACACGTACTCGCTGAGCTGAAGGTCCTGCTTCTGTGCTGTACCTCTCTATGACTATGACGATTCAATCAGTTTAAGAAATGAGAAGCACAATGCCTACAATAAGAAGACAAAACAGCTGAAAGCACTGTGCAGGTGAGTCAGCTTCCATTGAGTGAGAAAGAGTTTACATTTCGGGTCAATGGCCTTTCTTCAGAAGTAAAAGATGCTGTTGGTTTTAAGCAAGTGCAGAGGGAGAGAGGAGGAAGGAAGGAGGAATATTGTTGTCTGTTTTTTGGATGGTATAAGATAAGATCTCTTTATTAGTCACATGTACATCAAAACATGCAGTGAAATGCATCTTTTGAGTAGAGTGTTCTGGGGGCAGCCCGCAGGTGTCGCCACACTTCTGGCGCCAACATAGCATGTCCACAACTTCCTAACCTGTACGTCTTTGGCAGGCACGGTAGTGTAGCGGTTAGTGTAACGCTTTACAGCATCAGTGACCTGGGTTCAATTCCTGCCACTGTCTGTAAGGAGTTTGTATGTTCTCCCTGTGTCTGTGTGGGTTTCCTCTGGGTGCTCCGGTTTCCTCCCACATTCCAAAGACGTACGGGTTACGAAGTTGTGGACGTGCTATGTTGGCGCCAGAAGCGTGGCGACACTTGCAGGCTGCCCCCAGAACACTCTATGTAAAAGATGCATTTCACTGTGTGTTTCGATGTACATGTGACTAACAAAGAGATCTTATCTTAAAGTGGGAGGAAACCGGAGCACCCTGAGGAAACCCATGCAGACACGGGGAGAATGTACAAACTCCTTACAGACAGAGGCCAGAATTGAACCCGGGTCGCTGGCGCTGTAAAGCATTATGCTAACCGCTACACTACCATGCCTGTATGATCTGGTAATGGTGATTCAATCTCCCCTGCAGGCCACCCTGTCAGGGAGCTCCCCTCTGTTCTTTCTTTGCCTCCTTCCTTTGCTGTCTCTGTTGTTGCCGCAAACGTTTGGATCTCTTAATATTTTATGGATTGCCAGTTTGAAATATCAGCACTGCTTCTCTCTCACAGTTGCCACTTGACTATTTTCAGCATTCTCTGTTTATGTTCCAAATGCAGAACTTTAAGTTTACATCTCAGTATGTCTCTAAGGGAGCTGGCGGGCAGGTGCAAGGCTGCAGGGAAATAAGAGGGGCAATGGGACCAATGGCATTGTTCTACTGGGAGCCAGTATTAGAACATAGAACATTCATTTCTGGTCACCCCATTATAGGAAGGATGTGGAGGCTTTGGAGAGGGTGCTGAAGAGGTTTACCAGGATGCTGCCTGGATTAGAGGGCAGGTGCTATAAAGAGAGGTTGGACAAACTTGGGTTGTTCTCCCTGGAGCGGCGGAGGCTGAGGGGAGACCTGATAGAGGTTTATAAAATTATGAGAGGCATAGATAGGGTAAGCAGCCAGTACCTTTCTCCCAGGTTTGAAATGTCTAATACTAGAAGGCATGCATTTAAGATGAGAGGGGGTAAGTTCAAAAGAGATGTGTGGGTCAAGTTTTTTACAGAGAGAGTGGTGGGTGCCTGGAATGTGCTGCCAGAGGTTGAGGTGGAGCCAAAGATATTGGAGGCACTTAAGAGGCTCTTAGATAGGATCATGAATATGCAGAGAATGGAGGGATATGGACAATATTTAGGCAGAAGGGATTAGTTTAGTTAGGCTTTTATTTAATGGTTTAGTAAGTTCAGCACAACATTGTGGGCCGAAGGGCCTGTTCCTGTTCTTTGGCCTATGATATCTGTGCTGAACATGATGCCAAATTAAACTAATCCCTTCCGCCTGCACATGACCCATATCCCTCCCTGTTCATCTGCCTATCTAAAAGCCTCTTGAACGCCACTATTGTATCTGCTTCCACCACCATCCCTGGCAGCACGTTCCAGGTATTGACTCTATAGGTTGTGGATTGTCATGGCGATTGTCGTGGTGAGCTTATCCACAGTAAGGTCCCACAAGCAGCAGCTGTGATGAATGACCATTGTGTAAACCTGAGTCTTTGAGAGAACTCTTTGCTCTTTGAACAGTGCCAGAAGATCTGAGCTGGAGCAGTCAGTCAGGACTTCAGTTTACCACTCCATCTACAGGATAGCATGTGCAATACTGCAGCACTCCCTGAAAGATATCAGCCTGGATTATACATTTAGCACCAAGGGTGTGGCTTCAACCTCAGCTTTTAGACTTGGAGTCAAGGATGCTGTCAGCTGAACCAAGCAAACACTGGCTAAGTGATATACAGAGCAGAGGAAGTGCCAGATCATGGGTAACTCTGGGGTAGTTGATCTTGGCCAGAGCGACTGAAGGGACCCCCACAATTGACCTCAGCACCCCAGATAATGGAAAAGCGAGTAAGTCAGGATTTCTCATCAGGGGACAATATCCAAGCTGGAGCCCCACTTCAGTGGATGGAAGGGCAAGGAAGGTATTAGATCTGGTCGTTAAGCTTCTTACTGGTAATCCTGACCTTAAAGGTACATACATCAAGACGAGGCATCCTGCTGAGAGCTACCACAGCACAACTTGTGTCTGTAGAGATGTGATGTAGTGAGAACTCACCGTCCTCCAGAGAGCAGAGTGGTTTGTATGCAGAGGTGAAAGAGATAGTGGGTGCTTTGGTTATTGTCTTCTGAGATTCGATAGATTCTGGAATGAGGGGTCTTCAACCTGATATATTAGCTGTTTCTCTTCCCACTGATGCTGCCTGACCTGCTGAGTGCTTCCAGCATTTCTCTGTTTTTATTTCAGATTTCCGGTTTGATTGTTATACTTCCTGGTCTACTGGCAAGGTGGGATTGTGCGTACAGAGGAATATGTGGAGAGACTTCAAGGCAACACAGACAGGGTGAGTGAGTGGGTGAGGTCGTTGCAAATGGAGTATAATGTGGAGAAATGTGGGGTCATCCATTTTGGCACATGAACCTGAAAAGCAGAGTATTTTTTAAAATAGTACAGATTGGATAATGTTGATATTCAAAGGGATCTTGATGTCCTTGTGTACAAGTCATTGAGGGCCAACATGCAGGTGAAACAAGTGATCAGGAAATGGTACGTCAGCCTTTATCTTGTGAAGATTTGAATATAGGAAGTCTTATTGCAATTGTGTAGGGCCTTGATGAGGCCGTACATGGAGTATTGAGCACAGTTTTGGTCTTCTCACCAAAGAAAGGATAACTTGCCATGAAGGGGGTGCAGCAAAGATTCACTAGCTGGTGGGTTTACTGTGAGAGGAGAGAGTGCGTAAAACTGGGACTGTATTCTCTGGAGCTTAGAAGAATGAGAGGAGATCTCACTGAAACTTCTCACATGTCTCAACAGGCTGGATGTAAGGAGGATGTTTGCCTAGGCTGAGATGTCCAGAACCAAAGGTCCAAGTCTCAGAGTAAGGGGCAAGCTGTTTAGGACCAAGATGAGGAGGAATATCTTTACTCAAAGGGCGATGAATTCCCTACTCCATAGGGCTGTGAGGGCGCTGAGTTCAGCTGAAGCAGAAATTTAGAGATTTCTGAATATTCAGGGTATCAAGGGATATGGGGAAAGTGGAGGAAAATGGTGCCAACATAAAAGATCAGCCGTGTTCTCAATAAAAAGCAGATCCAGTTCAAGGGGCTGGGTGGTCTACTCCTGCTTCTATCTTTTAAAGCTGTAAAACCACACAAATAATTTCAATGGAAACAGATCAGACCACAGACCACAAACAGACTTGGGCGAAGACAATGCTGAGGTCCATTTGATACTCTGATACTGGTGTCTGAGCTGGCCTGACTCTCATTACATTTAATGATTACCTGAACCAGTGGACAGGGCCCTGGATCTGTTCAAAGGAATGCACCTCTGACAAGACAGATTTTCCTCAGTACCACAATGGCCCACCAGACAATATTGTGCTTCAAAGCAGGTGAGGTTCAAAGCAAGAATTATTCTAACCAAAGATGAGTATGTTACCACATGAACCAAATTGACAGAGAAAATACCTTACAATGTTTAGTTCAAATACGTTTTCCTTAGTATTGTAGTGCATATTTTTAAAGAATTTATTATAGCATAGCGGTTAGCGTAATGCTATTACAGCACCAGCGACCTGGGTTCAATTCCCGCCGCTATCTGTAAGGAGTTTGTACGTTCTCCTCGTGTCTGCGTGGGTTTCCTCTGGGTACTCAGGTTTTCTCCCCCATTCCAAAGACGTACAGTTTAGGAAGTTGTGGGGATGCTATGTCGACACCGGAATCGTGGTCACACTTGCGGGTTGCCCCTAGCACATACTCAGTAACGCAGAAAGACATATTTCACTGTGTGTTTCGATGTACATGTGACTAATAAGTACAGTAAATATCTTAATATCTAGAATTTCATGATGAGATTTTATCAAATGAGAGCATTGTACTCCAGGCTTGTTCATGAATGTCCGTGTGTGAGGATGGGAAAAGTGGATTCAGTAGTCTGGAATTTTGGATGAAAATACCCAAATTGACATTTAGTATGTTTCCAGAATTCAGTGCTTTATAAGTCTGTTAAACTCTAAGGGCAAGGATTTGGTAAAAGGAACTTTTATCATGGAAAAGCTTGTGCCTTATGTCTGATTTGTGCAGCTTGGCATCAAAACTATTCCTTCATCTATGCTGTATTGAAATTATATAAACAAACACTTGATCAGAGAAATGAAATAGCGAAACCCTGGAATGTTTAACTTGCAGGCTTGAAGGTCAGATGAGTTACGTTGTTTGGCATCACAAGGAGGTCACTTTGCATATCACATTAGTACAAGGTCACTGATTGTGGAAAGAAAGATTTCTCCTTTAGTATTTCATTTAAAGAATGGAGGAATCATGATTCTGGACATTTTCCTGCTTTATGTTGTTTCTGGGAAATACAAGAAGGATTCTGCTTTTTTCTCCACTGGATTTTGTTACAAAGCAAAAAAAATTTGAACTTTTACAAAGCAGCAATATTTTCCCCTTTGTTCCCTCTCTATTACCACAGAACATTTGCCAAGAGAGTAAACAAGGGATCCTATTCCACATTGTTGCCACTGGCAACCTCCAGCGGGGGTGAAGAGTTGCTGGAGGATGCTCCTATATCCCTCTGGTCAGAGCTCAACTTTAACATCTGTTGTTCGAGACAATTTGGGACTTTTAATTAAAGAGGAAATTGCTAAACAACTAGATGAAGATAATATAGCTGGATGTAGCCAACAGAAAGCAAAGCTGTGCTAGAGAAAGTTCTGTGAGTGGGTGACAGATGTGGTGTAGTGGCCTACAGAAAATTAGAACTACGAAGGCTAGTGGGAGAGATAATGGAATGAGGGAAGGTTAGCGACTGAGATTAAAAATGGAGGAAGGCAAGAAGAGGAGTTGAGCACTCTTTGGGACCAGTTGGTAGTGGGTACCAGTCTTGCAAAGGCATCTCCTCTGGGATTTATCCTAGTCATTTGTTTCTTCAATGATCTGGGTAATGGACTAAAGGAAGCTATTAAAATAAGAGAACTATTAAATTATTCTGTGCATTGTATGAAGCTGCAAGGAGGCATTGAGAAGATGGTCAAATGTCCAAAGGTGCCAGATAGAACCTGAAGGTGATACACGTGAAGTGGGATATTACATTTATAAAAACAACAATGACACTGTGTAAGTAAGATGGGGTGTGTGGACAGAGATTTAGGAGAAGAAAGAGCAAAGGTGATTTGCCATGAGGGGTTTAAGCTTTTTTGTCATTCATTCGAGCGATGTGGGATACCCAGGCTGAGCCAGCACTTAATTGCCCACCCCTAGTTGCCCTTGAGAAGGTGGTGGTGAGATGCCTTCTTGAATTGCTGCAGTCCTCGTGGTGTGAGTATTTCCACAATTACATTAGGGAGAGAATTCCAGGATTTTGACCCAGTGACAGTGAAGGAACGGTGATATATTTCCAAGTCCAGGTGGTGTGTGGCTTGGAGGGCAACTTCCAGGCGGTGGTGTCCCCCATGCTTTTGCTGCCCTTGACCTTCTAGCTGGTGGGGGTCATGGGGTTTGGAAGTTGATGCCCAAGAAGTCTTGGTGAGTTGCTGCAGTGCTTCATGTAGATGGTACAAACTGCTGCTACTGTGCATCAGTGGTGGTCTGAGTGAATGGTTGCGGATGGGGTGCCTATCAAGCGGGCTGTTATGTCCTGTGTGGTGTCGAGCTTCTTGAATGTTGTTGAAGCTGCTCTCATCCAGGCAAGTGGAGAGTGTTCCATCACGCTCCTGTCATGAGCCTTGTAAATGGTGGACAGGCTGTGGGGAGTTAGGAGGTGAGATACCGCAGGATCCCTAGCCTCTGACCTGCTCATTGTGTATATGGCTACTGCAGTTCAGATTCTGATCAATGGTAACCCCCAGGATATTGATAGTGAGGGTTCAGTGATGGTAATGCCATTGAATGTCAGGGGATAAATATGTATTTTCTCTTGTTGGATGTCATCGTTACTTGGCAGTTGTGTGCTGTGAATGTTACTTGCCACCTATCAGCCCAGGCCTGGATATTGGGCACCTCTTGCTGCATTTAGATGTGGGCTGCTTCATTATCTGAGGGGTCGTGAATATGCTGAACATTGCAGAATCATCAGCGAACATCGCTTCTTCTGATCTTATGATTGAAGGTAGGTCATCGATGAAGCAGCTGAAGATGGTTGGGTTGAGGACACTAACCCTGAGGAACTCCTGCAGAGATGTCCTGTGGCTGGGATGACTAATCTAGAAGGCATTGATTTAAGGTGAGCAGGTTAAAACTTAAAGGGGATGTGAGGGGCTGAGGAGCCTGTTTCTGTGCTGTATAACTCTCTGTGACCCCCAACCACCACAACCTTTGTGCTGGGTAAGATTCCAATCAGTGGAAGGTTTTCCCACTGGTTCCCATTAGCCAGGGCTCCTTGATGCCAAAAGCTGTCTTGACATCAAGGGCAGTCGCTCTCACTTCACCTCTGGAGTTCAGCTTTTATCCATGTTTGGACCAAGGCTGTAATGAGTTCAGGAGCTGAGTGACTTTGTCAGAACCCAGACTGTGAGCAGGTTGTTGCCAAGCAAGTGCCACTTGATAGCGCTGTTGATTACCCCTTCCATCACTTTGCTGGTGATTGAGGCTAATGTGGCGGTAATTGGCTAGGTTGGATTTGTCCTACTTCCTGGGCAATTTTCCACATTGTTGGGTAGATGTCAGTGACTGGAACACCCTGGCCAAGGGTGCAGCAAGTTCTGGAGCACAAGTCTTTAGTACTATTGCTGGAATGTTGTTAGGGCCTGCAGCCTGTGCTGTGTCCAATGCCTTTAGCTGTTTCTTGATATCAAGTGGAGTGGATCAAATTGGCTGAAGACTGGCATCTATCATCCTGGGGACCACTGGAGGAGGCCAAGGAATGTAGAAGCTGAAGAATGATATCCAGATTTAGTGACTGAAGCAGGGGAATTACTAATATTCAAGGCCAGGCTGGAGAGGGTTGACGGAAAGGGAAATTGAGAAACATGGGAACTTGGAATGTTTCCCAGGTGGTCGACAAGGACAATTAGGATTGGATAGACTAAGTGCCTTCTCTCTGGATTGTAATTCTTCATAAAGTGGATCTAAGGAAGTCCTGTTGCCTGACTGCACGACGGTACCTGACCTACAACGATGGCAATCTTATAAACAAGGTAGCACATTGCGATTTGGCTAATGGAATTAGTGGAACAGCAATCATCATGAACTTGAGAGAGAGAGAGAGAGAGAGAGAGAGAGAGAGAGCGAGCGCACAGGAAAGTGGTGATGTGAAATATAAATCTTCAAAATGATTAAATAAAAAATAACTGTGAGAGATTTGTGTTATTGTGCAATCAACTTCAGAAAGATTTACATAGAAAGTATGCCTCCCACTAGACTTCCCTTCCTCTTTAAATTATTTAGCTTCATTAATGTCAATTGTTAGTCATTACCCATCTACTCCATCACATTCAGTGTTAATGTGAGGCAAAGAGACAATCTTAAAACTAGAGCAGACAAAATGAATAATCCTGTTGGATTTATTCCAAATGTATTATAATTGAACTGTCAGATTTTACTTATAATAAAACATTATTTTTACACTGATCTCTATTCTGGCCAATTATTCTCCCATTGTTAATTGCCTGCTTCTGCCTTTCAATAAACCACTTTAGCCCAGGAGGCTGGATGAATCTGTGCTAAGTTCAGTGCCTTGCAGCTTGACTAGGTTGGGTACGTGGGGTGTAGTTTAGTACTAAATCCATCTGCTTCTTGCACAGATATCTGTGAAACTGATAGAAGTTTAGTATGCGAATCTATGATACTCCAAGTCATGAATCCCACATCCCTCCCACCCCCCTCCAACAAGACAGATATTGTTATTAATTAACCTTTATGTGCAAATTCAGTCTTTGTAAGTGTCACCTATTTGTTTTCAGTATTCTGCGTCAGCATAAAGTACTTGGAATTCCAGTATTACATAAGCTTGGCACACTGTAAAAGACTATGCTTCAAAGATCAATCTCAGCCAAAGGCTCTGAAGATCATTCTCTTATGTACCAATGATATATGTCAACTTCTTAGCATTGTACTCTCTCTGGTTAACACAGCCCAACATGCTTTCAGTGTAGAGAAAAGTTTGCTAAAATGTCACCCCTCTTGAAACATATCTAATTGCCTGAATGGACCATTTCAAGCAAATATATTAACTGACTGATAATGCTTGTTACTAAATTCCACTCAAGTATGCACACAGCTACAAATATCAAAGAGCATACCAAGAAAATAAACTTAGAGAAATTTTTCTTTACCTTAAGAAGACAATCTGCCAAAGATCTCTGCCTAACAATTCTGGATAACTTTACTGGAGAATGGGAACAGTCTGGGTCATGGGAAGCCATCTCTAATGGAATCCATTCCCCTGGCTTGCTGGAACGTTGATCAATTCTGATGGGGGAATGAAGGTCGTGCCTCTCTATCATATGGCGGGACTGTGAGGTGCCAAGTCCCTGACAGTTCCTCCCAAGCAGAAACCCACATCATTTAGGAGTATCTGGATGAACTGTTGACGTGCCCTAACCTACAAAATTGTGGATCAGGAGCTGAACAGTAGGATTAGCCCCAAAGACATTACTTTAGCCTCAATTTTTGAAATGGACCGAATGGCCTCTTTCTGTGCCAAGAATTTCTCTGATTCTAGGTAGTAGAAATACAGTAATCAGTCTGGCTTTGGCAAAGTGTGCTGATACACTTCAATTTTGCAGGTTGTGCACTCATGGTATATGATTGTCGTTCCAAGTGTCTGTCCCTAATAGTCAAGGACTTGGGGTGAAGTTAAGATTAAAGCCAAAGAGTCTACTTTGTTGGCACTTACCCAGTGGGGAGCAATCTGATTTTCTGGATCCTGGTGTCAAACTAAAAGCTAATGAGAATATGTTTTGTTTTTTCATTTATTATTAAATTAGGAAATCAGTTTTCTACAATGAAAATAATGAAAGTTCTTGGTTGTTTACACAATTTAGAGTATTTTTCTTTCAGGAGATAGGAGCAAAATTCTTGAGATTGAATCCAGTTATATTCTCCCATGTAAATAAGGGAGCAGATGATTGTTAAACGTGAACTTTGTCTGTAACGCTGCCAAGCATATTTTGAGAGTGGAATCTGTTGATAAATGATTCTTGTTTACACCTTGGCACATAATCTTTCTTCATTACAAAACAGATGTGCAGATAATTGAGCTCTCATTAATGTTCCTTCTTATCTTGTACATGAGCCAACATTTGTCCTATGGTACACCTTGAAATGTGTGCAATTTGTAAGAGTTTCAAGCACAATACGGTATCTTTCATATTCTCTCCTCTCCTTGGCACTTGATTCAGGTCAAACTACATGGGTGGCAAGTTATGCCGAATATTTTCTTTGGAATGAAGAAACAGAATATCCCATCTCAAGGGGAAGTTGCCACTGCCCAGTAGTAAGTTCTCCTTCCACTGTCTTGCTTGTATTGACGGAGTTCATTGCCCTTCCAGAAGAATGAATACTTATGGCGATGAGCTAATACAGGAGGAATTATTAGCATGACGGAGAGAACATAATCTAACATTAGGGTTAATCAAACTTTGCTTTCATCAAGGTTGTATGCATCTCTTTCCACTGCTATTTTTTTTTGCAGAGAACTTACTTAACTACTCTGAACATCTGTTAGAAAGAATGCTGATGGATTGGTGCTGACAGAAGGAAGAAGATATACTTTTGCTCTTTGATTTGTCATAAGCACATACTTTACAAATTTGGTATTGCACTAGAGGAAAAACGCACCCACTTGACTCTTCTGTCTGGGCCCATCTCTGAAACAATTAAACTAAATTATGACCCATTTCATCATTATGGTGGCGATTAAAGTGAGCTTTAACCACAACAATAAAAACTTGCACATGATAAAGGAGACGTTCCACTTCTGAATTAAAAACAGGAAATGATGGAAATCTTCAGCTTGGGCAGCATTTGTGCAGACAGAGCAAGAGGTAATTTCAGCAGAACATCGATAATGATATTTGGCAGCCCAACTAATACTGGAACCATTGAATATTCATTAATTCAGCTCCCGTAAAAAAAGCAGAAAGATAGACTTGATCCATTTACAGTCATTTAATTTATTTAATCAGGGCTAATGTCCTGCAGTGATAAAATTTATATCCTTATACATTTATATTAAAGGGTATTCAAAGATCATATGCATTTATAAAGTCGAAGTAAAATGAGCATTCTGTGTTTTCCAGTGTAGCTGCATGTATAAAAGAGAATCTTGCTTTTTCATTGAAAAAACTTGTGATGAAATTTGTGAATTTGTGGAACTCCTTGCCACGTACAGCAGTGGAGGCTAGATCAGTAGGGGTGTTCAAGGAGGAGATAGATAGATATCTAAATAGTCAGGGTATCAAGGGATATGGGGATAAGGCCGGAAATTGGGATTAGAATAGGTTTTTTTTTGTTCCCCCCCCCCCCCCCATTCCCCATTTCTCATTTCTTTTTTTCCCATTTCCTTGGAGCAGACTCGATGGGCCGAATGGCCTGCTTCTGCTCCCTTGTCTTGTGATCTTGTGAAAATAATGCATCATGAAGACCTTATATATGTGAACATTAAACCAGATTCTCACCACTGAGTCAACTTCTGCATTAAACTGCTAAAATCAATTCCCAGACATTGAATTTAACACCAGAAGGCCTATTAATATTTCCTTTTGTTTTGACCAATACCTATTTTAAATCCGCTGAAAGTCATTGAATTTTATGCTAATGAAACTCATTAAACCTTCTGCTTTATGAAACCATGTGGACTATGCAATGCCGTGATCCTTTTATCATTGTTTTAAAAAATACCTTCACAAAATAGTATTAAAAATCTGAAGAGAGTACTTGACTGTGTCTCTATCCGGTAAAGGCAGCAGTCTAAAACGAGCATTTCAGATACTATATTTGGGTAATGTTTAACAGAAATATCCCAGTCTCAACAATTCCTAAGTGTTGTAAAGAATTCCATTTGGTAAGAATTTAAGAATAATCTAAGTCAGATCTTTCATACAACGAGTATGGTGGAACAGAAACTTTGTGGAGGGTTTCTGATGCCAGGTCAGAGAGGGTCCTGTTGGTGTGGAGCAACATTGATGCATTTATGGTCATCCAGCTGAGGTACATTAGCACTGGAGTATGCAGCCCTTTTAGTGCAGGTCCTTACTATCAGCATCACATCAGGTCAGTTATAACACAGCTAAAGATTCTGTTGCTTCACCTTCACTGACAGCAAGCAACCTGTATGAACAATGTCAGTAACGAATGCCACATTAAGAATGGTTTCATGATAAGGTAAGATTTGCTCAGATTTACATCACATAGGTTCTTGCAGCCTGCAACATACAGTCAGAAACATTCAATGTCCTTAACAGTTTTGACAGCCAGTTAAGGTAGGAGTAACATGGTTACATGTCATCTAGATCAACGATTTGGATAAGAATGTACAAGGCATGGTTAGTAAGTTTGCAGATGACACTAAAATAGTATAATGGACAATGAAGAAAGTTATCAGAAATTACAGGGGGATCTTGATCAGCTGAGTAAGTGGGCCAAGGAATGGCAAATGGAGTTTAATTCGGATAAATGCAAGCTGTTGTATTTTGGAAAGTCAAATCCAGGCAGGACTTTAATAGTGAATGGCAGGGCTTTGGGGAGTGTTGTAGAACAAAGGGACCTTGGAGTACAAGTACATGGTTCACTGAAAGTGGAGGCACAGGTAGACAGGGCGGCGAAGAAGGCTTTTGGCACACTGGCCTTCATCAGTCAGGGCACTAAGTATAAAAGTTGGGAGGTCATGGTGAGGTTGTACAGGATGCTGGTGAGGCCACACTTGGAATATTGTGTTCAGTTTTGGTCACCCTGCTATAGGAAAGATGTTATTAAACTGGAAAGAGTGCAGAAAAGATTTACAAGGATGCTGCCAGGACTTGGGGGACTGAGTTATAGGGAGAGGTTGGACAGGCTAGGGCTTAATTCCTTGGGGCATAGGAGATGGAGAGGTGATCTTATAGAGGTTTATAAAATCATGGGGGACATTGATAGGGTGAATGCACTCAGTCTTTTTCCCAGGGTTGGGGAATCAAGAACTAGAGGGCATAGGTTTAAGATGAGAGGGGAAGGATTTAGAACAGTACAGCACAGGACCAGGCCCTTCGGCCCACAATGTTGTGCTGATCCAATTATATTAGTAATAAAATATCCAACTAAACTAATCCCTTCTGCCAACACAATGTCCATATCCTACCATTTCCTTCACATTCATGTGCCTATCTAAGAGCTTCTTGAATGCCCCTTTCGTATTTGCCTCCACCAGCACCCCTGGCAGCACATTGCAGGCACCCACCACTCTCTGTGTAAAAATAACTTCCCCCGCATACCTCCTTTGAATTTGCCCCCTATCACCTTAAAGGCATGCCCTCTGGTATTAGACATTTCAACTCTGGGGAAAAGATACTGGCCGTCAACTCTATCTGTGCCTCTCATAATCTTATAAACTTCTATCAGATTTCCTCTCAGCCTCCACCGCTCCAGAGAGAGCAACCCAAGTTTGTCCAACCTATCCTCATAGCACATGCTGTCTAGTCCAGGCAGCATCTTGATAAACCTCTTCTGCACCCTCTCCAAAGCCTCCACATCCTTCCTATAATGGGGCGGCCAGACTGAATGCAATACTCCAGATGCGGCCTAACTAAAGTTTTATAAAGCTGCAGCATAACTTCCTGACCCTTGAACTCAATGCCTCAACTAATAAAGGCAAGCATGCCATGTGCCTTCTTTACCACACTATCAACCGGTGTAGACACTTTCAGGGAGCTATGGCCTTTGATCCCTAGATCCCTCTGCTCATCAATGTTGTTAAGGGTCTTGCCATTAACAGTGTGCTGTCTCTTTACATTTGATCTCCCAAGGTGCAACACTTCACATTTGGTCAGATTGAACTCCATCTGCCATTTCTCTGCCCATATCTGCAACTGATCTGTATTCTGCTGTATCCTTTGCCAGTCTTCTACACTATCCGCAACACCACCAATCTTCGTATCATTTGCAAATTTACGAATCCACGCAAGTACATTTTCATCCAGGTCATTTATATACATCGCAAACAGCAGAGGTCCCAGTGTGAATCCCTGAGGAACACCACTAGTCACAGATCTCCAGGTAGAATAAGTCCCCTCGACCACTGCCCTCTGTCTTCTACAGGCCAGTTCTGAATCCAGACAGCCAATTCACGGTGGATCCCATGCATCTGGGTGAGCCTCCCATGTGGGACCTTGTCAAACACCTTACTAAAATCTATATAGACAACGTCCACAGCGCTACCTTCATTAATCACCCTCATCACCTCTTCAATCAATTAGTAAGGCAGGACTTGCCCTGCACAAAGCCAAACTGACTGTCCCTAATTAGACTATGGTTTTCAAATGCTCATAAATCCTATCCCTAAGTATTCTCTCCAGTAACTTCCCTACCACTGACGTGAGACTCACTGGTGTATAGTTACCAGGATTATCCCTGTTTCCCTTCTTGAATAATGGAACATTAGCTACTCACCAGTCCTCTGGGACCTCGCCTGTGGCTAGAGAGGACATGAAGATCTTGGTCAAGGCCCCAGAAATCTCATCTCTTGCCTCTCTCAATAACCTGGGCTACATCCCATCAGGCTCTGGGGACTTATCCACCTTAATGCTGTTTAAGGGACCTGACACTACCTCTTCCTTTGTCTCAAAATGCCCCAGCATATCGGTATGCTCCACACTGATCTCCCTATCCTCCACATCCTTCTCCTTGGTAAATACTGATGCAAAGTACTCATTAAGGACCTCACCCATATCCTCCGCTTCCAAGCACATGTTCCCTCCTTTATCCTTGAGCGGTCCTACCCTCTCCCTAGTTATCCTCTTGCTCTTGACGTATGTATAGAATGCCTTGGGATTCTCTTTCATCCTACTTGCCAAGGACTTTTCATGGCCCCTCCTGGCTTTCCTAATTCACTTCTTGAGTTCCCTTCATGCCTTCTTTATAATCCTTAAGTGCTCTGTTTGATCCTAGCTTCCTAAGCTTCACATTCTTTTCTTTTTCCTTCTTGACTAAATTCACCACCTCTCTCGACATCCAAGGTTCTCTTACCTTGCCATCCTTGTCCTTCCTTCTTACTGGAACATTCCTGTCCTGTACTCTGTGCTGTTGGTCTTTAAACACCCTCCACATGTCAGATGTGGACTTGCCCAAAAACGGCTGTTCCCAATTAATTATCCCTAGTTCCTGCCTAATGCTCACATAATTTGCCCTGCTCCAATTTAATACTCTCCTGCACGGTCCATACTTATCCTAATCTATAACTATCTTAAAATTGAAGGAGTTGTGGTCACTGTTCCCTAACTGTTCTCCCACTGAAAGGTCCGTCACCTGGCCAGGCTCATTACCCAACACCAGGTCCAGTGTGGCCCCTCCTCTCGCTGGACTATCTACATATCAATTTACAAAACCCTCCTGGATGCAGCTAACAAATTCTCCCCTATCTAAACCTCTTACACTAAGGAGGTCCCAGTTTATAGTAGGGAAATTGAAGTTCCCCATAACAACAACCCTATTAGTTTTACACCTTTCCCTAATCTGCCTGCATATCTGTTCCTCAATGTCCTGGTGGTTAATGGGGGGGGGGGGGGGGGGGGGGGGGGGGGGGAGGGGTGGAGTCTGTAGTATAATCCCATCAGAGTGATTGCACCGTTCTTATTTTTGAGTTCTACCCATGTTGACTCAATGGATGAGCCCTCCATGATGTCTCCTCCGAGTGCAGCAGTGATATTGTCCCTGGTTAGTAGTGCAACTCCCCCCCCCCCCCCCACTTCTTTTACCTCCCTCTCTATCTTTTCTAAAACATCAAAACCCTGGAGCATTAAGCACCGGTTCCTGTCCGTCTCTCAACCAAGTCTCTGTTATGGCCACATCATCATATTTCCATGTCCTGATCCATGCTCTGAGTTCATCACCCTTACCCATAATACTCCCAGCATTCAAGTACCGAAACTTCAAACAGTCCATCCCATCGTGTCTATTACTTTTCTCCTGCCTGTTTTCACTGGCCCTGACATCTACCTTCCTCCCAACCCCTTCACTTTCTGAGCCGGTGCTCTGGTTCCCATCCCTCTGCCAAACTAGGAACTTGTGAGACAACTTTTTTACACAAAGGGTGGTATGTATGTGGAATGAACTGCCAGAAGCAGTGGTTGAGGCAGGTACAAAAACAACTTTCAAAAGACAGTTGGACAGTTCCATGGATTGGAAAGACTAGAAGGTTATGGGCCAAACGCTGACAAATGGAACTTGCTTAGATGGGATATCTTGGTCGGCATGGACCAGTTGGGCCAAAGGGCCTGTTTCCATGCTGTATGACTCTATGAACAGCTTAGCAAGATGTCAACATTTTTCCAGTTGTTTTGGAGGTGGAGTTAGTGTGTGTCAGCATTGACAGCGTTAACCAATGACAGTGCTACATTGCATGTGGCCTTGTTGCAATGCAAGATGGAACCACTTTAGATCAGGATGTCACTTACCACGTCAACAACTTACTTAGTGTGTATTTAACACTTGGATCAGTGCAAGGATGGGCAGCCCACTGCAGGGATCTGACTATAGGAACTCGCTGCAGTCAACTTGCTTCAATGTTTCCTGCATTGCAATGACTACACTTCCAAAGTACTTAGTTGGCTGTTGGCTGTGGAAGGAGGTAGAGAGCTTAGTGACATGGTGTCATGACAACAACCATTCCCTCAATGTCAGCAAAACAAAAGAGCTGGTCATTGACTTCAGGAAAGGGGGCAGTGTACATGCACCTGTCTACATCAATGGTGCTGAGGTCAAGAGGGTTGAGAGCTTCAAGTTCCTAGGAGTGAACATCACCAATAGCCTGTCCTGGTCCAACCACATAGATGCCATGCCACAGCCAAGAAAGCTCACCAGCGCCTCAAAAGAAATTTGGCATATCCTCCTTGATACCAACTTTAATCAATGCACCATAGAAAGCATCCTATCTGGATGCATCATGGCTTGGTACGGCAACTGCTCTGCCCGGAACTGCAAGAAACTGCAGAGAGTTGTGGACACAGCTCAGTACATCACAGAAACCAGCCTCCCCTCCATGGACTCTGTCTATACCTCTTGCTGCTTTGGTAAAGCAGCCAAAATAATCAAAGACCCCACCCACCCAGGACATTCTCTCTTCTCTCCTCTCCCATCAGGCAGAATATACAAAAGCCTGAAAACATGTACCACCAGGTTCAAGGACAGCTTCTACCCCGCTGTTGTAACACTATTGAACGGTTCCCTCGTATGATAAGATAGACTCTTGACCTCACAATTTCCCTCGTTATGATCTTTCACCTTATTGTCTACCTGCACTGCATTTTCTCTGTAGCTGTGACACTTTACTCTGCATTCAGTATTGTTTCACCCTGTTGTACCTCAATGCACTGTGTAATGAATTGATCTGTATGAATGGTAAGCAAGACAAGTTTTTCACTGTACCTCGGTACAAGTAACATTAATAAACCAATTCCAATTCCAACTGTTGTTCCAATAGGCACATGAAAGGGGCAATAGAAATATAAGACTTTTCAAGAATATGGGGCACATCTCCTCAAGTCTTTCTCTAAATGTTACAAAGTAAAATAGATGGAAAAACTGAGTGTCTACACTTGAAGGAGCAAGTTATCCTGGTCAATTAACTCATTTTGCCCAAAGTGGCACAGCAGGAGGTTTTCTGCTATGGATAAGTCTGAGTTGCCTCTTTTACTTAGTTCTTGCTGTGTTTGCTACACTTAATTAGAAGATCCCAGCTCATCCTGTGGGCTTAGCTAAAGTGTATCAGTATTCTACACAGTGGCTCTGAAGTGTCAGCCTCTATTTAGTTTCAAACTCCCAAAAGGAACATGAAACTGTTATGCTCAAAGGTGATTATATGTCCATTATTTCACATATAACTCAATGCTAGATGGGACTAGAATTACAAGCTTTCAAAACTGACAGGCAGGCAAAAACCTGTCAAAAGGTCATCAAACCTGCATTGCGCCATAGTAACTGGAACGCCAGGACTCAAGTGCCTTAGGTGTGTCAGGATAACAGCAAAATCACAGTTTAAATCTCAATAAATTATATACCAGCTGCAATACAATGAAAAAAAGCAGAAGTCTGTTGCTGCACTTACGCAGAAATATAAAAGTGAAATTAAACCAAACGTTTCTGCAGGTGGCTGTAAACGATAATATTCATTCACTCCCAATGGTCTTCAATAAATGTTTTAACCTTTATTCCATGAAAATGTATACATCATCTGTTACAGAAAACAATGGACAAACGTAGGCAGGAGAGCACAGTGTGCCGGTGATACTGAATACTCCCCAGTGACCTCCACTGGTCCCCAGTGAAGCAATGCCTCAATTTCAAGATTCCCCATCCTCAGTTTCAAATCCCTGCATAGAAAGCATGCAGCCTCAAATGCTGGGAGTCTGGTCTACCTCCAGACCTCTTGACCTCTTGATTCTACCCCTGCAAGCCTACTGAGCTTCATATTTCCCTGCCTGCTCCCCATGCATGGTAACATCATCGTCCTTCTAACCCACTGAGCATGACCCATTACCACCTCACTATTTTGGACTATGCCAACACATAGATATTTCACTGTCCATTAGTACATAGAACATAGAACATAGGGCAGGCACAGTAGTGTAGTGGTTAGCGTAACACTTCACAGTGCCAGTGACCTGGGTTCAAATCCGGCCGCTGTCTGTAAGGAGTTTGTACGTTCTCCCCATGTCTGTCTGGGTTTCCTCCGGGTGCTCCAGTTTCCTCCCACATTCCAAAGATGTACAGGTTAGGAAGTCGTGGGCATGCTATGTTGGCATTGGAACGTGGTGACACTTGTGGGCTGCCCCCAGAACACTACGCAAAAAGATGTATTTCACCGTGTGTTTTGACGTACATGTGACTAATAAAGATATCTTACCTTATTGCAGCACAGTACAGGTCCTTCGGCCCACGATGTTGTGCCGACATTTTATCCTGCTCTAAGATCTACTAACCCTTCCCTCCCACATAGCCCTCCATTTTTCTATCATTCATATGGCTATCTAAGAGTGTCTTAAATGCCCCTAATGTAGCTACCCCCACAATGCTGCCGGCAGTACGTTCCACATACCTACCACTCTCTGCAAAAAACTTACCTCTGACATCCCCGTTAAACCTTCCTCCCAATCACCTTAAAATTATGCCCCCTCATGTTAGCTATTTTCGCCCTGGGAAAAAGTCTCTGACTGTTCACTCGATCTGTGCCTCTTGTAGTATCAAAGTGGTTAGTATTTGCCTTTGACTTCATTTTGCCTTGCCCACATCATGCCTGCCATGGTCATTCCCTCCCCCACCTCCACTCCCTCACTCTGAAGACTGATCAAAAGAATATCCTCACTTTGATTCAACAGGATTCAGTCCCCAAACCCCTGTGCTCCAATATTCAAATCCTTAACCTCCTCACCTTGCTAAGTGTCTTTCCATCTTTAAGAGACTTCAGAACAGATCTCTTTGATCATAGCTTCCAATAACCTCCCCCAAGTTCCATTTCTCCTTTCTACTCATGACCTCCTCTCCTCTCCTTTGTCAAGCACCTTGAGGTACTTTGTGAGATGAAAGGGCAGTTTCCGAGCTTAACTTGTTGCAATGCCTTTGGGTGAAATTCTCCAACTGCTGGTTACGAGAGAGAAGCTGCCTGGAGTCTTGGAATGTATTTCTGACATAAAATTCATCTGCTATTTTAAGTTACTAATTTTGTTCAAAATAAACAATTTAATAACTTAGATAAAAATCGAATTCAGCCTTTCATTTAAATGGGTTAGTGCAGCAGAGTTTGGTTTCCAATTGACCTGGGCCTCCTTATCATCGGGCCAAGACCTCATTCTGTCAACACAGTGTGGTAACAGGTATACAGTGGACATACTACGTTAAAAGAATTCATGCACAGGTATCTTCTAGTCCTCAGAACTGAAGTGGAAGCAAGTTATCCTCGATCCTGAGGGACTGTCTGGGAAGGAAGATTAAATAGATGGTTTTAATCTTTTATATAAAAGAGTAACTTTTCTTCTCAAATGTTGCAGCACTTCAGGTTCTTAACTTGAGCATAAGTTTGAAAGACAGTTATATTAAAATCGACTGCTGCCAAAAGATATAAACTGTTAAGTGGAAGAGGTTAATAGCAAAATGCAAGTAATTTTTGAATGCAGTTATTATAAGGTTTGATTTCAAAAGTTTATTTTTTTAAACTGTCAGTCATTACTTTGGTGTTGTAAGTGTTTTAATAAATTGGAGGTTCCAATTTTTTTCTCATAAATATTTGAAAATGGCCAAAGAAAGAAAAGTTTAATATAAACAGCACTGTGCAGTAATAAATTCTGAAGGCCGAAACCCCTACCTCTTCATTAAACCTTCCCATATAAGGTGTGATTTGTGCAAGCAAACACAGCCCTTGAGCAACTTGTGGAAAACAGGCCTGTCGTTTACAGATCCTTCCTTCTAAATAATCAGGGCCATTATTTAACAAAGGTTTTCTGCAACACTCTATGTGACGTTAATCTCTTTTGCTCTCTGGCATCATCTGCAAAAACAAAATAGTTGCAGATGTCTTTTTGTATTGATTGCAGAGAATTTCAAACCCCAAAAGCCCTGAGGCCCCAAGTCCTTGTAATTTCTGCTGTTTATGTAATTTCAGCTCAGTACATCACTGAAAAGTTATTTATCTGGTAGAACTATGGCCAAAGTTGGCAGGCTGCACTGTCTGCCAATGTCTGGTGATCCATCATATCCTCCTCACACAGTCGTGCTGTCTGTGGTTTTTTAATAAGATACTGGATGACACCCAGCCTTATTCTGTCCAAGGCTTGCTTAAATAACTTCTTCATAAGCACCATATCTGGAAGTTTCATTACCACAAAACACCTTGCATTATGAGCTGTGACTTGTTCAGTTGGTTTACTCCACTTCTCAAACAAATGCACCTTTCAAAAATACATTTGTAAATATATTGAGTGTAACAAAAAGGAGTTAAACACATTGTATGCATATGGGAGGATAAGTAACATCAAATAAAACAAACAGATAGATTTCTATATGTGGAAAATCCTCCGCATAATTGGATTTTATGAGCCTCAAGCTTATGACTATTAAGAGGAAAGGCAAGTTTTTTAATGTTATTGGTAAAGCTCATGTTGATTTGTTAAAAGTGGCCTGAAAAACTCCGAGCCACGTTTAGCTTTAACTTCTTGCTTTTAATCAATGGTTAAACCATTAACAGGAGGTGGAAGGTCAGTGGCAAAGGGGAAGAGGGTCAGGCAACAAATTGTCTTGGTCCGTGTCGCTGGCTTAAAAAGAAATGTTTGAAACTGAAAACAAAAGCTAAAAGTGCTCAAAACCCAATGAGCCGTCCTACAGCCCGAGATGTTAGCAGTCTGGGTGGCTGCTCTTGACTGCTCAGAACCGATCTGTTCTGGGGTGAAGGTCCTTCACCCCAACCAATCACCTGCCTCATCTCTGCTGGAGATACTGTGGCCTCTCTACAACTGACTGCTTTTATTTCCTGTTTCTGCTAATGGGTGGGTTGCACGTGGGTTCCTGCCAGGGAGTTTGGAAACAAGAGTTTTCTTTTGGGAGAGGGAGGATGATGACCTGGGGGCCCAAATGAGGGGGACACAGTGAACACAATGGGGGAGAAAGTCTACTTAACATGAAAATAAAACAATCCGCTGCTCTGCAAATTATAAATGTCTCCAGAGCCACCGGGGTCTCTCCAATGCTGTCAGGCAATTTTCCAGATTATGCTCAGTGTTAACAAAATAAATACTGCTCTGTTGTTTCAAATTGTCATTAACTTCATTGTAAAAGTTAAATTGCATTTCAGGTGTCCAGCAGCAGGAACTAATTCTAAACACAAAACCAGCCTGTGTACTGAAAGAGGTTAATCTTGTAGTCCAGGCAAAACTTCCCCCCTGCAGAGTGTGGTTTAAATTCGTGTAATTAAAATGGAATTAGTCCCTAAAACAGCTTGTGGCATATATAATAATTCACCAGTCATTCACTGGTTTCTTTCCTCCTCATCCTAATCAGGTAACACCAAAGGAAAAAAAAAGCTAAGGTCTCACTATTCTCTACTCTGATGACCAGTCTTTAACCTGAATTTGAAAGCATCCTCAGCAAAACAGTACGAATCTTTTGTTTTAAATGTGACTTCTTGCACCGGCCATCCTTATGTCTCTCTGAACGAAAGTGTCGAGCTGTGCCAGATACAGGCAATGTGTGCCAACACGGGATTGTTATGAAACATCGCAGATTTTTCCTGTCCTGAACTTTGCAGCCTTTAGAAAGGAAAACAAAAGCTTTTGTATTTCCACAGCCCCCCTCACAGTCTTGGGACGCCCCGAAGCACTTCACATTCTGTTAAGAAGCACTGATGTGTCACCACTGTTGCCTTATTGGAAATACCCCCAAACAACCCCCAACCTGCAACACGTGGCGGTAATCTGGCGTTTTTGTGATGGCAGCTGGGACGTGGAGAAGAATTCTCCTACTCCTCCTGAAATAGCGCAGTGAGGTAACTGTGCTAATTTTCATGGCATTTATATCCTGTGTATGTATGCCCATGACAATAAAGCTGAACTTGAACTTGTTTGTTACATTCACCCGAGGGGAGAAATGAGGCCACAGTTTAATGTTTCATACAAGAGACGAGACCTCCAGCCACGGAGCCAGAGTCACCACCATTACTGCTGCTTCAATTCAATTAAATATTCAATTCAACCAAGTGACGGAGAAAAAGGCCATTTAAGATAAGATCTTTATTAGTCACATGTACACCGAAACACACAGTGAAATGCATCTTTTGCATAGAGTGTTCTGGGGGCAGCCCGCAAGTGTCGCCTCGCTTCCGGCGCCAATATAGCGTGCCCACAACTTCCGAACCTGTACATCTTTGGAATGTGGGAGGAAACCGGAGTACCCGGAGGAAACCCACGCAGACACGGGGAGAACATACAAACTCCTTACAGACAGTGGCCGGAATTGAACACAGGTCGCTGGCGCTGTAATAGTGTTACGCTAACTGCTACACTACCATGCCTGCCTTAACTTGTTATAGGGTCATAGAGCAATACAGCATGGATACAGGCCCTTCGGCCCAACCAGTCCATGCTGACCATGGTACCCACCCATCTAATCCCAATTTCCTGCGTTTGGCCCACAATCCTCCAAGCCCCACCCCTACATGTACCTGTCCTCTGGCAGCTCATTCCATATACTCACCACTCTCTGTGTGAAAAATTTCCCTTCGGGTCCCTTTTAAATCTTTCTCCTGTCACCCTAAATCTATGCCCCCTAGTTTTGGACTCCACTACCCTGAGGAAAAGTCTGCTACCATCCACCTTATCTATGCCCCTCATGATTTTATAAACCTCTATGTGATCACCCCTCATTCTTCTATATTTCAAGGAATAAAGACCCAGCCTGCCCAACCTCTCCCTATAACTCAGGCCCTCTAGTCCTGGCAACATCCTCGTAAATCTTTTTCGCACTCTTTCCAGTTTAACCACGTCTTTTCTGTAACAGAGTGACCAAAACTGTACACAGTGCTCCAAGTGTGGCCTCAGCAATGACTTATACAACTGCAACATAATGTCCCAACTCCTGTACTCAATGCCCTGACTGATGAAGTCCAGTGTACTCAATGCCTTTTTCACCACCCTGTCTGCCTGTGACGCCTGTATTCAACAACCTACGTGCTTGTACTCCTAGGTCCCTCCCTCCCAGGTCCTCTGATGGAACAATGTCTCCTCACCCATGGAAGAGTGTGGAGGCCACCCTCCATCCCCAATCCACCCATAGTGGGCAAACCTGCCCCAGAGCAGACCCAGCATTTGAAGGGGTGATTCCTGCTTCCAACGTTTTTCCTTCCATGGTGGGAACTCACTTTTCTCACCTGACAATGTGACCTTCACAGGGATTCTGCACACAATCACACAGGGGGTCGGGGATTCTTGATTCTAATGCACAAGACCCACTGTCCATTATGTGCTTAGAAAAATGGTTCAACAGTGGCTGTGGAGTGTCACAACTACCTCTTCCTGCAGGGTCTTTTATAAAATAAGACAAGATATCTTTATCAGTCACGTGTACATCGAAAAACACAGTGAAATGCATCTTTTGTGTAGAGTGTTCTGGGGGCAGCCTGCAAGTGTCGCCACGCTTCTGGCGCCAACATAGCATGCCCACAACTTCCTAACCCGTATGTCTTTGGAATGTGGGAGGAAACCAGAGCACCCGGAGGAAACCCACACGGACACGGGGAGAACATACAAACTCTTTACAGACAGCGGCCGGAATTGAACCCGGGTCTCTGGTGCTTTAATAGCGTTACATTAACCGCTACACTACAGTGTATTTATTTCTAGCATGTATTTAAAGTATGGACAAGTTTCTAGGGGCCACTGAACTTCAAGGGCCTAAAGAACTTCAACCAGCAGGGGGTGGGGAGCTTCAGGAAGATCATGAGAGCATTGGTTGCTGCAACTTCCCTTTCTATATCTCACCATTCTGCTGATCGTCCTGAAGGGCAGGAACTCACTATGTGGTGAATCATGTCGGGAAACCATGATGAGTCCTAAACCTCAGTGTGAGTCATATTGGCCATGTCTAATTACTGACTTTCACAGTTTGAACACTCAGTGTTTAGAAGTGTATGAGATTGTAGAAATATTTGCAGAGCCACCACTGCTCCTTTAAAAAAAACTTCCTTTTTCTTGTGGTTTGTATTCCAGTAATAAGAGGGACCAGTGGTTGAATAATTCTTTAATTAGCTTATTGAGATTTGAGAACATTTCAACATCTGAGAACATGGAGCCCAGTCCAGATGAAGGTCTCGACCTAAAACGTTGACTGTCCATTTATCTCCATAAGACGCTGCCTGACCAGCTGAGTTCTTCCAGTTCTTTGTGTGTTGCTTGAGAACATTTTTATTCTTTCCTTTTCAGATGATGACTCACTTGAAGAAAGGTCTGAAGCCACCATCACCAAGTACGATGAGATAAGATAAGATTTCTTTATTAGTCACATGTATATCGAAACACACAGTGAAATGCATCTTTTGCGTAGAGTGTTCTGGGGCAGCCCGCAAGTGTCACCACGCTTCCGGCGCCAACATAGCATGCCCACAACTTCCTAACCGGTACGCCCACCCAACTGGCTATTCCACACCTGGGTTGAGACCCTGTCACCTTTCCTTCTCCTGCAACCCTCCCGAGCTCTTCTTTCTTCCAATTCTAAGCTTTCATGCAGTCTTTCCACCTTTCACCACCAGAAACTCTCTGGGATGCCCTTTCTAAAGCCCTCCAACCGTCTCCTATTCAACTTCAAACATTAACCCTGTTTCTCTCTCCACAGATGCCGCCTGACCTGCTGAGTGTTCCCAGCATTTTCTGTTTTTATTTCAGATTCCCTGCGCCTGCAGTTTTTTGAATCTCATCCCTTGTTCAAAGCTCTCTCAGCCCTCTGGGCAAATCATTCATGACCCTTGATGTCCCCCACTTTGGCTTTCGTCATGCCTTATTGTGTTCCTCTACTTCAAGGCAGTGCATCAACACAACTTGCTATTCAGTTAGTGACCTGTGATGGCCGCTTGGCTGGGTGATGGTGCACAACTTGACAGATGCTCCAATCATTCCCATTCAGGGGCATGGGGGCAGCTGGGTGTTGGTCACTGGATGGTCACCAGATGGCGTTAGCAGTGGAAATCTCCTCGACCAAATCCCCACCCACACTTCACCACCAGCCCTGACCTGCAACAGCTCCCTGAGATCAAGTCAAGTCAACTGCATTGTTGTCATAGGTGTACACGTGCAGGGCATAAATGCCATGAAAATTAGCTTCTTGCAGCAGCAGCACAGTATATCACATTAGTTAACCTAAACTTAAAGCAACATAAATTATACATAAGTTATACATGTGCAAAATAAACAACAAAATAAAGATTTACGACACTAGTGCAAGTCTACAGGGTGCCTGCGGAGTCACAGGGAGGAGAAGTAGTTGGCACCTGTCACCTGCCAGCCTCTGCCTCAGCCCTCCCCATCCCTCCTTTACAGTAGCCATCTCCCCTCTGCACTCTCAGTCCTGATGCAGGCTCTCGACCTCCCTCAGCCTCACCGATACTACCTGACCCTCTGAGTTCCTCCCGCAGTTTGTTTTGTGCTCTGGAGTTACTTGCTTGGGCTATTCCAACAGCATCTCCCTAACCTTCAACTTTTTTTCAAGTCTAAATTCGAGTTTATTGTCACATGCACAAGTACATGTATGCACAGGTGCAATGAGAAACTTGCAGTAGCATCACAGGCACATAACATTAGACGCACAACATTCACAAGGAAAACATAAAGTAAACCTAAGTTATACCTCTTCCACTAAGAGCACCGTCAGCTGCAGGTTCCCCTCCAATTCCTGACTTGGAATTATACTGTCAGGCTAACTACTGCAACACCCTGCCCAATAGCACTGTGGGGGCACCTTGGAGAAGGGCCGTTCTAGAAGGCAGCCATTCTAGAAGGCAGCTCACCACCTTCTTCTTGAGGGCAGTTAGGGATGAGTAATGAATGCCGGCCTTGGCAGCACTGTCCAGATCCCACAAAGTTGGCCCATTACAGGAAAGATGTGGAGGCTTTGGAAAGGACGCAGATGTGGTTTACCAGGATGCTGCTTGGATTAGAGGGTATGAGCTCTAAGGAGAGGTTGGACAAACTTGGGTTGTTTTCCCTGGAGCGTCGGAGGCTGAGGGAAGACCTGATAGAAGTTTATGAAATTATGAGAGACGTAGATAGTGTAGGCAGTCAGAACCCTTTTCCCAGGGTAGAAATGTCTAATACCAGAGGGCATGGGTTTAAGCGGGAAAGTTTAAAGGAGATGTGTGGGGCAAGTGTTTTTTTACACAGAGAGTGGTGGGTCCCTGGAACAGGCTTCCAGGGGTAGTAGTGGAGGCAGGTACGATAGTGGCATTGACTTTTATATAGACACATGAATATGCAGGGAATGGAGGGATATGGATCATGTGCAGATAGCAGGGATGAGTTTAACTTGACATCCTGTTCAGCACAACACTATAGGCAGAAGGGCCTGTTCCTGTGCTGTACTGTTCTATGTTCTTTGTAAAATAAATGGTTAAAAAGTAAATTGTGCAAAGACAAGGGGGCACATAATGGACCTTGGTCCTTCTAAGTTGAGTTTCTGAGTCAGAGAATGGGATTGCAACAAATAATCGATCCTCCAGCACTGTTAATGCTGGACATCGGGAGCATCTACGCTGAGTCCCTGGGAGTCTTTCTGAATGCCAATCCTGCTAGAACCATTCAATGAGAAAACCCGATCCATTGTGCCCACTCGTGGAAGGATCCATGGCTTTGGTGGGTGAACACTGGGAAAGGAGAAGATTGCTTACATCCAAAGATGAAGTTCGGTGCCGGGAATTTCATCTATGTGCATTTCCCTGGTCAGTATGGAGACTACATGTCTCACTGGAAGGTGCATTTCTCAGCAATGGGAGCAATCTCAACATTCTACGTTAAAAAGAGCAACACACGAAATGCTGCAGGAACTCAGCGGGTCAGGCAGCATCTATGGAGGGAAATGGACAGTCAGCGTTTCGGGTCAAGACCCTTAATCAGGACTTTTACAGCATCTGCAGTCTATCTTGTGTCTTCATTCTACATTAAAATTATATAATTACATAATTACATCAAATCTTGGCTTTGTCTTTTTCTCCCTGACCCCTTGTGTTTCTCCAGCATTTCTGTTTTCACTTTAGATTCCCATCTACAGCTCTTCGGAGTTTCTTTTCCCACAATCTCCTCCCTTTCACCCTCTTTTTCCTTGGGTGGGCCTCTCACCCTCGCCTGCTCATACTTCTGTTTGTTTTCTCACTGCCTTGCTGAGATGATCTTTTATATCATCTCACAATCCGCTTGGCTTTCAAGAACATCACAAATCATTCAACCCCTTAAATTCCTCCGTGGTTGGATTCTCACAGCTTCTTCTGTCTCGTTTGATCCCCTGGCTCCACTGAGACTCGTTTTCCGAAGCAAGGCTCTGTCCCCTGTGACAGAGTAGCCTCTGTCTTGTTCCAAACCCACTTCAGAGTCCAAAGTGCATAATCTAGACCAACACCTTGGTGTGGTATTGAGGGTGTGCAGCACTGTCAGGGGTGTGCACTTTGCATCAAACCATTAAACCTCTCAGGTGAATGTAAAAATTTCTCAGGCACTTACTTAGAAAAGGCATTGTAGTGGGACAAAAGGAGAGGAATCTAACCCGACAACGTGGTGCCATTCTGCAGGAGCCTTGCACTGCCGGAGGAGCTATCTTTCAGATGAGATGTCAACTCAAGGCCTTATCTGCACTCTTGGGTGTAAGAGATCCCTTTGCACTGTTTCCAGGAAGAGCTAAGGTAGCATCCCAAGTCCTGCAGCTAATATCTATCCAACAGCAGGTAAACTGATCAAATTATCTGGATACTGAGTTCATTGCATGTTTGACTGCTGTCTTCCAAAGATGTAAAGTTTTTCACTGTGACAATGATAAGCCAATAATAATAATAATAATTATGTAAAAGTGGCCACAGTTCATTGTCCATAAGACCATAAGACAAAGGAGCAGAAGTCGGCCATTCGGCCCATTGTGTCTGCTCCACCATTCTATCATGAGCTGATCCATTCTCCCATTTAGCCCCACTCCCCCGCCTTCTCACCATAACCTTTGATGCCCTGGCTACTCAGATACCTATCGATCTCTGCCTTAAATACACTCAATGACTTTGCCTCCACAGCCGCCCATGTCAACAAATTCCACAGATTCACCACTCTCTGGCTAAAGAAATATCTCCACATCTCTGTTCTGAATGGGTGCCCTTCAATCCTGAAGTCATGCCCTCTTGTACTAGACTCCCCTACCATGGGAAACAACTTTGCCACATCTACTCTGTCCAGGCCTTTTAACATTTGAAATGTTTCTATGAGGTCCTCCCTCATTCTTCTGATCTCCAAGGAGTACAGCCCAAGAGCCGTCAAACGTTCCTCATATATTAACCCTCTCATTCCTGGAATCATTCTAGTGAATCTTCTCTGAACCCTGTCCTTTCAAGGCTTCTGAGGTTGGGGACTATCCTTTATAAGTGTTCAGTTCACTGTACTGTCTGGAGAATGCTGTACATTGGTGGTATTTTTTGCATTTTCCCCTCACACCTGTGTTGTTACATATCAATAGTTTTTGGGTACTATAGGTATAAGTGATGCTGATTATAGGTGACACTGATAAGGCTGTAGCGAAAAAAAAAGCTGCTGGAGGAAATCAGCGGGTCAGATGGGATCTGTGGAGGGAAATGGATAGTCGACGTTTCGGGTCGAGACCCTTCATCTTCACTGAAAGATAGAGGGGGAGATAGCTGGTATAAAGAGCTGAGGGGAAGGGGTGGAGCAAGGGCTGGCAAGTGATAGGTGGTTCCAGGTGAGGAGGGGTGATAGGCAGGTGGGGGAGGGAAGGGTGGAGAGAGCGACAGAGGCTGGGGGGTGACAGGTGGAGGCAACAAAGGGCTGCGGGTGATGGAATCTGATAGGAAATTGGAGCATGGAACCAAATAAGGGAGGTGGGGTGGGCAGAGGGGAACAGTACTCTGCGGTCCAGCATCTGTGGTCTCTTGTGTCTCGCTGGTAAGCCTGTGCTTATTGTCCATCTTCAGCTGCTCTGACCACATCGTGAGCCATTTATTAGTGCAGTTCCTTTGACAGCCAAATAGCCACATCAGAGGTAAACCAGGTAATGTGGGACTGGAGTCACCCATGGGTTAGGCAAAGCAGCAGCAGCAGGTTCTAATTCCTCAAGGATGGAGTGTGGTTTTCGGCACCATCAGGCAACTTCCATGCTTAATTTTTCCTTTTGCCTGTCCCTCAATTAGCAGCTTTCTTTTAATCATCCTCATTACGTGCGGCATGGAATTGGGTCATCCGGTAACTCTAACCACAACCTCACCAGATGCAACACACAAGTAATTCCCCTTTCCACTTTTACTGCTCTCACAGCTTGCTCAGATTAGTGTGTGTTCCAGCTGAACATAGTTTGCAGCAGCCGTAGTGGGGAGCAATCTATTGCCACATTGTAGATCACCCCAGACAGGCTAGGTTCCATAAAAATGCTGCATACGATTGTAATTATGAAACGACAACCTCTCACAGACCATTGCTGTACACAGCCTTCAGCACGATAGTAAGCATTGTGAATCATAGATGACTGCAGCAAGTACAGATGCCTGAAGTCACAAATGCACAATTTACATGCAGGTGCAGGAAGCAGTTAAGGCAATCAATATGTTGGCTTTCAGGGCAAGAAAATTTGAGTACAGGAGCAAGGAAGTCTTCCTAAAATTATACTGGGCCATGGTGAGACAACACCTGCAGTGGAGACAATGAATTATACAGCACTGAACAGGCTCTTCAGCTCACCGGACATCAGACACCTATCTATGCTAATCATTCACTAATCCTATTTTATTCTCCACACATTCCCATCGATTTCCCTCCCAGATTCTGGGAGCAATTTACAGTGGCCAATTAACTTACTGACTTGTATGTCTTTGGGCTGTGGGAGAAAATTGAGTTCAGTTTTGGTTGTCCTGCTATAGGAAAGATGCCATTAAGCTGGAAAGAGTGCAGAGGAGATTTACGAGGATGTTGCTGGGACTTGAGGGACTGAGTTATGGAGAGACGTTGAGCAGGGACTTTTTTCACTGGAGTGTAGGAGAATGAGGGTTGATCTTATAAAGGTGTATAAAATCATGAGGGACGCAGATAGAGTTAATGCGCACAGCCCAGGGTTGGGGAACCAAGAACTAGAGGACATAGGTATGAGGTGAGACAGGAGAGATTTAATAGGAACCTGAGGGGCAACTCAGTATATGGAATGAGCTGCCAGAGGAAGTGGTTGAGACAGGTACATTAATAACATTTAAAAGGTACTTGGACAGGTACATGGATAGGAAAGGTTTAGAGGGATATGGGCCAAACACAGACAAATGGGACTAACTTAGATGGGAATCATGGACCAGTGGGACTGAAGGGCCTATTTCTGTGCTGTATGACTCTATGAAACCAGAGTATCCGTGACAACCCATGCAACCACAAGAAGAGCATGCAAACTCCACATGGACAGCATCAGAGGTCAGGATTGACCCCGGTCTCTGGCGCTGTGAGGCAGCTGCTCTACTGGTTGCTCCTCCGTGTTGCCCAAAGGACCAATTGGCTGACTTCTGCACTATTCTTCCATGTTTACACAGTTGTTATTGGGGTATACAACAGTTCATGGAAATATAATGTGTAAACTAAATGTTGCAGCTGCACAGAGAAAATCTCCTTGTAGCTGTGGTGACTTCCTCACCTCTTCTACTTGTGCCTTCACTGAGCATTGCAGACTCCTGGGATTTGTGTTCTTTTAATCATCAAGTTGGAGAATTAGACCAATCAGATGTTAGCCAAAATTATTAGGCAATCAGCAAATGATTCAGAAGGGGTTGTAGCAGAGCGGTGCCAGTGTAAACACCAGGAAGACTTAGGAACTGTATTGCTTACCACTGTAAGGGTTTATCCTGAGAAGTGGCAATCCCATGAGATTTGAGATATGGTTGTGACATTTTCTGTGAAGTCCCACATGTAATGAGTAATGGTATCACATCCCATCTGTTTTCTGGCACAGATCGACCTTGGCTTCAGCTGACGCATTTAACTTTCCTGACCCATCCCTCAAGTGATGTTGGTAGTCCATGGAGATGTGTACTGCATAAAAAATAGCTTTATGGTTCATTTTCTGAACAACACAGATTGATTCAGGAGATCACAAGATAAAAAGAGGAGGAAAACTGCTCCGTCCATCCAAAGCGATCATTAATTTTAAAAAATCTTTCAGTTTCCATTCATAATCATTGATAAAACTGTACCAATTTAGGATGGAGAAGGTCATACAGCCTGTTGTACTCATGCCAGCCATTTAACCCCACTGAGGACCTCCGTGCCGTAGCAACTCAGTCCCACATTGATAGTTCTCTGAAAGTGGCAACACAAGTAGATAGGGTGGTAAAGAAGGATAATGGTGTACTTGCCTTCATCAGTTGGGCCATTGAGTATAAGAGTCAGGAAGTCATGTTGCAGCTGCATAAAACTTTGGTTAGGCTGCATTTGGAGTATGGTGTGCAGTTCTGGTCACCCCATTACAGGAAAGATGTGGAGGTTTTGGAGAGGGTGCAGAAGAGGTTTACCAGGATGCTGCCTGAATTGGAAAGTATTAGCTATACGGAGAGGTTAGACAAACATGGATTGTTTTCTCTGGAGTACCAGAGGCTGAGGGGAGACCTGATAGAGATTTATAAAATTACGAGAGGCATAGATAAAGTAGATAGTCAGAGTCCTTTTCCCAGGATAGAAATGTCAAATACTTGAGGGCATAGTTTTAAGGTGAGAGGGGGAAAGTTTAAAGGAGATGTGCGGGGCATGTTTTTTTCACAGAGTGGTGGGTGCCTGGAACGGGCTGCCAGGGGTAGAAGCAAACACGATAGTGGCATTTAAGAGGCAGGGAAAGGAGGAATAGGGATCAAGTGCAGGCAGATAGGTTTAGTTTAATTTGGCATCGTGTTCAGCACAGACATTGTGGGCTGAAGGGCCTGTTCCTGTGCTGTACTGTTCTATGTTCTGTGTTTTATGTTCTGACTGCTTGTTGATCCTTGTCCACCATTTCCACGTTCAAGGAAACTGAACGATGCAGCATTGGGACAATGAAAGAGTGTGTGCAGAAAGAGAGTGATTGTGTTCAATGCTTCAGGTGGTACCTCCGGAGAGCCTGCCTGCTCTAAACTACCTTTAGTCTGGCATCAAGAAACAGGACCTGGATGGAGGGGCAGAGCGAAAGTTATTTGCTCCTGGTGTCAGCAGATTTCTTCCATTTCCAGTATAGTAGAGTAGAGATAAAGTTATGAGAATAATATCCAGTATTGGGCTGTTGATTCAGAGGTACAAGTTCAAATCCCGTCATGGCAGCTGGTAAATATAAACTCAAGTAATAAAATAAATCTTCATTATCAGCAATGTGGAAAGACATTTTTAACATTATCTCAACTGTATTGAAGATTAATTTACAACCTCACCCTATCACTACAATTTTTGGATTACCAAGGATAGAGTCTGGCCATTTATCTGCTTCCGCTAACCGTATGATTGCCTTTGTCACATTAATGGCTAAACGATCCATTTTGCTTAAATGGAAGGATCCAATGCCCCCTACTACTTTCCAATGGTTCTCTCAAACTATATCATGTTTAAACTTGGAAAAAATTAGGAGTGGTACCATTGATCCTTCACTTAAATCTGAAGATGTTTGGAGTCCATTTATTCAATATTTTCACATGATATAGATTCCCCTTTCAATAACTTTCCAACTTAGAGGAACGGAGTTGACGACATAATATTGCTCTGTTTCTATTGAGAAATTTCAGTCCAGTCTTTTTTTTGTTTTCTTTAAATTTTTTTTTCAGTTTGGTTTGATATATTGTTTATAATTTTTCTTATTGATTTGGGGATTTTTTTTCCTTTCTTTTATATACACAATAAATCTTTTTTCTTTCCTTTCTTTTATATTATATTCATTTACTAAGAGATCATGGGATCTACAGATTTTTTTTATATTTTACTATTCTTTATGATTATGATTGTTCTCCTGATCTCTTTGTATTACATGTACAAACATGGATGTTATATATTAATCTGTATTAATTTGAAAACTAATAAAAAGATTGAGAAAGAAAAAAGAAAGCAGTGTGATACTGGAACTGGTTCACTGGGCTGGAAGTCTGCTGACCATACCCAGTGTGGCCTTTATCAAACCAGAAGAGTCTGGTTCATTACTAAGCCTTACAGTGCAAGGGCCAATTAGGGTGTAAAATAAATTTATCTACAGTTCCTCCCCGAGTTATGAAAGCCCAACTTATGGACGTCCCGTGTACATGTACAAGTGTTTGGGAGCTCGGCGGGATGGATTTGCCAGTTGCTGCACGGCTTGAGGTATCTTCTGCCTTCTCCCCCTCCACTCCCCAACGCAAGGTCTGGGTGGAGCCGAGAAGAGCTGGGAGAGCTGAGCAGACTCACTTGCTCACTCACCGAGTCAGTGAGGCAGGCAGGCAGCCACTCTTCCCGTGCCTGCTTGCTCTCCCATCACAGCCATTTCTGAGATCCTCCCCCAAGCACTGCTTTTTTGGTTTACCAGCAGTTCTCAGGAATGGAATCATGTCGTAACCTGGGACTGCCTGTACATTGGCCTTCCCAGCAACATCAGCATGTCCAATTACCTCGGTGAATGCACGGGTTTCCCAGTTCCTTCACTCTTGGTAATTTGCACCCACATGGATTTCAGCCTCAGTTAATGTCCCACTTCTCTGCTGCATCTCCTGTTCGGAAGCCTCTAACTTTTCAGCATCAGAAATATCTGTGCTACCTATGTGTCTTTACAGTGTCCATGGGATCAAGGACTCAACTTCTCCTTCACTGCCACAGATTCCCGTTTAGGACAGCAGATCACAAAGTTAGGGAAAAGTTACAATGTAGAAGGAAGCTATATGGCCTGTCAACTCCGTACAGACTCTCTGCGCTGTCCTACACCCCTGAGTTCTCTCCACAGCCCTGCAATTAGAAAAAAAAACAGATTCATCTAATTAAATTTATTTAAATTCTTCAGCTCGCATGGTGGGATTTAGAAACAGAGGAACATAGAATAAAGGAGCAGGAGTGGGCCACTGCTCCACTGTTCAACACAATCTGTGTCCTATTCCCACCTTTTCCCCAAGGCCCTTGAGCTCCTTAGCACTAAGTAATACCAGCAAACAGTTACAAGTGAATGACTGCTCTGGGTTTGGAGTCACACATGGGCTAGATTGGATAAGGTCAGCAGATGTTGTTCTCTGTAGGACATTAGTGGACCAGATGGGTTTGAGCTCATGTTCTTTGATCAATGATCTAGAACACTGGCTGTTAGTCAGTCACTTAATCATAGGGCTGTTCTTTTGCTTGCCTCATTGTTTTCCATTTAAGTGTGTTATAGATCTGGCCAGATCTTCTTCAGTCTGAAGCAAAGCCTCCCATCTGAAAATTCAGCACAGACTGAACACAGGCATTCAACAAAGACAAACCTTGCTTGAGGACAGCTCGTTGCTACGAGTTTGTAAGAGGCTCATAATCAATGTACAAATTGTGCTTGGGCAGTACGACATACAATGATGTTTCTTTAACTGAACTACAATTGTCCAGGAAAAAAAAATCCCCTACAGGAACCAAATGGCAGTGGAAACAAACCAGCTTAATGATAATGTTGATCAGCTTTGCTTGTTATCCTCCTTCAAGCCTTTGTGTGGTTAATAGAGAAAAAAGCAATGTTCCAGGACTAAAATAAATGAGCATTTTTAGCAAACTGTTACTGGAATCCTGGAAGACTAGACACCAAATTGGCATTAGTTTAGTTGGCTTGTTTGGTGTTAATAATATTAAGCACTTGACTTAATGCCATTTATAGTTCTTAAATAGAAGTGAATGCTTGTAAGAGACAATTATACGTATTATCTTGAAAAATGACATATGTCCTTTTTCAGTATTTAACTCACATCCGTCATGTTCCTTATAACTGTGTTGTTCAGTGAGAGAGCTTTTCCATTCAAAGCAGCCTCTCAAATTAAAAACAAAAATTGCTGTCATTTTTCTGTGTGACTCCCACATCTAATTGGACGTGCAGCTGGTCATACTACCATGAAGCAGCAGAAAATACTGAAAATATTTTCAGCTAAATGTGTTGCAGGTCTGGCTTGTGCACTTTCCATCTGGGGCAATGTCTTTGGTCAAGAACAAGGATTTAGTGGCATTTCCGAGCAGATTATTCATCAGAATCAGTCAGTTAGCAGACTTGGCAACTGGCTGATTATTTTCCATTTCATCTGCCATTTTAAAATATGTTTCCCTCCCACAGAGCACGTCCTCCCTCTCCCCCACCCCCCACACGTTACCAACACCATTAACCTTGCTCATTGAGGCCCTCCTGGATCACAAGGTTCCAGCCCATTCCAGAGATCTGAGCTCAAAACTCCAGGTGAGTACTCCAACGTAATACCGGGGGAATCCTAGCCCAAAGGAAGCAGTCTCCCTCAGGTGACTTGATCACCTGAAGTATTTCAAAGAACGGGGCAATTTCCCTGGTATCTTGGCCAATGATTAACCTTCATTCATCGTCACTGAAGTAGACAGTCTGGCCAATATCAAATGCTATTGTGTGTAGATTGGTTGCCGCATGCCCAACCATGTTTGATGTCTCTGGGCCTGTACTTGATGGAGTTCAGAAGGATGGGGGGGATCTCGTTGAAACCTACTGGATACTGAAAGGCCTGGATAGTGTGGATTTGGAGAGGATGTTCCATTAGTAGGAGAGTCTAGGATCTGAGGGCACAGCCTCAGAATAAAAGGATGTCCCTTTAAAACTGAGATGAGGAAGAATTTCTTCAGCCTGAGGGTGGTGAATCTGTGGAATTCGTTGCCACAGACAGCTGTGGAGGCCAAGTCATTGGGCGTATTTAAGGCAGAGGTTGATAGGTTCTTGATGAGTAAGGGGGTTAATGGTTACAGGGAGAAGGTGGGAGAATGGGGTTGATTTTAAAAAAATCAGCCATGATTGAATGGCAGAGCAGACTTGATGGGCTGAATGGCCTGATTCTGCTCCTATATCTTATGGTCTGATGCTCTACAGCAGTGAAAACACTTCAGACATTACTTCAATATCCGTGTAGTTCTTTTGGACATCCTGAGATCGTGAAAAGTTACTTTCTCTTCTCTCCCCTTCCATCAGGTAGAAGATACAGGAGCCTGAGGGCACGTACCACCAGGCTTAAGAACAGCTTCTACCCCACTGTGATAAGACTATTGAACAGATGAGATGGACTCTGACCTCAAGATCTACCTTGTTGTGACCTTGTAACTTATTGCACTGCACTTTCTCTGTAGCTGTGACACTTTACTCTGTACTGTTATTGTGTACTACCTCAATGCACTCTGTACTGACCCAATGTAACTGCACTGTGTAACGAATTGACCTCTACGATCGGTATGCAAGACAAGTTTTTCACTGTACCTCGGTACAAGTCACAATAATAAACCAATACCAATATCTTCTTGTTTCAACACAGTGTATTCAGCAATGTCCTATTGCATCCTCCCATAGCCATTGTATGCAGCTTCAAACACTTACCGTCTGCAAATTGGTGCACTGGCTTTGCTACTGACTGTTTAGACTATGTTATTGCTTTACCCAGCATTAACATTCTGATCCTGTTCTGTCTGAGATGCATTACTCCAACTCCAGCTCCCACTTCCCCTGACCTATCTGACTCCCATCTCCTTTAGCATTCCAGCTAAGCTCCAAGCAGACTTCAGCAGTAGTATTGCAATGATTTAACACATCCAGACATTAACTATCTCCTTATTTTTTTTCTTGTTTCCTTAATTTACTTAATTCATTCACCTTAATTTTTATTTGGTCTTTTTCCACCTTTTATCTGCTTTCTTAAATTAGCTTCTTGTCCCTTCTGTTCTTTTAAGAGCTATTTCCTGCCAAGTTATTGCGACCATTGTAATTATCCAGCTTGTTCTCGCTCTCTAATTATTAATCGGACCTCTTTGAACTATATTTCAAACGTCTACCTGGATTTGTTTAATACCTCATCACATCTCACTGATCTTCCCAAGACATTACCTGCAGCGAATAGCTTTGAAGTTCCAGTTCTATTGCAATTTAGCCAGACACAGCAGCCATTTCAAAGGCTGCAACAGTGAAGTGATGAAGGAACAAGCAATCTAGTTTCGGTAGTTTGGGTTAACACAGTGGGACAGTTCCAGAGACCCGGCTTCCATCCTGACCTCCGGTGCCGACCGTGTGGAGTTTGTACATTTTCCCAGTGACTGTGTGGTTTTCCCCTGGGTCCTCCTGTTTTCTCCCAATCCCAAAGAGCTGTGGGTTGTTCAGTTAATTAGCCACTGTAAGTCGCTCCTAGTGCATGGGTGAGTGGGAGAAGGTAGGGGGAATTGATGGGACTGGAGGTGGGGGCGGAAATAAAATGGGCTTACAAAGAACATGAAACAGTACAGCACAGGAACAGGCCCTCCGGCCTACAATGCCTGTGACAACCATGATGCCAATCCAAACTAATCCCATCTGCTTACACATGGTCTGTATCCCTCCATTCCCTGCCTGTTAATGTGCCTGTCTAAATGCCTCTTAAACATTATTATCGTATCTGCTTCCAACACTTCCCCTTGTGTTCCAGGAACCTACTGCTCTGCGTAAGAAAACTTGCCCCACACATCTCCTTTAAACTCCCCCCCCCCCCACCTTAAATATATGCCCTCTAGTATTTGACATTTGAAATGACCTGAGAGACACCGAGGCTCTGGTCCTCTTTGTTCCACAGATGTGACCTAGAGAAAGATAACTTGACAATGAAAGAGCAGAGAAACATATCCATAAAAAGAACAGTTGGAGAGGGAGAACACAGCAGGGACAAAACGTTCACAGCATAGATTCAAAATTACAGTCAAATTAGAGAGCAGATAAGTAACTTAAAGTACCTGTGATTGTTGCTGTTTTAGGTAAATTGAATTGAAGGCAGTAATGAGGCCCCATCATAATTTAATTTATTTTTCATTTTAAGTATACAGTCTGAACATGACTTGTAAACAAAAATAATCTCAACTGCAGTTAATGTGATAATGAAAGCTAGCTTTACTTTGAGATGTGTATAAATGATATACATGCTGACACAAAAATATAACAGGCACTTCCAACTTACAGACATTATTAACAAAGTGGCCTGATAATTGATGTTATTTAATTTTTGTAGTATTGGTATATTCTTTTTCTTGACTGGTATCAGCTTGAATTTCCAGATCCAATTGATACTGAAAATTAAAATAGTCTCCACTGTTGAATAACAATGACTGCTAACAGGGGTCTCTGTTATGGAGCCTTTTGGATTTCTCCTGCAGCTGCCCACCCCGGTAGTCAGTACATCGTGCAAGGACCAGACCAGCAAAAGGGCCCAACTATCCGTCACACAATAACTGTGTGGTTAGGGCATTTAACCAAAGTGCTCAAAGAAGTGGGAAACAGTATTCAGACAATAAACTTGAGCTCAGCTTGCGCCGAATTTGAAAGTAATCCTAATTGAGTTATGTGATGAAAATTGTTCCATTCTATTGATACAACCTATAACTGGAAACCTTACGCTCTTTCTTAAACCTGCTGTGAACCACAGAAATTTAATCTGCCTTTTTCTTATTTGCTGATGCACACTAAACTCCATGCATGTTGAGACTAATCTTGCATTGTTTTATGGAAGGAATCAAAAACAATGCGGCAAAGCTGGACTCCAATCCTCATTTTAAGAAGCCTTTACTGTAATGAGATGATTAAAATAGTTGCTAGGCAATTGGATCTTTCACTGATTTTCCTGACACCATCTGAAGCATGGTCTTATTTATAACTCTACCCCACGTGAAGTTAAAGTAAAAACCTGAAAAATAAAACAAACGATCATAAAAGTCAAAGGAGCAGGAGTTAGTGCTCAGCGAAGGAAAACTTCGGCACTCCTATTCACAATGCCTATTTTCTAACAGAAGGAAGTGGGAAGAAAGGATGAGGAAGAGCAGATGGGAATGTGGGCAAAAAGAGAGGAGTTGGAGACTGGTGGGGAGGGAGGGAGAGAAAAAGAGAGAGATGTATCATTGGATTATTGAGGGGAGAGAGAGGGGGGGAGGGATCATTAGAGAGAGTTAGAGGAAAAGGAAAGAATAAATTGTGGTGAATTTGAGGGAGAAGAGGATATGACTGAAATAATGAGAGAATGGAACTTTACAAGGGATATATGAGGATAGAGTTAGAATGAAAATGTACAACGTGATTTCCAGTAAATCGCTGGAATCAACATGTGCCAAAAAGATTGGTTTCAATATTTCCTGACTTGGTCTACTTGGAAGTACACACACTATAACTAAATCTTGTGGTAATTTGTCAGCATACATTTTCTTTGGCAATCTTGATCTAAAGTAAAATAGATTCCATTCTTTGCAGTCCTTTCTTCACTATTGTCAGGAGCAAGGGTTTATGGTATTCCATGGACAACTCAAACAAGGTTTGCCAAAAAGATACTATTCCCATTGGTGGGGCAATCCAGAATATGGAGGCACGATTAAATTACAGCTAAACTGTACAGGACTCAACCAGGAAGCCGTTTTTCTCTGCATTAATCAGTGAAAACCCAGACACTCTCTCAAAGGCAGACACTTTTATCTGAAGATAAGCATCCAGCTAACAAGCTTTCTTTGTCTGAGTCTCAGAAATAACTCAGCTGTCCTCCTGCTGGTGTTGTGAAATTGGAAGTTTATGTTACTTCACAAGATAACAGCACTGAAGGACTTTAATTGGATTTTTAAAGCATTAAGGATACCATTGCAGCATTTATTATGAATAATTACACACATACAGTAAAAACAATGGCAAATGAAAATATTCATTTACAAGAGTCAACGTCTTGATATTCTGTTAGCATCACCAAGGTCCCTATCAAGTCTGAGAGTCACCGTTGACCCGTAAGTAAAAGAACTCCTGCAGTAAGTCAACTCACCTCCTGGTTCTCTATAAACTCTCCTGTCCACAAGGCACAAAATGGGACCTGGAATACTCTCCACTTACTGGATGACTGCAGCTGCAACAACACTCAAGAAATTCAACATTATCCCAGGCAGAGGAGTCCACTTGATTAGCAACCCATCAACTATCCCAAAGATTAGTTTTTCTCCACCCACTGACACAGTGAGTGCAGCACTGCATCTTCAATATGCACTGCAGTTATTGGCTTAGGCAACCTCCTATACATGTCAACTTTACCATCTAGAAGAAGAGGGTATCAGGCTGACGGAAACACCACCACGAGCAATCAGAGAGATTCCTTTGTTCCACACATACCCTCCCCAACACCTTCTAAACTTCATGCTTGCTCACTTCCCCTCACCTCTTTATACAACCCATCTCCCCTCCGTCCTTCAGTCCAGATGAAAGGTCCCAAACTTGAAACGCCAACTGTCCATTTCCTTCCACAGATGCTGCCGAGTTCCTCCAAAAAGTTGCTTTTCTCTCTTTTCCCAGTTCAAATGAAGGGTCCCAGACCTGAAATGTAACTGTTTCTCTTTCCGCAGATGTTGACTGACACGCAGAGGTTTCCAGCATTTCTGTTTTTCATTTCACCACCAGAAAGTTCGCCCATATATTTTGACTTGGAATATATTATTATTCCTTTATGATCTAAACCCTGGAAGTCGCTCCCCAACAATGTTGCGGGGAGTAATTGCAACAGAAAGACTGACACAGTTCAGAAAGGTGGCTCACCGTCAGCTTCTCAGGAGCAATTAGTGTTGGGCAAGAAATGTTGGCCTTACCACTGATGACCATAATCCTATGAATGAACAAATAAGATAAAATATTATTTAAAGGAAAGAAAACAACATAGTGTAACCTGTTCTCACCTTAGTCAGAAACTTTAGTTGAGATTCAGATTCAGAACAGGATCACGGCTTTCAGAGAGGATTATCTAATTTTTGTATCAGAACTATTGCAATCTACTCTGTGCATTTATAAAATCTCCAGTATTCCTGTTCATCACATAATTTGATTTATACAAGTGAGAGTCATACACTACAGCATTGCATAAGCAGAGTGCTAGCTTCAAATTCTGCCAGATTAATTTTTTGCCAAATCATTTTCCATTGCCAATAAATCAACAATCAGTGACACATCTCCTCATTGATTCCCCTGAGTTTTCAAAATATATTGTGTTTAGATCTGTGAACATCTTTCTACAACTCAGAAGCCAACTGAGTCCTACCTGTTACTTCACTCAAGTGAATTCCCAGATGGACATAAACCACAGACCACAGATCAAGCTTCCTCAAAAACTTTATGACACAGTTTTAGTTTCGAATGGGTTTTGATTGGCATTTGGAGTTTATTTTCTTTAATTTGGTTAAGGGAACATAAACTTTTATTAATAAACATTTTCCATAATAGGCTACTTTTTAGTGTAATTGTGGAGCTGGACATTCTTGTGAACCAGAAGCACCAAAGAAGGAATTTGTATTCATGGCTTTCCATTTTTTTCAAGAGGTTCCAGGATGTTGGCTGGTGTAGAGCAGGACAATGCAGATTGAAGGAACATTGACAATGTTACCCTGAGATTGGTATTGCATTCTGCAGATGGTGGAGGACTGGAATTTAGCTATAGTCACACTATCCAGCAGCATCATTTTACTTGTTAGAGTGCATTTACACTTAGCTTCAGTGCAAGTGGCTTTATCTGTGTACTAAACCTAATCTTGTGACATATAAACTTTGTATGAAGTCCAGATTTGATTCTGAAACAACTCCATCCTCCAGGCCGACTTGATTTTGATCAGGACGCTGTTGGGTCTGGATTCACACTCTGTTTATATAATGAACGTGTCATGTTATGAAGCTAAAGCAATTCACCTTCATGCCACACTTCAGCGCAGGTGAACCCACAACCATTACATTCTTTCTTGCTATCACTAAATAGTAATAGAATGATAGGCATATTAATTGGAGTCTTGTCCCTTGGCTTGTGAAACCTCACATAAAAATGGGATTAATGTAGGATGTGTGTGACTGGGTGGTTGATGGTAGACACGGACCTGGTGGGTCAAAGGGCCGGTTTCTGTGCTGTGTCTCTCTCTGTCTCTATGAAAGCTTTGCCAGCAGTTTCCAGGATTAAAAACAATTAGCAAATGTAAACCTGCTATTTCCAGCAATTTGTTCTTTTTTAACCGCAAAGATAATGCCCAACGATTCTTCTATACAAGTAATTTGAGGAAGAATATCATTTGATAGAGCCAGCAACAAAAACATAACATCAGCTGCCAATTGCTGTTCGAGGGTCAACACAAAAGCCCCAGTCTGAGTGGAGCCTAACTCCACTTGATCCTAGACTCTCCCAATGTCTGGCTACACAGGGTTAGCGAGCAAGCTCTGAATTCAAGCAGAAAGTTATGGAGTCACCCTGCTTATTTATACCGTTTGCCAAGATAACACAGTTCATTGGGTTCAAAATTCTTTAAGGCATCCTGAGCAATGTGGTAAAATGCTGGTGAAATGCAGTTTAATTCTTTTTTTTATTGGTCAAGACATTTCATGGTAACTAATCACTTTTCTATTTGAACAGAAATTGATGATTAGTACTGATGAGACAGAACAGTCTATCATCATTCTCCCATTTCAGGGACCATGAGAATTGAAATGTGACACAACACTGCATTTACCTGTTCAAGTCCCTCATGAAAAAATAGAATACCTTTGTGCCATTTTTATTTTTCTTAATATAAAATCCAAAGGACTGGAGTATAGCCAATGTTGTTCCTCTCTTTAAGAAGGGCAATGGAGAAAAACAGGAAATTATAGCCCAGTGAGCCTTACATCAGTGGTAGGTAAATTATCGGAGAAGATTCTTAGGGATGGATCCACTCACATGGACATACTAGGGATAGTCAGCATAGCTTTGAGTGGGGGAAGTCACGTCTTACAAACTTGATTATGTTGCAGAGATGGCAAAGGTAATTGAAGAGGGTAGGCTAGCAGATGTTGAATACATGGACTTTAGTAAAGCTTTAGACAAGGTCTGTCATGGTGAGCAGATCCAAAAGATTGAGGCAGATGGGATCTATGGAGACTTGGTAAATAGGATTCAAAATTAGCTTGGCCATAGAAGGCAGAGGGTAGTGGTGGAAGGATTTTATTCTGACAGGAGGTCTGTGATCGGGGGGGTTGGCAAGGATCATTATATATATGTATATGATTTGGACAAAAATGTAGATGGGCCGGTTGATAAGTTTGTAGATGACATGAAAATCAGTGGATAGTGAGGAAGTTTGTCAAAGGATTCAGTAGGATGTAGACCGGTTGGAAATGTGGGCAGAGAAATGGAATATGGAGTTTAATGCAGACAAGTGTGAGGTGATGCACTTTGGGAGGTCAAGTTTAAGAGGAAAGTATTCAGTAAATGGCCGGATCCTTAGGAGCATTGATGTACAGAGGGATCTTGGGGTGTTGGTCCATAGCTCCCTGGAAGTGGCAGCACAGATAGGGTGGCAAAGAAGGCATACGGCAAACACAGAGACCCAAGAGGTTCTGCAGATGCTGGAAATCTGGAGCAACACACACAAAATGCTGGAGGAACTCAGCAGGTCAGGCAGCATCTATGGAGAGAAATGAACAGTTGACGTTCTGGGCCGAGACCCTTCATCAGGACTGGAAAGGAAGAGGGCAGAAGCCAAAATAGAAGGGGGGGGGGGGAGAGGAGCACACGCAGGCAGGTGATAGGTGAGTCCAGGTGAGCGGGGTAAGGTAGGTAGGTGGGGCTAAAATGGAATGATGTGAGAAGCTGGGAGGTGATAGGTGAAAGAGGTAAAGGGCTGAAGAAGAAGGAATCTGATAGGAGAGTAGACCATGGAATAAAAAGGAGATGGGAAAGTCATAGGGTGGGGAGGGGAAAGAGAAAGGGTGAAGGGGCCAAAGGAATGGGGGTAAACATGGGGGGGGGGGGTGAAGGAAAACAGAGGGGAGGGGTTACCTGAAGTTAGAGAAAACAATGTTGATGCTGGTAGGTTGGAGACGACCAAGATGGAATATGAGGTGTTGCTCCTCCGATCTGCGTCTGGCCTCAACGTGGCAGTAGAGGCAGCCCTGGGCAGACACGTCAGTGCAGGAATGGGAAGTGGAATTAAAATGGTTGGCCACTGGGAGGTCCTGGCCGTTGCAGCGGACGGAGCGAAGGTGCTCGACGAAGCGATCCCCCAGTTGGCGTCGGGTCTCACTGATGTAGAGGGGGCCTCACCGGGAGCACCGGATGCAATAAATGTCACCGATAGATCCACATGTGAAGCGCTGCCTCACCTGGAAGGACTGTCTGGGGCCCTGAACAGTGGTGAAGGAGGAGGAGGTGCAGGGGCAGGTGTAGCACTTTGCATGGCTGCAGGGATAAGTGCCTGGAGGGGGATTGGTGGGGAGGAACGAGCGGACAAGGGAATTACGGAAAGTGTGATCCTTGCAGAAAGCAGAGAGAGGAGGGGAGGGGAAGATATGCCTGGTGGTGGGATCCCATTGGAGATAGCAGAAGTTGTGGAGAATGATGTGTCGGATGTGGAGGCTGGTGGAGTGGTAGGTGAGGACAAGGGGAACCCTGTCCCTGTTATGTCGGTGGGGGGGGGGAATGGGGTGAAGGCAGATGGGTGGAAAATGGAGGAGATGTGGGTGAGGGCTACATTGATAGTAGTGGAGGGGAAACCCCGTTCACGGAAAAAAAGAGGACATCTCAGATGTCCTGGAATGGAAGGCCTCATCATGAGAACAGGTGCGGTGGAGGCAGAGGAACTGGGAGAAAATGACAGGGTGGGAAGAGGTGTAGTCAAGGTAAATGTGGGAGTCAGTAGTTTTGTAAAAGATGTCAGTAGGTATTCTGTCTCCAGAGATGGAGACAGAGAGATCAAGAATGGGGAGAGAGGTGTCGGAGATGGACCAAGTGAATCTGAGGGCGGGGTGGAAGTTGACGAGCTCCGCATGGGTGCAGGAAGTGGCGCCAATGCAGTTGTCAATGTAGTGGGGAAAGAGTTGGGGAGCGTTGCCAGTGTAGCCTTGGAACATGAACTGTTCCACATAAATTTTTTAAAATTTTAACTTTTATTCACAGCGTGGTAACAGGCCCTTCTGGCCCAACGAGTCCGTGCCACCCATTTTCAACCCAGATTAACCTAACCATACGTCTTTGCAATGTGGGAGGAAACCGGAGCGCCCGTTGAAAAGGCAGGCGTAGCTGGCGCCCATGCGATTGCCCATGGCTACACAGCATACTTGCCTTCATCAGTCAGGGTGTTGAGTATAAAAGCTGGAAATCATGTTGCAGCTGTATAAATCTTTGGTTAGGTCACATCTGGAGTATTGCACGCAGTTCTGGTCACCGCATTGCAGAACGGATGTGGAGGCCTTAGAGAGGGCGGAGAAGAGATTCACCAGGATGTTGTCTGGATTACAGAGTACTAACTACAAGGAGAGGTTGGACAAACTTGGATTGTTTTCCCTGGATCGTCGGAGGCTGAGGGGTGACCTGATAGAAGTATCTAAAATTATAAAGAACATAAGTAGGGTAGATATTCAGACTCTTTTTCCCAGGGTGGAAATGTTAAATACTAGAGGGCACAGATTTAAGGTGAAAGGGGAAAGCTTAAAGGAGATTTCCGAGGTAAGTTTTTTTACACAGTGTGATAGGTGCCTGGACGGAGCTGCCAGGGATGGTGGTGGAAGCAGAAACAAATAGTAGTGTTTTAGATGCATTTAGACAGGCAGATGAACAGGCAGGGAATGGAGGGATACGGATCATGTGCAGGCAAATGAGATTAGTAAAAATTGGCGCGATCAGCAGAGACGTAGTGGGACGAAGGGCCTGTTACTGTGCTTTATGTTCTATATTCTATTCTCCCAGCTTAGAGGAATTGTTTATGGTGGTGGTGTTGCAATTTGGCCTCTTCTTGAGACTGTACATTATACCTCACTAGGATTTACCTCCAGGTTGTACTTGCCCTTCCCCTTGGGCTTGTGGGCAAGAGAGCCACATTAAAAAACTGCCACCTCTCCGAGACAGGAAAATCAAAAGCTGCACGTGGTGGGAATGGGAAATAAAATCACAAGTAAAATCTGAAATAAAATAAAATCTGAAATAATCAGCACATCGAGCAGCACCTGTGGAAAGAGAAACAGAGTTAATGTTTCAGGTTGAAGATCCTTCATCAGAACTGAGGAAAGAAAGCAAGTTAGACGAGGTTGCAGAGAAGGTGGGGGAGGGCAATGGGTCTAACAAAGGGAATATTTGTAATAGGGTGAAATGATGTAGCCATTAAATGGACAGTAAAGTTCCTTTGTTTGTGTAATGTGTTGTATAGTCTGATACGAACTTGCCTAGACACCACACATGGCTTTCCTTGATTAACATTGCTGATCCTTAGGGATATCTGGAACTGCCTTAGATCTGTCAGTAACAGTCTCGGCTCTGAGTCAGAAACCTCTGGGTTCTAATCCTATCCCAGATACTTGAGCTTAACCTTGGCTGAGGTTCAGGCTCAGTAATGGGTGAGTGCATATTGTGATTCTGGCTTTCCTTTGGATAAGATCTTAAACCAAAACCCTATCTTCACCCACAAGTAAATGATCCATTTGATCTTGCCATCCATCAGGATTTTCACCACACTAATGAAACGAGTCTACCACAGTCGTTCCAGAGCTCAAAGTGTGCATGATTTTAGTCAGACAACATTTCACATGGATCCATTTGCTGCACACTCAGGTTAGCCCACAAGGTAGTCGGCAGTGTTACATTCTCTCCTGGCATGTACTTCAGTAATTGGTAAATGTGCATCTCTCTAAATCCAGGAGATTGTTCCTTCTTCCCCAAGGAGTAAGATTGAGCGTATTATTGAATGGTTCAGAATCCTTAGACAGGATTCGCCTCTGATTTAGAGTGGAAACAGACCCTTCAGCCCATTATGTCCATGCAGGCCATCAAGAACCTACCTATGCTAATTGTATTTTCCAGTTGCCAACAACGCCACGTCGTGAGTTAGCTCTGCACTGGCCCTGCACATCTGTCCAGCGGGGACGCCAGGATTTGGACCCTGTCTTTCCAGCGCCGGACATATTTAAATCCAGTAATAACTATGGCAAAGTTTGCACCTTATTATTTCTGTCATTTTCTACCTTGAGAGGAGAATAAGCTGCACTTACCTAAATGCAACAGGTAACCATCTTTGTTAGAAGTACAATGCATGTAAACATAACTCACAGTTTAGTGAATGAAGTTGATGGATTTGTGCTCAATGGGTACATCAATAGCGGGACACACCCTCTGTTGTCTGAGGCCCTAGTCCTTTTCTTTACCTGATTTTCTTGGCTGGCTGACCCTTTAAGCTGTTGCAGGCATTTCAGTCCTTTCCTCCCTTTTGCCTCACTCTCCATTGCGATGGTGTCCCAAATGCCAAAGAGAAACAATGATGATCTGTGCTGTGTTAAGTGCTCTCATTCCCTCCATCACTACCACACACCCCCTGTGGCTTGTGCCATTTACTCACCTAGGTTACTCCAACAGCAGCTCCTGAACTAGCGCCCCCTACCATCTAAAAGGACAAGGAGAGCAGGTGCATGAGAAGGAACATCACCATCTCTAAATCACGCACCATCCTGACTTCAGATTACATAACTGGTCTGACATCGTCACCAGCTCTGAATCCTGGAGCTCCCTCTCCAACGGCATTGAGGGAATATCTTCACCAGGAGGACTGCTGTGGTTCAAGAAGATGGCTCACCCCACCCCCTCAAGAGCAAGTAGGGACAGGCATTAAATTCCAGCCTCATCAACAGTGCTCACATCCTAATAGATGAAGAACTGAAGTGCGTACTTCATGTAACATGAGAATAAGTATTATTATTAGGAGACTTATCAAAGATATGCAATAAACCCCACTGCTGAAAGATAAGATCTCATTATTAGTCACATGTACGTCAAAACACACACGGTGAAATGCATCTTTTGCGTAGAGTGTTCTGGGGGCAGCCCGCAAGTGTCGCCACGCTTCCGGCGCCAACATAGCCTGTCCACAGCTAACCCGTACGTCTTTGGAATGTGGGAGGAAACCGGAGCACCCGGAGGACACCCACGCAGACACGGGGAGAACGTACAAACTCCTTACAGACAGCAGCGGGAATTGAACCCGGGTCTCCGATGCTGTAAAGCGTTACGCTAACCGCTACACTACCGTGCCTGCCCATGGAAAATTCATGGAAGTAGCTGTGTCAATCTTACTGTTGCAGGGAGGAAAATTCCCATTTAAGTGTTGTCAGGCGTTGTAACCTTGAAGATAAGATACATTCATGTTGTTCCTTTATGCACTTATTATTGCTATTTTAATAGCAACAGACCTCCTCCTATTTACAAATAGTGGAGAGAACAATTGGGTCTTGCTCTGCTTAACAATGAATACAAAACAGTCAACTTCCAAATCTAATGGCTGGAAATTTCAATAAAGATACTCATTGCTGATGCTCAGCTTACCCTGATTGTGCCTCTGGATGGACTTTAAATGTTAAATCCCACAGCTAGTGAAGCAATACTGCCAGGATCTACTGGCTGACTCAGCTGTTGAAAGATTTGACTGTCTGTGAATGTGTCTGACATTGAAAACACCCCAAAACTTAAAAAATAAACATAGTATTAAAATATCCTAAATTATTAAAGAAGTAAAAATTTTAGAAAAAGATGTAATACATTGAAACTAACAGTTGAATAACAAAAAGTAAGTGGCCAGAAATGTACCTCTCCTCCTCATAGCCATTCCTCTCCATTGAAATGAATGTTTTCACTGAGTTTTCCCCAGGTTAGATCTGTCGCAGGTTCAGCAGGCAGCCATCACAGCATTGCTGATGGGGAACTATGGAGGTTCACTCTCTCCAATTGGACTCCACAATGCCCAGTTTAAGAGTGCAGGGATCTTGACTGCAGTAATCAGCTGTGCGGAAATTCAGGAGTTCCCAGTTTGTACAGGATGGTGAGGGAGTGAACATAAGAACATAAGAAATAGGAGCAGGAGTAGGCCATCTGGCCCATCGAGCCTGCTCTGCCATTCAATAAGATCATGGCTGATCTGGCTGTCGACTCAGACCCAACTACCTGCCTTTTCCCCATAACCCTTAATTCCCTTACTATGCAAAAATCTATCTAATTGTGTCTTAAATATATTCAAGGAGGTAGCCTCTACTGCTTCCTTGGGCAGACAATTCCACAGATTCACTACTCTCTGGGAAAAGCGGTTTCTCCTCATCTCCATCCTAAATCTATTCTCCCACATTCTGAGGTTATGTGCCCTAGTTCTAGTCTCACCTACCAGTGCAAACAACCTTCCTGCCTCTATCCTATCTATCCCTTTCATAATTTTACATGTTTCTATGAGATCCCCTCTCACTCTCCTGAATTCCAGCAAGTATACTCCCAGGTAACTCAATCTCTCCTCATAGGCTAACCCCCTCATCTCCGGAATCAACCTGGTGAACCTCCTCTGCACTGCCCCCAAAGCCAGGCTTTCCCGCAGGTACAGAGGTAAGTGCCAACGTTTCTATGCAGAAATAAGCAATTTTACAGAAATTTGGGCCAACATTAATTTCCAAAAATCAATGCTAGGAAGTCTTAGAAAGAATCCTCAATAAATAAAAACTTTATCTATAGAGAATAGAAAATGGTTTGAAATCTCTTACCTGAGGTCTGTCAGGTAGTTGTTTCTCATTTAGTCAGTGTGATAATGGGCAGCAAATCCCTGATTTCTGCTTGAGGTCCTTAATCTGCAACTACCCTCTTTTCTCTCTCTCTGAGCCAACAATGATGGTTCAAGTCATACGTACTATTACCTATGTTCATTATTTTAGAGGTACAATTGGAATTGGTTAACCTTTGCAGTAAGGTTTTACATATAGACCCATAGAAAGTTTGTACGTTGATTCATTTCATGAATGGCAGAGTCAGATCAACGACAGCGTAACGTTCTTTACTGTTTGTTTTAATTATTTTACAAGTATTTGAAGTTTGTGAGCCTAGCTGTTGTAACAATCTCTGGCTGTGTCTTCACTTTGATGGGCACAGCTGTATAAACAGTTACAATGCTGGCCATGAATAAAACCCACTTGCGTCCAAACCCTGAATCTGATACTTTCCCATCGACCTGTGCTTGCACGCATTAACTTCTTTCTTAAAGGGGAAGTTACTTTCTTGCTTGCCCTCTTTCCCAATGATCCTACCTGCTTTCACTGGCCACGGTGCAGGGGGTTCATTGCTCCCTGGGACCGCCAAAACAGTTCTGAAGTCAGCTTAGATGAGAAAGCTTATAACAGTTACTCAAACAATGGGCAGTCAGCATTCACCTCTCATACTGCTAATCTTTATTAGTCACATGTACATCGAAACACACAGTGAAATGCATCTTTTGCGTAGAGTGTTCTGGGGGCAGCCCACAAGTGTCGCCACGCTTCCGGTGCCAACATAGCGTGCCCGCAACTTCCTAACCCATATGTCTTCGGAATGTGGGAGGAAACTGGAGGAAACCCACACAGACACGGGGAGAACATACAAACTCCTTACAGACAGCGGCCGGAATTGAACCCGGGTCGCTGGCGCTGTAAAACGTTACGCTAACCACTACACTACCATGCCTGCCACTGTGGCCACTGGCCTGGCAGTGCTTAGCTGGTTGTGCCATCAGTGAGCTTTGGATGGGTTGATACATCCTTCCAAATAGCATTCCTGGTTTAACATCATTCTTTCCATAAGGTGACCACGCTTAGTCTTTTTGATCATTCTCATTGGGTTTTACCCAGTCAGATTCCATACATGTGGACTACAATAAGACTCAGGAGGTACGGGGAACTGAAAACATAAATGAATGAGCACATTTGGAGCACTGCATACATTTTTGGTCTCCCTGCTTTTAGGAAGGATGTCCGTAAACTGGAAAGCGTACCAAAAAGATTTACGAGGATATTACCGGAACTGGACGGTTTGAGCTATAAGGAGAGGCTGGATAGGCTAGGACTTTTTTCTCTGGCGCGTAGGAGCCTAAGAGGTGACTTTTTTGAGGTTTATAAAATCATTAGGGGGCACAGATAAGGTGAATAGCCAATTTCCCCAGGGTAGGGGCGTCCAAACTGGAGGGCATAGGTTTTAAGTAAGAGGGGAAAGACTTAAAAGGGACCTGAGGAGCAACGTTTTCACACAGAAGGTGGTGCGTATGTGGAAATATCTGCCAGAAGAAGTGGTAGAGGCAGGTACAATTATGACATTTAAAAGACATTTGAACAGTTATATGGATAGGAAAGATTGAGAGGGCCAAACGCAGGAAAATGGGACTAGCTGGGTTTGGCAACTTGGCCACCATGGCCAAGTTGGGCGGAGAGGCCTGTTCTCCATGCAGTATAGTCTATGTCTCTATGACACTAAGAACGTAGCATCATAGAAACCTTCACGCCTTCTGAACTCCCCTCTTGTACTATTTACAAGACACACTGCAGTACTCACCCAGACTTCTCAGACAGCAAACCCATGGTTTCTGCCATCAAGAAGGACAATCCTGGAACTTCCTCCCCAACAGCACTGTGGGAGTACCAACACCAGAAGGACTGCAGCGGTTCAAGAAGGTGGCTTACTGTGACTTTCTCAATTAGGGAGGAGCAATAAATGCTGGCCTTGTTAGTGACACCCAGATCTAAAACACAAATAAAAATAACTAGATGTTAAACAGAAAGAGTAAACAATGGAAGATGGGCAGACCTAAAGGACAGTATTTTTATTTTAAATAATTGGTAAATAACTTATTTTATCATTGATGCATCTTATCATTGCAGAGTTAGGATTCATTTTTCACACTTCAATCTATTAACTATGCTATTTGTAGAGTGGCCATCCTGGGTTTATGGTGGTCTAACCATTACATTTTTATTTATGATATTCAATATTTACAGTGATAGTTGCTTTTGATCCTTTGATCCTGTGCTGTCGGAGAAACAGGTTTCCTCATTGGAAATGTGTGATTTTATAAGCAAAAGTTATGATCTACACACTTCAAACAGGCAAAGTCAGAGCTTGGTTGGGAGCAACAGATGTTATTCCCCGTTGTAATTTTGAGAGCGGGTTGCACTCGTAACTGGAGGCCTGTCATCATGTTGCAGAAACCTATTGTAATTGCAATCCAGAACAACAGCCACGTACAACTGTAAACATGGAATGGAGTGTCAGGGCAAGCTGGATGGCTTTTCACTAATGCCTGAGTATAATCACTATGTGACTTTATTGCAGGTCATTTCACTGAGTGTGATCATGGCATTATATGGCATTTAGAGTTACTACGTATTCAAACTCACTCATGCACTACATCCAATCAAATTTTATGCTAATTCTGCACATAATGGGACTACATTGATATTGTTTAGTATGCAGCTATTCATCTTAAATATACATTCCTCTGTTAAAGTGAGAGCTCTGCCTGGAGTCCAGTGGCAGCGCTCACTCTTGCTGGAACCCCCCCAGCTTACCCAGGAGAATTTGCATTGGGGAATTTGCATTGGGGACATTTAGCCTGGAGAACGGGGAAAGTAAATGTTCCTTCTTAAATTATTTTACTCTGATTTGGCGTTTTTTGTAGATTTGTGAATGTTTTAATACTTCTTAATCAAATTCATTTTTCAATTTAATTTCTCAAAATAATTTAAATCATTTAATTATTTCCAACACTTGTAACGCAGGGGCACAGCTGGTAGAGCTGCTGCATCACAGCGCCAGTGACCCAGGTTCAATCCTGACCTCAGGTCCCGTCTGTGTGGAGTTTACATGTTCTTATGGGTTTTGTTTGGCCACTCTGGTTTCCTCTCACATCCCAAAGATGTGCTGGTTGGTAGGTTAATAGATAAGATATTTATTTATTAGTCACATGTACATTGAAACACACAGTGAAATGCTTCTTTTCTTGTTACTGAGAGTGCGCTGGGGGCAGCCCACAAATGTCACCACTCTTCCGGCACCAACATAGCATGTCCACAGCTCCTAACCCGTACGCCTTTGGAATGTGGGAGGAAACCGGAGCACCCAGAGTAAACCCACGCAGACACGGGGAGAACGTAAAAACTCCTTACAGACAGCGGCTGGAATTGAACCCGGGTTGCTGGCGCTGTAATAGCGTTATGCTAACCACTACACTACCGTGCCACCCCAATTGGCCACTGTAAGTTTCCCCAATGGTGAGTGATAGAATCCATGGGGATTGATGAGAATGTGGGGAGAATAAAATGGGATTAGTGTAGGATTAGTGTAAATGGGTGCTTGAAGGACAACACAGACTCGTTGGGCTGAAGGACCTGTTTCCATGTTGTATCACCCTATAACACTATAACAATGACTTTTTAAGTGTCTCTGAACATTAGAAACATCTAACCACTACAAAAGAGCCCTGCGAGCTTTGACAGGAAGCACAGCTCTACATGTTCTCCCCTCCTCCTTTGCTTCCTGTCACAGGAAGTCAGGGCATCCTGCAGTGGGGCCTCTCCACTGTGCCAGGTAAAGCCTATCTGCCAACAAGGCCTTGGTAGACTTCACCACCCACTCCTGGGTGCTGGACAGTCAGCAAGACCAGCCTTCTGTTTCAGGCCCAGGGAAGTGCAGATGGACAAAGGTCATGGGTAGTGATTCTGGGCTGGGAATTCAGTTTCAGCACAATCCTAACATCAAGTGAGGACAAACTCTATTTCATTTGATAATGTACTGGAAAAGAGCTTGTTATTAATTCTGTATATCATGTGACTTATTAGTCTATAGTGATATTGCTTGGTACGTAACCAGTTATTTTAAATGTATATTCATCTGTGACAGTGAGAGTAAACTGCCTGAAGCCCAGTGGTGAAGGATCTTCGACCTGAGACGTTCACCCTGTTTCTCTCTCCACAGATGCTGCCTGACCTGCTGAGTGTTTCTAGCAGTTTCTGTTTTTATTTCAGATTTCCAGTATCTGCAGTTTCTTGATTTTCGTTTTGTTACTAATTACTCCAAGATGGTGCCAGAGTGTGGCGACTCGTTCAAGCTCCCCTCTGCAGATCTACTAATTACTTCTATTATAATCGTTCTACTTTATGGTGCCAGAGTGTGGCGACTCGTTCAAGCTCCCCTCTGCAGATCTACTAATTACTTCTATTATAATCGTTCTACTTTTTTAAATCTAAATTCTATGACTCTAAGAATTACTACCTCACAATCTACCTCGTTATGGCCTTGCACCTTATTGTCTGCCTGCACCACATTTTCTCTGTAACTGCAACACTTTATTCTGCATTCAGTTACTGTTTTCCTTTGTACTACCTCAATGCACTGTTGTAATGAAATAATCTGTATGGATGGCATGCAAAACAAAGTTTTTCACTCTGTACATGTGACAATAATAATACAATTTACCAAGTTACCAATTAAATCTCAGATTTATTGTTCCACTCACAGCAGTGGCAGGTTTGACAACAGCTGATCTAAGGCTCGGTGTGTCTTAGACAAGTAAGTGAATGTTTCAAAACTCCCTGATGCCCTCTGTGTTTCCCCAGACTTGGCTTTAAGCAACAATGACTTCTGAGTTGCATTTCAAGGCTTAGAACATAGAACACTACAGCACAGTACAGGCCCTTCAGCCCACAATGTTGTGCCGACATTTTATCCTGCTCTAAGGTCTACCTAACTCTTCCCTCCCACATAGCCCCCCCATTTCCCTCTCATTCATGTGTCTATCTAAGAGTCTCTTAAATGTCCCTGATGTATCTGCCCCCACAACCTCTGCCAGCAGTGCGTTCCACGCACTCACCACTCTCCGTAAAATACTTACCCCTGACACCTCCCTTATACCTTACTCCAATCACCTTAACATTATGTCCCCTCGTGTTAGCCATGCTTGTGACTTGCACACTCTCCCTTTTGTATTCAGGTCACAACAATGACCATGCTTTTAATTTGCCTCATTAGTGTATGTACCAATAATAGTAATGATAATATGTAATAATAGTCATTAAGATAATGGAGCACATAATATGAAGACAGCATAGTGGTTACGTGTACCTTCTGTACGACTGAATCCCTGTTTATTTTGCAGTATAAGAATAACCTGCTTTCTCTGAAAACTGGTTTGTTGCTGTCAAGAATAGCCCTTAGAACTGGATTGCAATGATTACAAATCAGCAAACCTGTTACAAAGGAACTCAGAACTGATTTTGGCAGTAGATGGTGCTGTTATCTTGAGCTCCAGGGAGTCATCTCAGGAGTTATCTCGAGCTCCAGGGTAGTGCTGTTATCTCGAGCTCCGGCATCAGTCCTGATGCAGGGTTTTGAGCCGAAATGTTGGCTACTCCTTGCCTCCCACAGATGCTGCCCGACCCGCTGAGTTCCTCCAGCGGATCGTTTGTTGCTCTCTACGCTGACTCCTGTGCCTCTGTGTGGAGTTTGCATGATCGCCCCGTGACTGCCTGCCTTTCCCCCAAGGTTCTGGTTTCCTCCCACACCCCAAAGATGTGATAGTTGTTTAATTGGCTGCTGTAAATGACTTCTCAGTGAGGGTAAGTGGCAAAATAATGTAAGGGACATATGAGAGAGAAAAGGGTTTCAGGAAAAAGGGGGAGTGTGACAGATGGGATTGCTCTGCTGGGAGCATGAGCCTGATGGACTGAATGGCCTCTTGTCCCATAGAACCATAGAACCATAGAACAGTACAGCACAATACAGGCCCTTTGGCCCACAATGTTGTGCCGACCTTTAAACCTCACCTAAGACTATCTAACCCCTTCCTCCCACATATCCCTCTATTTTAAATTCCTCCAGATGCTTATATAACAGTCTCTTGAACTTGACCAATGTTCCTGCCTCCACCACCGCCCCAGGCAGCGCATTCCATGCCCCAACCACTCTCTGGGTAAAAAACCTCCCTCTGACATCTCCCTTGAACTTCCCACCCATTACTTTAAAGCGGTGCCCACAATATATAAACAGATGTTTCTCAACACTCACGTGCCCTTTGTGTTTTCCCAGGCCTGGTTTGGTTGATCTGTAATTTCTGAGCAGCATTTCAAGACCGGTGGAAGTTTCATACATTTTGTGGTGGCAATAAAAAGGACAGACCCTGAAGACCTCCCTTGGGAACATGAGGCACAAACGAGGGCTCCAGTGACTGCAGAAGTGTTAGCTTTCCTTGAAGCTGCTCTCGGGGGGTTGTCTGGTGTGAGTGACCCATTCGGAATGAAGTGTTTGGATTTGAAACCACCACCTCCCGCATTTCATTCTGTGCAATAAGTAAATGAGAAAGCTAGGTCGAGGTTTGCTCGGATTATCTCTTCCTGTTTCACTCAGCTTTGAGCAGTTTATTCAGTGAACGGCTCAAGATGAGATGCTGGTACACGTCAACACATGACACCTGGGAGTGGCAAATCCATGTCAGCGATTTCTGTCACTTAAACTGGAGATCATCACAATAAAGTTGACATGAATTGGAACAGTCATTTGCTTTGTCGTGTGTGTGTGTGTGTGTGTGTTGTGTGGTGTGTGTGTGTGTGGTGTGTGTGTGTGTGTGTGTGTGTGTGTGTGTGTGGTGTGTGTGTGTGTGTGTGTGGTGTGTGTGTGTGTGTGCAACTCTGCTGCACGTACAGCTTGCAAAATGGGAAATGGAGAGTAACCCTGAGCTAAATAGTGGGGGGTGAAGTTTCTGGTGGGTGCAGGAAAGTCTAGGAAAGCTATTGACCAAAGATAACAGCCTAAAGAGACATGCGTGATGTAGAAATAATTGGTTAGAAGTTGGATCGTACCTATTTTTGTGCAATGAAATTCTGCTGCATTTAGAGTCATACAGCACAGAAACAGGCCATTTGGCCGGTCAGATCCATGCTGACCAGTGGGCACCCGTCCGTATTAATCCCATTCTCCAGCACTTGACCCGTAGCCTTCTATGCCCCGGCTATTTAAGTGCCCCATCACCCTGTCTCTTTCCCCTCCTCCACCTGCTCCATCTGCCCTCCCCACCTCCCACCTTTTATTCCATGCTCCCCTTCCTCTCCTATCAGATTCCACCACCTTCAGCCCTTTGTTGATTCTTCCTATCAACTTCCCAGCTCCTTGCACTATTCCCACTCCCCCCTCCTCCAGCTGCCAATCACTCCTCCTTCCCTGAATCCTCCTATCACCTGCCAGCTCTTGCTCCACCCCTCTTTATACTGCCTATCCCTTCTCTATATTTCAGTCCAGATGAAGGGTTCCGACCCGAATCTCCACTGTCCATTTCCTCCCATGGATGCTGCCTGACCTGCTGAGTTCCTCCAGCATCTTGTGCGTTGCTCTCGATTTAAGTGCTCGTCTAGATACTTCTTAAATGCTGTCAATGTTTAAGAAGCATGTCAGTTCTGTGCCAACGTGTAATCTGGTTCCCTGCATAAGACTGTGAAGTTGGCCAAAATCCAGTTTAAGGTGGAGTTCAGCTGGAAAATCCGAAGAAACAAGTGTTAAAACAGGACTTGCATTATCCCCAGTGGGACCTTGCCCAGTTTCACATATCATCTGACACCTTGTTACATAGAAATCAGCAGCGAGCATCAGTCCTTAAAGGAACAGACCCCACAACGACCTCAGTAGCACTTTGGCTGCCATGGAGGATTCAGGCAGGGGAGAAGGAGCAGCTCCCACAATCACTCAAAGGGTTACGATCAGGTGGACTATGACCTCATGATCTACCTTGTTGTGACCTTGTACCTTATTGCACTGCACTTTCTCTGTAGATGTGACACTTTACTCTGTACTGTTATTGTTTTAACCTGTACTACCTCAATGCACTCTGTTACTAACTCAATGTAACTGCACTGTGTAATGAATTGACCTGTACAATCGGTATGACAGACAAGTTTTTCACTGTACCTCGGTAACAAGTCACAATAACAAAACCAATATCAATACCAATACATGGAAGTAGTGCATCCCCAGAAACCATCTTCTGGAGACCACTAGTGCATTCCAAGATCATCCTGATACTTGCGTGAATCTCATTCCAGCTGCGTTCAGTTGCTGTGGCTGGAGACCATATTGGTGTGAGGAGCCAGGAGAGGAGAGGGTAGCTCTTGCTGCCCTGTGGGATCCACCTCCCTGTGCAGTGCCAGCCACTGAAAATGGCCAGCACTGCAGGTGAAAGTCAAGTGTGCTTCCCAGAAACGTGGCACTCACCAGGAGGATATTCTACTGGTGATCCACAAACACACGCACATTGAGGGAGTGGAAACTTTTCCTGTTCACAGAGAGGTCCAGGTCATTACAGGGAGCACCGACGGGCATGTTGAGTACAGCCAATGGCCACCTGGTATTGGTATTGGTTTATTATTGTCACTTGCACTGAGGTACAGTGAAAAACTTGTCTTGCATACTGATAGTACAGGTCAATTCTGCTCTCATGGGATGAGGTAGACACCAGTGTCTGAGCTGCCACCTGCTATTCATTAAATTCATCATAGATTAAGTCACTTACAGATCCTGTCCAGATTACAAATGCCCAATTTATGTACAGCTTATACGAAAGATCGAGCACTCAGGAGACCAGCAGGGTGGGTTTGTCGGCTGCTGGGGGCTGCAGACATCTTCTGCCACAGGAACTTGGTTCACGACCGCTTTTCCAATGTGTGAACTGTCCGGGTTATGAACAGTTCACAGGAACGGAACCCTGCCGTAAGCTGGTGAGAACCTGTATTTGAGAATTTAGTGCCTGATGCCGTCGTGAGCAGCAAATGGGGACAGTTGGGGTGTATATCTGGGAAAGATCCTGTAGTGAGAAAGCTGGGAGTCAATTTGATCTTGGAATCCACAGAGAGCAATCCAGGAGAGCGCAGTGGAAAGCCTTCCTGAAGGTTATCTCAGATATCTCATACCTCAGTGACAATAGCCTTGGGAAAACTGAACCTGTGAATATATTGTTCATCAGACAGGTCCAGGGAGGATGAGCATCTCTGAAGACTCTGTGGGAGTGGCTCTTTGCTGATGGGCATGTCTGTGTCTCCTGTCCTGAGGTTTCCAACACGCTAGTGTAGCGGTTAGCATGAGGCTATTACAGTGCCAGCGACCCGGGTTCAATTCCGGCCACTGTCTGTAAGGAGTTTGTACATTCTCCCCGTGACTGCCTGGATTTCCTCCGGTTGCTCTGGTTTCCTCCCACGTTCCAAAGACGTATGGGTTAGGAAGTTGTGGGCGTGCTATGTTGGCGCCGGAAGCGTGGCGACACTTGCGGGCTGCCCCCAGAACACTCTACGCAAAAGATGCATTTCACTGTGTGTTTTGATGTACATGCGACTAATGAAGATACCTTATCTTACCAACAGTGAAGGACTGCCTGTGATGTCACAACTAAGGTGTCCATTAAACAGGAATCCCAGTAACCAAGCGCCGGAGAAAGCACTCCCTGTAACTTTTTGCACTCCTTCTGGACCTTGGAACAATCTGCAGCCACTTCTGACACTGACTATTCAAGTTTTCTGATCAGGAAGGTGACCCTCTAAGTAACACAAAACCCAGCGAGGTGTGCTCCCAGTTCCACTGTCCAACGGGAGTTGCATTGTGGAATTTCCTGCACCATTTGATGTCAGTGCGGTGGGAACATGCACTACGTACCTGGTGATGTCATCAGAGGCATGCGCGATACCAGGAGAAGGACAGGTGGGCGAATGTGGGTCACACATGGGAATGAGAGTGAATAAGCTGCAGGGCTGCAAGGAAGTAGGGAGAGGTGGGAATGGGACTGAAGGGATTGCTCTGCTGGAAATCAGTGTGGCCCCCAAGGGCCAAATGTGTTGTCATAAGTGATGGGTTCCTGTTCCAATTTCACAATTACTGTAGGTTCACCTGGAAATGATTTGGCTAAGGGAAAAATTGTGTTGCATTGTACCTTAAAGAAATTACACTATCTACTTCCTATTTTAAATTATGTCTTTGTAGAAAAGAAAACTTCAAGGATGCCCTATATAGATAGCATGTGAAGCTCTGATAAACCAATATCACTATTTCCAAAGTCAAGTCCCTCAGAATATCCTGTGGGTAACAGTTGATCAGCTCTGAAGTGTAGTTTGCAACTGAAGAAAATAAGATTAATATGAAGGACGTACACTCCTTATTTGTAACATCATAGTGGATGCAGTCATAAACCTGAAGAGTGAGTCTTTTAATATCAGAGAAGTGAGGATTAGTGCTCGTCACTAATCCATACTCTTATGTTAACAATGCAAGCCCTTATGATGAGTTTCAGCCAATGGAACATGTTCTTTCCACTGATAAAAATTGGCATTTTATCTAAATGGTGGTTTACCATCTCTGCTGTTAGTGAGACCACATCACTATGCCTCCTCATATCATAGCAAATGCTACACTTCAGAAGCACCACCAGCAACAAAACCCTTTCTGACATCCTGTAGTCATGAAAGGTGATATATAAAATAAAGCTTGTTCTTTAAATGATAAATTGACACATATTTACATTTAACAAATACCCAACAAGCATTTTCATTGACTATTTTTAAGGAAGTTGTAGAGTTTGGGTGGTTGGGATTGGGTTATGGTTAACTCTAATGGCTTAAATTGCCTTTGTGAGAAATGCAGTGAAACTGAGTTGCTTGTAAATGACAAATTGATGTTCATACTTTGGCAGTGACTATTTTGCAAAATTGCTATAATTATGTAACACTGTAAATAGCAAATGCTTTCTACAGCTCCACAGATGTGGTTCATCTCCCACAAAAACCAAGAAGCTCCTCCACACACTTCCGGTATTTTAAATAACTTGTGATTCCCAGATGCCACGGTTTAAGAGCCGGGTCAATCAAGTTCATTGCAATAACCAGTTTCCTGCATTTCTTTAAACCTCTTCTCAGACCTCATCCCTTTTTTCTGAGGCAGACCTTTGGGCTCAAGATTTGCTTAGCTCCAGTTCTGTAGGCTCTGAGGTGACTGATGAGGCCAATGTAGGACGCCTAAACTCTGCCACAGGTGGGATACGAGGTTGACGGGCAGGTAGCTGGGCAGTTTGGGAGGTGCAGGGCTCTCTGTACTCCCAACACACAGACTCAGGGTTCTCAAATGCTCCTCCTCCAAGATATTATGGGAAGCAAGGGAGGAGATTGCTGGGGCCTTGGAAGAGATTTTTGTATCTTTGTTAGCCAGAGGCGAAGTCGAGAAGACTGGAAGAGAGCTAAAGATAGCTGGTGTTGTGCCTTTATTTAAGAAGGCAGCAGAGATAAGCCAGAGAACAGCAGGCCAGTGAGCCTTACATTGGGAAAGTTACTGGAAGGGATTCTGAAGGACAGGATTTATTTGCATTTGGAAAGGCAAGGACTAATTAGGGATAGTCAGCACGCCTTTGTGCATGGGAAATCCTGTCTCACTAATATAACTGAGTTTTTTTGAAGAGGTGATCAGGAGGTTTGTCCACATTGACCAGGTCCCACGTGATAGGCTGTTTCAGAAAGTTAGAACACATGGGGTCCAGCCAAATTGGACACAAAATTGACTTGGTAGAAGGAGGCAGAGGGTGGTAGTGGGGAGTTGTTTTTCAGATTGGAGGCCTGTGACCAGTGGGTTGTGCTATAGGGCCCTCTGTTGTTTGTCACATATATTAATGACTTGGATGAGAATGTAGCTGGCATGATTAGTAAGTTTGCAGATGACGCTAAAATTAGTGGTGTAGTGGACAGTGAAGAAGGTTGTCTAAGGTTACAACAGGATATAAATTAACTGGGAAAGTGGGTAAAGGAATGGCAGATAACATTTAAATCAGATATGTACAAAGTGATGCACTTTGGGAAGTTAAACCTGGGCAGAACATACACAGTGAATGGCAGGGTCCTGGGGAGTGTTGTTGAACAGAGAGACCTAGGGGTACAAGTACATAATTCCCTGAAAAGGGGAACACAGGCAGACAGGGTGGTGAGGAAGGAGTGTAGCATACTGTCCTTCATTGGTTGAGGCATTGAGTTGAGATGTCATGTTACAGTTGTTCAAAACATTGGTTAGGCCCCACTTGAAGTACTGTGTGCAGTTCTGGTCACCTCACTATAGAAAGGATGAGATTAAGCCAGACCAGCTCAGTCTTGATGGTGAAACTCACCCCATGGAGACGTTCCCTTCTGGTTTGCCCTCCTTGTTCTGTGAGCTGGCCATTTTCTGCCTGAAGTGTCTGAGCTCCTGGGCTGTAGTAGCTCAGGTCTGCCACGTTGCATGTCCCGAGCAGCATATCCTGGAGTAGAAGCAGCCTGTGTGTGGGATAGCCATTGGACGACATTTACCACATGATACCACTGGGCAAGTCCTGGTGCAGTGGTAAGAGGGTCCAAGACAATTGGAGGCCAGGCTTTTGCTGTTGCAACTCCATAACTCCCTGAAAGTGGCAACACAGGTAGATCAGATGGTAAAGAACGCACAAGGCATACTTGCCTTCATCAGTCAGGGCACTGAGTGTAAAAGTTGGCAAATTATCTTGCAGCTGTGTAATACTTTGGCCACATTTGGAGTATTGTATGCAGTTCTATCATCACATTGGAGGAGGGATATGGAGGCTTTGGAGAAGGTGAAGAAGAGGTTCACCAGGATGTAGCCTGGATTAGAGAGTATTAGCTATAAGGAGTGGGTGGACAAACTTATGAGAGGCGTAGATAAGGTCGACAGATAGTCAGAGTTTTTTCCCCAGGGTGGAAATGTCAGACACTAGAGGGCATAGCTTTAAGGTGAGAGGGGGAAAGTTTAAAGGTGATTTGCAAGGCAAGTTTTTTTTACACAGAGTAGTAGGTGCCTGGAATGCTCTGCAGGTGAGGTAGTAGAAGCAGGTATGATAGCAACGTTTACGAGGCATTTAGACAGTTACATGAGTATGCAGGGAATGGGGGGATATGGACCATGTGCAGACTGGTGGGATTAGTTTAAACTGGCATCATGGCCAGCACAGACATCGTGGGCCGAAGGGCCTATTCCTGTGCTGTACTGTTCCATGTTCTATGTACATGAACAGTCACCACGGTGGTCATTGCATAGATTACCTGCCAGCGCATACAGACTCACAGAGGCACAGAGGAGTGGGTTCAAGCACAGAGGCCTTCTCCTCCTTCCCACCTCAACCTACCAAACAACCCCTTCACTTTCTTCACCCTCGATCCTTCACCTCAACCTCTTGACCTCCCCTGTCCTCCCTCAGATCCCCTTCCTCTCTGCACATTTAGTCCTTCCTTGAACTGAGTACTTCTCCCCCCCGCCCCTCATTTCTCTTTCCTCTGGTTCTTTGCTCTTCCCACCTCCAGTCTTCTCTTCCACAACCTCCACCTCACTCCTCCCAACTCGTCCGACACCCTCCTCGGCTCTCCAGGCCTGAGAGTTTGCCAGCCCATGTGTTGTCCTTGGCTGATGTTCCGTCACCAATGAGCTGGGGCAGGTTCTCCGTTGAATCACAACTAAGAGGACTTCATGGCCCTTTGCTCAGTAAATCTGAAGACATCCATGGAGCTGCCCCCTCGTCATTCGCCTTCTCCCTCAGCCACCGAGCCATGCTTCAGCCCTAGGGTTGACCAGGCTCTCGCTCAGAATTTGCATATTTCTCCATTTTCTCTTCATCCCCCTCCTTGGACTCATCATGCCCCTGCTCCCTAGACCTTATTCCCATTTAACTTTCCCTCTAGCCAGCTGATATCGTAAACGGCTCCTACTTGCTGGGTATTGTCTCCCTCCCTTTGAAATCTGTAAATGTTACCTTGCTCCAGGATGCAAAAGATCACCTTTGATGTCCTGTCCTTGCAATGTCATTCCAACTTCCTTTCTTCAAAGTCCTTCAACGTGACGTCAATGACTGAATCAATATCCATCTTTCCCCCAACTCTCCTTTTTGTCCTGCATCAAGATTACAAACAAAATCCCTGTGGCCATGATGCATGAACACTCCTCACCCTCCTCAATCTCTCTGCAGTTTTTGACACCACCACCCATCCATCATTCTCTTGCACCTCATCTCCAGTATTACTTCTTAAGCATAGCCTCGTTCTCTGCCACCAACATCCTGCTCCCCCATCTGTACCTTTGGTGACCTACCATGGCTTCAGATTTCAGAATTTTTTAAAATTCCAAAATAAACTTTATTCATAATAAAACACAAACTATATACAATTATAAAACAGTGCAAGCCTTTACATTCTTGTACAGATCATTCATTAGTGTTACCTTTTTATATAAAAAAACAGCACCGATGCAACGCATGTGGCTCCCTGGGGGCTACCCAGTCCCATATTTACAATATTTAGGGGCTTTCTCGCCTGACCCCACCCCTCCCTCTCCAGTGGTAGAAGAACCCTAAACTGTCATCCTTCCCCACTGAGCCCTTGCGTTGGCTGTACCCAGCTTCAGTGCATTCCTCAGCACGTACTCCTGCAGCCTGGAATGTGCCAGTCAGCAGCATTCCCCTATGGACATCTCGCACTGCTGGAAGACCAACGAGTTTCGGGCAGACCAAAGGGCTTCTTTCACCGAGTTGATGACCTTCCAGCAGCAGTGATGTCCATCTCTGTGTGTGTCCCTCGGAACAGCCCGTAGATCAAAGAATGCTCTGTTACACAGCTGCTGGGGATGAACCGTGACAAGGATCCTTGCATCTTTCACCACACCCTCCTCGCAAACCCACAGCCCACAAAGAGGTGGGCGACCATCTCGTCCCCAGCGCAGTCCTCCCGGGGGAAGTGTGCGCTGGGAGTGAGGTTCTGACCATGCAGGAAGGATCTGACTGGGAGGGCCCCTCTCACTGCCAGCCAAGCAAGGTCTTGGTGCTTGTTGGTGAGTTCTGGCAATGAGGCATTCTGCCAGATGGTCTGGACAGTCTGCTCAGGGAACCACCCCACAGTATCCATTGAGTCCTTCTCCTGCAGTGTCTGCAGGATGTTCCATGCTGACCACTGCCCGATGGACTTGTGGTCAAAGGTGTTGGTCTGGAAGAACTTCTCCACGAAGGACAGGTAGTGCGGCAATTAACCTTTTCACCATTACTTGTAAATCCCTTCAGTGCCTTGCCCCTCCCTTTCTGTAACCTCATCCAACCCTTCAAGAACCTTACGCTTCACTGAGTCTGGCCTCTTACACACCACCCAATCTCTTCATCCTGGCAATGGCAGCCAAATGTTCAGCCACCTTGGTCCACAGCTCTACAGCTCCCCCTTCACCCCTGCAAACCTCTCCTCCTTCACAATAAACTTGAAACATTTTAAACCTCCTTCTTTAGACAAGCTTTTAGTCATCATGTCTAATCTCTTTCTTTAGCTTGCCAACTTTGTATCTGATTTTACATCCATGAATCATCTTGGCACTTTTGATTAAGTTGAAAATGCTCTACAAATTCAAGCTGTTGTGGTGCTGTCTTCACAAGGACTGAGCAGTGGTTATTTCTACCAATGTTACTGTGGGTAGAAATATTGATTGCCAGCACCAAGTCAGGTGGGTGACTTCTTTTGCAGTGAAAGTGCCAAACCAATATGTTTTGATCATGGTGCGACTCTGGTCAAATCTTAATGTCAGATATCCTGTCCTCGTGCACATTTTGGCTGATGTGCTATAAGCAGAACATCTGTAAGTGGTTTTGACATCTGTTTCTTAGTCAAAAGGCCATGAAATACCTTCTTAATGTAAAATGACTTCAGTGCTAGTTATGGTTTTATGCAGTAGAACAGCACAGGGGTAGAAAACTTATGTAGCGTTAACTTTCTTCTGAACCTCCTCTAATCCTGTTGAAAGTTGAAAGTCGAGTTTATTATCACAAGCAACTCCCATCCCATTAAACAGGGAGTGATGAGAAAAACAGTTGGATCTGGGCAGTCTGTCAACACATAGAACTGCTGCCAGTCCCTGACAATGCCCCCGCCCCTATCATTGTGTCAACCAGGCTGTAGCCCTGAGCTCTGCACCTCAGTTCTGAGTAGCCTCACTGCTCACCCAACACCAGGCCTAATGGCACCCTCTCCACACCAAGCCAAAGTCAAAGTCAAAGTCGAGTTTATTGTCAGATGCACAAGTACATGTATGCACAGGTGCAATGAAAAACTTACTTGCAGCAGCATCACAGGCACATAGCATCAGCTACACAACGTTCACAGGAAAAACATAAGCATAAATTACATTCCTGCGCATTCGAATTGCCGTACCAGAACATAATGCTATGTCAGGGGAAGTGGTCAGGATACTTTCGACAGCACAGCTGTAGAAGTTTGTTCGAGTGTTCTTTAACTCTTTAAACCGCCGCTGTGCCCAATGGCTCACGAGAATTGAGGGGGAGATGTTTAGAATACCCTATTTGGGGGGAAGTGAGTTTATGACCAGAAGTGTCCTGTTCAGTGTGAAGAGACACTGCAACATTAACCCGACTTCCCACAGGAGGCACACAAGCCGAACCTCCTTAACGCTGGCGCACCTTCCTTGTGTTGGCATCTGTTGAAGACAATACTGGTGCAGACTAAGACTGATCGTGAGGATGGTTCAGGTGGTACCGCAGGATGGGACGTGCGGAGTGTTTTTGCCACCTTTGCCCTCCCTGCAGCAAAGACTTCCATTTTGAGCGAGTCAGAGCCCATAATCTAATGAATGTGTCCTGACTGACAAGGCGAGGTAAGGTTGAGAGGCAGCAATGGGAGCGAGAGGTATAAAACGAGAAGCAGGTATTGGAGGAGCAGCCATTTTGTGAGGGGCTGTGAGGTCAAAGTGCTGCTGTTGAGGTCAAAGTGCAGGCTTTGGTGCGCAGTCTTCAGTGTGGAGGTAAGTTGTGATCGAGTCAGTTTTCTTCTTCTCTTTCTTAGCAGAAGTACTACCTCAATGCACTGTGTAATGAATTGACCTGTACGATCGGTATGCAAGACAAGTTTTTCACTGTACCTCGGTACAAGTGACAATAATAAGCCAATTCCAATACGAGAAGGGACTGGGGAATAAGGATAAGGAGGCTAGGACAGCGATGTGCTCCTGCTGCAGGGTGAACATCACCAATAGCCTGTCCTGGTCAAATCACTTAGACACCATGGACAAGAAAGCTCACCAGCGCCTCTACTTCCTCAGGAGGCTAAAGAAATTCGGCATGTCACCTTTGACACTCACCAACTTTTATCGATGCACCATAGAAAGCATCCTATCTGGATGCATCACGGCTTGGTACGGCAACTGCTCTGCCCGGGACTGCAAGAAGCTGAAGAGAGTTGTGGACACAGCCCAACGTGTCACGGAATCCAGCCTCCCCTCCATGGACTCCGTCTCTACCTCTTGCTGCCTTGGTAAAGCAGCCAGCATAATCAAAGACCCCACCCACCCGGGTCATTCTCTCTTCTCTTGGGCAGAAGATACAGGAGCCTGAGGGCATATACCACCAGGCTCAAGGACAGCTTCTACCCCACGGTGATGACTATTGATGACTATTGACCCTTATACAATGAGATGGACTCTTGTCCTCACAATCTACCTTGTTATGACCTTGCACCTTATTGTCTACCTGCACTGCACTTCCTCTGTATCTGTGACACTTTACTCTGTACTGTTACTGTTTTTTACCTGTACTACATCAATGGACTCTATACTAACTCAATGTAACTGCACTGTGTAATGAATTGACCTGTACGATTGGTATGCAAGACAAGTTTTTCACTGTACCTCGGTATACAGTAACTGACAATAATAAACCAATACCAATACATTTCCAATGTTCCTGGTGACTATACCTACAGGAAGTGTATCCAGCTGCAGCTCCTGAGCAGTTGGAGCTATGACTGGACTGGTTATGGAGCATTCAGGATACAGACAGTATGCTGGACAGTCTGTTTAGTGAGTTGGTCACACAGCAGCGACAGAAAGAAAGGAGATGGGTGACCACTAGCAAGGGCAGGTAGTCCTCTCTCAAACAGGTATACCGTGTTGGACACTGTTGGGGGTGGGCTGTTGGGGGTGTGGGGGTGTGTGTGCTGCCCTCTCAGACAAAAGCAGCAGCAGCAGCCAAGTTTGTGGCACCATGGTTGGCTCTGATGCACAGCAGGGGAGAGGGGAGGGAAAAGTCCAGGTGATCAGTAGCGGTGGACAAGTCCATTAGTGAGGGGGACAAACAGGTGCTTCTGTGGTCGGCAGCAAGACTCCAGGATGGTATGTTGCCTCCCTGGTGCCATAGTCAGGGATGCCTCGGATCGGGGACAGAACATTCTGACTTTGATACCAACAGAGGTAGAAAGGGGGATGAGGTCCTGCAAAGTGAGTTGAGTGCGTTAGGCAGAGGATTAAAAAGCAGGACCTCCAGGGTCGTAATCTCAGGGTTACTCCTGATGCCATCTGTCCTCTGCTCCTCCTCATGCCACAGTAGAAGTAGGAGGAGAGGACAGGTGAACATGTGGCTGAAGAGCTGGTGCAGGAGGGGGGGCTTCAAGTACATGGATCATTGGGACCACTTCTGGGGTGGAGGGCACCTGTGTGAGAAATACAGGCTGCACCTAGACTGGAAGGGAACCAATATCCTTACAGGGAGGTTTGCTCACACTACTTGTGAGGGTTTAAACTAATCTGGCAGGGGAGTGGGAAGTATTGTAGCAGTGCAGCAGGTGGGGAGACCGATTCAAATGTGGAAGATAAATCAAGCAAGTCCAGTGTGCAGAACATTACAGAGACATATAGATATAAGATATCTTAGTCACATGTACATCAAAACACACAGTGAAATGCATCTTTGCATAGAGTGTTCTGGGGACGGCCCGCAAGCGTCGCCATGCTTCTGGTGCCAACATAGCATGCCCACAACTTCCTAACCCATTCATCTTTGGAATGTGGGAGGAAACCAGAGCACCTGGAGGAAACCCATGCAGTCATAGGAAGAATGTACAAACTCCTTACAGATAGTGGTGGGAATTGAACCCAGGTCGCTGGCACTGTAATAGCGTTACACTAACCGCTGCACTACTGTGCCACCCCTTTAGATTAGGGTGCAGGACAGGGCTGGCAGACTCAACATTTTCTTTAATATAAGGAGACTCACGGCTAAGAGCATGAATCAGCACTTGGAATTATAATATTTTTGCAATGACAGAAGTGTGGTTGAGGAAAGGGAAGGACTGGCAGCTCAATGTTCTGGGAGGTAGAAGTTTCGGATGTGACGGCGGGTTTGGAAAAAAGGAAGGGGAGCGGCACTACCAGTTAGGGAGAACATGATGGAGGGGTCGTCCAATGAGCCATATGGGTAGACCTTAGGGATAAGAGAGGGGCAGTCACTTTGTTGGGGTTATACTGTTGGCCTCCTGACAGGCAGCAGGAATTAAAGGAACAGATAGGTAAGCAAATCGCAGAAAGGTGTAAAAGCATAAGGGTTGTATTAGTGGGGGACTTGAATTTTCCCAGTATTGAATGGGATTGATTTAGTGCAAAGGACTTAGATGGGGCAGAATTTGTTATGTGCATCCAAGAAAGTTTTTTGAGATGGTGTGTAGAGAAGGGACAGTACCTGACCTTATCTGAGGAAATGTAACCGGGCAGGCAGTGTAAGTGTCAGTGGGGAACTCGTCAAGTAGACAATGGAAAGGGATAAGGTCGGTCCTCAAGTTAAGGTCCTCAAATGGGGTAGGGTGGCTGATTTCAATAGTATGAGAGAATACCTGGCAAAGGTAGATTGGGAGCAGATACTTGCAAGTAAAACAACATCTGTCAAGTGGGAGTCTCTTAAATGAGGATTAATAAGAATTCAGTGCCTGTGTGCTCCGGTAAGGATGGCAGGCACTGATGATATGATTATGGAACCTTGGATGACAAAGGATATTGAAGGTTTGATCAGGGAAAATGTTTGACCAGGCAACTGTACTTTGTGGAGGGGAAATCCTGCCTCACTAATTTGATTAAGCTTTTTGAGGAGGGAACTAAGAAAACTGATGAAGTCTGGGCTGTAGACCTTGTCTATATGGACTTTAGTAAAGCATTTGACAAGGTTCCACATGGTTGGCTGGACTAGAAGGTTAAGGCACATGTGATCCAGGATGAGGTGGCTGATTGGATCCAAAATTGATGGAAGGTTGCTTTTCTGATTGAAAGTCTGTGATCAGTAGTCTGCTGTAGGGATTGGTGCTGGGACTCTTGTTGTCAGGATGTAGTAATGACTTGGACGTGAACGTAAGAGGAATGATTAGCAAGTTAGTGGATGTCACAAAAATCGGTGGTGTTGTGGTTTTGTGGATAGCGAGCAAGGTTGTCTAAGGTTAGAGCAGGATATAGCTCAGATAAAAGTAGGGCAGTGTGGTGGTAGGTGGAAGTTAATCCCGGCAAGTGTGAGGTGATGCATTTTGGTAAGTCAAATAAGGGTAGGACTTGTACAGTAAATGGTGGAGCACTAAGGAATGTGGATGAACAGAGGGTTCCCTGAAAGTGGAAACACAGGTAGATGGGGTGATGAAGAAGGCATATAGTAGTGTATACTTGCATTCACATGTCAGGACATAGAGTATAAAAACTGAGAGATTATATTGCAACTGGTTAGACTGCACTTGGAATATTGTGTACTGTTCTGGTTGACAAAAGAGCTGGTCATTTACTTCAGGAAAGGGGGCGGTGTACATGCACCTGTCTACATCAATGGTGCTGAGGTCAAGAGGGTTGAGAGCTTCAAGTTCCTGGGAGTGAACATCACCAACAGCCTGTCCTGGTCAAATCACATATATGCCACGGCCAAGAAAGCTCACCAGCGCCTCTACCTCCTCAGGAGGCTAAAGAAATTTGGTTTTGTCCCCTTTGACTCTCACCAACTTTTACCGATGCACCATAGAAAGCATCCTATCTGGATGTATCACGGCTTGGTACAGCAACTGCTCTGCCCGGGACTGCAAGAATCTGCAGAGAGTTGTGGACACAGCCCAGCGCATCACGGACACCATCCTCCCCTCCTTGGACTCTGTCTTTACCTCTCGTTGTCTTGGTGAAGCAGCCAGCATAATCAAAGAACCCACTCCACCCACCTGGGACATTCTCTCTTCTCTCCTCTTCCATCGGGTAGAAGATACAGGTGCCTGAGAGCACGTACCACCAGACTTAAGGATAGCTTCTACCCCACTGTGATAAGACTATTGAACGGTTCCCGTATACAATGAGATGGACTATGACCTCACAATCTACCTTGTTGTGACCTTGCACCTTATTGCACTGCACTTCCTCTGTAGCTGTGACACTTTACTCTGTACTGTTACAGTTTTTACCTGTACTACATCAATGCACTTTGTACTAACTCAATGTAACTGCACTATGTAATGAATTGACCTGTACAATCGGTTTGTAAGACAAGTTTTTCACTGTACCTCGGTACAAGTGACAATAATAAACCAATACCAATACCAATACTAATAACAAATTATATGTGGTTGCACTGGAGAGAGTGCAGGGAAGATTCACCAGGATGTTGTCTGGATTGAAGACTAGTGGAGAGAGAATGGACAAGCTGGGCTTGTTTTCCCTGGATCGGAAGAGGCTGAGAAGTGACCAAATAGAGGCATATAAGTTTATGAGAGGCATAGATAGGGTAGAATCTTCTCCCTGTGGTAGGGGTGTCACAAACGAGAGGGCATAGGCTTAAATAAGATAAGATAAGATCTTGATTAGTCACATGTACCTCGAAACACACAGTGAAATGCCTCTTTGTGTAGAGTGTTCTGGGGGGCAGCCCACAAGAGTCACCACACTTCCGGTGCTAACATAGCATGCGCACAACTTCCTAACCTGTATGTCTTTGAAATGTGGGAGGAAACCGAAGCACCCGGAGGAAACCCACGCAGACACACAGGGAGAACGTACAAACTTCTTACAGACAGCGGCCAGAATTGAACCTAGGTCGCTAGCGCTGTAATAGCGTTATGCTAACCGCTACACTACCATGCCTGTCAGATTAAGAAGAACGAGTTTTAAAAGGGGATTTGAGGGGAAAGTTTTTTGACACAGAGAGTGGTTGATATGTGAAACTCGCTGCCAGAGGAGGTGGTGGATTTGGTTACAATTACTAAATTTAAGAGACATTCGGGGGCACTTAAATAGGCAAGACATAGAATGGTGGCGGAGGGGATAGTACAGGTGGGCAAAATGGTCAGCATGGACAAGGTGGGCTGAAGGGCCCATTTCCATGTTGTATAGCTCTACTAAGAACAAGAACATTATTCAGGCTCAAGGAAAACTCTTTTATCCATATTGAACAGAATTCTATAGCCTCAGAAGTAAAAATGCTTTTTAATATTATTAGGCATTTTAGACAAGCATCCATCAAGGTTCATTCATGACCGGACACTAGCCATGTATTAATTTGGAAGAAAATAGCTCCAAGCTGAGCAGAAAATTGTATTTTTTCTCTCTTTCCATTTTTCCGTGGGATGTATCCATATCAAAATAAAAGTGCCACAGAAAGAGGGTAGTGTTGTCATATTACCGCCTCAACCCCTCCTCAACCAACAGGACAGAGAGATCACAGCACGGTATAAGAAGAAAATAAAACAGTCAGAAGCAGAATATGTGGAATAAGCCCCAAAAAGAACAATTAATACTAGTTTATTCCTTTCATGCAAGGTGCATAAACATTCTATGACTCTGGTGAGACTCAGGGAAAGAAGTTCGTCCCTTTACCTAGACTTTTCTCTCTGGATAATTCCGTCCTACCCACTCCATCTTACTAGTTGAAGAACCAACTGCAAGTAATCTCCAAAGCCCAGAGAAATTGTTCCCTAGTTCCCAACAGTAACCAAACAAAAGCAGTGAGAACTCCAGCTTAGCAGTAGTACTCCTGCCTTTCCTCACATGGGTGTGGGTCAAGTCTCACATCGTGTTCTCTCTGTGTGCACACTCTACAATCTCTGCTTCTGAATTCTGTCGTTACTTCATTCACTGTGCTATGATCCATCTGTACTGGAGGTGGGGGTTAGTGCAAATAATCAATGTTACAGCTGACACCATTCAACCCTGGCAGTCTGCCTTGCACAGATGGTTTGTTTATCAATGGCTTCAACAGGAAAAGGAACAATAGTGTCATGTGAGGAATAATAAGATCGCTGTTTTTGGTTCTGTATCTAATGGCTTGAGAACAGACCTTCTGAGGCCTCACTGTGGCTATGGCCTCAGCAGAGTTGATGTACCTCTCCTGCCAGAAAAAGCCACATCATTGGGAGGTCTTCATAAAAATATTCTGAGGTACTTGGAAGGATTCTTCTGAGATGTACGTTTGAGATGAATCATTGGGCAGAGCAGCAACAACAATTATCCACATCTGATCTTTGTTTGATGTGCTTTGTATTGACAACGGTTGGTTTCGCCTGGTAATGGTTTGAAACGGTTATTGATAGGAATGCTCTACAGTGCTTTAGGAGGAGGACGTACTACCTTGGATAGTGTCCAGGACTCTTCGTTCCCGTAATACTGAGAAACTGCATTACATAAGTGGTGATGTTAAATTAAAGAAACATTCCTGAAGCATACTAGATCCTGCAGTGATATTCTTCCTCATCCTGCATCCTGGCACCAAAACATAATACCTTCCACTAAGGAGATGTGCAGGAGGACTGACATACATTTCTTTCTATAAGGTTATTTTATTATTCCAAAATAAACTTTATTCATAATAAAGGACAAACTATATACAATTATAAAACAGTGCAAGCCTCTACATTCTTGTACAGATCATTCATTAGTGTTATCTCTTTATATAAAAAACAGCACCGATGCCACACGTGTGGCTCCCTGGGGGCTACCCAGTTCCGTATTTACAATATTTAGGGGCTTTCTCACCTGACCCCGCCCATCCCTCTCCAGTGGCAGAAGAACTCTAAACTGTCATCCTTTCCCACTGAGCCTTTGCATTGGCTGTACCCAGCTTCAGTGCATCCCTCAGCATGTACTCCTGCAGCCTGGAATGTGCTAGTCAGCAGCATTCTCCTACAGACATCTCACAGTGCTGGGAGACCAACAAGTTTTGGGCAGACCAAAGGGCATCTTTCACCGAGTTGATGACCTTCCAGCAGCAGTTGATGTCCGTCTCTGTGTGTGCCCCTGGGAACAGCCTGTATATCAGAGAATCCTCTGTTACACAGCTGCTGGGGATGAACCGTGACAAGGATCCTTGCATCTTTTGCCACACCCTCCTCGCAAACCCACAGCCCGCAAAGAGGTGGGCAACTGTCTCGTCCCCAGCGCAGTCCTACCATTAAGATGGGTGTGGATAGGATTAGGATAGGGTTAGGAGAACTCAGTGATTTGGAGATTTCAGTTGCATTCAGCTCCATTATACTGGGGAGACTTAGACATTGGAATAGACAAAAATATTCGGAGCCTTCAAAAGAAGAAAGATAATGGCAACAGATCCATTTGCAATAATGTATACTTCTAAAGGAATACAATTTCATTTTGTAATAGTTCATTGGCAAGTAAACAAGGCTCGGGAAATGAATGGCAATCAGTCGAAGAGGTGCTAGCCGACTGGTTGAGAAGTCCTTCCTTTTCTTAAAGTAAAACCAATCATATTTAATTAATTTCTATCAAGCAGGATATACTTGCAATCCTCCAGAGGACACAAGCAAAGGCAGTGAAGCTGGAATTTTTCATTAGACATGGGACGTTCATTCCACAGTCCTGTTAAGTGCAAAGTAAGCAACTTTAAATCTGTTGTCCATAACAACATCTTTACTCTTAAGCCTCTAAGTGAACCATTAATGAAAACAATATCCACAATCTGTGCAGGCTAACATTGCTGGTTTAGTAATCTGGTGGACCCTGACAAGAAAGAAAAAGTTTTGATCAGTAAATCAATGTCACTTCACCATTATCATTTGTCTGATTTGTCAATCCACAAAACATATGTATTAATTAATAATGAAGTGTTTTCCTTCCAAGACCAGAAAGTTCAGTGGGGAAAATGCAGACATGATGCTCACTGCATTCAGTTCCATCCTGGAGGGCAGCAAACAGATCCTGTCCTGTGGTGGCTGGGGTAATGGGAGTGATTAGAAGAGACACTACTGCCTTAAAGTCCTTGTAGATACTGACATTGACATGAGCAGTGGTCAAGGACAGGTTACAGTTAAAGCAACACATGGACAGTGGTCAGAGAACAGGTTACAATGAAGACAACTCACGGGCAGTGGTCAGGGAACAGGTTAGAGGGATACAGTGAAGACAACAGATGGGCAGTGGTCAGGGAACAGGTTAGAGGGATACAGTGAAGACAACACGTGGGCAGTGGTCAGGGAACAGGTTAGAGGGATACAGTGAAGACAACACATGGGCAGTGGTCAGGGAACAGGTTACAGGGATACAGTGAAGACAACACATGGGCAGTGGTCAGGGAACAGGTTACAGGATATAGTGAAGACAATGGCCAGACAGCTGAAAAAGGAGGAAAATTGGTTTAAAAAAAAAAGCAAAAATCAACATCTAAAATTATAGATCAGAATGAATTTGTATATATGTTGTGACAAGACTCACTGATAGGGATGATATTTATCTCAAAAAGGAGAGTTGTATTGAATACAGAAAGAAAATCCAAAATAGGATTGGTGTGGGTCTTTCGTTGTTCATCATATATGTCAACAATTTGGATGAGAACGTTGGCAGCATGATCAGTAAATTTGCAGATGACACCAAAATTGGTGGTGTGGTGGACAGTAATGAAGGTTGTCTAATGTTACAACAGGATCTAGAACAACAGGGAAAGTGGGCAAGGGAATGGCAGATGGCATTTAACTCAGACAAGTGCAAAGTGATGTATTTTGGGGAGTTAAACCAGGCCGGGACATGTACAGTGAATGGCAGGGCCTTGAGGAGTGTTGTGGAACAGCAAGAACTTGGGGTACAAGTACTTAGTTCCTTGAAAGTGGCAACACACGGAGACAGAGTCGAGAAGAAGGTGTATGGTACGCTTGCCTTCATTGGCCAAGGCATTGAGTATAGGAGTTGGGACACCATATTACAGTTGTACAAAGCATTCCAGGCTGCGCTTAGAGTACTGCGTTCAGTTCTGGTCGCCACACTATAGGAAGGATGTGATTAATCTAGAGAGGGTGCAGAAAAGATTCACAAGAACATTGTCTGGACTGGAGGGCTTGAGTTATAAGGAGAGATTCGAAAGGCTGGGACTTTTTTCCCTGGAGTGAAGGAGGCTGAGGGGTGACCTTACAGAGGTTTATAACATTATGAGGGGCATAGATAGGGTAGAAGGTCACAGTCTTTTTCCAGGGTAGGGGTGCCTCGAACTAGTGCATAGGTTTAAGGTGAGAGGGGAAAGGTTTAAAGGGGATCTGAGGGACAGGTTTTCCACGGAGAGGGTGGTGGATATATGGAACGAGCTGCCAGACGAGGTGGTAGAGGCTGGTACAACTACAACATTTAAAAGACATTTGGACAGGTTCACAGATAGGAAATGTTTAGAGGCAGATGGGCCAAACACAGGCAAATGGGATTAAAGTAAATCGGCATCTTGGTTGGCAGGGATGAGTTGGGCCAAAGGGCCTGTTCTGTGCTGTAGAATTCTAAGAATCTATGAAAATATTGAGCTTGTTGGAAATCTAAAATGAAGACAAATAATGCTGGCTAATACCAAGCAGGACTGGGTGGACCTCAAGTCATTTTGATTTCTGTATGAGTGTTTCATACATCCTCGTTGTAGCAGCTATCACTTTCCTCATCAGTTCTGCCTTGATATTTGTCCACCTCATTGCCTTAAGGCTCAACTGAATTACTCTCACTTACATTGTATACTCATGTATTTGATGGGGATATCAAATTAGGCTTGCACATTGATCTGCCTGGGCATAAAATTAAAACTCGAGTAAACCTGACCTAAGCGCATGGATATTTAATACCAGACCCAAATCTCACTTTATATAAATAATTTCAAACTTACTATTGTCCAGAATAACCTCTCAAGTGCTCAGCACACACCTATCTGATACAACATAGAGTTCCTGTACATTACAGTTTAAAAGTTCGTCCCTATGCAAAATCATTGCTTATTTCTTTTCTCTCTGCTCTTCCAGTTAAATTCATTGGTTCTCCATCCCAAAGCTTTCCAAGTCTGCTACAACTCCTTGGATCTCTCTGCCCCTCCCAATTGCACCCTTTCCCAGTACCTGTCTAGATACTCCACTATGCTGCCCCAAGAGAAACTGTCTCTCAATACCTGTATTTGCTGCCGCACATTGCGAGCTGGCTTGGCCTGAGCACTTATAATTATTTTCATATTGTATCCTGATTCACATAGCTAAATCCCATCAATCTTGAGTCAGGTAGCCAGCTCCAGTGCTTATGCTCCCTAGGATGTTTAAGGCTAGGACTACTGATGGCAGCAATCTGCCGCTGTGTGGGTTGTATTGGGAGGTATCAGAAGGGTGGTTCAAAGCAGAGCTTTGTTCTGGTATTATATATCATGACCCAGTTGTGGCTAAGTCAGACCCTACCTGAGCCCAAGGACTGCAGACCCAGCAGGCTTGGTGGGACAACCATGTTCAAAATGAAGGACTGAGTCTTAAAGCATTTAATCAGTTGGCTCCGCTGACCCAGCCCATGTTGATGGGTCCCATCATGGTTCAGATCAGGTAGCCGGTCTCTACCTCAAAAGTGACAGGTGTGCCAGTATTGGAATTCCACCCTCCTTCGCTGCCTATTCCACACACTTTGGGACAGTGGCTCAGATGCTCTTATTTCTTTATAATATAGGCTGCCAGATTTTAACAATCTCAAGTTTCATGTATCCTCTGTGCTGGCCACCCACTCCAGAGACCATAATACGTGCTGGAAGAAGGCCAGGTGTCCACCGTTGAATGTAAAGATTGGGAAGAGATGGGGATCAACCAATATCCTGCTCAAGGTGGACATGAGGAGGCAGCCCATTGGAGTTGAAGGATAGAAGCTGAGGGGAGGTGGTGTTAGGGGAGGGGTAAATATGAGCTTGAAATTAGTGAAGAGCAGGTTGGAGGAATGAGTCCTGAACTTGGGATTAATTGTAGAACATCCAGGATCACTAAACATAATCACAGAGCAGGTCTGGAAGGATAGAGACACAGCAGGCCTCCAGCAGTACCACAGAGCATACTCACTAAGCTGGGTGTGGACTGGAAATACTGGGTCGGAAAACAGATGCTGCTTCATTATTTGGCATCAGGATAAAGAATATGATTTAAAGAGCCCCATATGGGCTGATGAATATCAAACAGCTTGCTTAGATGGATCATTATATTTGCCACAAGGTTCCAGTTTTAAGAATAACTACAAAAATTATTAGTTTTCTATTGTAAAGATTGTAAAAGATCAATATCAGGATTACTCATGGCACAATGATATTTTTTCTCTATCTTATTCATCCTTGGTACTGACATATTAGTCATAACTAACCTTGGTTGGATTAATCTCGATACATAACATTTCACATCAACCTGACCTCTGGTTTGTGAAGGTTCTATTCCTCGGCATTGAAATGTCAAAAACAGTTAAAGGAATCCCAATGGCAGCAGGAGATTAAAGAATTAGAAAACTCTCAGCTCCTGTGGTCTAGTTGACACAACTAGTAGGTATCATTTTTCCAAAAGGCAGAGACATAGATCCATTGGAGTTTATTTTAATTAAGTGGAACATCATTCTTACTAATAATGCATTGCACCAAACTAATAAATGAACTTCCTATCTGATTTTTATAAACAGGATATTGACTTTTCTTTGAATGAAATATTAGGCGGCATTGTTAAACCTTTGCATGACTTTAACCTGATACTAAATGCTTATGATAATAGTCTATAACGACTAACATCAAAGAACTTTATTCATCACTCATAGGATCTAAATTAGAGATTCTGAGCAGAATGTTGCAAAACTAATGAAAAACTGTTTTCTGTTTCAGCACTATTTAATCCTAAACCTCATCACATTCCTGTCATGACTTGGAGCAATGTTCCAATCGTCACATCTACATCAGATACTGAATACCTATTAAAGCAAGCAAGTTGTTTCTCATTTTGTCAGACAGTCATCTTTAGGATCAGTGGAGCATGGCAAGTCAACATGCATTAATTGAATTTGCAGAGAAGTGTGCTGGATCCAAAAGAAAACAGAGCAAGCAAAACAAAAACAGGTTATAAACAACAATCATATGAGCTTTTGGTCAATAACAAGACAATACATAAAAAAAGTTCCTTTGCTAAATATTGCATAATATGCACAAGATCATCTTCCAGTAAAGTGAAATATGCAAATAACTGACCTCTAATGGGCAGAATTTCTGAACAGTTGCTCAATTGTAGTAAACTGCCTGTCCAATTTATCACACTGCCTCTATTCTTTATGAACAGGTAATGGTGTTTTAAATTTAATTCCCTATGAAAGATGTTAGCATTACTAACAACTCAAAATATGAAAAATTGTTTACGAATAAAACTTCTGTTGTAGCGGTTGCTACCGCGGAATAAAACAAGACTCTACTCGGAGGATTGCCAAACAGAACTGGTTTATTTTCCCGCCTTGCGCGGGCCCTTTAAGGGAGAATGTTCCCGCCCAAAACAACCGGCAATGACGTAAGTTCTACGTCATCAGGACTTTCCAGCGCGCGGGTTCTCCCCGTCGCTCGGAAAGACGAGGCCCGCCGCCATCTTGGGCCTCGTCACTCCGACACCGCGCGACCCGACTGCCGAGCCGGTTTGCCCGACTAGACGGTGAGTCGCCACACAACCCCCCCCAGAACCGGCGATACAGTCCCCAAGGTCCGTGGGCTGTGCCAGCTGCCGCTTAGGGGGGCGGCCTCTGCGTCACGGCATGGCAACCTCGACAGGCTGTTGCAGATCCAAATGGGCCGGTTTGAGGCGGTCCGCCCTGCCTCCAATGTCCAGAATAAAAGTGGATCTGTTATTCCGTATGACTCGGAACGGTCCCTCATATGGTCGTTGCAATGGCGCCCGAGGTGTGCCCCTGCAAACGAAAACAAACTTACAGTCCCGTAGTTCCTTGGGCTGGCAGGATGGGGCTTGACCGTGCCATGAGGTGGGAACCGGGGCCAAGGCGCCAAGCTTCTCGCGCAGTCTTTGTAGGACTGCTGGGGGTTGTTCCCCTTGGTCCCGAAGGGCAGGTATGAAATCCCCGGGGACAACTAGTGGCGCCCCGTATACAAGCTCAGCTGACGAAGTGCGGAGGTCTTCTTTGGGGGCAGTGCGTATGCCGAGCAGGACCCAAGGCAGCTCGTCAACCCAGTTAGGACCCTTCAGGCGGGCCATCAAGGCTGATTTCAGATGGCGGTGAAAACGTTCCACCAACCCGTTTGATTGAGGATGGTAGGCCGTGGTGGTGTGCAGCTGCATCCCTAGCAGGTTCGCTAATGCAGCCCAGAGACTGGATGTGAATTGGGTGCCTCTGTCTGAAGTGATGTGGGCCGGAACACCAAAACGTGAGACCCAAGTTGTGAGCAGCGCCCGGGCGCAGGAATCAGTTGTGATGTCAGTCAGGGGGGTTGCCTCAGGCCACCTCGTGAACCGGTCCACAATGGTAACGAGGTCGACGTGTATGTGGTCGAACCTCCTACGGGTAGGCTCGAACTGCTGTGGTGGGACCTTGATGTGTCGCTGGATTTTTGACGTCTGGCAGTGCGGACAAGTCCTGGTCCACTCACTGACCTGTTTGAGCAGGCCATGCCAGACAAACTTGCTGGCGACCAGTCGGACAGTAGATCTGATGGACGGGTGCGCCAACCCATGTACCGAGTCAAAAACGCGTCTCCGCCAGGCTGCAGAGACTATAGGGCGGGGCTGACCAGTCGCAACGTCGCAAAGTAGGGTCCGCTGACCTGGACCAACCAAGAAATCTTGGAGCTGCAGACCCGAGACTGCGGTTCTGTAGCTGGGCAGTTCGTCGTCGGCTTGCTGTGCGTCAGCTAGGGCCGTGTAGTCGACACCCAAGGATAGGTTGTGGATGGCTGGTCTGGAAAGTGCATCAGCAATGACATTATCCTTTCCGGAGACATGTTGGATGTCAGTTGTGAACTCGGAAATGTAGGATAAATGTCTCTGCTGATGAGCTGACCAGGGATCGGAGACTTTGGAGAAGGCAAAGGACAGAGGCTTATGATCGGTGAAAGCGGTGAAAGGCCTGCCTTCTAGAAAGTATCGGAAATGCCGGACCGCCAGATACAGTGCTAGAAGTTCCCGATCAAAAGCGCTGTACTTCAGTTCCGGCGGTCTAAGGTGCTTGCTGAAAAATGCCAAGGGTTGCCAGCGGCCTTCGAGTAGCTGTTCCAGTACCCCACCCACTGCGGTGTTGGACGCGTCTACCGTGAGGGCAGTCGGGATGTCAGTCCTGGGGTGTACCAGCATCGTGGCGTCTGCCAGGGCGTCTTTGGCCTTAACGAAAGCAGCCGCAGCCTCGTCAGTCCAGGTGATGTCCTTGCCCTTACCAGCCAGCAGCGAGAACAGAGGGCGCATGATTCGGGCTGCTGCAGGGATGAAACGATGGTAAAAGTTGACCATCCCAAGGAATTCCTGTAGGCTTTTGACTGTGTCGGGGCGGGCAAAATGGCGGATAGCATCCACCTTGGCGGGTAGGGGTGTTGCCCCGTCGCTGGTGATTTTGTGGCCGAGGAAATCGATAGAGTCAAGTCCGAATTGGCACTTGGACGGGTTAATCGTGAGGCTGAAATCGCGGAGGCGGGAATACAGCTGGCGGAGGTGGGAAAGGTGTTCCTGGCGGTTACGGCTGGCGATCAGTATGTCGTCCAAGTAAATGAACACGAAGTCCAGGTCTCGGCCTACCGCGTCCATCAGCCGCTGGAAGGTCTGCGCGGCGTTCTTAAGGCCGAACGGCATCCGAAGGAATTCGAACAGGCCGAATGGGGTGATAATCGCAGTTTTGGGGACGTCATCCGGATGGACCGGGATTTGGTGGTATCCCCTAACGAGGTCCACTTTGGAAAAGATGCGGGCCCCGTGTAAGTTCGCTGCGAAGTCCTGGATGTGAGGGATGGGATAGCGGTCCGGGGTGGTGGCGTCATTCAGCCTGCGGTAGTCACCGCAGGGCCTCCACCCTCCGGTGGCTTTGGGGACCATGTGCAGGGGGGAGGCCCAGGGGCTGTCTGACCTGCGAACAATCCCCAGCTCCTCCATGTGACGGAACTCTTCCTTTGCCAGGCGGAGCTTGTCTGGAGGTACTCGTCGTGCTCGGGCATGAAGTGGTAATGATGTGGTGTCGTACCCCGTGTGTGGGCCTAGAATTTGTAAACGAAGGTGCCAAAATCAATGGGAATTCGGCTAGGAGCTTGGCGAAATCATCGCCAGAAAGGGAAATGGAGTCCAGGCGCGGGGCTGGCGGGCTGATTTCTCCCAGGGGATAGGTCCGGAGAGTGCTAGAGTGGACTAACCGCTTCCTGCACAGGTCGATTAACAGGTTGTGGGCCCGAAGGAAATCGGCTCCTAGGAGTGGTCGGGCGACGGTGGCAAGGGTAAAGGTCGAGGTAAAACGGCTGCCGCCAAAGTGTAATTGAAGCGTACGGGTGCCGAAAGACCGTATCGTTGTACCGTTGGCGGCATTGAGTAGAGGACCTGGTGGCCTGTCACGAGTGTCGCGGCCTGTCGGGGGCAAAATACTGACCTCCGCTCCAGTATCAACGAGGAAACGCCGTCCAGATTTCTTGTCCTGAACGAAGAGGAGGCTCTGTCGGCGGCCAGCCGCCGTAGCCATCAGCGGCGGCTGGCCCTGTCGTTTCCCTGAAACTTGCAGGGTGGGCGGCATCGACGGGCCTCCGCAACCCACCTCTGATGGTAGAAGCACAGCTGGTCACCCGTGTCGTCGTCTGCGTTCCTGGGGCGTGGCTGCTCGGTTGCTGGGGCCGGGCGAGGCGGGCGTTGGGCTCGCGGCCTGGTGATTTGACTGACGGACGAACCACTCTAGCGCTTGGCCCTCCACAGGACATCTGCCCGGGCGGCCACCTCACGGGGGTTGCTGAAGTCGGCGTCAGCTAACAACAAGTGGATGTCATCGGGGAGCTGTTCGAGGAAGGCCTGTTCGAACATCAGGCATGGTTTGTGCCCCTCGGCCAATGCCAGCATCTCATTCATTAGGGTGGATGGGGATCTGTCCCCCAGGCCATCCAGATGAAGCAGGCGGGCGGCGCGCTCACGACGGGAGAGGCCGAAGGTCCGGATCAAAAGGTCTTTGAAAGCCGGGTACTTATCTTCCTCCGGAGGCGACTGGATGAAGTCTCCAACCTGGGCGGCTGTCTCCTGGTCCAGAGAGCTAACCACATGGTAGTACTTCGTGGAGTCGGAGGTGATCTGCCGAAGGTGGAATTGCGCTTCGGCCTGGTCAAACCAGACGCTGGGCCGAAGTGTCCAAAAGGTGGGCAGCTTGAGGGCCACTGCGTTGGCTGCTGCGCTGTCGTCCATTTCGCGGGTCCAAAAGCCGTTTGGACCGTCGGGGTCACCAATGTAGTGGTTGCTACCGCGGAATAAAACAAGACTCTACTCGGAGGATTGCCAAACAGAACTGGTTTATTTTCCCGCCTTGCGCGGGCCCTTTAAGGGAGAATGTTCCCGCCCAAAACAACCGGCAATGACGTAAATCATACGTCATCAGGACTTTCCCGCGCGCGGGTTCTCCCCGTCGCTCGGAAAGATGAGGCCCGCCGCCATCTTGGGCCTCGTCGCTCCGACACCGCGCGACCCGACTGCCGAGCTGGTTCGCCCGACTAGACTGTGAGTTGCCACACTGTGCTAGTTTGCTTGTGAGCAATCCAAATTTGGTCCAATTCACAATCACACAGTATCTCAATGCAGAAAGGGCAAAGTGCTCCTAATGTATTTCGTTGGTTTTAGGGCCAAATGCTTAGGTTTCCTACTTTGTTTTTTTGTATATGTTTTGAGTCAGCTTTAACTTTTTTTTTGCTGCACACCTTTGCACATTGCCCTTCACTTCTGGAATTTTTATGGCTCCATATTAACAAAGAAGCTATACATAACATTTCTAAAATGCTGTGCTAATTTATTCCCCATTCTCTTACTATGGGTACTTTACAATGTGTTGCATTCCACACTGAGGGGGCAGGAAGGAAACTAGCTTCCAGCTCTCTGCCAGTACTCGACCATCTGCTGGAAGGTGCTCGACAGCAACTCACAGTGACTCTCCCTTTTTGTGTTTTTCTTCCTCCCTGTGGAGTAGTTCCTATGCTATACTCAACACATTTTGCTGCAGGATTGCCAAGATCAGTAATTTACCATTTAAGGAACCACGGGTATAAACTTGCTCCTGACCACACTGAAACTTCCTGCTGTGGCAGGTTTATATGGCCCCTAAATACCGCATAATGAAAATGAATTACAGCTGTTCCTATTTCTCACATTCTGTTTTGCATGATTTAAAACAAGTTAATATTCAGGCTAAGGGTTATATCAAGTACCTTAATAGAGGTGTATAAAATCATGAGGGGCATAGGTAAGATAAATGTAGTCAAAGGGAATCAAAAACTAGAGGGCATAGGTTTAAGGTGAAAGGGGTTAGATTTAAAAGGGACCCGAGGGGCAACTTCTTCACACAGAGGGTGGTACGTATATGGAATGAGCTGCTGGAGGAAGTTATTGAGGCAGGTACAATAACAACATTTAAAAGACACTTGGACAGGTACATGAATAGGAAAGTTTAGAGGGATATGGGCCAAATGCAGGCAAATGGGACTAGCTTAGGTGGGTATCTTGGTCAGCAAGGACAAGTTGGGCTGAAGGGCCTGTCTCCGTGCTGTATTACTCTATGACTTGAAGTAATTCCCCATAATAAATATCATCAATAGGGTTGGGGAGGGGAGGAAATGGTCTTGGAATCATTTAAGGAACGGTTCTGTTATGGCGAGGAGGACTGACTGGATGAGCTATGATCAACTTTCCCATCCACATGTGTTCTGTAACTGGATGACTAGTTGTGGGGGACATCTCATTTACTCCTTGGAAAATCTAACTTTTACCTTGCTAGAATCTAGCAGATGGTCATTTAATAAGCACAATTTCCATATTCAATTCATTGATATACACCTTTATTTGACATTATATAGTATGACAAAAGATCAACACTTTTAAACTTTCACAATAAATCCCTTTTCAACAGCATATGAAAAATAGACATGAGCAGAACATAGCCCTATTAAGTAGGCACAGACACCACCTGCTAATACTTACAAAAGTCAAATAGTACAACCAGCAGGACAGGCCTTGTTCCTTTAGTAAAACAGTGAGGTAGATATATTTTAAAGGGAAAGACAAATGAAGTATTAAGAACAGAAAATTTACAATCTTAAATGAATTGTTTCTCCATCAGTAATATATTATACAAACATCCAAAGCTGCAAAAGGTACATATCCTCTGAAATTTCTAAGTACAGAGCTGCCAAGGTTCACATTAAATCATTAGAGTGAACCTACCATAATGTTTAAAGCAATCCAATTGCTCCCAATTGTTTTAGTAATCCTCTCCAAACAACAGAATCAATAGTATCCTTGAGTCAAAGTGAAAAAAGCAAAGGCAAAAAGATGTAGGATATTACATTCATTTATCTTTTTTATGCATTATTGCAATGTTAGGCCCAAATGTATTTTTATATCTGTATTTAATTCCATTACACAAAAGATTTTACATACAACTTAAAAAGCAGATTAACATGCAGTTTGAAGCAAAGTGGAAGGCATAAAGTCATTTTTTTTTCCAGGCAGTGAGCCTAACTCCTAAATATTTTCAACTTATATTGCAGCAAGAGAAACATTCCTGTAGGGCATTTTTCCAATCACGGAAAAAAATGAGAAAGCAAAATACTATTACAGTGACAGCAGCCTGAAAGATGCTAACTTTAATTACCACCTAACAACAAGCCATCAGAAAATCTATAATTTTACAAAGTAGTCAGTAGGTCATGCCAGAGGCAACTTTATTTTGTGTAGAAAAGATTAATGGGTGATGTCATTGTATATGTTACATCAGTGGCTCCTAACATTTTTCAACAAAAAACGTTCGTGCTCAGTAAAATGCAACCCCCACACACAACAAACATAAACATTGAGGACATCCCAGGCTGCACCCTTTAAGGATCTGGGGCTATCCTGGCGACTCCCAGGGACTGCTAGCAACCCTGGGTGGGGCAGATGATGTGCTGAGCATATTCTTACTTTGGGATTTGGGAATTTTCCAACTGTTTACCTCAATACTATTAAAACTTTGCAGAACCCTAGAGGTCAAGGTTAGGAACCAGAGCTTTACACCCTTTATTTAACTGGCCTGCATCGTTTAACAAACTTCCAAAAAAAATTAGTAAATTGTGAAATTGCCCTGGTTTGTTGAAAGAAGAGAATTAAAGTGCTAAATTGCTCATTAGATCCATTCATAACCACTCCTTTCTCTCTCTGAATAGGGAAATAAAAATTAATTGAAAATCAAAACACTGCAGATGCTGGAAATCTGAAATAAAAATAGCATCTATGGAAAAAACAGAGTTAACTTTCTGATGGAGGGTCTTTGACCTGAAACATTAACTTTGTTCTCTTGCCAAAGATGGTGACTGACCTGCTTCCAGCATTTTCTCTTTTTATAATTAGTAACAATTAATTGTTTGATAGCAACAAATGCCGCAGCTTTATGAAGTACATTGTTCACCTTACCATTTGTTCTTTTTCTGTGTCATTACAGGGACAAATTACTAGATGCACATTCAATTTCACAGTTCTTTTTTTTAAAATATTAACTTTGGAGCCATATCTACAACAAATTACTCCAACTTTGAAAAAGTACATATATTTGATACAATATCTTCAGCTGGCAATAACCATCTTAAAAATGAAGCTAAATTTGCATTTAGAATCTTAATAAAAAAGGTGATTCCAATTACTTTCAATAGTATTGATTCTGATTAAACAAATTAACTTCTATTACCCAAACAGATATTCTTAGGGGAATGAGTAAAAAGCAAAGTAGCAGAAGTCCATTATAAAATTCAATGAAAAATTCACAGTTAGCAAAGTTAATACACTTTGTATAATTGAATTTCATCTTTATAATTTTAACAATAAAGGGTAAATTCAGTAATCCTGCAATTTTAAATGGGGAAGCTAGTTTCAAGGGAGAGTGAGAGGCAGACAATGGGGTATATTAATGTCCTACAAGGAAGGAAATCTGACATTCTTACCCAGTTAAGCCAATGCAGCAGGGTCATATCTGCCTCCACAATTCACAGGCAATCAGGGACTGAGAATAAATGCTTGTATTACCAGCAACATCCATACCTGGTGCAGTTTGTTCCACCTGAGCTCACTTGAGCCTAGCTCCCCATTTATATTCGATGACCAAATCTACCCTTGGAACACTTACACTGAAATCCAGAATACAATAAAAAATATAGCTTATATGTTACTAAAATACTCTGTACTCTGCTCTGGAGAGCTCTATAAATGTTTATATACAAGGAATACATTATTAAATCATGACAAAATACATTCAACTGTACAGTATGCAATAGTACCATGAAGAACAAAGTCTTCTGAACTGCAGAAAAATACAACATTCATGATGTGGGACAACTTATATCACACTGATGGACAACTGCTTTTAAAAATATAAAAAAGTAACAAAAAGAAGAATTCAGCATGTGCTTTAAAGTCCCATTTGAGTCTTAAAGTAATATCAACTGCTGTCAAGACACTTGAAAATTAACCAACAAGAATCTTCAAAAAAACCACCTGTCCAGATAACTTGAGAAAAACAGCAGGAAGTTCTGCTTTGGTCTATGTTTTCAGTTTTATATCATTAAGCTTAAAACATTGATTTCTTGACAAAGCTGTAAATATTCTTAAAAATCTTATAACATATTTAACAGCGCATTTAAAAAAAAGATAGCCCAGAGCAGGGATTTTTGTACAGGTATTTTTTAAACAATGTTTTTATGGAATCTGTCTATCTGATAAAAATTTGGTATGTGTGTGATGGAAACACTGAATGTTTAGTTGTCATCTATGGTTAAATCAGAACATGGCGCTTTCATTCTTATTCAGAAAGTTGCTGGTGTTTACATAAAGTCTACTTAAAATTAAAAGGCTGCATTGTAGAAATTAAGCAGCACTGAAAAATATCTGGTACGAATTTCACATAAGGAACTCAAATGGTTAGCAAGTTCCAATTCAGGGTAATTAGTAGTTTTGTCACATATAATATTATGCGCTCGAGGGAAGTCAGTTTGCCTAAAGTATACAGCAACTTAGATGAGTTTTTTTTTGTCTTGAAAGTACATGTCAGCTTTCAAGAGGCAACTGAAGATCTTCCTTTTATCCTCAGGATACTAACCAACAATTAGCCACTTTGAACTTTGCCTCTATACTCCATTTCCTTGTAGCTATTTCCCTCAGGGTTAGGGCGTGCTGCTGCTCGAACAGGGAGTGCTTTGTGTGCTGCCAATGCTGTGAGCTGTGCTGCTATTTTCTGATGCTGGCGGAGATGTAGGGACCTGCTGCCTTCCAGCTGTTTCACCTGCAGAGATAAACAATTGTCAATTTGCTGGCCAATTCACCAAACAATGCAAAGACCCGCCACATAAATTTCACCTTAATTTGTGGGAAGATTAACCAGTGAACAGAAGTAAAATGTCCTCTTTTGTTATGCACATTAAAGTAATTTATAAATTTTTTTTTGAGAGATTGTAAAGTTTGAAGTTATGTTCATATCAAGCCGAATTCTGTAACCCACTGTAAATAATTCCTTCATTTGTAGGTCTATATTAAAATTTTCCAGATTGAAAATAAAGTTCAAAACCCATCAAGCTCTTGTTTTCCACCCCACTGCTGGAGATGTTTTTTCAAAAATATCAGAATCCCTTTTCAAGGCCTCTCAGCTCTGAGAATCACTGCCAAGTTAAAAAAAAATAATTTGTCACAGATTCATGCAAAAATCAGAACAGGCCCCGATCCCCCACTGTTATCCCAGATTGGTAGCTTAATTCTGCATTCAACCCTTTCCCAAACAACATTATGATAAGTACTTTATTTAGGAATATAAATGGTTTTTAGATATTAACTACATTTGATGAATTTAATGTCAGTGCACCATTCAATAAAGGGATAAAGTTATGACTTGCATTGAAGCTTAAGTAATACTAGAACTGTCACCCAAATCGCCAATAAACTGCAGGAGTGTGTATTTAAGAACCATTCCATTAAAGTCAGCTCAGCTTCAGAAAAAGCCGGGTTTAGCAGATTGAACATGGTGGGGTGTACACACATATGATATTCTGTAGAAGCAATTTGCAACTTTTAAACTGAAACAAATCTAGCTCACAGCAGATAACTGTGTTTTTTTAAAAATCAGTATTAGAACTTGCTGCCAAGAAAATCTGACTGATACTTTTCCATCTGCTTTTGTCCAACGTGAGTTTGCTTTGTCAGGTAAGTTTAATCAGGGCATTTGAAAATATCAAGGTCCGCAATTGTGAAAGATTTATTTTATTATTTTCCTCTAGGGAATAATAAATAACTGATGATTCTGACAGTTACAACAGATGAAAAACACTATTGTAGGACCAAAAACCTTAAGCTAGATGCAGACAATAGATGTATTTACCATCTAACCAGATGATTAATACACTGAATCAGATGCAATTCACAAACACAGTTCCAGATAATGCCTGGAAACTGTACTCTAAACCCAAAGATTTAGGAGGAGGATGTTTCCATTTTTGAGATGAACTCATTTCGATCTTTGGTCAGAATTTATAACATGCATTGAGAGATGGAGGAAAAACATGAATTAAATGGAACATGTGGACCCAATGAGTTATACTGGATGACAATGAAGTGAGTTTCCACCTCGAGGGCTGAATAATAGTAATTCAGACAGCTGTTGTATCTTTTGCAGAATTTCAATGGATGTTTTTGAGGCAATAGGCTATGTTCAGTACAACTTCATCACAGTAGCATATTTTGCTATTTGCCACCTCTGGTACTTGGAGCTTTGTAAATAAAAGGAAGTGATAACCAGCTATTGTCATTCTCCCTTAGAGGGAAGTAAATAGTTTTCCTCCAGTGCAGGTTTATACAAGCCTGACTGGTTCCTATAACTTAAGGAATATTTCTGAGCTAGAATTGTACAGCTGTTTTATAAAATTAGTGTCAAGAGAGATGCTACAGGTCATAATTTTGAAAAAGCAACTTAATTTTGTTGTACACTTTAAGCAAAACCTGGGTTTATTCCCTTAGGCTTGTAACAGCAAGGTCAACAATGTGACCTGCCAGCTGCTTGATCATTTCCCAATATACAAATTAATGAAGAGTTCACTGTTTCTAATCTGTCATCCTTGATAAATGTGGAGTTGTGCTTGTGTCTTATTCAAAGAAACTTCAGAATTAATCAATTGGTCCTAATGTTATGCATCAACCTAGCTTCTTAGTTAATTCATTTTAGTGAGCAATCAGTTTTACCAACTGCATCTTATGTACAAGAGCGAATAAGTTCTTTCCATGTCAATAAACAAATGCTCAATCTTATCTCAGAAAATAGGTTTAAGGTGCTGGGGAGTAGATATAGAGGAGATGTCAGGGGTAAGTTTTTTTTACTCAGAGTGGTGGGTGCGTGGAATAGGCTGCCGGAAACGGTGGTGGAGGCGGATACGATAGGGTCTTTCAAGAGACTGTTAGATAGGTACATGGAGCTGAGTAAAATAGAGGGCTATGGGTAAGCCTAGTAATTTCTAGGGTAGGGACATGTTTGGCACAGCTTTGTGGGCCTAAGGGCCTAAATTGTGCTGTAGTTTTTCTATGTTCTATGTTCTAAACTAATAAATTAATTAAAGCTGAAACAACTAGTCTAGATAAATCCTGGGCACTACAAAGTAAGAGCAAACCAAAAGAATTTTTACTGTGGCAATGTAAGCATTCTTATTCAACAGCTTCACACCAACAAGATGGTGGAAAACAAAATCCAAATACTTAGGCATCTCCTCACCATCGTTCTAAAGGGAGTGGGTTAATTATGTGCAACAAATTAAGCAGATGAATGAAATATTAAGGATATACTTGTCTTACAGCAAAGGTTCACTGGACTGAATCCTGGGATGAAGGTGATGTCCCATGGAGAAGGGCCTATAGTCTCTGGGGTTTAGAAGAATGAGAGTGATCTCATTAAAACATACAATTCTTGCAGGGCAAATGCTTTAAGGATGGAGGAGTCGAGAACTAGAAAGTATAGTTTCAGAATAGGGGTCAGCCATTTAAAGCTGAAGAGAGGAGAAAATTCTTCTTTGGTGGGTTGTGAATCATTGTAATTTTCCTCCCCAGAGAGCTGTGGAAGGTGAGTCAGTAAATAAGGCACACAGAGAGTTTAGGACTATGGGGGACAAGAAAAAGAGTTGAGGCCAAAGATCAGGTCAGCTATCATCTTACTGAAAGGCAGAGTCAACTCTCAGGGGATGTATACTTAACACCTGTATGTTTTTATGTAACGTAATACGGCCTTAGAGTCTGACTGTGATCAACTTTGTTCAATTTGTTATGCTTTTCCTTATTTCCTTTTAAAACTCTTAACTGCTATTGTGAATTTTGCTTTCTCAACAAAGATCAGTATAATTAGAAACAAAACCTCTCCTGACCTCTGTCGTTTTGGTGGTATTATTAAATTTATGATAAGTAACTGCTGTTTCAGTATCCAGCAAAAATAGTATTTCTAAATTAACTTCACCCAAACCTTTCACAATTGGGAACCTTCTTTAAATAAAACTCTTCGAAAGTAAGGAAAATAATTCTGTGGATAAAATACACTAAATTTTGATGATCTTGACAAAATGTTGAAGATCTTGGAGATGTGTTTAAATTGTTCAAATCTAACATGGGGCTCTGTGTCCACATATAATTTTACTCAAGGTATACACAAGGACAAAAGAAAATGCAACAGGGATATGCCACTCTTCTCCTTGTACCTGCTGTGCCATTCAATTAGATCATAGCTGATTTATTACCTTAATGCCACTTTCCTGCACTAACCCTGTCTTAATTCCCTTAAAATCTAAATTCTACATCCAGATACAAAAAGGAAATTGATAATGCAGTGACAATGAATAGTTATATAACGTATTCTAAAACTGTTTTCCTTGCACGTCCTGCTCAGCTATATTGTTTTCCAAACACTTTTTGTTGAGCAATAATGTAATTAGGTCAATGCTGGATTCAGATACTACAAGAGTCTCTTACAACTGGAAACAGTTCACGATAAAGATCTTGCCATTTCCTGGAGAATTTGCATTGCCCAGAGGGGAGTATACTGCAGCACAAGACTATCAACAGAACGCACAGTAACACAAAGAAAAGTCTTGGATTTATATTTGGGCTCTGCCATTGTGTTAATTTTCCATGGAGACATAAGAGGTTCTGCAGATGCTGGAATCTGGAGCAACACACACAAAATGTTGGAGGAACTCAGCAGGTCAGGCAGCATCCATGGAGGGAAATAAACAGTCAACGTTTCGGGTCGAGACCCTTCATCAGGACTGGAAAGGAAGAGGGCAGAACCCAGAATAAGAGAGGTAGGGGGAGGGGGAGGAGCACAACCAGCAGCTGATAGGAGAGTCCAGGTTGGTGGTTGGGGGTGGGGGTGGGGGGGGGGGGTGGTGGGGGAGAGAGAGTAGATAGGTGAGTGGGGGGGGGGGGATGAAAGGGAATGATGCAAGAAGCTGAGAAAAGTGACAGATGAAAGAGTCAGAGGACAGTAGACCATGCAATAAAGGGAAGGAGGTGGGGAATAGGAGGGAGGTCCATAATTTAATTCTTCACTGCTGTGATCTGTTACTAGAGTTCAACCTGGTGGGAATGCCAATGACTTGCAGCTCTCTGTAAATGCCATCGATTATATTCTATCATTGGAAAGGGCAGATGAATTTTTGATTGGGGTCACTCCTGTCTCTTTTTGCTTCTACCCCCAACCTGGACTTTTGAGAGGTCTTTTCTGTGCTCAACAAGGTGGGACACCTTAATGTTGAGCAAGGGGAAGTTTTGGGCCATGCATCAATCTTCTAAGTACAACATAGTGTGGGGCAGATAGGTCTCAAAGCATTGCTTAATACATGTGAATATTCTTCTGTTTTTAACACCATGAAATGAGATCACTAACTTGGCTCAATTATGTGCAGCTTTATGTGGCGGGCCTACAATCAGTCGAAACAATGTTAGAAAGGCCCAGAGTACATCATATTAGAAAGTCTACATTTGCTAATACAAGTGAAAATTAAAATCAGGTCCAACCCAAATCACAAGGACAAAGCAAACCACTACGAGCTATGACTTTTTAATAAAAAACAGATAGATATATTTCTACCTGGGGAACCACAAAAATACACAAGTACAGTGAATACTGATAAATGTAAATTGCTCTGTAATAAAGGAATAGAGAGATTTAGAAAAATTCAAAAACTAAAAATTTATTAAAATTGCCTTTCCTGTAGGGAAGATAATGAATAGCCATTTTACATGACAAGTCAGATATACGATGCCATTAAAAAAACATCAATTTCTCTAAGTCTGCAGGTGTAGGTAAATTATATGCTTATTTTTTAAAAAGCAAGATTACATGAATACCTGCCCAATGTGATTAAACATGCACTGGAGGAATGCAGTTGCCTGGTAAAATACTGAATTTTAGTAAAAATATTTTAAACACTTCTATTCCTGATTGCTCAGACATTACTTTGTTTCTAAACAGAAATATTTAGTAATGCCTCTGTCTAATGCCAGTTGTGAGAATTAAACAGCTCAGTTTACTTTGTACTTTAACATGCTAGTTCTAACTGTTTCATGTGGATATTAACATTCTAATACCAAGCTGACAAATCTCCATAAAATGCTGATAGAATTCATGCAGTTATACTAATATTCCAAGATATACAGTAATAGAATTGAATTAATACTAGCTCTAGCTCACCAACTTGCAAAATGTCTCACTCTTTTTACAAATTGTATGTAGTAGAATTTACTCTATTTATATACTTCAGACTTGGGTCAGTATTTTACTTCATAATTTATAACCAATTTTCCCTTGACTATGTTCAGGAGGTTATCCTTTGACAATATTTCTTTAACGAACCTATCATCTGACCCTACCTATTCTTTATTATTCAGTCAGCTTCCACAGCCCAAATGAATCAAGTTGAATGTATTTTAAGGAAATAGTTAACAATGTTAAAATGCAAATAACTTTACTAATGCCCTATGGCTATTTCTTTCTGTTAAATTATTATTTTGAAAACATATTTCTACACATCCTTCAAGTTTAAAAAAAATTCATGATTTGGAATCAAGTTGTGAATGTATATTTTATATAAATGCAGAAAAGGGATCAAAACTATGATCTGTATGTTCATCACTACTTTAATCACTACTGCTACTAATCCTTCCCCTATCCACCAAGAAAATGTAATTGCTTTACCCAAACAGAAAGAGCTTGATCCTACCCCATGGCTATGGATAAGTAAAATCATTAACTAGATACATACCTGTATGGGAGTAAATGTACCATAAAGCTCCTGTCAGAAGTGCACCAATCACAAATGCTGCAAATGCAATTCCCACAACTGTAGGGGTATCCAGACCATAAATTATATCTGAAATATGAAAGAAATATGATGCAGATTACATGTAGATACGATTTATAAAATAAAACTCTGGTTGGAATTATCATTTAACAAAACAGTTATTTTAAGAGGTGCAGATTAATTTATAAGTAGTACCATAATGACAATTGATCTAGTGTTTAGTGCAACATACACATGCCAATAATTGAGCAATTAACTTGTCAGCAGCTTTGATTGCTTCCTGATACCTTCTTGAATAGTACAATATATTTTTCTTAAACACAGGCTATTTACAGGGAGACACTAAGACCTATAGAGATTGGGGGAATAAAGGCCTATTTGTGGGGGCTTGTCATCAAATCTGGTTCAGTTCACTGCTATCCATCCTGCCCTAATTAAAAGTTCGAAACCATGATTTAGAAATGAGGCACAAAACGTAATCTCAATAACAGCAACTCTAAATAGGTAGGAATTGGAGCAAATCTCAGGTGGTAGAGATTGTACTTATTAGAGATAAAATAATTTAAATAACAAATTGTTTAAAAAGGAACAAATTACAGACCAAAAGCTAACTAAATATTTTATAATATACCAACTCACATGTGCTTGATGAGCTCAAAAAGTGTTGAATTAAACAACCACCTTTAAAAAAAATTATCCAATATTGTTCATGAACCCATGCACTGAAGTTTGCCTTTAAGCAGCAAACTTATCCTGAATGTTAAACTAAAAAATGTACCATTAGGCTTCTACTGCTGGTATCTTTTGGAGTATTATCTGTTCCCCAATTCTTTTTCCTTCTTAATAATAATCATCAAATTAAGGGATTTAAAGGAGTTATATTGCTACTTATAATAAAGTAAGTTTAGCATGAAGTGTTAATTTTCTCCTTAAAACAGCATTACTGTATTATTTAAGGAAAATCCAATTATTAGTCCCAGACAAACAAATCAGTGTTCACATATAATTAAGGCTATTGCCACATTCTTTCTGTTTTTCTTTCACGTACATGAAGTTTGGTCAGCCTTCGGGGATGAATTTCACTTTGAGGTAAACCTGCCACAATACCTCTGCTGACAACATTAACTAATCTTGGCTGCCGAGTACATGTAAGCAAGGTTGTGGTTTGAAACAGAGCTGCTACACTAATTAGCAAAACAAAGGAATGTTGGTGAATTGATGCTTTCATGAGCACATACTTTAGTATTTCTGAGTCGAGACAGGGTGAGAGTGAATAGAAAGAGGAATTAATCCACAGAATTAAACCGTTTCCTAGTTTCTAAAACAAAGACAACGACATAGGTAGGAAGGGGGATGAGGTCCTGAAGAGTGAGTTCAGGGAGCTAGGCAGAAAATTGAGGAACAGGACCTCAAGGGTAGCAATCTCGGGATTGCTGCCAGTGCCACGTGATAGTGAAGGCAGGAATAGGAGGAGGTGGCAGATAAATGCGTGGCTGAGAAGCTGGTGCAGGAGGGAGGGTTTTAGATTTCTGGATCATTGGGATCTCTTCTGGGGAAGGTGGGACCTGTACAGAGAGGATGGGTTACACCTGAACCAGAAGGGGGCCAATATCCTTGCGGCGAGATTTGCTAGGGTGGTTCGGGAGGGTTTAAACTAGTTTGTGAGGGGGAAGGGAACTGGAGGAGTAGGTCAGAGGAAGAAGGGGATGGGGAAAAGTTAGATCAAACAGGTAGAGAGGCTTTGGGGAAGGAGAAGCAGAATACAGGCTATAAAAGTAGTAAGGTAGATGGACTGAAGTGTGTTTACTTAAATGCAAGAAGTGTCAGGAATAAGAGGGATGAACTGAGGACTTGGATAAGTATGGGGGACTATGATATCGTGGCTATTACTGAAACGCGGCTGACGTTAGGAGAGGAGCGGATATTGAATATTCCTGGTTTTCGGTGTTTTAAGAGGGATAGGGAAGGGGGGAGAAGAGGAGGAGGGGTGGCGATACTGGTCAGGGACACTGTTACGGCTGTGGAAAAGACGGATGTTGTAGAAGGATCATCTCTAGAATCTGTATGGGTGGAACTATGGAACAAGAAAGGAGCAGTTACTCTACTAGGAGTATTCTATAGGCCCCCCGGTAGCAGTAGAGATATAGAGGAGCAGATTGGCGGGCAGTGTTTGGAGAGAAGCAAAAATAACAGGGTTGTTATAATGGGAGACTTCAACTTCCCAAATATAGACTGGAACCTGCTTAGTGCCAAAGGTTTAGATGGGACGGAATTTGTTAAATGTGTCCAGGAGGGATTCCTGACGCAGTATGTTGACAGGCCGACTAGAGGGAATGCCATGTTAGATCTAGTTTTAGGAAATGAACTGGGACAGGTGAAGGATCTATTGGTGGGTGAGCATTTGGGGGACAGTGACCAATGCTCCATAACCTTTAAAACTGTCATGGACAGGGACAGGTGCAGAGAGGACAAGAGGATTTTTAATTGGGGAAGGGCGAACTATGGGGCTATAAGGAGAGAACTTGGGAATGTAAATTGGGATGTCCTTTTTGAAGGAAAATGTACCATGGAGATGTGGTCGATGTTCAGGGATCTTATGCAGGATGTTAGGGATAAATATGTCCTGGTGACGCAGAGAAGGAATGGCAGAGTGAAGGAACCGTGGGTGACGAGAGAGGTGGAATGACTTGTTAGGGAGAAGAAGGTAGCATACGTGAGGTATAAGCAGCAAGGTTCAGACAGGGCCCGTGAGGAATATAGGGTAGCGAGGAAGGAACTTAAGAAAGGGCTGAGGAGAACTAGAAGGGGACATGAAAAGGCTTTCGCTAGTATGGTTAAGGAAAATCCCAAGGCCTTTTTCAAGTACGTGAAGGGTAGAAGGATAAGCTAGGGTAAAGGTAGGTCCGATTAAGGACAAAGGTGGGAGAATTTGCCTGGAGGCGGCGGAACGAGAGGATGTGTTGAAGTTGTTAAATAATATTAAGACAGATAAATCTCTGGGGCCTGATGGGATTTTCCCCAGCCTGCTTCGAGAGGCTAGGGAGGAGATTGTTGAACCGCTGGTAAGGATCTGAGTCCTCGTTGTCCACGGGGATGGTGCCAGAGGATTGGAGGGTTGCGAATGTTGTCCCCTTGTTCAAAAAAGGTAATAGGGATAGGCCAGGGAATTACAGACCGGTGAGTCTCACGTCTGTGGTGGGTAAGCTGTTAGAAAGGATTCTAAGGGATAGAGAATCATGGACTGATTAGGGACAGCCAGCATGGTTTTGTAAAGGGAAGATCTTGCCTCACAAGCCTGATAGAGTTCTTTGAGGAGGTGACCAGGAAGATTGATGAGGGCAGTGCGGTGGATGTGGTTTACATGGATTTTAGTAAGGTGTTTGATAAGGTTCCTCATGGTAGGCTTCTTCAGAAGGTCAGAGGCCAAGGGATCCAAGGAAGCTTGGCTGTGTGGATTAGGAATTGGCTTGTATGTAGAAAGCAGAGGATTGTGGTGGAAGGAGTGCCCACAGATTGGAAGGCAGTGACTAGTGGTGTCCCAGAGGGATCGGTTCTGGGACCTCTACTTTTTGTGATATTTATAGATGACTTAGATGAGGGGGTGGAGGGCTGGGTTAGTAAGTTTGCGGACGACACTAAGATAGGCGGTGTTGTGGATAGTGTGGAGGGCTGTCAGAGCTTACAGAGGGATATTGATAGGATGCAGAGCTGGGCTGACAAGTGGCAGATGGAGTTCAATCCGGAGAAGTGTGAGGTGGTACACTTTGGAAGGACAAACTCCAGGGCAGAGTACTGGGTAAATGGCAAGGTACTTGGCAGTGTGGAGGAGCAGAGGGATCTGGGGGTTCATATTCACAGTTCATTGAAAGTTGCCTCACAGGTGGAAAGAGCAGTTAAGAAGGCCAATAGGATGTTGGCTTTCATAAGTCGCGGGATTGAGTTTAAGAGCCGTGAGGTGATGATGCAACTTTACAAAACTCTAGTTAGGCCACACTTAGAGTACTGTGTTCAGTTCTGGTCGCCTCATTATAGGAAGGATGTGGAGGCGTTGGAGAGGGTGCAGAGGAGATTTACCAGGAAGCTGCTTGGATTAGAGAGTATTGAATACGAGGAGAGGCTTAAGGTGCTAGGGCTTTATTCACTGGAAAGGAGGAGGATGAGAGGAGACATGATAGAGGTATATAAAATACTGAGAGGAATAAATAGAGTAGACAGTCAGCGCCTCCTTCTCAGGGCACCAATGCTCAAGGCAAGAGGGCATGGCTTTAAGGTTATGGGTGGGAGGTTCAGGGGAGATGTCAGGGGGAGGTTTTTCACCCAGAGAGTGGTTGGTGCATGGAATGTACTGCCTGGGGTGGTGGTGGAGGCAGATGCATTGAACAGGTTCAAGAGCTTGTTGGATAGGCGTATGGAGGAGTGTGGGATGGGGGGATATGCAGGAGGAAGGGGTTAGGTAGTGTGAGGGTGGTTTTGATGGACGGCACAACATGGTGGGCCGAAGGGCCTGTTTTGTGCTCTATGGTAAAAACACATTATATGTAAAATCACACTTTAAAAGAACATGGACCTGAAAAAATGTGTGAAAGCAGCACTGAGTGTGCTTGTGATGCTGCTGTAAGTAAGTTTGTCATACATGTATTTGCGCATAAGACAATAAACTCAACTTTGACTTTGAGCTGTGCCAGTTTTGTCCAATGATTCCTAGCAGCAACATTACATCTTGCACTGACCCCAGGATCTCAGGTACGGTAGAGCAACCTTGTAGACTTCGAACACACACACACACACCTTTGTCCATAAGTATTATGGAAGAAATCAGTTGGGCTTTGGATCACCAGTGTGAGAGAAGGGAGGTGGGGTGAAGAGAGAGGAGTGATGGGGGTGGGGCAGGGGGAAAAGAGCTGGGTTTTGGATTGACTAAGAGATTGAAACTGGGGTTTGGTTTAATAAGGTAAGGTCAGCCATCCACTGGAAAAGAAATTGGGGGTGGGAACTCCTAAAGAGAAGTGGTTGGAGATTCTCATGATATTGACAATAAAGGGACAAAAAATTATTAATTATTGTTATATATTTTGTTTTGCAGAGAAACTATGCAATAATTAAACATGAATGAGGCAACTATTATTAATCAAAGCAAATGTTACCATTGCTTGAAAGCTCATAAGAACATGAAAAATAGAAGCTAGATCAGCCATTATGCTTGCTCCATCATCCAGTAAGATCATGGCTGATAATTTACTTCAGCACCACTTTCTTGCACTAGCTCCTTGATTCTTTCATTATTTAAAATATAAGTATATAATTATAAGCATATAATTATAAGCATAACAATTGTACAGCTTAAATAACATTTAATAAATTAACTTACAAGGCCGTGGTTTCTCTGTGTTAATCTGGGTATCAACTTTCACTAAAATGAAAAAAAATCAAAAGTATTCATTACATCTATCAAAATATTTGCATTTGGCCTGACATCATACAACATAATAAGAGGGTTTAATAAAATATTAAAACATATACTTCTATAAACACAGTGAAGAACAAGTGACTCAGTTACATGCTGGCACGCATATATGGTATTCTCTAGCAGTCCTACATTTTTATTTAATTGCTTAAACACATCACTCAATCACAAAATGGCTTTGACGGATGCATGGAAGAAGCTACCCATTTTCTCTCTTGGCTGGAGAAAAGTGGGGGGAAAGTGGGGATTTTTGACACAACAGTACAATTAACAATAACTCCTTATTACATTTTAAGACAGTGTGTTTTTGTTCACATTGTTCTGAACTCTTAACTCACCATCTATCATTTATGCAGAACAATGTATTGGTTGGCAGGTTTGTATTAAGAAATATTTCATTTTAAGGTCCCCACTGTCCTTGCATCTCAAGAAGGAAATTTAACTAAAGTTACCAAAATCTTAATGTTCTTCCAATCCATTTAATTTTATCTACTAAACTAACAAAATGGTGAAGTTCAAAAATATACAGTCACACACTGTACAATCAAGAGAGCAAAATGCATTTAATAGACTTCCCTTCCTGCCCCCTTTTTACTGTCTAAGTAGAATAAACACAAGTAAATAATGCAGCAAATGTTTTCCATGTAAGTACTGCTTGTTTCACTCATAAAAGAACAGATAAACAAAGTCCATATGCTACAAAAACATGTTGTTTATAAAGGGGTGTGGTTACTTATTCCAGATGACCATAATGTTTTCCCAGGCTGCAATGTCTTCGAAGTTTTGGAGGGCTGAATGTGGAAGGCAAGTGAGGAAAGATTTGAAAAATGAGTGCCAAACAGATCTCGGTTTTTATTCTCCAGAGGCTATGCCAATGTTGTGAATAATCTGCGTCAGACTGTTAGGGAGTCATGTTGGTGCATGGTTATGGAGCTTGTGGCAGGAGCAAAGAAAAATTGTTATGTCCTTCCTATTGTTAATTTTGATAAAACTGCGGCTCATCTAATGATAGGTACCAGCCAATGTGGAGACAGTGAAGGTATTGAGAGATGTGGTGGAGAGGTGGAGGAGGGGCGAGGCGAGGGGCGGTGTGGTGTGGTGCAGTGCATTGTGTCAACCTGTGACTGATTAGTCACATAGGATGTAGCTGAGGAACAGGGAAGCATCATGAATGGATCTGCTGCTGACTGAAGGTTGGGAATAAAAAAAAACATTGATAGAGGTGGTCTGGTTCTGATCAGAGAGGCTAGACCAGAATCAAGCAAGAAATAACATGACTTATTCTAATTATGAAATTAGGCTTCCAATCACAGTCAATTTATGGCTTTGCTACCAAGCTAAATATCTAGCTCATAATTTTTCTTTTAAGTCTTTTATAGATTTTACCAAAAACTGTTCTTAGTTAACTAAAGAACTATTTTTTTTAATGGAGCAGATTTAAACAATAACATGCATACGTGTATATGGTTAGATTTATCCATCTTCATTTCAATGATCCTTTTAAGCCAAGTATGCTTTGCTACCGCATTCTAACAGGATCCAAATGCAATTGAATAAACAAATCTACACTAGAAAGCAAACTTCAAATTTTTACCAAGACATAATACAATGGTTCATTCATTTTCCTTGTGAACAATTCCACATTGGTGTTCTGCTCAGTTCGAGCCCGCAGACTGCTGATTTGTTATAGCACTTTTGGTCATCCTGTCCTTATGTTCACAGGTACGTATCCCTGCCCACTATTTTAACAAAGATATCTGCTCAGGCAGCGTGCTGCTGTGCCAGGAACTTAGTGCAATCTCCCACCCTCTCCCTGGGAAGCTGGGTACCCAGAACCTGGCATGAATCCTTAGCCTCTGCCCTGCACCACCTCAGCAATGAATTGTTCTGTGGCTTGGTGTGGGGAGGGTGCTATTAGTCCTGGTGTTGGGTGAGCAGTGAGGCTACTTAGAACTGAGGTGCAGAGCTCAGTGCTACAGCCTGGTTGACACAATGGGGGAGGGGGGGGTGTGAGGGGGCATCGTCAGGGACTGGCAGCAGTTCTGTGTGTTGACAGACTGCTCAGATCCTACTGCCTCTCTCATCACTCCCTGCTCCCTGTTTAATGGGATGGGAGTTGCTTTCTCTTCTTTTCTTTGCCTGCACAACTCTCCCCAGCTCAGAAATTTCTCCATGGTAACAAGCTCAATAGTGGTCACTGGCTTTTACACACCAAAACTCTTAACAAATGACATGGTACGTCATAACCCCTTGACCATTTTCAAACCCTCCATAGCACCTGACATGGTTGACCACACTTCTCTCCCTCACCATTACTCCTCCAGCTTCTGATCTATAAACTTTCATCTAACGATATAGATGCAGCCATCAAATTTCCACTAATGATATGCCTTGCTTACATGCACCATTACCTATAGACTATTAATTTTCACAGGCTCGCACTGTAACACGTTCCTTTTCTAGATGGGATTATTTTCCATGCATATGCCAAACTGGTGATACCCAACCTTGCTTCTGTGCCAACTCTTAATTGATGCTGTCCTGTGTTCAAATCAAGGATTATATTTAATCCTTCCAGATAAAGATATTATTTACAGTATCATGCAGAAGTCCTGCTCATCTGCCAATGCTCTCCCTGGAAACAGCGAACAATGTAATCTTGATGGCCTGGTCTACACTGAGCCAAATTTCAAACCTGTGTTCAATCACAAAAGCCACACTAATCAGTGAAAACTTGGCATTCCACACTCAATTAAATTAATGGTTTCTTTGGTGGCCTTCCATTATTCAATACCTCTTACCCCTATAAACTCCAAATAGTTTCATAACCAACTCACACCCCAATGACTTTACTGTTTAACATTGCAACCTACTCTTTTATATCCAATTTAAAACTCACAGCTTCCTCCACATATCTGTGCACTACCTCCTGTCTAGTATATTCTACAATCTTCTCAAGCATTACATTGTGTCCTGAACTGTTATCTTCTGCCTTTGACTTTCCTGTCCTCCTCAGTTATTTTAGCCTTCATATATGGAACTCCATCCTAAAGAACTTAAGCTTCTCGAATTCTCTGGCATCGTTCAAAATCTTCAGGAGTTTGGCATTTGTTTCTTGTTCTTCTTGGAATGTGTTGTTGTTATGGATGTTATAGAATGCCAGTTGCTTTTGTTATTGTAGTCAGAAACTAGATTGGCTTAACTTCAAAGTTAAGCCAATCTAAATTCTGTCAAAACCATATATTGTTCATATAAAACTAGGTCATTTGAAGAATGACTTTTATTTAGAAACAAGCTAACAAATTATTCCATCACATCAATGACTTTTACCAAAGGGAGGTGTGTTGTAGGTTAAAATTGATAAAAGTAACTATACATCATTTTTCCTTGTGCTTTAATAATGCAAAACTGCTACTTTTACTCTAAACAAACATACTTAAAACATAACATTTCCCTGAGATTCCTGGAAAGAACAAGTACTTTCCTGAACATTGTAATTTTTATAGCTATGAATCTTTCGTCCTCACTGCACAGTGCTGGAATTGGAAAGTGTCTGCCGTACAACAACTAGAACTTGTGCAACCCCTTTAACATCCCAAGGGGCTTCACAGGATCAAAATCAGACAAAATTTGACTGAGTCAAGGGAGCTTTTGTCAGAAATAAATTTTGAGGAGCATCTTAAAGTACAAGGATATGGAGAGATTGGGGTGCTTAAGGGGACAAATTTCAGGTAGCAGGTATGGCTACCAAAGGTCATAGAGTCATACAGCATGGAAACAGGCCCTTTGGTCCAACTCGTCCATGCCGACCAAGGTGCCCAACGGGAGTCTGGGATGCAAAACTGCCAAAGCTGGAGGAAAGCAGTTACTAATTCCATAAACCAATGTAGATTACTGATTATGTAAACCAATGCACACAAATTATATGCTGCACACAAACTACAGTCAGGCTTTTGATGGTGACTAACCTTGTGTGTTGGGCAGAGTAATTTTTCCAGAAATAACTGCCAGTGGCTTTGTAAATGATTGCCTGTTTCTTGCCATAGCCATTATTAATTGAAAACTCACATCTATGCAAGCTTCATCAGGAGGAATACACTGCAGCAAAAGATAAATAAACCAGTAAAAGGTCAAAAACAAACAAACCTGATAGCTATAATGCGTCACGTTATCAGCAATTGCGAACACTGATTACATTTTAGTAACCAATGATTTCAATGCTTTTATCACTGAAAACTTTGCACTAATAAATTTACTGCCAATGAATAACATGAAATGTCAATGATCAATCCCAAATGTTTTCATGCCATAAATATAAATTTATATTCATGTTAACCAATTGACTAACTGGTAGTAACTATACTTTGTTGCAAATGTAGATGATACCTATTAGATCATAACAGTGCAAAACAAAATTGGTAAAATTTCTCAGAAGATAACACATACTCCTAATGCATAATTAAGACACCGCAGAACTCAAGATCTATGTTTTGAACTATCAGGAGATACATATATCATTCTGATGATTTAAATTAATTATCTCAGCCATCAGCAAAACTACAGCATTATTTTTGGCAGAAGCTGGTTGTTGTGTTATCCGTAACTGGAAAAATCTTCTAACAACCTTTATCATGGATGAGGCAATATGACTATTTTAAAACTCTAAAGAAACATCCAGCTTGTATTAAAAAAAATGCTTGTAATGCAACTTGCTGCTATCTATTACTTTTCAACATCTTAAACTGAGATTATTTTCTAATTATTAAAAAAAAACAAACCTTGGGAAGATTAGGAAATCCTTGGCTATCACTGTCCGTTTTACTGCATAATGTAATTTCACAATGAAGAAAAACCAAGGACATGTTGTAGACTGGCTTAAAGATAAAGCTGAACCTCTTTTTTTCCATCTGTGTGTGTGGTACCAGGAAATCGAGCTTCTGGGAACTGTAGAAGGCCACAGAATCTTCCTTTGGACAAATGTTTTCAATAATGGCGTAGCCTGTAGAGGCAGCAGGGTCCGACAATGGAGAAATATAGCAGGTTTGGATGACAAAACTGATATCTGGGTCAGATTTAGTTATAGAGACCTAAATCCAAGGAGCAAGAAGAGGAAAACTCTTTAAAATTCTCATTAAAATATTTTACATCACATTAAAACAGGCCTAAAGGGGAAAAAAATTTTTGTGAAAAAGTCTTTTTCACCCTTAATTCTATTTTACTTTATTGCAGTAACAATTTTATTCTCATCAAATGAATACTCTGCATTACTTAGTGGCACCCATAATATTAAGCAGATTGCATTGAGTGTCTTAGTAATGGAAAACAGGCTGTATTTTCAGATTAGCCTTTCATACTGGAGGAAAACAAAAGTATAGCACTACACAAAGAAACAACATGTGTGGAATGGAAACAGATCTGTATCACGTGCAATTTGGAAAGTTACTGCTTCACTATTTTTTGTGTCTATTTTTAAATTGGCAGAATAATGTGGCTGATGTGAAGTTCCTTCCTGACATTGCAACAAAAGAACTGATAAACAATCTGACTAAGAGATGGCTCTGGTTGTGCAGAGGTACATCTAAACATTACTTTGGTGTTACTGCCTGGATGCTTTTGATATGCTGCTGTATGTGATCTTACTAACTCATGGAGTTATTTTGAATTAATTTAATTTTCACTATGAGTAGGCATCAAGTGACTCAATAGCCACCTAAGAAATTACTATTTGTAACCTGAAAGAGTAACTATTAATACTCCTATTACCTAACTTGAGAAAGAAACTTATGAGAATTATATAATGAGTGCAGGACCTCCCCAGCTTACCAACACCCGACGTATGTACAGCCTGTACATGCAAACGAGCGTTTGGAAGACCAATGCGATCTTCTCGACATTGGAGAAAGCAATCGCACATTGGCTGTATTCAGTCCATGGGGCCAACCCTGATCTTCCAGTTGCCTGCCACTTTAATTCTCCAACTCATTCCACTCTGACTTATCTGTCTGTGACCTCCTGCACAGTAACAACAAAGCCCAAGTAAGCTTAAGGAACGGCACCCCATCTTCCATCTGGGCATGTTGCAGCCTTCCAGGCTCAATACTAAATTCTAGAACTTCAGGTTACTCACTTTCCCTGCCTGCATCATAACTGGCCATTTCAGTTGCAAGTCATCCACCTGTAATATTGTCTCAGTTTTTCTCCCTCCATAAGCACAACCTGACCTGCCGGGCATGTCCTACAGCCCTGCATTTCTTTTTGCACTCCTTTGTTTGTATTCTTGCTCTGTTATTGCTCCCATTAACCCATCAACCAGATGACTTCAACAATTTATCCGCAAAGGCAACCCTTGTGTCACCCCGTCAGGTATTCCCTTTGCCCTATCCGTCCCTCCTCTACCTTCCCTGCAACTTAAAACTAACTTGTCTTTTCTCTTTCCCAGTTCTAAAATAGGGTGTTTGACTTGAAACATTGACTCTTTCCACAGATGCTGTCTGCCCTGATCAATGCTTCCATTATTCTGTTTTTATTTCACTCATTTCAACTTTTTATAAGTACCATGCAGTTTATCTGTAAAAACACACAGAAAGAAGTGGTCAATAACAATTATATTACCATTTTTTTTTGGCAGTGATACAAGGATTTGAGTGAACATCTGGTTAGTTTGTGGTTTAAATTTCTTTGATTAAATTACCTCTTAGTTGTTTTTTTGTGCAGAATATTGCATGACGCAGTGAGTGAGGATATGGTAGCCACTTTGACGCAACAATTTTTTAACAGGTCATTTAGCGACTGAATGCTCAGCAACTTTTTCTTTGTTTTTTAGGATGTAAACATTGCTCGCAAATGCTAGCATTCATTGCTCATTCCTAAGATTATGTGCATAAAAACATGTTGAAGATGAACCTGGTGTATTTCAATGTTGTTTGTTGAAATGTGAATTTCACACCAACTAACAGCACCTTAAATAAACTGGAATACAGTTCATGTATAAAATGAGTAGTTAGAGATTGATGTACTATTTTGAGGTAAGTTCCTGGTTTTACAAGTAGCATTATGCACCAGAATGAAATTATGGATGTTGTATCATGTTTAGAAAAAAATCACTTTGGTCAAACCTCACTATCACTTTTGGGCTGAAATTTTCCCTGTCACACCGAACAGTTAAACCACAAGCTAACCACATGTTCATTCAATTGCATGCATAACTGCCAAAAAAAGAGAACTGTAATAATTCAGCTAAAAGCACAGATTTCACAATTCTTCATTTGCAAGCTTGCCAAGACCATTACCTCAACATATAATGGACGATTTTCTGAAACAGTGTGCACTCCTTGCGAGGGAGTGCGGAACAAATCTGTGTTGTACAGCTCCATATTCAAAGTTGCATTGTTGATTTGTGTCACAGAAGGAAAATGAGAACGTGAAGGTAGTTCTGATTTCTTGCTCGCTGTTGAGTATGTACAGTTAAACTGAAACAAGAAGCAAATTATCAAAATAGTTGCCATAGTGCTATCATCAATTGAACTCTTCCTAAATATTCTAGTACTGGTACTCTGCTTTGTGCTACCCAACAGAATGCTGATTTGTTATCGCAGCCTTCGTCCTGGAGTCCCAACACTCAATGATATATACCCCACTGCACATTAAAAAAATACATCAATAGGCTGGCTGCTGATGTGCTGGGAACCTGGTGCTTCCACACCAATGAAATAGTGATCTCTTCACCACGTGGCTTGGCATAGAGTGAACCACTGAAGCAATGGTCAATGGCTGCCTGCGAGGGCTGGTGTTAGGCAGGATGAGGCCAGAGGTGCATCCACTCAGCACGGAGGTGTGGGGGCTCAGTGCTGCACCCAGGCTGGTGCAGTGAATGCAAGCCGTTGCTCCACAGGTTTATAGGCTGCCTGTTTCTCCCATCACCTCCTGCAGTATGTTGGAATATGATGAAAGCTGCTGTCTCATCCTGTCTTTGCTTGGCGACACAGCTCTCCCCAGCTTGGAGATTCCCCTGTAGTAACAAGCTCAACGATGCATGCTGGCTCTTAAGCCTGTGACCATAGAAAAAACCACAGGCTGTGGAGAGTTGCACAGTGATGATGGTGGCTGTAAGATTCTGGTGGTCTGTCAACATATGTAGCAGGTGCTGCCAGTTCCCAGTAGTGCCCACACTCGCTGTGCAGGCCAAGAGGCAGCCCTGAGCCCTGAACCTTGATGCTGAGAGGCTGTACACCTCATCCCTATCCTTCTGACACCAGCCGTCATAGCCATCCTCTGCACATGCCCTTGGTGGCTCACACCAAGTACTGACTGCTGCACCATCAACCAGGTTCCATAGGCTATGTGGGGAGGGCAGGGTTTGTGCCAGCTTCCTGGCACAGCAGCCCAGTCACTAAAGCATCTTTCTACATATAGTGCTACATGATCCCTTTCAGGGCTGATTCCATTAGTGCTCTTATTCCCAGTCTAAGAACATTAAGCTTCTCATTGCTATTCAGAGAACCCTACTAGAAGGCTATGTTTGCACATCAGGCAAGGATAGGATCAGTTTCAGAAGTGATGCCTCTTCAGTTGAATAGCCTTGAACCTCATAGTTGCACACATTAGGAAAGCCTACTAGTGTGAAACACCAGAGGAGCCCACCCAGCTGTGGATCAAGCATTACCGCCTATGGAACTGAACCCTGCCATAATAGGCAGGCAAATGGAAACCGAACGTGGAGTTCCTTTCAAAATGCCAAATAAAAGTTGCTTAAAAAATGTTTGTAATAAATTATATGCAAGTAATAATTTCAGAATTATTATACAAATTATCAATTCTGTTTTCAGCAAATATGGAATTGCTTGCATTTGAAATCATGCAAATGCTGTTGTTAGTAAAAGAGAAAGCTATGACCACTATTATCAGTGTTCAGTTATGAACTATCAAACTATTAATGACAGCCTCAGCCAAGGTTATAATGCCAAGCCTTCACTCTGTCCAATTAACAAAGGTTACCCAAATTTAGCATAAATTTTGTGAACAGTTCAATAGTTAACTGTACAATCAATTCCTATTTGTAGGAATGTGAAATCGAGAAGGCCACTGTTCTTGTAAATATGTACATTTTTGTGACCTCTAACCTATTCTGCATGCACGAATGTAAATAAAGAATATGCAAGCTGCATAGCATACCAGAATGGTTCTGGGTCTGCTTCCAACTGGATCATCACCATCTCCAGGGAAGCCGTTGTCTCCCGATTCTTCATTATCACTATACCATCCACTTCCTTCAACAGAGTACTCTAACTGCATCACAATCTATCAGTTAGGGAAAATTAAAAATAGTTTAATGAAATCTTTTTGATCTGCAAAAATCACTGGTCATGATCAAAGAATAAAAAAATACTTCCCAATCTCTAATTAGCTCACTCTCCAGCAGAGTGCTACCTACCACTATTCCAAGCTCTCATAATCAGCAGTTATTCACTGTTTTCCCTCTGCCATCAGTGGTAACTTTTTCCTTCAACCTTTTAGCATTGCTTTTTTGGCAGATTCTTCTGTTTCCCTCCATCCCCAAGTAATTTTATCTTCATTTTGCCTCCAATTTTGTGCCTATATTTTACTCCATCATAAAATGCAATCTGAGATATCACTGTTAATGTAAAATAATATAGAAGTATAATTTTCCTCTTTTTCGTCTTTTACTGTTTTCCTTATCTTTTCCCTCAAAGAACCTCCCAAACACAATGTCATTCTGTCTGCATCTACTTATCACAGTCTGACATTCTCTTTCTAAGCTGAGCATAAACAAGAGAGAAGAAAATTAGCTCTACCAGGTAACAAGATGACAAAGTAATGTTTAGGTCAGAAGAAAAGAACCGATTCATCTAGTGGACTTTTTAAATTTCTCATTAAGTCCCTTCTGGAATTAAGTGCCCTGAATCACATTCCATCCAGGAATTCATCAATTCTTTTCATAAAAATAACAAATAGCAAGAAAATCAAAAGGAAAGGTAGGAAAAAATATGCGAAATCTGCTTTTAGGAAGATAAAAATTTCCCCTTTAACTTCAATTACATTGTGTTATGAAAAGGAATCTAAAAAAATCTTTTTTCTAATTAGTAATTTCAATGCAACATATCATTTGAAAAACAGCTAAACTATAATATTTGATGAAAATACAAAACATGGATCTGAAAAACAAATGTCTAGAAATTGGTTTGCACAGATACCACACTTTGGTACCCTAAATGATGGAATTTTACTGGGAAATAAAATGTTAAAGGAAAATTGTGAATTGCATTAAGTATTAGATTCCCTTCTGTGTCCTCCAGGGTTTGACTTGGTAACACATGGTAACACATGGAAGAGCCCAGACTTGCACTGCAGCACACAATGACAGATAGATTTACACAATTCTCTTGTGTGTGTGCATGGCCTGCTGATGGCCAAAGCTGCAAATGTAGAAGCAGGCCTTCAATGTTTGCAATGCCTGCTTCAGCATTACTTATAAAGGGATTGGCTAGAGCCCATGGAGTCCAGTACAGAGATATTGCCTCAGGTGGGTCACCTTTGAAGAATATACTTTACCAGTTCTTCCCTTGAGCCTTTCAATTACCTCCACTAGTGATGACCTCTAACCACATCTCAAACTCCGACTTGTCAGATTGACCTTCCTTCCAATCTCTGAATGTTAAACCCTCTACCAATCTGCCTGCCCAACTGTCCTTTCAATTCATAGTCTCACCTTCTATCATTTCCTGACACAGATCTGCCTTTTCCAGTGGAAGACCTATTGACAATTTTAACATGTCTAATTGGGGCTATTTAATTTCCAGGCAATAATCTTGTCTGAAGCAGAATTTAATTTTTTTAAAATCATTGACAGGAGCTAATAATTCACTGGTGGACAGGATTAAACATTTCATTTCAGTCTTTTGGAACTAGTTTTAAATTGGCAGCTTATTAATTGTTTTACCTACCGAATTCAAATAGATGGTGGACCCATCCACAGAAGGGTACTTAGTCGTCTCACAGCCAGTGAGTGAAGACTCCAAAATGTAATGTGTGGCATTTACTTTTGCTTTGCAATTTGGATCCAGTAAAGAAATCTGCATAACTGCAGATGAGTCAACCTACAGGGAAGGATCATAAGATATATTAAAAATATACGACGCGTCTGTTGAGTACAAGAATGTTTTAGCAGTAATGCAATTAAAACCAATTCCCATAGCAATGGCAGTGAGGAGTATAGTATTATACTGCAGCTCATGGAATTCCTAACCATGGATTGCAGGCTATGAATTTTGGTTCGTTCATGACTCTTCTGGCCACATACAAGATCTATAAATGGAAGATTAAACTGTATCATTTAGTTAAATTATTTTTAAAATGATCCTTCCTAAAACTAACGTCCCTTTAAATTATGGAATTTAATGTGATAATTTTACTTCAAACAAGGGCCTAGCACCTTTTAATCACAACGTCATGGAAAGTAGCAACAATTCTTTCAAAATATAAATCCATGCATAGCAGCTGCACTGAGCATTTTATTTAAAAGTGCAGTTCTTCAGTTGAATTACCCTCAGATTGAGAAGAAGAAATAGAAGGAGCAACAGGTCATTCAACCCCTCACACCTTCTCCTCCATTCAATAAAATCATGGTTGATCTTTTATCTCTGTGTCTCTTTCCTACACCAACTCGAAATCCTTTGATTCCCCTAATATCCAAAAGTCTATCTGTCTCTGTCTTGAATTAACTCACTGACAGAGACGCCACAGCCCTCCTGGGTACGGAATTCTAAAGATTCATCACTTTCTTCTCATGTATGAATGGCTGATCCTTTATTTTGAGACCGTGACCCCTGATTGTGGGCATCTCAAGTGGCAAAAGCATCATCCCTGCATCACACTCTGTAAGAATTATATACATTTCCATGAGATCACTCATTTTCCTAAACTCAAGAGAATATAAACTTTGTTTGCTTAATCCTGCAGCCTCAGCCAAAGGATCAAATTGATTAACCTTCAATGCACTCCCTCTATTGCATGTATATCCTTCTTCACAAAGGGATACTAGACTTGTACACAATATTTCAAGTATGGTCTCACCAAGGCCTTACGTATTTTCATAAAAGTATCTTTACTCTTGTTCTGATATCCTCTTGCAATAAAGGGCAAGATATCATTTGCCATCTTAGCCGCTTGTTGTACCTGCACATTAACTTTCAGTGATTTGTGTACAAGCACATTTAGGTCCCTCTGAAGACCAAAGCATTCCAATCACCACTTAAAAAATACTTTGCTTCTCCACTTTTTTCAACCCAAGTAGATGGCCTCACATTTTTCATTATTATATTCCATCTGCTATATCCTCACCCAATCTTTTAGGCTGTCAATACCTCCTTAAATCCTCTCTGTATATTCCTCACAACCCAGAATGCCACAAAGCTTTATATCATCCACAAACTCAAATATATTACACCCTGTTGCCTCATCCAAATCATTGATATACAATGTGAATAGCTCTGATCCTTGTAGCACCCCATTAATCATAGCTTTCCAACCTGAAAATGACCATTTTATTCTTGTTCTCTACTTTGTTCTTTTGACCAATCCTCAATCCATACCAGTATTTTATCCCATCTCATGTTCTAATTTTGTTTAGTGACCTCTTGAGTAGCACCTTATCAAAGGCCTTTGAGAAATCCAAATATACCACATCAAGTGGTTTACCCTCGTCTACTTTGCTAATTACAACCTCAAAAAAAAAGAGAACAGGTTTTTCCAAACGTAATCCCCTTTCATTAATCCATGTTGACTCTGCCCAATCCCATTGTTATTTTCTAAGTGCCCTGTCACCACTTCCTTCAAATCTCTTTTATGGTTCCAAAAGCCCAAGCACTACTGTGTCTTTAGCCAGAAAGGAACTGAGTCAGACCTATAACTGATAAGGGCTTTTAAGTTTTGAATTCTTGCATCATCATTAACACTGTAAATATTAATTCACAAACACATCACAAATTATTAGAGTCGATAAAGCATGTGATGGAATTAAACAAACCTGCAAGCTGTTCTTTTCAATTACAGCTATCATTTTTTCATCCTCACATTGAACAGATAGGGCCACATTATCAATAGTTTGAATTTCCTCTGGTTCGGGTAATCCATTTCTCATTAGTTTTTCAAATGTACTATCCTGTGATCTCTGTGGCAGCTTGTGAGCTGTATCCACCCTGTCATAATCTTCTTGGTCAAAGGGAAATGGAAACCGAAGGGCTTCCTTCAGTCCAGGTAAGGCCGGGTCAGACGATTGTGAAGGCTCCCTCAGAATTGAAAGTTCTGGCGGAAGGAAGGAATCCAACTCCTCCTCTTCAGCTAGGGTAGGATGGGGTGTTGGAAAAAACAGGAAACAGTCAATAAATAGTTTTGCCTTTTTAAAAATTACAAGGCTTAAAAAAGGTTTTCATTTAGAAGATCTGGTTTACTCCAGAATTATAATTACATTAATCCTGCATTGTCATATTTCATTCGGAGAATTCTATTGAATAATATAAAACAGTTTGGTAATGTATAGAATGCTCTATAGAACCAGATTTGATACAGCTCTTTTTCTCTTAAACGGCTCAAGTTCTAATTTTCAAAAGACTCTCAAATACTCAACATATTGTCAAAAATTTTAAATGTTGAACACAACACTATTATACTATTTAATATCATGGTCTGAAACAGCAACAATAGTATTACTGTACTATTACAATGTATTACATACTGCAAAAATGCAATCTGAACAATATCAACATTCTCCAGCATCAGTATTTCTGGTAGACTGAATGAATCTATGTGGGCTTGCATCAACAACAGTATTCAGACTGAGATTGAACAATTCAACACATACAATTATTTTTTATATCATAATTCAGTCCACATCAGCTTTCAAGCATTCCTGAATAATTAGATATTTTCAAATGGGAGTTTTGAATTTTCCTTTTATTCTTTCCCCTTTCTTAAGTTGGTCCTTGACATTCCAATCCTTAGATTCAATTTTCCATAAACACCACCAATAGTGATTTCAGCAACCTATCAATGCACAATGACTAAGATTTGCCAGTTCTTCTCCCTAAATTGCTTGGTCAAACTGACCGACCCAGTGTCCAGAGAAAGGCCAAGCAGATGACTTGATTAAAAGAGGAATAGAAATTTAAGCCTTCCACTTGAATGTAAAAACGTCAGTATTACCACACCAACCACATCTATACCTCAACGCTATTTTGAAGAGTGACCCTGGCATCCATGACAGTATTTACTGGTATCCCCTTAAAAAGGAAGAAAGAAAATAGCAAGTTCTGTGCACTGCTACAGCCATTCAGGAATGGTTTGACAAAAGACAATTAGACAATAAAGATTATTTAATAAAAACAATGTTTTAATTTTGTTATAGAAAGGATTCTTGTGGTAGTTTTCAAATGATTAACAAATTTAATTTGGTATTTAAACTTTTAATTTTTTTGTTACAATATAGTGTGCTCGTTGATGCTAATGGGACACTGGGCTGTTTTTGTTCAGAGAACCTGTGGTTAGTGCAAACCGCCTGTTATCTGGGCCCCAAAATTATGCAAGTCCTACGGACAAATTCCTTTGGGTCAAAATATTGTGCAAGATGTATGGCGTTGAGGAAACCAGTTTTTTTTTAAATTGTGAATTGTGCCTCAAAAATTGGAACATTTACAAGCAGAGTTTCCTTGAGTTAACTTGTCTTATTGGTCCTTTATGGATCACCAGCTGCTAAAATTTACATTTTATGATGGCATATGTTTTTTATGAGCTTCTGAGGGCTTTCACCAAAGTTTGTTTGATAAAGCCTTTCAAAGCTGGGGTTTCTACTGCTTAGGACGAAAGTGCATGGATATTTAAACATTATCACTTCCAAATGTTTTCCAAACCATATCCCATCTGACCTTGATCTGTATTGTCAGCCTTTCATCATTACTGGGTCAAAATCCTGAATATCACGATCTAACAGTATTGCTGGAGTAACCTCATCAGACTCATTGCAGTGGTTCAAGTTGTTGATTCACCACCACCTCAAGGCTACAATGGGTGCACAATGTCATCCTTGCCAGCAAAGAGAAAGTGTTCAATGCTGTCTTTTCCCTTCATAAGAAAACTTTCTCCAGGATTATGCTCGATCCTTCTGTCTCAAGTTACAGTTCCTTCCCCCACTCATCTGGTTCATTTGACAGCTTAATCCACTGCAGAGTTCCAAAGAAATCCTGTTAACTGTATTATTTCATTTTTGACATAGAAAAAAGGTACACTTCCCACCATCCGCATGTGCATTTGTGCTGTTGTCATTCACAAAGCAAAACAGAAAAGGATGGAATGCACGTTTCAAAAGATATTAGCATGAAGGAAAGTTATTGATGGAGGAAAAATGGCAGCAGGAAATAAAACTGTAAAGTTTGATAACATGTTAAGGAAAGAGTGAAAGGGAGAGTAGTGAAATAAAGCACAGGGGTATAATTTCATTCTCTGTTTTATGTGCTAAATGTGTCATTTGGTAATGTATGTACAATGGACTCAGTTTCTGAAATACAAACACTTCTGGACATAATCAGTGAAAGGTGATGAACAAGAAAGAAATTTAAAAGAAAGCTTCAGTGATAATTAACCATTTAGCTCCACAAAAGTTAATTACTTTTTAGTATTCTATATCATCAAACTAACATTGCATTTCAACATGTTGACCTATGATTTAAATTTATAGGCAACAGAATCTTGAGTATTCTCAGCAGCCGGTTATATTCAGTCCAACATTTGTTATAGCATATCACTGCTTCTTGCCAACTTAATGTTGATTCCCTGATGAGATGCAAAGATATATTATTTTTCACCGCCATATTAGAAGTGACTTTTCTTCCTCTTGTAGCTCCCGCACCTGTTACTTGACCACTTGTTCCACAGGCATTTAGAGGGCTAACTACCCCCATAGCAGCTGCAGCACATCTCGTCTCCCTTAAGAATTTCTGAATCACTTCCAGCATTTCAGTTTCAAAAAGACCACAAATTTTATGGATCTTCAATTTTCAAAAAAGAGTAAGTAATTTACAACCCCTTAACTGGATGATAAACTACTGAACGCAGGTAAGAAATATTCAACCAACTTTGTTCCACTAGCAGATAGTGTCACAAGCCCACCTCAGTTGAAGTCACTTCCTCAATTCATCACCTTGTTCTTTTCAACACATTAATAGAATTGAAAATTTTACTTCATTCAGATATCACTAAGAATCACTTATCACACTTAATGCTTGGCACCTTGGTGATGCCTAGCTTTTATCAGCACCAGTATATATAAAACCATGGGTCAGGAGTTACTTTGTCAACTCATGTGTCCCTGCGCGGGAATGCTTTATCTCCCCACTCTGTACCTCCAAAGATTGAAGGTTTGCAATTCACAATTTGGAGAGTTACGTACAAATTCAAATTCCAGTACCACTCACAGCGGCTCCAACAGCAAAGCAGGACTTAGATAACATCCAAAAATTTGTAGCTCATACCAGGTTGCCTCTCAGAAAAAGTGCTCAAGCACCTACACACAAAATGCTGGAGGAACTCAGCAGGTGTATTACTTGTACCGAAGCACCTATATTACTTTCAATGATACCTTCAATGGTGCATTCCCCACCATCATCCTCAAGAATATCTCAGTAGCTTAAATATACTGAAATTCTGGCTACCGCTGTGCATAGCCAGGGTCTTAGTAAATGTGGTCACTTTAGTGTCATCAGGAGTAGAGTCACAACAATACTTAAGTGACATTTATACCAACCACTGGTACACTTCATTAATGCCCATGCTACTGAACAAACAGCATGTGGGGATCAAGAAAATGATGCCAATTCTACCTGTGTCTGGTTACTCCATGTTGTTTCACCACATATATAAAGACAAAGGTCCTAATTATGGCAGAGGCTGGGTTTAAGGTAAAGTTCAATAGTGAGTTGAAGGGCCTATTTCTGTACTGTATTACTCAGTGTCAATTACTTGTAACTAAATTTAAAAGAATTTATTTCACTCAATGTGAAAATGTCCACCAGCTGGAATTATTGCAGTCTGTTTTGAATGCTTGTCAACAACAGTATAATCTCTAATTCCTTACAATTTGCTTTGATACTTTGTTTGCATGTTATGAATATTCATTGCTGGTAAGATTAGAGATGCTTGGATTACAATTGAGTTTTAACTTTTGCCAAAGATGCATATATTCTTTAATACTTACCAGTTTCTTGAAGCCTTAAATGTATCTGATTAGCAACTGAGGCCTTTGTATATGAAGTGATTGTGCCATGACCACGTTCTTGAACCCAGCGAATAAGGTCACTCCTGGTGGATGTCAGATTAGATGAAGTTTTCTTCACCACTAACATGGCTGCTTCTGTCTCTCGGCTAAATTTGATACTGTCCCTGTCAGAGATCTTGGTGAGGTAGAAATAAATGTTAACAATATACCCGATTAAGGATGATTACTTAATTCATTCGTTTTTGTCCCAATTAACTCTAGAAATCCATGCAATTAAAATTAAGCATTCACAATCATTTCTAAAAGCACAGAAATACACAGGCAGAGATACCTATATTTACCTTAGGCTATATTAAATGTTTATACTGTACATATACTTTTGGATTTCCCAGAACGTGGTAATTAAGATGCCATTAAAAAGTCGTATTTAATCTTCAGAACATAGAACAGTACAGGCCCTTCATCCCATGACGTTGTGCCAACTTGTATAAACCTACTCCACCATCAATCTAACCCTTCCCTCCCACACAGCCCATAACCCTCCATTTTTCTTTCATCTATGTGCCTATCTAAGAATCACTTCAATGTTCCTTTATTTTGGTTTACTAAATATTGCTTACAGACTAATAATTTGCTACGACAACAAAAGTACAACAAACTCTGTGGCACAAACTGTATTCCCAAGGTGATAATAATGAATGTAATTGCATCTACCAAAGCAAAATTGTACTACAGTACCAATCTTAGCTCATTCCTAATAAATCATTTGGCAGAGATCTCATTATGGTTCGTCATCCCAAAAAGACAAGATCATTACATCAAAAAACAAACTGGTGCAGGAACGCAGTGAGTCAGGGAAATGGACAGTTGACGTTTCTGGTCAGAGATCCTTCATCTGGACTGGAAGAGTAAAGTGGATAGAGCCAGAATAAAGAGGCGAGTGGAATCTGTACTGGCCATCTCCCCTCACCTCTTTATTCTGGCTATCTCCACTCTACTCTCAGTTCTGATGAAAGGTCTCGACCCAAAGCATCAACTGTCCATTTCCCTCTGCAGATGCTGCATGACCCGCTGAGCTCCTTCTGCAGATCTTTGCTCCAGATTCCAACATCTGCAGTCTTGTGTTCCCAAGATCTTTACCGATATGGAGAGACTATCTAAACTCCAGAATACATCAGAGTTATGAATACAGGCAGAGTTATGAATACTACATTGGAAATGTGTATTTAATGGGGACCTGACCCCAACTAAGCCACTGGCAGTAAACACAAATTGGCCACCTTCTTCGAGGTAGGTTGCTAAAGGTTTCTCTTAGCGATTTGCTCCTTTGCCCCACACAACCTCCCTGTTGTCAAACTGAATTCCACTCTGCAATGCAGGAGGTCGTGGATCAATGACCATTATTCTGTCCCTCATAATGCCATGGGCCTTTTGCAACAAAAATATGTCTGTCAGGGGGTCTTGCAAAAAATTGGATTTACCCATTGGCAAACGACATGTGCAAAATTTAGTGGTGGAAGTCAGTAACATAATTTACCAAAAATTCAGAGGACAGATTTTGTTTTCATAAAAGAACGGACATCAAGTAAAATCAGAAAGGTTCTAAGAATTGTTGACATTATTCTACTGGTTGCTTCCTAACTGAATTGAAACTCATTTCCTAACAGAATTGAAACTGAAGCTGTACAAACACTTTGATAGAAGAGGGGAAAAGACAGAGCCTTAAACCTCCTAGCTGGGGAACGATGTGTGACACAGGACCACAAAAACAGGGGCATAAAAACAATTTATAAAATAAGAGAAGGACAGAGAGATTGTAATATAGGAGAATATAGGAGTTTCATCCATGAAGAACTTCTTGTACTGATCGTATTTTTGTTTCAGAAGGAAAGTAACCATAGGTCATTTTCACCACAACGTTAGAGAAATTGTTCATGCTGACAACTTACAACTGACCTTGGGAAATTGAAGGTTTTTTCCTACATCTGGACTGCAGTTAAGAAAACAGCTTTATATCCTTTAAAGTTTCAAGAAATTTACACTCATGATATTACTATCTCACATTAGACCTAATTTTACACTGTCCTACATTTCCCTACACCAGAAATCTCTTTGGTTCTCTTGAAAATGGTGCTGTGCATCTGTAAAGGTTGCTAAAGTTTAAGTAAAATGCACAGAATTATAGAGTCATATAGTAATACAGCATGGAAACAGGCCCTTCAGCCCAACTAGCTCATGCTGACCAAGATGCCCATCTAAGCTAGATCCATTTGCCTACAACCCTCTAAACCTTTCCTATCCATTGTTTGGCTCATATCCCTCTGAACCTTTCCTATCCTCGAGTTGATAGCAATCATGTTCAAGGTAGGAAGTCTCAGGGAAGAGTCGAATGATACCTCCTGACTTATAGGTGGAATGATATCTCCTAGTGGATGGTGTTCCCCTCACCAATATACCACCCCCACCCCTGGCAGCCAAAAGTGGCCAGATGGCTCTTAAGACAGGGGATATCATATTAAAAAATAAAAAATTAAATAAAATCAGAGGTTATGGCAGTGGAATATGGAAAATAATGGCATGGGGAGCCATCTGGCTCATTGTCCCCATGCAGTGGAAAAGAGCTATCCAGCCAAATCCACTTAGTTATGGGTCCACAGTCATGACACCTCAAGTGCACTTTCAAATATATTTTAATTGTATTCAGGGTTTCTGTCCTACCAAAACATCCATGCTTGTAGCAGATTTATTCAGAGTAGATGTCGAGATATTTCCACCAGTAGAAGGATCTCAAACAAGGGGACAATGTTATAAGACTAGGACCCATAATTTAAAACGGAGGTGCACAGACCTTCTCACAGAAGGTGGTGTATCTCTGGAATTCTCTACCTCAGAGGGTTGTGGAAGCTGGATCATTGTGGGTATTTAGAGAGGAAGTAGATACATTTTTGAAAGATCAGGGAATTGAGGGCAATAGGGAACTGGCACAGAAGAGGAAATGAGGCCTGAAGCAGATGAGCCATAATCATATTGAATGGTGGGTACGCTTGAGGGGCTGAATGACCTACACCTGCTACTATTTCTTCTGTCTTTATGTTTGTTCTTAAAACCTTGTGTTCAGACTAAGTTCCAGGCTCCCTCTGGGTGAAAAAAAAATCCATTCACATCTAACCTTTCCAACAATTACCTTAAATCTATGTATTTAGTTCTCCCTTTGCCAAGGGAAATAGGTTCTTCCTTTCCGCTCTCTCTAGGCTGTTCAGTATTATACACCTATTAAATCTTTGCTCAACCTCTTCTGTTCTAAAGAAAACACACACAGCCTGACCAACCTTTACTCATAACTAAAAATTCTCCAACTCTGGCAAAGTAAAATATTAAACAAACTTTTAGGTACTATTCTGTATTCTATCCATTGTTAGCATTACAGACTCAGAGTCCTATCTTTTGTTACATGGATGTAGAGCGTGCAAAATTTGGGAAAGTTCTCTTGATTAAAGGATGTACATTTCTCAAGTCAACAGGAAAAATAACATGCATTTCTATTTCTTTAAAAAAAATTACAATTGGCTTTGGAAGTTAATTTGAGTTACAAAAGGGAAAGAGAGACACTCACAATGTGAACAGTGTTAAAGGGTGGTAAGGTTAAAATTTTAAATCTGTCTTGCAAATCTAAATGATTTGTGTACCATTTTCTGTTTGAAGACAATGGAGTTTAAGGTAAGCTAACTATATTCTTAAACTATCACTTACTGATAGCATGTAGTAAAATAAACTTGTCCAAAGGAATGTCACATTTAGCAAATCCTCTGGACCTTTCAGTAGACAATTCATTTTGAGGCCAGAATATGCACATTAAATGAATTTCATGGTCCAAATAATGTTTTCCATTGAAATGTCTGATCACTTCACAGACATAATGCAGTGTATCTCTGCTAAATTCCCCATTTGTTCCTCATTCTATTTGCCCTTATTGTGACCAAATTTTAATCCTTTCCCACTGAAAATTCCCACGAATTCATCAATACTCAACTCAGTTCCACTAGTTATATTGTTTTTAGGAACATTTCTTTTTTGTTCTGCTTTGCTGCCCTTACAGAAAAAAAAGCCACATATAAATTATTCAACTGATTGTGCATTGCTTCCCAAAGGCCAGTAAATTACCAGTCCATCATATTTCACCAATACACTGCCCATCTACCAGCCACCACTAATCTTTCATTGGTCAGTAACACTCCTTTTTTTTTAAGTCTCACCATTAATTAGATAGTAATTACAGATTTCATTAGTTGCATCTGTGTTTAAATGTTCTGACAAACAGTGCTTTAAATGCTTTTATGTCCTTGCTTTAAGTTATTAAAGATTTTTAGAAATGTCTTACAAAATAGCTGTGTCAATACAGGTATCATTTATTTTTGCTCTATAAAAGTTTTTATCTGAATGACATTACAATTATGTGCTGTCAAGGAAATAATTTTACATTGGCTAAATTGTGATTCAATCAAGTTTGCCTGATTTCCCCTTCTCCCTGATCTTACAGATTTCATGCTTTGGGCTGACAGCTGAACAAATACTTAATCCAGAACTGCATTGTCATGACTAAAACATTCCCTATTTCAATTTGCAAAGGCAATTTGCTCATAATATTGCCACACTACATTCTTCACACACCATCTAAAGACTCATATTAAAAGCTCTGAAGTTTTTCATTGGTAAAACCATGCAGAAACAAAATTATTTTTTGACTATTCTTCAAACAGGGATAATCTGTATTTGGCAAATAACTTTTAACGGCAAATGAAATTAGTATGAATAATCACAAAACTATACAAAATGTGTGCTTTCAAAGATTCCAAGGGATGAAAGATTTCTTAAGGTTAGAATGGAGAAGATGGGAGTATTCTTAGAACAAAGGAGGCCAGGAGGTGATTTGACAGGCGCATACGATTATGACTGATTTAGGTGGAGTAAATAGAGGGAAGCTATTCCCGTTAGTGGATGATTCAAGGATGAGGAGGTGCAGGTTTAAAATTCAGGGGAAAAGCCATCACAAGAGGGCATGTGTCAGAAAACATTTTTCTGGAGAGTGGTAGTCATAACCTGGAACTTATCGGCATCAGGAAGGTGGAAATTGAATTTTTTTATTTATTCATTTTTGTCAGGATGTGGGTGTCATTCACAATACCAGAACTTCTTGCTCAGCCCGATTTATGCTTGAGAAGGTGGTGGTGAGCTGTCCCCTTAAACAGCTGCAGTCCTTCTGATGAAAGTGCTCTCACAACACTGTTAGGTAGTAAACTCCAGCAGTTAGTCCCTGTGATGATGAAGGACTGTCATCAGGATGTTGATTAACTTGGATGGAACCTGGAGGTCAAGGTGTTTCCATGCACCTGAACCCTTGTTCTTCTTGGTAAGACAGGTTGTGGGTTGGGAGATGTTGTGGAGTAGCTTAGATGAGTACCTGCTGTACATTTTGTAGATGAACAGCCATTGTGTGCCAGTGGTGGCAAGAATTACCATTTAGGATGGTGGATAGGGTGCCAAGCAGGCATTTTTTTTCCTGGATAGTGTTGAGTGGCACCAGAAGTGTGGCAACACTTGCGGGCTGCCCCCAGAACACTCTTTGCAAAGGATGCATTTCACTGTGCGTTTCGATGTACGTGTGACTAATAAAGATATCTCATCTTATCTTCAGGGTCATTGGAGATGCATGCAAGTGGATAGTACTCCATCCTAGTCCAGACTTGTGTCTTGCAAATGGTGGAAAGGATTTGGGGTGTTAGGAAGTCAGTAACTCACCACAAGATACCCAGCATCAGACTTGCACAGTGATTATGTGGGTGATCCAGTTAAGTTTCTGGTCAATGGTAATCTCCAGGATGTTGATGATAGGGGACTTGGCAATGCATATACCACTAGATTTCAGCAGTAGGCAATTAGTTCTTCTCTTGTAGGAGATGGTCACTGTCTGCTAATCTTGTAGTGTGAATATTACTTGTCACTTACCAGCCCATGCCTAAATGTTGTCTAGGTCTTACTGCATACAGGCATGGACTGTATGATTTGCTGAGGGGTTGCAAATGGAATTGCATATTGGGCAATCATCAGCAAACAACCCACTTTTGACCTATTAATGGAAGGAAGGTCATTGATGAAGTAAATTGGTTTATTATTGTCACATGTACCAAGGTACAGTGAAAAACTTGCCTTGCATGCCATCCATACAAATCATTTCATTACACCAGTGCATGAGGCAGTACAAGGGAAAACAAGTGTTGCAGCTACAGAGAAAATGCAGTGCAGGCAGATAATAAGGTGCAAGGTCATAATGAGGTAGATTGTGAGGTTAAGAGTCTATCTTATTATACTATCATTCAATAGTTTTCTAACAGCAGGATAGAAGCTGTCATTGAGCCTGGTGGTACATGCTTTCAGGCTTTTCTATTTTCTACCTGGTGGGAGGACGGAGCACAGAGAATGTTTGGGGTGGGTGAGGTCTTTGACTATGTTGGCTACTTTACTAAGGCAGTGAAAAGTGTATACAGATTCCATGGAGTGGGGGGGGGGGGGGGGGGGGGGGCTGGTTTCTGTGATGTGCTGAGCTGTGTCCACAACCCTCTGCAGTTTCTTGCACTGTAGTTGAAGTAGCTGAAGATGATTGGTCCCAGGATATTGTTCTGTCTTCTGGAGCTGGGATGACTGACCTTAGAATAACCACTATTATCTTTCCATGTGCAAGGTATGACACCAACTACAGAGTGTTTTCCCTTCAATGCACTTTGACTTCAGCTTTACCAGGGCTTCTGGATGCTACGCTCAATCCAATGCTGCCTTGATGTCTGATGTCAAGGGCAGTCACTCTCACCTCAACTCTGGAATTTAGCTTTTTGGTCCATATTTGGCCCAAGGCTCTGAATGCAGTCTAGACTTTAATGGTCTTGGCAAAACCCAAACCAGGCAGGTGAACGGGTTACTAGAGTAACCTGCTCGATGGCACAGTCAACAATACCTTCCACCATTTTGCTGATAACTGAGTAGCCAGATTAGATTTTCCCTGCTTTTTGTGAAGAGGACATACCTGGGCAATTTCCTACATTGTCAGGTAGATGTTATTTTTGTAAGTGTATAGGAGCAGTACAGCTGGAGGCACAGCTAGTTCTGGATTGCAAGTATTCAACAGCACAGGTTGAGTGTTATCTGGTCCAATAGCCTTTGCTGTATCTAGTGCTTTTAGCTGTTTTTTAAAAATATCATGTGGAGTGCATGGAATTGGCTTAAATTTGGCTTCTTTGGTGACGGAGATTTTGAGAGGAAGCTGAAATTGATAATTTATTTGGCACTTCTGCAAAGGCACTCAAAAGAAAATAACTTGCAGGGCTATAAGAAAAAAAGTAGGAGTAACTGGGTTGCTCAACTAGGAGCAGGTAATAACTCAAAGGGTTAATGGCCCCATTCTGTCCCTTAACCATTCTACAATACAACAATTCTTTAACAGGGCTATTCTCTCTAATGTGTTTGGACAGTTGTACCTCTAGCCACTAGATGGGATGCCTTATGATAACAGCTCTCTCTCTGATTATGCAAAAGGCTATTTTTAAAAAAACTGACATTTCCTGCATCACAAAGTACTTCAAGTCACTTCAAACAAAAGTTGTGGGTAATGATGAAAGTACAACAAATTCTCATCTTCTCTTGAATACAACGATAAATCCAGAAGTGACAATTCACAGAAAAATGCTACTATAGATTATAGAAATGAGTGCACATTAATAATTATTTGAAATATTAAAGCTCCAATTGAAATAAATTATATTTGATGGCTCCCTACAGAGTATTCTATTTGCTTATGCCAACGCTTACATCAAATTTATATGCACTGCCAGTGTGTAAATGCCTGAGATTCTGAGAGGTGTTGCCTTAATACACACTCATCCTATTTATTCTATGGCTCAGCAAAGTTTGGTACATTCTCTTTGAAGAGATGTAGACATCATTATCTCTGGTTTAATAAAATAATTGAAGTTCTACTTTAAAAAAAACAGACGATTTTAGCATTAAGAAAATGGCATTTACATAGAGCCTATCATGACGGCAAGTGCTTTGTTGCTAATGATCTACTTCAGAAGTGTAGTCACTTTTGTAATATTGGCAGCCAATCTGTGGACACCAAGCTCGTAGTAATAGCCATATCATTTTATTTTATTTGATGTGGGGTTAACTATTAGCCTGGATATCATGGGATCTTTTACCTCCACCTGGGAGAATAGAAGAGGCCTGGTTTAATACCAGAATTAAAAATTGCACCTCCAAAAAGGCACAGTGGTGCACAGCTCCAGTGACCTAGATTCAATCCTGACTCTGGTGCTATTTGTGTGGAGTTTGTACATTCTCCATGGGTATCCTCTCACATCCCAAAGACGTGCAAGTAGGTAGGTTAATTGGTTACTGTAAATTGCCCCTAGAGTTAGAGGTAGAATCTGAGGGGAGTTGATGGTAATATAGAAATAAAATAGGGTTAGTGTAGGATTAGTGTAAATGGGTGCCTGGTGGTCAGTATGGACTCAGTTGACTGAATGGCCTGTTTCCATGCTGCACGAGTCGAAAAATTCCCTCAGTAATGCAATGGAGACCCAGCCAAGCCGTTTATGCTTTTGTGGCTGGAGACTTTGCCTTTATATCAATATAAAATTCTAAGATTCCTATGAATGAATTAAAAAGCTTTTCATATTTAGCTTTAGGGTATAAAGAATGACTCATTGATAGGAGTTTCAAAAAAATTTTCTGAAGTAAGATAAACCAGCCACTTTTATAATGGTGCTTTATATCTTGAAAGCTATAAGACAAAAGCAAAGTTTGATAAAGCCAGTTAATTTTTCTTTACTAGTATCTGCAGACTTTGGGAGAGTTAGTCACAGACCAGTCTTATCACTCGCATTCAGAATCAGAGCTTTCAGCCAATAACCAAAAGTTCTGGGTTTCTCCTGTCCCACTAGCTAGACAGACCCATTACATGTGATCAAGCAGTGGTAAATATTCAGATGGGAATCCTCAATATTGATTCAGAATCCCATGAAAACTCAAGACATCAGATCAGGTATTGGTAAGGAAAACTAATTACCACCTAGCACCCTCACTAATGGGTTGAGTCTGTACCCCTCCGTGTTGAGCGCTACCTGGAAGAAGCATCAAGTTTACACTAGGCATGGGTCATTCATGTCCACTACCATGAAAGGCTCAGGAGCCCCACCATTAGTTCAGCCAGTTGTGCCCTGAACAACATAACTGTCAGATTGACACTGTGGCAGTCAATGAGAGAATCAATGCATTGGGAGAAACTTCCTGAGCTTTATTCTAATCACTTGCCCACGATAGCTTTGGTTAAAGTGATCTCTGAACAGTCCTCTGGAAACAAAGCCCAGCCTTCAGACAGAATACCTCTTCCACTATGTTGCATGGCACGATCACAATGTTGTATAGGATAGATTCAGAGCAGATGGAGCAGCTGAAAACTAGGCATCCCTGAGGTTCCATGGGCAGATTTGCACCCCAGCACAATTTGCAACCTCAAGGCCTGACACAAGTCTTTCTCTACAAGTACCATTAGGCCACAGGACCAGTCCTGGTTCAATAATATTTGGACTACACAAGTTCTAGGAAATGACTGGTTTTAAGAAGGAAACACTAACCATCTATACTTGACATTTAATGGCATTACCCTAGGCAATCCCCCAGCATAAACATCCTGGAATATCCAATGACCAGAACTGGACTAACTTAACCATGACTATAAGAGCAGTGTATTAGCTGAATGATTGTGGTTCAAACAATGTTGAACAAGCTTACCACCATCTAAGACAAAGCAACTTACCCAAATGGCACCTTAACATTTACCCCCTTCATCATACCCCCTTCATAATACAGGGTGTATTATCTGCAGCAATTTACCAAGGATTCTCCAACATCAGCTCCCAAAACCCATAACTGCCATCACCTAGAAGATTAAGGGCAGTTGCTTCATGGCAAAGCCACATTTGCAAGTTCCCCAGCAGTCACACCTGATCCCAACATAGAAATATATTGGGATCTCCAACGCTGCATGGTCAAAATCCTAAAACTACCTACCTAAGCAGCATATTGGAAGTACCTTCATCGTAAAGATGGCTGCATAAAGAGGCTCATATCACCCACCTCAAGCACAATAAGATATTACCATAACTATATACTTATCAATGATTCCCATGAATGAACACAGGAAAGAAAATAAACTGAACATTTCACTCACAAAACAATTTTGAACCATAACAGATAATGTGACTCTCTTCCAAAATTGTTCTTTTATCTTTAACCCGCTTCTTTTAATGAAATGACTCCATTTATGTTTAATCTGGCCAGACATGCGAGAGAAATAGCAATAGTGAACTGTTGGGAGGACTCATCTTCAAGTCTAATGTTCTGAGCTGAGTGGGTGGGTACAATATGTATCTGGCTCCTCAGCTCCACGCCACTCATAGCCAGTGGGTGCCTCAAGCATAATCCCTATTCACTTGAATGAGGTCAACATCTTTCACTTAAAATGTATGTGGAGTCTTTTTCCACCATATTTTAATTAATATTGATGGTTTAAGAGGATTTATTATTTTTTAAATATTTGTTAATATCTTATTATTAATAAATTATTTTCAACTGATCTAAATGGTAGTAATCATCAGAAATTTAAAAATAGTGGAGAAGGCCTTGAGCTGTTGGAAGGCCTTCAGAGTGTTCCATGGGCAGAGCCTTAGCTTCCACCACCTGTGGCACATTGCCACTCACACGCTACTTCTTTTCATGCCAAAAGGATATTAGGAGCCACGTGGCCACAAACAGTAGGTGCAATAGTGAGGCCAGCGTGGGGGGTGCAAGCACAAGGGGTGTGCAGATGCAGTGTGTTTTGGCCCAATATTTTGCACAACTGGGAGTATTTAATAAAATGAAGAAAAAAGGTTTTTTGATAATATCATAATGGAGTACTGAAATGTTTCCCATCTTAGACAGCTCCTGGCTTATGGCAGTAGAAACCAGAGGAAGAAAAGCCTGGAAAAGTCCAGCAACAAGAATGGAGAAATGTGTTGAAATCAGAAGAGAAACAATATTATCTGCTCTTGAGAGCATGGCACACGAAACTGTAGTTACTCTTCGAAGATTTTGTGCAAATACTGAACTCTACAGCCAACACCCTAAGGGAACCAGTAGAAAAATGTATTTTGTCTCACATTACACTCTTGAAGTGCCCCTAACCTGTTTTACTATGCAAAGATGAGGAGTTAAAACGTTTGCAAAGGATCAACTTCCTTTTTTGATAAATTGTAATCCTCAACAAAAAAAACAATTCTTTCAATAACTCTTACATGTACGAAAAGAATATACATTGATAGATTGAAGTTTTTATAGCTTTTGGAGGTACCCTTCATTCCAACATTTTTAAAAGCCACCTGTTTACTAATTCATCAGGAGAGTTTCACTAACCAATACCATAACAGTCCTAGTTACAGTAGTTTGACTTCTGGTTAATAATAACTCATTCATTAGCAGAGTAATACTCAAATACTTACAATCACTTCTAACTTTCCACTGACATCATGTGACTTGATCACCCAATTGACTGCTTTCTCACACTTGAGGATCAGCAAAATATTTCTGGAGAGCACAGTATCTGCATGCATTGGTCGTATGTCAACAACTACGTCCACTTTGAAAATCCTGCTGTGGAACAGTATAAAAAAAGTTTGTATATGTGCCAGAATTTTTACTTACACTCAACCTTTTCCAGCTGAACGTGTCTCTAGTGTCTGGCCAGTTGATTAAAATGTTGGAATTAATCCCAGACAATAGAACATGTGCAAAACAGGCTACAATGCGATATGCATTATAAGATGATTCATAATAACATTCACTCAAAATAACACTACACACTTTTTCCAGAAGTAGTTGAAGGGTCAGATTTTTGAGGATGGAATTCGATCATTAATACAATTCTCTCAACTACAGTTTAACTTAAAGACAAATAAATCAACTTTGTTTTTTTGTCTATCTAAATACCATTCATGGTGTATTTTTGTTAAGGATAATTATTCCTTCTATTATTTTCCCTTATATTTACATAATCTGGTCCTTGCATCAGGTATGACCAAGATGAACCTGCTCCTAGGCTTCTGTCACGTAGAGCAGAGGCAAGTACAGCCGATTCTCTGATCTTTTTGCTTGGCACATTTCAAAAGTATCCAGGCAACTTTACTCATCAGGGCATGGCTGACCACCATATTGAATGTTGGAATAGACATTTTAGACCATACGTAAATGAAACAGAACAAAATAAAAAGGGTTATGTCCAATATTTTACATTTATTGTATTGTTAAAATGTGGGAGTATAAAAAAAAAGTTGTTAAAATGGGAATCCACAAGAGAAAAGTTTTAAAGGTTTGCTACATATGTGTCATAACAGAGTAAGTAAGCTTGTTAAAATCTGTGCTGGCTAAGCCTTTGGCAATGGTCAGACAACATTGTTTGTCACACATGGGTGCATTATCTTTTGAATGGCTTTTATCAAGAGATGTTTGCCAGGTGATTGAAAAAACATATTCTGCCTCCTAATCATGCAAGTTTGATTCTGTAATTTAGGGTGATATGGTCAGATGTTATCACCAGGAAGTTTAATTGTACTGACTTCATCACAAAAGATTAAAGGATCATTTCATGGAAAATGCAATGAAATAGAGATAATACCTCAGAGAGCTAGCAGAGGCAGTATTTGTGCTTGAAAGGATAATGACTACAACTGGTAACTGAACTAAATTTATCAGGTTAAAGTAACTGATGAAAGATACATGACTGAAAATAAAGAAGTATTTTAATTTTGGAATTATAGGTGCATTTTAGTGCCATTTAATTTTTTTAAATATAATATTAAATGTTAATACAAAATGTGAATTTATAACAAAATTTAAAGCTTAACAAACTGAAGTTTCTTTTAGAAAACTTAGGGGTTAGTAGGGAGGAGGAATGATGGAAACTATTGCATCCAGTTAAAATGACACAAGGCGTCATCATGAACTATTTCCTGAGGTTAGATGGGGCATTCCAAGAATCCTGCAATGTGAAACACTGGTGCCCCATTAAAACAGTCACCAGGGAATCATCTGGAAGTAGTTAGTTGTGTCAAGTAATGGAAGTTTAACAAGATGCAACGAGACGTTAGCCTAGAAATTCATCTGTGGGATGCCAGAAAAACGTGACATTAACCAATTTCGTGCAGGTTTCTGGAAACTAAATGCTAGTCGTAAATAAGGTATGGACATTGTGGAAAAGAACCCTGGAGCTGTTTTCCTGGTATCCAGCTTGCTTAAATGACTGACAGAACAATGCCTAAAAGTAATTTCTGGTGAGATTTTACACTGCCTGGCAGTGTTCACTCCCAAAGGAAGCAGCTTTTCATAACAGTGGAGGGTCAACTGAATACATTTAAATTGCAGGCAGTGTCCTGCACAACTTTCTGCAAGACAGATTTACCTGCACCTCCCTTAATATCATCTACTGCATTCGGTGCTCCAAGCGTGGCCTCCTCTACATTGGTGAAACCAAATGCAACTAGGTGACCGTTTCGCAGAACACCTGCACTCCATCCGTAACCACGATCTGCATCTCCCTGTTGCCAATCACTTCAACTCCCCATCCCACTCCATCACAGATATGTCAGTCCTTGGCCTCCTCCACCGCCAAGAGAATTCCAAGCGCAAACTGGAGGAACAGCACCTCATTTTCCGTCTTGGAACCTTGCAGCCTAACAGCATGAACATTGATTTCTCTCACTTTAAGTAATCCCCACCCCCCTCACCCTCCCCCAACCATGCCTCTTTTCATCCTTACCTTTGACCCATCCCCCCGTGGATCTGCTCTCCCCTACTCCCTGCACCTGCCTATCACTATCTCTTACCTGCATCTACCAATCACCACCTTGTGCCCACCCCACCTCCCCTCTTTTGTCCACCTATCACTGCTCTGCTTTTCCTTATATATATTGGGCTTTCACTTTTCCTATCTTCAGTCCTGAAGAAGGGTCCTGACCCAAAATATTGACCGCCTACTCTTCTCCACGGATGCTGCCTGGCCTGCTGAGTTCCTCCAACGTCATAGTGTTTTTCATCTAGATTCCAGTATCTGCAGTCGTTTGTTTCTCTAGTATTTCTGCAAGACAAACCTCAAGTAGACTGACCCAAGTTGGGATCCCAGTAACCACAACCTAGGGTTTTTCAGCAGGAGTATCTCAAAATTAAGTGGCCAGAAATGCCAGAAAATATTTGATAAAATGAGAAGTGGTTCCATGTTCATCAGATGAAAAATGAATAAAAATACTGCAAGTCATTTTGCAAGAGGCGACATCAAAAAGTTCCTTCAATCAACAACTCCTATCAGAACTGTATCTATGCAAGCCACCCTCCCTAAAGTTAGCCCTTGCTCTATCTGGGACCACTGAAAACCTCATTTACAGGCTCAGACAAGTACTGCATTGCCCTTAAAATTTGAAAGACAGGGTGATCCTTACTCTCAGAACTCTTGCCTCAGTATTTTTGCAGGCTGCCTCTACATATGATACTCCACAGCTCAATCCTGCACTGCAGAAGTTAACAGAAGCTCTTCTGGCCAAGTGGGGAACCTTAAACCTTTGGTCAATGAAACTTATGCCTTTGTGTCTGGAAGGGGCATTTGGCTGCATGGCAAGGTTCCCAAAAATGGAGACCTTCATGAAAAGCATTTATCCCTTTCCAGGCACTTCCCTGGTAACTTCCTGCTACAAGTGGCCTTTGAAGAAAGAGACAGTCTTCTGTTCTTTAGAAGTTTGTGCAGTTCCACCCCCTCCACCCCATGGGGGACTCTGACCCACCATCCCCTCATTGAAACGTACCAATACTCCTCACAAACTTAGAGTGCTTGTTGTACTGTGACACAACTCTCAGAGAGCTGTTTCCTAAGGTCAGAGTTCTGAGGAAAGGTACTACTAATGCAGGAATTAGAGTTGTACAGCATAGAAACAGATCTTTTGGCCCACAATTATGCGTATCTATATTAACCACACTTGCCTGCATTAATTCCATATCCCTCTATGCCCTGCTCATTCAAGTTCCTGTCCAGATGCCTCTTAAATGTTCTTAATGTTCCTGACTATTCTTGCATTTTGACACCTAACACCCACTATTTCTGAAACAGTAGTATTAAACAGTGGTGGTATTTTGGAATTCATGCTAGTGAACTTCAATTTTTAAGAAGAAGTTTTATAAACATCATTCAGCAGATTGTTAATCCTGGTTAATAAAGCAGCACAGACTTATTTCTAGGCCATTGTTATAAATTAGATGACAACTTGCCATAAATTTCAAGTGATTTTAAAATGCATATTATGTTTATTCAGAAATGATGAATTCTAATTCTTAAATCATCTATTAAAATTAATTAGCTAATCCTAGGCAATATAATAATGTTTAGCTTTATCACACAGCAATTTAAAAGCAATCAAAGACTAAAAGCAAACAAAAATTCTCACCTACCTGTAAGGACTAGAATTTGGGGATTCCAAGTCAATAACATGAACTTCCTTTCCTTCTGCTGGATTTGAGAATGTACAGCCTTGTGCAGGTTGCATTTTCAAATAAGCTCCAAGATAATTCTGGGACAAAAAGTTTTTCTCTATAATGCATGTTGGTGACAATGCAGGATCTAAAAAAAAGTTAGAAATATTGTCTTATAATTTATTCAATTTAACTGTGGCTATCATAAACATCTTAAGTGCCAATTTTAGGAAAAAAAAATCAAACTTCTAATTTATCTGCAAGGACTAATTTCAAATAATTATACTTGAATAACTATAATTTAGGAACAGTTGTGTCACTGGCAAAAAGTAATAATTCACACTAAAGATTACAGATTGAACAAACAGAACAATACTCATCAGTCACAAAGCAAGATGGACTCACCTTCACCTACTTTGATGTAAATATTATTAACTTTGTTCAATTCAGTGAAAGATGTCACAGACCCATACTTTTTCTGGGTCCACTGCAGTAAGTGCTTACTACCTTGAGGCAATGAATGCTCTTCCAATGATTTTGATGAGGTAAAGTTTACTGTTGGAAACTGAACAGTAGAATTCTTAGACACCTGAAATTAGGAAGAATAAAGCATTTTGTTAAAACTATTCCTGTTCATAAATAAAAATTGTTTAATATTTGACATTGAGAGTCTATATTGCTGGGCTCATCAGTTCTTGTGTATATGAATAAGTTTGGTTGCTGGACATAGTTGAAGCTGAGCTCTATGCAACTTAAACCTATGAGAGTATGGGCCTTATCATCCAGAAGGCAAGGGTCCTCCATTAACTTGCCTCCACTGAGCAACACTGCAGCTGTGCAGTCAAGACCTATGATGAGACCCTGGAAAATATGGATCACTTTCCATATGTGTCAGGAGCAACCCCTGGTAAAAGCAGACATTGATGATGAAATTTATCACCAACTCCAGTGCATCAGCACAACCTTGTCAGACTTAGAATAAAAGCAAGTTTAATACAAAGGACTCTAATTTGGCATCAAGCTCATCGTCTACTGAACAACAGTGATCACCACCTTTCCATACACTTCAAAGACATGGACAACCAGCAGAAGGCAACTCTAAGGAATGGAGGCACATCATCAACACTTTGTCTTCAAAATCCTCCAAATCCATCGGCAGGTTAGCTGAGCCAATGTCAGCATCCTCTTCCAAACCAATATCTCCATCATCAAGGGTCCTATCATAGTCAAGTAGCTTCAGTGAGTAGATCACATTACCTGATGCCAAACTCTCGAAACAAGCATTCCACTTCAAGCTCCAACACAAGAGGTTTTAGGACAGAGAAGATGTTTCAAGGATGTGCTCAATGCTTCCTTGAAACATTGCATCATCCTGACCTGTGACTGCTGAAGTCCAGAAGAAACATCAGGGAAGACACCAAGCAACTCAAATCTTTACAATGGAAGCATATGGAGAGAGTTCCATCTGGGAACTCTCACAACTAATACTCATCAGGAAAAAATTCAATGATGATGCTGAAAGAGCTATTAACTAATTTAGTTACCTAAGCACTGTAGACAAAGCTCCATTGTTAATTTGTTCACTCCATTGCTTTATTCGATACTAATAAAAGTTCAGGTTGAAACTCCCTAGTCCGGCAGCCTTGGGACCTGACCTGTTCGCAACTACAGAAAATGCCCCTTGATCATCTTCCCCTGAGCAGAAATGTTCTTTTTAAGTACAGGCATGCAAGGGTTCTGAGAACTGTTCGTAACCCAAAATTTCTTTAAGTTGGAAATGCTGCTGGCTAAGATCACAAAAGCTGCACTGGTAGGTTAATTAGCTACAGATTAGTACTGATCTTAGTTAATTTTAGATTTTAGTTATATCTTAGTTAGAATTAGTTAGTTAGTATAGATCTGTACCACAGATACAAAATATGCCAGACTATGGGGGTTGCTGGACCACAGAATACTAGACCAGAGTTTTAACCTGTATACAAATCATTCAGGTTGGCATAAAACAATGTGGCTCCCTTTATTTGGCTCTGGACTATAGAACATAGAACAATTACAGCACAATTCAGGCCCTTCGGCCCACAAAGCTGTGCCAAACATGTCCCTACCCTAGAAATTACTAGGCTTACCCATAGCCCTCTATTTTACTCAGCTCCATATACCGATCTAACAGTCTCTTGAAAGACCCTATCGTATCAGCCTCCACCACCATTTCCGGCAGCCCATTCCATGCACTCACCACTCTCTGAGTAAAAAACTTACCCCTGACATCTCCTCTATATCTGCTCCCCAGCACCTTAAACCTACGTCCTCTTGTGGCCACCAATTCAGCCCTGGGGAAAAGCCTCTGACTATCTACCCGATCAATACCTCTCATCATCTTATACACCTCTATCAGGTCCCCCCCCCATCCTCCGTCTCTCCAAGGAGAAAAGGCCGAGTTCTCTCAATCCGCTTTCATAAGGCATGCTCCGCATCCCAGGCAGCATCCTTGTAAATCTCCTCTGCACTCTATGGCTTCCACATCCTTCCTGTAGTGAGGCGACTAGAACTGAGCACAGTACTCCAAGTGGGGTCTGACCAGGGACCTATATAGCTGCAACAATACCTCACGGCTCCTAAATTCAACTCCCCGATTGAAGGACAATACACCATATGCCTTCTTAACCACAGAGTCAACCTGCACCGCCACTTTGAGCGCCCTATGGACTCGGACCCCAAGATCCTTCTGATCCTCCACACTGCCAAGAGTCCTAGCATTAAGACTATATTCTGCCAACATATTTGATCTACCAAAATGGACCACTTCACTCTTATCTGGGTGGAACTGCATCTGCCAATTCTCAGCCCAACTCTGCATCCTATCTATATTCCTCTGTAACCTCTGACAGCTCTCCAAACTATCCACAACACCCCCAACCTTTGTGTCATCTGCAAACTTACTAACCCACCCCTCCACTTCCTCATCCTGGTCATTTATAAAAATCACAAATAGTAAGGGTCCCAGTACAGATCCCTGAGGTACACCACTGGTCACTGACCTCCACTCAGAATATGACCCCTCAACAACCACTCTTTGCCTTCTGTGGGCCAGCCAGTTCTGGATCCACACTGCAATGTCCCCTTGGATCCCACGTCTCCTCACCTTCTCCATAAGCCTCGCATGGGGTACCTTATCAAACGCCTTGCTGAAATCCATATACGCTACAGCTACTGCTCTCCCTTCATCGATGTGCTTAGTCACATCCTCAAAAAATTCAATCAGGCTCGTAAGGCAGGACCTGCCCTTGACAAAGCTATGCTGACTATTCCTAATCATATTATACCTCTCCAAATGTTCATAAATCTTGCCTCTCAGGATCTTCTCCATCAGCTTACCAACCACTGAGGTAAGACTCACCGGTCCATAATTTCCTGGGCTATCCCTACTCCCCTTCTTGAATAAGAGAACAACATCCACAACCCTCCAATCTTCTGGAACCTCTCCCGTCTCCATGGACGACGCAAAGATCATCGTCAGAGGTTCCGCAATCTCCTCCCACAGCAACCTGGGGTGTATCTCATCCAGTCCCGGCGACTTATCTAACTTGATGCTTTCCAAAAGTTTCAGCACCACCTCTTTTCTAATATCTACATGCTCAAGCTTTTCAGACCACTGCAAGTCCCCACTACAATCACCCAGATCTTTTTCCATGGTGAATACTGACGTAAAGTATTCATTAAGTTCCTCTGCTATTTCTTCAGGATCCATACACACTTTCCCACTGCTGCACTTGATAGGCCCTATCCTTTCGCATTTCATCCTCTTACTCTTCACACACTTGTAGAACGCCTTGGGGTTTTCCTTGATCCTGCCCACCAAGGCCTTCTCATGTCCCCTTCTGGCTTTCCTAATCTCTTTCTTAAGTTCCTTCCTTTTAGCCTTGTGCTCCTCCGGATCTCTAACATTACCTAGCTCTCTGTACCTTTTGTATGCTTTTCTTTTCCTTTTGACTAGATTTATCATAGCCTTTGTACACCACGGTTCCTGTATCCTATCATGACTCCCGTCTCATCGGAACATGTCTGTTCAGAGCTCCACACAAGTACCCCCGAATATTTGCCACAAATCTTCCGTACTTTTCCCAGAGAACATCTGTCCCCAATTTAATCTTCCAATTTCCTGTCTGAGAGCCTCATAATTCCCTTTACTCCAAGTAAACACCTTTCTAGCCTGTCTGTTCCTATCCCTCTCTAGGGCTAACGTAAAGGAGACAGAATTATGATCACTCTCACCAAAATGTTCACCCACTGAGAGATCTGACACCTGACCAGGTTCATTTCCCAATATCAAATCAAACACAGCCTCTCTTCTTGTAGGTCTACCTACATACTGTGTCAAGAACCCTTCCTGAACACACCTAACAAACTCCACCCCAGCTAAACCCCTCACTGTCTGGAGATGCCAATCGATGTTTCGGAAATTAAAATCCCCCATCACCATAACTCTGTTATTCTCACACCTTTCCAGGATCTGCTTCCCTATCTTTGGAATCATATAATCTGGCATGGAATTTATAAACAAATACATTAGTATAGTATATATAAAAAAAGGAGTTTAATAGTACTGACAGAAAACTTCTTGATACACTAGAACAAATGGTTAGTATGAATAAGTAATATCCAGATTAGGGAAGGTTTGTAAGTGATGTGTTCTAGTGGTTAGTGGTGAGTCTATTTTTCTTAAAACATGAAAATTGAAGTTTCATTTAACCATCTGCATGAACATCAAGGTGTGTCATGGTAGAATAAAATACATTTGGAAACAGAAAATACTGTGCCAGCTTCCAAGGAAAACTTAAAAACTTAAGAAATTTTTTGTTTTGTGTTAGGCTTTAAATATTACATCTAAATTTTATACCTGGACTCAAAAAGAAAAAAAAAACCCTGCAGATCTTGGAAAATTAAGAACTAAGAATGCTGGAAGTACTCAGATAATCAGTCAACATCTGTTAAGAGAGTAAAAGAGGTTTACATCAATATATTTTCATCAAAACTGAGAATAGTTAGAAATCAAATTGCAGACAAGGGAGAGGGGTGGAGAGAATTCACATGCAGTTTGCAGATGAACCTGTTGCGATGAGTTTAGATAGACTTGACTGCAGGAATTGATGGAAAAGATCAAAGAAATTTGGACAGGGTGTAAAATAGAGTAAAAATGGTCAGTGGAAGAAAAGTGAATAATGCATTTCCAAATGCTGTGGATTTTGATGGGAATCTCCTGACGTTTCTGCTGAGATTGCTTCAAAATATCTAACAATGAGATATAACACTGATTATGCGAAGCTCACTTGTTTGGGTCTCTCTTTTGCACCAGCTTCAATTGTACAATATGTACATACGGTAGCAAGAAAATCTTTCTTAGTGTTACCTTAGTTACCCTCTTCCTTTCTACACATCAAAACAAGCTGTTTGTTTTGATCTGATTTGTTGGTTTACTCTCACAGACAATTTTCTTCCTCCTTATTAGCTTTACTGGCTCAATAAAAGATGAAAATGTCCCATTAACCAGTACTAGTTCAGTATGGGTGGAACAGCAGTGTAGCAACAGCTGGAACTGATGCTGCACAGATCCAGTAACCTGGGGGGAATTTTGACCTCAGACGTCTATGTGGAGTTTGCATGTTCGCCTTGTGACTGCGTGGTTTCCCCAGGTACTCCAATTTCCTCCCACATCCCAAAGGTGAGCTGGTAAGTTAACTGGGCGATAGGAGATCTGGGAGCTGATGAGTATGAGAAAGCGAGCAGGTTACAGGGAAATAAGTGAGGGAATAGGACTGATACGAGTACCTGCAAAGACTCGATGAGTCAGTTGGCCTCCTATATTGTATGAAAATAAGTGCAGTCCTCCCTTCCCAAGGGTTACCACAAACCAGTTCAAAAGCTGAAATCCAGACTTGCTAGCCAAATGGTTTCCTCTTAATGCTCTTCACCCTCAATATAAAATTCAAATAATAACCTGCTCCTACTATGAAAACATGTTCCAAATAAGTGGCATTCTCTGATGTTGTAATAAAGCGATAGTGTGGTCAGCAATACTTCTTGTCAAAGACTAAATCTGACAACTTCGTGTCATTCACAGATAAACAAGAAACTCAGTAAATTACCCAGCTCCTCCTGAAGTTGCACAGTACAAGCATCTTCAATTGAAAAATGTGGAAAGGCAAAACACAGTGGTATTTTTTAGAAACATAGAAAACCTACAGCACAATTCAGGCCCTTCAGCCCACAAAGCTGTGCTGAACATGTCCCTACCTTAGAAATTACTAGGCTTACCCATAGCCCTCTAAAGTGGATACTCACCATTTATGATAAATACTCAAAATCACAAGAACAAAGGCTTGTCCAGTGTAATTAGTGTAAATCTTTTTGGACATGATAGCCATAAAGTATCCACACTTTTTTTTGCTGTTAAGACAATGTTGGCGAGTCACCCTAATGCTGTTTGTGACAGTTGCAAAGAGTAAGAAGTTCACAGAACAACATTTCTGGTTTTCCCTATGTGACACTGCACTGAAACTGATGGTTTGTTTCAGCACGGTGTTCCCTTTTGACATGCTGCAAATTCTTGCAGCTGCCACAATATAATACAGCAGGTGCAATCTTTGCAGGCAGCCCTTGAGCTGATGTAACACCATTCATGAAATACATTTCCCGTCACAGTGGGGTGTTGCTACTGAATGAAAGGGTTCTGCAATGGTGGGCATGGTGTAAGAGATTGTTCCCAGGGGTTCAGAGGGACCTGGGTGGACTAGCAAAAAAACACTGACAGCACGAGGCATGATATTTTATGCATGGGAGCCACAGAAAAACCTCCAGGGTCACAGCCAGACATTCCTGGAATGAAGTCAGCAGGGTATTCCCTGTAAGGATACCAGCATAGTCTTTGAATGCCTAATTATTGAGGAAGCCTGCAAGGCAGGGAAATGGCCTGTGAACTGAAGGAACAGCACATTACAACTCCTGTCCTAGGGCATGGAGTTTTGGTGGCCTCCCAAATTCAGAAATAATCAGCAAACTGAGACATGGCAGCAATAAGCTAGGACTAGGAAACTGAGAGTGACAGTCATCCTGAGGGGCAATGCAGTCAAGACTTACATGTAAGGTCTTATTTGATGTCATTGAAGGTTCCAATATCACAGAGGACAAAAGATGCAATTTCAGTGTTGACACTGTTTTAGGCAAAATGGGGGTAATAAAAGCTACTGGTTCTGAGAGTAAATAAGTACATTTTTCAGACCAATGAAGTTGAAATTCTCAACAAATTTTGTATGTTATACTACTTTTGAAGTCACTTGGGAGAGTTTTATGCCAAAAAAAGTGTTTCTGAAAAATGTGGTGACAAAATTTGTGGTTGGTGCCAAGGCATCCAGAAATGGGGGCAAGAATTGTTCAACTCTGGGTTAACCTGACAGCACAGCAGCATTTTTGGAGTTGTGTGAACAAATTTCTAGCCCAATAAGTCGTAAATAGTGCCAAATAATCTCTCTGGCACTGTAGATTAACTTGTACTGATATGGTGTCTCATTCCTCCAGATTTTAATTAATGTCGGAGACTAGACAGCAGTCTGCCAAGATGGATTTCCAATTGCTATAAATGTCAATGCAAAGGTCCACAGGAAGTCCGAGCGAGTGCATGTGCAATAAACAATGGCCTATTAGATCCAGGCTCAAATCTTGACTATTGGTATTGGTTTATTATTGTCACTTGTACCGAGGTACAGTGAAAAACCTGTCTTACAAACCGATCATACAGGTCAATTCATTACACAGTGCAGTTACATTGAGTTAGTACAAAGTGCATTGATGTAGTACAGGTAAAAACAGTAACAGTACAGAGTAAAGTGTTACAGCTACAGAGAAAGTGCAGTGCAATAAGGTGCAAGGTCACAACAAGGTAGATCGTGAGGTCATAGTCCATCTCATTGTATAAGGGAACCGTTCAATAGTCTTATCACAGTGGGGTAGAAGCTGTCCTTAAGTCTGGTGGTACATGCCCTCAGGCACCTGTATCTTCTACCCGATGGAAGAGGAGGGAAGAGAGAATGTTCCGGGTGGGTGAGGTCTTTGATTATGCAGTGGGGTCTTTGATTTGACTATTGTTAAGAAGCCATGGCTATTATCTTCATAACTTGGAAAAACTGAATTTATTCAAACTTAGTCTTTTAATCTTGAAAATAACTAGGCATAAATAGTTGTGAAGTAATGAATGAACATACTACAATATTTACTAATGTTAAAACATAACATTGATTAAAATTTGGCAGCAGACACAGGCCCACAGCAACTGGCTTTATTGTAGCCAGTCCAATACATTTCAAGTTTCAGTGATAAATAGCATGTGCCCAGCAATCTGCATTTTGATACGCCTACCTCTGGTCTAGACAGTCTACATGAAATCAGTTTTCTGCACAAAAACATGCTGGATTGTAGTGGAGAATAACTTGGGATAGGATTTATTTAATTTACTTATTACTATTATTTTCACAACCAATGCTCCAAGCATAATGGAATTTGTACTCCTTCCCACCTCTAATTTCTTCAGTAGGCTACTTTCACCGTGTTGTACATTTTCCCTTCTAGTTTCCTGATATCTACATCCTGTAGCACAAATTTAATGCAGATGGATTGGAGTCTGACATTCTATTGATTGGTGCCAACAAGTTATAGATACAGCCAGCTGTTCGACCTTTAGAAATAATCCTTCGGAAATATTTTTTTGCTAGCACAATAAAACAAAGTAATAAATGCAAGGTTCAGTTTAGTACAAAATAAAAGAACCATAATTAGGGCCTGTCATGGTAACAACAACACCACGTTTATTTAGTGCCTTTATTGTTTAAGAGTGTCTCAAGGTGCTTTACAGGACATCAATTCACAGGTGACCAAAAACTTGGAGCAGAAATAGGGAAATAATGTGGTGTAAAAATTCCAATGTCTAGGAACTAAATAGCCACCCAGAGTGGGTTGAAGAGAACTGGAAATGTGCAGATCTGAGAGGGATGTAGGACAGGAGGATGGGGAATAGTGAAGGTACAGATGAAAACCTGCATGCATCTGTGGGGAGGAAGAATTAAAATTTGAGGTTGTCATCTGAACAGGGAAGAGTTAAAGACACAAGTTAAGTTTCCAGATGCAGAGAAAGTGGGGAGGCCTGTGAGAGGATGGAAGGCAGGGATGATAATGCAGGATAAATGAGGATGGTAAAGAGGTTAGTGAATAATAAAAGATCTGTCTCAAGGAAGTGTAAATAGAACAATTACCTAAAATTAATAGCAGAAACAACTGAATGCTTAAAACATGAAATTTAAATCCTGAAACTGCTGATCATTTGAAATCGCTGAACTGATTGTTTAATGTGGAAGACTAAATTGTGGGAAGTTGTTGAAGCTTATGTTGAACTTCATTGGAACAGTTGGAGAAGGTCAAGTACCAAGAGGTCAGAGTTAGGATGTGGGTAGGGAGGGCTGCTCCCTAACCTGCTGACTTTTCCAGAACTTCTTGTATTTTTTTTAGAATTTCCGATGTGTGTACTATTTTGCTTTTGGGTCATCAGAGACGTGGAATTGTGAAACTTACCATCCTACATATATTACAATGGAAGACAACATATGCATTTATTAATTATGACCCAATTATTGCAGGTCTTCCATTAGTTTGACCAAAACCAGTTTAAAAAAAACACACTATTTTTTTTAAACTGTAAAAAATTACAACCAAACCAAGAGAGCATTATTTATTTCTATGGCATTATTATTTCTCACAGAATATATTAAAATCACCCCTATCCCCAATATTAATTGGAATCTGACTTTCAATGGCAGGAGTTGGAGGTAGGGGGTAGTGGAATTTCTCATGGGAAACAGAAGTCAACACAGCTCTAAATCTGCAATCACAACTGAACTGAACCAATTCACTTTGAATTCTGGGTTTCATGCTTCCAAGCTTTCAATTCTCAACTCCCTACGACACAATCTCAACTGCATTTTAAAGAGCCAATGTATAGATAGATGAATGGTGCTTTAGCAAGGGTAATACCAGAATTCAATGATGCATCACTATTATTATTGGTGAGTGCAACAGGGAGCAGAAGAGATCTCACTTTCCATAGCAACGGGGGAAAGCTGTCATTCTTATCAAAAAGGTGTGATTGGACAAAACCATGTTGGTATTGAGGGCTTAGATGCAATATGGCAAGTTCTAATGATGTCACCAGGTCCAGAAAAGTAAACTTCTCTGTTGAATCAATTCATGACAGAGCGTACATCTATATAACCACCAAATACTATGACTGTTAGTAGGACTTATCTGTAGTAGTGCAAAGCTCACAAGTAGACACAGCACAGCTGAGAGTCACTTGTGGAGAGTCTGTCCGAGACAGATGGGTGAAGTCTTCCTCAACTTTGCATAGCTGGACATTTATATTAAATCTGACTGAGAAAAATGCTAAGTGAACTGAACCAGACACTGCCACACTTAACACACTTAGTGGGGAGGATGGGAAGAAAATTACAAAATAAAAAGTACTAATTATGCAGAGGAACTGGAAGGAATTTGGAAATTTTTAATTAAATTTCCAATAACAACAGCATTTTTGATGGCTATCTTATTTTAAATAATCAGGTCTATTACACATTGTAAACAATGTAATTTACTATTAATGGCATTGCCTCAAACTACATAGTATTGTAAAATATTATGCAGCACACTAATACTTGATGCTTGAGTTTAAATTTGCACTATGGAAAAAATACCTAATGCTTATTACATGGATGACACATTCCCAACTGAGCAGAACAGAGGCACAGTTGGTGGACACTGCCCCACAGCACCTGAGACCTGGGTTCAATCCAGGCCTCAGGTGCCATTTGCATGGAGTTTGCATGTTCTCCCTGTGACTGTGTGGGTTTTGTCTGTATGATCCAACTTCTTCCCACATCCCAAACATGTGCGAGTTGGTAGATTAATTGGCCACTGTAAATTGCCTCTTGATGAATGGTAGAATCTGGGCTAAGTCAATGAGAATGTATGAAATTAATGTAGGATTAACATAAATGAGTGGTTGATAGTTGATGCAGACTTGGTGGGCCGAAGGGCCAATTTCCATGATGTATGTGTATGTTCTGGCTGAGATACCATTGTACCACACTATGCTCAACAAAAAGGTGCAAATCTGTGATTCATTTGAACAATTATTTTTTTCCCCCAAACTTGGCTATTCCATGACAGCTTTTTTTTTAAAAACATAAAACAGAAGACTGAAGATAAAACAATTTTTTGTTGAATGTGAACATGGAGAAGGTTGATTAGCCAGAACTAGAACATCTAAAATAATGGAATCTTCCTCATGCCTCTTGAATGGTAGACGTTACAGATGTCAATTTTTTCTAAGTTCAAACAACAACCTACTTTTTACTTCCAAATTATGTTAAATAAAATATTCAAATTAAGCCTTTTGTTTATTAATCTGCATGCCCCTCCAGCCCACACAGTTCATTTTTTCCATTCTCCATTGTATAATATCCTATGTTTGAGTCACTATTAAAATTATGCCATATTTATAGTGGCTACTTTTCTACAACTAGCTTGCAAGAGTTAAAGACAGATAAACAACATGCGTGTTTGCCTGTTTTTACATCGTCAGGGCATATGAGAAAAGCTTTACTATCAAATGTTACTTTTGAAGTGCAGTCAATTTGTTGCCTAGTGCAATTTCTCACAAATAACAATCAGAGTATTTTAAATTATTTTTCAACGCTGCTGGTTGGGCATATTAATTGGTCTGGGGTTCAGGTACAATAGCAAAATATTAATCTCTGTTTTGATCTGCTTTTAGTAACTTCTGAGGAGTTCAAATAAATTATCTAAGATCCACCTTAAAAATCAACACTAAACGCAAAGTTTAAAGCTTAAATATTCAGTTAGTCTTCCAGGCCAGTGGCCTGACATGAGAACTGAGGAAAAAGTCTGAAATGAAACAACTCTGAAGTTGCAGAGTAAGTGGAGATAGACAGATAGAACAAAACAGAAGGTCTGTGATAGGATGGAGACCAAGATCGTTTTTGGTAAATACTAAAAACGTGTAGCAAGACAGAAATGAATGTAAGTGATTATGGTAAAAGAGACATCCGAGACATCCTCCTCAACAGACACTGCTTGATTTGCTGAATATTCCCAGCATTTTCTGTTTCTTTTTATATTAAATATTGTGACCAATAGTTATTTCACTAATGGTGCATAAACACTGAATTGGTGTTAAATTATTATTTGAAACAAGTTAACAAAGCTCAGATATTCAATTAATCTCTCTTTTGATAGGATATGATTAATAAAATATGGAAGCATTCATGAAATCAGACTAAAGAAATAGCTTTTGTTATATTCAAATTAGTTCATGAAAATTTAAAACAAAATATAACATTATGGTGCGACAGACTTATCATGTGTGATGTAGATATCAAAGAGCAATGAATATGCAAAAAATATCAAGTTAATTATTCAAAAAATCTATGAATGAAGGTACTTGGCAATTTATTTACTCATTAGTTTATGGATATGCAGATATGCTGTTCACTGTAATCTGGCAAATTTAACACTATACTATGTTGTTGACAATTTACTTTTGTCAACTCATCTCACATAATTCTGAAATTCATAAGTATGTCTGCAAAGTTGAAAGATACTGGTTATATCAATAACCTGGAACAAAAAAATATTAAAATCATGGGTGTTTATTTAAAACTGATTTATATGTAAACAAATTTATAAGAAAAAGAACAATTTTCAGCTGCAAAATTTCTTAAAGGTTTTTTAATTTTGTGCCATTGATTAAAGAGTATGTGGGCCTATTGTTAAAAAAAAATCAGCAAGGAATTTCACTGAATTCTTATGGCTTGATTAAAACTTTTCTTTTTAACTGCATGTCAGTATGAATGATTTATTATGCTTGATGGCCACTTTGATGGTTTCAAATTAATAATATTTGCATCACTTCTGGAAGAATTTATGATGCATAACCAAGATATAAATTTGAAAATAGATTTCTCATTTGAAAATAATAAGCACAAGAATGAAGGTCAAATTCCTTGTTTCAGGATTAGATTAAAGTAAAATAGAAAATAGTAATTGGATGATGAGTTTGATTGTTAAAGCAACCTTATTTAAGCCTACATGCCATTCAATATCATAATTTCCATTTCAAGAAGAAACAAAACGGTCATTTGTTTAAATATCTGCAATGTTTAATTGGCTTGCTTTGAGATTATAAATGTAAATTATAAATTCAGCAGAACTGGTGTATGTTTTTCCAAAAAAAATGGGGATTTGCCACTAGGGTTGAGGAGGTTATTTCATAATCAATGCAGCATCTTAAAATGTAGCTTTATACATCAGCATGGAAAAACAAAACAATTTTAATCACAGCATAACTAATTTTGAATTACAGCACCACATTTTTCCACAATGACACACAATGGAAACTTGATGTAGTATATTCTAAGGCTTTGTATCAGTATACAAATTTCAACAACACGAATACCTTTGAGCTGCCTGAATTGATACAAACTTAAATTTCAAACTTATGAAAGCAAGATAAATCTACTGTGAATACTTTCAGTTTCAACTGCTGTATATTTTCTTCAGAAAAACTCATACTCTAACCATAAAATAACCCAATTTGCTTACAGGCATAAATGTCTCCTTCCTGATACCCACTTTTGGTTTTGCCTGGACAACTTGGCCCCAGACTCCATAAATAGACCAAATGGCTGAATGTCAGAGGTGAGGTGAATGCAACGGCCCTTGGTATCAACGAGCCCTGGTAAAACTGAAGTCAATGTGAATCAAGAGGAAAACTCTCCGCTGGCTGGAGTCATACCTCACACAAAGGAAGATGGTTATGGTTGTTGAAGGCCAATCACCTCAGTCCCAAGACATCACTGAAGGAGTTCCTCAGGGCAGGGTCAAAGACCCAACTTCTTCACTGCTTCATCATTGACCACTTTTCCACTATTAGGTCAGAACTGGAGAAGTTAAGTTCCACTTGCAACACCTCAGCAAATGAATCAGTCCTTGCCTGCATGCAGCAGCAATATCTAGACAACATTCAGGCATGAACTGATAATTGACAATTAACATACGCTCCACAAGAGTGGCAGGCAATGACAATCTCTAATAAGACAGTGATTAAGTACTTACCCTTGACATTTAATAGCATTACTCTCACTAAGTCTCCCACCATCTTGGGGTCACCATTGATCAAAAACTCAACTGGACTGAGCACATATATACCATGGCGACAAAAACAGGTCAGAAGCTGAGTATTCTGTGGTGAATAATTTGCCTCCTGACACCCCCAAAGCCTTTCCACCATCTACAAGGTACAAGTCTGGAATGCTCTGCACTTTCCTGGGTGACAGTAGCACTAACACCTCTTATCAGGACAAAGCAGCCCACTTGATTGATACCTCATCCACCACTCTAGAGGTTCATTCCTGCTACCACCAGTATACAATGACTGCCAAGTGCACCATCTAGAATGTTCACTCCAGTTACTTGCCCAGGTTCCTCCATCAGCACATCCCAAAAGAACACAGGCAGCAAGTGCATGTGAACACCATCACCAGCAGGCTCCCCTCCAAGCTGCATATCATCCTGACTTGGAAATATATTGCTGGCCCATCATCATCCCTGGGTCCCTATCCAACAGCACAGCGGGAGTACTTTTACCAGAAGGACTGCAGCAGTTCAAGAATGCAGCTCAACACCACCTTCTCAAAGGCAATTAGGGATGGGCAATAAATGCTGCCCTTGTCAGTGGCACCCATATGCCAAAAGAACTATGAATAAATAAAAAAAAGTAGCTTAAATGATGTCACCTACAGGGAGCCACCTTGTACATTCTAGAATAATCGTATCAAGAATTGTGAATTAAACCCAGATTAAGAGTCATTCGCAAACTCAGAAAGTACATTATCTGAAGGGAAGTATTCAAGTGCTGATAACAATATGGTTACCTGCTGCTGAAACCTTCACCTTTGTTATCACTAGACTTGATTCCTTCAATGTACTTCTGATTGGTGTCCCTTGTTCTACTGTCTGTAAACTAGAGGTCATTTATCCACTGCTGCTAGTATCCAAACATGCAGTAGCTGTCGCTCAGTTATTACCCCTGAGTTCACCAACTCAAGTTGGCTCATGGTTAAACAATGACTTATTTTAAAAGTTTTCAACCTTGTTTAAAAAATTGACCCCCTGCCCCTACATGACATGGCTGATCCCCATCTTTGTAGTCTCTCACAGCCCTACACCCTCTATGCCTCTCCAATTTCAATCTTTAAAGCATCAGCAAATTTAACATATTACTACGCCTCCAGTTAGGCCCCACTCTACCTCTGTTTTTTCTTTAGGATGCTCCTCAGCAACTAACTCTATGACTCTCAGCTATCCTCATATCTCCATAGGGTGCTCAGTATTAAAGCAGTTGAATTACTCTCCAATGAAGTGCATTAGGGCATTTTAATATATTAAAAGGTACTATGCAAGAACAAATTATTATTACTTAATAGGTTCAGAAAGGTTTTCTAGATTAATCTGAGAACACCCACTTTTAAAGAAGTCACCTTGGGTCACCTCCTGGCAGCATTATCATTGAAATCATCACATATGGCAAGGTTGAAATTCAAGGTGCTCTTGATGAACAAAAATTTAAAACAATTTTTTTTATAAAAGGAGAAAGCAAAATCTAGTGTCTGGGTTCCTTAAGTGTGACTGCATAGATCATGAAGAATTGAAAAGAGGCATTGTCATTCCTCCATCGTAAAGATCTGGTTATCAAAGAAATTTGAAGTCCAAAAAGTACCATCAGGATTTTCCTTCTCCATTAACCAAAAAGGTTATGGGTTTAAATTCTAATGAGATTAGTGTACTCAGCTAATTACTTGAACTTCATATATCTGTAACCAATTTATCCGTAGAATCTTAATAAAATAGGGAATACATTTCTGGGCAAGTCAATCGAGGCAAAACCAAGGAATAAATTTACATAACAGATGAAATGACAGGTGCAGATAAGGAAAGGCTGGTGATGTGGGCAACTGTTGTGTTTGCGTCTGGATAATTAATATGGACCAAGTAACATCCTTTATGCAATGACCCTTAAAGATAGACAAAACCTCAAGATTCAAGTTTGTGTTCACTACAGATAACATAGCTTCAGGTATTTCTAGATCACACCTATGCCTATTGACCTCATTTGTGTGTGCTACTGGTGCTGACTTGTTCCAATTAATGGATAGATAGTTGATTGGCCAACTTAAGGTCCAATCACATGACAACTATCTTAACCGTTGCTGCTGTGATACTTGGTGATAAGTCATTGAAAATTATGCTTCAAAACATTTCTCTCTTTCCAGGCCTGCACAACAAAGATATTTAGTTTATTTAGTTTTCAGAGCTTAAGAAATACTAGGACTGTTACTATTTTAATTATCCTTTATCTTTTGAGGGAAACAAATTTTTGGCAAAGATGAAAAATTTTGCAATGTCTAGATTTCTGATTTAATGTACATCAAGCTTTTAGTGGCACAGGCATAGCAACTGAATTATCTTATGTTTGGTCCTTCTGATGCGTTATATGTGGGAAAAGTATGTGTTACTTTGTGGAGATTGCTTCTTTTCTGCTCAAGTACATTGCCAACATGTCTGCCACCTGAGCAAACCTTTTGAACTGCTTTGCTATGCTAGGACTTTTGGCAAGATGTGTGGGTAAACAATGCTCAATTTTAAATTACAGATATAGCATGATCACCAGCTTTAACCACATGATAACAAGATGACTGAATAAGATAACAATTCATCGTTCAGTAAGAGGTGTAATAACATATGTGCAGTTGTAAATATTTTAGTAGTATCAATTTAGGGCACAGAATGGCATCAAAGTAGAGAGCAATGGACTGATGGGTAAAATAGGCTATTGGGCAAATTAAGCAAGCATGCCGAGAATCATTATATCACAGAAAGGGCCAATCAGCCCACTGGCCATATCAGCTGTTTGTAGAACAATCCTGTTCTTCTCCCATACCCTTGCAAATTATTTTTTCTTCAAAGACCTGTCCAATTCTCTTCTAGAAGCCTTGACAAAACTATTTCCACCACACTCACAAGCATGGGTTCTAGATCATAAATAATGAAGATTTCCCACACATCCCTGCAGTGTCTTTATCCCCATCACTTTGAATTTGTGATTCCTAGACCTTGAACCATTTGTTAATTGGAGCAGCTTCTGCCTGTCTACCCTATCCAAACCCATGATGATGATGATGATGATGTACCAGATTGTCTCTGAACCTTCTCTGCTGTAAGAACAGCTCCAGCATCTCCAGTTTAATGGACAAAGTCCCTCTTCCCTGGAAAAATACTGGTTAAATCTTTTCTACTCCCTCTGTTGAACCTACACACTCTTCCTAAAGTGTGGTGACTAGAATTGTACATAATGTTCCAGTTGTGACTTCCAGTGTTTTATAAAGAATTAATACAAACTCCCTACTTTTATACTCTATGCCTGCATTTCAGAAGCCTGGATCTGATATGCTTTACTAAATACCTCGTCAACATGTCTTGTAACTTTCAAAAATTAATGCAAACTTGCACTGAGGTACTGTTGTTCCTGCATTTACTTTAGAACTGTGCCATTTAGTCTACATCACTCACATTATTTCTGCCAAAACGTACAGCTATTTTCCTCGATTATGAAATTAATGCATTCCTGGAAAATGTTTTGTGACTTGTAATGTCATGAGGTGACACCTGACACTGGAATTCAGGATTGGTAATGTGGATCACATATGAAACTGTACTGTCAAATTTTTTGACTGACCTGGTTTGATGACTCTGGGTAAAATCGAATTTTGTGAGGTTTGTGCCTAAAAGGCAGGTGCTACTTGATCCAATTACTGGTCACATTGCTGTTTATCTGACTTCAATGGCTCATATAACAAATACAATTTGCTGGTTAGCTACACTGTTTGGCTTAAGAGTACGTTATGGGGACATGCTTGCAAGAGAAAGCTTGCTAGATGTCCAAAGTGACAACTTTGTAATTTAGCAGAGGAGAAGGAAATCTCCTATAATTGCCATTCTATGTCACTGCAGTCATGCCCTTCTAAATCAAAATGTATATGTTCATCAACCTTTAAAACTAAAAACTTGCTGCACAAAACATAAGGCATCAGGGCAAATTTGTAAATACTCATAATTAAGTAATTGTAGCAAACAATATTTTCATTATTTTCTTCCTCATAGTACAATATTAATTTTATCTTATTAGCTTCTGCACTTAATACACAATAGTTTGCAGCTTAAAGAATACCACGTATAAAAGATTAATTAGTTTTAAGTGGTATCATTAGCTCATACACAGCATGTGCAAAGCAGACATTTGTTTGTGTGGGCATTTTGCATAACTAGATTGCGTGTCTGAAATATAATACATTTAATATAAATTCTGACTCGGTTAAACAAATCTGTTATTCATTCTAAGAAGGCGCTGAAATGATTCCAGCTCCTTCCAACCAGTCTGGAGCACAAGTTTATGAGTTTAACAAAGTGGTACTTTTCAGATAAAACTGAGAGTAGTAAAACTTTATTCAGATATCTTCTATAAGATAATTGTTTCTTTAATATAATGTTTCTTGGTGGAATTGAATTCTGGATGTTTAAAATACAACTGAAAAAAGTTCACCTTTGATTTACAGATAAATACTGTGCTGAAGAAAACAACAACATTCGTGTTTCAGCAGGTTTTGTCACATAGCCAAATGTCTAGTGTGAAGCATCAGTGATCAGTGGTTTAATGGTTTTAGACATAGTTTAATGAAGGTCAACATTATGCAGCCTCATAGCAAAAAAAAACAGAATCTGGCAAACTGAAAAGAACAGGGGAATATTTTAAAGCTGTGGGTAATGAAAAAGCCCATGCTGAACACAGCAAGACATGGACAATATCCAGGCTTGGACTGATAAGCAGCAAGTAACATTCACACCATGCAAGTCCCAAGCAATGACCAAAGAAAGGAATGTATAACCATGAACGTATTACTATTGCTCATTCCCACACCTCAAGAATTGTCTCCCCCTCCCCCCAGCAATGCAACACCACCAAACAGAAACTCAACCAGCGACTTGAGCACAGTACTTACTCCAGGTTGGGTATGATCTGTGGTGGGTTGGTCATGTCCTGTCTCTGGTAAGCCTTTCCACCATTTGCAAAGTATCTCAATGATGTCTACTTCTCTGATGGAAGAAACGCAGCAATATGCAGGACAAAGCATGTCCCTTGACTGGCAATTCTATCACCTTAAAAATTCATTTCCTTTTATCACCAGAGTAACAGGACTGCAGTGTGCACCATCTATGGGATGCACTGCACCAACTTGTCAAGGCTTCTCTGACAGAGTCTCCCAAGTCCTTGACCACCACAGCTAACGGCATCCGAGTGCACTATCCTAGTTTGGACATATAGTCATTGTTCTTTAATCACCACAGAGGTGCCTGTAAAACAGCACCACCATTATATTACCTGCACTACTCACACTGCAGCAAATCAAGGCAGTGGCTCACCACCACCTTCTCCAGTACAATTAAGAATCAACAGTGAATGCTCCCCTTGCCCATGACACCAGAGAATGATTTTTGTTTTAAAAACTATAGGGAATTTTCTTTTTAAAATGCAAATAATACACTGGAAAGTTGTTGCAAAAACAAAGTTACTGAAACTTAATATGATACAATTTATTTCTAATTTGATATCATATTTTTTGTATTATATCTGCCGTCCATTATGTCTGCCAATTATTAAGGGTGCTGCACTGGTATCAATATACTGGATTATGCTAGATCCAGTTTGTGTTAAGTACCATCACTCACAATATGCTTGGGTTCCTAACCAAGCAGCACAAGTTTTAATCCAAAGCTGAAAATCAAACAGAAAGCAATAACTATTGATATGCTACTTCAACAATTTTTCAAATGAAATTTATATGATCTGTCTCTCAAATTACCACATCAGATGACTTTAAAAATTTTAATATTTTCTCTGCCTTTTCGTAAATGTCCTTTTACATTTTCATGGTGCCAATTCAATAACCTCACCCAAATGGTTATTCTTCATGCATTAGTCTTGATATAATGTTTAGAGTTAAAGTGCACATTAAAAGTAAGCCAGGTACAGCCTGAGTGGGATGCCATGCAAATTGATAAAAATCATCATCTATGACTATGCCAAAAGTTGAGCAAAATAGCCTCAATTTTAACAACATTTCACTACAGGTTAGGAAGTTGTGGGCATGCTATGTTGGCACCGGAAGCGTGGCGACACTTGCGGGCTGCCCCCAGAACACTATGCAAAAAGACGCATTTCACTGTGCGTTTCGATGTACATGTGACTAATAAAGATATCTTAATCTTTCAACTCATCTCAACTTCAGTTTGCTATGTACAATGTAAAGCAGCAACAACTGATTGAAATTCCAGAAAATAAACAATAGCGGATGGTGTCAAGTAGGAAGTCACCCATGATTGTAGGTGGTGTAGATAATGAGAAGTAGAAGATGAAAACAAAATACACCAAAGGGTGCAGAAGCAGCACAGCAAAGAGCAGGGCTGCAAAAACAAAAAAAAATGATTCAGTCTACTTGACTTGGTGCTTCCATATTTTAGGACCTTTCAGCCACTATTTCAAATATCTATTTAATTTTCCCTTATTGGCTTTTCCTGTACTACTTCCCCAGACAGCCTATTCCACATATTCAGCATCCTTTGCATCATACAAGAGGAATATTATTATAGGATCAGATAGAACTCAAGGAAGATACGTAAGAGACAGTATCTGTGGTATTGCACTCTTGGATGATCTTAACCAAACCTTTGATCAATAATGATACTTCTAAACATAAGTAAGAAACTGTATTGGGACAGGGAACAGGTAGCTAAGCAACCTAATGTTACTTCAACAATTTTTCAAATATTGGGGGCAGGCACGGTAATGTAGCAGTTAGCGTAACGCTATTACACCACCGGCAACCCAGGTTCAATTCCAGCTGATGTCTGTAAGGAGTTTGTATGTTTTCCCTGACGACTGCTTGGGTTTCCTCCGGGTGCTCCGGTTTTCTCCCACATTCCAAAGACGTACAGGTTAGGAAGTTGTGGGCATGCTATGTTGGCACCAGAAGTGTGGCAACACTTGCGGGCTGCCCCCAGGACACTCTACACAAAGACGTATTTCACTGTGTGTTTCAATGTACATGCAACTAATAAAGAAATCTTAAATCTAATGTTCAGGATTTTGGAGAAAGAGCAGGTTAAGGATAAGGTTGTTATTTACAAGGACAGGACAGGTTATAACTGCCACCATCAGCCCAAGAACTAAGATAAGCTCTTCCAGTATTCCTGCAAAAATGACAGCAAGGATGCCAGCTGTGTTTTGAATGCCAAGTAACTATTTAGTTGGCTAGGAAACTAATTCTGGAACTGTCTGGATCATGACTCTTAGCGAGGAAGGTTCTATCTGGATATTTTCCATGTTTACCGAAAGGCTCAAAAGTCTGAAAACAGTCTATGACATAGTTTTTCTGGCTGCTTTTTGTATGTTCTCATCAGCTGTTGTCTGGAAAGGGAAGAGATACAGTTCTTCAGGTTCAGGTGTACAGCATTTCACTTCAAAGAAAATTAAAGAGGGACTGGAAACTAAGGCTAGTATCTTGTACTGGTATAACATGCTTACTATCTGGAAACTTATTTTGTGGCTCTTCCATCTGCTCAGCTAAAAGAACTAGTCTTTTACTTCTGTGATTCCATGCCAGTCTTTGGGCATACTGCCTGAAAGAATGTGGGTAATGTGTCTGCCTTAATTTTCCTTTCCGAGAACCTTCATCTTAGGCATACAATTTAGCGTTAATGGGGACGTTTCCAATATTAGCTTAATGGGATTACATCCAGATTCAAAGAACATAGATATTTTGTACAAAAAAATTAATCTGAGTGCATTCAGATGTAGAAGTGTGTCTGTGTGTGTCTGTGGGGGCGGTGGGGAGGAAAGAGGGTTAGGGTGGAGATGACCAGCTACGATATGTTGTTGCAGAAGTGGTAAACTGCTAGGGTAAAATAGGGCATGTATGTCATGCCAAAGGGTCTGAATGGTGCTAAAAAATATTCCTCATTAACTAGGTTCGTTTTATAAAGTTAATAGTACAGAACATTTGATTCTAAACAGTCTCATGCATAATATGGACTAAATTGCATTTCGTGAACCCCTTTTCTTCTCGATCACCAAATAATCTCTTGCCAAATGAAGGATATAATAATTGGAAGACAGATGCCCACATTTCAATGTCAATTAGAGGAAAGTAATGTACTTTAGGTACTGATGCCATTTAAAATAATACTTGGTAAAGCTGCTAAGCTGGACAAAGATCTGCAAAATTTGTTTGTCTGGACAACATTTCTCAGAGTAAAGCGAGGCTGTGAATACTGAGAAATCATTTTTTGTACATTTGGCACCCAATTTCAGCATCTATCATTGCTAGGCAGAGAATGAAGCTTATTATAGTCTCCCAAACATCTGGAAGAGCACCTTGTCAATTTGGCTAAGTTGGTAGCATTTTTGTTTCTTGAAGTCATAAAGTTAGAGTTTCCGGTCTTGGTTCTGGACATAGTCTAGACGTACACTTCAATGCAATACCAATTTGCGCAGACATTACAGATCCTAAAACTACTTTTTTTTTTAAGCACCAGAGTAGACCATTTGGATAACATTTTCCTCTTAAACACCATCAACAAAAACAGATTGACTAGTCAATTCTCATTACAGTATGTGGTACATTTGTTTGTAAAATATTGGTATATTATTGTCACTTGTACTGAGGTACAGTGAAAAGCTTGTCTTACAAACCGATCATACAGGTCAATTCATTACACAGTGCAGTTACATTGAGTTAGTACAGAGTGCATTGATGTAGTACAGGTAAAACAATAACAGTACAGAGTAAAGTGTCACAGCTACAAAGTGCAGTGCAATAAGGTGCAAGGTCACAACAAGGTAGATCATGAGGTCATAGTCCATCTCATTGTATAAGGGAACTGTTCAATAGTCTTAATGCAGTGGGGTAGAAAATACCCTTCAGACTAGCTTACATGCACAGGGAACACACTTCAAGGCACTTTCATTGATATGAATTGGGTTGAAACGTCCTGAGAAGTGTTAAAAGGCTCTGTATAAATTAGGTTCAATTAACCACACATCTAACTTTAATTTTAATAATTCAGTTGGTGAATAATTTTGTCTTCAAAACTTATATCACTTTAAAACTGCACCTGACAATTTATTGTATTCATCTTCATTGGGTCCAGAATCCAAAAATGAAAGGACACTAATTCCCCAAAGAATGCTTCATAAGAATACTGTCCCAAAACACCCATGAGTCAAAACTCTGTCTTCCCTGAAGATCTATTAATTCTGTTTTGAACACTAGAAAATCTTGGACCCAACTTTGAGACTGATAAGCAGCTTACAGGATTGGATTTTCTGAAGAAGTTATTCCTTGTTCAAAGGGCAAGCATTATTAAATCTAAAAGTAAGCTACACCTCAGTCTGATATTTTGAGGCCTTTGAAATAGTTTCAAATTCATATTGAAATAAATAACATAAGAACATTATAGCAGGTAAAACCTTCTGGAGGAAAAAGAAAACACCCATTTCTGTGTTACTATTTTGAAAACAATACACACAATTTCTTTTATATTTAGATCATTAGTTTCGAATTTTGCATAGGAGAGAATTTTGAAAAATCAGAGTCAAACTGCCCAAAGGTTTCTAATCTGAGCTGAGAATGGGCAAGTTTCCTGTCATTACACCTACTACAAAAGTTTGTCTGAACAACTGCAAAAGTCTTCCATTGCCTTAATCAAAAAGTTATTTATGACTACTCTAAACCAAGGCAAACCAATGTCTTTAAAACAATGTTCAAAAATATTTGGAACAGTATTAACATCTATTTCTATTAACTTTCTTGCATTGCACATGCATCTACTTTCTTCCTGCGTCTTGTTTACTGCAGTACCTAATGAGTTACTCAGTCACTTCAACTTACATGGAACAAACGTTGTACTCCTGGTGCCAGTTGCTTTGCCTTTATAATCCAAACCACAGGTCTTGGGGAATTCAGCACAAATACCAAAGGTTTCTGATGGACTTCAACTGAGAAAATGGGTCTCAAGTTCAGTGTCACCTTTGGGAAGAATGAAAGAGAGCCATTGTCATTTATTATGGCCAAAAATTGCTTTAAAATTCTTACATAAATTCATTTATTGCATAATTTTTGTGATCATCTTTACTGATGTTAGCCATCAATCAAATTGCTATCTTTGTGAAAGGTTAATAAATACACGCTCCACACTTTTGTGAGATCTATCAGACTTAAATATAGTGATCAACTCAAAATTATCAAGAATGTTAGGATGTAAAATGAGTCACCTTTCTATTATTCTGAAGAGTATTTTCTGCTATCTGTCAAAAGGGTTATATTGTTCATTAGTGAAAAAGATATTCCTCACATAATTATTTCAACTAGAAGTCATAATAATGCTAGAGTATATGGAATCAGAAACTCAGAAAATGCAGCAAAAAACATCAAGAGAATGATGACCATTTTCGTAAGTTACATTAGTATTCACATAGCCGTGGCCATTTATAATAGTTTATCCCAGTCAATACCTCAAAACTTTCTTCACTAACTTCTGGTGACTTGTGACAAAATTGAGAGTATTCTCCCATAGTCTGGTTGAGCAGTCACAGGAGCAGTTTCAGCAAACACCCGAGACTCATTTATCACCATCTTTAATTATGTCCTGCGCCACGTGAGGAACAAGCCCACCAGAGGTGGCACAACAGTAAAATACAGTTGTAAGATTTTAGTACTACAATTTCTCAATTTACTCCAGACCTCAGTCTCAAGGCATTAGGTCAAATGAAGACAAAAAGAACTCCTGATGTGACCATTATTACCTTCCACCAGCTGATGTATCAATGTTCTTCCTTGCTGAACATTTTTGGAAGCAGATTGTACAATGGGTGGGGAATTTCATTGTCCATCACCCTGACAGCTCAATGGCATCACTATTAACTGAGCTAGCTGAGTCCTGATTGGGATTCCTGACAGTCTGGTGACAGAATCAATATCATCCTTGCCAATTGACCTGTTGTATATGCACCTGCCCATGACAATATTGGTCGAAGTGAATTCATAGGTCAGCCTTCATAGTAGAGGGCATCTTCCATGACGTAACGGGGATTAGACCTTTGAACTAAATAAGACTGATTTCTAATAAGGCTGAAGGTAGTGGTGAGCCATTGCCTTGATTTACTGTAGTTTGAATGGTGTAAAAATGTATCGTCTCACTGCCTGGCATATCTGTACTCTAACACAACTATTCTGTGACAAGTGGTGTACCACAGGGATCAGTGCTAGGACACTTGTTGTGATATATATTAATGACTTGGATGTGAATATAGATGGTGTGATTAGTAAGTTTGTGGATGACATGAAAGTTGGTGGATAGCAAGGAAGGTTGTCTAAGGCTACAGCAGGTTATAGATCAAATGGAAAGTTGGGTGGAACATTGGCAGATGGGACTTAATCCTGGCAAATAGAACTTAATTCTGACAAGTACAATACTAAGGAATGTAGATGAATAGAGGGTTCACTGAAAGTGGCAACACAAGTAGATAGGGTGGTGAAGGCAGCATATGGCATGCTTGCCTTCATAGGTCGGGGCATAGAATGTAACAGTTGGGACTTTGTGTTGCAACTTTACAAAATAGTGGTTAGACTGCACTTGGAGTATCAGATGCAGTTCTGGTCACCACACTAGAGGAAGGGTGTGGTTGCAGTGGAAAGAGTGCAGAGGAGATTCACCAGGATGTTGCTTGATTTGGGAGGACTTTAGTTCTGAGGAAAGATTGGATAGGAAAGCTTGGTTTGTTTTCCCTGGGGCAAAGAAGGCTGAGAGGCCACTTGATAGAGGTCTACAAAATTATATGAGGCATAGATAGGGTAGATATAGTCAGAATCTTTCACTCATGGTAGAGATATCAAAAACAAGAGAACATGGGTTAAGATGAGAGGAAAGAGTTTCAGAGGATTTGAAGGGATATTTTTTAAAAAAACCAAGTAGTAGTTTATTTCTGGAACTCAGCGCCAAAGAAGGGGGTGGAGTCAGATACAATTACTATATTTAAGACACATTTAGACAAGCGCATGAATAGGCAAGGCATAGAAGGATACAGACCTAGTACAGGCAAATGAGATTGGTGTAGATGGGCAAAAGGAACAGCATGGATGTGGTGGGCCAAAGGGCCCATTTTTGTGCTGTACAATTCTATGATTCAATAACTCTAATACAGGAGACCAATCCCAGTTCAAATGAGGAGTTTTGAATAGAACCAGGAACACCTATGAAAAGAAGTGCCATCTGGGCTAACAGTACTAAATCCATCCTGAGCAACAGAAGCAACATACTAGTGACAGATCAGAGTGATCCCACAACCACTGAAATCAAATAAAATTTCTATGCTCCCAAGGCAGTAGTTTCAGTAAAACAATGAATAGGACGAGAAGGTTCTATGAACTTTCCCATCCCCACTGCTGGCCATATGTGCAACAGAGATCTTCAATCATCTTCAGTCACCAACATACAACCATAGCCCACCTCCACCCCCCCCCCCCCAGATTTCTGAGAACTCCTATATCAAAATCAACAAATGTCAATTCAGAAAAAAAACATATTGGATCCAGGAAAGGCCATTGATTGCAACATCCTGGCCACGTGGTCCAGGACTTCTCATGCATCCAACTAATCTGCTCCAGTGCAGTTACATCAATGGCATTGATCAAATGAAGTGCCAATATGTTCAAGTATATCCTTCCTCACAAATTGAATTTGTCCAGGTATTACACCATTAGTCCAGTTCCACGATGTGGGGTAGCTTGTAGAGCTGTTGCCTCACAGCTCCAGTGATGCATTATAATCCCGACCTCCAGTGCTGTCTGACCTCTACCAGTGTGAAGTTTGCATGTTCTCCACGTGACTGCATGAGTTTCCCCCCAGGTTCACCAGGTTCCTCCCAAAGATGTGCAATTTGTTAGGTTAATTTGCCACTAGAAATTGACCCCATTGTGTAGGTGAGTGGTAGAATATGCGGCTGGGGAGTGGATGGGAATGCGGGGAGAACAAAATGGAATGAGTGCAAAGAGGTCAGTGTGGCCTCACTGGGCCAAAGGATCTATTTCCATGCTGTATATCCCCATGACTTTTCATTTACCATCGTTCTGCCCAATAGACCGCACCATTTTTAACTTCCTGTAGTCGAAAACTTTCCTCCTCACTGTTAACCACACAGCCAATATTTTTGTCATCTACAAATTTCTTCAGCATGCACAGTACATTAAAGGTCAAGTCATCAATACATTTTATAGGGACCACTGTGCCATACTTATCCCATGGGTAACATAGGCTTCCAGTCACAAAAACACCATCATACTTTGCTTTCTGCCACTGATACAATTTCGAAACCAACTTCCCACTCTTGGATCCCATGGACTCTTATTTTTTTTGACCAGCTGGCCACATGGGACATTGTCAAAAGCTTTGCTGCAATCCACGTAGACATCATCAAATACACTGCTCTCAGTCCTTGTTACTTCCTCAAAAGAAATCCAGTCTAGGTCATCAGAATCATCTCTCCCTCAACAAATCCATTCTGATCATCCCTGATTGATCCATGCCTTTAGAAACTAAGATCTATATTGTCCCTTAGAATTGATTCCAATAATTTTCCTAGTACTTAAATTAAGCTAATTTATCTTTTCCTCCCTTTTTAAACACAAGTATGACGCTACATAGAACATTAAAGTACAATACAGGCCCTTTGGCCCACGATGTTGTGCCTACATTTTATTCTGCTCTGAGATCTATCTAACCCTTCCCCCCCAACATCGCCCTCCATTTTTTAAAAATCATTGATATGCTAACAGCCCTCAAATTCACTGGTACTTCTCCGGTAGCCAGGGGGAATTGAAAAAATGTTAGAGCCTCTGCAATTTCTTCTTGTGTTTCTCCTAACAGCATGGGATATATTTCATCTGAGCCTGGCAATTTATTCCTTTTCAAACACGCTAAACCCCTTAACTTTTCCCTTGTTTTTATCCTGGCTAGTATTTCATACTTGTCTCCCTTAACTACAACATTGGCATTATCCCCACATTTTGTGATGACAGTTGCAACATTTTCAACAGGAACCTCACCCACATCCTCTGCTTCCACAGATGGGTTACATTTTTGCTCCCCAAGAGGCTCTACTTATTGCCTAGTCACCCTTTTGCTCTTTTTTTAAAACTTTTAAAACATCTTTGGATTTGGATTTTCTTTGCTGTTACACATCAGTATTGCTTCATACATTCTCCTCATTTGCCTAATTCTCACTTAATCTCACTTCTACTTTTTCAATACTCATCTTGCTTTCTGCTGTATTAAGGTGTTACTAAACTATGAACCATATTCTACTACTTTGTGGTTCTGCAGCACACCTTAAAAATAAAGTTGCCTTACTGAGAATCTACTCTTACCATAAAGCAATTAGTTATGTCAAAGCTGTCATGTGACATAATTTATGAAAGTTACCAATTTTACTTATGTGCAATAAATGTGTGCCAGAGACAAAAGTCCAAGTTTTAGAACTGGTAATTTTATTCAGGCAAGCCATGCACTCAAGATAAAATGCTGAAAACTCTAAAGTGGTGCTGGTCATCTGGCACAGGCTCTATTGCTCTGCTGCTTTTAGTGCTCAAAGCTTCCCCAAAGGGAACTGTCTGAAAGGCCCCTTTCATTCAGACAAGGTCCATCTTCTCAGATAACCACACTCACTGCCAGTTAAATAATCAGAGAGAGCATAATGCACTGCAAATTCAGGGCCACAGTGATACCAAATTTTGTAGTGCTTTCAACTCTACCACATACTCTCCTTAAACAATCTATCATGAGATAAAAATAAAAAGCTGTCTTAAACATTTTGATGATCTTTAAAAATATTCAGTTCATAGTACTTGACAGAAGGAAAACAGCATTACTGAATTTATCTGATGTAGTAAACCACTCAATAACATTAATACCATTCACGGAAGGATATGTGACAGTTTTCTGTAAACTCAACATGTATTCTGTTTGTCTTTCTACTCAGACAATAGCAACAAAATCAGAAGAAACTTTTCTTCAGAGGCCCCATAATAGACATACTTGATGTCAATAGGCCAAAGACAGCTGCACAAGTTTCTGTTTCCCAGGAGATGATGGTTTCATGGAAGGCTGAGAATTGCCACAGCAACCGACTATAAAAACAATTCTCTGATTCAGGCCTCCAGGTTCTGCTAAAGCAATTTGTATTGTATCACAAGACCAGAAAGAAATGTTGAAAGTGATCAAAGTAAACAGGGCCATTAAAATGCCATTTTGTTTCTCCCACAAAGGTGACAAGTCACAACCTGGAATTGAGTTACAACAGATGAAAGCTAGTGCATCCAATCTGTAAACTGATTGAACCGTTACCACTGAATGAGTCTAGCAATAAACCACTTCGTTGATCATTCATAACAACTACTAATTTACATTAATCGAAAGGCTTGGAAACATATTCCGAGTTATATCAGATTTCACTGCAACACAAGCTGTCTACACTTCAACAGCTGTTGTAAGCTGAACTACAAAAACTTATTTTCAGACAAATATTCCTCAGAAGTTATACGGAAGTAAAATGTTTTAGCTATGTGGTAATGATACAAAATATCTGGCAAGTGAAAGTAGGAAAGTATTGAAGCTTGCACCAAATTGGTGAAAGTGTGGCAAAAACATTAAAATGTATTTTCTAACAAAATAAATACCACTTTTTAAAGATCATCTGACAAATGTTAGTTGATGATACCGATAGGAATACAAACAGACATTGTCTAAAGTTAGCATGATCGTTTTATTTTGTGCTGTTTATAATAATTTCTTATCATCTACCAGCATTGTGCCTATTCTCTCCCTCATTTCCTCACTCCGCCAAGGTTAACTCCTCTCTAGCCAAATCCTTATCCCTCCCAAAATTAGGCTTTGTTTCTAAAGCTGGATGATAGATGGACAGTCAGGAGTAGCATTAAGGCATGGAATTGCACTTACAGCTTGCAATCGTGAACCGGATTTTCTTCCGTGCCCATGTTTTGCTAAAGAAAGAGTAATATAATTGTCAGTGATATAAGCAGATAGAAGAATGGCCATGAAGGAGGGGAGAAGAGGGAACACCGGAAGACAACAAAGAGTTTATAAGGAGCTATTTAGCTCATGGGTTGAACATGGTTGCAATATCAGTTCACTTAAGAGTTGGGGAATGGCAAGGAGATTCTGTAGATGCTTTGATATTCCTGCTGAATATATTCCAGCATACAGCTTGCTGTTTCAGCTTAATCTTAGTTTTCTACAGTTTCTTCTGTATTTCCCTAATCTGGAGCAGAAGTGCACCTGTTCACTAAAAGAGTGAAACAATTAATGAACAGGTCAGTAGAATTTTCTTCAGGCTATTCATTTTTTCCCTATCTTTATCCTTTTTTAATGGCCACAGTAACTAATCAATTTAGTTTGCTGGGAAAATATTTTGCTTTTCCATGCTTCTGCTTTTACTTTTATTCAACTTCTCACCTCTGCTTAATTTTGTAGACTGGGACCCAAATATTTAATCATTGACGTTTACTTTAGTCAACTGTTTCAACTGTAAATATTTTATGATCATTTTGATCTTTCAAAATTATGCTTACTAGCATAAATTTGCAAATGTTTTTTCTTCCCTGAAGGGACCAGCTTGGGAGTTCTAGTTCAAAGAATAAATGCAATATTATGTTACTGATTGGTTGCACATAGAGTGACACTTACAATTTCACCTTTAGTATAGTTTCTCGCAATCTTGAGACCACTTGCCACTTTTAACAGAGAAACAAAAGACTGCAGTTGCTGGAATCTCGATGAAAAACAGTATGATGCTAGAGGAACTCAGCAGGCCAGGCAGCGTCCATGGAGAAAAGCAGATGGTCAATGTTTCTGGTCAGGACCCTTCTTCCGGACTGAAGATAGGAAAAGGGGAAGCCCAATATATAGGAAGGAAGAGCAGAGCAGTGATAGGTGGACAAAAGAGGGGAGGCGACACAGGCACAAGGTATATGCAGGTAAGAGATAGTGATAGGTCTGCACCTGCCGAAACACTGACCACCTGCTTTTCTCCATGGATGCTGCCCGGCCTGCTGAGTTCCTCTAGCATCATACTGTTTTTCATCGAGATTCCAGCAACTGCAGTCTTTTGTTTCTCTGTTAAAAGTGGCAAGTGGTCTCAAGATTGCGAGAAACTATACTAAAGGTGAAATTGTAAGTGTCACTCTATGTGCAACCAATCAGTAACATAATATTGCATTTATTCTTTGAACTAGAACTCCCAAGCTGGTCCCTTCAGATAATAAGTTTTTCAATGTTCTTAGCAAACATGCTTGAGCCACAATTTATATTCAAATCCATGCTGGTAATAAATGTTGACTGACAATTCCTTTAAAATAGAAAACCATGCTTTATTCAAAGAACTGTCCATCATTTATAGAAAGTAATGATAAATATGAACTAAATTTGAACTTCTGAAAACTTGAGATTTCCTACTACCATTGACATCTACGAGTCTTGTCCAGTGATGGCACTTATAGTTCATTCCTAATTAGAGTTGACAATGCTGGATAGACATACTAATACAGGTTCCAACAGATGACCATCTGCATCTAACCACTCCACCCCACAATCTCACCATTGGTCATTGGGACTTCCATGTTCATGCATGTAGGTTTATCAAAATAACTGGATTGTGAATCAACTCTTAAGGAAATGGGCAAATCTTGACTCTCAGTCAACTGAAGAATTTCCCCATCAACAATCTTTATAGGACAAGTAAACTAACATAACTAAATTGGGTTATAAGAAAACAAATCAGAACTATTTCCTGATAACGTCAGGTCATGCTTTACACGTCCTTGGGACCAACAAGCATTTCTAGGGTCAGTGTAGAACTGGCAGGCTGGTCCAGGGTCGCAACTAAATGGAGCTCATTTAACATAGTGAATTGGCCAAGGAGGAAACTCATTCTAAAAAGCAGAACTTTCAGGGTTTTTCCTCTGATTTTGCTTTAAAGTGCTTAAGGCTGACTGGGCGGGAATGAATGCTAGAAATTCCAACACAATAAATGTCACTTTACAATAGTGACATTGTGCACTGAAATTTCTATTCCATGGTCTCACTGAGCATGACTCCATATCAGAAGCACAAAAATCACAAAGCGCCTTTTGGGATTTGTAAAGAATCTTAAAGAAATACATTTTGAAGGGAAAAAAAATGGGAAATATTTGCGAATTACTTACTTTTTACAAGTATTTGTCCGTTTGTTCCATTGGGTCCACGTCACCTCCCATCAGTCCCCCCCCCCCCCCCCCCCCCCATTTCCTGTCACCCACAACTTATTCTCTCTCACATGGCCATGATTCTTTTCCCACTTATTTATATTAATGGGTAATTTACAGTAGCCAATTAACCTTCAAAGAATTCACTACATATTAATGACATTATTTTTATTACTATTTGCTGAGGTATATTCCTGAATAACATTGCTTCCAAAGAGAAGGCATTTTTGCAGTTTTTAAACATTCACTTTAAACATCTGAAAGATACTGTAATTTGCTATATGTATTACAGATTTAATGCTGGATCTACAGTTACAAGGAAAAATGAATGGCAGCCTCGTAAATTGAAAGAAAAAAAATGTAACCTTACTGTCAACCTTCATAGCGTTCTGCATTTGAATGTGTCCTTGCATTAAAAACACTTTTCTCTGGCAGATTCAAAATAGCAAAACATACTTAATTCTCTTTGAAACATCACTCTCAACTCTAATAATTATTTTTGGCTTTGTATCAGACAAACGCTTAACATACTCGAAAGCGATTCACTGCTCAGATTCCTTCTCTGAGATAGTAACCTATTTGAAATAAACAGGTCAATGCTTGCTTGTTAAAAAAAATGTAGACAGACAGGCATCTTATGAACTTATTATGCATTTAACTGTTAATGCCACTGGTAATTTCCAGGGTAAAATTCTTTCCAAATCCCTTCAGTTGACATTTCTGACTGAAATTCATGGTAATATTAAGGGTTCAGCATGAAAATTCATGCTAAGTTAATCTTGGTCCAATGAAACATTATCTTAGGACTGAGCTTTTATCATAGTTTGAAATGTGAATTGAAACCATGCAAAGCTATAGGACATAATTCCCTTCAAATACATTTTAAGAAGTACAAAAGTTAATTTTATTATTAAGAGAGTAACAGCTATTATATCTGCAAGGTAATAAGTTATTTAATGCTGAAAACTGAATAATTTGTATTTATCACTGATGTTTTCTGAGGAATACAAAGTTACTAGTTAGAGTACATGGGATCGAAGGTAAGCTGGCAAACTGGATCCAAAATTGGCTTGGTAATAGGAGGCAGAGGATGATAGTGGATGGATGCTTTTCAGATTGCACATCTCTGACCAGTGGTGTACCGCAAGGATTGATGCAAGGATATGCATGATTAGTAAATTATCGGATGACACAAAAATTAGTGACATCATAGATAGCAAAGGAGGTTGTCAAGGGCTATAGATCAGCTAGAATGTTAGGTGGAGCAATGGCAGATGGAATTTAATCCTGACAAGTGCTAGATGATTCCTTTTGGGAAGCTAAATAAGGGTAGGACATATACAGTAAATGGTAGGACCTAAAGGAGTGTAAGTGAACAGAGATACCTAGGGGTACAAGTACATCATTCCCTGAAAGTGGCAATGCAGTTGGATAGGGTGGTGAAGGTGGCATATGGCAATGCTTGCCTACAACAATGTGGTATAGAATGTAAGAGTTGGATGTCATGTTATAACTGTACAAAACATTGGTTAAGCCACACATGGAAAATTATGTGCAGCTTTGGTCACCACTGGGTTGGAGAGGATGCAGAGGAGATTTACCAAATGTTGCCTGGACCAGAAAGCTTTCATTATAAGGAGAGATCGGATAGGATGTGTGTTCCCTGGAGTGAAGGAAGCCACAAGGGGTAACCTGACAGAGGTATATAAAATTATGAGAGGCATAGATAGGGTAGATAGTAAGAATCATTTTCCCCATTATGGGGGTGCCTGAAGTAAGGAGGCATAGGTTTAAGGTGAGAGGGAGGAGGTTTAGAGGGGATCAGAGGGGAAAAAGTTTTTCGACATGGCGGGTGGCAGGTATCTGGAACACACTGCCTGGGCTGGAGGTGGAGGCAGATACAATGACAACACTTAAGAGGCATCTGAATAGCTAAGACACAGAACATAGGCAGGTACGATAGTTGGAATGGATGTGATGGTCAAAGAGCCTGTTTCTGTGCTGTACAACTATGACTTTAAACTCAAAGCATATTATTCAACTTAATATTTGGAGAAGTTTTGCTGCATAGACATTACCAATTGATTGTGATCTACGACAACTGATTGATCATGAAAACACTACTGCGTTGTTAAGTAATTTTAACCATTAAATGTACACTTAATAGCTATACATTTCTAAATTGTCTGAACATTTTTTTTCACCTTATAAAGACTCATTAAACATTTCATGGTTTTTCATCAGTTTTATCAAATGCACTCCACTACTTTGGATCTACCAGAAGCAAACTCAATTACAATTATTTTTTGTGAATATTGTATCAGACCAAAGCTGAAAATGCTGGAAATATGCAGCAGATCAGGAAGCATCTGTGAAGAGTGGAAAAGAGAGTTTACTTTTCGGCATGTTTTCAGAATGTTTCCTGTTTTACTCCAGATTTCCCACATCTGCGATTCAATAAAACTATTTACTTGAGACCATACTCTCCCACAGCTATTCTGATTATATCTCCTCCCACCCTACTCCTCTCAGCTTCTCCACCTCCACCCAATGCCACCAGTGTTTTTGATGAGCCTATCTTTTTTCTCAATTTTGATATCTCCTCCACTATAATTGACAGACTCTCAATCATTTCCTAATCTCACCCAGTCTAGATTGGAAAAAGTACAAGGGAATTACTACTTCCCCATGGAGTGTTTCTGTATTTATTTCAGATTGCAGCATCTACTGCTTATTTGCTTTTCTGTTTCCTTAACTGCAGAATAGGTGCAAGGGACCGAATGGCTTACTCCTCCTCCTAGCCTTGGCATTCATCATTGCTGAGTCCACAACTATCAACATCCTGCTGTTTACCATTGACCAGAAACTCAACTGGCTTAGGCACGTAAATATTGTGGTTACAAGAGCCATTCAGAGGCTGGGTATCTTGCTGCAAACACTCCTGACTCCCAAAACCAGGTTGCACCAAGTACAAGGTACATGTCAGGAGTGTGATGGAATACTCTCCACTGCGTGGATGAATGGAGCTCCAACAAAACATGATGCTCAACAAAATTCAGGAAAAGGCAGCCCTCCACCATCAGCATGGTGTAGCTTTGTAGCCACCACTAAATGGGCAGCAATTACTCACTCTGGGTTCTCCCACATCCACTGCCCAAGACCAAGAAGATCATGGAACCACCAACAGTTGCAGATTCCCCACGTCTCACACTATCCTTCTTACTCAACAATAGAAGGACTGCAATAGTTCAATAAAGTGGCTCATTAATATCTTCATAAGGGCAATTTAGGAGAGAGAATAAATTTTGGCCTTGCCAGCAATACCCTCAACTACTCAGTCAATAAAATTGATTTTTTCAAAAACATCACTTAATTTGTCTGATTATACCAATTTTAACCACAACTTTCAATTAACAAAGGTTTAATCAATACTTTGAAATGAAATCTGATCGATAACAAGCAATACTTCAGCCAACTGCAATTTAGCTCACTCATGCCACCAAACACATTTAACCACAGCAAATCTATCAGCCTTTGTGTTTTTTTTAAGGAGTTAGAAAATAAATATTAAAATATTGTCAGGAAAATTTTTTTAAAAGATTTATTGCAAATTTAAGTAATTATCTTTATCACCTAATATATAAAAACAAGATTTAAACAGTTTTTTCTGAGTACATCAATCCACAGAAAAGGAAGCCAAGCTGACCAGTGAAAGGCAAAGTCAACTGTTTAAAATAATAACTACTATTTCCTGACTTGTGTTAACAGGAGAGAAATGAAAATCAATGCATTTCATGTGGGAAACAGAACTGTGGAAAGGAATCTGTCAGCACAACTTGTTCAAAGACACATAAATTCAAAGTAAAAAATGCTCAGAGATCCAAGAATGAACTTGCATTAAGTGCTGGGCCACATATCTGGTCAAAAATTACAATGAATATTTAAATACACACCAAAGTGCACACTTTACCAATGTGTAGCATTGGCCACGAAACCATAGATCAGTCTTTGCAGTTGACACCACTGTAGTGCGCCGGATCTCAAACAACAGCAAGACAGAGTACAGGAAGGAGATAGAAAACCTAGTGGCATGGTGTCAAGGCAACAACCTTTCCCTTGATATCTTCAGGAAGCGGGGTGGAGTACACGTGTTTGTCTGTATCCATTGTGCTGAGGTGGAGATGGTTGACAGGTGAGGAGAGGTGATAGGCAGATGGAGGAGGGAAGGGTGGAAATAGTGACAAAGGCTGGGAGGTGACAGGTGGAGGCAACAAAGGGCTGCAGCCGATGGAATCTGATAGGAAAGGGTGGAGTATGGAACTAAATAAGGGAGGTGGGGTGGGCAGATGGAAACAGTGGGGAGTGGACCCAGTGGGAACAGTGTGTGGGTGATGGGCAGATGGAATGGGTGGAGGAGGGGGAAAAGAAATTTTGTGAGTTGTTGTAGTGCATGCAATTGACAGTACAAAATGCTGCCATGAGAGTTTTGCTAATTTAGGGAGATGATATTCGAGTAGCAAGGATACTCAACAGACAGACTCTCACCCTATCACTGCAATTTTTGGATTACCAAGGATAGAGTCTGGCCAGTTATCTGCTTCCGCTTACCGTATGATTGCCTTTGTTACATTAATGGCCAAACAATCCATTTTGCTTAAATGGAAGGATCAGGATCCAATACCCCCTACTACTTTTCAATGGTTCTCTCAAACCATATCATGTTTAAAGCTTGGAAAAAATTAGGAGTGGTACTATTGATCCTTCGCTTAAATTTGAAGATGTTTGGAGTCCATTTATCCAATATTTTCACATGATATAGATCCCCTTTCAATAACTTTCTAATTTAAAGGAATGGAGTTGATGACATAATATTGCTCTGTTCTTACTGAGAAATTTCAGTCCAGTCTTTTTCTTTTTTTTGTTCTTTACAATTTTTCTGTTTAGTTTGGTTTGATATATTGTTTAATTTTTCTTATTGATTTGGGGATTTTATTTTTTTCTTTCTTTTTTATATATATATATATATATATATATATATATATAAAAAATAAATCTTTTTCTTTCCTTTCTTTTATATTAAATTCATTTACTAAGAGATCGTGGGATCTACAGATTTTCATATTTTATTGTTCTTTATGATTATCTATGCCATGATTGTTCTCCTTATCTCTTTGTATTACATGTACAAACATTGATGTTATATATTAATCTGTATTAATTTGAAAACTAATAAAAAGATTGAAAAAGAAAGAAAGGAAGACTATTCTGTCACAATTACTATTGAGGTCTTAAGAAAATTGTTGCAGCTTCCCAGGAAATGGCAAGGATTTCATCAAGCTCTTTAATGGAGCATTGTAAATGGTTGAGAGGCTTTGACCTGCCTCGGAAACACTCCTATACATCTAAATTCGGCTGGTCCAGTTAAAAGTCTGGTTTCTGGAATTTCCAAGATGTTATAGAATCCGAGTTGTACAGCACAGAAACAGGTCACAGACATTGTACCTAGCCACACAATTTCCATTTACCTGCATTACGTCAATAGCCATCTATGCCTTGGTGATTCAAGTACTTATCTAGACACTTCTTAAATATCGTGTGAGTATCTGCCTCCACCACCTTTTCAGGCAGCACATTACAGACTCCAACCATCATGTATGGAACAAAATTACCCCTCAGAACACTTGCCTGTCACCTTAAACCTATGCCCTCTTGTTTTAGGCACCTACACAATGGGAAAACGATTTCTTACTAACTGCCCTATCTATCACCCTCATAACTTTATACACCTCCATTAGGTCACCCCTTAGCTTCCTTTGCTCCAGGGAAAACAAAGCCCATCTATTCATTTTCTCTTTATAATTGTAATGTTCCAGGCAATATCCTGGTGAAACTCTTCTGTACCTTCTCCAGCACAATCACATCCTTCCTATGCTGTGGTGACCAGAACTGCACACAATACCTCAGGTTTGGCCTAACCAATGTTTTTATAAAGCTGTAACATGATGCCCAAACTATTTATTCGATGCCACACACAAAGGCAGCAAGCTTCCCATACCTCCTTCACCAGTATATCCACGTGTGCTATGACTTTCAAGGATCTATGGACTTGTACCCGAAGGTCCCTCTGCTCATCAACACTCCTTCGGGCTCTAGCATTTACTGTGTCTGTCCAATCCTTGGTAGCCTTCCCAAAGTGCATCGACTCTCATTTGTTGGAATTGACTTCCATATGCCATTGCTGCATCCAACTTTCCAGTGTGATGCAACTACAACATGCTGCAGCCTTAATCAACCTTCCTCACCATCTACACCACCACCAATTTTCATCGGTCAACCCTGCAAATTTTGAAGTTGTCCACAAAATAGAAAAGCAGAATATTTTTTCTTCACAAGATCACAGGACAAGGGAGCAGAAGCAGGCCATTCGGCCCATCGAGTCTGCTCCAAGGAAAAGGGGAAAAAATGAGAAATGAGAAATGGGGGGGGGGGGGGGGGAGGAGGAAGAAGAAAAAAAAACTATTCTAATCCCAATTTCTGGCCTTATCCCCATGATACCCCGACTATTGAGATATCTATCTATCTCTTCCTTAAACGCCCCCAATGATCTGGCCTCCACTGCTGTACCTGGCAAGGAATTCCACAAATTAATCACCCTCTGGCTAAAGAAATTTCTCCTCATCTGTTTTGAAAGTGTACCCTCTAATTCCAAGATTGTGCCCTCTGGTCCTGGACTCACCCACCAAGGAAAACAGCCTAGCCACAGCTACTCTGTCCATTCCTTTCAACATTTTAAAATGTCTCTATGAGGTCCCCTCTCATTCTTCTGTACTCCAGTGAGTACAGTCCAAGAGCCAACAAACACTCATCATACGTTAGCCCTTTCATTCTGGGAATCATCCTCGTAAATCTCCTCTGAACCCTCTCCAACATCAGCACATCCTTCCTAAGATATGGGGCCCAAAACTGCACACAGTATTCCAAATGGGGCCTCACTAGTGCCCCATAGACCCTCATCAACACTTCCTTACTTTTATACACTATACCTCTCAAAATGAATGCCAACATAGCATTCGCTTTCTTTACCACCATGTTAACCTTTAAGGTATCCTGCACGAGTACCCCCAAGTCTCTTTGTACTTCTGTACTTTGAATTTTCTCTCCTTCTAGATAATAATCTGCCAGTTTATTTCTGTTTCCAAAGTGTACAACTGCACATTTCTCAGCATTGAATCTCATCTGCCATTTCCTTGCCCATTCTCCTAAACTATCTAGGTCTCTCTGCAAACTTCCCGTTTCCTCAATACTCCACCTATCTTGGTGTCATCCGCAAATTTAGCCACAAAACCATTTACTCCATCATCCAAATCGTTAATGTACAAGGTAAAAAGAAGCGGGCCCAACACCAACCCCTGTGGAACACCACTAGTAACCGGTAGCCAACCAGAACAAGATCCTTTTATTCCCACCCTTTGCCTCCTGCCAACCAGCCAATGCTCCAGTCATTCTGTTATCCTACCTGTAATTCCATGACCTCTCAGCTTATTAATCAGTCTCTTATGAGGCACCTTGTCGAAGGCCTTTTGAAAGTCTAAATACACAACATCTACTGCCTCTCCCTCATCCACCCTACCTGTGATTTCTTCAAAAAACTCCAATAGGTTGGTCAGGCAGGATCTTCCCTTCACAAAACCATGTTGGCTAGGACCTATCTTGCCTTGCACCTCTAGGTATTCCATAACCCCATCCTTGAGGATAGATTCCAATAACTTTCCCACCACTGACGTCAGACTAATAGGTCTATAATTTCCTTTATGCTGCCTCCCTCCTTTCTTATACAGCGGAACTACATTTGCGACCCTCCAGTCCTCCGGAACCATGCCCGAATCTATCGATTCCTGGAAAATTATCACCAATGCCTCTGCTATCTCTAAAGCCACCTCCTTCAGAACCCGGGGATGCACCTCATCCGGTCCGGGAGACTTATCAGTCTTTAGCCCATTTAGTTTTCCTAGCACCTTCTCTCTAGTAATCTTAACCGAACTCATTTCCATTTCAATAGACAATAGGAGCAGAAGTAGACCATTCGGCCCTTCGAGTCTGCACCACCATTTTGAGATCATGGCTGATCAACAATCAATATCCTGTTCCTGCCTTGTCCCGATATCCCTTGATTCCCCTATCTATAAGAAACCTATCTAGCTCCTTCTTGAAAGTACCCAGAGAATTGGCCTCCACTGCCCTCTGAGGCAGTGCATTCCACAAATTCACAACCCTCTGGGAGAAGAAGTTTTTCCTCCCCTCTGTCCTAAATGGCCTAGCCCTTATTCTTAAATCATGCCCCCTGGTCCTGGACTTCCCCAACATCTGGAACATATTTCCTGTCTCTATCTTGTCCAATCCCTTAATAATCCTGCATGTTTCAATCAGATCCCCTCTCAATCTTCTCAATTCCAGTGTGTACAATCCCAGTCTCTCCAACCTCTCAGCATAAGACAGTCCTGACATCCCCGGAATTAACCTCGTAAACCTACGCTGCACACCCTCTATAGCCAGGATATCCTTCCTTAACACTGGAGACCAAAACTGTACACAATACTCCAGGGTTTCGTGAGACTCCTGACTAACCGGCACATTGCTGATGTCCTCCACAGTGAAGACCGATGTAAAATACTCATTCAGTTCCTCTGCCATCTCTTTATCGTCCATTATAATATCTCCTGCACTGTTATCAATTGGTCCTGTATCAACCCGTGTCTGTCTTTTACTCCTTATATTTAAAAAAAACTCTTAGTATCCTTTTGAATGTTATCCGCCAACTTCCTACAAACTTCCTTAAAATGCCGAGAGATTGGACAACGTTGACATTCAAAAGGGGCTTACGTGTCACTGAAAGCTAACGTGCAAGTGCAGCAAGTGATTATGACGTCAAATGGTAAGTTGGCCTTTATTACAAGAGGATTTGAGTACACCAGTGAAGACATGTTACTGCAATTCTGTAGGGGCCCTTGTGTGCATTTTGTACAGTTTTGGCCTCCTTACTTACCGCGACACTGAAGGAAGCTATGCCAGCTCCTAAAATACCTACCCCAATAGTCCAATTTCCATATGACCCTGCAAATTATTCTTCCTCACATGCCCATGCTCTCCCCTTTTGATTAAACTAGGATCCCTGGAGCTGTGAGGCAGCAGAATTAACTGCTGCATCACTGCCACACTTGCTTGTCAGACGAAGTACTATTTACCAGACTGGCTCCCAGAATGCCAGGTTTGCCCTATGAGGTGAGACCAAGCAGAGCAGGCCTCAGTCTTACCTCAGGGCAAACCTAACATCCAATTTCATTGAACCTTACAGGGTTTAACAGACTGGATAGAGGAAGGATGTCTCCTCTGATTGTGGAGCCAAGAGCCAGGTGTTACCATCTCAGAACAAGGAGTTGGCCATTTAGAATCGAGGCGTGCAGAAATTTCTTCACCCAGTGGGTGATGAACCTTCAATTCTCTGCTCCAGACTGCTGTGGAGGTTGAGTCATTGAGTTCATTCAATGAGAGGCTGATAGATTTCTGAGTATTTAGGACAACCAGGAAATGTAAGTATACTGGAGGAAGATGGTGCTGAGGTAGAAAAATCTGCCAGATCTTGACAAATGGCAAAGGCTCAAAGGGACCTCTCCTACTTCTTATATTATTATCTACTGGTGCATAGGTGTCATTAGGTGAAATTAGTTGACTATTGTCAAGAATAGTCTCCCAACAATAATGTGAGCCAGGATATTACCTTGCACTGGTTCTGTCAAATTCCTCTATTTGCATCTATGAAAGGATAAGAGAGCCCATTCCACCAAAACCAACTAATTAAATAAAATTCCTATGTCTCCAATGTATTTGAAGTACTCAGACTAAATTTTTTTAAAATGACTACTCTTAATACAGTAGGAACATTACAACTAAAACATCTTTGAAGTAAACCTTTCTTGACAGAGGAATTTTTAAGTGACCATGGCAGACGATTGAATTGCACCATGCAATATGTTTGCACCCAAGATTCCCCACCTGGTAAACAGGACTGCAGGAAATTCTGTCTGACCAAAATATGACTATTTCCTCTGAAAATGTGGTGTTTAAATCTCGAGTAGCTGCCAAACTAAGCCAAATCCAGTTACTGGCAACTTCTGAAATGACTTTGAAAATAAGTTCAGTATGAATCCGCTCCAGAGCAAACAAATACTGCCACATTGAGAGTGACTGGATCAAGCCGTGACTAAGCTGCTGTAAAGGTTTAGCTGTACTGTGAATGAAGAGATTTTATTTGCTGTATATTCAAGTACCTTGGAAAATTGAGAGAGCAAACAGAATTTTTTCAATTAATAGAACCTCCAAGTTAATTAGTGACTGTCACTCTTCTGCTTGAATAAACAAGCTAATTGCTGTTCAATTTTTTTAAAATATAGACTCTATTCCGATCAACACTAATGAACGACTTTTAGATAAAACTGCAGATTACAAAGTTACATGGTAGATATTACAATCATAAATTTAACATTTTGCTCAGATCCTACACATATTCACCATACCGTTTCCAATTTGTTTTACAGAAAGTAACAATTTAAAAAAATGTTTTATAGCAATAAATTTAACCACATGAAAAATCTTGAGTATCTTCATAGATTAAATAAAGTTTTCAAAGCAAAACTTCAGCCTGAAACCTGAACTTTGCTGGAGGAAACTTTAACCAGAACTTTATTTTCTGTGTATATTAAGTTATTAGAATCACAATATGTAATTTATCCACAAAAGGAACTGTCGTACCTCTAACTTATGATAATTTAAAGTTACTTTTGTTTTCCCCAGAGTTCTCAAACCTTTATTTTAGATAAGCAATCAGATTTAACAAGAATTAAGTCTGTTTCTATAAAGGACTGCTCAAAATCCATGCAACGTGTTTTTTGTTGAAAAAATAGTTAATAAAAACAAGGTTTATAAAGTCATATCAAATCAGTTTTGAGATGAATGTAGTTTCTTTATGGAACTTCATATTTAAACAAACTCATTAAAAACGCATGCAAGCCCAAGTCATTCCTAGTTATGGCTAATAACTTTGCAAAACTGTATAATCCAGCAGACCATGCTTTTGTTGAATCATTTTAAGGACACTAATTGGAAACCGGTGGGTTCATTTTTAACTATGCAGAATAGACTCTGAACTCATTATCAGGGCCCAGCCTGGTCAGGAGAACACACACCAGTCCTCGTTGAGGGGTCAGCATGCGAAAGGGGGAGCAGCTTCAAGTTCCTGGACATAAGCATCTCGGAGGGTCTATCCTGGGTCCAAAACACTGATGCAATCACAAAGGCGGCACGCCAGTGGCTCTACTTCGTAAGGGGTTTGAGGAGATTTGGTATGTCACCAAAGACTCTTGCAAATTTCTATAGATGTCTGATGGACAGCATTCTGACTGGTTGCATCACAGCTTGGTACAGAGGCTCCAATGCACAAGATTGCACAACACTGCAGAGTTGTAGACTCAGCCAGCTCCATCACAGGCACAACTCTCCCCTCTCCCCACCATTAAGGACATCTTCAAGATGCAGTGCCTCAAGAGGGCGGTATGCATCACTAAGGACCCTCACCATCCAGACATGCCCTCTTCTCGTTACTACCATCAGGGAGGTGGTACAGGAGCCCGAAGACCATACGCAATGATCTAGGAACAACTTCTTCCCCTCCGCCATCAAATTTATGAACAGTCCATGAAAACTACTTTGTTATTCTTTTTTCACACTATTTATTTTGTAGCTTAGAGTAATTATATCTTTGCACTGTATTGCTAACGCAAAACAACAAATTTCACGACAATAGTCAGTCATAATAAACCTGATTCCGATTTTGACTTTCCTATTTACTTCCAATTCAATAGTCTTCATTACTATTGAGACTGCTTTTGATTTATATCACAAACAATGGCTCAACTATTTACATTGTAATTGTTCACTCCTCGCAAAGCAAACTTGCACAAGGTCACAGGCTTTAAATGCTATATGATGGATTCAAGCTGCACTTTTACATTAAGTTCAGTAAGACTCTACACTTACCCATTCTCAAATTACTTATGGAATATTTGGGGTTCCCCAAATATGCACTCAAAAAGACTTCTCTCTTCCCTGAACCAGGTTTCTCTGTTGGAACTGCAACAAGAGTTTTCTCCCTTCTGAACAAGCAGTTGCTGACTCACTTTTGTTCAAACTTGTTTGAAGATGGTGGAAGGAATGCCAATGGTAAGCGAGTACATTCACGGATAATATTGATGAAGTCCAAGTGGCTGTGCCTGAGCAACAGCACATTTGAATCAGCAAACATGATAGAAAGGAAAAATAGCATGCACAGAAGATGCAAGGAAATGAGAAGGGATTCACTGGGACAAATTTAAGAAATTGTAGAAAAATGTTAAAAGAAAGTTATCATTGAGGCAGAGAGATTTTTAAAAATGGATAAACTGATATTTTTAGTTTTTATATCTTGAAATAACTAAAATGATAGTTTGGATTAGATCACTGAGTTTACAGTCCATTTTTTCAATACATTTCATTTCCAACAGAATCATCAACCATATTAAAATAAATGTGGCAATAATTGTAAGTAAGATGCAATATAATATACGTATATATGCATACAAAATGAAACACATAAATAGGCAGTTAGTACTGCTGTCTCATAGCTTTAGGAACCCAGATCCTGTGGAATTTGTACAAACATCACTTGGGTTTCCACCAGGTACTCTGGTTTCTTCCACATCCCAATGACATGCAGATAGGTTAATTGGCCACTGTAAATTCCCCCTAGCATAGGTGGGTGACAGGGAGTTGATGAGCATGTGAGAGAACAAACTGCAGGATTCCATGGATAAAGAAGGTGAATGGGACTGATGGGATTGCTGTGTGGGTGGAGGAGGAGGAGGGGTGGCATCAACCTGTTGGACCTAATGGCTTCCTTCTGTGTTGTGATATATAAAGAATATCTTTATGTTGAAGAAAGAGCTTCTATAAAGAAACTGCATTTCTTCTAAAGGGACATGATACAATTGTCACTACTTTACCATCAGCACCTCAAACATTTGTGAAGCAGATCAATGATGCCAGTTATCACTTTCCTTCTAATATATCTTAAATAGTTTTATTACTAGCTTCATTTGTTGCTAATTTTGTCAAAGATCAGCTTTAATTATGTGACGATGTAATTTTCTATGAAGACGTCAGACCACAAAAGAGGGCAATTGGAGAGGAAGAGAAACAGTCTTAAATCAAGGTTATGTTCAGATAAACCCGAGTCTGGAACTTTTAGTGCTGTAAACAGATAGCAGTAAATTATTTAGTTTTGTTTACACTGTGAATGAATGGACTGAACCTAACTTGGCACATCATCAGTAGATCCACTGAGTTTTCCTCATAAGTTAAATAACAGAAGTTTTATTAACAGGTCACGCAAGCGGATAGACTCCTAGGGATTTAGTTCTCCTAAAATTTCTAACAATTATGAAACTGTTACCATTTGTGTAAGATACTTGAAAAGCATACTCATGCAAACCAGCAAAAGATATGACAACAAATCGAAAAGATGCCACATTCATTGTATTTCAAAAAATTGTGTGAACCAAAAACCCCATAAGTGCCATTTAACATTTTTGTCACCATGCCCTTGCATACAAGTGATATAATAAGATGTTCCAGTATTTCTATTATTGATTGGGTGATAATTGAGAGACTTTTTAAAACCCACTTTTTTTATATATACATACATGGGACGCAATTGTAAAGGCATTCTAAATTTGCTCGTCAAAAATCTACAGCAGGCCTAGTTTCATAGGAGTTGCTGGGTGAGGACAATAAGTTTGTTCTGTGGCTCTGGGGTGTGACATGCACAAGGGACTGGAATGAGAGAAGAAACATTCAAGTCCTATATTACGACGCAGGGTTTCAGGGAGAATTGGAAATTGAGGTATCCAGTCAGGGCCTTGGCAGACCACAGGATCAGGAGATCAGGGCCTTAGTTTGGAGATCAGAAGTCAGGGAGGTGCCCAAGGCCTGAAAGATAAGGGGACACCTGATCTCAATCTGGCACATTATCCATTTTGCACTTTACCCATACTTTGTATAATATGTAAAAACTTCTGTTTCATGATTAACACTGTTTCAAGATCATTTACCATTTGTACAAGCAATAGCACCATTTCACAACTAAAACTTTTGCAATCACTGCTGTTTCAAGTACTCTCCACATTTTGGTTTAGTGTGGCATATTTGCTTTTAGTTTGAAAATCCAATGAAGATTTAAAGAAAAGGAGTATGGGAGAGGAAACAGAGTTGGTAATCCTCAAGAGATTTAACACCATTGGAATCATGGGTGCCAGACAAGCTGAAACTTGTTACCTAATATCACCATCTGCTAGGATTACATCACAGATGAAATCCAGTTATATGATATGGAAGAAAGTAAAACATAACTGGAGAGGCAGATCATGTGAAAAATTAGCCTGGAATTTAAGGAAAATTTACAATGTTTTCATTCTGTTAATTACTGCCACAGGCAACTTTGTTTTGCACTTTCATGTGTTTGACAATTAGTTTCTATCAGTCATCAAGTCCTGTTGAATTGCTTTATGCCCAGGCAAACAAAAAATAAATTTGTGGGAGGTTGATTATGCATGCGTTAAATAGGTATTCTTAGCTCAGTTTGCAAAAATCCAATGAGGATACCACGTTGCTTTGAGCTACGTCATTATTAGATGCAGAAGCCCAAAAGCACTTACCACCAAGCTCAAGGACAGCTTCTATCCTGTTGTTGTAAAACTATTGAAAAGTCCCCTTGTACCATAAGATGGACTCTTGACCTCACAATCTACCTCATTATGACCTTGTGCCTTATCAAGGTCGAGGGGGTTGAGAGCTTCAAATTCCTAGGAGTGAACATCACCAATAGCCTACCTGGATGCATCATGGCTTGGTACGGCAACTGCTCTGCCCAGGACCGCAAGAAACTGCAGAGACTTGTGGACACCACCCAGCACATCACGGAAACCAGCCTCCCATCCATGGACTCTGTCTACACTTCTCACTGCCTCGGTGAAGCAACCAGTATAATCAAAGACCCAACCCACCCAGGTCACTCTCTTGTCCCCTCTCCCATCAGGCAGAAGATACAGGAGCCCAAGGGTACATACCACCGGGCTCAAGACAGCTTCTATCCCACTGTGATAAGACTATTGAACGGTTCCCTTATACTATGAGATAGACTCTTGACCTCACAATCCACCTTGTTTGACCTTGCATCTTATTACCTGTACTGCCTCTTCAGCTGTGACACATTACTCTGTATTCTGTTATTGTTTTTACCCTGTACTACCTCAATGTACTGTACCTTGGTACAAGTGACAATAATAAACCAATACCTATATTATCTGCCTGCACTTTCTCTGCAATTCTAACTTTATTCTGCATTCTATTATTGTTTTACCTTGTACTATCTCAATGCACTGTTGTAATGAATTAATCTGTATGAACAGTATGTTCTTCACTGTACCTCAGTACATGTGACAATAATAAACCAATTTACCAATTTATTTATTTATTAGGCATTAATCTGGAAGTCAGATACAAGTAAACTGTAGGAAATGGATATATTTTTAAGGTATAGGAATTAGAATTGCCATTTATCTTTTAATATATTGGATAAGGTAACGTTGTTAAAATAACTGGATTAGAAATCACAACATGGGTAACATGAAAATTTAAGTCCATATTTAAATGTGAAATTGGAGAGCTTACACTTGTAACAGTGACAATGTAATTACAGATTTTTAAAAACCCATTTGGTTCATTAACGTCACACAAAGTAGAAAATCTGCTATTATAGAGTCAGAGCAATACATCACGGGAACAGGCCCTTTGGCCCAACTTGTCCATGCCAACCAAGATGCCCATCTGAGCTAGTCCCATTTGCCCAGGTTTGGCCCATATCCCTTTAATCCTTTCCTACCCATGTATCTGTCAAAGTGTCTTTTAAATGTTGTTATTATATCTGGCTCAACCACTTCCTTTGGCAACTCTTTCTAAATATGCACCACCCTCTTCATGAAGTTGCCCCTCAGGTCCCTTTTAAATCTTTCTCCTCTCACTTTAAACCCATGCCCTTTGATTTTTTGAGTCCTTTTCCTTGGGGAAAAAAAATTGTGTGCATTCTATGCCCCCTATCTATGGCCCTCATGATTTTATACACCACTATAAAGGTCAGTCCTCCGTCTCCTACACTTCAAGGAATAAAGTCCTAGCCAACCCAACCTCTCCCTATAACTCAGGGCCCTCAGTCCTAGCAACATTCTTGTACAATTGCAACATAACTTCCCAATTCTAATACTCATTGTCCTGACTGATGAAGGCCAATGTGCCATTCGCCTTCTTCACCACCCTATCTACCTGTGAAACCATTTTCAAAGAACCATGTACTTATATTCCTTGGTTCTTCTGTTCTACAAGACTCCCCAGGGCGCTACCTTTCACTGTGAAAATCTTACCCTGGTTTGACTTGCTAAAATGCAACACCTCACACCTTGACCCACTTACCTAGTGGATCAAGATCCCCTTGTAATTTTTGATAACATTCTTCACCGTCTATGATACCACCTATTATAGTGTCATCTGCTATCCTTATCCAGCATGGATGGGACTCCAGACTCACCAATGCAAGGTCCTAACTGACCTCAGAAATGGTCACAGTTTAAGCAGAGATTATCGATAAAAACCTGTCTTGTCAGCACCACCCAAGTCCATGAACAAATAGTCTGGATATGTCTCCCCATCTCTCACCCATACACATACTTCTAAAGCAAAGACACCAGATAAAGATTTAAATTTTAATTTAAAACTCTTTTTTCCAGTATAATTCTGTTTTGTTTTGTTAGGGTAGGGACATGTTCGGCACAGCTTTGTGGGCCGAAGGGCCTGAATTGTGCTGTAATTGTTCTATAGGAAGGAATAGTTTGAAAATATCAACCTTAGCTCGTTGGTTTACCTCAGACTGTCTACATCCATCTTTTATTTTTGAGACTGAAGAATTTTATGACATCAATCTTAAATTCGTCATTTTGCTTATTTTAACTTTAGTGAGGACTTCAGTAAGATAGAAAGACACTGGTGAAATGGCCAAATTAAATGCAGAGAAGTGTAAAGTTGGAAGGATAATACCAGATGGTACAACTGTGAAGAAGGTCCAGAGATTAAAAAAAAGAACCAAAAGCTTTAAGGTGCCAGGACTAGTTGATAAGGCAATAGAATGTTGAAGGGAAAATGTGAATTGCAACTTCTGATGTAAATGCTTCAATACAAATGACAAGAAAAGGAAGAGCTTTCTTATGACTCTGCAGCTTTCACAAAATAACTTCTCTTTGAAGACTCTGCTATTTTAAATTAAGCTGACCAAGTTTGACAATAGAGGGCAGAGGAAGGAAAACCTGCAATATAGGTTTTAAATTGGAACTAACAGAGGACAAGAATTTCAGATCTATTTTCCTCCAGGTACTGACAATATCACATCACACTTTTTCCTTGAAAGAATGTACACTCTGCAATAATATCACTTTCCTTTAGGAGCAGGTCTTTGTTTTTGAAAATTATGTCAGATGCCCCTTGCTGTTTGAAGTCCCAAAGAGCAAAAATTTGAAACCCCCTAGCTAATAGCGCTGGACAGAGTTTTGTGCTTTTGTAATTGTAATGTAACATCTCATATTAGATGAAAAAGATAACACTGGTGGAAAAACTCAACAGAAAAACTTCTACAAAGATAGGATTCATTTGATTTTCTCTCTCTCTCTCCTGTTTTAAAGAATATACTACCAATTCCCTGCAAATGCCTCAGTAACCCACGTAACATCAGAAGAGACCCTGATACTTTGGTCACTTAAAATATAATCTCAACGAATTTCTACTGTGATAACTTAAAGAAAAAAGGCAAAAGATTACTGTGATGTTTTAGAGCTGTATAAAAGGTACAGCAGCCTTCCAGCACAGAAATCCTTGGAGATCCACAAGATGTGCACTCTCATGGGAAACAATTCTAAGTATAATGCAAGTGAGGCTATATTGGTTGTGTTCTTGGCTTGTTTTTCCAATTCAAAAACATAAACAGAGTATCAGAACCATCCAACCACCCCCCTCCCCCCACCACTGAACCCCCTAAAGACCCACAGAGGCTGCAACATGCTCACTCATTCAGCATCAAAACTGGGAGTGTGGAGGGAGAAATCATAAAAGGGAATGTTGGCTAGAGTCTAAGAGCAAGTTTCTTTTTGGGATCTGGCCAACAGAAAGGAACCAGTTCAAGATGGTGGCTGGTCATAAATAATACTTGAGTGTAGCTACACAAGGATTGGTACAATTTTAGACCCCATAGCAACTTAAATGCACATTAATGCAAAATTTCTAAGTTATGGTACTTTGGACTGGCAATTACATTTTCTTTGTTTCATGCATTGGTCATATTAATAAGCTTGCTGTTACTAACCTTTTAAAAACTTTATTTATACCGAACGGTAACAGGTCCTTCAGGCCCAACAAGTCCGCGCTGCCCATTTTAAACCCATGTTAACAAACCCGTACGTCTTTAGAATGTGGGAGGAAACTCGTGCAGACATGGGGAGAACGTACAAACTCCTCACACACCTGCAGTCATTGCCCTATTCTGCCTTCTCCAACTTTTCTTCTTCAGTATTAGCAAATATGGAAGAAATTCTGCTGCTATGGTAAATGAGGAATGATCCAATTAGACTAAAGAAAAAACTAAATGATATTCCTTTGTTCTTTTGGCAATAATGAAATCCAGTTTACAGGCCGGGTTTCTAATATGTCTAATAACATCTGATGGTTTCTTTGCACCAGTTATTTTGCAATAACAATCTTAGATGAGAGAAAATCCATAATATGTACAACATTTGGAAAGGGATGCAAGACTTGACTTTAGTGCTATAACATTACATCAAGATTTGGAGTGCAAATTAGTCTGTGTGTGTAGATCAAATAAGGTGGATTTTAGCTAAATCAACTCATATTCTGTAGCTACTTCCTTGAGTAGAGTTTGCATTCAGTAGAGTTAAACATCCTTTGAATAAAAAAAATACATTCCAATTTGGGTTTAACTTCTAATTCACTTCAATCATAACAAGAAATGGATTCACATGCCTTAGTTTATGCAGATATACAGGAAGTATGCAAATATTGCAAAGTAATGTGACAAATTGACATCCATACAAGCTTAGTCTTAAAAGAATTTGACATTCTTAATTATACTTTGATAGAATTGCCTTTCAAATGTAATTTTCGTAACAAATGGATGTTATCTTTGGAGAAGGGAGGAATCCAACAACCAAAATCAGTATCAATGGTCTGCTCATTTAACCACCAAGTACAATAGCTCAAGTTTTGTATTCGACTTGGGTGCATGAAGTAACTACTCATTTAAGTCCTAAAGTAGCTTCAGCTTTTTATTATATACACACACACACAAACAATAGGGAATGAGGTTCTATAGGGATCTAAAAGCACTCCCAAATGCTTTTCAATCGTTAGTCCTATTGGTATTGCTAATTTGTCCTGCATTAATGACATGGTAACTCTAGAGCACATTGCACATGCTGATGAGTTATTGAATGGCTGTGAAATCCTGAAGGAGTGAGGGTCTTGGCCATGGGTAGGGCACGTCCTTACATTTGCAAAGTTTTGAATTCAAGCAGGTTTTTTCTTCTTGATGTTTGTCATTACAAATGCTGATCCAGTGCCTTGCTCCATCTGCAAGCTGATTCAATCAACTACAGCACAATTCTGTTCTCCTTTCCTAATCATTCACAGAAGATTCCAAATGACACTAAAGATATTCAGTGAGAACATCAAGGCAGAGTTATGAAGGAACAGAGGCTGCTATAGTCCTGAATTAAGCTAAGTGTACTGGGGCAGTCTCCTGTTGAGGAAATACAAGTACAAAGATGGCTGCCACAGTAGTCCCATTATCCTTAATGGTTTATGAAGCACTTGTCCCAAATGTTAGCATATTAACACGCTATTTAAAGCTGTTTATTTGGAGTAATTTTTAAGATGCATTGAGATGTGCAACAATTTCAGCATTAATAAGCATACAACTTAAAAAATATATATTTGGTCATGAGAAAAGATTTTGGACTTAAGACATTTAGCTATAACTAGAAGGGCTGAAAAATTATATACAGAAAATAATTGTATCCTAACCCAAGATTTGGTGTTTATCAACGTCCAAACTAGCAGGAACATAAATCCATAGGAGGCAATTTTGAATGATGACAGACTAAATTTAAGTTACTGATAGAAGTTAAGCCACCTATATTTTTGTTCTCATTCAAGTATAGAAGTCAGACCAATTGACATGTAATGCTGCAGGTACATTTTGAAATTAACATTTCTAAAACCTGTATCAGCAAATTAAGAAATAAACTGAACTAGTGCAAAATTACTCTAGAGCTTTTGATCACTCCGTTAGTATATTTAACATTCTGACGAAAGCTGTCAGTTACAATCCTGGAATTCTATTCTTAACAGCATTGTGGGTATACACACACTCAAGGACTGCAGTAGTTCAAGGTAGCAGCTCACCACCACCTTCCCAAGGGCAATTAAGGCTGGGCAATTAAAAGCTGGCTCAGCCTGCAAAGCCCACATTTCTTCAAATAATTTAAAAAAAATCACTATTTGTATGTATTAGAAATGTACTTTTACAGTACATCTGATTTGATATCCAGTTACTTTACACAGTGAATAAAAATAACATACAATGGGTTTTTTAAACCTACAAAAAGATGTCCAAAATAAATTATATAAATGGGCATAATACAATTGGACAAAAGGAGAAAATATATACAAATCTAAAGTTTGAGACTGTAGGATAAATACTGAACATTGCTAATCTTAAAAGACAAGATTTAGAATACTGTTTATCACGCAAACCATAAAGCAAAAATCTGATCTCTATACTTTGTTTACTTTGCTCTATTTGGTTGCCAGAAACTAGAATGAACAGGAAACTGTGAAGCTAAGGAGAGGAGCGTTAGCCATTTCAAACTGTTATTATAATGGTGGAACAAAAGCAGCAGACAAGTGACGCCTAGCATCAAAATCTGCTACAATGAAGAAAATCATATTACAATGTGGCACCGCCAAATCTTTGAATACAATTGCTTAGCTTATAAACATTGTTTGGAAAGAAGGTCTAAGTTTATAAGCTGCTAAATTTAGAAGTGAAAACAATTTCAATTATGTTGAAGACAATTTAAAATGACACACCAAGTATACTTCGACAATAGAGCAGTCACTAAACATCCAATATGAATTCAGAAGAAACTTATTTACTAGGAGTGGTTAGAATGTACAGATTACCGATGTACAGTGAAAAACTTTTGTTTTGCATCCCATCCATACAGATCATTTCATCACATCAGTACATTGAGGTAGTACAGGGGAAAAGCAATAACAGAATGTAGAAAATAGTGTCACAGTTACAGAGAAAATGTAGTGCAGGCAAACAGTAAGGTGCAAGCCCATGAAGAGGTAAAGAGTCCATTTTATCATGGAAGATATCGTATGCATAAATAGCAGAACAGACCAATTGGATTAGATGACCATTTCCTGTGCTATAATTTTTGTGCTGGGGATTTCACAGATACTTCAAAATACTATTATATTTCACAGTCAAAGAAATGCAGAAATCTGAGGAAAAAGTTTGGTATCTAAAGGGCAAGTTATTCCACCCCCCCCCCCCCCACCAGAGTGGGGAATATCTGGAACGAGACACCAGAGGTGGTGGTGGAGGCAGATATAATTACAATGTTTAAAGATGTTTGGACAGGTATTTGGATAGGAAAGGCATAGAGGGAGAGGAATCTAATTCCGTCAAATGGGATCAGCATGGATGGACATCACAGCAAGTCTGGCCAAGGTGGGTCAAAGAGCCCTGTTTTGGTGCTGTACATTTCTATGATTCTATGAAATTGCTAAATCATACCAGCTAAAACACTTATTCAAGGAAAATCTCCAAAGCCAACAAAACCATTAGACAAGCTTCTATATACAGTATATTACAGAAGTACCACAATTTATGAAACTATTTTTCATTATAACAAATAGAATGCCTCTAAAGAATACACTGTACCAATATGCCCAAAGTGCATTTTGCCCAGCCTTTTTGATTAATGAAGTTTGGCATAACAAAATGTTTCTCTGGAATGAATCCCTTTCGTAAATTGGGAAATTATATGAAGTCTTTGAGGTATGGTAAGAAAAAACAAAACTTTTTAATGTACTTACTATAAAAATATTCAGAAATATGGGAGCTAATGTGGCCTTATACTTTTTTTTAAAAATACAAACCAAATTCTGATCTTATATACTCAATATATTCTACCAAACCCTGCAGACTTACTGCAGAAGGGAAAAAATGGATGAATCACATCCATTTGAATTTCTCTCAGATTCCTTTAATGCTCTCTCCAGCTTACCAAGTAGCTAGTATGAAACTGCAAACATGCAGAATAGAAGTAGATGATCTATGCAAACTTGGCTTACTTTTTTAAAAAAAAATTTTAAAAACTCAGCAGCAAAAGCTAAGCGTAGAAAAAAAAACTTGGGATGATCTTAGCTCCATAAGGCAGAAATTGGTCTTGGTTTGTACTACATCAGACCACTGCCCAATGTCAATTTGTTTGAGGTCCAGCAGCAAAGCTGTGTGATTTGCAGCTTAGTGGGAATAAGCAAAAGGTAGGTCACGTGGACAGCACAAGCTCAGGCAGGATATAGAAGCAAAGCAGTGAAAATTGAGAAAGTTAAAGCAGTGGAATGCCTTTGAGGAAGTTAGGCTTCACAGGAAAAGCAAGAGCAGCAAATGTTCTCAATCTTTTCCAATAGGATCTGCAAGTCACTCAAACTGTATTGAAAGCATGATTTAAGGGAATTGAAGAGGGGTGAAGGGAACATGAAGAAGGCCTGTTTTTATATCGGTTATATGATTGTATCATCATAAAAGTTCTACCATTTTTGGCTCGGAGAGAGCAGTAAAACATGGTGAATCCATAATAAAGCTTAGAGTTGACAGTCATTACAACTGTTACAGATGTGGAGTATCATTCCATCAGACAATTGTTAGTGTAGTAATAACATACCACACATTAAATTTCTGTCCTACTTCTGCTTACTTTCTATTTTCTCTCAGATGCAGACATTCACATTCTTTTATCAGTCTTTGCACTGTTAATTTCACAGTCTTATAATGTAATTAGTTAAGCAGATAAAGGCCCAAAATTTCTTGCTAGAAGCAGATCCCCTCACTTGCAATAAATCTGAACTCATCTTCTGCAGATACCCCAGTGTCACCTTGCACTAAGACTTGGGTTGGTAGCTTAATTGGCCACTGTAAATTGCCCATAGTTGTGTAAGTGGGTGACAGAATATGGGAGAGTTAAGGTAAATGTGGGGTTAGTACAAATAGGTCCCTGATGGTCAGCATGGAATCAGTGAGTAGAAGGGCCTGTTTCTGTGCTGGATGACTAACACTCAGTGGTGAGACCTGGCTCAGTTGCAGGGTTTTGAACTCAGACATTGTCATTTTGCTGGGTGGAAGGATAGGCAGACCAACCCTGCTCATGAAGCATCGGAAAAAAAACTGACAGGCAGTTCAGTCATACTGCCAACAGCATTTGAATGTTTATGGATGTTTCTGATATTCAGAAATGTTTTACAAACCTTAAACTATCAAAAAAGTTAAACGTTAAAAAGTTAAGACACACACAATCCCCTCTGAGCTTTAAAAAAAATACAAGTATTAATCTATAAAGTAAAATATCTGCTCTTTTCCCCCTACGGCCATTTCCCTCTATTCAAATGAATGGAGATGTTCTCATGCCATGTCTCACCTACCACAGCAATGAAATAAACTGCTGGAGGAACTCAGTGGGTCAGGCAGCATCTGTGGAGGCAGAGGGATGGTCGACGTTTCGGGTTGAGACCCTACATCAGGATTTGCTCCAGATTACAGCATCTGCAGTCTCTTGAGTCTCCTCACCTACCACAGGTCTTACAGGTAAATTTCCTAGCACATTTACATGGAAATCCTGAACTTAGTGGACCTTATTTGGGGAGCTACCAGCATTTTCCTGTAAGATTCAGACCACATTTGCCTGCCCTATTCACTCAGATCCCTCACCTGGGATGCTACTGCATTATACTTTCAGTAACTTTTAGTTGTAAATGTTGAAACACCCAGTCGTTAAAGAGTAAGCTTAACTAATGCCAGATGCCATTAAAGGTCCTACCATTGCAAATACCCTTTAATATGATATCCAAAACACAAACTGCATTTATATAGCCCCTTTAGTGTAAATATCTGCTGCATGTTGACAGTGAAGAATAAATACCCAGCTGCAAAGATAATAGGATGAATGACCAAAATGTATTTGAAAAGGTAGATTTTAAAAAGTGTTTTCCAGGAGGAAAGAAATAAGCAGAGCCAGAGAAAAAAAATGAGGGAAATCCAGAGCTTCAAGCCTAGACAGTGGAAGGCACCTCTGCCAATGATGATGAAATTAAAACCAGGCCTTTGCAGTAGGAACACAAGAGGTCTTGAGGATTTATACTGCCATCATGAAGTTACACAGATAGGGAGGGATAAGAATATGGTAGAATAGAACACAAGAGTAAGAACTTTCAAATATTGGAATTGCCAGATATGGGAGCCAAATTAAGAGACAGAGCACAGATAATGGATCTGCAAAACTAGAAGAACACATGGACAGTTACCACAAGTTTGTCTAGGGTTAGGAATAGTCAAAAACCAGAGGCATCAAAAGGCTTGAGAGATTCAGCAGGAGGCAAGCAGAGGAAGCTTATCTGGCACCTAGCATGAGCATACAATAGATTAGTAACAACCATACCCTTTTTCATACATTTATTGAATAAACATAGAAAAACTGCCACACAATTCAGGCCCTTCGGCCCACAAAGCTGTGCCGAACATGTCCCTACCCTAGAAATTACTAGGCTTACCCACAGCCCTCTATTTTACTCAGCTCCATGTACCTGTCTAACAGTCTCTTGAAAGACCCTATCATATCCACCTCCACCACCGTTTCCAGCAGCCCATCCACGCACTCACCACTCTCCAAGTAAAAAACTTACCCCTGATATCTCCTCTATATCTGCTCCCCAGCACCTTAAACCTATGTCCTCTTGTGGCCACCAATTCAGCCCTGGGGAAAAGCCTCTGACTATCCACCCGATCAATACCTCTCATCATCTTATACACCTCTATCAGGTGCCCCCTCATCCTCAGTCTCTCCAAGGAAAAAAGGCCAAGTTCCCTCAACCTGCTTTCATAAGGCATGCTCCACATTCCAGGCAGCATCCTAGTAAATCTCCTCTGCACCCTCTCTATGGCTTCCACATCTTTCCTGTAGTGAGGCGACCAGAACTGAGCACAATAAACAGACACTAGGGCAGAAACTTAAATGAAAATAGTGCTATTCTAGACCCTTTTCATTTCTCCTTCAATGAAACTGTCAATACTTTGACTTGCCTTATCTTTATGGTTGACATCTACTCCAGCATTTTTGCCTTTGCCGTGGTGATTGGGGTCTTTTCCAGTACTTTTTAAATTGATAATGTGCACCTCTTGAGGGAGACCTGTAGTTCCTCCACTTGCACAGCCTGATGACACAGTGAAGCTCTCCAGCAATGTCTTGACTGGGTGGGATTCACCTACTGGTGCAAGTACACAGTCATTTCTTGCCAGAGGACCTGCAGATAACAAAACAAAGTTTACTAAGAAAAGTAACTCCAAAAAAATTAATCACTTCTAATTGTGAACAGCTAATTATCATGCAAAATCCACACACATCAACATGCAGTTTGATGAAACTGACTTAGCCCACCTCCTGACAGTTTAAAATGCTGGAATAAATAATTACTTTCTGCACACATGGCTGTATAGAATGAACAAGTGTTACATTAGCACAGACAGTCTAACAAAAGTCCAACAAAGAATCCAATTGTCAATACACATTATCACACTTTAAATGAACTGGTTCTTAAGATCCACTTGCAAACAAAACTTAATGGGTTCTTTAAATGAAAAGATTGTAGCTTCAGAATACTCAAATAGCTTACTCAATACTCAATGCTATAAATCAAAGTACGTCAGCACGAGTTGAATGATTTTATACAGACATCTATCACTATCTGAAGTCCTAGGAACTGAAGATCTGTATTTATAAAAAGCCAAAAAAATCCAAAAATAATTAAAGCCAAGGAACAGATTGCTCTAAACTAAATTTCCACTTCTGTGGAAATTGATTAGTTTCAGTCAAATTCTTTATTTTGCAAGAATTAAAAAAGTAATGTGCATTCATACTGTGCTTTATTCTCCCACTAGAATTGATGTCCAAAAAGTCAAGCTTACTGTAAAGTTGAAATGAGTATTTTGTTTTTGGGGAAAGAGAAAAGTGAAATTCTAAACATTACCATTAACTTTCAAACTACTCGTTATATATTTGGGTAAAAACAGACATGTGACCCAGCCAAATCCACATGTTTTCGTACCCTTTGACTGCCTGAAGAGATTGCAGAAGAGATTCATATAGATGTTGCCTAGGATTCAGCTATCTCCAAGAGGCGGTGCCTCAAGAAGGCGGCGTCCAGCACCAAGGACCCTCACCATTCGGGACATTCCCTCTTCTCATTACTACCATCAGGGAGGAGGTACTGAAGCCTGAAAACTCACACACAATGATTCAGGAACAGCATCTTCCCCTCCGCCATCAGAAAATGAAGGAGGTCAGATGTAGAAAATCAAGGTTCACATAAGGAACCAATGTAATATTCAGTGAAAGAAATATTGAATAGGAGGAGAGGAAGACAAGATCCAGGTCTTTTGTATGTTGAGTGGCACAATTAATAGATTTGCAGGCAAGAATGGTTCCAGGCATTTTAGGGATAAGGAATTTCAGCTACAGGGTACAACAGAAAAAGCTGGAAGATCCTCCCTGGAGTAAAGATGGTTTAGAGCATATTTTATATAGATGTACAAGATTGTTTCAGGTTTAGATTTGGTAAACTCTTCACAGGAGTGGATGGTTTAAGGACCAGGAGAACATAGACTTAAAGTGAAGGGCAACAGAATCAGGGAAATGAGAAGAAAACTTCTTTTGAAATAGAAACAGTCAACTTCTTGACTAGAGGCTTCTTGAGGGACAATAATTTGCATGGATGGGAGTAGGAGAGGAGAGAATAGGACTCACTGGGTTCCCCTGTAAAGAGGTAGTCCAGACTTGATGGGTCAAATGAACTCCTTCTGCGTCAAAAGATTCTACAACTTCATGTGATTTGACATGGATGATTCAATGAGCCTTAAATTCAGATAATGTTGTTGGACATTTCCTGCTGGGTAGAGAGCTTACTTATGACTTCCCCATAGTTCGATAGAGAGATACTTGTGACAAATCTAGTTGATATTCTGTGAATTTACTCCTTAAAACAAAAACCTGGATAAAAATCTAGTTGAAAATGGATTGAATGGAATCAAGGCAAGTCAGAGTCAGAGTTGCACAGAATAGAAACATGCCCTTTGGCCCACTGCATCTATGGATAGACAAACAAAATATTTAAGACTTGAAAATTATCTATCCAATTTGGTTGGGGAATGGACAGTCATGTATGAAAGACACCCAAATAGCACTGAATACTGGAACTTATGAATGAATGAATTATACATTCTGCTGTTCTATTCAATTATATTTTGGATAGAGAAGAGCATGAAGGAGAGGAATTGGAGTTTTGCAAAAAACATTGATTATCTGAAAAGCAATAAGACTCATTACAGTGTACACAGCTTTGTCACAACAAGGAGTGGAACTGATGTACTGAATAGCCTTTTCTACTTCACTAGCATCCTAGGTAAGAGCTTAAAAAATCTAAAATAATTTAATATTATCTTCATATCATAAAATTGCCTTCGCCCCAAACACCCTCATTGTTTCCACATACAAACACCCTCATTCCACTCACATTCCAAAGGTGTACGGGTTAGGAAGTTGTAAGCATCCTATGTTGGCGCTGGAAGCGTGGCGACACTTGCGGGCTGCCCCCAGACATTCTACGCAAAAGATGCATTTCACTGTGTGTTACGATGTACACATGACTAATAAAGAAAAATCTTATCTACAAACGAAAATCACAATCTACCAGCAAGTAGCTTTACTAAAACTCTGGAGAGGCAATGTCCAAGTCAAAAAGCATTTAGATTCTTCCACCACCACCACCCCCCCCACCCCATTATTTTTCCTTACAATTCAAATCCGCATAGACTGCTTGCTTTTCTAAAAAAAGAAGAAATAAATATCAAATTCCTCCACTTGCTAATTGTTCTTACATTCCCACATACCTGGAGAATGCAGTAAGGGAATATAGATAAAAAACTTGCAAGAGATAATACATCAAAGCTAACAATTAAATGTTTTATAAATATATGTACATACATTCAAGGTAGATGAAGTTAAGACTCTAATGGATAACGAGGTAATTGTAGACTGGTTAAAAAAGTATTTTGTTTACTTCTTCCATGTGAAAATGAATGTAAAGTACCAGTGGTATAAAAGAACCCCAAAGTTAGTGAAGAGCAGAAATGGAGTTGATGCAATTATATTCGTTTCACTCATATTATTGGAGATAAAAACAGATTTAGGATAAACATCTCCAAAATCTAATAAACTCAGGGGAGAAACTAAGGGAAATAGGTGAGATAATTAATCATTTTCAACATGCAACTAAATTCAGGAATTATGCCACTGGATTGGAAAACTGTACGTTACTCCATTACTTTGAAGAGAAAAAGGGAGAAGTGTGGTAATTACAGACCTGTCAGTTTGATATCAATTGATGTTACTGAGCATTTGAACAATTTCTTAGTTGATCAAAGAACCAGCACAGACTTGTCTGATTAATCTCCTTGAAACTTTTGTAGAAATTGCTACCATGGCACAAAATGAATTTCTCTGGATCTTGTAAAGGTCATTTAGCAAGTTTGCACACAAGAGATAAATAACAAAATCAGAAAATATGAAACTGGGGATATCCTTGGGACACATTTTGGGAATTGTTTGGGAGCCAAGAGACAGTAGGGAAAAAGAATTCACTCTGAGGTTAGCAAAAAATGAGAGAGTCACCAAAAAATAAGGCTAATAAAGTATCAGTCTATATTTCAAGGTAGATTAGAATTTATAATAAGAACTTAATCCTTTAGTTACAGAAAGAATTGGAGCTACACCATTAAGCAGTGAAACGAAGCAGCATGTATTTTTTCAAAAGATGGAAGTAATCTGGAAAACCCTTCCACAAAAGATGCTGTTTTAATTGAAACCTTCAAGCTATAAAAAAAGTCAATAGATTTCTGTTCATTAAAATTATTAGATAGGGATCCTCACAGTTAAATAATGTAACTGATTCCAGGGCTCAATTGCATTCCATTTCCTGTCTTTTCATGTTCTCACACCTGCCACATTAACTCCTCCAGCATGAATGGTTCCAAGCATCAATCCTGTTTTTGAATCAGAAGGTTTGCAACTACTGAACAGGCCTAGTCTTGTCAACTTTTTCCTCTTCTTCATATAAAGCACTTTACTGACTTGGTTAAGGACTGGCCCAACTTGTCTGTTAAAAACAGGTGCGTAAGCCGAGAGCCTAATTTAGTGTTATGGTTACCAAGCTACAATACTTAATCTTAAGAAATCACCAATATATTACCATTAGAAAGGACTTACACAGCACAATGTTTCTTGAATGAATGAAAGACTTTAAATTTATCAAATATATTAAATAGGATTGCAAACTAATGCTATTGCAAGAACATAAGTGGAGTCAATAATTAACACGATTTACAAAGACCACATTTTTAAAATTCTTCTTCATGCAAGATGAAAAAATGTAGTGTATTAATACAAACAGCTGTAATATGATCCAATAATATTTGATTATAAATCAGAAAGAAAAATGCAATAAGAAACAAACCAAAAGCAGCTAGCTAAACTTACTCTGTTTTGCATTCAACTAGTAAAATGTTCTCATCAGGCAGAGTTCAAAATTTAACTGTTCAGCTTTGTTTATCTGAAAAGTTCATTCACTTCACAGCATCAGCCTCTTGAGGAGAATAATAGCTCAGAGTTCTGAGCATAATAAAAATCGGATTTAGCTCTTTTGCAAATATTGAGTACTTCAAAGGGCAAAGAACTGATTACCATCAAAAAGACATGTCCTGACATTCAGTATACATATTAATTTTCACAAAACAGCATACAAGCTCATTTTCAAAGATATGGTTTCAGACATTACCACTGTCTAAACTATGAACCAGAACCTGCATCAAATTAGAGGTAAACCAAGAGTAACAGAAAGTGAGTACTTGCAGGAAATTTTGATAATACAAAAACAGTTTTCAGTGCATTTGTAAATCTGGAGCTGACAGCAAACCTTTGGCATTGAGACAGCAGACATTTACTGTCCTATCAGGCCTGCACCGTGTAACTTGCCATGATTGTACTGGCACTGCCATTCACCTTTTGTGATTTGCAGTATTTCATACTCTGGATACTAGTAATACAAATCACTCCTTTTGAGGTCTCCAATAAGGACATCCTGTTAAAGTTAACCGTGCATGATAAGAAAATGGCTCAGGAGGCATTGGATCCATGTATTAGTGTGTGCAAAGGATGGCAAAAAGCATTAGTGCTTCAGTTGTTCTACCTACTCAAGTCCAAGCTGCAACCTCTACTCCTGGAAAAACAACAAATGAAATAATGGTCTGAATCATGAGGATCCAGCCCAACTGCTCAGACTTCATGATGATCCTCTGCACTTGGAAGGTGTCTGGAATGAGGACTAAGCAATGACAAGGCCTCAAGTAAGGCTGCTGAGGCCCTTGCTCAGGAGGCAAAGCTCAGGGCAGAACTTTGTCTGCTGTTAAAACCATACGGGCATTTAAACATATTTTAAATATCTCTGAGAAGAATTAAATTGAAAACATCAAATTTAATTTATAAACATGCTAAAATATTTAAATGAAAACAACTTCAAAGAAAAACACTTTCACCATTTTCCTGGCTGAGAATTCCCAATGAAATGAAGGAGATCTCCTAAAAAGCCTGGCTGAAACAGAATTGGAGAGGCAGATTCCCACGTAGAGTGGCACTCAGTAACTTCAAGAAGTTCAAGACTTGCTTGCACAGGCTCACTCAAATTCTGATGCAAGCAAGCACCTGCCACAGCCAGCATGACTTGGTCCAACATTGTTGAATGGAGATTTCTGTTTATAGTACTTTTTAAGAGCTTGCACAACTATTATGAAAACTATTCTACAGAAGGGTCTTCAACTTGAAACAGCTATTTCCCTCCCCACAGATGCAGCCTGATTTGCTGAGTATACTATCATTTGTTTTTATTTTAGAGTGCCTTCATTATATGTTTTCAGATAGTGCTTCCCTCTCCATATATTCCTGTACTACATTTCCTGTATTTTCAAACATTTCCTTAAAATGTTCTTCCTTCACTGCATTTTCACCTTTCAAAATAAAACTCTTTCCAGTCTTGATAAAGCACATTTGGCATGACTTCCTTATATTGAAGGGAGCTACAAATCCGATTATTAAGATATCTTTATTAGTCACATGTACATCAAAACACAGTGAAATGCATCTTTTGCATAGAGTGTTCTGGGGGCAGCCCGCAAGTGTTGCCACGTTTCCAGCTCCTACGTAGCATGCCCACAACTTCCTAACCCGTACATCTTTTGGAAATGTAGGAGGAAACCAGAGCAACCAGAGAACCACACCGACACGGGAGAACATACAAACTCCTTTGTTCTACATATATTTTTTGTAGAAAACAACTTGCAAGATCTACAATTCAGGTTTAGAACAACACAAAATTTTATGGCTTCTCAGACATTAAAACAAAAGGTTGTCTACCCTTAAGAGCCAATACAAGGATTAATTCTCCATGCCTGGTTAATGTAAGCACCTCTCTCCACCCTACTCCCAAATTCCTCCATCCCTGCATCATCATGTACACATCAAGCCTCATTGTCAAAAAATACTTGATTTTGTTCACCTCCATGTCCATCGACGTGGATATACCAGTGTGTCAGTTTGTTTCTGTTTATATCTGTCTCCAACATTTTAAAGTATAACCTTTCATGTGCACCCTACAGCAGACATTCCTGCTGATCTCTCCATACCTCCCCCCTTTGCAACTTAAAATATTCTTGTTTTCTTATCTTTCCAGTTCTGATGAAGGCTTTCTTGACCTGAAAGTTTTCCTCCTCTGATTCTGCTTGACCTGCTGAGTGCTTCCAGCATTTTCTGTTTGTTTTGGATTTCCAGCATCTGCAGTTTTTACAGTCTCCTTTGAAATCTGCCCTTAGTATGCTTCAGGGCAAAGTCCCACATTTTCACAAGTCAGTGCAAAGAAATTATTCCTCCCAAGTATTTTGTTTGATCTGTTACTGATTGCTCCAAATTTATACCATGTTCAGAACATCCCTGGGTAACAAAAGGGTTCGGTTTTTAAAGATATCTATAAGTCAATTTTGTCCATAAATTGGAAAATATACATAACCATACCTCCACAGTGTTGGAGGGAGTGAAGAAAGAAAGAGTGAGACACGAAATTAGTTCTGTCATTGGTAGGAACGAACGTATGTACATCGGACTTTTGAGTTTATTTATATTATGGAGCTCATTTGCATGTAGCAGTGTCCATAAATTGGGTATTCTTAACGAGGGAATAGCCCACAAGTAGAAACAGCTTCTCTGCATCTACTGTTGAGTCTCTTCACAATTTTGAAGGCAATAAAACCCCACTTCAATCTTTTGAAAGTTGAATTTTGTTAAATCTGTGAAATTCCCTAAAAATATTTTCTGCCACTTATTATAGACTGTGCAGTATTTAATTATCCTTTAAGGCAAGCACTGTACCAATACTCCTGAGTTTCACTGAACTTTTACATGAATTTAACTATTTTTCTTTTTTTATTTGCATTCTATTTTCCAATCACAATGCTAAAAGGTATTTCTCAATTAGGTTCTTGGAACACCTCTCTAATTTCCAAATCCAAATTATTTTGCACAGTGAGTGGAGCTGCTGCTTCAGAACTTCACTCAGGTTCAGTCCTGACCTCATGCTGTCCACGTGGAATTTTCATGTTCTCCATGTGCAACTTTCCTACGGTACTCTGGTTTCCTCCCACATCTCAAAGATGTGGGGATTGGTAGGTTAAATGGCCACAATAAATTGCCATCAGTGTGTAGGTGAATAGTTGAATCTGGGGGCGGGGTGGGGTTGGGGGTGGGGGGCGGCAGCTGATGGAAATGTGAGAAGAATGAAATGGGATTAGTGTAGGATTACTTAAAATGGGTGATTGATCATCACTGCGGACTTAATAGGCTGAAGGGCTTGTCTGTGCACAGATCTCCTCAGGATAATTTCCACTTCCAAGAGATTTCCTTTAAGGCTTTAACTTTGTTTGATGCACTGTAGCTAAATTTTAATTTATTTTGTTCTCTGGTCCAGGACACCACTTGACACATTGATGTCAAACTTTAACAAAGGCCTTCAAAAAAAAAATCCATGTATAGTACATCCATCACACTGCCCTCATATTTCCTTTGTTATTTCTTCAAAGAATTCAATAAAGCTATGTTAAACGATTAGAGAATTTTTATTTTATGTTCCCCATCCCTGAATGCTTGGTTGTTTGACCCATTGTCAGCATTAAGGGAGAATCAGTGGACCCCAATCTTGAGGTAATTTAGTGTCAACTTTAACCTTCGTAAACTCAGGGTAATAAATCCAATCATAACACTACTACCTTGTACCCAGATTATTACAATAATGAACTTTAGCTACTAACCTCAAACCCGTTGCTTACTGAAAGACTCTGAAGTCAACAAAAGAAATTTGGAACATGTTTCATTTTACATTTTTCTATGACATAGACGAAGGCCATTAAGGCATCAAATCCATACTGGCTCTTGAAGCATTCTTACCCATTCCATCCCCCCTATTTCCCTGTAACATATTCCTTTTCACATGCCCATCAACACCTCCACCCTGCCCCTAATTCTTTGGTCACCGATCCACACCAGGAGCGACTTACAGTAACTGATGAACTTACCAGCGCAACTTTGGGATGTGACAAAAGAAATAAACAGTACACCTGGAGGAAACCAGCACAATCACATGGAGAACATTCAAACTCCACATAGACAATAGCAGAGGTCAGAATCGAAACTGGATTGCTGGAGCTGTGCAGAGTGCCACTAATACGGTGCTGCTAAATGTTACTTAAATTGAGTTAGGTGACAACTTTAAATAATTATAAAGTATCCAACCTGCTTTGAATTAATGACAGCAAGCTGTTTTAACACTTTCATTAACAATGTTTTCAACTCTAAATCAATCCAATAGGTAGTCCCTTCCTCTCCCAGTACCAGCAGCTTATTTGATCACAACCTTGGAAATGATCCAATAATTAGTAAGGTGCGTGATCAGGCTCCATTTTCATTTATCATGGTAGGTTTTGCAAGGTAGTCCTGAGCATCCTATCTGAAACAAGTATGCTTACCTCTTTCTGATAACTGATGCTAATTAATTCAGATGATAAATTGTTAGCTTGGAATTGTGCATAATCGTACACCAACAACTATTGGTGGGAAAAAAACTTCTATACCTCATCCTGCACAGGTCGCAGCAACTGCTGAGATTATTATTCGCAAAATATAATGCATGTTAATCTTGCAAGATAACAGGATATTCCTTACATTTAGTCTTAAGTTTTTTGAGGAAGTGATGACAATGATTGGCAAGGGTTGGGCAGTGGATCCACAATGACTTGGCAAGTTGGATATGAAATTAGCTTGGTCATAGAAGGCAGAGGGAAATGATGGACGGGTATTTCTCTGACTGAAGGTCTGTGACTAATGGTGTTGTGCAAGGATCAATGCTAGGGCTATAAACTCTCTCTCTCTCTCTGGATGAAAACACGGGTGGTCTGATTAGTAACTTTGCAGACAACACAAGAATTGAAGTTGTGAATAGTGAAGGCAGCTGTCAAAGGATACAACAGGATATGGATCAATTTAAAATTTGGACAGAGAAACAGCAGATGGAGCTTAATCTGGACAAGTGTGTGATGTTGCATTTAGGGAGGCCAAATGCAGAACTATACAGTACATGGCAGGAACCTTGGGGGCATTGATGTACAGAGAGATCTTGGGGTGCAAGTCCATAGCTTCCAGAAAGTAGCAACACAAGTAGATAGGGTGGTTAAAAAAAGACAAGTAATGCTTGCCTTCATAAGTTGAGGTGTTAAGTATAAAATCTGGGAAGTCATGTAGCAGTTGTATAAAAATTTGGTTAGAGTATTGCAGGCCGTTCTGGTTGCCACACTATAGGAAGGATGTGGAGGCTTTGGAGAGGGTGTAAAAGAGGTTCACCAGGATGTTGCTTGGATTGGAGTGTATTAGTATAAGGAGAGGTTGGACAAACTTGGATTGTTTTCTTTGGGGTGTCAAGAGGCTGAGGGGCAACCTGACAGAAGTACATAAAATAAGAGGCATGGATAGGGTAGATAGTCCGAGCCTTTTTTTTCCCCAGGATGGAAATTTCAAATACCCGAGGTCATAGGTTTAGGATGAGAGGGGGAAAGCTTAAAGGAGACTTACAAGGTAAGTTTTTGTTTGTAAACAGTGGTTGGTGCCTGGAATGCACTGCTAGGGGGGGTGGTAGAAGCAGATACAATAGAAACATTTAAGAGGGATTTAGACAGACACATGAAGAGGCAGAGAATAAACGGATACGGACCACATACAGGCAGATGGGATTAGTTATTTTGGCATCATGGTCAGTACCAACATGGTGGGCTGAAGGGCCTATTCCCATGCTGTTCTTTGCTACAAAAACCAGGACTACAACCGCATCTACCAACAGAGGAACTGACCCTTTGCATATCCTCCCCATATCAATTATATCCACTTTTCAAAGAGATGATATAGCTTTTATAAGTCTACTGGTTTCACAGGGATACCCCTTTCAACAGTGTTCATTTAAACGGGTCTAACAAATCCAGCTTGAAGAGAAACAAACCAAGCCAACATAAACATTAAGGGAAATGACAAAAGCATTGTTAAAAAGATTGTTTAGGATGATCGTAAAGGCAAGGGGACAGTGCCAAAGGAAAGTTAGCAAGACTCCAGGTTGTAACGCCTCTCCTATTGATAGAAAAGCAGGAAACACAAGCAAGGATGCTTCTAACTCCCAAGAATGGTGGCAGAAGTTTCAGGGATTCTGATGTGAAGAAACCCGTATGCAAAGTGAGCTCTGATACACCCTGGGAGTACAATACAGAATCAAACAGAAATATTAATAAATATATTGGCTTAGATTTTGCAATCAGAAGGGAACATTTCACTTGAATGGACAAGTTCTAACCTTTTCTTTATGTTTGGTGGCATCTAATGGATAAGTATCACAATATCACAGCTTTCATATATTTTCATGCCAGATGTCTCAGGGCAGAACTTGTATCACAACTCTAACAGTAGCTTCTCCACTTTCACATTTTGCTGTACAAGCATGAATGCCACAAGTTGCTTCATGCTAATATTTAGCACTGACAGCCTCAACATTATTTGTTCTAGTGCAAAATTTATACCAAAAAAAAAGTGAAGGAAAAAAAAGACTGAGGATGGCAGAGATGAATTACAAAAATGTTGATGGTCTATACTAGCAGAGTCATCCCAGAGTAATGAAGTTGTCCAAGGGATGTTAAGCTTAATTTGTACAGTTTTTTTTGATATTTACAAAATTATTAGGCAATGATAAATATTACACTCAAAGTTGTGATTTTCTATCCCATCATACAAGTTTCCTGATTGTAAGTGACATTGTAACCAATGTACATAGATGGAACTTTTAAATCGCAAAGATTAATAGATTGGAAATGGGCCAAATGCAGAAATATATTTGATTTCGCAATAATTTGTCACTTTTGAGATGTGGTCATGACTAACAGTACCAATGTTTATTGCAATGTTTTCATCTGATATAAAAATGACAGAACACCGTACTTTCTAAATGTTGGAAAGCTGGAAGCAGTGGAGCTCCAAAAAGACTTGCTTGGAGGTATAAATCCATGCAACAAGACTGTTAAAATGTCAATGCCCCGAAATAAAGAGAATGTCAAGAAAATAAAATGCAGATTTCCATAGGATGAGTTTGTTGGTGACAGATGGGCAGCCAAAGCAATTCAATGACAGAGATGTGTTGTGATTCATTCTGTGAAGAAATGTGACCATTGCATTAACAGAGAGAGAAGAAATCCAAGGTTACAGATGCATAGATCTGGCTCCTGCAGAGAGAGGCAGAAAAGACCACATAGAGCCAAATGGGATGAGAATACAAGAATCAAACATGAAAGAACACAAGACAGGTAAATCTAAATTGGTTTACTGTTGTCACATGTACAGATGTTTTGCATGCCATCCATACAGATCATTTCATTAAAACAATGCATTGAGGTAGTACAAGAGAAAACAGTAATAGAATGCAGAGTTACAGAGGAAGTGCAGCGCAGGCAGACAATAAGGTGCAAGACCACAATGAAGAAGATTGAGGTCAAGAGGCCATCTTATTGTACTAGGCAATGGTCAATAGTCTTATAACAATGGGATAGAAGCTGTCCTTGAGCCTGGTGGTACATGCTTTCAGGCCTTTGTATCTCCCCCCTCACATCGGGGGGGGGGGGGGGGGGGGGGGGAGAGAGAGAGAATGTCTGGGAAACAAAAGCAGGAGTAAGCCATCTTGTGGCTATTTTGCCATTCAATAAAATAATAGCTGATCTTTCAACTCAGCGTCACTTTCTTGCCCTAACCCCATATTCATTGATTCCCTTAATATAGAAAAATCTATCAATCTCAGTCCTAAATATACTCAGTGGCTGAACCCCTACAGCATCTCTTGGGTAGAATTCTGAAGATTCACTACCATCCATGTGAATAAATTTCTTCTCATCTCCTACATGATTGGCCAACCTCTTATTTTAATCCCTAGTTTTGACACTACAGCCAGGAGCATTATCACCGTTTTCTCTCTCCAACCATTCTTAAATAGTGGGGCTACATTTCCTATCTTTCAGTTTGTGGTAACACTCTGGAATCTATTAAATTTGGATTATAACAATTTCTGGATCACGATATCTACCTCACTCAATCACCCCCTCCCGTTCCTCTTGACTGACTGGATCCAGGTAAGTTTCTCTCCCCTGATGTATGCAAATGTGCCGATCTTGGGCACCAGCTCATCAACTGTGACCTGACAAAGATGTGGGCCCCAATAGTTTCCATCAACTCCCACATACTATAGCTGGAATGCCCTGCCATACCTGTTCATAAAATACAATGATTTTAAATTTACAATATAAAACACTGGTCAGGACATGATTGGAACACCATTTGCAATTCTAGGCACCCTATTATCTGATGGATATTAGGCTTTAGCAAATGGATACAAATGATTGGCATATTATAAATGATGGTTATGAAGAAAGGTTTAAAATTCACAGGTGACAGATAGGAAGTTTCACTGGAAAAAAATTATGGGGAAAATCTAAAGACACATTTTCAAGATTATGAAAGTGTTTGAGAGTGCAAATGGTTTAAACATGTTTCCACTGGTTGACAATTCCTAACAAGGCACATTGATCTAAGATTACCATGAGGAGAAGAAAGAAGAGATATCAGAAGAAATGTTTGCAATCAGAGGCTTTTGGAACATGAAATGCTTTCCACAAGTAGCTACTGAGGCAAATCTACATCATTTATAAGTAATTGGATAATAGGCTGAAGAAAGAATAAAGATTACAGAACCAGGATTAGCATTGATAGCTTCATTGCTATCAATGCAGAGACATATTGCCTCTTTCTGCACTGTTATTTTTGAGACTCCATCAAAGTAGTAATCAAAAGGCAATTACAGCCCTTACTACTCTCCTGCTTTGAATAGTATTCAATATGGAAGACTACTGATTCATTACTTTTGTAATTTACATCCACCTAGTCTGTTTTTGTACTGGTTATTTAGAAGAAAGTGGAAAAACCTTATTTTAGAAGGCTAACAATTTTGCAACACAAATGTTCATCATCAAAACACCACGACATGAACTACATGAAGTGCACTATATTAAACAATGGACATTCAAATTGCCAAATAAAGCAAGATATTCATCTGGTCATTGTGTGAACAGCTCACCAATGAAGTATACTGCTTTTCTAGTTGTCTTGTATAAAGTCTGTTCTAAGTGTTTAATGCAAAAATAAATTATAATAGAAGTTGGTGGTTTGTACTGTGCTGAATAACACATTTGGCAAAAGTCATTTAGATGAGATACTAAATTAGACAGATTATTTTTGATCCTGTCCACAACCAACATCCTCAATTAGATTTTCCCCACAAGGGTCACATGAGAACGAGGTACAAGCAAAGCCACATCTGAATGCTAGCCATTCAAGTCCAAGGATACACTGGTCTATTTCAGTACTCAGTGCTCAATAAGTTGATTCAAATAACAAATCTGGCAAATAAGGTTATAAAGGCTAGGCAAACAAATTTCAAAGGGAGCAAAAATAACTGCTAAATATGGAACAAAATCATCACAGAAAGCAGTTCATCCTTGAACATCTCTTTAATGATGTTCTTCAAGGAAGGAAATATGCTGACTCTATCTGGTCTGGCCTAAACACGACTACAAATTCTCAGGAACATGCCTGATGTTCAACTGCCATTAAACCTAGCACTAGATTCAGGCATGACAAAGGCACACCATGCCCAATCAACATTGCAACATCCTCCTCAACTACATCTGGGGAGTTATGCCTAAATTGGAAGAGCTGTTCCAGACTTTAGGCAATAGCATAGAACCATCAAGATCACAAAACAATTTTCAGTCAACATCTCAGACTCCTACATCTCAAACACTGGGATTCTCCTTTCCCATAGACATGTTGTGTGGGATGAAAGTGGCTGCACAATGATATATGCATCTCTGGGGAGTCATTAATATTGACCCAAGACTCCACAAGGTCACAAACATCACGTCAAACATGGGGAAGGAAACCTACTGATTACCACTTCCTTCAGGTAATGAATCAGTAGTCTTGCATATTGAATACTATTCAAAGCAGGAGAGTAGTAAGGGCTGAGTGTATGCTAGGTAAGGGAACTTATTGTCCATCACTGGGAATCGCATTGCCAGGCATATCTAAAAATGGGGTACCAATCTGGCAAAGTTACAATGTGAACATGATAGAGAGAGTTAAGCAATCTCAGAAGCAGTAGAATGAATCTAGGTTCAGTATTACTGTGAATAGTGGTGGACAATTAAGCAGCTAACAGGAAGAGGTGCAGTGGATCTGTAAACATTAATTCCCTTTCACACTTATATAGCCCTACATGTAACTTCCCCAAGTTGGTACAAATTTTTTGTTCTGTCACTTTTGGTGAAGGATAAGAAGGGGAGGCTCCATAAGCATTCCCATCTTCAATGGCAGAGTCCTCGGCATAATGAAGAATTTGCAGTTACCTCTGGCCAGCAATAAATGATCAATTGCAGGTATTCTGGCAGATTTGATTCATATGAAATAAGCCACAGATCACATAAGTAAGACTAGGTCATTTGGCCCTTCAAAGCTGCTCCACCAGTCTTTAAGGTCATGTCTAATCTTACGCCTCTGTGCCATTTCCCCCATATCCCTTGATATCCTTAATGCCCAGAAAGCTATCAGTTTCGGTTTTGAATGAACACAGTGACCAAGCTACCTACAGCCATCTAGGGTAGAGAATTCCAAGAGGTTCACCACCCTCTGAATGAAAAGGTTCTCCTCATCACAGCCTTAAACAGCCTACCCTTTATTCTCAGACTATGTTGCCTGGTCCTGGGCACCTCAGCCAAGGAAACCACCCTTCATGCATTTAGCATGTCAAGACACCTAAGAATTTTCTAAGTTTTGGTAACAGCTTCCCTCATCCTTCCAAACCCGCTGGAATTCAGTATTCTCAACCTCCCCTCATCTGGTAAACCTACCATTCCATGGAACAGTCTCCTGGAGGTCTCAAAGACTTCTACATTGCAATAAAGACTTCATCAAACCTTGTAATCACACTTTCTTGAAACAAGGGCATACCATTGCCCTCTGATTCACTTGCTACACCTGCACGTTAGCCTTCAGGTGACTTGCGTAGAAGCATACCTAGATCCTCTTGAAGATCAACACTGCCCATTGTCACCATTTGATGAATACTCTGCTTTACTGCTACATGCACCAAAGTGGATGGCCCCACATTATATTCCATGGTTATGTTCTTGCTACACACTCAAATTGCCCCTGTTCCCTTGATGTACAACTGCATGAGTATCTAGATCTGTTCAACCACATACTGCAGGTTGGTGCCAGATACAGCAGGACCAAGACAGCATTCTGACAAGGGCTGATAAATCACAGGTAGTTTTCATGCCACACAAGAATTAGATGGTGACCTTCTCCAACAAGAGAGTTTAAATCACTTCACTTTGAGATTCAAATGCATAACCATTACCGAATTTCACTATCAACATCCTTATAATATTCATGGTCTAGAAACTTGAACCAAATCACCCACACAGATATTGGGAATCAGCCATATATCAGACACTGGATACTTTGCCGCAAATGGCTAACCTCCAGAAATCCTAAAGTCTTTCCACTATTTTTATGTCACAAGTTAGGATTATGGTGATGGACTACACTTCACTTGATCAACATCTGAACTTTCAGTTTCCCTTGCCATCAGTGTGCACCAGCAACCTAGTAAAACTTCTTTGACAGCAACTCAGACCTTAAAGCACCTTAAGGCAACAGAACTGTGGGAATCACACTGCCTGCATGTTCCTGTTCAAGTCTGACATCCCGCTGCCTTAGACATATATTACTTATCCTTCAGTATGCTAGCTTAGAATCCTACTTCTTACTTAAATGCAGTGCGAGGGTACCATTAAACTACTGCAGTGGTTCAAAGAGATGGCTCATCACCACTTTCTGAATGCTAATTAGAATTGGACAGTCAATGTCAAGATTCCTTGACTGAATGGAGGAAAAAAAAGCAGAGCTCCACTGAAATTTGATTAAGAAATTAGACACTTTAAGTCATTCTGGATTATGGTTATAGAGATAAGAGTAAAAAAAAAGTCAGAATCAAATTTTGAAGGACACAAGAACAAGAGCTGTGCATTGTGGAGTGAGCAATGGAACTGGTAGTGGAAAAACAGATTCACTAAAAGTAGTCAAAACAAGTGAAGACAACATTTGCTCACATGTTTGAAAGTAATGGAGTTACACATTAACAAAGCATTTACTGACACTTTTAGGTTCCAAAGGATTAATAAAGTTCCATTCTAGTTTAGCAATCAGTTAAGAAATATAACAGACAGGCTCAACAATTAATTAAGTAAAAGGAGACTATAAAGATAGGCAACAGGAGTTCACAATTAATTGTATTGTTATCACTCAGTGGAATACAAGAAAAAATATGAATTATATTTGCAGCAGCAAACTAAAATGACTATTCTTCAATTTGTACCGCAAAGCAGTGTGAAGAAATAATTCAACAAAATTATATGCCACTTAACGAACATCTTAAAAGAGGGATGTGGCAAGTTATACTTGGAGAAACATTTTCTGAAAGGATGCAAGCATGTAATCAGGAATCCAAGTCATGCTCAGTTAACTTAATGGAATCATTTTTGAAGACAATGGGTCAAGGTCATGCTCAATCCAGCCGACCACCCGTGTTATTACCACAGCTGCATTTCTTCTGCCTTCCAGGTCCAATCATACCAAATGGCCCAACTGCCATGACTCTCTCACGAAGTGGAAGGATTTGTAAATGACACCACACCTCAGGAAACTAATCTCACTCTGTAACATCTTATAGTGCTATAATTAAGTAAAAAAACAAACATGAAGTAGAACAAAGAAAAATAATCTTTCCTATGAAAGCTAGCAATCCCATTCAAGTGAATAGGTCTGTGCTACATATGCCATCACCCCTGGCACACATCTGGAATCAGTGCAGAGTCCAATGGCAGAAGGGAGGTTATCTGTCCTCCAGCTCATTCATTTCCCAATCATGGAAGGGCTAACCTCCACATTGCAATTAGCTGGCAGTTAACAAAATATTACTTAAGAATGACAAAGTGCTATGAATATCCATGCTGTATTTCAAAACATGAAGAATTTCAGGTTCAATATTTTCAAATTTGGTAAATGGAATTTCATTCTTTCAATTCTTAGTTAGACCCTCCTGCATCTCATGCTAGTTGACATTTTCAATGGCTCCATCATCAATGCAAATTCCTTTTCACTTTGAAAATCACCACAGTCACAGCATCTCCAAGAATGGCTTCTCTTCTCACTTAGACAATATCATGCCTGAAATCCCCAAAGAATGAATCCTGCTTCTTTCCTGTTCCTTAGTTACCTGTCCCTTCTTAGATACATCCATATTACAGGCAGTAACATTCAGCTATCCTCTCCAAAATCTTCTCTTGCCTTCAAGTAGTTGTGGCCTTGCTAATATTTATAAACCCGTACCATAACCTTCTGTTCTTAAAATCTATGCCCTGGCTAATGGTGGCAAGTATCCCATATGTTTTCTTAACTACCATATCTACTTATGCTGCTGCCTTCAGGGATCCTTGTACATGTCCAAAGTCCCTCTGTTGCTCAGTACTTTGTAGGGTCCTAACATTCACTGTGTACATCTTAGACATTAATTCTCCCAATATGCATGACTCTTTCTCCCCGCACCCACCCCACCCCCCCCACCCCCCGGTTAAATTTCATCTACTATTGTTCTGCCCATTTAACAACTTCATTAATCTTCTGCAATCAAAGACTACCCTTCCTCACTTTCAACAATACCACCAATTTTTGCCTCATCTCCAAACTTACTAATCACACCTCCTACATTCACATCCATTTCAAATCTGGAATAACCAAAGCTTGTGTTTTCTGCTCTACTAGAAAGTCCTCCTCAACACCAATTTCATCCCACCCAGATTGTTTGGGCTGAGACAGAGTTTCCTCTCACTGAAGTCCTATCCTACCTTGACCAGATGCAGAATTAGTGTTTTTAATGCTCATTTCCCCACCTCTACAATATCTTCAACCTCCACTTTTGAAATTCTTCTTTTGCCACCTCAAGAAAAGTTCAATTCTCTTTTTACTAGCTTCACATTCACTTCCTTATACATTCTGTAACTTGATCAAAATGCTACCTCTTGCGTCTATTCCCACATTATGTCCAAGTCCCCCATCACACAGTGAAAGTACATTGACCTATAATTTCCCCTATTCAAGCTTAAACTCGTGGTTTTGGTTATTTTTTTAAAATAAAAGACATGATAATGGTTACTGGTTTAGTACTAATTTTTGTGGATTCAACATCAGATCGTGTAAATAGAAATCTTGTTCCACCACAAACCATATTAAAAAAAAATGCAGTTTACTTAACTACACAGATAGCACTATGACTATCAGAAAGAAACAGTAGCAAAGCATATTAACATGCTTCATGCTGCACTGTAGGTCATCAGAATTCAAATCCAAGCCTTTGCTAACATATACTTGATTATCTTGGCACCACTGCTAACACAGTACCAAAACGCCTTGTGCCTAGAACGGAAAGAAGTGGGTGAGAGGAATTATTAAAATAAATAAAAGTCAGTACTTCAGCAAGCTCTATTAACTTGCTACACAAAACCCAATGCATCAACTCATACATAAAATTATCCGAATCCAGTTAGGAGCTAGTTGTTTAAGTAGGCCATCCATAATAAAATTATGGAATTATGTACTGGATGGCTTTGGCAATTAGGAAAAAATGAAGCTTACAAACAAGTGATTATGACGAAACAACTGTTGGCTGGGATCACCCACACAGTTTCCAGTAAACAATAATGCATTGATTTTGGAGATTAAAAAAGATACCAACTATCAGTTGAAGATGTTTTCTGTAATTTTATTCCCAAGCTAAAATCAATACTAAAGGCTCAAAGTCAAAATAATGCAACAAAATCTAAGATTTTTATCAAATACTACTATATCAAGTAGTAATTCATAAACGCTGATACAGTACATTCTTGTCATGTTATTCAGCCCAGAATGGAAAGCATTGCTTAAATTTGGGATTGCATGATTTTTAAAGTGAAAGAATGCAAGATCCTATCTTCAGAAACATGAGCTTCTAAACTCATTTATCCAATTCATGCCTTTAATAGTTCAGTATTTCTTTTAATCCACATTGGTTCTTTATTCTTTTTCCCTCAAACTTCTCATTTTCCTTGGTACTTTTTTTTCTACTCATCTCTCTCTGTCAACTTTGTTCTTCAACCACCTTCAAAAAATTTTTTTTACAGCTCGTTTTCAGAGTTACATTCATTTTCATCCTATAGCCTTGCCCCTTTCATATTTTATTTCAGTTTCCTTTCTTTCCTATATTATTCCACCATGTATAAACTACAGAATGAAAATTTGAATTTTGAAGCCACACCAGGATCTATTTGTCCAATAATATACAAGGGCAGATTTAGGACTGTTAATCCACTTGGCAAAACAGTCAGTTTAAAGAAATAAGTGATAAATATTTAAAGAAGAGGATACAAAACTATGGAAAAAGTACAACAGTAGGAATTATGGCCCCTTTTATAAACATCCTGACGTATGCACCAAGAGCTAAATAGCCTCCTTCTGTGCTGGAAATGTACACAGCTTTATTGGCAAGGAGTAATTACTGGCACGAAGCTTGGATTTTGAAGCCTGAACTTTGAGATGGGAGGGCAAGACTAAATGGCAGTATTACAGGCTACGGAAACAGGGTATTCAGTCCATCATGTACACATTGACCATCAGTATTAATCCCATCTTCCAGCACTTGGCCCACAGCCTTCTAAGCCCAGGCTATTCAAGTGCTTGTCTAAACACTTCTTAAATGTTATCAGCAGCTCTGCTTCCACCACTCTCTCAGGCAGTGTATTCCAGGTACTCACCATGCTCAAAGTCCCTCCCAGATACGCTCTAAATCTCTTAACCCTTACTCCAAATCTGTGTCCTCTCGTTTTATTCATCTCTGTTGAAGAGAAAGGTTTCCTGCAGTCTACTGTATTTATATGCCTCAATTTTATATACCTCAATCATGTCCAAAATGGAACTAGCCTCTTCAATCTTTCCTCATAACTGAAACACTCCATCTCAGTCTGCAATGAGCCATAATCAGCTAAAGCGAAGACATGCTAGGGATTTAAACTTTTTTCCAAAGGAACTCACCTGTAGACCCTCCATATATCAGCATGAAGAGTAATATTGTTTGAATTCCATTTGAAGTCATGTTTAGAATACAATAATGTAAGTTCTGCTTTCCACTGGAGATATTCTAATCTTCTAATGTGGCCAAGGTTGCCTCTTGTAGTCGGCAAGATTTTCACCACTGTTGCTATATTTCTCAGCAAGATAGAATGGAATGCAAATTCTGATCTTCCTTTCCTTCTTCACAAGCCTAAAGGAAAAATGTATAAAATGAAAAGTTGTGAATAGTTACATGATGATTCAATTGTGACTGTATTATGACAAATTCTATTCAAAAATATTACACTCACTGACCAAGGTGATTCACTACTCACTGAAAGACTGCCACATCTGAGAACAAAGTTGAATAGACCAATGCATCATAAAATGCATGTTTTAATTTCCGCACCCATCTCAAAACATTGGAGCATAACATTTTACAAATAAATTTAAAGTCAAAAACATAACAATACAAATACCCAGTCTTTATCTAAGCATTTCCCATCTGATTCAGAAGCCTTCAAAAAGGCTTGAATTGTAGATAAGATTTGTGAAACAATATACATTCAACCAGTAATGGATTTGCTTTGCAAGTTCAAACCAAAATCATCCAAGCCAAGGTCTTGTAAATTTTCATTCGTTCATTTCAAAAAGCTGCAGTCAGAGTTTCAGGTTATGCATGAACTGACAGCAAACACTGTTCCAATGGATGTGCAAGATCAGCTTTTTTTCTTTAAGAAAAATATTATTTAATGAATTATAATGTAGAGAAGGTAATGTGAACCCTCAGATTCAGGATAACAACCCAAGGCCTCACACTGAGCGGCAGCACACAATTATGACTAACTCAGAGCTGAAATGGGAGAATTAATCCCATCCCCAACCAGCAACAGACCACAAGCACACTAATAATTCCCCAATTTCCTGTTGAATTAGCAGAAATGCCAAAACATAAATAAACCTTCAACAAGTACAAATATTCAGCTATTCACCACATTTTATGGCCACAAGCCCACTCAAAAGATGGTAGAAACTAAAGGGCAGGTGTTGCACCTACTCCAATTAGCTCTGGAAGGTACTGTGAGAAGCAAAGCAAGTGCTAATGGAGCTGGAAGAGTGAATCAGGGAGTCAGAGAGAATAGTCCCTTGATAAAGCTGAAACCAGAGACATGCATGGTGGTGGTATTCTTTCCTATCTCCAAGGATCCAAACATCCCTTCTAGGTGAAGCAGCAATTCACTTGCACTTCTAATTTAGTGCAATGCATTCAGTGCTCCCAAATGGACAACTGGTTTGACCTATTGCTTCTATTCTACTTCTTACACTGTTTAAATAAACCTAATGCAAGCTTGAGGAATGGCACCTACACTCATGATTGTGTGGCTAAGCACAGCTCAAACGCCATCTATGAATTTGTAGATGGCATCCACTGTTGTTGGTAAAATCTCAAATGGCAATGAGGTGGTGTACAGGAGTGAGATAGTTCAGCTGGTTGAGTGGTGTTGCAACAACCACCTTGCACTCAACGTCAGTAAGTCCAAGGAATTGATTGTGGACTTCAGGAAGGGGAAGTTGGGAGAACACACACCAGTCCTCATTGAGGGGCAGCAGTGGAAAGGGTGAGCAGCTTCAAGTTCCTGGGTTTCAACATCTTGGAGGATCTATCCTAGGCCCAACACAATGATGCAATCATGAAGACAACACGCCAGCGGCTCTATTTTATTAGGAGTTTGAGGAGATTTGTTAAAGACTCTTGCAAATTTCTATAGGTGTATAGTGGAGAGCATTCTGACTGGTAGCATCACAGCCTGATATGGAGCCTCCAATGCACAGGGTCACAAGAGGATGCAGAGGGTTGTAGACTCAGCCAGCCCCACCATGGACACAACTCTCCCCGCCAGAGGACATCTTTAAAAGGGGATGTCTCAAGAAAGCAGCATCCATCACGAAAGACCCTCACCATCCAGGACATGCCCTCTTCCCTTTACTACCATCCCCGGAGGTACAGAAGCCTGAAGACCCACACTCAATGATCTAGGAACAGCTTCTTCCCCACCATCAGATTTCTGAATGGTCCATGAACCCACGTACACTATCTTGTTATCCTTTTTTTGCACTATTTTGTAATTTATGATAATTTTTGCCTTTACATTGTACTTCTGCAAAACAACAAATTTCACATCAAATAAATCAAAGATAATAAACCTTATTCTGATCTTAAAATCCTAAAATTACATGCAACTCAGCCCATCAACAAAAAAAAGAGCGTACAAAAATAATCCAGAACCTTAATCTCAGCAATTCAGTGTTAAGTACAGAAGTATATTCCAATCCTTCTGTAACGCAACTTATTCACCCAAAGGAACTAATAAAAAATACATTTTTCAAATTAAAAAAAAGGAGTTGTCAAAGATTTTTTTTTAAGTACTGAAGCTTGACATGCAAGTATATCTCATCACTACTTTTCCTGCCTACTCCACAGATTTTCAACTGAAGCACTCTGGCAATAAAATGCTGAAAACCAATTGTCCAAGGGAGATAAAAACAACCAGTGGGTCCAAAAAGAATGGAATAAATTTCAGGTATTTTCTACCAAACTCTTGCAAGAGGGACTTAACGACTGCAAGTTTAAAGCTGAGTTTGTCTACTTTAAAAGATTTTTTTTCTGACTTGAGTGTGTTGGGAGACGGTGCTTAAAATAATTAACATATTTAAAGAGCAGTGGGAATTATTATACTGGTATTTATATTTTGCATATAAACTGCCATTTAGCAACACTCATTGGTTACACTGTTCTCCTCTTTCTCGTGCTTCTGAAACAACCTTTGTTAAATTGTGACATTTAGTAACCACAAGCAAAGTTGTGTTTTTGATTGACAGATTGACCTATACTGCCTATTGGGTCAGGTTAAATTTTGGTTGGAGGACCAAACATCCTACATTTGATCTGTTACACATTTTTTAAATCAGTCAGCTAAAACTGTTTACTACTCAAAGCCAATTTTGAAAGTCTTATTCTGCATCTCAAACCTGATAACTTGTGTTTTTAGTTGAGAATTGGAAAAGTCTTTTTATTTTAAAAAGGCATATGAGAAAAAGTTGTGTAAAAAATTATTTTTTTTTAAATCTGACATAAACACACAGCTGCCACACATCTAATCTAAAACATATGTCCAACCATTTAAAAACAAAGAACATGGGTCTAAACCACTGATGTCCTATTACATCATGATTAAATGTGTGAACAGCAATCTCTTAAAAAGGAAAAGTTTCACTGAAACAAATTTCTGAATATCTTTCTGGACTCGCTCTTTATATGCGACTTTAATAAAGTGCAAATGGATCATAAAAGTTTAAAAACTTAATAATTAATTCTTCATTGTTCAAGCAATTTGAAAAACAAATTGTGCCTTTACCACAATGAATATTCAAATTTACAGTCTAAACAGGACAACAAGAGCAAATTAAAAAGCAGCTTTTTAGATTGCATGCAACTTGCTGATGTTGTAACCACAAAGCAAACCTTGCAAATATTCATGTACGTTTCAGTTTTAGTTAAAATTTTCAATTCACAAAAAAAACTATTACCAGCAGATGGCACCCACATCACTGCACCCACAATACTACGCAGGACTGTAGTATTTATGAAAAATGATAGATGTTGATATGGGAAGACTAGCTGGAAAAGTCATTATGCAATAATGGCATGAAATGCCAATGCTCTAGTGTGTAATTGCAATTTACATCATGATTTTATCAATACAGTAAACCAGAACTTTGCTAAATGCTTCTGCTGAAATAGCACCCTTTTATGAACCCCATCACAGGGAGCCAAGAAAAAGGTATCCAACGTACATTCCAGTAAACAGCTGGCTGAAAACTGGCAAATTTATAAGATATACAATACCTAGCCATTCCTTATTTTGACATATTCATTGCCTAAAGTCCAAATTCGGCAATGTCTTCTTTTAAACTACATCCACAGTACAATTTTCTACAGCACTATAAATTGAGGTTAATGGAAAGATCTAACAAGATTGTCAGGCCACCTATTACACAATCCACTTTTGCACTGATGCAAAGCAGCTTCAGGTGCACAAAAGAATGGTTGGCTCCCAGTGAGAATAAAACCTTTGCCAGCTTGCATTAAGAAATGACTGCCCAGGGAATTCAGTTTATCAGACCAATCCAAATATGTTTCTTTGACACTGACCTTAGTGCTAATCCATACTGCTGGGTAGAAGGGCATAACTGTTCTACCAGCTGCATATCACAAGTCACATAACAGTCCAAGTGGATACAGTATAATTGCATTCCATAACTAATTTGATTTGTTTTACTGCATGAAGCAGTTCCAATGCCTTTAGCACTTGAAATCTATTACATTCAATGCTGCAAAGCATCAACACAACAAATATTTAAAGCCATTTTGATCCTTTCTAAAACATTTTGGCAATTATGAGAGGCACTACAGAATGATAGAGGTACTTTTGTTCCCTACCTTTGCATGCTTCATGCCAAGACTTTTGCCTTACTATTCCCCTTTTGAGTTTTGTAACACAAAGGATGAACTATGTTGGATCCAATTCAACCCAGCACTTTTCATAGGTCCCTTGCAATCTTGTTCTGCACAGCAGTGTCTCTGATGCAATAAATTTACTTCCTTTGGACATAAAGTAGTTTACACTTAAAAACCTGTCTTATAAGTAATCACAAAACAATCAGTAGAAATACAGGGAAATGGCATCAAATCAGCACTTTTGTCCCAATGCGAGACTGCATGAATTAGAGCATGAATTAGAGCTGGTTTCTCTGGTGTTCTGGAGGCAGTTAAATTGCAACTTGTACAAGCCAATTTTTTTTTAATATCTTCTGAATTCTGACTATTTTCTGATATTTTTAAAAACCACAGCACAACACTTTGCATTTCATAGATTAGAAATGTTACTGGTACTTGGGAGGTCACTAAGCAACAGTCTTGCATATACAAAATAGAAAACTACTTTTCTAAAGTCTTGGTTCACCTGAGATAGAAAGTTGTATATTCAATTCCCTCTTTCAGATGGAAATAAAATCTGCTCTCTATGCACTCTAGAGTATTTTTCTCTCAACCAATTACATTTAAAACATCAAATGGTTATTATCTCATTACTATTTGGAACTACCTGAAGTATTGAAACTGCCTTCCTTATATCATGATAGCTCTTCCCCCACATAGGATTAGATAGCCCTGAAGTGCTTTGGGGCATCCTGAGATGATGAAAGTAATTTCTTTCAGACTATGCAATACACTGTAACTTCTCAACCTTCATATTTAAAAAAAAGCTGATGTCAAAGAGGTAAAATATAACTGGACCACCCAAGTTTACACATAGTATTGATTAAAGAAAGAGAACCTTGACTATCTCTATCTGGCCTGGATGAAGTGATACTTAGGGCTATTTGGGCAATAAATTTGGACACACAAACTACAATCTAAATGAAAACATTGATCTTTGCTTCCAAAATAACATCCTAGTCAATTAACACAAATTGAAACTTACCAACCCAAATTGATGAATTTAATTTTAAAGTCATCTAACATTTATAAAAACTCAGTAATAACACTATTACTCAAACTTGAGATAGCAGGAATTAGTGTCATCAATTCAGATTTATGCTACTTCAAAGCATTGACCCATCAGCCATGCTCCAAGTGTCCAGATCCCTAAGGTGAGTAACAATTTTGGTTTCATATTCTGGAAATATGTAGGATTGATATTTCTCAAAAAACAATTGGTTCTGTTTATCCTCTCAACTGTTGAAAGGAAAAAAAATCAAAGAAATTGCTTTTCCATATGGCATCAGTAGCTACACTTGAAATGCTGGCTGAAAGACAGGATGAAAACGCAACCTTCTCTCCACCATCCACCCCCCCCCCCCCCCAAATCTCCTTTCCCTTTTGCTACTGATGGAAAACAAAATCTTAAAAACTTAACGAACCGCCTCCAACAGTTGTCGATACTGTCGAAATTACTTGCTAGTGAGCAAATTGATGCAAAAGACTCGCATACACGTAGGCCTAGATGCAAGTTGTAATTTTACACATTGCTCTCCAACACCACCGTTCAGCTGAGCTCGGATGCACCACAAACAGCACATCCATGCAATTAACAATGTGCCAAGGCTTTCATTCAATTGACTTACAGACGTTATCAAACGAACCACGTGAAGAAGGGAACTCACCACAAAAAAAACTTCACACGGTGGCACGTTCGTGAAACATAAACGAGCAGTAACGGGGAGAGGGGAGGTCCCCTCTATTTGGGGCTATTCCTCCAGAGAGTCGGTGCTGCAATGCCGTGGGCAAGTTTGGATCAAGTCTGCTCCTCAGCTGTTAAGGGCTCACATCCCGCAAGTTGCTGGAGCTGTCAAAACGGGGCAGTGTAAGAAAACTCTCACAGGCCCGAGTTTGAAACCTCACACGACTCTGCAAGGGCTCTGGGTTGGAGAAAGCAACAGGTTGAGACAGCTGCCGGCCGTCCTTGCACACGGCGAGTGTCCGCCAGCTCCCCCGAGGCCCCTCCCACACACACACACCGCTGCCGTTGCCCGCCGACCTCTACCGCCTTCACGCTACACCAACCGATTCGTCCCGCTCTGCCAGTGAGCAGAACTATACCGCCAGTGCGCATGCTCCCCATTCGCGGGCTCCTCGGCCTCGCCCCCTCGCGGCCCCGCCCACAACCTTGCGTCACCTACAGGCGGGTCGCTGATTGGGTAGAGCGGCACACGGAGGCGGGAGGAGCGCGCGTTTGACAGACAGGAGTTGGAAACAAACAGGGGTTTTGGAGCAGAATTGGGAATGTGGTGTCGCCTATTGGATCATTTGTAGCAGGAGTTTAAAGCTTTGAAAGTAAATATTTTGCCCCTCAGTTTAAGGGAAGAGTTTGGGCTTTTCTATTTCATTTGGAGGTAAGAAATGGGAAAAAATATCCCGAGGATAGGGTGGAGGAAGGTTTTGAAACAAGCCTGGTAAGTGAAAAGTTCGCAGCTGAATTGCTTGTTCTCTCTTGGGACAGGTTGCCCTGTTCTGTAACAGAGATAATAAATTCGGAAGTATGCGGCCCACAGACTGATGTTCTTGACAGTTCTGTGGGGGGGTTTCCCTCCTGCAAATTTGATATTTCCGAAAAGAAACGAAATTAAAAGTAGGCAAGGAAGTTGCACCAGCAGCGTGTTATTCTTGAGTCTCAGAGAAGGAGCACTTGGAAATAATTAAGTACGTTAACTTTTTTTAACCACAAAAGAGATCGGTGGGATCTTTGCAGGTTGGGAGCAGGAGTTAGATTGAGCAAAATGATTGCCATTTATTTTCGCATTTTGAGATGAAACTAGTTGATCTTGATATGATTATCACCTACTTGAAACACTTGAAATAAAGACTCCATTGGGAAAATTTAGCCGTTATCATTTCGAATATGTTATACGTACGCTAATGATTGAAATGAACGGGAAATCTTATTGTACAAAATTTATGTATCATTGTTCAGTCCGCTTATTTTTTTTATTTAAACCGAACCTGTCATTTCTGGGCTCACATTCCACCACTACTTCCAGTTAGTCATCTTAAAATTTGACCAGCTTGCGTTTCGTTGTCGAAGTTGTTGGCTTAAATTAGAAACCGTGGTGCTAGCACAGCTCCTTTTTCACTATTTTCCTTTCCTATCCTTTCAATTTTTACAAGCACCTGTTGTCCACTCGGTGCTTAGGTTCCTGTCCTTTCAATTTTTACAAGCACCTGTTGTCCACTCGGTGCTTGGGTTCCTGTCAATTTATATTTATCTTGAATATTACTATTTTGAGTTTAACTAATTGCTTTTTGGATCCAACCGTTTAACTGCGCTTTGGAGATCTGTGTATTAAACATCTTAAAGATCTCTATGATATATTCATTCCAGTTTTAATGTCTTTGAAACTAAGAAGGTTAGTAAGATGGGGCATTTTGCTTCTGAATCCACGTTGATAACTGTTGACCAGATGGGGGGAAATCGTCTATTCTTGGTAATCGATTTAATTATTTTACATGTTAGTTTCCTAACCGATTTTTTGTAGTCCTTTTAAAAATATGAACCTTTATATTAGGCTACTTCCGGCCTACTGAAACTTAGTGACTCCTTCATAACGATTGCTAATGACTTATAAAATATTAATCTATAATCAGGCTTAAGGGGTTTCGATCTCATTTTAAAAAAAGATTTTCTCTGGGAAGGGCATGTTGCTCAAGATTCCCTGATCTGAATACCTGGAGAAAGCAGCTATCAGTGTTCAGGTCAGAAGGTACGTCGTGTTAATAACGCACTGCAGAGACTTGTGCACGACATTTCGGCCGACGCTCCAATATAGTGCTGACAAAGCGCTGCACTATCATCCTTCGGAAGCAACTTCAAACAGGGTCACCATCTTCCCTCTCAGGTGGGACTCAAAACATGCTATGGTACCATTCCAAAAAGGAAGAGATTTACCTCTAATATCCTGGCCTATAATTACGTCTCCAACAATATTAATAAATAGACTATTAAGCAACCATGTCTTTGTGGCTTAGGTGCGCGCTTCTGTATTTGCATTTTCGACATTGCAATGCTTTATACATGAAGGGATTTGAGACTCTTATGATCATGAATGGTGCTTATAAATGGGAGTCTTTCTTTCTGCAGATCATATACACTATCTCGTGTTCCTCTTCTGTTTAACCCCGCCTCCACCTCGTGTCTTCTGTGTTCTTTGCTTCTGTCACAGCGGAGGTTCTGAAAGAGATCGGCACTGTTGCATTTTACCTTTGTGTCTCTTTTGGAGCCCCTTGCCCTACTGATCAAGCGATAGTGGAAATTACATGCTGACCGAGTAGTTATGCATTATCTTGGCATTGTTCGTTGAGTTTGGTGCTTCCATTCAGCGAAGCAAAGCTTCGTTTAAAATAAATGGAAGGAAAATACAGGGCTTCATTGGGAAATATTACAAGGTTAAAAGTAGTAGGTTCAAGCAGATGCTTTCATCGTTCAAAAGGGGGGAATGTAGTTCCATACCACCCAACACCCCCCGCCCCTCAACACACACACAATCCCAACCATCCACTATGCCTTGTCGTGCAAATTGGTCTCCTTTTGATAAACGCTAGCAAATGGGACTGTCGGATGGGTATCTTGGTCGGCATGGACCAGTTGGGCCGAAGGGTCTGTTTCCGTGCCGTATGATTCTATGATTTATATTCTCCCACTGGAAGGGTACAAGTCGAGACTTTTCAACATCCGTTCAAAGAAGAAGCTCAATATTTTCTCCCAATTTAATTTATTGAACCATAATCACATGTTTGGTTGGGAATGGAGAGACCCCTTCCGCTAGGTGGTTCTGATAAAGTGAACGAAAGAGTGACAGGAAGTCTATTCTACTCTGAAAAAGATAACACATACTCTTTTAGTGAATGTGCATGTTAATACAACATGCGTGACCAGAGCAAATATTATCCTAAGTCTTAAGTAGAGAAAAGAAAGCGAGAGGGAGAGATATAGCTCGAGTGGAACGTGCAGTTTAATTACTCCGATTCTAGGCAAATATCCAGGCAAATATCACGTGTTGAGTATCAAACTCCAGACGAGATGTGCATTTAGCTGATCTATGCAACTCCTTGATACGATTGTGGCCCCCGAGGACACAAAAATGTTCAGAATATTTCAAGCCCCGCATTGCGTTTTGGAATATGATCTCGAATTTGCTGTCAATTTCTCCCGTTAATTATTAGCGAGTGCTTAAAATGGGCACCAACTGCTAGCGATTGAACTCTATTTAATCCTGGTTTTAAGTAATTGGCGCCAAATATCTCTAAATTCATAAATAAGTACCACGCATTATTAAGTAAAATACCTACAACACCCATGAAGGAAATATTTATTTAAAAACAAAACCACAGGAATATAGAAGTCTTCGAAGGTTATTCACACTGAATCGCAAGTTTTCTCCGCGAAATAAGTTCAAATTTACAAAAGCTTTGTTTTGGATCGCAAGAATACGTTTCGTAAGTTAACCGAGAAAGCTGTGCGAGCCCAAACAAACAGTATACAAAGGGCGACCAAACAAAACGACGCCAGTGGAGAACAGTTGCAAAACGTATCAGGTCAGATAACGCATTCCTTGAACAAAATGCACAGTCTGAAGTATTGGAAAACAACAGAAAATGTCTCAATTTGTGCACATTACATTGTAGAGTTTTTTTTAACAGATTGTTCGCAAGTGAATTAGTAATTAAAAGATCTCCAGATTTCTGAGAATTATAAGCGCAGTTATCAATCTATTTTATACGGCACTATTTTCCTTAAATAGTATAATGGAATATTTAACAATATTAATGTAACCTGAGCATATAAATATATATCAAATCATAAAATATTGAAAATCCAACATAACTAAAAACAAAACAAATATTACAACTGTACATCGTCATTAACAAAAATATTAGAATTAATTCCCTGACAATCAAGTTTATCGCTGCCAGTTATTTTTTAAGGTATCCATTACCTGCCAACAGTTGCGAAATCTGAGTTCTGGTTGCAGCTGTTAAGCCTATATTTATGTTTTAGTGCAAGCAGCTCTTTATACAAAAGCTAGATGAAAAACACATCCCACAGTTGATGTCATTTTGTGGTTTGGACAAATCAGGGCAATCTAACAACATTGCACTAGGCTGCTAAGATATTGGACTTGTGTGGGTAGGTGGTTTCTTTAAGAGGGTCAGATACACTGGTGCTTATCTGCCATCTGCTGGAACACAAATGCAATGCAATGTTTGTCCCTTGTGGGATGGTTACCGTCCATTGACGCACATAGGAAAAATGACGCCAACTATTTTAAGAAACCCGGCCAAGTTTTGTTTGATAGGCACACTCCCCCACTGGCACAGAAAGTGACCACAGCCTTAATTCTTTACATTGTGGGATCCCTTCATGGCTCTTTTGGAGACATTTGGGTTTTTGCAGTCAGCTGCTTATAAATCAGTTTCTCATCCCAACAGCTGCTTATAAATGTTTCAGTGGGTAACAGATGTATTGTACGCACAGGTTGGCGTATTCGTCAACTTTGCCACCAGTCAGGCCAGTCAGAAATGAGCAGGCACACAAGTTTGCTAGTATCCCATAAATACAGAGCGATCATGAAATGCATCCATTAATAAGATCTTCAGACCAGCAGTCATACCACCAGATGAAATCAGAATGGCAACCTCTGTTTACCTTATCCTACAAAATGTAACTAGTTCTACAATATCCATGCATGCTATCCTTTCTTTCAGACATTAACGATCACAAACAACTTTTAAATTCCAGCACTTCTCTGGATCTTTCTCCTTCACTTTCAGAAAGTCATACAGCCCTTCACCAACCCCCGCCCCCCGATGTGCATTGTCAACAATCAAGTACCGATCTATACTGATCCCATTTACCAGCACTTGATCCATAGCCTCTATGCCTTAGCAATTCCACTATTTGTCTGGATAATTCTTAAATGTTGTGAAAGTACAGGCTGTCCCTGGATTAAGAATGCCCCTCGATATGAACAAGCTCCCATAATATTATTAAATTCAAAAGTCTTATGCATACATAAATGTTCATTCCTCTAAATGGCAGAATCAATTTCATCTCTCTTTCTCCTCAACTTGTTTGATTTCTTTCCACCTCCACATCAAATGACATCCAGTGAGTCATCAGTGAATCTGAAGGTAACCTTGACGTATCCACTGTTCATTTTTTTTTTGTGGTGAAGGCAACTGCAGGGTATGAAAGATAATCCTTTCCTTGCACCTTTAAATGAAATTAAGTCCTGTCTTTCCTGCAGATGGGCCTAATCGATCAGAAAATCCAAAACCAATATTTTAATGGAGTGGCTAAGTTAGATCTGCTCAAAAAACAAGCCACCAATAAAATCAGTCTCCGGCCTCCTAGGAACCCCCCCGCCCCCAACTGACTCCCAGAAAATAAGAAATAGGAATAGGAGTTCACCCATTCAGTGAAATCATGGCTGATCTTTTACATCATTGCCACTTTTGTGCACTGACCCTATATCTCTTGGTTCCCTTAATATCTCAAAAATATCAATGTCTGTTTAGTATCAACAAAGCAACTAAATCTCCAAAGTGGACCATTCAAAGGATTCACTGCTCTCTGAGTGAAGAAATTTCTTCTCATCCTAAGCCTGAATGGTTGCTCTTTCACTCCTGTATTTAACCTGTTGAGCAATGCATGTTTCAATTAGAGAACTTATCAATCTGCTAAACTTCAGAGACTCTGCCCAGTTTGTTTAATCTTTCCTCATGGGGCAATCCTCCCATCTCAGGAATCAGTCTGGTGAATGTCAGTTCCCTCTATTCCAAGCAACACTTTACTTAGGTAGAGACACCAGATATATGCACAGTATTCAAGTTGTGGTCATACCAGTGCCCTATAAAATTTAAGCAAGTGCTCTTGTAATATTGTTTGCTCTCCTAATTGTATACTGTACCTGGATGTTAACCTATTGATTTATTTTCAAGAACACCCAGCTTCGTCTGCACACCAACACCATACAGTCTCTCGCAGAATTTTTGAGGTGTGTCCAGGAGAGTATTCTGATAGAGTATGTAGATAGACCAATGAGGGAAGGAGCATTACTGGACATCCTGGTCAATTGGAGGGAGTGGGGGGTCATTTGGAGATAATGACTAAAATTCTATTTATTTTAAAGTGATTATGGAAAGCAATAGGGATGGACCAGTAACAAAGGTCTTAAATTGGGGTAAGGCCAATTTCATTAACAGAAAGTGTTACGGACTCAGTGAAAGTCCCTTTAAGATAGAGAGTGTGTGTGTATGTGTGTGTGGGGCGTGCTTACGTCAATAGAAGATAAAGGACGTAATGACGTTGTTGAAGAAGAAGAAGAAGAGAGAGAGAGAAGGGAGAGAGACACCAGCCTGCTTGTTTTTCTCTATCGATGGATGAGAAACAATAACTGTGTTTGCCACTGAAATCCATGTATGGAAGTTGGAAGTAATCCGGTGGAGTTCACTTTGTTGCTGACCTGTAGAAAGAAACAGGTATTTGTGTGTGGACGACCACGATTCGGATGCTTTTCGGGGTGAGGAAGTCACTACCGAGTAAATACTGAAGTGTCGTTTGGGGTTCCATCGTGGAACATTTGGATTTCGTATCTACTCTCCCTATGTTCTCTACATCTACGTCTTATCTTCAGACAACGGTGGTTGTTGAAGAAGCCCTTGCTCATGTTTCACCTTATGGCTTGCGGAACTGAACTTTAAGAACCATTCCGGAACTGGGAGTTTTGGACTTTGTCACACACACACACAAAGAGTTTAGTTTTGGGGTTAACGTTCGAGGTTTAACATTCTTGAATTCTAACATACTAACATTTTTTTTTTACTTTTATTTTACGTATTATCATAAGTAGTGATTAATAAAATAGTTTTTAACACTGAATCATGCTCAGTGTGTTTCTTTTGTTGCTGGTTTGTGACAAAATTGGGGGCTCGTCCGGGATAGTTCCCAAGGTTAACGAGTGTCGTCTGGGATTGTACCCCAGATTGACGAGATTTGTTCGGGATTCAATCCAAAGATTTTTGAGGGAGGTCTGATAAATTCTTTTTAATTGGCTTGTGTGTGTGGAAACCAGCAGCAATGGATATTAAGGCATTTTTGGAGTCACCAACCCAAAAAGGATTGGAGGTGGCGAAAAAGGATGATTTGATAAAGATTGCTACAAGGCTAAACCTTACAGAAGTAAAGCAGTCTATGAGAAAGGCAGATATTCAGAGACTGATAGCTGGCCATTATGTGGAAAAGAAGGTGTTTGAGAAGGAAGTGTTAAAACAGTTTCCTGGCAGTGAAATAGCAATTTCTGAGGCACAGGTGCAGATAGCAAAGATGGAGTTAGAACAAACACGACTGAAGTTCGAGTTGGGACAAAAGAAATTAGAGGCCGAACAAAAGCTAACTCAGATGAAGTTAGAGGCTGAACGGGAACGGGAACTAATTCGGTTAAAGTTTGAGGCAGAGGAGAAGGAAAAACAGAGGCAGCATGAGTTACAAATGAAGCGTAGGAGTTTGGAATCTGATTCTGATGATGGTTTTTCAGCCAGCAGGGAGGTTCGATTAGTCCCTCCATTTGAAGAAGATCAGGTTGATCAGTATTTCCAACATTTTGAAAAGGTTGCTGTGAGTTCAAACTGGCCAAGGAAAGGATGGGCTCTTATGGTACAGAGTGTGATTAAAGGTAAAGCTCAAAAAGCTTATTCTGCTTTGTCTGCTGAGGATGCAGCTGATTATACCAAGGTAAAACAAGCTATATTGAAGGCCTATGAATTGGTACCTGAAGCTTATAGACAAAAATTTAGAGACTTGAGGAAATCTGCAGATCAGACTTATATGGAATTTGCCAATGGAAAGGGAATATGTTTTGAACGATGGTGCCTGGCTAAAAATGTAGATGGGGATTACGATAAATTGACAGAATTGATACTAGTGGAAGACTTTAAAAGATGTGTTCCAGCTGAATTAACAACATATTTAAATGAAAAGGCAGTGGAAACTTTACAAGAAACTGCTAGGTTGGCAGATGATTATGCTTTAACCCATAAATCCAAATGGGGACAACCTAAAACCTTTCAAAAGAGTTACAAAGACAATCCAGGTAAACCGGAGATTAAATTGGGAGGTAATCAAAAAGGAAAGGATGAAAAGAAGCCAGGGCTGGAGAAACCTGTTGAGCGTACTTGTTATTACTGTAGGAAACCTGGCCATGTGATATCTAATTGTGCCCTTTTGAAGAAAAAGAAGGAAGCTGGGCCCAATGCTTGCTTTCAGGCAATTAAAAATCAAAAAGGTTTAGGAGATGCTGTTAAAGATCAGTCCTTGCAAGAGGGAAAAGCGGAAAAGTTGGAGGAGGTGAGAAAAGAATTCCGTTCGTATGTATCAGAGGGTTTTGTTTCACTGAATGATGAGTCACCCCAGGTGCCAGTGAAAATTCTTAGAGATACTGGGGCTAGTCAATCTCTCTTGCTGGACAGTGTTTTAAATTTTGGTGAAGAAAGTGACACTGGTGAAGTAAATCTAGTACGAGGCGTTACAGGTGAGACCATGTCTGTCCCTTTTCACAGGGTGATTTTAAAGTCAAAGTTCGTAGAAGGACCAGTCGAGATAGGGATAAGACCTAGTTTGCCAGTGGAAGGAGTTTCTTTGTTATTGGGAAATGACCTTGCAAATGGAGAAAGTGATCCTGTGGTACGGTTAACAACCAAACCAAGGATTGATGAGTCTGAGGATGATTCAGATGTTTACCCATCATGTGCGGTGACTCGAGCTAGAGCTAAAGAATTAGCCAAGACAGACAGTCCGGTGCAGTCTGATGTAGTTCCTTGTGACAGTCCTAAACAGGAAGAAAATTTTGATGCCTTATCTGAGACTTTTCTGTCTTCACTGGAGGATCAACATCCTTATAGTGAGCCTGAATTTAAAGATTTGTCTTTGTCAAGGAAGGATTTTATGGTGGAACAGACAAAGGACCCTGAGTTGACAGAATTGAAAGAAAAAGCTCTCTCATGTGAGGAGATTGAAAAGGTGCCAACTGGATACTACGTCAAAAATGGAGTGTTAATGAGGAAATGGAGACCTCCTCATGTTCCTGTTAATGAGGATTGGGAAGTTATTCATCAGGTTGTTGTTCCAAAAGTTTATAGGGATGAGATTTTAAACCTGGCCCATAGTATGCCTTTGGGTGGTCATTTTGGTGTGAATAAAACTGTAGGGAAGATCTTGAAACAATTCTATTGGCCTGGTTTGAGAAAAGATGTGGTGATGTTTTGTCGAACCTGCCACACATGTCAGATGGTAGGTAAACCAAATCAAAAACCCCCTGTGGCTCCTTTGAAACCAATTCCTGCTTTTGGTGAACCCTTTTCGAAGGTGATTGTGGACTGTGTTGGCCCCTTACCAAAGTCTAAGACTGGAAATCAGTATTTGTTAACCATCATGTGTGCCACTTCTAGATTTCCAGAGGCAATACCCCTTAGAAATATTAAGGCCAAGACGGTGTCAAAGGCTCTTGTAAAATTTTTTACCTTGTTTGGTTTGCCAAAAGAAATCCAATCTGATCAAGGTAGTAATTTTATGTCAAAAATTTTTCAACAAATAGTCTATGAGCTGGGAGCAAAGCAGATTGTATCATCTGCATATCACCCAGAATCTCAAGGAGCTCTGGAGAGATTTCATTCTACTCTCAAAAATATGCTGAAGACTTATTGCTTTGAAAACACCAAGGATTGGGACGAAGGTATCCATTTACTTTTGTTTGCCGTTAGAGAATCGATCCAGGAGTCAATCGGATTTAGTCCGTTTGAGCTTGTGTTTGGACATAGGGTGAGAGGACCTTTGGAGTTGTTAAGAGAGCAATGGGTTAATGAGGAAGTTCACTTGAGTCTGTTGGACTATGTCCAAAAATTTAAAACTCGGTTGGAGAGAGTCTGCCAGCTAGCGAGAGAGAATTTGAAAACAAGCCAGATAAGAATGAAGACATATTTTGATAGACGAGCTCGGCCTAGGACATTCGCAGTGGGGCAAAAGGTGTTGGTATTTTTCCCTAGCCAAAATAATCCCTTGCAAGCTCGTTTTTCTGGACCCTATGTTATTGAATCTCGAGTGACTGATCTAACATATATAATCAAAACACCAGATAGACGCAAGAAAACACAACTCTGTCATGTAAATATGCTAAAACCTTATTATGAGAGGGATTCAGTTGTGGCCTTGGTGGATGGTGAAAAGGTTGTTTCTAGAATGCCTGATGTTGATGTTGAGGAAGGCCAATTTAGACCAAATATTGTTCCATCGAAACTGAAAAACCAAAATATCATGGAGAACCTTGAAACGAAGTTGGACCATTTACAAGTTTCACAAAAACAACAGATGAGAGAATTAATTTTAAAATTTAAAAATCTGTTCCCAGATGTTCCAAACAGAACATCGATAATTACCCATGATGTTGATGTTGGGGATGCAAAACCAATCAAACAACACCCATATCGAATGAATGTGGAAAAAAGTAAACTTGTTGATCAGGAAATAAAATACATGTTGGAAAATGATATTATTAGACATTCTACTTCAAATTGGAGTTCGCCCTGTGTTATTGTACCTAAACCTGATGGAACTGTTAGATTTTGCACAGATTACAGGAAAGTGAATGCTGTAACAAAGTCAGATGCTTACCCTATTCCTAGGGTGGATGATTGCATAGACAGAGTGGGAAAGGCAAAATTTCTTACAAAGATTGACCTATTAAAAGGGTACTGGTGTGTTCCATTAACAGATAGAGGAAGGGAAATTTCAGCCTTTGTAACCCCTTCTGGATTGTATGAATACAATGTTTTACCATTTGGAATGAAAAATGCTCCGGCAACATTTCAAAGAATGATTAATTCAGTGATTCATGGGTTAAAACATACAGATGCCTACATTGACGACTTAGTGACTGGGAATGATACTTGGGAAGATCACATCTCTGCGTTAGAAAGGTTGTTTGAAAGACTTTCCAAGGCTAACCTTACAGTTAACTTGGCTAAAAGTGAATTTGGCCGTGCCACTGTGACGTATCTTGGGTATGTTGTAGATCAAGGCAAGCAAGCTCCTGTTCAGGCAAAAGTTCAAGCAATATCTGAGTTCCCTATTCCCACAGGTACGAGGACTGTTAGAAGATTTTTTGGGAATGGTTGGATATTATCGAAAATTTTGTAAAAGTTTTGCTGATATTGCTCTTCCCCTAACTAATCTTCTGAAGAAGGGAGTAAAGTTTGTTTGGACAGATTCTTGTCAAGAAGCATTTGAGAAGCTGAAAGCCATTTTATGCTACCATCCTGTGCTCAGAACACCTGACTTTGAAAAGCCATTTTCATTAGCAGTAGATGCCAGTGATGAAGCTGCAGGAGCTGTGTTGTTGCAGAAGGGTGACCTTGATGATATTGACCATCCTGTAGCTTACTTTTCAAAGAAATTTAATGAGCATCAAAAGAATTATTCCACCATAGAGAAAGAATTACTGTCGCTTGTTTTAGCCTTGCAACATTTCAGTGTATATGTTTGCACCGCTCAGAAACCATTGACTGTGTATACAGATCATAACCCATTGGTGTTTCTGAGCCGAGTCAAAAACAAGAACAGAAGGCTGTTAAACTGGAGTTTAATTTTGCAAGAGTTTGATCTCATGATAACTCACATTAAAGGCAAAGATAATGTGATTGCTGATTGTCTTTCCCGATGTTAAATGGGAAACATGTATCTGTACTAATCTGATAGTCTGTAGTTGTGTAACATGATAATTATTAACATTACTAACTGTATGCGCGGTTAAAATTTTCTTGGGAAAATTTTTTTTTTAGGTGGGAGGTGTTACGGACTCAGTGAAAGTCCCTTTAAGATAGAGAGTGTGTGTGTATGTGTGTGTGGGGCGTGCTTACGTCAATAGAAGATAAAGGACGTAATGACGTTGTTGAAGAAGAAGAAGAAGAGAGAGAGAGAAGGGAGAGAGACACCAGCCTGCTTGTTTTTCTCTATCGATGGATGAGAAACAATAACTGTGTTTGCCACTGAAATCCATGTATGGAAGTTGGAAGTAATCCGGTGGAGTTCACTTTGTTGCTGACCTGTAGAAAGAAACAGGTATTTGTGTGTGGACGACCACGATTCGGATGCTTTTCGGGGTGAGGAAGTCACTACCGAGTAAATACTGAAGTGTCGTTTGGGGTTCCATCGTGGAACATTTGGATTTCGTATCTACTCTCCCTATGTTCTCTACATCTACGTCTTATCTTCAGACAACGGTGGTTGTTGAAGAAGCCCTTGCTCATGTTTCACCTTATGGCTTGCGGAACTGAACTTTAAGAACCATTCCGGAACTGGGAGTTTTGGACTTTGTCACACACACACACAAAGAGTTTAGTTTTGGGGTTAACGTTCGAGGTTTAACATTCTTGAATTCTAACATACTAACTTTTTTTTTTACTTTTATTTTACGTATTATCATAAGTAGTGATTAATAAAATAGTTTTTAACACTGAATCATGCTCAGTGTGTTTCTTTTGTTGCTGGTTTGTGACAAAATGGAGAACTTTGTAGTTGGAGAATTCGGTGAAGAGGGCAGGGGAAAGTCCATAAATAAACAGGAGGTACTCAATACTTTGGCAGGCTAAAAGGTGGATGAATCCCAGGATTGGATGCAATTTATCCCAAGATCCTATGGGAGGCAAGGAAAGAGATTGCTGGGAGTCTGGCTAAGATTTTTTAATCTTCACTGGACACAAGTGAGGTACCAGATGACTGCATGACAGCAAATGTGGTCTCCCTTTAAGAAAGGCTGCAGGGAAGAGCTTGATAACTATAGACCTATGAGTCTAATATCAGTGGTAGAGAAGATACTGGAAATAAAATCTGAGGGAGAGGATTAGTGATTACTTGGAAAGGCAGGGAATAATCAGAGACAGCCAACATGGCTGATCCTGTCTGATCAATTTGATTGAATTTTTTGAAGAGGTAACAGAGTCCATCGATGAGGGCAAGGCAATAGATGTAATTTATATGGACTTCAGTAAGGCCTTAGACAAGGTCCAACATGTGAGACTGGTTCAAAAGGGTAGGGCCCATGGGATCCAGGGCAAGTTGGCAAACTGATTCAAAATTGGCTTGCAATAGGAGACAGAGGGTGATAGTAGAGGGTTGCTTTTGCGATTGGATGCCTGTGGCTTGTGGTGTCCCACAAGGATCAGAGCTGGGAACGTTGCTGTTTGTAACGTATGTGAATATAGGAGGCAAGATCAGTAAGTTTGAAACTGACACAAAAATTGGCAGAGTTTTTTGATAGTGTGGAAGGTAGTCTTACGCTGCAGAGAGGTAATCATAGTGTTGGTGAAATGGACTAAAAAATGTCAGATGGAGTTTAATTAAGTCAAATGAGAGGTGATGCATTTTGGGAGCACTTATGAGGACAGGATTTACACCATGAATGGTAGGGTCTTATTCAGGGATCTTGGAGTACAAGTCCATAGATTCTTGAAGTTGGCAACGCAGGTAGACAACATGGTTAGGAAGGCATATGCGATACTGGCCTTTAATAGCAGGGCATTGAATACAGAAGGAGGGAGGTTATGCTCCAACTTTATAAAACCTTGGTCGGACCTCAGCTGGAGTACTGCATGCAATTCTGGTCATCAGGGTATAGGAAGGATGTGATAGCACTGGAGACGGTGCAGAGGAGATTCACCAAGAAGTTGCCTGGGATAGAGCAGTTCAATTATGAGGAGAGACTGGAGAAGCTAAGTCTATTCTCCAGTCTTTCCTCATAATTGAACTGTTCCAGGAGGTTATGAGGGGACATGATTGAGGTATATAAAATTATGAGTATCGATGGGGTCGACTGCAGGAAATTTTTCCCCAATCAGAGGTAGATAGAATTAGAGGATATAGATTTAGGGTAAAGGGAAAGAGATTTAGAGGGGATATGGGGAGGACCTTCTTCAACCAGAGAGTGGGAAGTACCTGGAATGCACTGCTTGAGAGAGTGGTTGAAGCTGGGTTGTTGACAGAATTTAAGACGTGTCCAGATGAGCACTTGAATTGCTTAGGCATAGAGGACTATGGACCAAGTGCCGGGCAATGGGATTAATATTGGATGAGTTGAGCCAAATGGCCTGTTTCCATGCTGTATGACTCTATGATTATTAATTAACCCTTTCTCATTGTACAATGTTATATTCATAATTGCTAACATACAAAAAATTCTTGTATGCATTCCATGAATTCTTTTTCCATGCTCTTACTTCTACTTGATTTGCCAATCTATATGTACTTTAAAGACCTCCATGATTTATTATACCACCCTTGTTACATTCACCTAAAATATCCTGATTTATACCTTGCCCTACTTTACCATACTGTTTTGGGGCCCATCTCACCAATGTCTCCAGATCTTACTCTTCCTTAGCTCCACCGAAACTGATTCTGCTTTTCCATGTGTCTATTTCTTCTAAAAGTTAAGCATCTGGGAATATTTAATTCCCAACCTTGATTACTTTGAAACCACTTTTCTAAAATGGTTGCTTTATAGTACCTATAATTAGACTGTATTTCTACTTGTGCCATTAATTTATCCATCCTGTTACTAATGTAGCATGCATTTAGATGGAATCTTCAGTCTTGTGTTTACAACATTTTCCCAGGCTCTGACTCTAATTGGAGGTATACTCCTATGTTTGTATGATCCGTTCTTTCCTGACACATTTTAGTTTATATTACCCATCGCATTACTCTGTCCTTTCTCATCAACTTCAAGCCTTATCCAGAGCCTTTGTTATTCGATTTACTAAGGTATTAGTCCCACCTGAATTTAAGTGAAGCTTGTCTCAGTGGGGTAGCTCCCTCTTTTCTCGGTACGAGTGGCAGCATCCCATGATTCAAAATCCATTTATCCCAGACTAATCTTTGAGACAGATCTTAATGATTCTAAGCCAATTTGTAAATGGCTCAGGTAGTAATCCAGTGATTAATATTTTTATGGTTTTTTAACATGGACCCTAGCTCCTCATAAGTTTCAGCAGAATCCACTTCTTAGTCCTATCTTTATCCTTGGTTCCCACATGGACATGACAACTGGATCAGCCCCCTCCCACCCAAGATTCTTTCCCTAACCCTGGGGAGATGTCCTTATCTCTGGCACCAGCCAGCAACACAGATTTTGGTACTCACGTTAACATCTGCAAAGAATAGCAGGAAGTTTAATTTCAGTCCTTTGTTCAGATTCCATTATTACAGTTTCTCATTTCAATAATATTTTAGATAATGCCACTAAACAAGAAAACACCAGTGTATGACCATCAACATTACTATGTCAATGAGGATTTCCTTCACAACGAAAGTACCTTCAAACCGGTCACTGTTTTACAAGATGTTTACTTTAAGAACCAGAAATAGGGGAAGCAAAATAATACACTTCTGTTTTGTACACTTCATGAATCTTCTGTTGTAATATTGCTAATGGGCAGGAAAGTGTGGTGGTAAACTGAATATTATTAAAGATTAATTGCAATTTATTGGAAATTGCTGATTCCTCAATAGTGGACCTCCACTACAACTTTTTGGCCTCAGCAGTCAGGGCCAAGTGTCACCTCATTCAATCCATTGCACACTGACTTCTCCCTTTCTCACACTCACACACTGATTAATCTGTTCCAGATGCCCTGTTAGGGGAGGAGAGGAGAGTATGTGGCAGGGAGGAGTGCACAGAATGATCATTGTACACAGGCTTGGATCAGCAAGTATCAGAAAGTGGAGAAATATGTTGAATGTAGTTGTCTGCCTGCAGAAGACTCAGCAAGTCAGCCTATCCTGCCATGAAGGGCAGTCAGCTGGCTAGTGGGACGTGCTCCCAGGGTAGGATTGGACCAAGTGTAGAGGTCACATCTCCCCAAGCTTGGGTGTGAGAGTCAGTAAAGCTGCTCACCCTCCCCAGCCCCACTCCTGGCCAACAGTTCTGAGTGCTGACCACTCACTCTTCGATCCTCACTGAAGAATATCTCCCTGGGATTAATGCCCGAGGAAAGAGTCAGCTGGTTCTCAATTGGAGCCACAAAACAGAACCATTATTAGCTGGTATACAATGTTTTCAAAATTTTTTTTTGTTTAAGCAGTTTCTCCCTCCAACCTTACCAAATATGTCACTAACGTTTGCAAATTACCACCCTTAATATTATTATATATCATAATAATATTAAAACTAACAGTCAATATTATTTTTCTGCAATCTTTGCTGTATTATCTGCAGCTCAGCAGCAATTTTTTGAAGTTCAGTCTGGTTGTTATTTATTATGGTACATTATTCCTACTATTAAAAAAGCATTTCAATTATGCACCTTTAACATTAAAAAAATTACTGGAGAGGTATGATCAGGCAAAAACAGACACTAAGCAACATGAGTATATTGGGACTTCTGAGAAAAATTTGGTTGGGATACGGTGATATTATGATGTTCCCTAAAGGAAGAGATCATGGGGCTAAAATGGCTAAATGCTGCAGCAAATCGAAAAGAGATTGCAAGTAGTCCAGAACAAGGGGAACAGTGAGTTTTCATGGGTGGTAGGATTGGTGAAATTTGTAGAAAAAGGGAGGGAACAAAAATTTTAAACACAAAGGTTAAAATCTCACACAGGAAGGATATGGAGTCCAGGAGCTACAGTGTGCAAGCAAATGTTTTCAAGATGAACTTGACAAAAAGTGATGAAAGGCGAACCATCAGAACAACTTTTGAACAGCTGAATTTAGCATGGACAGCTGATGGGCTGAGAAATGCTAAGAGGTAAGCCATGTTATAGAAGTACAAATTAACAGTCCTTGTGATAGAGTAGTTATTATTTACAAGCACAGGCAGTTACTTTGAAATAATGCAAGCATATCCTTATCTTAACTTCATCATTTGTGACCAAAATATGGGCCAAGGTATTCGGGTGTGCCCATTTTTGAATGAGACAAACAAAAAAATGTTTGATTTGTGGTAGATTGTGAGAGCCAGTGTATGTTAAACAAGCCACTATGGTTGCATGCAGTCTGAGTCAAACTGAGTTGGGCAATAGGTTAAAAAGCAGGACATTGAGGGTTGTAAACTCAGGATTACTCCCTGTGCCATGTGCTAGCGAGGGCAGGAGTAGGAAGATAGGGCAAACGTATGAGTAGCTGGTGCAAGCGGGAAGGCTTCAGCCACTACAGGTATCTCTTCTGGGGCAGAGGTGACCTGTACCAGAGGAATGGGTTGCCTCTGAGCTGGAGGGGGACCAATATCCTTGCAGGGAGATTTGCTAGTGCTATTTGGGAGGATTTAAACTAGTCTGGCAGGGGGATGGGACCTAAAGTAGTAGTGTAACAGATGAGAGAGTTGAGGAAAGTACAGAAGTTAAAGCAAGCAAGTCCAGTAGGCAAGCCAGGCAAGAGCAGGACAAGGTGTGTGGAAGGGCTGATAGGCTAAGTAGCGTTTACTTTAAAGCAAGAGACTTCTCAGGTAAGGCACATGAACTCAAGGCATGAACTGGCACATGGGATTGCAATATTATAGCAATTATGGAAATGTGGTTGAGGGATAGACAGGACTGCCAGCTCAATATTCCAGGGTATCAATGCTTCCGGTGTGACGGAGGTGGAGGTAAGAGAGGAGAGTTGCACTGTTGATTAGGGAGAACATCATAGCAGTACATAGAGAGGATATCCCTAGAGGAACATCCAGCAAGGCCATATAGATAGAACTTAGAAATAAGAAAGAGGTGATCACATTGATAGGATTATACTCCGAGCCCCCTAATAGTCAGCGGGAAGTAAATAGATAGGGAAATCTCCATTAGTTGTAGGAATAGTAGAGTTGTAATAGTGGGTGATTTTAACTTCCCTAATATTGACTGGGACTGCCTTAGTGCTAAGCGATTAGAGGGGGCAGAATTTGTTTAATGTGCAGGAAAGTTTCCTGAAGCAATATGTTGATGGCCCTACTACAGAAGGGACTACATGTCCTCCTCTTAGGAAATGAAGCTGGGCAAGTACGTGGTTGATGTGTCAGTACGGGAGCACTTTGGGACCAATGACCATAATTTTATGTTTCAAGTTTTTTTATGGAAAATGGTAGGACTGTTCATCAAGTTAAAGTCTTAAATGGGGAAGGCTTCACGAGAGGCTGAAGGTACGACTCCTGCTTCCATAACTTGTGTTCTTATGATGAGAGAAAAAAAACACACTGTGGTTATCTCATAACTCTGTCTTGGAGTCAAACTCCAATAACGAAGCTGCAGGCTGCAAGTGGGATAGGTGACTGGTGGGCATGATGATTGGCATAGGTGTGGTGGGCCAAAGGGCCTGTTTCTATGCTGTGAGACATGAGAACATGAAGACAGGAATGGACCATTTGACCTCTCAAAACCAATTCAGGCATTCAAGTAGATCATGACCAATCTGTGGCTCAAATCAATTTATCTGCTGGTTTTCCACATCTTTTGATAGCCTTATTAAATTATCAGTCTCAGTTTTGAAGCTTTCACGTCAGCCATTGTCAACAGGTTTCTGATTGAAAGCTCCAGGTATATACTACTACTTGTGCAAAAAGTACATCCTGATTTTATTCCTAAATGGCTTAGGTCTAATTTTAAAATTATAATCTTTTGTTCTGAATTTCCCCCACCAGAGGAAATACCTATCTAATCTCTATTATTTTAAATACCTCAATTACATCACCCCCTCAACCGTTTAAACACAAGGGAAAACAAGGCAAGGCTTTGTAACTAGCCTTCTTAATTTAACTCTTTAAGGCCTGATAAAATTCAGAGGCATATGAGGCCAATATATATTTCCTATGTCTCGGTGCCAAAATTGGGATATAGTATTTCAGATGGACAGAAATATAGACTTTGGAGATGGATGGAATTAATAGTAAGATAGGATTTGTAGCAGAGTACAAAGACAATGGATTCAGTCTTCCCAACGTTTAACTGTTCAGGTAAGATTACAGCAAAGATCTGAATTATTTCCCTATATTTTGTTATTATGTGATTGATACAATTCAATTACTTCTGTTTTTTTAATTTGGTCTGCCCAACCAAATCTAGTTTTTGACTACAAAGATAGTCCTTTCTGCACATTTTATTTCATCCTTTCAGGATTATGAGAGGCATAGATAGCGTAAACAGTGAGAATTTTTTTCTCCTTAGCAGAAGTGTCTATAACCAGACAGCAAACATTTTTCGTGAGGTATAAGAGATTTAGAAGGTACTTGAGGAAGATTTTTTTCATCCGGAGTGTGACTGCAATCTGGAATGCACTACCTGAGGGATTGGTAGAGGCAGGTACTCTCATAAGATTTAAGAAATATTTAGGTTTGCACTTGAAATGCAAAGACATAGAAGGCTATGGGCCCAGAGATAGTGAATGAGATTGGTGTAGATGAGTACTCGATGACCAGCATGCATACAGTGGGCCGAAGGGCCTATTTCCATGCTGTAGGACTCTAATATCATCATGTTCCTATGCTTCATCATGATCTGGTCTCAGACATCCCTTTGGTCACTGTTGCAGCTGCTGATCAGCTTGTTTATAAATATATCCTTTTCCAGCAGCAGTCCTAAATCTGCCTTCACAAATGAAATTGAGACTTCTTGTTTTGCTCCATTCCTTTATCTACAAGTGTTATTTTGAGCCTAAATTCTTCATCCTCTTAAGTATCTGACAGATCTAAAAACTCCCATGAAAGCTTGATTTTGAGGCTGAACATACCTAACTTATTAAGATTTACTGATATTTTCCTTGTGACCCTATAATTATTTTTGTTGTTCTCAATTCTGCTTCTATGACTGCTTATTTATGTCACAAAAACAAGACTATACAGTTTGGACAAAAGGCCATTAAACTGAAATGTTAACTCTTTTTTCTCCCTACATATTCTGTCTGATCTGTTGAGTATTTTACAGCATTTAAAGTGTTTATTGCGGATTTCCAGTGTGTACAGTGTTTTGCTTTTGGAAAATGGAAGCCGGATGCAGCTGTATGAATCATTGCATTGGTATACCATAGACCTCAGAAGGAATATTAATCAGAGACCCCCCCCGAGAAGTATTTAACCCTTTCACCTTATTTCCTCATCAATGAACTATTTGAAGATTAACTATTCACATGTAGGCAGATGCTGATGGCTAAAAATGACTTTCTTAAAGATATTTTAACTGGCCTACAACATTATACCAGAAGTTTCTGGGCTAAATGTGAGCCAAAATCACCAAAGAGGAAGTCATACCATGAAATAATGAACCACATAAATAAGCTATGCTAGAGGTAGTACAGAGAATAAAAATATCACAAAGAAAATAGCAGTAAAACATTATTAACTTAGGGTATTTCAGCTCAAAAAACAAACTTTTATCACTTATAATAATAAAGTTAGCAGGATTTTAACATCAAGCATTATAAATGTGTGATTATTTAGGGACAGATAGCAAACCATGGGGTTTTGCAGTAATTTCATAATTTCATTCAGTAATGGACATCCTCCTGAGTTTTGCAAAGTAGAATTGGTTATCTCCTTTTCCTCCCACGTACTTCTGGCAGTCTCCAGGATATTGACACAATGAATATTTGTCACTACAATAGATCACCTAATGCTTGGCCTCTCTTAATAGAACAAACATTACTTCTCAGAAAATTAATCCATACAAATAACAAATTTATTTGTTTGTCTTCGGCTATTAGGATCCTTATCAAGTTTATCTAAACTCCTGTAACATTCGTCCAAATCAAGAATCTATTATTCTTTCCAACTTCTCTGAATATCCTATCAAAACTTAAATTGAATACCCACAGAAAAATTATTGCAGAGATCATGATGAGTAATTAAATTGCACTTGCTTCTTTCCATCGAGGCATGCCACTTGCTCATTTTCATCAATGGTGTGTGCTGCATGCACTGTAACTGCCATCAAGTAATAGCACAGACCCAAACTCAGGAACTCCAAGCATTATTTAAAATTAGTGTGCACTACACATAACTATCTCGCATCTTTCAAAGTGTAGTGCATTGTGATTGTTGGTAGCGTGGAGAACAATTCAAATGTTGTGCAGTGAAAGATTCAATAATGGCTCTGTAGGATTTCAAAGGCTGAACTGGAAGGGCTGGGCAGTAGAAAGAAAGGACAATGTCTTGTATTCACTAGGGAGCTGGACACCTTCCAGGCATGTGCTCAGAAGAATGTGGGATAGGTCAATAGCAGGAGTGCAGTGCCAAGAACGTGAATGCAGTGCAGGAAGAGGTTTACTGATCACAAGACTTGACAACGTCAAGACTGTAAAATGCAAAATTGCAATAAATGCACCACCAGCCAAGCAACTGTTCAATTCAATATTTTAAAAAAACATCATTCACCTACCACCAATCTTTATGAATTAGGAGCAACAAGCAATCTGCTGGAGGAATTCAGCGGGTTGAGCAGCGTCTGTGGGAGGAAAGGAATTATCAACATTTCAGGTCGAAACCCTGCATCAGGACTGAGAGTGGAGAGACGAGATGGTCAGTATAAAGAGTAGAAGGGGAGTGGCGAAAAAGGATTCCGAGGTGATCAGTGGACAGAGGAGGGGTGTAAGATGACAGGCAGGTAGTGCCAGGTATGGGAGGTGAGCAGAGGTGGAGTTGGAAGACATTGGCAAGTGAATGATAGATGGAGGCAGACAAAGAGAGAGAGGAAAAAGAGGGAAAAAAAAACAGATGGAGCCGGGGGGGGGGAGGGGAGTGTAAGATAAGAGACAGCTGCTGGAGGGAGGGAAGCAGGAACACAAAGTGGTACCAGTGTTGGATTCTGATAAGTAAAGGTGGTGAGAATGGGACCATTAGGGGAGAGGTGAATGGCAGTTGGAACCTGATGGGGTTGGGGGAGCTTGTGTTTGAAGTGGGCAGATGAAACCAGGAGAGGGAATGGGACAAAGATGGGTTAAGGGGTGCCGGGGGTGGGGGGGAGTTGTGGGAAAAGGAACAAAAATGGGAGGACCAGAGGATCAGGAGGATTGGGGGGGGAGGGTAAAAGAGGGGTGGGGGAAGAAAGATAAAAAAAGGGGAAAGCTCAATATACATGCCATTGGGTTGTAGACTACCCAGGCGGAATATGAGGTGTTGTTCTTCCGGTTTGCATTGTGCTTCAACCTGGCATTAAAGAAGGTCAAGGATGGACAGGTCAGTGTGGAAATGGAAAGGGGAGTTGAAATGGTCTGCAACTGGGCACTTGGGATAACCATTGCGGACTGAGCGTAGGTGTTCTGCTAAATGGTCGCCCAGTCTGCGCTTAGTCTCACCAATGTCGAGGAGGCCACATCGGGAGCACCAAATGCAGTCAATGAGGTTGGAGGAGGTGTATGTGAACCTTTGCCTCACTTGGAAGGACTGTTTAGGTCCCTGGATGGTGGTGAAGGAGAAGGTGTAAGGACAAGTGTTACATCTACTACGAGGGCAGGGGAAAGTGCCAGGGGTAAGGGAGGGATGGTGTGGAGGGATGAGTGGAGTCACGGAGGGAGTGGTCCCTGCAGAAGGCTAAAGGAGTGGGAAGGAGAAGATGTGGCTGGTGGTGGGATCTCATTGCAGCTGGTGGAAATGACAAAGGATGATGTGCTGGATGCAGAGACTCATAGGGTGAAAGGTGAGGACTAGCGGAACTCTGTCTCTGTTCTGTCTGGGAGGAGGTGGAGTGAGAACAAAAGTATGAGAAACAGAGGAGATGCGAAATCGGGGTCCATCAACCACAGCAGAAGGGAAGCCATGCTTCCTGAAAACGGAGGACATCCTGGAACAGAAAGCCTCATCTTGGGAGCAGATGCCTCTCTCTTTGTTTGCCTCCATCTATCATTCACCTGCCACAGTCTTCCACCCCCGCTCATCTTCCCTATCTGTCACTACCTGCCTGTCATCTTACATCCCTCCTCAGTCCACCAATCACCTCAGAATCCTTTCTCGCCACCCCTTCTCCTCTTTATACTGGCCATCTCACCACTCCAATCTCAGTCCTCATGCAGGGTTTTGACCCGAAACATCAATAATTCCTTTCCTCCCAGAGATGCTGCTTGACCCACTGAGTTCCTCCAGAAGATTGCATGTTGTTCCAGATTCCAGCATCTGCAGTCTCTTGTGTCTCCTTTATGATTCAGGACTTAGATAACATTCATATGCTTATCTCATTTACTTATCACTGTTGTAAGCCTGGTACACAGAACATAGAACCATACAGTACAGGAACAGGCCCCTCGGCCCACAATGTCTGTATTGACCATGAATCCAACTAAATTAAACCTACCTTCCTGCAGATGATCCATAACCTTCCATTTCCTGCATGTTCATGTGCCTGTCTAAATGCCTTTTAAATGCTATGATTGTGTCTGCTTCCACCACTACACCTGGCAGTGTGTTCCAGGCACCTACCACTCTCTCTGTGGAAAAAAAACTTGCCCTGCATGTCTCCTTTAAACTTTTCCCCTTTCACCTTAAAGCTATATCCTCTAGTATTTGACATTTCTACCCTGGGAAAAGGACTCTGACTATCTACCCTATCTATGCCTCTCATAATTTCATAACCCTCTATCAGGTCTCCCCTCAGCCTCTGACGCTCCAGAGAAAACAATCCAAGTTTGTCCAACCTCTCCTTATAGCTAATACCCTCTAATCCAGGCAGCATCCTGGTAAACCTCTCCAAAGCCTCCATATCCTTCCTGTAATGGGATGACTAGAACTGTAGCCTTGCACCAAATAAAAATAACTCTCAGTGTTGGTGAACATGAAACTACTGAATCATCATAAAAATCCATTTAGTTCAGTGATGTTTTTTTCAGAAAAGTAAACCTGCCATTTTTATCCAGTCTGGCTGATACGTAACTCCAGACTCACCATTGTGGTTGACTCTTAACTGCCTCCTAAGTTCTGAAACAATTAGGGATGGATAATAAATGCTACTACTGCCAGCAATATCAGTATCCCATCAATGAATTAAACAGGGAAATCTTAGAGCTTTCAAACACTGGCATTTATTCAACATCATTCAAACATATTGCACAACACCCAATTAAACACTTCCCTTTTTTCAGGTGGCATACTACAGGAGGCAAAATAACCACCCAAACTATCTGCTGGGTGCAGCGTGAAACCCTTTATGAATAAGGAATTTAGTGGACTTTGCATTGGAAGTGAGCATAAAAAGCTCAAATTTCTACCTCCACATTATTTTTCCAACTGCAGATACTCAAAGTAAACTTCCTTTAATATAGTTTCTTTTGTTGATCTGAGTGATATATCTTACTGCAAGAATATGCTGACCTTTGAAGAGCATGCACCAAGTAGCAAAATGAGCACATTTTAATTACAAGTGGGAAGACAAACATTTCTGCTTAAAAAGAAAGCCTCCACTTTCTTATCTATAAATAACAAGGCACATCAGTTATGATACATCCAGAAGTTTAACATTTCAACAAAAATATACTCCTTAATTAATCTCAACAATGCTGGAAATCAGTGGATCCTGAAAAATCAGTTGCCAGCAGAACTTTCAACAGTCTTTTTTTCCCTCTTTTCAGACATCAAGTATCTCAAACTTCAACTGCTCTTTAAAGATCCTGCAGACCTTTTTTCTCCTTCGCTTTTCTCTGACCCCCATCTCTCCCCCCAATTCCAGCCCCTGCAGCATTTTCACCATCCCCACTGATTTTTCACTGTCAAATGATTGGTCCTCAGCAAGGTCCTCAGCATCATCGTCCTCTGTTCCCATCTTAATGATTTGCAGCCCAGCATGACACTGAGCTCATTTTCTCCCGATACCGTCATCAAACCCACCAACAAGGGTGGTGCTACAATGTTTAGTGACCTCATCCCTATAATGTAAAGGCCAAATGACAGCTCTCAGGCACCTCCTCATACCACCCTCAGGACCATCACCCCATCACTGAACGTCAAGATATGTCTCCCAGACAGCCATACGTGAAATGTTACCTTACAGCCTCCAACCCCACACTGCCTACTTCTATGGCCTCTAGAAGATCCACAAGAAGCACTGTCCAACTCAGGTGTCTTCCCTCAACTGCAGGACTTGCACTATCTATACTTTTACCTTTTCTATTCCCATCATCCAGGTACCCAAACAGTCTTTGCAGGGGAAGCAGCAATTCACCTGCAGTTCTTCCAATATTGTGTACACAAGAACACAAGAAAATAGGAGCAGGAGTAGACCACTAGGCCTTTTAAGCCTGCCCCGTTATTCAATATGATTGTGGCTGATCTATGCAGGCCTCAAAACCTCATCTGTGGCAGTTCCCCAGAACCCTCAATTCTTTGATCTTTCAAATATTTGTCGATCTCCACCTTAAGTACATCTAAAGATTTGGCCTCCGACACCCTTGGAGCAGAGAATTCCGGAGACTCACTACCCTCTGAGAGAAGAAATTCCTGTGCATCTCAGTTTTAAATTACCAGCCCCTTATTTTGCAGCTATATGCCCTTGTTTGTAACTCCTCCACAAGTGAAAGCATCTCAACATCTACCCTATCAAGCCCCCTTAGTTTCTTAGATGTTTGAATAAGGTCACTCTTCATTCTTCTAAACTCCTACTGCATTTGTTGATCTGTTGCTTTTGTGCTCGTCGCTGTATTTATTGTAGTATTTATTATTACCATGTGTACTCTTTATTCTGTGAGCCTCACACTAAGCAATGAATTTCATCGCATGGTGGATATGACAATAAACTAATTTGAATCTGAATCTATCTGGTCTCCTACTGGAGAAATGAAACACACATTGGGTGATTGCTTCACAGAGCACCTATATTTACTCTGTAGGAGTAATCCTGAGCTTCTTGTTGCTTGTCACTTTAACTCTCCATCCCACTCCTACTATGCCTATCTGTCTGTGGTCTCCAGCTTTTTTACAATAAGGACCAATGCAAGCTTGAGGTTCAACACTTCATCTTCGACCTAGGCACATTGCAGCCTCTGGACTCAATACTGAATTCTACAACTTTACATAATTTGCTTTGTATGTCTATGTCAGAATGAGCAACTTCTGCTGTAAGTTATTCATTCGTAATATTGTCTCAGTTTTTTTCTCTCGCCGTTAGTACACAATGCACTAGATTGGAAGAAGTGCAAGTGAATTAGCATGTCCCACAGCCTGCTATCAGCAACACCTAACACAGACAAAGAAGCATAATCACCCTCTAACTGCTCCTAAAACCCATCTCACCCAATAACAGGTATTCCCTTTATCTGAACCAACATTCACACCACCTTCTATGTAATTTAAATCCACCTTTTTTATCTTTCTTTCCTGGCTCTGATGAAGGGTCTCTGGTCTGAAGTATTAACTGTGTTTCCCTTTCCACAGATCCTGCCTGCCCTGTTGACTGTTTCCAACATTTTCTTTTTTTATTCCAAATTCAATGGACCGTCCTTCACAAATATGGTCACCTCTGACAAGCCTTCAGCAGCAGACACATCTTCCCCTCCCTTTCCCTTCCAACATGCTGAGACTATTCTCTACACGACTTCCTGGTCCACTCTTCTATCATCACCAAGCAATTGCCTTCTCATGGCACTTTTGCATGCAACATCTGCTTTTTAACCTTGTCCCATCCAGCCATCAGGGTACCCAAAGCGGTCTTCCAGGTGAAGCAGTAATTCACTTGCACTTCTTCCAATCCAGTGTATTGTAATTGCTGCTCACATTGTGACCTCCTTTGCATTGGAGGAAACACACCCAGTGGCTAGTTTACAGAACACCTGCATTCAGTCCACACAGGAAACCCTGAGCTTCCTGTTGCCTGTCACTTTAATTCTCCATCCCACTCCCTTCTGACCTATCCATCTGTGGCCTCTTGCACTGTTGCAACAACACTGACTGATATAACTTTGAAGAATAGCACATCATCTTCCATCTGGGCACATTGTAGCTTTTTACAGGATTACTGAAGACAATAACAACAGGTACTTTTAAGGTATTTATACCATACAACCTTACCAGAACATTGTACAGTTTCAAATTGGAGATTTGGATTCAACTCATTTATCAAACTAACTCTGAATACTATTTGCTTTGTTTTTGTTGTAGTACATGGGGAATAGTGGTCAGAAAAATCACTTAGTCAGAGAGCTATACAGCATGGAAAACGGGCCCTGTGGCCTAACCTGTCTGTGCAGAACAAGTTGTCTGATTGAGTTAGCCCCATTTGCCTGTGTTCGGGCCATATCCCTCTAAACACTTCCTATCCATGTAACTGTCCAAATGCCTTTTGAATGTCATCATTGTACTCACCTCTATCACTTCCTCTGGCAGTTTGTTCCATATACTCACCACCCTCTGTGTGAAAAAGTTGCCCCTCAGGTCCCTTTTAAATCTTTCCCCTCTGACTTCAAACCAATGCCCTCTAGTTTTAAACTCCCCTAAATCTTGTAAATTTTTTTTGCACCCTCTCCAGTTTAATGACAGCAATGTTTTATTTTCAATTCTTCTTTTACAAGTTTCTCCCAGCCACAGATTACACTAGCAATCTGTTTCAATTTTCAATCCGAGACCTGCATTTGGCCGTACTTTGATTTGCACTGGTACAAAGCCAATAATCTTTGCAAAAATTTGGTGCAATATTTGAATCAAATGTGTTGTATTTACAAATGAGGAACTTTTAGTGGAAGGTCTGAATCAACAGTTTTCCTGCTCTAAATCTAAATTTACCCCCTTGCAACCCAGTTTAGCATCATTTCTAAATTTGACTTGGATTCCAGGACACAGGATTTGATTCAAACAGACCAGTGACACCAATCTCTGGCTGCAGACTCAGTTCTCTAAAAGGCTGTACCCTTTCCAATATTTCTGTATTTAGAGCACTGAAAATCATTTGTTAATTGGAGGTGAATAGGCAATAATATGGTAAATTGGGCCAAATATAGAAATAAATAAACAGGCCTATCGATTGTGTGAATAAATGACAAATTTAATATAGTGCGTATGTTTATTCTCAGAAAGTGAGGAACTAAATAGGGTAGAAAAACAAAGATATGTGGGGCTACAGGGATGTAGTCTGTTTCATTTCTATAGATTCTTTAGAATTCTATATTAGGTTATGTATACCACAATAAATGAGAGCTGTTGTTTCCCAAGGGAATCAACTTTAAAGCTATCATTAGACCTATTACATATTTATCATATGTGCATACAAAACAACACCCAGATTAGCTACTAATTATAATTTCTCCTCTGATTGAGGATATTTTAAGATGATTGAGGATAGGCATCCAAGATTTTAGCTGGCATAATGCCAGTCTCTGAACCTTTTAGCTATCTGTTTCATAATGAAATTGATTAACTCTGCTAGTCTTCTCTGCAGGGATTCAGCCCAATAAAGCAACAAGAATTACTGGCTAACCATTCAAAAATTAAAGGCACATGTGCATTTAAATATGAGTGCCAGCATTTCAACATATAAGGACAAATGCTTACTTTGGCTTGATCAAGCTTCAAATAGGAATCACATTCTACAAGTCTTGACCAAAGCTGGAGATGGGGAAGAATAAAGAATGTCACAATCAGAATTAGAATCAAGTTTATTATCACTGACTTATAAGTCATGAAATTTGTTGTCTTGCGGCAGCTGTAGAGTGCAAGTACATAAAATTACCATAAATTGCAAAATAAATAAATAGTGTAACAAAAAGGAATATCAAAGTAGTGTTCATGGGTTCATAGACCGTTCAGAACTCTGATGGCAGAGGGGAAGATGCTGTTCTTAAATTGTTGAGTGTGGGTCTTCAGGCTTCAATGTTCAGACATTGATTAGAGCAATACTGAACTGAAGGCTTAAAACTTATTCTTTGTGAAATAAATAGCACAGCAGCCACTTCTCTTTCATGCTCATCAACTTGTCACTTGTTCCCCATAAGCACATCTCTGTTTTATCCAAATACAACCCTCCAAGATCTCGGGGAGGAGGCACAGACTCACACTCAGCGACCCAGGAACAGCTTCTTCCCCTCCACCATCAGATTTCTTAATGATCCATGAACACTACCTTGTTATTCCTTTTGTGTGTGCACTATTTATTTACTTATTTTAGTGATTTATAGTAATTTTGTGTCTTTGCACTTTACTGCTGCTGCAAAACAACAAATTTCCCATCATATATGTCAGTGATAATAAATCTGATTCTGATCTTCAGTTACATGGGCCATACACCCAGTAATTCCCTTTGCAAGCCTCTCTGCCTTTCTCTTCCTTCATTGGCAGGCAGCCAGGATCAAGGATGACTTACTTCCATTCCATTTTTGTGGGCTCTGAGGTAGCTAATGAGGCCAACATGTGGATCTCATACACTTTCTATGATGGAGCAAGAGATGCCTGACAGGGAGAAGTTGGCGAAGGTAGTGGGTGGAGGAGGAGTGGTAGTTTGTGAAGCGGTTCCCTCCTTTTGCATTCCCGATGCATGGACTTGAGGTTCTCAATGCCAAGCTGAGTGCTCCTTCTGCACTTTGCATGGTCATGTGCCAGAGATTCCCAATAGTCAGTGCAGATATTCCTTTTTTTCAAGGAAGTTTTGAATATATCCTTAAATCTTTTCCTCTGTCATCCCGGTAAACTCTTCCTTGACAGAGGTCAGAACAGACTGTTTCAGGAGTGGTGTCATGTATGTGAACAAAATAGCCTGCATTACAGAACTGACTGGGTGCAACAGGGGCCTCAATACTGGGGATATTGGCCCACGAGAAGACACTGACCTTGGTTAGTTTATTCTTTCATTACCTACTAGGCAGCAGTAACACTTGCCCTCTTGTATGCTTCTCCTCCTTAATACTTACTTCTTCAGCAAAGTTTTGGTAATCTGCCTTAATAGCTTTCTATTGCATCCCTCACATACAACACATCATATATTGTTAGAAAGATGTAAACTATTTGATCATTACAAACACATTGTCTAAACATCTGATAAGAATATAATCAACACGATTTCTTCCTTCTTGCAGAAGGTTGCATTCATTCACTAGGGTGCTGTCACTGGAAGAAGCCATGTCCATGTCATCAACCTCTCTCTGTGATAGAAAGTATGCTGCCTATTACGGCCAGGAAAGTAATGTTGTGGTCAGTACCAATGCTGATTCTGAGCTTGGATATGGTTTCTTTACATCATTCGCTGCAATTTCATTTCATTAACTTCACTGTGCATATTTTGCATGGCAAACTGTTGTTGCTTCACCAGATCCATCATTCTGCTTTCCCCTAACACAAATGCTGATATTTGTACCATTCTTTCACTATATCTGTGAAAAATGTGGAAAGGCAGCTAATGTCAGTTTTCAGATGACAACATGCCAGCTCGCCTAACAAACTCTGTCAGTGTCTTCATTAGTGCCATACAGCCAACTGGGTCAAACTGGTCTTACCCATACGATGTAGAACTTTAAAGGCCAGAACTTCAAGGCTTCCCACCATGGCTAACGAAAGTATCCTCAACAGAAGTTCAGAAACATTCGCATAGCAAGCTGTAACTAGAGGAAATAAAATATATCAGAACAAAAGGTCAGATGAACATGTACACAAGACAAGCAGTTTAGTATTAGACACAGATAGAATTCAAAGACACAAGAGATTGCAGATGTAGATCCAGGACACCTCGCATGTCCTCCACCATTTTGACAACTTCCAATCCCCTGGCCCCCACTGCCTCAACTTCACTATGGATGTCCAGTCTTTATACACTTCCATCCCCCATCAGGAGGAAGGTCTCAAAGCCCTCCGCTTCTTTCCGTAACACAGATCCAATCAGTTCCCCTCCACCAACACTCATTCACCTGGCAATACTTGTTCTTATCCTGAACTACTTCTCTTTTGACCCTCTCACTTCCTACAAATCAAAGGTGTAGCCATGGGCACTCGCATGTGTCCTAGTTATGCCCATCTTTTCATTGGCTACGAATAAGCAGTGGCTGAACATGAAGGTCTGCAAAATTAATGAAGTTGATGAATGACAAATCTGAACATGATAAGCTCCAGGAGGATTTGAATATTCGCAGCAATATTTATAAAGAATGGAAGGGAGAGGCAGTAAATGTGTATCTCTTGTTTGGGTACTTCTGATGTAGCTGTGCACACTGCAGCTACTCTACATTACTAATGGACAGAATAAATGTTCAGGGTGGTGAATGAGGTGGAATGAGATTAGAAGCAGAGAGTGGTAAAGATTTAATACTCTCTTCCATAAATGGTAATTGTTAATTTTAAATTTGAGCTACATCAGTAATAACCTAAGGTACTGACTAATGTGGTGAAAAGATAAGCGTGTGGACTCAAGCAACAAATCAGCCATGTGTTTGAATGCAGAACAGTAGGCAAATTACTGGAGAAGATTCTTAGAGACAGGATTTATGGACATTTAGAGAAGCATAGGCTGATTAGGGACAGTCAGCATGGCTTTGTGAGGGGCAGGTCGTGCCTCACAAGCCTGACTGAATGCTTTGAGGATTTGACAAAGCACATTGATGAAGGTAGAGCAATGGATGTGGTGTACATGGATTTTAGTAAGGCGCTTGATAAGTTTCCTTATGGAAGGCTTATTCAGAAAGTCAGGAGGCATGGGATCCAGGGAAACTTGGCTGTGTGGATTCAGAATTGGCTCGCCCATAGAAGACAGAGGGTGGTGGTAGATGGAGCGTATTCTGCCTGGAGGTCGGTGACCAGTGGTGTTCCGCAGGGATCTGTTCTGGGACCCCTGCTCTTTGTGATTTTTATAAATGACTTGGATGAGGATGTGGAAGGGTGGGTTAGTAAGTTTGCTGATGATACAAAGGTTGGTGGTGCTGTGGATAGTGTAGAAGGTTGCTGCTGATTACAACAGCATATTGATAGAATGCAGATCTGGGCTGAGAAGTGGCAGATGGAGTTCAACCCAGATAAGTGTGAAGTGATACACTTCGGGAGATCAAATTTGAAGGCAGAATACAAGGTTAATGGCAGGACTCTTAGCAGTGTGGAGGAACAGAGGGATCCTGGGGTCCACATCCATAGATCCCTCAAGGTTGCCAAGCAGGTCGATAGGGTTGTTAAGGTGGATGGAGTGTTGGCCTTTATTAGTCAGGGTATTGAGTTCAAGAGTTGCGAGGTGATGTTGCACCTCTATAGAACTCTGGTCAGACCACACTTGGAGTATTGTGTTCAGTTCTGGTCACCTCATTGTAGAAAGGATGTGGAAGCTTTAGAGATGGTGCAGAGGAGATTTACCAGGGTGTTGCCTGGATTGGAGAGCATGTCTTATGAGGATAGGTTGAGCGAACTAGGGCTTTTCTCTTTGGAGAGGAGGATGAGAGGTGACTTGATAGAGGTGTACAAGATGATAAGGGGCATAGATCGAGTGGACAGTCAGAGACTTTTTCCCAGTGTGACAATGGCTAACACAAGGGGACATAATTTTAAGGTGATTGGAGGAAGGTATAAGGGAGGTGTCAGGGGCAAGTTTTTTTTTACGCACACAGAGTGGTGGGTGTGTGGAATGCACTGCCAGCAAAGGTTGTGGGGGCAGATACATTACGGACATTTAAGATACTCTTAGACAGACACATGAATGATAGAAAAATAGGGGGCTATGTGGGAGGGAAAGGATAGATAGATCTTAGAGCAGGATAAAATATCAGCACAACATCGTGGGCTGAAGGGCCTGTACTGTGCTGTAGTGTTCTAAGCCCTTTAGCCCACGATGTTGTGCTGAACTAATTAAGCTGATGATGCCTAATTAAACTAATTTCTTCCTCCTGCACATAGTCCATATCCCTCCACTCTGCATATTCATGTGCCTATCTCACAACCTCTTAAACACCTGTATCGTATCTGCCTCCTCCACCACCCCTGGCAGCACATTCCAAGCACCCACCACTCTGTGTAAAAACAAAACTTGCCCCGCAATCTCCTTTGAACTTGCCCCCTCTCACCATAAATGCATGTCCTCTAGTATTAATCATTTCGACCCTGGGAAAAAGATACTGCCTGTCTACTCTATCAATGCCTCTCATAATTTTAAGACTTCTATCTGATCTCCTCTCAGGCGCCACTGCTCCAGATAAAACAATCCTAGTTTGTCCAACCTCTCTTTATAGGAGATATTAAAAATATTTTAATGGTTATGATGTGTTTTGGGATAGTCTGGTGTGAGAACCATTACGTAAATACAAGTTTTTGCACCCCTTTAACATTACTGTCGCTTTAACTTGATCCGGTTTGAATTTATTTCATACTTATTCCAACATTTCCTTTTCTCTTTTTGACTGGATCAACAACAGTGAATTTAGATTTTCGACTCCTCTAAACGGATCTTAATCCAACCAAAAGGAGCACAATCAATACACATGCACAAAAAAAAGAAAAAAACGTAATCGTCCTTCCCTGACTGAAATACCAGTAAATACCACTCCTACGGTTGTAAACATTGCCGCCGTTTAGACCCCACGTGGCTCTTTAAATCAGTCTTACACGATGCTCGGCAATTTAGCCAAGTTTCCACAACTTTCCTTTAATTTCCATGATTGATTTTTGAAACCACCGGGTTCAGGCGCTGACGACGTGGTTCAGCCAATGACCAAGTTTCTGGACGGGCTTTGCCATGCGCTGATATAAAGCGGCCGGTAACGTCTCCGCCGTTCTGTCCCCGCCGCGCGCCGTTAACGGCTGTGCCGGTTCGCGCGCTGTCCTCTCCCGGTCGCCATTTTGACGAAGGTCAGTTCAACGACTCGTTTAACAGCCCGACAACAACTCGAGAGGATGTTTTCACGCAAAGTCACAGCAAGGGAAGCTTCCTTTATTATCAAAACTCTAGTCCTACAGATTGCTATCCCACTAGAGTGACCCCTCTCCACCAAAAAAAAATCTCAGTCCTGTATGCAGGGAGGGTGAAGTGGCAGACGGTGCTGTGACTGGGTTACAAATAGCAAAGAGGGGAAAATGTGAGAAGGGCGCAAGCATATAATGTTCATGTCATGCAAGAAGTTTACTAGTTTAAAAAAATGCCATTGCATCCCCTGAGACTGCACAGGGTATAGAGGAATTAATGCAGGCAAGTGGGATGAGTATAGATAGGAATAATGGCCTATAATGCATGCGGCGGGCCGAACGGCCTGTTTCTTTGCTCTGCAACTTTGTGATGAATCTAATTTGTGGGCGACAATAAGCGTCCTGCGATTTTTGCTGTCCTGTCACTCAGTGACTTACCTCCCCCGGGGAACAAAGGTGGGAGTGAAATTGTAGGAAAATCCTATCTGATCAATATGTGTCGAATTTATTTTCTTTCTTTTACACTAACCACACACACACACGTTTAGAATTGGTAGGAACTTGAATCTTGGTCCTATTTTAATGGAGTGAAAACTTCTGTAAGTTAACCAATTTGATGCAATCAGTAACAGAGTACTGTGGGTACTAGAAATCTGAAATGAAGTAAAATATTGAAAATGCTTAACAGGTCAGGCAGCACCTGTTCAGAGAGAAACAATGTTTCAGGTTGAATGTAGTGAATTCTTGAATTGAACTTCAAATGAGTTACCTAGGTGTGTACATTTTGTTAACTGTGTTCAGTTGATGAAATAAAATACTCCTAGGAGAAATCTGTAAATGAAATTAGAAAAGTGACATGTTTGCCCTTTGAAGCAAGTCACAGACCTCTTCCTGAGCATTCTGTTTTTTTTGATAGATTCTATTGAAAATAAATGGGGCACACTCTAGTAATGGGTAATGATTTAATCAAGAGGTTTGGTGTGAGTCTGCCTTGGAAGGTCTGAATTGACAGCAATCTTGTCAGCTTTTGTAACAGAATGTTGAATTGTCCATGAAGCTTAATTTGCAGAATTTAATTCAGTTGTTTTATATGAAGTTGTCTAGTAACCACAAAGTTGGTAATGGCAATTTCTAATCCTGACAGGAACCATTAACAGTGTGGTTCAGCTCCAAATTGAGGGGCTGGCTTGTTGTTTATGCATTTAATTATTGAAGTGTTCTCTTTGGTCTACTACGATATCTTTTTCCTATAGTTAAGGTTTTAATTTTTAGCTTTTTATTTTTTGGCTCAGTTTAGTGTGGCGTGTTTTCAGTTTTATTAGCTTTCTAAACATATTTAAAAAGTAAAATCCCAGTCAATAGGTTGCACTAAAATAAAACAAAGGCGTGGACTGATGTGATATGATACATTTGAACAATTATTATGGAAGCTGCAAGGAGTTGTTCCATAACTTGAAATCTGTATGCTCTGATTTAAGAGGAATATGTGAATAAGATGCAGTGGTTCAGGCAGGCCTTAATTCTGCTTGATAGTTGATTTTGCCATTGCTGACCTTTTACTCAAATATGCTTTAGTGTTGATGCGAACATACTGTCGATCTGCCAGGAAATGGGCTTGGTCATAGGTTTTTGTTTATTGAGGCAATTAGCTGCTTGATTGAATATTGGAGATTGTTGACAAAATTTGCGCTAGATGACACAACCTTAAAGTTCGTAATTTCATTACTGCTCAGGCTTTTTTTTCACCACAAACTTGTCAATGATTAGTCCAAGATGAATTTTATTATTCTTCCTGGGCAGTCCCTTGGATTGAACCTGACTTGCTTCCACCACTCCTGTTTTGTGGTTTCTGAAGTGGCTAATCAGGTCAATGTGGGAAATGCAGACTCTTCCATAGGGCAGGTGGTGTCAGATGGGGTGGGTGGTTGGGTAGTTTGGAAGATGGTCCATACCTTGCACTGCTTACTCAGGGCCACTGTGCATTATGTTAGTAGTTTATATGCATCTTTTAAAAGCCACAAGCATCATTCTTAAAGCAAAAATGTAAATGTTGCATGGTTGTCATTAATTGTTAGCGAGCAGTTTTATTGGTGGGACAAAACAAAATGATTTTTTGGGGGTGTTTTTATTGGTTGAAAACAGTTACAGATCCTGTCTAATGTTTTTCTTTGTTTAACTCCTGATGTTGGCTGCACTGGATCAACAGCTATTCATGTCGTCCACCAAATAGCTGAATATCAGTATTACTGAAATTCATCTTCAAAGTCAAATTCTCTCATCATTCTTGGTGTGATTTGAAAGACACCTATTCACTATTTTACTAGTATTCTCAGTCCCCAAGAAATTCACATATCTGCATGTAGACTGATAAATCAAATTAACGGTACTAGTGTGGATGATGAATTTGTAGAGTCTGAGAGATGGTATTCTAGATCAGTATGTTGAGAAACTAATGAGGGAACAGGCTATTTTAGATCTAGCGCTATACAGTGAGAAAAGGTTAATAATCTGATTTGTTTAGAGGCCTTTGGGGTGATCATAATTTTTTTATGAAGACTGAAAAGTACTTAGTTCAATCTGAAATCATGGTCTTAAATCTAAACAAAGCAAATTACAAATAGTTTGCCTGCAGTAGATTAAGAAAGAGCATTAGAAAGTATGGTAGTAAGTGAGCCACAACTAACGTTTAAAGAATTAGTACATAGTTTACGACAAATATTAAATCCCATTAAAACAAAATTTTGAAAAAATTTGCTTTAATGGGATTTAATATTTGTAAACTATGGAAGTATATACTTGTGATATGAGGGAGTGCAACAAAAGTTCATTGAAGTAATTCTTGGAATGGCAGGTTTGTTGCACGAGGAGAGATTAAGCAGATTGGCCATATATATTAGAGTTTAGCAAAATGAGAGGTGATCTTATTGAAACATAAAAATTTCTTAAGGGGTTTAACAGGATAAATGCAAGAATGGTATATTCTCGAAACACAAAAACTGACCCTTCAGCCAAGTGTGTCCATGCCACAATCAGGTGCCTATCTATACCTGCATGTGGTCCATAGCCTTGTATTCATTGGTAATTCAAGTACTCATCTAGATGCTGCTTAACTGTATTTGGTGAGTACCTTCCTGCACCACCGACTCAGGTAATGCATTCCAGATTCTAGCTACTCCCTGGGTGGGAAAAGATCTTCCTCAGATCAGCTCTAAACCTCTTAAACCTTATTTTAAATCTGTATCCTGCAAATTTCTTTATCCAGTGCATGGACTTACTTTTCAACCAGATGGGAATGGGTAATATTTCTCCTTTGATGTTTTCCCCAATTTTCTCCAGCTGTCATGTCTAGAAACAGGGATCACAGTCCCTATAAGGGGTTAGGCTTTCAGAATAGAGATGAGAAGAATTTTCTTCACCTAAATTGCAGTGAATCCTTGGTATTCTGTACCCAGGAGGGCTCTGGAGGCTCAGCCACAACTTCAAGGTAGAAGTTGATTGTTTTTCGTTTGGATATTAAGGGAATCAAAGGATGTGAAAATACTACTGAAATCAAACATCAGCCATGATATTATTGAATGGTGGAGCAAGTGTGAGGTTTTGTGGCCAAGTCCTGCTGCTTTTTTCATCTGTTATTTTGTGAGCTGCTTTGTGAGATTGAGATTATGTACTTCTGGTTTCACCCTGCTGTCGATGGAATTGCCAGTTCTATTTTAATAGCCATCCCTTCTAATTTTGCCCAACTCTCTCCCTGTCCCTTTTTTAATAAAATCTTTTTTAATAAAAACTTTTTTCTCTTACCTTCTCTTGTTCCCCCATCCCCTTTGGCTTCTTCCAATGGCTGCTTAACTAATTTGTCTTGTGCTTACTGGCTTGGGTGAGCTCCTTTGTTAAGACATTATGTCGAAAATTGTGATAATTATCCTGCCAACCCTTTCCTGCACCCACCTCCCAACCTCCTTGATAAAACGTGAACTAAAATATCTCTTCTACAATCACTGGTCATTAACATCCTTAATATTTTGTCTCTCTTCTATGTTATTGCATCTCCTGTAACTTCTTCTTGCAATCCTCTCAAACTAGCTTACCATTAAATTGTGATTTAGTTCATTCACCACTTTGTTTAATTGGACCATTTGCCATTTGTAAGTACTTATTAATGTTGTCCTTTCATTTGAGACGGTATGTGCTGATTTATATCCAGTGCACGATAATCCTGTGCCATTTTTAAGGTCCAATTTAAACAATCCTAATATTTGTCTAAAGGGGTAGTGCCCATAGTGTTTCTGGGTGGAACATTTTTCTTTAGAGGTATACCATATAGTAAGCAAAAATTTAAAAATTGTTCCTGTGATTAACTTTATGCAGTTCATTCAGTTGTATAAGTCTGGTAACTAAACTTGATTCCATCAATAAACACTTGTATTCTCTTTTTGGCGTAAGCTTAATTGACTTTTGGCCAGCTGGCAATTACTCATAATTTAAAACAAGTTTGATAACCTATTTTTAAATTCTTATTGTAAAAAGGACACTATTTTTAGGCTTTTGTCTTTTCAATTCAAGGGAAATGTTAGTTACTGTGTTTGCTGGTCGATAGTGACTTGCAGTATGTAATAATATCTTCAGAAAATGTCAGTGTAAATGTCAGTGTTCAGAAACTAACTTCTCTACCGTAAGCCATGGTTGTTCTTCTACATGTAGAGGAAAGACTGAGACTGCACCAATAATTGGAATTGGTTTATTATTGTCATTTGTATCGCGGTACAGTGAAAAGCTTGTCTTGAATGCCGTTCATCCAGATCGATTCATTACACAGTGCATTGAGGTAGTACAAGGTAAAACAATACAGAATGCAGATTAAAGTGTCACAGCTACAGAGAAAGTACAACGCAGGTAAACAATAAGGTGCAAGGTCTTAACGAGGTAGATTGTGAGGTCAGGAGTCCTTGTTATCGTACAATAATATCATTTAGCTCCAGCAGATCAGAAAGAAAACATGCATACGTATAAAAGCACTCAAATTGCAAAAATTCCATTTCTAAGTATTTTTGAACAGCGGGGTCTATTTCTTAAACACTATTATCAATTAGAAGAACAGTACCTCTTATTCCACCTGGGTAGTCTACCCAAAGACATGAATATTGAATTCTCCAATTTGATGTAACCTGCACCCCCTACCCCCGTCACTTTCTTTCCCATTCTGATCAACCCAGGTTGTCCGACACATCCCCTTTTTTCCAACCCCTCCCCAGCCCCTGATCCCCCCCTGGCTAACCAGGAAATGTTGATCAAGTCTAAACTGGCATAAAGTTGCAAGTGGTAGTTGATCACTGGATTTGCTGACAAAAGAGCTTTAGGAGAATTAAGCTCCAGTGTTTAAATTTAGACAGACAATTGACTAATATAGCAACCACCTTTTGAGTCCAATGAGGAGGAGAATTGGGCAAGATGACTGTTCATATTGGAATTAGTCCTATTGTCATTATTGTAGAGACCAAAAATGGTGCTTCTGTAGCATTCATCATTATGCTCCAGCCCTCTTGCAGCATCAGTTTTTTTTTGTTGTTGTGATGGGCACTAATGGTAAGAGAGAATTTATTGCCTGTCCCTAATTCCTCTGATGTTATCAGTGATTTGCTGCCTTAAACTACTTCATTTTCTTCTGGTGAAGGATGATCATGGAGCTATTGTGTAGGGAGTTTAAGAAATTGGATTCAACAGTAAATGAACAGTTGTATGTTTCCAAATCATGATGACCTAGAGGGAAACTTGCAGATAGTGATGCCTTTTGTCCCTGGGAATAGAGGTCACAGGTTTAGGAGATTGCGTCAAGGTGGCTTTGGCGAGGAATTGTGGTGGATTTTGTCATCCCATTCCTGTCCTGACTTGGTGAAAAGGTTTTAACCAGTCAGCTGGTGAGTTACTTGCCACAGTATGCTTAGCTACTGATCTCCTGTGGTAGTTGTGGTATTTGTGTGGCCGATCCAGTTGAGCTTTTAGTTAATGATAACTCTCAGAATATTGACATTTGGCAATGATAATGACATTGAACTCGAGGGTAAGCGGTTAGACTGCCTTGTTGGAGGTGGTCATTGCTCTCTATTGCAGTGCAATGATGTTATTTGCAGATCATTCTTGAACATTGTCATTGTATTGCTGCAATGCAATACATTCAGACTGCAATATTCAGATAATTCCATTATCTGAGGAGGTGAGAATAAAATTCAACATTTTTTGGTCTTGAGTGAAATTCCCATTTCTGACTTTGTAATGGAAGGAATGTTATTGATGAAACAGTTGAAGGCGGCTGGGCCCGAAACACTGAGGATCTACAGTGAAGACCTGGGAATGAGATGATGAGCCTTCCTTTGTGGAAGGTATAACTCCAGCCAGTGGAGAATTTTTTTCCTCTTCTTGATTATTGTAGACTCTTGTACCAGGGCTTATAATGCTAATTCAATCAAATACTAACTTGATGGAGTTCAGAGTAGACACGAGCATTTCACCTTGGGAATTTAGCTGTCCTGTCCATGTTTGCACCAAGTCAACAATGAGATCAAAAGCCCAGTAGTCCCAGCAAAATCAAATGGATTAGCAGTGAGCAAGTATCATTTGATGGCACTGTTGATGTCAACTTCCATCATTTCACTCATGGTGAGAGATTCCTGGATTGGATTTGACCTGCATCTTGTGCACTCTTGGGACAGTTTTCCATTTCTGGTAAATTTTTTTCTCCTGCAATTTCAAATTTCAATGGTTGTCTTCCAATTATACCTACTGCAGATGTAGTTTTTGTTGTTCAGTAGTCCTTAATGCACTCTTTCAGCTTGTAACAGTTAACTGTAATATTCAATCACTTAAGATTAATGTATCTTTATTAGTCACATGTACATCGAAACACAGTGAAATGTATCTTTTGTGTAGAGGGTTCTGGGGGCAGCCTGCAAGTGTTGCCACGCTTCTGGCATCAACATGGCATGCCCACAACTTCCCAACCTGTACGTCTTTTTCCACCCCAAAATAGACTATCACTTTTGTTTCTATCCCATCCCCACATTCTCTACAACTTAAAACTCATTTCATTTCCAACTTTCCCAAGTTCCTGACAGTTGATTGACCTGAAATGTTGACTCCTTTTCTCTTTCCACACGTGCTTTCTGGTTTGAGTGTTATCAGCATTCTCTGTTAATATTTCAGGTGTGTGATATCAACGATATTTTACTTTTGAATAGAGCTAATTGCCTTTAGCTGGCTTCCTTTTGTGAGGATTAATGTTGTCTATGAATAAACAGTCACATTTCTTGAAAAGTTAGCGCTTTGATCAATTGGATTTAAAGTATTCCCTCTGAGGTGTTCAGTGTGCAAACCAGGGGGTACTGATTTAAATGTACTGTACATAATTGAAAAACAAAGATTTCTCCCCGTAAGGTATAAGAGATGTCTAAACAAAGAATTGAATTAATTTTGAAATCCCCAGCAGTTTTTTTTGGGAAATGGGACTCCACATTTTTTGTGGTGGGCACAGGGTAGTTCAGCAGTAATCCTTACCTGTCACACTATTTAAATTTTAAAAAACCTGCTTCCGAATATACAAGCACTAATTTCTTTAGCCAGTTTTAATGTAAATACGTATACTTCTATATCCTAACTGTCATGAACTAATGCTACTATTCACGTGAACATGCTCCATGAACGCAGCCTGAAAATTACCACACCTTTCCACTGATCCTTCTAGTTTCTGGGCCAGTTCTTTTTCCAGTTTGCTTCTAATATAATTCTGGAGCAAAACTGAAGACATGACCCCAAACTAATGTGCTGCTGGAAGGAGGCCACTGCTAAGTCTGAAATAAAATAAGAAGATATTGGAAAAAAATTTAGGTCTGTGGAAAGAGACGCAGCTAATGTTTCAGATTTTTGGCATCTGCAGTTTTTTGATTTTTATTGGTTGCTGTTGGGTTTCTTGCCTTGGTATCCTAATGTTTCTCTTTCTGATTTTTAAAGTATCATCTTCCATTCTAGCAGAAAAGTAATATATGTTTAATATGATATTTGGAGGAATCTTTTTCAATAACTTTTCGATCTAACAAACTCTAGATTTGAGCAATGAACTAGAATTTGGTTAACAATTAGAGTCCAAGTTTTAAACTTCTTAATTTCAAAAAAAAAGTCTGAACAGATCAAAAAGGTAGGCTGAATTGTTAATTGATAAATTTGCAGACAAATAGTGGAAAGTATTCAGATAATGCTGTAATACAAAACTAGCACAGATCCCTAGAAGGCAATAGCTTCACTTGTTTGGTTAGTCAGCCATAGTCAGCAAATGAGGTAAGAGACATCATCCAGTTAAAAGAAAGGTTTACATAAATAAAAATCCAGACAGTGAGCTATAAAAAGCAACTATGGAATATAAAGAAACTAGGACAGGTTGAAATTAAGAATCCATTTTGTCTTATGTACTTTAATTTGTAACAGACTGCATTTCCAGAATCTGGCAATAACAGTCTGGAAAATGTCCAGAAAATCAGTACGGAACTTCATGGTCCCTACATGGTCAGTAGGAATCAACAATAATTCTTATTTTTGTAGTTCTGACCTTGTAGTAAGTAAATGTTTTTATTTGCATGGTTCTGACCTGATGAAAATAAAATTATCTGACGGTTGTTTGTTTGTACATGTAAGGAGTTAAGTTGGAGTTAAGTTGAGTTTGTTACATTCTAAAATTCTTTAAGGAATTTTTACCTGCTGATATCAAAACTCTGAAATAATCTTTTATGCAAGTGATTCAGTTTACAGAATGTAAGATGTGATGTAATTCCGTTAATTTAAAGTCTATTGTGACACAGTCACAAACTGCTCAATAACTCTAATGTGAGGTCTTTTGCAGCTTTGAATCATTGTGTAGGTTGTCTGTGAGTATCTTAACCTTAAGGAAATGTATTAGGAGAAATATTCATGTCTATATCTCTCATTGCTGCCAGAGGAGTAATTGGCTTGTCTCTAATTATGCTAATCAAAAGCACAAAGGGGATTTAAGATAAAACTGCTTAGGTATATCAAAGCTAGTAGTAAATGCATTTTATAAATACATTAGTGAGAAAGTGAAATTTGGGTCCATAAAAGGTAGGTGTATGTGAGATTGTAAAAGATACTGAAATACTATTCTTGAGTGAATACTTTTTTATTGGAGATGAAGGGATTAAAAACTTATTAATGGATCATGGATGGATTTAACGTGTTTTTTCTTACAATATTTTTTTATTAAATCAATGAAAAACCATACAGTACATCAAAAAAAATAAAAATACTACTAAATTGTGTTAAATCATATTTGAGATCACACTACTCTAATAATCAGGTGATAGTTAATAAAGAAAAATTGGAATCATTTTATTATTTTTAAAAAAATCTACACCCACTACCAAAAACCCAAGCTGTTTGATTTTTTAAAAAAAGACAAGGAAAAACCCTTGAAACATAACAATGTCAGCCAATATCTATATTTTAGTCACCAAATCAAAGGTTTTGAAAATAATTCAAAAAAGATCCCCACAGGGTTTGAAAGACTGTTAGATTCAAGAATTGAACAATGGATTTTCTCTAGATTCAGGTATGACATAACATCCCGTAACCATTGAGCATGAGTAGGCAGAATAACTGCCTTCCATTTAAGCAACACAGCCCTCCTGGCTATAAGAGAAATAACAGCCAGAATGTGTCAATCAGAAGCCTTCAAAGTTGTTTCTTTTTCTCCAACAATCCCAAATAATGCAATCAAAGGATTAAGTTTAAAATTTATTTTAAAAAGCACAGAAAAAGTTTGAAACACCTCTGTCCAATATTTTTTTAAGACTCTGACATGTCCAGGACATGTGAATTAAAGAAGCCTCTTCTTTATTGCATTTGTCACAGTAAGGAGATATATCGGAATAAAAACAGGGTAGTTTGTTTTTAGACAAGTGAGCTCTATGGACCACTTTAAATTGAAGGAGAGAATGACGGGCATATAATGACGAAACATTAACCAATTTTAAAAACTTCATTCCAAGTTTCCTCAGAAATTGACATCTGCAAATCTTGTTCCCAAGCATTTTTAATTTTATCTAGTGGAACCTTACTCATTTCTAATAACCTGTCATAAATATTAGATATTGAGCCATTGTGAAAAGGCTTCAAATTAAAAATTACATCTAATAAATTTTTATCAGGACTCACAGGAAAAGAATGTAGTTGAGATTGAAGAAAATCTCTAATTTGTAAATATCAGAAAATATGAGTTTTTGGTAAATTATACTTGGTTGACAATTGTTCAAACAAAGAAAGGTTTCCCCCAACAAACAGATCCTGAAAGCAAGTAATACCCAATTTGTCCCACTCTTTAAAAACTACATCAGTCATAGAAGGTTTAAAAAAAATTAGATAAAATGGGACTGGACAAAGAAAAACTCGATAAACCAAAAAATTTTCTAAATTGTAACCAAATTCTCAAAGCGTGTTTAACTGCTAAATTATCAGTTAGTTTATCTAATGATAAAGGAAGTGAAGAACCAAGCAGAGAAGTAATAGAAAACTTTTTAACCAAGTTAGCTTCTGAAGAAACCCATACTGGACAAGCCTCTTGATTAATGTCACCAAAACATAAGACTTCATATATTGACTGCCCAGTAATATAACCTAAAATCAGGTAAGGCTAAACCTCCATTCTTTTTAACCTCTGAAGGTGAACTTTATTTAGTCTAGGATGTTTGTTATTCCATATGTAGGAAAATATAATTGAATCAAGAGAGTCAAAAAAGGACATGTGTTTTTTAAAGTTTTAAAATGGCCAGGAAACAAATAATATGCCTGAAATGGATAATTCTTCGAGATCTAATGATTTCTATATTGACTATTTATTTAAAACACAAGTAATTTTCAGTCTGTAAGTTTCTAAATCTCAAGACTTGTTTTCAATTGTAAAATTCCATTTCATTATTCCATTATTTAAGGGGAGAGAGAGAGAAAAACAAATTAAGCTGTGGATACACCATCTTAACATTATTTATGGGAAGTGTAATTTCCATGCTTTTGCCAGTGGTAGGAGGACCGAGCAATTCAAGAAATGTACTGATTTTTTTTTTTAAAAAGGTATGCATTTGCAAACACAGAACAGTACAGCACAGGAACAGGCCCTTTGGCCACAATGTCTCTGCTGCCCATGATGCTTAAAGTTAATCCCATCTGCATGCACATGGTCCATATCCCTCTATTCCCTGCCTGTTCATATGCCTATCTAAATGCCTCTTAAATGTCACTATTGTAACTGCTTCCACCATCTCCCCTGGCAGTGTGTCTGTGGGGAAAGGAAAACTTGCCTCACAAATCTCCTTTGAACTTCACAGACACACACCTTTAATCAATGCCCTCTGGTATGTGACATTTCCATCCTAGGAAAAATACTCATAATTTTATATACTTGTATCAGATAGACCCTTGGCCTCTGCTCCAGAGAAAACAGTCCAAGTTTGTCCAACCTCTCGTCATAGCTAATATTCTCTAATCCAGGCAACATCTTGGTGAACTGCTCCAAAGCCCTCCACATCCTGTATTGCGGTGACCTGAACTGTGCACAATGCTCCAGATGTGGCCTAACCAAACTTTCATACAGCTGCAGCATGACCTGACAACTTTTTATACTCAGTGCCCTGACCAATGAAGACAAGTATGCTGCCTTTACCAACCTATTTACTTGTGTTGCCTCTTTAATGAAGCTATGGACTTGCACCCAAAGATCCCTCTGTACATCAGTGCACCTATGTGTCCTGCCATTTTCTGTATGCTTTCCTCTTACATTTGACCTCCCAAAGTGCAATGCCTCACTCTTGTCCAGATTAACCTCCATCTGCCATTTGTCTACCCTCATTTCCAACTGATCCATATTTTGTTGAATTCTTTGACAACCATCATCACTGTCTATAACTCTGCCAACTTTCATGTTTTGCATCCTAATGCAATTTGCCTACATACCTGGTCTTCTAATTCACCTGACTATTGGGAGGCCTATAATATAACCCCACCAAAGTGACTGCCCCTTTCTTATTCATCCTAAATTCTACCCATGTAGCCTCACTGGCTGATCACTCTGGGATATCCTCCCTAAGTACTGACGTAATACTCTCTCTGATCAGCATCCCCTCCCCTTTTTCACCCCCTTCTGTCACACCTGAAACTTCTGTACCCCAAGATATTGAGCTGCTAATCCTGACCTTCCCTCAACTTCGTTTCCATGATTACAGCAAAATCATAATCCCATGTGCTGATGCATGCTCTTAGCTTGTCCTTCTTCCCTGCAAGACTCCTTGCATTAATGTAAATGCAGTTAAGCCTACCAGCCCTCTTGTACTTCTCCTGCTCTGTTAGGATCCTAGGAGGGAAGCCATCCAGACCAGGGGACTTGTTAGCCTTTTCTCCCATTAGTTTGCCTAGCACTTTCTTTAGTGATCATAATGGTATTTAATTCCTCCCCTAATATTAGTCCTTATTACTGGGATGCTCATAATATCTTCTGCCATGAAATGTCTGATTTCTCGAGTGGGACAAAAGCAAAATTGTTTACTGAATCGTGTTTTAGCATTTTCATCATTGGTATATATTAAATCTTTTGTTTAAGCTTGCTTTGCATCCAGTAGTATTTCTGCAATCTTAATATTTATGCAACCATGATTTCAATGTTAGTTGAGGCTATTAATTTGTGATATACTATATTTATTTGCATTTCAGTTTATAAACTTCAGTTTTAACAGTTGCTATGATTCTAAAACTGTACTGTTCACATTTAGCAGATATACCTTGAAGCTATAATGGGTTTAATAAATTGCCAAGATCTTTGAATGGAAATGTAAAAAAAAGCTATTGGCTCTGAAGAACTTAAATTCAAAATGACAGCAACTGAAGATAAAAGGACCATGCATGAACGAACATTTGTGAATCCAAAGCCACCAGAATACTGCAATCCAAATAAACCTAGCCGCATGACAAATCAGCTGCAATATTTGCAGAACGTGGTGGTTAAAGCTTTGTGGAAGCACCATTTTGCATGGCCATTCCAGCAGCCTGTTGATGCTGTGAAACTAAACTTGCCTGTAAGTATTACTTATTCATCTGTTTGCAACACATTTACACTGTCATGCTTTATTCAGCAGCAGTAACTAATGAATTGCTCAGCACATCAGCCGTGAGGTTGGAGATCAAACATTTTGACTGTATCTACAGGAAAATTAAGTTGTTTGAATTTGGGTGTATGGGCAGGCTGTCTTCGTAAGAATTATAAGTAACACTGGCAGCAGACACTAAAATTAGTGAATACTATATAATAAATGCTGCCTACACAAACATCTCGCACTTGAGGATACCTACTTTCGGTGTGCTGATAGGATTTTTTTGATTTTAAGTTATTGCCCATTGTTCCTACCACTTGTCTCCAGTGGAGAATGTTTGCATGAGTTGATTTTCTTTCTCTGAAAGAAGTGATTGATTGACCTGCAGCCCAGTGAGAATAGAGCAATTCAAGTGTTGGAAGACACTGGAAGTTTATTGCCTTGTTTTAATCTTGGAAAAGTATGGACAACCAGAACTACAAAAGCAAACCTAAGCAAAAGATTCAATTTATGCTAATGATGAAAATGCTAATACATAATTAATTGGGGCTTTTTGGTATTGTGCCATATTATCACAAGAGGAGACTATTCAGCCCATTATCCATTGCAGTTCTTTACTAGAGAAATCTAGAAGGAACCGATATTCCAAAGACCTTTGATAGCAGTTTCTCCTAATCACTCTTTTTGAATTTTTCCACTCTAAGATCCTGTTATTAACTACTTCGTCAGCCAGAAGTAAAAAAGCCCTTTACCAAGTGCTTCATCAAAAATTAGCTTGCCAGAAGTATAACTTAACAGATCTTTTGACTTTGGCTTCAGTGGAAATAACACCACTATTTGAAGTAGTTAGTCCTAACAGTTCCCATCACTTAACATCATTTGGAATAATCTATACTGGAAAATTTCTATAACCTCGATGTTTTTAAAAATGTTATTCTTGATGGAGGATTCATGGGCTTGCTCGCCTTTATTGAGAAGATGGTGGTGGCTCTTGAACTATTGCAGGTATTATTATAATTGGTCTAATTAAATAAAGTGACATGCAAGATTGCCAGGTTTGATTATTTTTCTGAAGGATGTCAGTAAATCATTGAGGTTTGTGCTCAGTCTGACAGCTTTCTGGTCATTTTATTACCATTATCAGTTTATTTTGAGTTTATTTTTGTATTAAAACAAAAACTGATAATATAAATCCTCCCAAACTGCAATGGTGGAATTTGAAGTTGTATTCTATACATTATTGGTCTATACCCATACATTGTTATGGTTTAACCAGTCTTTTTCAAAAATTTATCGAGCTAATTTACTTCACCAAAACCCAGATTTATCACCCTTTTTTCCCTGTGTTTATTTGTTTGCATGTGTGCTCTCAGGAAATATTTCAACCCTGACATCCAATACAATAGCAAAATGCTGTGAATGCTGACAATCTGAAATAAAAATTGCAAAACTTAGCAGGTCAGGCAGCCTCTGTGGGGTCATAGGAAGGATAGATGGAGAGAGTTAACACTTCAAATCTTTGTTCAATTTTCCTTACAAAATGTTGTTTCCATATCCTTATTGTGTCACATTTTGTTTTCTCAACAATTATACACTTGGTTTTCTCAATCCAGACCCACTGCTATATTATTGGTAAGCATTAAGGTTGAGTTTCATAATGGTTCCATCCAAATCTTCTACATGAGATCTGGTTCTACTGAAATATGAACAATGCACACTGACCCAAACAATGCAGATTCCCTCCTAAATTTTTGTGAGATACCTGTCTTAATTTCCAGATGTCTGAGTACTGCATTCTACTTGACTGATAAATTCCCTGTTTTTTGAAAAAAAAGAACTATATTTATTCATGTGGAAAATTTACAATGTTTGATCAAGTCTTTTCATCATAAATTGAGTGGTTCACATTTTATGTTTAAGGTAATGAGCATCGAGATTGGAGAGGGTAAAGATTTATGGTTTGTTTAATGTGTGCGGGATGTTTTAAAGGATAATTTTCTTAAATTTTTGAAATACTATTAAATTGGTGAACTTGTTGAAGAAAGGGACTAATTAAAACTGATGATTCCAATCTAATGTCAGTGTTTTCTTTCTCATAGGATTATTATCAAATTACAAAGAAGCCAATGGATTTGGGTACAATCAAAAAGCGTTTGGAAAACAAATATTATTGTAAAGCTATGGAGTGTATAGAAGACTTAAATACAATGTTTACCAACTGTTATGTATATAATCGGGTATGAATTACATCTTAATTTGTTTGTGAAAGTTTTTATGGTTATATCATTATCAACATAACCAATGTCTCTTTGCAGCCAGGTGATGATATAGTTCTAATGGCACAAGCACTGGAGAAGCTCTTTTTACAGAAGGTGGCAAAAATGCCTCAAGAGGAAATAGAACTTCCAGTGGCTAATAAGAGAGGAACACATGGAAAAGGGAAAGGATCAGGTAATCAAATGGATATATTCCTCATCTATATATAATGTTTTTAATATTCTATTACGTAAATGTTATGTTAGAGAGAAAGGTGTTATGGTCTTTTTATATAACCTAGAATAATAGAGCAATACAGCACAGATATAGGCCCTTAGGCCCACTGAGTCCATGCCAACCAGGTACCCACCCAGCTAGTCCCAATTTTCTGTGGTCAGCTCATATCCCTCTAAGCCCCACCCCTGCACGCACCTATCCAAGTGCTTCTTAAGTGATACAATTGTACCTGCCTCAACCACTTCCTCTGGCAACTCATTCCGTATATTTACCACCCTCTGCATGAAAATGTTGCCTCTTAAGTCCCTTTTTAAATCTTTCCCCTCACCCTAAATCTATGTCCCCTAGTTTTGGACTCCCCTGGAAAAAGACTGTTACCATCCACCTTATCTCTGCCTCTCATAATTTAAAACACTTCTGTATTCTTCTCCTGCATTCCAAGGGATAAAGTCCCAGCCTGGCCAACCTCTTCCCTATGACTCGGGTCTTAGTCTGGCAACATCCTCATAAATCTATTCTGCCCTGACTGAAGGCTAGCGTGCAAAATGCCTTTCTCACCACCCTGTGATGACGCTTTCAATGAACTATGCACTTGTACTCCTAGGTCCCTCTGTTCCATTACACTCCCTCGTGCCTACCATTCATAGTACAAGTCCTATGCTGGTTTCACTTTCCAAAATGCATCACCTCGCACTTAACTGTATTGAAATCCATTTGCCTCTCCTCAGCCCACTTCCCTAACTGATCGAGACCCCCCCTGTAATCTACGATAACCTTCTTCGCTATCAACAGCACCTCCTAATTTTGTGTCATCCTCAAACTTACCGATCAAGCCTTGTGCATTTGCATCCAAGTCACTAGTCACTGGCCTCCATTCTGAGAAACAACCTTCAACCACCACCCTCTGCTTCCTACCTCCAAGGCAATTTTGAATCCACTTAACTAGTTCTCCCTGAATTCCATGAGACTTAACCTTCCAGACCAGCCTACCATGTGGGATCTTGTCGAAGACCTTGCTAAAGTCCAAATAGACAATATCCACTGCCCTACCCTCATCTACCTTTTTGGTTACCACTTCAAAAAAAAACTCTAAAAGGTTCCATGCACAAAACCATGCTGACTCCTCCTAATCAGACTGTCTACCAAATGCTGGTAAATCTGTTCCTCAGAATTCCCTCCAGTAACTTCCCCACTACTGATGTCAGGCTGACTGGCCTGTAGTTCCCTAGCTTGTCCTTGCTACCCTTCTTAAACGATGGAACAACATTAGCCACCTTCCAGTCTTCAGGAACTTCATCAGTAGCTAACAATGAAGCAAATATCTCCAAGGACCTCCACAATTTCTTCTCCAGTGTCCCACAAAGTCAGAGGACACACTTGGTCAGGCCTTGGGAATTTATCCACCTTAATGTGCTGTAAGGCTGCAAGTACCTCCTCCCTGGTAATACAAATGTCCTCCAAAACATCAACCCTTGTTTCCCTTATATTTTGAGCAATCGTGGTTTTTCTCCTCAGTAAACACCGAGGGGAAATAGTCATTAAAAATCCCACCTACCTGCTGTGGCTTGAGATATAGGCAGCCCTGCTGATCTCTAAGGATACCTACTCTCTCCCCAGCTACCCTTTTACTCTTGATATAGCTCTAAGACCTCTTGGGATTTTCCTTAACCTTACCTGCCAGATCCTTCTCATGCCCTCTCTTTGCCCTTCAGATTTAATCTTTTTATAGTCATTTAAATCTCAATAATCTGATAAGATTTCCAAAATTATTACAAAGCTCCTGGGATTTAATTCAGTTCGTCAAGATTCAAGTAGCTTGGTAAAATTGTGAAGCTTATCTCCAATTTAATTAATGGAGAAGGATCTAATTATGAATAGCCATGCTTGGAGTGGATTAGAAGATATCTTTATCATGGAAATATTATAAAATCTTTGGAAAATAATTCTGTAATGGGTTGGGGTGGACTTTTGACCTCGCAATCTACCTCATTATAGCCTTGCACCTTATTGTCTGCCTGCACTGCATTTTCTCCGTAACTGTAACACTTTATTCTGCGTTCCATTATTGTTTTCCTTTGTACTACCTCAATGCATTGTTGTAATGAAATGATCTGTATGGATGACATGCAAAAGTTTTTCACTGTACCTCAGTACATGTGACAATAATAAACTAATTTACCAATTTTCTAGACTATTGGTTACAAAACAGTGGGAGAGAGTGGAGTTGGCTATTTTGTCACGAACCAGCAACAAAAGAACCACACTGAGCATGATTCAGTGTTAAAAACTATTTTATTAATTACTACTTATGATAATACGTAAAATAAAAGTAAAAATGTTAGTATGTTAGACTTCAAAAATGTTAAACCTTGAACGTTAACCCCAAAACTAAACTCTTTGTGTGTGTGTGTGTGTGTGTGTGTGTGTGTGTGTGTGAGACAAAGTCCCAAACTCCCAGTTCCGGAATGGTTCTTAAAGTTCAGTTCCGCAAGCCATAAGGTGAAACATGAGCAAGGGCTTCTTCAACAACCACCGTTGTCTGAAGATAAGACATAGATGTAGAGAACATAGAGAGAGTAAATACGAAATCCAAATGTTCCACGATGGAACCCAAACGACACTTCAGGGTTTACTCGGTAGTGACTTCCTCACCCCGAAAAGCATCCGAATCGTGGTCGTCCACACAAATACCTGTTTCCTTCTACAGGTCAGCAACAAAGTGAACTCCACTGGATTACTTCCAACTTCCATACATGGATTTCAGTGGCAAACACAGTTATTGTTTCTCATCCATCGATAGAGAAAACAAGCAGGCTGGTGTCTCTCTCCCTTCTCTCTCTCTCTCTCTCTCTCTCCTTCTTCTTCTGACTTCTTCAACAACGTCATTACGTCCTTTATCTTCTATTGATGTAAGCACGCCCCACACACACATACACACACACTCTCTATCTTAAAGGGACTTTCACTGAGTCCGTAACAGCATTCATAAATGTAGAATGTGACCTAGAAGATGGGGAGAGATTTTTAAGATGGAGTCATAGAGATATTTATGATGGAAGAAAAGTAATTTGAATTCTGTGTGTAGAGATTACTAGAGGTACATACAGGGAACGCTACAAAGGTGGGAATAGAAGATATTGGTAGATATTATGTGGTTTTTGAATATCAGTTTTATACCAAAAGGGACATGACATTTGATTGAAATACATAACCAGGGAGAGATTTCAAATGGGCTTTGGGGGTGGGGGGGAAGAAGAGGGAGGAGAAGAGTTTTTGATGGGAGTGCATTGTTGGTCTTTGTTGTGGTATTGTTAATGTCTAGGATAAAAGTTAAAAGAAGGAAAAACAACATGTTAAAAGGGGAGCAGAAAAGGAAGGGCTGAATTAATGAAAAGATTATTAAGCCATATAATGTATTTGTCAATATGGCAACAAATTGGTGGAGCTTTCACTTCACATTCATTCTAATCCACAGTTTTAATATTAAGATGGTGTGGAGCAAGAATTACTATAACTACTCAGCACCAAATGAAATGACAAGTAAATACCAATGGGAAATGATGGAAATAAATTCAAGTCTTTCCATCCTGGTATTAACTCCTACAAGCCCATACAACTTCAGCTAAAATAGTTTGTAGACATCAACTATGTATTTTGGGGGGGAGGGAGATAAATGCAGAAGATTATAGGATTAGATAAGAAATCATGACCAGGATTTTGGCTTTGTCATCATATAAAATAGAAGATTACTGGGAAAAAAAATAAGATGTGCTGAAAATAAAATTGGTGGTAGCTGACAAACTAAATTTTTCAGGCTATTTTCAGCATGCCCGGTCCAAGCATCTGAAATTGTCAGGGACTCTGAATGGGAAGATGACAGGACATTTATCTTTGGTTCTCGTAATATGATTTTGTTAGATCACATGTCTTGAAACATGAGCATTCAATGATAAGTTTCAAATTTTAGAAGCAGCAGAAAAGATAGTGACTGAAGTGAAACAGTTTGACAATCTTCCCTGGTATGTCAAATGAACAGAAGCATTGTGGCCTCTTCTATTCTGCCTATCAGAAAATTGAAGATATTTCCAAGTCTTCATAATTTTGGAGCATAAGTATAATATGCAGGGATGTATCTTGGATTCCATGAGTTTCAAGGAGAAGGTCCACTTGGGGAAAAATACTGGAAAGTGACAAATTAAGAATTGGCAAACCAGACAACAGATCAAAAATTTCAAGTTTGGATTTGTTTGATAACATTAAAAGTAAACTGATCGCCAAGGCATCATGGGAGAAGCAAGTGCTAGGAAATAAATGGATTAATTTGATGATTTATGTTCAGTAACTTATTCTGGATAAAAAGAGAAACCGATGCTGTATAGAATTTTGATCATAAATGAATATTATCATTTTGATCACTTTGCTTCTACTCAAACTCTCCTGGTCAAGAGGTTGGAATGCATTAAGATACCTTGGAAGTAAGGTGCTTTAATTTGGAGAATTGTAAGTACTACCTAGTACTTATTGGGTTGGGGCTTTGTGAAACAACAAGCTTCATTTTGAAAGGGGACTGGGCTACAGACACTGATATCTAATCATTAACTATTCTTTCCCCGGCAACTGTCTGAGGTAGAACAAGGTACTTCACAGCCTTTGTACCTGTCTTGATCCAGAGGTAGGCTTCCAACCACACATTCATGATTGTGGTAAAGACTGCTTATTTCCTCTGCAGCATTGCCTGATTGCCCTGCCACAGCTCAATTTGCTGAAATTAATGCCTTTGTTATCTCTGGTCTTGACTATTCCCACAAGCACTTAACTGTTTAGTTGAGAAGAATACTTGAAGCTCATTATTTGTGGGCCCAATTATCTTGTTTTTAATTCAAAATAATTCTGACATCGTAATGCTGATTCCTAATTCAATTTCCTTTTATCATGCATTCCTTTCAGATTCTATACACAATAAGATGAATAAATAGTGACTAGGTTATTTTGGCATAAAAAGAACATCCTTAAACCTACAATCCATTTATAATTTTGGTGGTTATTCCCTTCAGAATTCAATGACTACCCAACCCTTCATTTTGGGGGTCATTACTGTATTGTGGAACTTGGCAAGGAAATGGGTCTAATAATGTGTGTAGACTTCTGTGGAATTGTGTGCATTTATTCTGCATCCTTCAAGTTGTTTTGAATATGGTTATTGCTGGGTTTTGGGGAAGTGGGGGGGTGGAGCAGGAGGGAAACAGACATAATGTGTGCAAGTACGATTAAAAATTAATCAAATTGTTTATTTGTGTTCTGGTCTCCCTTGGTTTTGATCCTACATTGACACATTTACTGCAATTTGCTGCTGAGTCTTGCCTAGCAAAAAGTTAAACTGCAATTGACAAGTATCTGCAGAAGAAGAAAATCTTGGTGGTTCTGACATAGAATTCTTCGGGGGCGATAATGTCTGGACATATAAGCTTCAGACAAAAAAGAATGTGGAGAGAATAACCATACTGCAAATTGTGGTCCACCAGTTAGAGATCCAGCATAATGTTTGCAACTTAGAAATAACTATTGGAGCCTAAATTTATTGCTAACAGGTGAAACACTGGTTAACTGCCAGATGTACAGATGAATAGCAGCAACCGGAAATAAGATGGGAGCTGCAGAGAGATCAAGTAAAGTTTAGCCAGAACTTTAAAATCATAGGATTTGTATCAATGAAAATCTCAGACATGAACCCCCGAGCATACCTGACTTATTTTGTGCTATTTTTCTGATCAAATTGCTCAAAGAGACTAGGCCCAGTTGAGATAGAAATGGCAATAGAATACAAAACCTACTGAGTGCTTCCAGCAATTGTCACAGAGTGATTTACTAGTATCTGCATTTCTTTCACTCCAGTGAGTGATATAATTGAGTTGTTTAAGATGATGAAAGCAGTTGATGTGTTAATTAGAACATCTTAGTTGAATTAGAAGTAGACTATTGGGTTGATGTCAATTAGTATTACTATATGTTAGAGGAAAGCTGGAACTTGCTCCTCAAGACACTGAGGCAGAAGGACAACTAAAATTTTCAAGATGGAAATTGAATTATGTGGATTTTGGAAACCAGGCAGATAAATTGGATTAAGGTAAAAATATGCAATTGATTATTTTTTAAAATTGGGATAAACTGAAGAGGCTAAGTACTGTACACCTATTCCATTTAAAAGAATATATTGTTTGCCTTACTCTAATTAGGAATGTAAGCGTTTCCAGTACAAATTCTAATGTTAAACTGTCAACTCTTATTACCATTTCACATTACTATTAATTGGTACTTTATTCTCTCTCAAATCTTCTGGGTACTTTATGGGGTGGTCGGGGGGGTGGGTGGGCAGATGTTGCTGGAGAGACTTTTATTGCTTCAACTGCAATCTCGAATGTCCTACAGAATATTGTGAAAATGTTTTGATCGTGTTCCTCACAATTGTATTATTAAATGCTCCATCACCTTGAACACCTGAAACAAATTTGATAACAGAGTCTACTTATAAAAAGCCCGGGTTTCAACTTCAGTTTTTTTTTATGCTTTGAGTATTTCCGACTTACAGGATAGTGGAACTAATTGGAATTTAATCCTGATAATTGCGAGATGTGGCACTTTTGGAGGACTAATAAGGATAATGATATTAGTTAGCAGAACAATGAATAAGAAAAATGCACTTTTTTTAATAGCGTAATCTTGAGAAAGATGAGAAGCAATTACAGTTCCATACTGTATGCTACACTAATGATTGTGATGTTATTGTTTAGATGAGTTAGATGGTGTTAAATATGGTATTAACATAGGGTAGTCCAGTGCTGTGCTGTTCTATCTATGCCTCTCATAATTTTAAAAACCTCCCAGGTCTCCACTCAGCTTCCAATGCTCCAGGGAGAACAACCCAAATTTGTCCAACCTTTTCAGTTTGTACTCTCTAATCCAGGCAGCATCCTGTTAAACCTCATCTGCACAGTACCCACATCCTTCCTATAATGGGGTGACCAGAACTGCACACAATACTCCAAGTGTAGTCTGACCAAAGTTTTGTATCGTTGCAGCATGACTTCCTTACTCTTATACTCAACACCCCTATCAATGAAAACAAGCATGCCATACACCACCTTTACCATCTTATCTACATGCGTAGCTACTTTCAGTGAACTATGGACTTGGACCCCAAAATCCCTCTGTACTTCAGTGCTATTAAGGGGCCTAGCATTAACTGTATACTTTCTCCTTTCATTTGACCTCCCGAAGTACAACATCTCAAACTTGCCTGGATTAAATTCCATCTGCCACTTCTCTGCCCATATCTGTAACTGATCTATATCCTGTTGTACTCTTTGATAGTGCTTTACACTGTCCATAGCTCCACCAATCTTGGTTTCATCCACAAATTTGCTAATCCACCCATCTATATTTTCATCCAAGTCATTAATGTATATCACAAACAATTAGTTTTGCTTTGACGTAATTGCTGATCCTCATCTGCTTCCCAGAAGGAAATGATACTCCTAATCTCTTCTCAGATGGTGGTTATTCCTTTGGACCACCAGCTGTTGACCTGGGAGGTGAAGGGGATGGGAAGGAGGGGGAGGCTGAGATCAATGTTTTGGCAAGGAAGGGACAGGGGTTGTGATTCTTCCAGTGGCTTTGTTGATGACTTGGTTTTGTAAAACAAAATATTTGCTATGGGGAGCTTCCTTTTTCTTTATTTCATCGTGTATTTCTGCTTAAGGAGTAAAAGCACTTTCTATATCCCTTTTGACTCAAATATTACCCTCAGAAGATGGATCTTATTGAAACAATAAGTATGTCAATGCTTTTAATGCTTGTCAAGCATCAAGATCTGGATATCAACTTTTCTTTAGCTGATTCCTCAGACACTCTCTGTAGTAATTCTTGAAAATCTTGTTAGCTCTTATTTTCTTTCAAGTAACACTGCAACCTTTTCCTCTGTCGGAAAATATTTCTGCAACTTCATGAACCAGTTTAATGATGCAAGATTTTTGTGAATACTGACAGAAATCCTGTGGAATTGTTCAGTCTCTAGCTATATATTGTGCCAGCAAGCATTAATTGTGGCCAATGTCAATTTGTTGTGAGATTCCTTTATTCTGGCTATATGGTTAGTAATATTCTCTTTCCAGTGTTTTGGAAATGCATTGAGGGCAATATCAGTATAGGTATGGTGAATGCATTTAAAAGTACACCTTGTTTGAGAGTCTAGATGAGAGAGGGGGTGTTGTGAGGAAGGAACACCACCTGGACATCAGGGTGTCTGAATTCAGAGTTCTTTGGGTGACTTGGAGCATTATCCAAAATCAGCAGTGCTTTTATTCCATTCATTTTTCTTGCTGATATTTCTTAATCTCCTTTATGAAGCGGTTATGAAACCAGTGCAAAGACATAGTAGCAATCATCCATCCTTTCGATTTGCCTTGCAACAGATTCTTGCTTTCTGCTCCTTAATGCAGAAGGATTCTCAGAGCAGTAAAGAAACATGGGCTTCACCATCCGCCCAACTGCTTCACCTCGTGCTGCATTATACAGCACAAAACACTTCCTGAAATTATTGAACCACCTGCTGCCTGCTTTAAATGTTCCTTTTGCTTGTTGACATCCCCACACCACCTGTTTTCTCTTTGTACAATTCTGTAACCTTGGTGTGAATGGATGCAAGATCTACAGGAGCATTTATTTTTCTTTTTGCTTAATGTCCTCTATTCACAAGCTTAAAGCTCCTTCCATTTGCACTATAGCTTTTCCACATATTTTTGCAATTTTCAGATCACTAAAAGCTACAGTTTTTTTGCTTTAGACTTGATTGAACAAATGGTTGACTCATTAACCATATACAACCTCTTGATCACGGCTCCACTTTAGCCACCAGCTAGTTTATCCAAGACTTTCACATTTTACACTAATGTTGGCACCACTTTTTTTTTGTCTTTCAGTGTTTCACTTAAAAATACTGAAACATTAGATTAACATGCTAAATTTGGAATGCAAGTTATTGCACAATGTTTACTGAGGCAGATCCAGTGGAACTGGATGAAGCAGTGCGATGCAGATGCTCACACCCAATCTGCACGCATTTTTGCTCTTTTGAAGGTGTTATAAATCTTTGACTTGAGAAAATTCAAGATGGGGATCTGAGGCGGTCCTTGCAAGTATGTGGATAATGAAAACTGAGTGTTGATTGACCTTAATCATTCAAATTTACTACATTTTTCTCCCCGTTATCCTTGGTCTTTTAAAAATATTTAATTAATGTTGCATGAATGAATAAATGTGTGTGCATAACATCTCAAGCTCCAACAAATAAAGATATTTCATTTAACTTTCTATATCAGTGAATAGAAATGACCTCTGTTCATGGAAACGGTTCCTGGGTGTCAACATCTCAGGGGATCTATCTTGGCCCCAACACATTGATGCAATCATGAAGAAGGCACACCAGCGGCTCTACTTCACTAGGAGTTTGAGGAGATTTGGTATGTCACCAAAGACTCCTGCAAATTTCTACAGATGTACAGTGGAGAGCATTCTGTCTGATAGATTCACTGCCTGGTATGGAAGCTCCAATGCACAGGATCGAAAGAAGCTGCAGAGGGTTATAGACTCAGCCAGCTCCATCATGGACACAACCCTCCCTGCTATCAAGGACCTCTTTAAGAGGTGGTGCCTCAAGAAAGTGGCAACCATCATTAAGGACCCACACCACCTGGGACATGCCCTCTTCATGTTACTACCATTGGGGAGGAGGCACAGGAGCCTGAAGACCCAACATTTCAGGAACAGCTTCCTCCCGTCTGCCATCAGATTTCTGAATGGTCCATGAACACTACTTCATTATTTCACTTTTGCACTATTTATTTATTTTTGTAACTTGTAGTAATTTTTGTCTTTGTCTTGCACTGTAATGCTACCACAAAATAACAAATTTCATGACATTCATCAGTGATAATAAACCTTATTCTGATTAAGCCACTGTTAAGTGTTCTCGTTATTCTCTGCTGCACTATATGTGCATAGAACTAAAAATAATTTATGGCACACAAAATAGGTCATAAGCCTGACTGATCTATGCTGGCACTTAAGCTCTCAAAGTGCCTCCTTCAGCCCTACTTTATCTCTTTCTGTTCCTTCCTCCCTCATGCCCTTAGCTTGGCTTCTCTTTTAATGCATCTGTTATTCATCCTCACTACTCCCTAGTGGTAGTAAATTTCACCTTCTAATCATTATCTGTGTAGTCTTCTATTGTAAAATAGTATTTTATTTCCAAAATACTTTTGGTGGTTTTTCCAGAGTATGCTTTTTTAATTATAACATGCCCTAAATTGCTCATAATCTAACTTTGGCATGATCATTTTATGTACAATTGTATAATTATTGCATTTCTCTTGGATTTGGTGTCCTTTTCGTGGCCTATTATGGGCAGAAGATGTGTGGGGTTGAATACTGCATAGCCAAGATCCCACAGTGACGTATTTAATGTTTGCACTACTATCCAAACCATTCTGAGAACTTTCTAATACTTGCTGTAGATATTTGTTAACTAATGATTATTATTCACTGCAGAATTGAGAATTGGGCGATATAAATGTGAGCAGCACAGATTATCAAATGTGCAATATTCTTGGCTAAAGGTGTTGAAAAGAATTTCCCACACTGCTAATTCCATCACTGATTTCTATGCTTTAAATTTGATTGGGAAATAAGGGTTTGGATGCTGAGTTGCTTGTGGGGATTATTTTAAAGTGGGAGAATTCAATGTGCATGCCGCTAGGCTGCAAGGTTCCAAGTGCAGGGAAAGTCCTACTTTTAAAATTTATCCAGCCGTAATCACCTCAGGCCGGTCATTAATTATAATGTGGAAGGCAGATGTAAAGACAGAAATTGCTGTTACTGTTCTTTGAATGTAATGATGCCCTCTTTGTTTGCTGCCAACAGTGTCCTCAACCATGCAATCAAAATTATGTCCACCTGCTTCTGAAGTTGCAATTCAGAAACCAGTGATATCAACCCAAACAAAAACAACTTTGTTGCCAGATACTCTAGTTCCTCCTCTAATTTCAGCAAATCAACCTGTTACAAAAGTAAGCGTTTCTATTTTTGAATAGGAATTTAAAAAGATTTCTATCTTTTTATTTTATGTAATGGTTATTGCTGAAAACTGAAAATTTAGAATCTCTTTAAAGCTCTGAAGAGAGATGGGAATGTGCTAGCAGCTTTATGAAATGGATGCAGAAGGTAAGGTACATTTAACTGAGTCAGGAAGGCAACTGAAACAAAGGTTGGAAAAATGAAACCAAGTTAGCCATGATTAATGTGTACTTTAGGGCAAAGAATCTCAGAAATAAAGGGAATGAATTGAGGGATAGGCATGTGCAACTATGATATGGCCAATACTGAAGTGTGACAGGATAGCAGCCCATTGTTTCTAATTACAGGATTTTTTAGAGGGCAGGAGTATTATAAAAGGAGGGAGTATAGTAACATCAGCTAAGGAAACGATTACAGTTGTGTGGACAGATATGCCATCAAAATCAATGTACTAGGCTGATGGATTGAACTAACAAAAGGTGCAATCATATTGCTGGGAGTGTACTTTAGGCATTCAAGCAATCAGAAAATTAAAAAGCAAATATGTAGGCAGTTTCGGTGAAATGCCAAAACAAAAGAGGTAACAGATTTCAAAAACTCTGACACTAACATTAACTCTGACAGTAGTAGAGAAAAAATTTAGAAAATCCAGAATTCTTGAAATGTATGTAAATCAGTATAGAGCAAACCCAGTAAGAGGAGGTGGCACTGATTGTAGTTTCATAATGACCTAGTAAAAAGGGCAATAGGAGAGCAGTTTAAAGCAGTGATCGTGCATAATTCTGTTAATTTAGCATAACAAAGAAAGAAAGCAATCAGGAATAAGTGTCTTAAACTGGGTTAAGGTCAACTTTACCAGATGGTGACAAAAGTGAACAAGAAACAGCTATTTGAAGCTAAATCAATCACAGAAATGGGGAGTATTAAAGGAGGAGATGGTGAGGATTCTGGACTAAAAGGAAATCTTCAAAATCTAAGCACCCATTGATTAAGTGGAATAAGGCAAAAATGGGAAGCTTATGACATACTAAGGACTTAACACTAGGAAAGGACTAAATAAAAAAAATTGGCAGATAAAATTGAGGAAAAGCCCAGGATGTTTTATAAATATGAACAGAAAGAATGGGTATGTGGGGAAAAGGGTATTCTCTGTATGATGGTGGAAGAGCTATGTGGTTTTAAATGAATGGATTGTGTCTCTTTTGGTGGATGAATGAAATGGCATGGACATTAACATTTAAAGAAGAAGATTGTGAAATATTGTAAGTTCTAAATACAGAAGGGGCATTTAAAATTTCAAAATTGGGGGAGTGGGGGGGGAAAATTACCAGGTCCAGTTAAAATGTATCCCAGACTCTTAAAAGAAACCAGGGAAAAATTGATAACAAGTGGTGACTATAATTTTTCAATTTACTTTGGATTTGGGGATGGTAACTGTAACGTTGCTGATGTAAAAGTAGCCTGTAGGACGAAGGGTCTTGATCCGAAACATTGTTCATTTCCCTCCATAGCTGTTGCCTGACCCACTGAGTTCGTCCAGTTATTTGTGTGTTGCTGTAGGACCTGATACTTGTTGTGACCATTGGGGAACTTTAGGATTCCTTATTATGTAAGGTGTTGCAAAAAAACAATTTCAGCTGTCTTAATAATTCAGATTTCTTTCCCCATGAAGTTTTGTTTATTTTGCTGGTTCATGAAGCTTTTCTTCCATTCACTTGACATAAAATTATTACCATGATAGAGTCTTTTTTTTAAAAGTGTAGATCACTAATTTCATCTGTAGTCAGGAGATTTATACATGGACACCCATGTTGTGACTGTTTGGGTTACAGAAAATTACCCTTACGGAATTTGCAAATAACTACCCAAAAATCCAAAATACAGAATAAAATAGATCTTATAAAATTTATGTGTGGAAAAAGATTAAATAAACAAAATGCAAAAGAAACAACAAATTTTGTCTATTTTTATCCTCTTCAACTTTCATTTCTTGATGCATGCACAGATAATGTGGCTTTTTTTAATGCGGTAAGTTCATTTTGCTGTTTAGCAGATTTTGTCCAAGAGTTTCCATATTTTTAAACCTCAGATGTCTGAAACAGGGCCAGCAAGTTTAAGTGCAAGTTGTAAACCTAAAGGCTGGAGGTGATAGTGGAGACACAAAAGGCTGCAGATGCTAGAATCTGATAGGCAAGGTAGGTGACAAGTGGAATCAGTGGTTTGTGATTTCCTTTTCTTTACCTATCACCTATCACCTTCCAGCTTTCAGTTTGTTTCCTTTTCACTCCAGGTTACAGCATCTGCAGTCACTTGTATCTGCAAAGGCAGCTGCTGGCCAATTAAGAGAGATGCTTTGGAAACTGACAAGACCTATATTTCAAGTGGCACCCCTGCTGTGAACCAGCAGCTGTGGTACTACTACAACTGTTGGGGGGGGGGGGGGGAACATTCCTTAGGAGTGCATCTCCACTTATAACATGGGATTCAATGGGAAATAAGATTTTTTGTGGGAAATTGTGATACAGTTGGTTATCTAGGAATGCAACCCTCAATAATGCAGGGTTGCCTATATAACATTGAGTTCCAACAAGGAATACTTTGTGAAACTGTAAACTGGACTTCAAACAGAAAGTGCTATAAATATAAAGAAGGATGAATGGCATTCTGTGGAGACAGGAATAGTGTTAATATTCCAGGTCAGTGACCTCATCAGATCATTGACCTGAAACGTTAACTCTATTTCTCAGATGTTGCCTGACTTATTGAGCAATTCCAGCATTTTCTGTTTTTATTTCAGGTTTCCAACAATAAGGTTTTTTAAATCATAAATTGGACTTGTTTTAAACTGAGAAACAATTCAGATCAAATGTAATTTAACTGATCTATTTGAGAATATTTTCCTATTAATTGCAGAAGAACTTTTCTGTAAATACATTTTTTGCTTGTTAATTGTTGCTTTGCCAAGTATTTGAAGTAACGTTTGATTAGCCAAGGAGATCATCTTTTGTAAATGCTTAGTTCTACCCATTCTGATTTTGTGTGCTTCATTTTCAAAGTTGTGGCGCATTTTAACTGACTATTTTTGTTTAAGGTAAAGAAAGGTGTAAAAAGGAAGGCAGACACTACTACACCCACCACTTCAATTTCCAATATAAGTAGTGAATCCTTGTCAAGAAAGCCTACAAAAATCTGTTCCCAAAAGGTAACCAGTCAGTCCATCAAGTCACCAACAAAGTATCTACCAGATTCTCAACAGCATCAAGCTGGAAAGAGAGAAAAAATAATGGAACATTTACAAGATTGTCATAACATTCTCAAAGAAATGTTTGCAAAGAAGCATGCTGCATATGCCTGGCCTTTCTACAAGCCTGTGGATGCTGAGGCATTGGGACTTCATGATTACCATGATATTATTAAACACCCCATGGACCTTAGTGCTGTGAAAGTAAGTTCATTTCATCTCCCCCTGCACAAATCCAAAATACTGAATAAAGCTGAAAACTGGTGTTTTATCAGCTACTTCATAAGATGGTCCATTTTCTATCCTTCCTGCTTGGTTTTGTATCTTGCTCATCCTATACAATCTGGTTAGAATATTTGAGTCAGAAGTTTTGAAGTCATGTGCCTTCTTTATCAGGTTTGCTCCAAGGCAGGTTGGTACATTTATTTATTCCTTCATCAAATGTTCCTTTGGAACTGGAGGACTTCAGTTTTCTCTTATTTTTGGTATTTTTTTTTGCAATTGGGAGCATTTTGGAAAAGGAATTAGTGTGGAGTCACTGTAGCAGACGGAATGAATTCTTGAAGAAATTGGACCAATGGCAAAAAAAAACAAGTTCCAAAGGTTCCATGGGAGGTGATTAATACAAGTTACAAAGTACTGTACAAAGTGTGAGAAGATCCAAGCAAGTATTGAGGTAGCAAAGATAAATTATAAGTATATTAAAATTAAAGCACTCTTAGAATTCTACTGTTGGCAAAACAAATTATAGGAAAAAGTAGAATGGTCTCCAATATTGGAAATTTTGCTGATATCTTAAATATGTGATATTTATTGTTCTACATTCCTATTTGATTCTCAAATTCTGTTCCATAAGTTTAGGAGAATATTTTCTTATTTACTTTTGGTTTTGTTGACTGGAAACCATTAATAGGCCAAAGGAGGTCAAATGGACATTGTACCATTGAGCATTATTTTCTCTGCAATCTCCAGACACCAGTACTGCAAAGTTAGACCTCGGTACCATGGTGCAAGCTCGTGAGGAAGAAAGCCTTTTATTTAATTTTAAAAAAAACAGGTGCTTTTGCACGTTCCTGTCCCTGGCTCTAACTGTGACTTTGTGGAAAAGGTTGTCTGTTTTTATAATGTTTAAAATTTTAGAGTGTGGATGACAGCATCATAAGCATGTGGATGAAAACTGAGAGAGGACCATGTACGTACTCACACATGACAGGAGAAGAGACTGCATGGGAAGAGAAGCTGTTGCTAATAATTCTCTGGCTATGACAGGATAAATAACAACAGAACCAAGCAAGAGCAGTCCCATCCAGGAGGATGATCATGGAGAGACGTTGGAGGAGGATGGTGTAGACAGCATTAAAAGCAGCAAGCAGATTGAGAAGATCTGTATTGTTGGTTAGCTTTAGTCTCTTTTCCATGGTATTTTACTGGTGATACTGATCTGTTTTGTACTGTGGCAGTGCCAGAAAACACTTTTTTGACAGGATTCTTATATAGAGTCTGGGATAAGCTAGGCAGAGTTCTCTAAGGTACAGCATGTGCAAGGAGTTTGGGGACTTACTAATAGTTTTCAAGGATGGACAGGTAAAGGATTAGGCTAAAGATGGAGGCTTTTGATGGCAGATTTGAAGAAGAGAAGGATAGCACCTGAGGGGGGAAAAGAATACATAATTCACCATCCTACTCCCACCCTGACTGCTCTCGCTCTCGTGCTCTCTCTCCTCCCACCCCACCCCCACCCACTCTGTAACTTGTTTTCTTTCTCTTCCAGTTCTGAAGAAGGGTTGTTGCACCTACTGTTTTGAAGTTTATAACATTATGAGAGGCATAGATAGTGAGGGTAGGCGGTCAGAATCTTTTTTCCCAGGGTAGAAATGTCAAGTACTGGAGGACATGCATTTAAGGTGACGGAGGGAAAGCTTAAAGGATGTATGCAGGACAGGTTTTGTTTTTTTTCCACAAAGTGGTGGGTGCCTGGAATGGACCTTTGGTGGAGTTCCAGAAGCAGATACCACAGTGGCGTTCAAAAGACTGCTAGACGCACGTGAAAATGCAGGGATATGGATCATGTACAGGCAGAGGAGAAGTAGTTTAATTTGGCATCATTTGGCGCAGACATCATGGGCCAAAGCTCCTGTTCCTGTGCTATACGTTTCTATGTTTTAGATGCCACATGGCCTGGTGGTATTTAGAACAATTTGCACCAGAAATAAGTAGCTAATGGTTAACTTTACGTTATAGTATGATGCAAGAATATTGTGTAATTTTGGCAGGTGAGAACAGGGCCTGGTATTGGTTTATTATTGTCACTTGTACCGAGGTACAATGAATAACTTGTCTTGCATACCAATCGTACAGGTCAATTCATTACACAGTGCAGTTACATTGAGTTAGTACAGAGTGCATTAATGTAGTACAGGTAAAAACAACAATATCAGTACAAAATGTCACAGCTACAGAGAAAGTGCAGTGCAATAAGGTGCAAGGTCACAACAAGGTAGATCGTGAGGTCATAGTCCATCTCATTGTGTAAGGGAACCGTTCAATAGTCTTATCACAGTGGGGTAGAAGCTGTCCTTAAGTCTGGTGGTACGTGCCCTTAGGCTCCTGTATCCTTTACCCAATGGAAGAGGAGAGAAGAGAGAATGTCCCGGGTGGGTGAGGTCTTTGATTATGCTGGCTGCTACACCAAGATAATGAGAGGTAAAGACAGAGTCCAACAGATCTGATAGAGAATGGCTAAACCATTACAGGATGTTGCCATCACTGACAAAATTTGCATTTATTATCTATTCATTACTGCCCACGAGAAAGTACTGGTGAGTAATCAGCTTGAACCTCTGATTTGTGATGAGAGTACTTTCTCAGAGCTGTTGGGATAGAGAGTTCCAATATTTAGATCCAGCAACAGTGGAAAGATTTTCAGATTAGGATGTTGTGTTATTATAAGGGTATTTTCAAATGGTTTATTTCCTCTGCATCTGCTGCCTGTGCTCTTCCAGAAAGGAGAAGAAACATTTGAGTTACTACATTGCCTTTTTATATGGGATACAGTTATAGTAAGTGGTGAAGGGAAGAACCTTTCAGCTGCTAGATATGGGGTGCCAATCAAGATCACTTTGTCCTGAATGGTGTTGAGCTTGAGTATTGTTGGAGATGTACTTATGCAGGCAACAGTAGAGTACCCCATTGCATCCCTGACTTGGGTCTTATCAATAGCAATGCTGTAAAGCTGGCTGACATAATGTATCTTGACTCATCGTTAGCAAGGCAGGTTTCTAATATGTTCTTTATTATGTCAATGCTGGGAGGCAACAGTTCGTCACAATGGATAAGCATGATGTACACCCATTTTACCTTGGCATTGCCCTTGACTGAACAGTAAGATACAAGAGTTGCATGATGAGTATACCAGGTAAGATGAGAATTTGTAGAAAGAACCTCTGCAAACTAAGTGTCTGCAGTGGGAGCAATTGGTACAACCCTCAGGATTTAAACCTTTGCTGCCTCTTAGTCATGCATGTCAGTATGGATTCCATCAGTACACAAAATTCATGGACACCCAGGTTAGTTCAACAAGACGCATCATTGCATAAACTTTGCAATAACTCAGATTTGTTGGCTCCCATTTCTGAGCCACATCACTCCCCTCCTGTCAGGATTTTAAAAAGTAAATGGCTTAAGTTAGATGCCAACCTAAGCCTGTTTTTGTTCAACAACCTTTTCAGCCTACCAGCTGAACACATCCTCACCATGACATAATAAAGGACGCAACATGGTTTCGACCTGCTGCTCTTCATTTTCTGGACTAAACAAGGCCACTGTGCAGTTAACCAGTATCATTAAAATTCTCAGAGGTTAACAGTTTGGAGATATGGTGCTGTCCAAATGATGGCACAGAATATGCATGAGTGCCTGCTGTCCAAATGGAATAATAGGCTCCCTGAGCAGCATCCTTCCATATACCATGGATGCAGTGGCGTGGCATGGAATGTGCATAAATGTTTAATAAATAAATGGGTGCAAAAGCTTTGGAGAGTCACAGTGAATCCATTTGCTGCTGGATACCCAATTTCTGAACATCTTTTGTAACACATGTATTTGTGTGGCTAGTCAGTTAAGTTTCTGTTAAGTGATACCATCCATAATGTTGCTTTTGGGATCTTGGCAATGGTAATGACAATGAATGTCATGGCAGATACTTGAGCACTTTTGTTCCTGGAGATGCTCATTACCTGCAACTTGTCCAATGCAAATATTGCTTTCCACTTATCTGATTATGCCCAAATGTTGGTGAGGTCTTGCTATGTGCAGGCATGGGCAGCTTTGTTATCAGAATTACAAGCAGAATTGAACTTCATGCAATCACTTCTCACATTTGACATGGTCATTAATAATGCAGCTAAAGATGTGTGGGCTTGGGGTGCTGCTTTGAGAAACTCCTTTTTCTCAGATGTAATCCCAGTCACTGTATCTTTGATTCCCCTTGACTTCAGTTTTATTAAGGTCTCTTGTTGCCTCACTTGGCATAACCTTACCTTAACATCAAGGGCCAGCCACATGTGTCTAGCCTCTGGAACTCTGCTCTTTTGGACATATTTGGACCAAGGTTTTAATGAGATCAGGTTCTGAGTGGTCTTTAGAGAACCCAAACTGAACATCAGTGGGAACCAAACAAATTGCCACTCAATAGCGTTAACAAAACCTTTTTATTACTTTACTGCATACTTAGAGTAAATCAGGGCTGTAATTGATTGGATTGGATTTGTCATGCCTCTTGTGGACAGGAAATTTTTAATCTTGTCTGGTACTGGAACAGCTTGGCCACAGATAAAGCTAGTCTGGTATGCAAGTCCTCAATTTCAATGTTATTTGGCCCCATGTCCTTTGCTGTGTCCAGTACTTTTGGCTGTTTCACCTTATCATGGAGTTTAAATTGAATTGGCTCAGAATTGTGTTTTATAATGGTGTGAACTTCAGGAGGAGGCCTAGAAAGATCGTTCACTCAACACCTCCAGCTGATTGATAATTGCTAATGCTTCCACCTTGTCCTTGGCATCATTGAGAATGGGGAAATTTTTGGGGTCTCCACTTCCTGTTTTAAATGTACAGCAGCATTTGAGGACTGGGTGTATCAGAGCTTTGACCTGTTCTGTTAATTGTTTAATCATAAGCTCTGGATGCTGCTGCTTTTGTCTGGTGTATACTGTATGTAGTCTTGCTGTAGTTTCACTGGGTTGACATCTCATATTCTTTTTTAGCTGTACTTGCTATTGCTTCTGCCATGCCCTTTGGCACTCAGTGAATCCAAGTTGACCCCATTGGTTGCCAATAATTGTAGTATGATGATATCCCACTCTGAGAATGTAAATTTGTGAAGGTATGCAGTGCTGCTGCTGATGGCTCACTGTGCATCATTGAGGGCTTGCTCTCAGCTGTAGACTTGTTTTAAATCTGTCCTATGTGACATCTTGTGAGGAAGAAATACAACAATGCAAGGTTCAAGAATCTTGGATGATGAGAGATGATGCAAATTAGGTCAGAAAGAAAAAGCATTGTAAGGTTTAGAAAGCTGAAATCAGACAGGACCCTTGAGGAATATAAAGGAAATAGGAAAGAACTTAAACAGAGGATCAGGAAGGTTAAAAGGGGCCATGAAATGTCATTGGTGAGTAGGATTAAAGAAAATCCCAAGGTGTTTTGTACATATTGAAAACCGGGACAGAGTAAGATCACTCAAGGACAAAGGAGGGAATTTGTACCTGGAACCAGAGGAAATGGGTAAGGTATTAAATGAGTACTTTGCATCGGTATTCACCAAGGCAAAGGACATGGAGGATCATAAGATCAAGGAGAGGTATGCTGGTTCCAGGGCATGCTGATTTCAAGGATAAGGAGCTGGATGTTTTGAAGAGTATTAAGGTGGATAAGTCCCAAGGGCCTGATGGAATCTACTGCAGGTAATTGAGAGGCAAGTGAGGAGATTTCTGGTGCCTTAACAGATCTTTGTATCCTCTTTAGCCACAGGGAAGGTCCCAGAGGACTGGAGAATAGCCAATATTGTTCCTTTGTTTAAGAAGAGCACCAACATTTTACCATTTTTAAAAAATGCACTGCATTTCTATATTTTCGATCAAAGGTGTTTGAGGTATTGATTTTGCCCTTTCAATGCTGAATGTATTGTTGAATTTGCCATATTTTAAAATTTTGCTATAACTAATTAGATGATGCTTCTAAATGAAAAGCTATTTTCCATTTTGTGGAACATATCAATGAAGACAGGCTGCATAGTTAACAACAGTGCATCCCTTCTTGATGAACTTAATGCATTCTATGCACGTTTTGAACAGAAGGGAAGTGGATTGTCACCATCCACCCTGACAGCCTCCAATGCAGCTGAACCTGTGATCACAGCTGACGATGTAAGATCAGTCTTCTAGAGAGTGAACACGAAAGCACCTGGCCCAGATGGTGTCCCTGGCCGTGTGCTTAGACCTTGTGCTGATCAGCTGGCAGAAGTATTTGCAGACATATTTAACCTCTCCCTGCTTCAAGCTCAGGTTCCCACCCGTTTTAAGAAGACCACTATCATCCCAGTACCAAAGAAAAGCAAGGTAACATGCCTCAATGACTACCGACCAGTGGCTCTGACATCCACCATGAAGTGCTTTGAGAGGTTGGTCATGGCATGCATCAACTCCAGCCTCCCAGACAATCTTGAGCCACTGCAATTGGCCTATCGCCGAAACAGGTCTACAGCAGATGCCACCTCCCTGGCCCTACACAGCTCTGGAGCATCTGGACAGTAAAGACACTTACGTTAGACTATTGTTTATTGACTACAGCTCTGCCTTCAATACAATAATCCCAAGCAAGCTTGTCAACAAACTCCGAGACCTAGGACTCAACACCTGCCTCTCTAACTGGATCCTTGACTTTCTAACGAAGAGACCGCAATCGGTGAGGATAGGCAGCAATACCTCCAGCATGAGTATTCTCAACACTGGTGCCCCACAAGGCTGCGTCCTCAGCCCTCTACTCTACTCCCTATACACTCATGACTGTGTGGCCCGATTTCTAGTACTGTACTAGTTCTTCCTGTACTAGTTTGCAGATAGTACCACCGTTGTAGGCCGTATCTCAAACAGCAATGAGTCGGAGTACAGGAAGGAGATAGAGAGCTTAGTGGAATGGTGTCATGACAACAACCTTTCCCTCAATGTCAACAAAACAAAAGAGCTGGTCATTGACTTCAGGAAAGGGGGTGGTGTACATGCACCTGTCTACATCAATGGTGCTGAGGTCGAGAGGGTTGAGAGCTTCAAGTTCCTAGGAGTGAACATCACCAACAGCCTGTCCTGGTCAAATCACGTAGAAGCCATGGCCAAGAAAGCTCACCAGCGCCTCTACTTCCTCAGGAGGCTAAAGAAATTTGGTTTGTCGCCTTTGACTCTCACCAACTTTTACAGATGCACCTTAGAAAGCATCCTATCTGGATGTATCACGGCTTGGTATGGCAACTGCTCTGCCCAGGACCGCAAGAAACTGCAGAGAGTTGTGGACACAGCCCAGCGCATCACGGACACCAACCTCCCCTCCTTAGACTCTGTCTTTACCTCTCATTGTCTTGGTGTAGCAGCCAGCATAATCAAAGACCCCACCCACCCGGGTCATTCTCTCTTCTCTCCTCTTCCATCGGGTAGAAGATACAGGAGCCTGAGGACGTGTACCATCAGACTTAAGGACAGCTTCTACCCCACTGTGATAAGACTATTGAACGGTTCCCTTATACAATGAGATGGACTATGACCTCACGATCTACCTTGTTGTGACCTTGCACCTTATTGCACTGCACTTTCTCTGTAGCTGTGATACTTTATTCTGTACTGTACTGTTATTGTTTTTACCTGTACTACATCAATGCACTCTGTACTAACTCAATGTAACTGCACTGTGTAATGAATTGACCTGTATGATTGGTATGCAAGACAAGTTTTTCGTTGTACCTCGGTACAAGTGATAGTAATAAACCGATACCAAAATTAATTCCATTTGATGGCAGTGCTCTTCATTGCTGAAGAAAAATATTTGTGCTTCAAATTTTTCTTGAAGGGCACCAGCTTATGTGTTGTACAAATGTCTGTTTACCCAATAAATAAACTTGTGTCTTCACCTTTGAAACAAATTGGACATCTTTTACAGAACCCTCCTGATCTTCTGGTAGTTCAACATAATGGAATAACAATAAGGTAGGTTCTGAAAAGGATATATGATCTGTCCTGTCAGAGGAATACACACATCACGATGGTGAAAACCTACCCACTGTTTTGTTTTAGTTCAGAAGGAGGGATGATGGAAGGAAGAAAAGAAAACCGCCTAGTTCCTTTTTCACTTTAAATAATTTCATATTGTGCATGATCAGGTAATATTTACCCACCTCCATCATTCAAGTGAAGACTGTCTTTGTTACTTTCACCCACTGTTACTATGCATATAAATTACTGAAGGGAAAATGTAGATTATAAAAATTAGACCTATTAAGCACACTGCCAGTTGCACGATGGTTCATTGTATACCTTTTTTGAGAGAGCTGGACCAGTTCATAGCAAGTATAGAAAGTGCATTGCATAAGTTGCAAGTTCTAAGTAAAATGTCAAAGTTAATGTGGTCAATTAGCTTGATTTGATTGGCCTAAGGAGGAACTTTCAGGATTTTTTTTGTTAATTGAAGAGGAGTTTGTTTTGTTTTTCACCTTAAATTCACAACATATACAAGGATTTAACCCAACCTATAAAGCATCATCACTTTGGGGAAAGCTGGAAGGATCATCTGGTCTTTTCCTATCCATAGTCAAATATTCGGATGCTTGTTTTCCAATGTGGATGGTTTCTATGATTTTGGTTCATAATCCACTCTGGTATTGTTTGTTTTCAGTTAGCTACTACTACTTTCATTGTTGCTGGCAGCAATGTTGAACTCACCTGAAGCAAAAGTGTTATCAATGACTACAAACTGAACACAGATCAAAAATTGATTCTTGTCACTGCCTCATTTTTTAAAAAAAATCCATTCGCATTTCAAATTGTATTTGCTGTGTTGCCTCGCTGCAGAGAATTCAAGGAGATCATGTGGTGTGGCTTTGAATCAGTAAAGAGGTAGGTATTATAGTATAGAGGGCTGTATGGACCACAGTATCTTTGTCTGCTTGACTTTAACTTTGGTCTCTGGGTCTTCCCAAATAAGAGTTAGTTTCATTCTTGATCCAGTAGAATTTTATTTTATAGTTCCCTGCAATTTACTATGTAAATTTTGATAATTTGCAAGATTTGCCTCAGGAAAATGCTATCTTGCCCACATGATTTCCCCATCTTCTCACAAAAAGTTGAGACATTTTGTAGATAATCTTGTCTTTGTGGAAGAGTTGAAGTCCAGTTAACCTTTGCAACATTATTCCCAAAGTAAATCAAAATAGCAGTATTAAATACATGGATCAAGGATTTCATTACACCATCACAGATCCCTCCCCCAATCCTTTGGAATGGCCAGCTTGTATGCTTTGAATACAAGGTAAGTAACAATCCAAAACATCCTTCATAATCTATATAGGTAAAATGTAAACTGCAAAAATCCTAGTCTGTTGAGCTCCCTTTCCCACATAGGGATAGAGTCTAAGCCTATCAGAGCACTGCTTCAAGATTTAAATGGCACAATAAAATAGAACCCAGCAGTAATTCAGTGCTTTTCCAAAAATTTGTTTACTATTCTGCTCACTTTGACAATTGACTGGGTAATAGGCATGAATTTGTGTAAGAAGTAGTAATTTTCAGTTGAATACAATCTGATGTTTGAGTTCAAGGATCAGCCAGAGTTGTTTAACTGTACTGATAATTATGGTGCTGCATCTTGATCCCAGATGTTCAAATGGAAACTTTTTTCCCCAAGCATAAATTCTACTCTGAGCACAAAAATAGATGCTGCTACCAGGAATAGATGTAATGTTCTGTGATGCCAGATGTTAATCTGGGGTCAGATTTAAGTAGATCTTTTGAGAACTGTTACCGATAACAACTTGTTTGAGAGCATTTAAAATTTAATTTTGTCATACTGTCAGACCTTGCATTGGGTATTGTTTCCAGGGTGCAGACCATAGGAATTGGGATATTTCAAGTCTCAGTCATAGAGTTATACAACATGGAAACAGGCACCTCACCCCAACTTGTCCATGTCAGGTAAGGTCCCTACCTGAGCTAGTTGCATTTGCCTGCATTTAGCCCATATCCCTCTAAATCTTTTCTATCCACGTACCTGCATAAATGTCATTTAAATTTTGATTCTGTTCTCATCTCTACCATTCCTCTGGCAGCTCATTCTATTTAAGCACCACACTCTTTGGAAAAACTTTTCCTTCAGGTTCCCTTCAAATGTTTCCCCTCATGTTTCAAATGTTAAATGTCCTCTAGTTTTAGACTTCCCTTCCCTGGGAAAAAGACCATCCACCCTTGTCTATGCTCTTCATGACCTTTATAAACCTCTAAAGTTGCCTCTCAGCCTCCTTTTGCTCCAGGGAAAACAGTCCCAACCTATTTAGTCTCTCCTTGTAAATCAAGCTCTTCAGTCCCAGCAACATCCTTGTGAATCTTCTCTGCACCTTCTCCAGCTTAATCACACCCTTTTTATAGTACAGCGACCAGAAATGTGCACAATATTTCAAGGGCCATCTCACCAAAATCTTGTACAGTTGTAACATGATGCCCCAACTCTTGTACTGATTGCCCAGACTGATGAAGGCAGGCGTCCATATGCTGCTTTCACCACCCTGTCTAACCTGTGTCACTACTTTTTTCTTTTTCAGGGAACTATGTACTTGTATCCCTAGGTCTCTCTGTTCCACAACACTCCCCCAGGGCCCTGCCATTCACTGTGTATTTCCTACCCTGGTTTAACTTCCTAGAATACATCACTTCACACTTGTCAGTGTTAAATTCTGTCTGCTATTCCCTTGCCCACATTCCCTCATTGGGGTCTATGTTGGATTTGACATTGTTGGATCTATATAGGCATTGTATTTAATCAGAGAACATTTGCTTGCGAGCAGTGTGTCTAAGTCCAGGCTTTTATTGATCTTGCCCTCTTGGTTGCTCTTGAAGCAAACCTAGAATCTTGAAGATCTTTGAGGAAAAGAATTATCCCATTTGTTCTTATGTTTACAGGTGTGAAAGCACAATCTGCAGATGGCAAATTGTTTTCAAAGGAGCCCTTCCACTCCTTAGGAATTGCTTTTACTGAAAGAACAAGATTTATGTCTATGGGAAGCTGTCAGCATTTTTAGAATCTTGATAACTTTACCACTTTCAGTGCAGTTCTGTTGAGATGTCCTAGTCGGATTATAGTCTCATCTGCCACTTCTTCCATTTAAGAACCGATAAGGGATGTCAGGAATTAAAACACCAAAGAGACAGCAGCAGTAAACTTGAAAATAATGTAAATTTGAAATGTGTAAGCATTCTAATTTGCCAAAGGATCTATCCAATGTGCCAAGTTAGATACCAAACTTTGAGACCTGGGTTTGAAATCAGCTTAGGTGGGAGGCAAGTATTTCATTACTGGCTATGATAGTGATAAATTGGATTTGTATAGCACATGACATCTTTAACACAGTGAAGTGTACCCAGGTAATTGCCTGGAACTTAGAAACAATGAAATGCAACTTAAAAGACTTAAACCTACACTACCATTCAATGAGATTGTGGCTGATCTCTATCGTAATTCCAATTTACTTGCCTTAATTATGTATCCTATAATAGCTTTACCAATCAAAAATTAATCGTGTTAATTTCAGGTTTTTTCAGCCTCATTTTTTGGAGGGAGGGGGAGAATGTACACGTTTCAACTATTTTTATGTGAAGTGTTTCTTGATTATCCCTTAAACACTTTGGTTCTAATTTTAAAAGTGTTTTAGGCTCTTGCCAGAGGGAATACGTTCTTTCAATATACCTGATTGAAATCAACTTCCATCATCTTTTTATCTTCTAAACTCAGAAGTATATTTATCAGCTAGATGTTTGGAAGGCTGTTGCTGCTTTTCTTGCTGTCTTCTACCCTTATGGCCTTCAAGGGAGATGTGTATCTTTGGCATTTTCAGTTGCTTGTGCAGTCTTCTGATTGTATTATTGTCTCATCTTCTGCATGGCCACCCTCTCACTCTCCCTTTTTTTTGTTGTACACGTTCTATGGAAGGGCATTCTCCCTTTGTCCTCTTCAGGTTCCTGCACTGTAGTTTGGTTGGATCCCTCTTGCTTGACTGGAAACATGGCAAGGTGATCTCTCATCACTCCCAGTTTGCTTCTTGGGTACATTTATTTGGGTTGTTATTGTTTCCTTTTGTTGCTGTGATAAGGTTCTGGTAGTACAGTGTTGGTAGAAAGATTGCATGAATATTTTATCATCACTGACATATGTCATGAAATTTGTTGTTTTGTAGCAACTGTGCAGTGCAAGACCATAAAGACAAAAATTACTATAAGTTAAAAAAACAAATATAGTGCAAAAAAGGGATAATGAGGTAGTGTTCATGGACAGTTCAAAAATCTGATGGGGGAGTGAAAAAAGCTGTTTCTGAAACATGGAGAGTGGGTCTTCAGGCTCCTGCGCCTCCTCCCTGATGCTAGTAACGTGAAGAGGGCATGTCCCAGGTGAGGGTCCTTAATGATGGATTACATTTTCTTGAGGCACCACCTTTTGAAGATGTCCTCAGTGGTGGGGAGGGTTGTTCCTGTGATGGAGCTAGCTGAGTCAGCAACCCTCGGTATTTTTGGTGCTGATGGTATTTGACTTTGCAGTTTTAGTGACAATTTTGACAACAATTTGCTTTGCTAAGGTCTATTACACTTCAGACATGTTGTATCACAGTATAGTGCTCCATGTACTTGTTTCAGTGGCATGCTGATAATCAGTATATGAAGTGCTTGATTTGCTCTTGCAACTTATGTTTACATGGTGTGATCTTTTCAGGCATTGTCCAGATTTGAGACGTGCCGGCTTTGTCATCAGGAAAAGGAATTTGATTCTTGTGACATTGTTTTCTATGGAGTTCTTATGTGGGTATTATTAATATTTACAATGAAAAGGTGTGATTGAAAACACTATTTTACTATAAACTAGAAGTAATTGAGGTTTAAAGAAGTCTCTACATTCATTCTTGCAACACTAGTGCCTTGTTTGTAAACACTGTGGGTAATTTGATCATTTACTCCATAATGCTTGAAAGCTGACTGCAGTTTGACCTGGATTCAAAACTGACAGTTAAATTATGGGGACAGGTTATGTAGACCAGGTTTGTACAAGAAATTAAAGAATTGGTTTCTATCAGTACACATCTGTTCTATGTAACCTTCCTGATAATTTAATTACTTTATTTAATTTAAGGTGAACTTGTGTAGTCCTCCCTCCAATGTTATCCTCAATGTGGAGTGTCCCAAACACACAATTCCAGATGTGTTGAAAGAGACTGCAAAACTTTCATCTGACGTATTCTAGCCCCTCAAGATGAAAGCTGGCATTCCATTAACCTTTCTACCAGTTTACAGTTCTCTAATCTCAAATCTCTCTGCTCCTCCAGTAATTCCATTTAGAAAATGTCTTCATCCTTTTGATCTTGGGTCCAAAGTGAAAAACGTCCCATTTCCCTCCATGTTGAATTGAATCTGCCACAGTTTTGATATTAACCTTTGGAACTTTTTATACTACTTTGTCACTAAGCTCAAAACTGTAAGAATCCTGGATAAATGTCTGTCCCTTCCTCGATTCATTTACAAATACTGTGAAAACTGGGGCACAATGCTTGTTACATTTTGGCAATTTCAATGCATACTTTTTATCCCGACCCTGTCTTGTATCTCACAACCAAATCAAATGGTTGGCTCCAACTCCATCCACTTCTTTCTCCTAATGGATCTGCTGCTTGAAACTTTATTGTGTGTCTCTGAACCCCAAAAATAACATCAATAGTCATCCACTACATTAGTGGCCTCTTCAAAAAAAAAAGTCCTGGTGGGCATGACTTATCCTTCACAAACCCATTCTGGTCCTCTGATCATTTCATATTTGTCCAAATATTCTACAAGTTTCTCCACAACAGGTGTTGGACTAAATAAACATTTTCTGGTTTATTTTTTCCCCACTGTTTCAAATAATGGAGTGGCATCCTCTAGCACCATTGTATTTTTCATCTTGGCCCGCTGAGTTCCTCCAGCATCATGGTGTTTTACATCTAGATTCTAGCATCTGCAGTCCTTTGTTTCTCTTCTCAATTTTCTAGTTCATTGAGAAAGTTTCATGAATTGAAAGATATTTGGAAGAGTATAACAACCATGTACAATTTCATAACCTATTTATTTCAATAAACTGGAGGATTGACAGTACAGTTCCAGAAATTTGCCTGTTTGCTCCTAAATTATATTTTATCCCTTTACTCAGTTTTTATTATTTCAGTCCGCCCACCACACCCCCCCCCCACCCCCCCGGCTTATTCCTGGAACTTTTGTCCTCTTTCCTCTGCCCAAAGAAGCAAGACATTTGGAGAGTGCTGGGCCAATGCTTGGCTCATTGATGAGTTTGCTATGGACCTGGACCTGTTGAGGTCACATCTTTCATGCTATCATGTGTCAGATCTAAATTACATAGAACGGTACAGCACAGGACCAGGCCCATGATGTCTGTGCTTCCTTCTGCACATCTGCCTGCACGTAGACTATAATCCCTCAATTCCCTGCCTGTTAATGTGCCTGTCTAAATGCCTCTTAAACGATGCTATTGTATCTGCTTCACCACCTCTCCTACCAGTATGTTCCAGGCATCTGCCACTTTTTTAAAAAAAAAACTTAACATGCACATTTCCTTTTAAGCATTCTCCCTCTGTCACCTTAAAGCTATGTCATCTAGTATTTGACACTTCCATCCTGGGGAGAGACTCTGGTGCTGTTCCTGACTACCCTGTCTATGCCTCATAATTTTATATATTTCTATCAGGTTTCCCTTCAGCCTCTGACACTCCAAAGAAAACAATCTAAGTTTGTCCAACCTCTCCTGGCTAATACACTGAAATCCAGGCAGCATCCTGGTGAAACTCTTCTCCATACTCTCCAAAGCCGCCACATCCTTCCTGTAATGGGGTGACCAGAACGCCACACAACATGGCCTAACCAAGGTAGTGACAAAACTCCACAGGCAGCCAAATTTGAGCAGGAGGTTCCACATTGTCTTAAATTAATGGAGTTAAAGGCTTTTGTGTGAGATTTTTAAAAAAAATGTTATATACAGTGGTCAATCCTGTTCTATACCTATATACCATTGCGCCTTGAGATGACCATTGCGCCTTGAGGTGGAAGAAATCTATACTGAGATCCTAAGAGCTCTTTCTCCACTGGAAGGTGGTGGTTGAGGAGCCATGCAATGACTTTTCCTGCAGAGGGCAGTTACTGCAATCATAATTGTCTCATTTTTTTTTAAGATTATCACTATCATAGGCCTCTTACATGTCTTCCTCCCTATGCAGATGTGCAAGTTCAGAGGCTGAGCTCCAAGTTATCAACTCATTCACTACAGCACACAAGAGAATGGACCTTATGTAGCATCTGATAAACACAAGTCCTTTACCAGCTGGCCCCACATACAACACCATCTCTCACAACAAAGATCACAACATGACCCTGGGAAACATGAGCTGGTTCCCTTACCTTGAGACGCCTCTGAATGAAGGCAAACATTACTGATTAAATTCACCTTCGAGTAAAAAAAAATGTTTGAAGATCAAGACCTCAAACTTAGCTCAAATTTCATTTTCTACTGGGCACAGATTTCCTGTATGCCCCTGAACCATGGATTAGCTGCAGCATGCAAATCAAAGCACTGGTGAGGTACCACCAACATTTGTCTCCACAAAATTCTTCCAATCCATTGGCAGGATATGCAATCCGATGTTGGCATCCCTTCCCAGATGAACATCTGAGATTTGAGTCCCTAAGTCTATTCAGTTGATTCCAGTGGGCAGGCCATGCCATTCATAGGCCTGTCACCCAACTCCTGAAATAACATAAGAATCAGGAGCAGAAGTTGATCAATTGGCCTCTCCAGCATGTTCCAAGCTCCATCAAGCTAACAGGTTGCCGAGTGAGCAAAGGAAATAATTTGAGGGTATTCTCTAAGTGCCTTTTGAAAAAAGTTTAAAATACTCAGTGACACACAGGAATCCTTAAACTGTGACAGACTTAAAATGGAACAGAATTGGAGAATTGGAAATGGAGAAGAAGAACACTTCCCCAACTGCCTTCCTACCCCACCTGTGGCAGAGTATTGCAAGTCCAAGCATGCCATTCACCTCAGAAAGAAAAGGAAGCAAGCCATCCTGTACCTGAGGGACTACCTAAGAGGGGAGAAGATGAGGATTTCTAACTTGTGGCAAAAACTTGTATGCCTGACCTTTTTGTTCAAGAAAAGTATCTGGAATACAGTCATGAAAATAAATGCCTTTTCAAACTGAAGCTTATCCCAATCCTGAAGTTTTCCATCATAACCGCTGCTTTTCTTTCAAGTTTTTCAGATCTGTGTATAGCTCTATTACTGCTTTTGATCAGTTTGTAAGTTCCTTTAGAGTGCTTTCAACCAATCCTTCCAAATCAGATGAAATTAATTGCTGATTTGAAGAGGGTAACTTCAGGATAGAAGTGAACAAAAGCATGGTGGAACTGAAATGCATTAATGGGCATCTTAAAGTGGTGGAGACAGCTTGCAGAAAAAAATCTAGTGTTCTTGTTTTCAGTTTTTAGGGATTTTGGAGTCCCTTGCAAGACCACAATGTATTGTCCATTCCTAATTGCCTCTGAGAAAGTTGTGGTGCACTACCTTCTTGAACTGCTGCAGTCCTTTTGGTGAACATACTCCTACAGTGTTGTTGAGGAGAGAGTTCCAGGATTTAGATCTCGTGACAATAAATGACCAGTGATGCATTTCCAAGTTGAAGTGATGTGAAACTTGGAGGAGAATCTGCAGATGGTGGTATTCCCACGCACCAGCTCCCCTTGTCCTCCTTGGTGGTAGAGTTTGAGGGTTTGGGAGATGTTGTAAGAGTAGCTTAAGCAAGTAACCGGTGAATTTTTAAAGATGTTACATTTTGCAGCTATTATATGCCTCGTTTTTCTTCTTTTGCACTATTTATTTTTGTAACTTGTAGTAATTTTATGTCTTGCACTGTACTGCTGCTGCAAAATAACAAATTTCATGACGTGTCAGTGATAACAAACCTGATTCCGATGGAGTAAATGCATGTATAAAGTGGGGTGTCAATCAAAATGACTACTTTTGTCCTGGATCATTAAGTTGTTTGAGTTGTTAGTGCTGTACTTAGCCAGGCAAGTGGAGACTATTCCCTCACATCTAACTTGTGACCTCGTTAATGGTGGAAAGGCCATGGTGTTAGGAGGTGAGCACTCACTGGATGATACTTGGTCTCTGATTTGCTGCTGCAGCCACAGTATTTATGTGGTCGGTCCACTTGAGCTTCTAGATGATGGCGACCCACAGATATTTGTGGTGCAGGGTGGGCTAGGGTGACGGTAATGCCATTGAATGTCAAAGGTAGGTGGTTAGACCCTCCCTTGTTGGAGAAGGTCACTGGCCAGCACTTTTGTGGCTTAAATGTTACTTGTTAAGTTTATCAACCCACGTTCTATGTTCTAACCCAGTCAGGGCAAAAAGGGTTGCATACACAGTCACTGTAATAACAGTCCCTTGAGCCTATTCTGTTGATGTTGCTGATCCTCTACTTAGGGCCCACTCTCCTGACTGACCTAATTCCCTGTATGCCTTGAATATACTCGGTGACTGAGTATCCACAACCCTCTAGGTTGGAGAAATAAAAGATCTGAACAAAGTTTCTTAATGCATTCCTAATTGACTGGCCATTTATCCCAAGACTCTTGATTATCAATGTTTTGGGTTGAAAACCTGCATCATTCTTGTCTCCATGCTGGCTATGGCAGTTGGTTCAGAATGGAACTGTGCTGTTCAGCCATTCACACTGAAGTAAGACTTGGACTTGCTTGCATGCTCTGAGTGTTCAGGACATGCTGATTTGTAGGGCTGAATGATATTGTCCTGATCATGGAATCCAACAGCTGGGCTGTCTTGCTGGGATTCTCCAGCAATACATTATGGTACTGCCACTCGCCTCCTGCACCTGTTCAAAGCTGATGCAAAGTGAAGACCCCAAAGATATAAGTAAGGATTTAGGCATGCAGATTCAGAAGGAAAGGGTAAGGTAAGCTACTTTTACTAAAAGCAAAATGCTGCAAATGCTGAAAATCTGAAATAAAAATTGCAATATGTTGTAAATATTCAGTTAAATCATGGAATGTTTATGGCAAGAGACAAGTGGTTAACTTTGTGGGTTGATGACTTCAGGGGTGCATCTAGTAGAGGTGCTGCCTCACAGCTTCAGTAGCTTGGGTTCAAACTTGACCTCCATTGCTGTCTGTGTGGAGTTTGCATATTCTCCCTGAGACCTTGTGCATTTCTTTCATGTGCTCTGCTCTGGTTTCCTCCCACACTCCAGAGACGTCACAGGTTAATAGGTTGATTGGCCATTGTAAATTGCCCCAAGTGTGTGGGTGGGGGGGCAGGGAGGGCGGAGTTGATAAGAATATGGGGAGACTAAAATGGGTTAGGACAGGACTAGTGTAAATACAGATGGTTGGTGGTCTCTTGGACTCTGTGGGCCAAAGGAGCCTGTTTCTGTGGTGTATCTCTCTATGTCCCTTTTAGTCAGAGGTCTTTTTTTAAGACATGCCTAGTTAGATAATGAAACACAGTTCCTCGCGATTGTGATGAGTTTTGTTGGAATAGTGTACGAGGTCTAAGACAATGAGATAGGCATTGAATGGAGAACTAAAGATGGGCAGCTGCGTGCATAGGGTTGCTCTTGCAGACAGAAGTGCTCTGCAAAGTTGTTGCCCAATCTCCTGATTTGGACACTACATTTGAGCACTGAAATGTAGCCTCCAAATTGGAATTTTGAGTCATAAGAACATAAGAAAAGCAGGAGTCAGCCATCTGGTTCGTTGAGCCTGCTCCGCCATTCAATAAGATCATGGCTGATCTGGCCATGGACTCAGATCCACCAACCTGCCTTTTCCCCATAACCCTTAATTCCCCCACTATGCAAATATCTATCTTACTTCATCTTAAATATATTTAATGAGGCAGCCCCTACTGCTTCCCTGGGCAGAGTCTCGCAGTTGGAAGACATACAAGGAAAGCAGCTTCACATGCAAATATAAAATTTAGGAGCAGATGTAGGCCACTTGGTCCCTCCTGCCTGCTATGCCATTTAATAAGAGCATGACTGATCTGATTGTACCATTGATTCCATAATTCACTGTAACCTTTCATTTCCTTGCGCATCAAGTGTCTGTCTACCACTGCCTTAAAATATATTCAAAGGTGGTTCTTCCATCACCCTTTGCGGAAGAGAGTTCCAAAGACTTAGGACTCTTGGAGGGGAAAAATAGCTCTCTTCATCTGCCTTAAATGGACAGCATCTTATTTTTAAATGGTGGCCTCTAATTCTAGATTCTTGCACAAGAGAAAGCATCTTCTCCACATCCATCCTGTGAAGACTCCTCAGGATCTTTTGTTTCAATTCAGTCCCCTCTCACTCTTCTAAACTCCAGCATATACGAGCAAGTCCAAGCTTTCCTTGTAAGATAAACATGCCCATTCCAGGTATTAGTCTGGTAAACCACCTGAACTGCTTTATGGATTATTCCATAAATAAGTAGACCATTACTGTCCACAGCACTCCAGATGTGGTCTTGTGTATATAACTGAAGCACAACTTGCTGCCTTTTATATTCAATTTCCCTTGCAATAAACTATAACTTTTTGGGAGTTCCTAATTGCTTGCTGCATGGACAAAGACACCCAGATCCACTGAACGCTATTGCCTTTCAATTACCCACTATTTTTAAAATATTTAATGTTTCTAATTTTTTTAAACCAAAGTATGTGATTGCACAATTTTCTATTTGTATTCAGCCATGTTCTCATCCATTAACTTAGCCTATCTACTTTTCCCCTGAAGCCTCTCTGCATCATCCTCACAGCACACACTGCCGTCCAGTTTTTTATCCTAAGCACACCTGGAGATATTACCCTCAATTCCCTTTATCCAAATTGTCAATCTAGGTTGCAAGCATCTAGGGCCACAGGAATGGTCCCTGCAGCACTCCAACTGGACCCACTGGTCCCAGCCTCCCAATGTGAAAATTGCTTTTTTATTCCAACACTTTTCTGTCCATTAACTGATCCTTAATCCATGCCTTTGATTTTGTTTAATAGTTCCCTGTGTGGCACATTGAAGAGCTTCTGAAGGTCTGAATATGTCACAAACTTTTCTTTCCCAATATTTTTCCCTCTTCAGCAGTCCCTTGGGATGAAAGGTGGCTATATCCATTTCGGTTTTGTGGGTTCTGAGGTGCGTAATGAGGCCAATATGGGAACTGTAAAAGGTGATCGGGTGGGTAGTTTTCTGAGGTGGCCCACTCCTTTTAATGCTTACAAGAGCATATGTCCTTCCATTGCATCAACTTGGTTTTCAATACCATTGAGTACTAGAGTCATGAAGTTATACAGCATAGCAATGGGCCCTTCAGCCCAACTCATCGATGTCAAGCTAGTCCTATTTGTCTGCATTTGGCCCATATCCCTCTAGACCTTTTCTGTCCATGTACCTCTCTAAGTGTCTTTTAAACATTGTATTTTTACCTGCCTCTACAGCTTGCTCTTGCAGCTCATTCCATATATGCACCACACTCTGTGTCGAAAATATTTCCCCCCTCACCTTAAATCTATATCCTATAGTTTTAGTCTCCCTCACCCTGGGAAAAAGACTGTGACCGTCCACCATATCTATGCCCCCTCATGATTTTGTATACCTGTATAAGGTCACCCCTCAGCCTCCAACGCTCCAAGGGAATAAAAGTCCCATCTACTTCACTTTGAATTGCCAGGAGTTAGTGAGGATGTTGCATTTCTTCAAGGAAGCTTGAAGCATGTCCTTAAATTTTTCCCTAGTAGTCTCTTTCCATGATAGAGCTTAGAATAGAAAGTCTGTTTCAGGTGTCTGGTGCCAGGCATGCGAGTGATGTGAACTGCCTAAGGTAGATGACCAAGTGTAACTAGGGGTTCAGTGCTAGGGATATTATCATAGAACCATAGAACAGTACAGCACAATACATGACCTTTGGCCCACAATGTTGTGCCGACCTTTAAACCTCGCCTAAGACTATCTAACCTCTACCTCCCCCATATCCCTTTATTTTAAATTCCTCCATGTGCTTATCTAGTAACCTCTTGAACTTGACCAATGTTCCTGCCTCCACCACCACCCCAAGCAGCGCTTTCCATGCCCCAACCACTCTCTGGGTAAAAAACCTTCCTCTGATATCTCCCTTGAACTTCCCACCCATTACTTTAAAGCCATGCCCTCTTGTATTGAGTATTGGTGCCTTGGAAAAGAGGCACTGGCTGTCCACTCTATCTATACCTCTTAATATTTTGTATACCTCTATCATGTCTCCCCTCATCTTCCTTCTCTCCAAAGAGTAAAGCCCTAGCTCCCTTAGTCTCTCCTCATAATGTATACTCTCCAAACCAGGCGGAATCCTGGTAAATCTCCTCTGCACCCTTTCCAATGCTTCCACATCCTTCCTGTAATGAGGTAACCAGAACTGGACACAGTATCTAAGTGTGGTCTAACCAGAGTTTTGTAGAGCTGCATCATTACCTCGCGGCTCTTAAACTCGATCCCACAACTTATGAAAGCTAACATCCCATAAGCTTTCTTAATTACCCTCTCCACCTGTGAGGCAACTTTCAGGGATCTGTGGATATGAACCCCCAGATCCCTCTGCTCCTCCACGCTACCCAGAATCCTGCCATTAACTTTGGACTCTGCCTTGGAGTTTGTCCTTCCAAAATGTACCGCCTCACAATTTTCCAGATTGGACTCCATCTGCCACTTCTCAGCCCAGCTCTGCATCCTATCAATGTCCCTCTGCAATCTTCGACAATCCTCCACACTATCCACAACACCGCCAACCTTTGTGTCGTCTGCAAACTTACCAACCCACCCTTATACCCCCTCATCCAAATAATTAATAAAATCCTGGGAGAAGATGCTGACGTTGGTTTGTTTGTCCGTCCAGTGAATTTGGAGGGTTTTGTGAAGACAGGAATGATGGTATTTTTCTAATGCTTTTAGGTGCCTGCTGTAGGTGGTTCGGGTCTCAAGCATATGAGTGCATGAATCACTGCTGCCCCCTAGACGATGTGTTTTGTGACAGGTTTGAAATGTTGATCTTCATATACCCTTTTCTTCAATCAACCAAATGTTGTGCTGGGTTCATTGAAGGCAATGATGAATCTTATCATCAGTGTCAATCTTGGCTGAGCAATATCTGCTGAGATAAAAGAAGTGGTTGATGTTTTCCAGAGTCTCACTATAAACCTTTATTGTCTGAGGGTAGTGTGCTGTAACAGGGCAGGTTGATAGAAGACCTTTGTTTAATGAATATTGAGTGTAAGGCTCATCCTTTCATACGCTTCAGTGACAGTCAGTGATGAGTTGGAAATCAGTCTGACCTTGTGCACGTGCTAGCATTGTCTGCATGCTGCAACTTGACTACTGAGATTTGGGTAACCTTGGCTTTTGAGTGTAACTGTCATAAACTGAACAGCTACCCACTGGTTCTGATGATTAGCTCCACTCCTGCGGATTGTTGGAGGTGAGAAAATTTTGAGAAAAGTGAGGCAATGAAGTAGCCTTGTTTTGCACCAGTCTTCACTGAGCATGGTTCACTTGTAGATCTGTTGGTTGACTTCACAGCTGTCCTGGTACAAGTATAAGATGGAGACAATTTCTATGAATAGCCAAATTTGAGAAGGGTGTTACACAGTTCATCCCAATTAAGGGAGTCATTGGCTTTCGTTGGGTTGCAAAAGGCCATGTAGAGTGGCTGGTGCTGCTCCCTGCATTTTTCTGGGAGTTGTGCTGATGATCACGTCCCTCTGCTTCTGGATGGATGGATGGACTCCACACTATGATTTGGGAAGCAGTTCTTGGGTCTCTGGCAGGAGGTGACAATCACAATGACTTTCCCTGTGGTGGCAACTGGAAGACACCTCTATAATTATCATAGTCATGTATATCATACGTTAGTCATACTGTATATCATACTTTATAGCACTGAAGAATCCATGATTACATGGATGATGGTGAGTTGCTGAACCTTTTGTGCCGCCACCTGTTCTTTAGCTTCAGTTTCTATGTTGGACCATGGCCTTCAGGTACTGGCAAAGCTGCTTTTCCCTTGTAGAAAGATGCAGTTTACAATCCAGAAATGTCTTGTGTTTGCAGTTAATTAGTTCCTTGATCACCTGGACATTCTTAATTAGTCCTTGATGGGGAATCTGAGACTCTCATCACAGATGCTAATTATGTCAGACTTCAGGACAGCCCTTGGACACTTTGCTGTTTCTACTTGGAGTTGACAGTTTGTGATATTGCTTGAAAGAAACAATTTTGGGGAGTTTTTGAAAGCTTCAACATTGATCCTCTTTATAGTAGTGCTTCTGTTGATGCTGATGTTTTGGGACCAGTCTGATTGAGATGAAAGAGTAGATTAGGTGCTGGTCAGTCCAGCAGTTGTCAGTACCTGTCATTGGTCTTGGTGATGTGGACCTATTTGTGGTCCCTGGTTTGGACAATGATATAATCTTGGGTAGCCCACATCCCAATGCTATGAACATTGAATTTTCCAATGTCAGGTGACTCACACCCCCAGTGTTCTTTTCCCATTTATACCAGTCCACCTAGGTTCTCTCTCCCTTTGTTCATCATTACCATCCCTCCCACCTCTATTCCCCCACCTGATTCCTTTGCTCATCACCCACAGACTATCCACCCGGGTTTCTTTTCCCTTAGCCTACACTTCCTATCTCCTCACCTGGTTCTACTTATCACCTTCCGGCCTCTGTCTCACTCCTCCTTACCACCTCTTTATACTGGCTATCTTTCCTCTACACTCTGTCCTGATACAGGGTCCCAACCTGAAATGTTGACCAGCCCTTTGCTTCCACAGATGCTGCTTGACTGGCTGAGTTCCTGCTGCAGTGGGTTTTTTTTGCTCCAGATTCCTACATCAGTCTCTTATGTCTCTAATATCTGGTAGGTGCCAATGCTAAGACCAGAAGGGGTGGGGGAGGGCAGGGTATTGCCTTGAAGTCTTGTGCTTGTCTGTTTGACAAAACAGAATATTCCTTAAGATGCGGCCATCCTCCAAATATTTTGTCAAGCGTGTGGAATTTGCACATTGTCCTGCATGAGTGTTCTGGTTTCCCCCAACATCACCAAGATATGGTGGCTGTTGGGTTAATTGGCTGCTATAAATTATATCTGACCACTGGGAAAATACGAAGGTTTGTATTTTTAAAAAAAATAGAAACATGAATGGAATACCAAAACATTGTCATGTTTCATGTCAGTAGAATTAACTATCTGAGGAAAACAAGGAATTTTCCAATATAGTCTTATGTGTTTCAATAAAATGTACATAATCTGTTTTTTGGCTTCTCAATACTAATATGCTCTTGCCCAATAATATCTAGAATTGTTGAGAAAATCTGAGTTTTTGTTAATATCTTACCCATCTTACTAGTGCATTGGTCCAGTAAATTAGCTTTATAGATTTCAGTCACTGTGGGTTTAAAATTATAAAATGAGTGAAGAAGAAAATGTGACCATAAACTGCCAGTGCCATAATCCAGGTGGCAAAATGACCCTTTGAAAATGTTACCTACCATTCATGCTCCGTCTGGCATAGACACGATTCCATTGCATGGTCAAGTCTTGTTATCATCAGGGCAACTAGGAATAGTTATTAAAAACTGCCCTACCAGTGTTATCGACTTTATTAAAGGGCAATTAATAAAATAAAAAGGGTCCTGACCCGAAATGTGGACTGTCCATTTCTCTCCACAGATGCTGCCTAACCTGCTGAGTTGCTCCAGCTTCTTGCATTTTGCTCCAGCTTCCAGCATCTGCAGTCTCTTGTGTCTGAATAATCCATTAGTCTGGCACTACTAAAGTCCCAAGGTGTTTTCAGAACTTTACTGTATCTTGACTTTGCTGCTTGATGTGTTGATCCATGTCAATAGTGCCCAGTTACCACTTAAACAATACTACTAATGGCAATTTTTCAATGTTGCATAAGCTTTTGATTGCCTTGCAACTTTGTAAAACTAATGCTGCTTTTTTTTCCCCCAAGGTAAGTGGTCAAAATCTGTCTAATTTTAACTGGGTTTTATAGCTAGACATTTGTAACAGGAATTGATTTCACCTGGAATTTTGTCACTTGTAAATTTCTCTGCTATAAGCTGTGTCCTTTGAATGAAACTTTTCATTGCTGGCTCATCCACATGTTCTGTCAGTGAGGGTGACCTAATGATCAATAGTCATACTATTCTCATTCATAACTGGCTTGACAGGAGACAATGGAGTTGGTATTTCCCATGGCTGGGGTGTCTAAAGCCAAGGGTCTTTATCTCAAAGTAAAGAACGGTCAATCAGGACGGAGATGAGATGAAATTTCTTCACCAAGAAGGCAGCAACTGCTCAGAATTCTCTACCCAAGAGGACTGTGGAGACTGGGTCTCTGAGTATATTCAAAATGGAGATTGATGGGTTTTTAATTAGTAAGGGAATCAGTGGATATACAGTTAGTTTAGGGAAAAGGCACAAAGATGAAAGGTCTGCCATGGTCTTATTGACTGGCCAGGTTTGGTCAGGAAGGAGAGCGCAGTGTTGAATGGCATATTGTGTTTCCATTTCTTTTGTCCTTGTATGTCAACCTGTTACAATCATAAAGATTTTTATAATTAATGTTTGAATACTTTGGGGAAAAATGAAAGAAAAATCCTAAAGGCTTAGATTATTCATTGGCAGAAATTTGGAAAAATAAAGATATTCCTATTAACATTGGGGGGGGGGGGGAAGAAATGAACTTGGTTTTAGAAAAAAAATGGTAAAAACTGAACTAGGCCACAAATAATGCAGAGTTGTCACTTGTGTAGTTTTAATAAAATTGCCTTTTGGATTTTATTACACCTTCACAGTTAATCTTGCATAATTTAAAAACCTAAACTGTGGTTCTAGAGAGCGCTCCACTGTCAATTATGAAGTAATTAATATGAAAACGTATGAGAAAGGATAAGCACTTGTATTTGTTAGGGCACTGGTGCAATTGAGGTTGCACTGAATCAAGCAGATGGGCTCTCACAAAAAAATGCAGCAAAATTCTACCACATACACTCAAATTTTAAAACCAGTATTTGCCAGAAGTTTTTTTAAAATAACTTGCACAGCCTGTTAAGAAAAATAGCCATTCTCATTGGAAGCCCAGAGGCAATCCACCTGCAAGTGTATTTTTATATTCTACAATAACAAAAACAGGAGAAATCATTTAAGGATGTCCTTCCACCTCTGGACAAATTGCCCGAAGAAGTTCAGAACCAATTTCAGAAATGATGTGATGTGTCTGTGTACTCATTCTGGAAGTTGCATGCTGTTCTGTGACTCAAAACCTACTTCTCCTGATTTTAAAAGAATACACACATGGAACCCTGCCATTTATTCAACATGATGATGAAGATTGGCCACAATTCTGCTTTTAAGGAGTTGGTGGATTTTCTCATTTTATGATGCAGCATTATTCATAGGTTCCCTTTATCTCCCTTCTGCCTATTTTGCAATCTGTCAACAAATGGGTTTTGCACTGAAAATTGATCCCAATGTCTCATTGATCATCTTTTCTAAAGCTATGAGCCTTTTGGTTGAAAATTGGGGACCATTCACAAAATATCTGTCATATGCCTTTGAGTGAAATATTTCAGACTGAACACCTTGATCAGTCTTGATGATAAGATTTTGACAGCTTGAATTTGTGACTGAGAAGGTAATCTAGAAAGTGAAGTAGTCATTGTCCAACAGGATTATGCCATACTTGGTTTCAGAATTAAAGTTATGCTTCAATAAAAATCCGGCCAAGACATTAGCAGTTGTGAGCCTGAAACCTGTGTTCTGTTTGCAGGGGTCTGAAGCAACTTTAAGTCTTTCTTGTGTTCAGTATTTACTAAGTAGCAAGCAGCAGCTGTGTGCTTGTATGAGACACTTGTAATGTTGGGGTGAAGAATCACTTGGGTTAACGTGCATGTTATTGACCTTCAACGTAAATAGTAACTTTCCCAAAGCTTTGTGATTATAGTTCGCTATTTTGCAAGGTTAGAAGACCAAGAGATGATGCACAATTAGCTTATGGAGATCTTTTTCACTCCAGCCCCTGCGAATCTGTGTGTTGTAGCTCCAGCATATTCAGTGTTCATGCTGGCCAGAATTAGCGACTGTCTTTTTTTCATTTGGAGTTGGCATTGCGTAGTGTCTATCTGACTCTGAAGCATTCTTCCTGATTTTTGTGTTGTCAGAAAATGTCAGGAAAAGAGCATCAATATCTGCAGACTTGTTTCAAAGTGCTGGGCATAATTTTATAAAAATGGACTTTCTGAATCTTAAATATAAATGTGCATATTTGTGTCCATGTATATTTTTATCATTGTTTTTATGAAAAAAGTGCCAGGGCACACACAATAAATTAAGTTTAATGTTAATATGGCTTTGTCTTTATTATTGATTTTAATTTAGTTGTGCTATCAAGTAAACTACCTGATTTTGCCAAACATTAATTAAAATGGATGAAACATCCCTGATCTAAACTGAAAACTTGACTGACCTCCGCATGTTTTTTTTAATGTTGTGTGACTACACCTACTCTGGAATTGACGTGTTCCCCAAATGTGATCCATTTCAAATTGGAGATCAGTGTGAATGTTGTTCATGCTGGAATTATTCATTTAGTCAGTCATCATGAATAAATATTTTGCTGTCAGAAAAATTTGGAGGAAATATATTACTGATCTATTTATATTGAACTAATGATGTAGCCTGTCTGCCTTTTCAGACAACAGACACTTGTTGATTCTGCCTTGATTTACTTTCAGTTACATTAGGAGTACTGTTGAGTTGTGCAGTTAGTAAGTAATTGAACTGGCAGCCAGAGTTCTAGACCATTGATTCAGAAGGGCACGTTAACTGGTAGCTGGGGAATTTAAATTCATATAATTAAATAACTCATGGTAACTCTTTCTGAAACTAGCTATCAGATGTTTGTTAAAAATCCCTCCAGTTTACTTAGTTCTTTAGGGCTTGCTTCCACGGTTTTCCCTATATGTGACTCCAGATCCACCAATGTGGTTGACTATTAATTGTCTCCTTGGCAATAATGGTGAGTAATTGCTGGCATAGCCAGAAATGCTAGCAATTAAACATTAACAAAACAGTTTTAAACATTTCTGCAACACAACCCACAATGTATTTCCATGTACTTAAATATTTGGTGATTATTGCAATCAGTAATCCAAGTTAACTAAGAGAGACAAGAGCCACCTGTCACTCACCTGCCTCTGTCTTCCAAGGCTACAGTTGATTCACATATTACATGGTGTGGAGAGATCCTTGGAGTGGGTTGCACTTATAGGAAGCACAGAGCACTACTCCAGTGCTCCCCCTCCCACATCTGTCCATCATTCTTCACCCCTCCTCAGTCCACCCATCACCTACTGGCCTCTGTCTCATCCCTCCCCCTCTGCTCTTTATACCGGCTGTCTCCAATCTCAGTCCTGATGCAGGTCTAGACCTGAACCACCGAAAATTCCTCCATCCCGCTGCTTGACCTGCTGTTCCTCCAGCAGATTGTTTCTTGATCCAAATTAACTTGTTTATTTTTATTCTGTGGGCTGCCATTTATAAGGATGTGTATTCATTTTTTATTTTGTTTTCCTCTTGTTCCAGGTATACATCTACACTTGTTAATTAGCCTTTTATGACTGCATTATTTTATTTTATTCAATCCCTGTACATCATTTCCTAGGTATTTGCTTGACGTGGCCTATTGAATTTTCTAGTACTGAACTCAAAAGTTTCGATTAAAAATGCATTTAACATGTTCCTCTAAATGCATAAAAATATTCACTCATTAGAGTAGTGCTCTGTGCTTCCAATAAGTGCAACTCACTCCAAGGATCCCTCCTGTACCATGTAATAGGCACCAAGCTGTGAGTCAACTGTAGCCTTCATACATGAATGTGTCAGGTGGGTGTGGAATTGCACTCTTCATTAATGTGGAAAAAGTGTATTGAGGTCTGTGATATTTATATTTGATTATCCTGATCCTTGAATTCAGTTTCTTTTATAGATCATTAAAGGTGTGTTACTAATACTGGTCAAAGTAACTAAAAATTTCCAGGGATGGGGATTCAGACTTTGATCATCTACAATTGTCATGGATTAAGTTTTGATGCACTTGATTTTCTGAGGGTTTTGTTTTCCCATCTTTTCTTATAAGAGAAAATTGGGCAATCAAGAATACAAAGATCAAGAAGAATTTGCAGCAGATGTGAGATTAATGTTTTCAAACTGTTACAAGTATAACCCACCAGACCATGAAGTAGTAGCTATGGGCCGAAAACTTCAGGTGAGAGTATAGTGCATCTATGCACACAATTTAGTTACAATCTGTAATCTGGGTTGGTCCCACAGCCTTGCTATTGTTATAACATTATATAGATGAGGGTGCGTAATCTGATCCTAACTCTTTAATCCTACTACTATGCTTACTCATTTGGTCTCATCCCATCTGAGATATTTCCTTTCTTCACATACTTCCCTCACCTTCTCTGCTACTGAAAGCTAACTTTTTTTTTGTTAATTTTTTTTTATTTACAGCGTGGTAACAGGCCCTTCCGGCCCAACGAGTCCGCGCCGCCCATTTTAAACCCAAATTAACCTACCTGTACGTCTTTTTGCAATGTAGGAGGAAACTGGAGCACCCGGAGGAAACCCACGCAGACATGGGAGAACGTACAAACTCCTTACAGACAGCGACAGGAATCGAACCCCGTTCGCTGGCGCTGTAATAACATCGCGCTAACTGCTACGCTACCGTGCTGCCCATCTTTCTCTCCTAGTTCTGATGAAGCATCCAGAACCTGAAATATCAATTCTTTCCAGAGATGCTGCCTGACCTGCTGAGTGTTTCCAGCATTTTCTGTTTTTATTTCAGATTTCCAAGCTTTTTTTAAATTTTCATTAGCTATAATCTACAGAAGAATGGGTCACAATATTTTTGTCAAAATAAGTTAAACACCCATCATCTTACTATCTCACTCAAGAAATGTGTTAGAAAACTGATTTGCAGCTGCCACTGTGTGTGAAGGGAATTGAGAGTCCCTTCAATAGTCCCAATAGAACTGTTTTCGTCCGTATAATTGACACGCTGCTTGACGCAATCCCCTATTTTGAGCTTTTGTTTTGACCATCAGATACATTGGTCTTTAATACTGGCACCACAAAATTGAAATACTTGCAGACCATACCTGGGTTATGAACACCAGACGTCTGGACACCCCTACGTATGTACAAGATCCCATAACATTATTAAATTCAGAAGTCTGAAGTACATGCATGCGCTCATTCCTACGACCAGTGGAACTAGTTTCCTCTCTCTCTGTCTGGCTCACTTGCTCTCTACTTTTTTTAATAATTGTTCTTTCTTATCAGTCTCATGCATTTGATGTAATTCATTACAATACTGTGGAGGTATGGTTACCATGTTTGATTTTTGTGTATTTTCCAACTTGTAGACATCTGCAGAAATGGAACCTGTTCATTACCCAGGGACAGCCTGTCTTTGCAAAGTTTAGTGTTTATCTCAGTTTTGGAAATCAACCTCCTCATGAGAAACAGTTCCTTTCCTGTGTAATCTTGCTTTGTTCAAGGTCTATCACTTTTATTAAAAATATAAAATCCATTTCCCCCCGGTACCCATTTCCAGCTCTTCCTGTACTACAGAAGGGGTGAATTTTAACTCCTACACAGATACTTATGGGTTTTCTTGCAATCTTCTACCTCCCTGCCTGGTAACACGTTCATTCAGTATGTGTGGGCATACATGACATACACGTTAGTCAGTCTACCTGGTCTCTTGATTCACCTTCCCCCGGGAAGGCATCACGTGGGATCGGCAGTCTTTCCTCAAATTGATAATCAAGTTGCAGGAGACAAGACGCATTTTACTCCATTCAGTCTTGTACACCGACAGATGCACATGCACCATTTTCCATTTTCTCTCCTCACTGCAACACCATCTGCACTCAACTCCACCACTCCTGTTATTTGAAAGTAAATTCAGGGTTGGAAGGGAAGGTATGGAACAACAGCTGCCTCTTGCCCTCCCTCTGAACAGAACCAAACTGATGGTGATTAATTAATTTTCTTTGGGGGTTGGGGGGGGAATGGGGTGGGAAGAGACACCTCATTAAAGCTTTCTGAACTGAGAAAGTGAGAACGCGACAGAAGTAAAGATTTATATTGCACCTGCTCCCTTTAGGTAAGTACAATGGTTGTCTGATGTAACCACCTCCACCATGTACAGAGCCCAATCTGCATCCTGAATTTGATCTGAAATGCGCAGCCACACATTTAATGTTAATGTCAAGAACAATGTATTTTTCATGTGCAAGTGAATTGTGGTCAACTGTTGCATCAAAGCTGCACCAGCTTGAATCTGAAGCTTTCATTCTAATTGTTACGATATATTCAGAGTGCCTGTGAATATACATGGTTATACATATATATGTACATATAGTTGCTTTATACCACAAAATGTCTTTTAATTTAATGGAGATTTATGTATTTGAGAACACCAGTTTGGTGAAAGGATAGAGTCCTAAGTGATAATTTCATCACTAGTGTTACTTTCAATTTGTTGGGGCTAAGTAGATAAACTGCCATTCAGAATTTCATTGCTTAACCTCTCTTACTGTCTTCTCGCACTCTCTCTCTCATACATGCATTCATTCTTACTCTTACACAGGATGTTTTTGAGATGCTTTTTGCAAAAATATGTGAGGATCCTGTAAAAAGTGCAGTTTTGGTGCAATCTACAACTCATATCACTGAATCATCAAGTGAAAACAGTGGTGAGAGCTCCTCTGCTGAAAGTAGCTCTGAAAGCTCAGGAAAAGAGCAGAAGAAACGTCTTGCTCAGCTTGAGGATCAGGTAAGGAAAGAAGTGCTTTGGATATTGTTAAATGGATTTCATTAAAGATTTGTCTCATCTTCATGCCATTTATCTCAACTCATTCTTTCCCCATTTACAGACTGTTGTATTAAGTGGATAAGAAAGGTTTAGAGGGATATGGGCCAAATGCAGGCAAACAGGACTAGCTCAGATAAGCAACTTGGTCGGCATAGACGAGTTAGGCTAAGGGCTTTGTTCAGTACTGTATTACTCTGACTCTTTATCAGGGTTGGGGAATTGAGAACTAAAGGGCATAGGTTAAGGGGAAAGATTTAATAGGAACCAAAGGGGCAACTTTTTCACCCAGAACGTGGTTCATAAATGGAATGAGCTGCCAGAGAAAGCAGTTGAAGCAGGTACATCAATATAATTTAAAGGACTCTTGGACAGGTTCATGGATAGGAAAGGTTTAGAGGGATGTGGGCAAATGTGACTAGATTAGATTAGCATCTTGGTTGGTATGGACCAGTTGGGCTGAAGGATCTGTCTCCATGCTGTATGACTCTGACTCTATGATGATCGTGTATTTATGAGCTATGCAGTACTCCACCTTAATGGATTTGAGACTTGGTACACACTCTTGAAATTTGTTAATGCTTCATATTTTGTCAGCTAAGAGCATTCCTTTAGTTGTTTTACTTCTCTTTTTCTCCAAAGAATATCAGCACTTTCTAATATATCATTAGATGAAGCTCTAGTTCCTAAGTTCTGTCACTATCTTTCAACATTTTTTTATTTGACTTCTCAAATCTATGTCCTGTCTCTAAAATTGGGAAATTTAGATTATCAGATTCCACTTCCCACCTTCAGTCCACCTACCCAGTTAGCCCATTGTTTGTTGATGAAAAACGTTTCATTGCATCACTTGTTTTATCACTTCTTTCAAAACAGCAGAGGTGTGATTGTGGATGTGTGAAATTACAAGGATCTTAAGGCAGGAGGTCTCAAAACAGCTGGGGTCCCATTGAATATATCAGCAATGAATTTGTACAAGTTTTTCAGTTTTTATTTTTACATACAATACTCGTGTCCAAAATAGCAAAGTAGCCAGCCTGTTTTCAGTATATGGCAAAAGACACAGTTAATTATCTGGCAAATCTGAGCAAGAACTGAACAACATGTGATCAAAACTGTCTGCCCGATTTAGCTCTCCATGTTTTTGTTCCAATAAATACTACGTGGCAGTGCTATTAATCTTATGATTATTTTAATACTGTATTTCTTGTAATATTTATCTTTTGGGTATTATAGGACTTGATTAATAGCATTCTGCCTCCTGATGAAACAAATGGCAGCTTTAAGATTTTGATAGAGATGTTATCAAGGAAATTTAAGACACCAGTGCACCTCAGCCACTAATTCTTTATTACAATAAAGTAAATGGGGGTCGGATGAAGATGGAGGGAAAAAATGAATCTATTTTAGCAATTTTGCTCTCTTTACAAATATAGATATATAATATCATTGTTAAAAATAATATGCAATCCAAAATTCATAACTAGATTTGTTTTCATCCCTAGGTATTTGGGTACAGATTGCCCTGAATCTGCACTATAATTCTTCTTCTGCACACCTATTTTTTTTAAATGAAACTTTTCTGTCCATTCTGACTACTTAATCTAATTTGGCAGGGCAAAGGAACCAAGATAAAGTATTAGAGAGTAGGTGCAGAGGGCTGGAGAGTGATCAGCGTAAGAATTAAGTGAAGTTAGAAAAGCAAGAAATCGGATTGGGTGGTGTGGATTTTGAGAAATGCAGATGAACTGAGATGGATTTAATGTACCTTTTGGTATCGTGCATGAAAACTATGATTAATGAACTGCAGACGTAAACAGCCACACGAGATACATTTAGTGTAATAATGGAGACTTGGTTCAAACGGAAGGAAAAAAGATATGTAATAATTCTGTTTACAATGTATTGAAGTAAGGTAGTAACAAAAGTGGATAGCAGCACTAATTAAAATTTCTGGTACATCATTGGGAGGAGATGTATCAAAAGAACTGTAAGGACTGGTTGCACTCAAGGTAGAGGTGTCACCAGGTCTGGATTGGGTTGATCCTGGGTTCCTGAAGTAAGAATAGAAATGATGCATATTCTAGTTTCAGTCTTCCAAAGCCACCTCAGGTTGATGCCAAAAGATTGGAAGATCGTGTGCACCGCAATGGAATTTGAGGCATCTTAGGCATGTCAAAGTTATGGAGGGTGCAGTGAGGATTTATTAGTACATGCACCTGTGAAAAATGCATTAGTTATGTGGAGACACTAAGGAAAGGTAACACAAAGAGTAGTTAAAAATAAAGCTACAGCTTTTGTAACCCCTCCTGTGAAATATGAAACTGCCTTATCAAGAGTCAGCTTGATGTCCATCAATATATGATTAATTCTATTATTTCTGCCAGTTGAAAGCAGTACATGAGCAGCTTGCGGCATTAACACGGATTCCACTCTCTAAGCTGAAGAAAAGAAACAGAACTAGAAAGGAAAAGAAGAAGAAAGATAAAAAGAAATCAAAGAATTTTGAACAGAAGAAAATGCAATCCAAGCAATCGCTGAAAAAGAAATCCAAAAAAGGTTCTTTGGAAATCAGGTACAATCAGATTTTGATACACGTTTCCACCTTGTGTTACACTGCTTGCACTGATCCATTCCAGGGAAATGGTGCCACTTAATACAGGATGGGGAAGAGGTCGACGCAAGGAGGTTAGGAAACCTAGGAAAGAATGTTTAGGCAGTGATATACCTTGCCTTTTAAATATAGTGGCAATGTTTGTTCATAAGCACAACCCTTTTTTTAAAAAAAAGCACTGAATGTATATCCATGCCCCAATCAAATTTGACCAACTGTTTAAAAAAAACATGAAACATAGTTACTGCAAATGTGAAGATAGAAACAAAAAATGTTGGAAATACTCACCAGGTCAGGCAGCATCTGAGGAAAGAGAAACAGCATTAATGCTTCAGGTCAAAAACAGTTTGTCAGAACTAGGAAAGAGGGAAAACAAGTTGTTTTCTTTTTGTTGCAGAGACAGTGGGGCAAAGGGAAATGTCTAAAGTGAGACCTGGATTGCTGTAGGGGTAAGTTGTGGAGGTCATTCAGTTGATGGGTAATAGGGGCAGTTAGAGAAGAAATGGAGCAAAAGCAATGCAATGAGGACAATTAGAGTGAGAATACAGACAAAGAAACATGAAAAGTTTCAAAATGCAGGATTGTAGGATGTGTCCAGTCAGCCAGGCAGTGCTGCTAGTGGTGAGAGAAATATCATGGTTTGATGACTTGTAGCTGAAATGGATATTTCTGAGATGGAGAAAGCCATTACCTGAACTTGTAGAATTCGATATTGAGTCCCCATTATCCATCAACGGGATTACACCCCCCCCCCCCCCGACAATTCTACCCCCTACCCCCCCCCCCCCCACTGCACACTGGCCTTGGCCTCTGAGATGTTCCCTTCATCCCTATATATCACCCTCCCACTTCTTCAATCTAAAACTAACTCATTTTCTCTCCCTTCCCAGTCCCTTCTCAGTGCTGATGAAGGTTGTTTGACCTGAAATGTTCACTCTGTTTGTCTTGACAAACTTGTTGCCTGGTCAGTTCTGAATTTTATGGGTAACACCCATGTGATATTTGAATAAACAGTGATTGTAATTTGCTTAGTTAAAATTTCATAGTTAATTATTGCTGAATTGATATTTGTTGATTAAGAAATTCCCAAGAAGTCATGAAAACTGGTGAGAGTAAGGAAGTTCTTGCAAAATAATATACAAAATTTATCTCCTACCCAATATCTTTTAAATGGATTTATTTGTCATTAATTTTTATTCATGTTTATGGAACCTTCCTAGGGACAAGTAACTTGTCATGTTTGCCTATTTCAGTGATTTTTTTTCCAAAAAAAAATTGGATTGTGAAGAATTTTGTTATGTCTTTTGTGATGCAATTAATGCCGTATCAATGAAAATTCTTTAGTTAGGGATTAAAGCTATTTTAAAAACAGATGAATTAAATCTCATTTCAAAGTGCTGAAATTAACCAGATATTCTATGTGATTTCATCAGTTTTTATTTCATAGTGCAAAGATTAGTTTCAACTTGAAAAATTTTAAACTTTTTAATTCTTTTTAGTGATTAAGAAAATAACCTATGATGCATTTACCACAGAGAGAATGATTATGTAATACTCTGCTCTATCTATTGTAATATGAATTGCTATTGAAAAACCTTGGCTAAAATGGAAAGCCAGATGCTGCAACAAGTAAGACAATTTACCTCCTAACCATAAAGAGCACTGTCATGAGTTTTAAAATAAGAATACTTAACATGACAAATACTCTGTCAAATGCTAAATAAAGCACTCAATTTAGAAACATGATTATAAGGAGCTGAGTGCTCTTATCTTAAATGTGATTCCAATAGGTTTTGAAAAATGAACGGTATCAAGATGTAGTCTGACATTCCCTGCAATGACAGGTTATTTTGTGAGTTTATTGCTGCAACCAATGTACCGGAGTGTAAAAAGTGGTAACCATTAAGCCTATTCTGGTTGAGGTGGCAGAAAAAGTTTTGCATATGTCCATTTGTACATTTTTAATAATGCACTGTGAAAATTCAGGAGTTGGGCTACAAAATTTAGACATAACACACCTTTTTTTTCAAACATTTAAATATGGGAAAAGTAAAATATGTGAACCTTAGTCCTCATGCCTTGTAATTCAAATTGTAAATATTTTGGCACATCTATTGGGAGCTCTGCTGTACCATTTATGAAGGCCAGTGCTTCTTTGCTGCTTGTACTTCACACCCAACTCTGATCTTAAAATATCAAAAATAATGCCAGTCTCTGCTTGTTACTTTCCAACTTTTTCTTTCCTTACCTTTGTCCCTTTTTCTCTCAATCCATTTTCATTTTCCTTCCTCCTCTTTATTCCATTTTTTGTCTAGATTATATTTATCTTTAATTCATTAGATTTAATATGCAACTGTTTGCTCTCTTTTCCTCTTTTTTTTGTCACAAAGATAAGCCACTGGACAGGAAATATATGAAGTCCCAGGTGTGACATTAGCATTGCTGCTCCAGTAACTGTTAAAACAGATTAAAAGAAAAAGAACAAAGATCTGAATTGTAATGCTCTAATTTCATAGTTCTGGTTGCTGAGATTTTTCTTGAAGTCTATTGGCAATTTTGTGTAAATTACATTGTTTTCAATTACAGAATGTAACGTTCATCATCTTGAGCACTTACAAGATGGTTGTAGCTTTGTGGTACTCTAAGTGATGACCAAAAGACATTCGATTATCCTTAAGATATGAAGCATCCAGAAGATTAAGATGCATGAGATCCACAGTGACTTGGTTTGGACTTGGCTTGTCCATAGAAGATGGAGGGTAGTGGTGGAAGGGTGTTGTTATGACTGGAGGTCTGTGATCAGTGGTGTTCAACAGGGATCAGTGCTGGGACCTCTGTTGTCTCATATATATATATATATATATATATATATATATATATATATATATATATATATATATATATATATGTGTGTGTGTGTGTACTTGGATGAAAATGTAGATGGATGGGTTAATAAGTTTGCAGATGACACAAAGATTGGTGGACTTGTGTACAGTGTAGAGGGCTGTCAAAAGACAGCAGAATATAGATCTGTTACAGAAATGGGCAGAGAAATGCCAGATTGAGTTTAATCCAAGCAAGTGATAGGTCTTGCACTTTGGGAGGTCCAATGAGAGGGGAAAGTATACGGTTAATGGCAGGACACTTAACAGCATTGATTTACACAGGGATCTTGAGGTCAAAGTCCATAGCTCCCTGAAAATGGCCACACAAGTAAATTGGGTGGTAAAGAAGGTGTACAGCATGCTTGCCTTCATTGGTCAGGGCATTGAGTACAAGAGTAAGGAATTCATGTTGCAATTATATAGAACTTTTGGTTAGGCCACACTTGGAGTATTGTGTGCAATTCTGGTCGTCTCATTACAGTAAGAATGTGGAGGCTTTGGAAAGGGTGCTGAAGAGGTTTACCAGGATGCTGTCTGGATTAGAGGGTATGAGCTATGAAGAAATGTTGGACAAATGTGGGTTTTCTATGGAAATGTCAAGTACTAGAGGACATGTATTTAAGGTGAGAGGAGAAAGTTTAAAGATGTGCAGGGCAAGTTTTTTTTTACAGAGTGGTAGGTGACTTGAGCGGGCTGCCAGACGTATGGTGGAAGCAGATACGATAGTGGTGTTTAAGAGGCTGTTAGACACATGAATATGCAAGGAATGAAGGGATATGGATCATGCAGAGAAGATTTAGTTGAATTTGGTATGATGTTCAATGCAGATATTGTAGGCTGAAGGGTCTGTTTCTGTGCTGTACTGTTCTATGTTAAGCATTCTTTTTGAGGTGGTGTATTTACCGAATTTTAATATCCCATTTACAACAAGTCATTAAATATTTCTAGTACAAATGTTATTGAGCAGGACTGTTTAAATACTACTACCATTGCTAATGAATGTACTTAATTATACAGGCACTCAAAGAAAAAGAAGCAGAAAGCTCCTGTTTTGTGTGATTCAGAAGAAGAGGATAATGCTAAGCCAATGACTTATGATGAAAAGAGGCAATTGAGTCTTGACATAAATAAGCTTCCGGGTGACAAACTGGGTCGTGTCGTCCACATAATACAGTCAAAGGAGCCATCCTTGAGAGACTCTAATCCAGATGAGATAGAAATTGACTTTGAAACTTTAAAACCTTCGACACTTAAAGAACTGGAAAGATATGTCATGGCATGCCTAAGAAAGAAACAAAAAAAACTTGGTTGTGAGTATAAAATTCCCTCGCATGTATTTTTTTTGTATTTAGCATGGTGGATAGTTTATTTTCCTTTTTTTGATGGTGTCACGTTGTGTAGCTAAGAAAGCTCCAGGAAGATCTAAGGAAGAAATTCAAGGAAGATCTAAGGAAGAAATTCAATTGGAGAAAAAACAAGAGCTGGAAAAAAGATTACAGGATGTGAGTGGACATCTGAATTCTGGAAAGAAACAAGCAAAAACATGTATGTACTTGGTATGCTCATGCAATAATAATGTGCTGTTCAGCCTTTTTGTCTTTTGGATTCAGTATGCTTTAACTGTTTTTAACAGCTCAGAAGAATGATCCTGCAGAAGGAATGAGTGGATTTTCCAGATTAAGCGAGAGCAGCAGTTCCTCAGACTCTGAAAGTGACAGCAGCAGTAGTGACTCTAGTTCCTCACTTAGCAGTGATTCTGAACCAGGTTAGATGTCAACCTCCATATGTAAATGAATGCAGCCAGATGTTTAATCTCTCCAATACCACTGTCTCCCACCTCTGTAGCTCAAAATGACTCTTATTGCAGTATTTATCATTGGAGTCATTACAGAAAACTGAGATGGTTAACTACAGTTGCTTGACACAATATTGGAGGCTGGAAGTAATCTCCATAATGAGTGGAATAAATCTTGTGCACATCAATATATTACTTGCATTGGAGTGTCTTTCATTCAGACATGGGGAGAAAAAGCCCATTGAATCTCCATTTAAAACTCATCTTTTTTTTAAATCTGATGTATTGGCCATTTAAGGTGTCAGCCTTTTCACCCAGAAAGGGAATATTGAACAATATAGTATACATTGTAAATATAGAAAACAAATTTATGTGTAAAGAAAACTACAAATTCTGAAAATACATAACAAGCCAGCATCCCTAAAGAGAAAAGACAGGTTATACTTAAAATCTTCACCTGTCATATGAAGTCATGTATTACTCGGACTTTGTCATCTCTCTTCACAAGTCCTGGGTGACTAGCTTTGTACTTTCAGCATTTTTTTTTTGCCTATTCCCTTCTTACTACCCAAACAATCAGCATTGAGTAAAACTTTAAGCCTAAATGCTTCTGACTTGCTAAATGACTAACTGGAGTTCACCATTAACATTTTTGTAATCTTCTATGTTCAACATATTATTTTTGTAATTTGTGACTTTTGAAGCAAAGTGCTTAGTATGGTGTGAAAGGACACTTAACCATGTATGTAGAAATTGTGACAAGTCATTTGAAAGTGATATTTTATGATTTGCTGTCAGTGGTGCAGCTTCACCAGAATGTTGCCCCACTAGTGCAACCTTTTTGAATGGCTGACGTTGTTTGTAGTTGATACAATGCTAGGTATAAACAAATAGTTTGCAGTTGTCCACCAGAAAATTGAAGAGCTGATCTTCATGTACAGTGGTAATCTAACAAATAGTTTAGGCAGCACTTTGTGATAGGGAGATAATTTAAATGACATTTGTAATATTTCATTTGAATATGATTAGTGTATCGTCTGTTTAATTGAGAAAAAAGACTATACAAGAGAGTGTATTTGTTTTTCATGTTTAGCCTGGCGCAAATATTAACAATTATCTCTTATAACAGATTGAGTTTCTTGTAGATGGTGAACTGTGCTGTAGTTTCCTTACTCATACCTGCTCTGCAATATGGGTAGATAATCACCTTCATAATAGGATGGGTTTGTCATTCAATATTATGATACTAACATATCAGTGCTATAAATTACTGTAGTATTTAGCAAGTATTGTTTTCTCCAGTTTGAAGTCTCTGCTGTTTGATTTTTTTTTCCATTTGTTTTGGCCTCTGCTGGGGTCATTTGACTGATTCTTTTTTTTTGCATTCTGTAGTCAAATCTTCAAGAAGCTTGCTCTGTCAAAATGAGCTTGTTATAACTTGAATATGTTAATTGTAGTTGTAATTGTTGCATTTATATGGGGATTGAAATTAAAATCAGTGATCTAAGTCTTGCTAAATGAGAAATTAAGCACTGATTGAAATGCTCCTTTTATTTTATCCTGTTTTCAGACTCTTTGGGGATTTTGCAAAATAAATTAGGAACTTCATCATAGAAATGGAACCATTTAACCCATTGGACAAACTTGTGTTGTACAGATGTATATGTTACAGTGGTAAATTTTGAAAGCTTTAATTTTTCTAAAATGTGTCTAATGAAAGTACAATTTAGTGTGCAGGATTTTGTTTTTTCATTCAGTGTTTATGCTTTATTTGATGGCTCATGCAATAAATGTATTTAAATCATTTATCTTGTATTAGATTTGATGTAAATTTCAAAATCATTGAGGGGGAAAATGGTCACTCATGACATACATGATATCACATAGTGTAAATATAATTAGCTTCATATATTCCTGTTCGATTTAAAGCAGAGCAGAAGAAACCTTAATTGTGTTTTGTTAGTTTTTATTCTGCTTCCTTTTAATTGAAGGAAATAAAAGGGAAGATGTGGATTTGCAAGCATTTATATATGCAAGTTAAGCACTCACCCTTCAGTGAAGAGGTAAGTGTTCCAGTGATCTTACCAATTACTTCCATAATGTGTTAAATTAAATAGATGCACTTTTAATTGTAGTGCAACAGTGAATTGATCATCTCTACTTGTAAAATACAAGGACAGCTGCTAGCTGCCCTTCCCCTCCTTTCTGCTCCTCTTATTGAACAGACCGAATTAAAAGAAGGAAAGCTTCAGCTTGTGTACTGAGAAATTATTTATTCCTCTGGTGTTCTGTCTCTCTCACCCTCTTGCTCTCACCACATTTGCATGTATATTTAAAGCAAACAGAGCAAAGATTTCACTTCAAAGTATTTGAAATTTGTTACCCTCTTTTTCCAAATTATTTGAAGGAAGACTACTGAGAATAGAATTCCAAGATCCAGAGGAAAATATTCCTATATAAAGCCGATCTGTACTGAGTCATCTGGGAAATTAAACATAGTATATAATCCAAATTCACTTTTGCTGTCACAATTCTTTGCAAAAATGTCAAGACAATATGATTTTGGAAGAGTTTGGGGATTTGCATAAAAATGGTTAGTTATTAAATGAAAACATGACAATTCAATGGAGAAATATAATTGTACTATTCTGCATTGTTTCTAATTTGGCATTAGAAATTTCAGTTACTGAGAAGATGTTCAAAACATTTTTCTGCAGTTTGGTTGAATCCAGAGATCAGGATGCAAATGATGATAAACGACACCTATTGTTTTACTGGAGGCTTTCCATAATCCAGCTTCTGATCTAGCGCAGAGGCATCTCAACTCCTGTAAAGATTTTTAAAAAAGAGTAAAAGATCTTCAACCATTTAGACTGCAGAATTTTAACAGAGTGGTACTAAGTTATAAAATGGTACTTCAAAATATAAAGCATAAATTACATGCAAATCAAATCACAAAGGAAAATAAAAATTGGAATGGATGGGATTAAGAAAAAAGGTTGAAAGACTAAGGCAAATACATTTCCATCTGGAGGAATGAGATTCCACAGATGTAAAATTAAATTTTCAAAACCAAAGAGGCGGTTTTGCAGTAATTCGCAGTAATAAAACCTTTAAAAATTCATATATTCCTGATTGCAGCAGCCCTAACTTTTTCTTGCATCTTTTGTGGAGAGCTGGTGGTCAAGTATTTCAACTTGACACCATTGCATTGGACTGTGATAGCACATCTGATGGTGGTATCCATGTTTAACTTGCTAGAAATTGCTCTTCAATTCACTCCATTATAATTTGCTGTGTTATGACGGTGTTCATTAATGGCATTGCCATCTGTCTTTTAAATGGGCAAATCCTTATTCTGAAGCTCTGCTCCCCAGGTCAAGATTCTTTCTCAAAGGGAAACATCTTGTAGCATTTAACTTCTCAAACTCAAGATCTTTTATGTCACCTTTTCATTCTAGAACTGTTTAGATCTAACCTGCTCAATCCATCCTCATAAGTAAATCACTTCTTATCAGGAATCACCTCAGTGAACCTTTCCTGAACTGCCTGTATTGCATGTCTATCCCTCCTCAAATTAGGAAACAAAACTGTACACAGTACTCCGGGTGTGGTCTTGCAAGACTTTTGTATGCTCCATCCCCTTTGTGATGAAGGCTTTCCTAATAGCTTCTTGTACCTGAATGTCAAATTTCTGTATTTCATGTATGAGGACTTGCAGATCCTTGTGTATAGCAGCATTTAGTTCTCTCTCCATTTAAGTAATATTCTGCTTCAGTTTTCTTCTCACAAAGTGGTAACTTTGCCTTTGCCCCACATTTTAATAAAAACAGTTCAATTTTGTAAGTGGATTTCTATTTTATTTCCTCCTGCCAGGTTGTGAATCAATGCTGCTCTTTCTCTGTTACCTTGCCTTCCTTTCCAGTTGTACAGAACCAAACTGCAACTGATGCTTTTGTGTTTGATAATGTATAGACAGTATAAATTCAGTATAAAAAAAGATTTTGAAATACCGCAGAAAATTTTAAAATTACCCTGTCCATTTTGTTCATTGTTAGTTTGATGTAATTTTTTTAAAAAACTTGCATTTGATGATGAATCAGCCTGCTTTATAACTCGTTGAAATAATTATGATATGCAGTCACTGATGTAGTTTAGAAATTGTCAGCCAGTTGGTGCACAGCAAGCTCCCACAAAGTACCAATGAAATTTATGACTGGATCATATATTTTGAGTATTAGTCAAGAGATGAGCATCATCCAGGACCAGGAGAACAACCTGCTCTTCTGTCAACACATCCGTGAGTTTTTTTAAATGTCCAACTGAATGGGGTAAATGGGTTCTTATTTTAATATCTGTTCTGAAAGACCTTCTGGCAGTGTAATGTTCCCTCAATAGAGTACATGTTAGTGCCTAAATCTTGTGTGGGATTTGACACACAACCTTCAACCTTTCAGCTGAGACTGTGAACATTGAGCCATACAGTTATGATCTTCAATACGGCGCCAGAGCGTGGCAACTCATTGCAAGCTGCTCTTTGAAGATCTACTCATTACTTTTACTATAATTGTTCTACACTTTTTATTGTTTTTACCCTGTACTACCTCAATGCACTGTGTAATGAATTGATCTGTATGAATGGTATGCAAGACAAGTTTTTCACTGTACCTCAGTACAAGTGACAATAATATACCAAAAGCAATCTTTAGCCAGCACACAGTTGTTGATGTCTGCAGTTGCAGCTAGGTTGTTTTTTTGTTATAAACATGTGATTGGAACAAACAACATTAGAAACAATGTCATGAAATTTCACTTTTCAAGGAGAGTACAATATATCACATAGTATATTGATGACTAGATGAGGGTTTTGAGTATAGAAAGTGTGTGGGGGGTGGTTAGGGTACTTAAATTAGCAGGGCAAATAGGAGACAAAATATCACTGGTGGAGAGGGTAACCAGGAAAATAATAGGGCCTGTTGGAAACCAAAGGGGCAACCATATGGAGCCAGAGAATGTGTGCAAGGTGTGAAATTAATACTTCTCATCTGTATTCACTAAGGTGAGGGATTGTAGATGTAGTTGGAGAATTTGGGCAGGGATTCCATGAAATTCTTGTGCATGTTATCATAAAAATGAAATATTAGGTGTCTTAGCAAGCCAAAAGCTAATTAAATTCCAGAGCTTGATGAGGTGCATCTTGGGCAAGGGATACATCTTATCAGGCCCTGGCAGATTTATAAATCTCCACTGGCCATTGGGGAGGTACCATATGGCTGGAGGACATCAAATGTGGTCCCTTCATGATTGAAGGGCATCATGGATAAGCTAGGTAATTAGAGGCCCATGAGTCTAAAGTCATTGGTGGGGAAATTAATGGAAAAAAAGTACTGAGAGACAGGATTAATCTATACTTGGAAAAGTGGGGACAAATCAAAAACTTAATTGGAGGAAGATCCTGTCAGAACAATTTGTTTTTTTTTGAAGTAACAAAAATGTATTAATGAGGGCAGTGTGGTTAATATAGTCTTCATTAAGGCCCTTAATAGGGTTTTACATGGGAAATTGATCCAAAAGGTTAGAGCCCATGGGACCAAAGCAAGTTGGCAAATTAGATTGAAAATCTGTTTGGCAACAGAGGGTGATGGTGAAGGGTTGTTCTTGTAATTGGAAGCCTGTGACCGGTGGTGCACCACTGTGTGTCACTGTAACGTGGAAGTGAATGCAGGGAGTATGATTAGTAAGGTTGCAGATGACACAAAAATTGGTGGTGGTGTTAATGGGTGGTGTTAAGGCTACAGAATGGTGGTGATTAGTTGGTAGGACAGGCAGAGCAATAGGAGATGGAATTTAGTCCTGATAAGTTTGAGGTGATACACTTTTAGAGAACCAGTGAGGATAGGAACAGGGGGGTCCTTGGTGTACATGTCTGTGGATCCCTGAAGGTGATGGTACAAGTAGCTGACGTGGTGAAGAAGGCATGCGTGATACTTGCCTTCGTTAGCTGTGGCATGGAATCTAAAAGAAGGGTAGTTACAGTGTAACTTTATAAACATTGTTTAGACCAAGCTGGAATTTTCTGTCAATTTCTGGTCGCCACATAACAGGATGGGTTTGACAGCATTGGAGAGGGTGTAGAGGAGACTCACCAGAATGTTGCCTGGGATGGACCATTTCAGTTGATGTTTTCACTGGAGCAGAGGAGGCTAAGTGGAGACGTAGTAATTAGAGAAAATTATGAAGGGCATTAATAGGGTAGATAGTAGGAAACATACCCATAGTAGAGATATGTACTTCCAGACTGAGCTCTAGCTTAAGACCTGTGAGCTTTGAGGGGACCTGAAGAAGACTTTTTTCACCTAGAGGGTGGTTGGAATCTGGAACGCACTGCCTGAGTGACTGGTGGAGGCAGGTACTCTCAAAACATTTAGGTGATAGCTTGACAAGCACTTTATTATTGAAGGCACAAAGACTCCAGACCAAGTGCTGGTAAATGGGATGAGTTATAGATGACATACTTGATGGTTGAAGGGCATTTTGCTGTGCAGTATGACTGACTCTTGTCATTTTTGTTAAGAGTTCAGAAGGCTGCCCTTTGTATCCTAACCACATTCTGGTTTAAATCCAAAAGTTCTATAACAAAATTTGAAAACTGACTATCTGCCTTAAATTCATGGTCTGGAAATATTTGGTACTGTATTTGTTAATTGGTGTATTAAATATACATTTTTAAGTAGGGATGATGCAGTAACATGGTACAAGTTAATAACGGCTAATTGTGATGTGTGAACTCCAGTTATGTTTGTAGTATTATATCCAAGAAACATTTGGTACCTAAATAAAGTATTGAAAATAGTCCAAGTGAATCAGGGGAAGTCATGTACAGTGAATATGCTAATTAAGTGTAAAGTAATTCTGCCTCCAACACTGTGGAAAAGCAGTTGGATTCCAGATCAGTTTTTCTAATGACCATCCAATTGAGATAATTCAAAACACTAAGTGCATTCATTGGTACAATACATCAGAGCATCTCCTTGCTTTCTCATCATCTCAACCATCTTCATTTAAACCTGGTTGTAAAATGCATATTGAACTTTTATTCCTCACTCATTTTGGCTTCTCTGTTTCTGTTCTCTGGAATGCATTGACTCCTTTTCAGAACTTTCCAGGTTGTACTGAACAATTTAATCAACTTTTTTGTTGGCCATTATATGTTAACCTCAACTTGTAAAGCTACCATGTCCTTCACAGTTACATTAGCTTTCAGCACTCTTGCAATTCTGTGTAAACTATGTAGTATTCTTGTTATAGCCCCAGCTGAATGAAACCAGGGATCACACCAAGTGTCTTCCTAATTTATATGGTGGAGAGACTATAATGAGAAGCTGTTGTTTTGGCCAAATAATTTCTAAACAATTCCAATAACTGCGTAAGTACTTACTTAAACTGAAAGATGTTTTGGACTTCAAATTTTCTTTCCATGTAGAAATTATCACTTATTTTAACTCGTTTCATTTCATGATTTTTAATGCTCTGTGTTTAACGTTTTATTTCTACAGAAACAATGCCAAAACAGAAGTGGAACAAAAGTAACAATATTCTCACCAAGGAGGAAGAAATGGTAACTTTAAAAACAATAATGCCATTGGAACTTTCAAATATTTTTAGGTTTCTAAATTTGCCTTTTCCCTTCCCAAAGCACAGCCACCAAAATTACAAGTTGAAATATTCCTTGTATCAACCAGCATTGGGTTCTGTTCCTCAAGTGCAACCATTACACATCAGAAAAGTATCAGAATCACCACAAACGTGTAGTCATCCTATTTTGTTTGGTAACGAACGAACAACAATGCAGCATTCTCAACGATTTGTTCCATTAGCAGGACCAACAAAGATTATTATTTCACCACCAGGTAATGATTTTACTTGGGTTCAACCGTCACGTTGAATTGGATTTTTTGAAGTGATTTTAAGTTGTTGCACTGTATATTTGTATTGATGTATACAAAGATATTATTGCGTGTTACAGTGGCAAAAGGTAAACAATGAACAAAATTTTACAACAAGGGTGCAGATTATTCCACATCTTAAACACTTAGAGTATTTGACACTTTTTCTCTAAACAGTGGGCGATCTTAGATCAAGAGTAAATATTTCCAACTTGTCATTGAAAGGAACTACATTTCTCAAACCATTAGCATTTACTTCAGATACACTATAGTGGATTCATAATTTAGTGGACTGTAACAGAAATATTGCTGTCTATGCACACTTCCACTCATCCATCTGATGCTGGTTGCAGATTGCTTGGGGCAGTGGCAGGGTGTGACATAGAGAGGTGCCATTGGGATGAGGTGAAGAAGGAATTGGGAAGAAGGGTGTTTGCTTCCAATTAGTGTGGCTTGCAATTACAGCACACTCCCTAGTTACAGAGAGTTGTGTTCCTTGAGAACACAATTTTCTGTAACATGATTCCTTGACAAAGATTGATAAGATTTGTTGTTTCTTTTGCATTTTGTGTTTATTTAGTTATTCTTCTCACATAAATTCCATGAATGAGTGTTTATTCTGTATCTCAAATATTTTTGGTAGTCGTTTGTGAATTGTGTGAGGGTGAATTTCTATTACCCGAACTGCCATAACGCAGTGGTACTACACACTATAGTAGATACTTTCGGTGTCCTTTGCAACATTGGAGAGCAGCCTCACCTGAAATGATTTGTAAGAAATTTTTATCTTTCTTTTCACGAGAGAGAAACTTTTGGAGATTGTGTTTTAAAATTTCATCCTTGCTACTTAATATTCAAATCTCATCTCAAACTGTCAAAGCCATGGTCTGTTTAATATCTGGTAGGCATACAGAAAAATTTAAGTTTTCAGCAGCTCCTTTTTTTTGCTCTGTTCATAGCTGGTGGAAAACTGGTCATTCTTGTTGGGGTGGTTTCATCCGTTTGTTAGTTCCCAACCCAGCATCCACCTTCCCCCCCCCCCCCCCCCCCCCCCCCCCCCCCCCCCCCACCAACCCCAGTCAACTGAAAGAAAAAATGTATGTCTGGATGCACTGAATTCCAATTACCTTCTTTAAATATTTCTCAGAGTTCATCCTCCTCGTCTTTTTGCTCTGCTATGCATGAACTTCAGTGTGCTTATTGTGGAATTGAGCACTATGTAAAAATGACAATAGTGTTTCCAATTTTAAATCTTACTAGTGTTACTTAATTGAGATTTGTTTAGAGCTAAGTTAACTCATTTAACTCATTTGTTCTTAGATGCTTAGAATTGAATGGCTTTTTATTTGCATTAAGAGTCAACCATGTAAAGAAAATTGTAAAGGTTGGGTACAACTCATTCCCTTCCCTGGAAGTTTTTTAATGTCGATCTAAGAACTTGTAGTTTTATTTCTCAGTAGCTATTCTCCATATTGCCATAAGTATTATGCCCATTAATCACCATTGTTCTGATGGATGTCATGCATTGTCAATTCTGATGTCTTCAGATGATTCCAGACTCAGAATTTTGAGTTTGTTGAGAGTCTATCATGTGACTCCTTTGTCCATCAGTAACCAGTGGAGTAACTGCAGAAGTTCTGAACTACAGTGTACTCGAGCTTTTATCTGGCACTTGGATAGCAAATACTATTTGGTACTTCATAGTGTTTGATTTTACTTTAATTTTGATATCTCATTGTTATCTTTTCCATAAGACTCTGGGTATTGTATATTCAGATCTACACTGGCAATTGTGGATTCTTATTTTCTGGTGGCTTGTGTTTTCCCCCACTTTGTGGCAAATTAGCTACTCATATTAAAGGAAGTAGTTCAAAACTAAAGTCTCACCATGTGGAATACAATGGCTATTTTAAAGACTAAATGAAATAATTTTACAAAAGGCAAAGGTTATAATTTACCTTGTCTCTAGCTTTTCACACCACCACACCACAAGCCTAATGCCAAAGTTGTACTCCAACCAGTTGTGCTCTGACCATGCAAGCAGCATCAGCTTTTGGTGCAACAACAATTACAATTGACTCCATCTTGTGCTCCAATTCAGCAGTTGCAGTGTTGGAACTATGTTTCACACCATTATTTCTGAGGATCTTTTGGTCTAGGGAACATGTATTGTGTAATAATTGGATCCTTTTGAGGTTTATTTTCAGTTTTGTTGTGCTTTGAAATGCAAACCTATCCAAATAAACTTAAATATCAATGTATGTTGGTTATTACAGTTCTGCAAATTAACATTCTTCTCTGCTTTAAAGGAAATCATACCTTGAGAATCTCAGAATGGGATATTAAGAACATAAGAAGGAGGAGTCGGCCATCTGGCCTATTGAGCCTGCTCCACCATTCAATATGATCATGGCTGATCTGCCCGTGGACTCAGCTCCACCTACCTGCCTTTTCCCCATAACCCTTAATTCCCCAACTATGCAAAAATCTAACTGTCTTAAATATAATTAATGAGCTAGCCTCTACTGCTTCGCTGAGCAGAGAAGTCTACAGATTCACTACTCTCTTGGAAAAGCAGTTTCTCCTCATCTCCATCCTAAATCTATTTCCCTGAATCCTGAGGCTAGGCCCCCTGGTTCTAGCCTTATCTACCAGTGGAAACAACTTTCCTGCCTCTATCTTATATATTCCTTTCATAATTTTATATGTTTCTATAAGATCCCCTGTCATTCTTCTGAATTCCATTCAGTACAGTCCCAGGCAACTCAATATCTCCTCATAGGCTAACCCCCACACCTCAAGAATCAACCTGGTGAACCTCCACTGCACCGCTTCCAAAGCCAGTATATCCTTTCTCAAGTAAGGAGACCAGAAATGCACGCAGTACTCTAGGGTGTGGCCTCACCAGTACCCTGTACAGTTGCAGCATAACCTCCCTGCTCTTAAATTCAATCCCTCTAGCAATGAAGGCCAACATTCCTTTTGCCGCCTTGATAACCTGTTGTACGTGCAAACCAGCCTTTTGTGATTTATGCATGTGATTTATTGTTATCCATTCATATCATAAATTAGATCAGTACAAGTTAACTTGCACTATAATTATCAACTTAAATTGTGGATGGAACTGCTATCTTCAGGGCAGAACTTAATGCTGATAATATTGATTATGAAGGGAGGTGTTTTCTTTGACAAAGAAACACTAATCTTTGCAAATGTATTTTTTACAGTTGGGCATCTTTTCTAATATACATGTATAATATAATAACAAAGCCTATAGTGGTATTACATGAGGAAAGGGAATCTACTGTTATAAACAAAAGGTGCAAGAGAGATTCTACAGAAAACTATTCAGGTCACTTGACAAGTTTTCTTCAAACATTTTGAAATATTGTAGTTAAGAATGCCATAACCAATTTTAACCTACCTTCACCAAAATTTCAAGAGATATTTTGGCCATGTCTGAATTAACAGTCAACTTATTGCTTGTTTTGTTTTTAAGGACTTGCTCCAGTTATATCACCATTGCGGTCACCACCTTTGTTGAAAGTTGCACATCCATCAATGAACCATTCTCTTCAATCCATTCTCCCTAAAGTAAAAAAAAAATTTGAGCTTTTTTAAAAAAAGTTAAAGTTATAAACACACAATTCTTAAATGTTCACTGCTCATTGAGTGTTGTTTTCCAGGGATCAAAGACATTATACAATATACAAGGGGAAGCTAAATGCTTCCCAATTAATCAGACCGTATCAACTCTTGAAATAAGCAGTGACCTGATGTCTATTACACTACAAAAAAGTAAGTTTACTGCTTGAGATATTCATAATTTTAAGTGTGCAATTGTGTTAATATCGAGAGAAATGGAAACCTTGAAAGTATGTGTAAAGATCTTGTTGAGTTTGTCAAATTTACATAACATGCAAGGTAGGCAGTTAGAAATAAATTGAAACCCAAATGCAGAATTTCCAAATTTAAGCTAGAGTTTGATCTGCCTTTTTTCTTGAAAACTGTTCACTGTGGCAGCATTATTAACTGATGATGGATTAGTAGCTATTGTCTGGTAGAACTCAACACAGCAACACTGAAGGAATCTTTAAGAATTTCTTTAGAGACCTTTCGTAGCTTAGATAGGCATCACTTTCCACTGAATTATACTAGTACTTCCATTTATATATAGTGCCATTTGACTTCAGTGGTTCAAGAAGACAACTCACAGCACCTTCTGAAGGGCAACTAAGGATGGGCAATTAAACAGTGGCTCAGCCTGCAATGCCCATATCCCTTCAATGAATCTATAAAAAATAATAATAGTGCAGTAATAAGCTTAATTCAACTTGTTATTTAGAACTAATCACTATATAGATGAATGCTCGCCAATTTATAAAAGTAATATGCAAAAAAAGCATCATAAGCTAATCTATTTGGTTAATTTCCTGAGATAACTGTAGTGGCCAGAACATTGTTGGAGCTAGTTTGAAAAGTACCATGTGTGCCATTAGATCAATCTGAAGCATTATTTAACTATTATGTAACTATTTATGGCATATGGTGTCATGCAATGGCATCAGCAATAAATATGAATTCTCCTTTTCAAAAAAAGATATTCTTGTTTTGCCAGAATTTTGCTCAAGTTTCTATCTTCATGTAAATTAGTTCCACAGGTTCAATTTCATTCTCTATTCCTTCAGCTTGCCACTTCCCAAATTCATGTTAATTTTTACTGAAAGTCCAAATTTCTCCAAATGGATCTCTGCTGTTGCCATTGCACTGAAATGACCCTTATCGGAATCTCAAATTGAATTCTCCACAACTCAATCTTACCGATCCTTGTACACCTCACTGAAGTAACTTCAATGTACCAACCAAGTTATTTTCATTCAATGATTTTACTGAATTGACTGTGATAGATTGCACTCTTGCATAAAGAAATCCTAATCACAGCATTTCCTGCAATGTCTTCTATTTGTACCCTTTTGCCAATATCTACAGGAGCCTTGAAGGTTTCCCCTGCATCCTTTCTGCTTGTTTGTGCGTTATCACCCGGATACAACCACAAGACTGGAGCCAATTCTACCTGTCTACTCAAGCTGTAAATTGTCGTCTTTGTTGGCCATCCAGGATCCCTGTTTTGATTGCTTGAATTGCACTTGCAGTTCATCGTGGTTAATCATTAGGATTTAATGTAAATTAGAAGTTGTCTTAATACAAAAAGAACTGCAGGTGCTGGAAATGGCAAACAAAAGGAAATTTCCGTAAAGTTCCAGTGGGCCAGGCAGCACTTTCAGAAATACAAGTAGAGTTAAAGTTTCAGGTCGAATATTCTCTTCAGAACTGGGAAAGAAAACAAGTTTGTTTCAAGTTGCAGAGATGTTGGGAAAGGATGGATAAGAGATCTCTGAATAAGGCGAGACCAGGTCTTTATCAAAAGGCCCAGCCAGAAACTTGTGATCTAAAATTAATTAAACTATAAGCAAACACAATTTGGAAATTGTACCTTATCAAGTATAATTTGGGACTCTAATCTTTGCCTAATTAAAAAGCTGTCTGAACCCAATCATGCACATTGCAGGTTTTTGGGAGCCAAATAGCCCATGGGTAAATAGGAACCTTGTCCAGTAATTAAAATACTTTGAATAAGCATTGATGACTGACAGCAGAACGTTCTGATTGCAATTAAGCAATTGCATTCACTGCCAGAAATGGATAAAGTTCCAAAAGTACAAATTAGTGTGCCCAAAATCTATTTGTGTAGCACAAAAGGAGGATGTAGTCAGAGAGTTAAACCAGTATATACTTAAAACAAACATGTACACCACCACACATGGTAGCTGTTAATTCCAGCCCTGACCACATTCTGTAAATAAAGAATGTAGCCAATATTTTAATTAAATTTAGATGAAACTTCTTTTTATATTTAAAAGACTTGAAGCCAAGGAAAACAGTGGTTTAACCATTTCCTTTACTCTCTGCCACACACACACACACACACACACACACACACACACACACACACACACACACACACACACACACACACACACACACACACACACACACACACACACACACACACACACACACACACACACCCCTTAAATTATCTGTTCATCATTGTGCCAGATATAAAATACAGGGAACAAATTTGAACTTGATGGGAGTCATAGAAATATTGAAATGACAGATTGCATTAATGACTCATCAGCAAACAACCCTCCACATTGTTAATAGATTGGACATTGCAAAATAATCAAAAAACAGTAGGGGGAAAGAAATAGAAGATAGCAAAGTGTCACCAGAAAAGAAAGAGAAGACTTCTGGAATTAAAAAGCAAACCTGATATTATGAAACCAGCAGAATGTGGTGGTACAGTCATTAATAGACGATGGCATCTGTTTGAAGCGCAAAGGCAATCCGATATTGCAGACTACAACTAAATTAACAGGAAAAAATTGAGAGCATATTAAAACAATAAATCCAAAACATTCATCAGATGTGCCCTTTTGTTTTTGAGGAGAATAATCATTGGCCATAAAATTCTATATGAATCTTATATACACAAGAAGCCAAACAAATGTATAATATCAAAACCAGTTGTGCCATGATGACTTATACCGAGCAAATCCTACAGGCTATCAGATTATATTGAATCATTTCCAAATCCCCTGGCACAGGAACAGCCCAGCTGAATCAAAGGCACATGGAGCAGTTAACTCACTGCCTGTATCCACAAAGAGAGTACTCTTTATACAGGGTATTGAAAGCTTATAAACTTACAATTACAGGAGCATACTGGTTGTTGAAAGTGTCTTCAACACCAAATTCATCTAATACAATAAACTAGATAAAGCAATAATTGGTTACTACATCTGGGACTAATGCAAAATGATTATCTCCAAGTTGAAGGTACAGCATTATCTGAGGAGAACAAATGGAATTAGTTCTCCTCAGATAATGTTGTACCTTCAACTTGGAGATAATTGACCCCTCAACTCCACCCCCCCCCCAGTCCTCTGGGCCCCCATATTTCTCCCACTCCACCTTCTCTGACCCCAGCTCCAACTCCTGCCGTGTCTTCACTATCTCCTCTGATCTTCCCCTCTCTGAGGTTGAACATTCTGCCATCAGCAGGGGCCTTACCTTTGTCCCCCTGCGGCTACACCTCAATGTGTTCTGCACCCACCATGAAGCCAAGCTCTTCTTCCATCGCCTCTGTGTCCAGGCCTCCTACTTCCGCAAGGATTCCCCACCTCCTACAGATGACCCCTTCTCCCTCAAGCCTTCTTCCTCCTCTTGGACACCTTATCCTGGGCTTCTGCCCACTCTGGATCTCTTCACCTCTAACTGCCAACGGGACATTAACTGTCTCAACTTCACCACTCCCCTTACCTGTTCCAACCTCACCCCCTCTGAACGCACTGCCATCCACTCTCTCCGCACTAATCCTAATCTTACTATCAAACCTGCAGACAAGGGTGGTGCTGTTGTAGTCTGGTGGACTGACCTTTACACTGCTGAGGCCAGATGTCAACTCTCGGACACCTCCTCTTATCCCTCAACCTGAACCCCACCAAGGAGCATCAGGCCATTGTCTCCTGCACCATCACTGACCTCATCACCTCCAGAGATCTTCCCTCTACAGCTTCCGACCTCAGAGTTCCCCTACCCTGCGCTGCCCATTTCTACCTCCTACCAAAGATCCACAAACCCAACTGCCCTGGTAGGCCCATTGTTTCTGCCTGGTCCTGCCCCACTGAACTTGTGTCTTCATATCTTGACTCCATTTTGTCCCCCTTGGTCCCAGTCCCTTCCTACCTACGTCTGTGACACTTCGCATGCTCTCCATCACTTCAACTTCCAGTTCCCCGGCCCTGATCACCTCACTTTCACTATGGACGTCGAGTCCCTGTACACTTCCATTCCCCCATCAGGAAGGCCTTAAGGCTCTCTGATTCTTCTCGACAACAGACCCAACCAGTTCCCCTCCTCCACCACCCTCCTCCGTCTGGTGGAACTGGTACTCACCCTCAACAGCTTCTCTTTCGGCTCCTCCCACTTTCTCCAAACTAAATGTGTAGCCATGGACCCCAGCTATGCCTGCCTTTTCGTTGGTTATGTGGAACAGTCCATGTTCCAAGCCTACACCAGTAAAGCTCCCCAACTCTTTCTCTGCTATATTGACAACTGCATTGGGGCTGCTTCCTGCACCCGTGCTGAGCTCGTTCATTCCATCAACTTTGCCTCCAACTTCCACCCTGTCCTCAAATTTACATGATCCATCTCCGACACCTCTCTCCTCTTTCTGGATCACTCTGCCTCCATCTCCAGAGACAGATGAACCACAGATGTCCTTTACAAACCCACAGACTCCCACAGTTACCTCGACTACACCTCTTCCCACCCAGTCACTTGCAAGGACACCATCCTCTTCTCCCAGCTCCTCCGCCGCATCTGTTCCCATAATGAGGTTTTCCACTCCAGGACATCCAAGATGTCCTTTTTCAGTAAACGAGGTTTCCCTTCCACCATCATCAATGCTGCCTTCACCCGCATCTCCTCCATTTCCTGCACATCTGTCCTCACCCTCCACACCCCCTCCCTGACATAACAGCGTCAGGGTTCCCCTTGTCCTCATCTACCACCCCACGAGCCTCCACATCCAACACATTCTCTGCAACTTCTGCCACCTCCAACGGGATCCCACCATGAGGCACATCTTCCCCTCTTCCGCCCCCCCCCCCCCCACTTTCCACAGGGATCAGTCTCTCCGCGACTCCCTTGCCCACTCATTCCTCCCCGCAGATGACCCTCCCGACGCTTATCCCAGCAACCACACTAAGTGCTACACCTGCCCCTACACCTCCTCCCTCACCACCATTCAGGGACCTAGACAATCCTTCCAGGTGAGGCAGCGCCTCACCTGTGAATCCTAAGGTGTTATTTATTGCATCCAGAGTTCCCGGTGCGGCCTCTACATTAGTGAGACCCGACGCAGATTGGGTGACCGCTTTGTTGAGCACCTTCGCTCCGTCTGCCTCAAAAGCAAGGACCTCCCGGTGGCCACCCACTTCAATTCAACATCCCACTCCTATACTGACATGTCTATCCATGGCCTCTTCTACTACCACGTTGAGGCCAGACATAGGTTGGAGGAACAACACCTCTTATTTCACCTTGGTAGTCTCCAACCTGACGGCCTCAACGTTGATTTCTCTAACCCCTGTCTTCTTCCCCCCCCCTTTTTATTTTCTCTCCTTTGTCTTCCCTCATTCCTGTGGTTCTCTTTCTCCTACCCCTGCCCTTATGTCCTGCCTGTCTATTCCCCACCTCCTTCCCTTTTATTCCATGGTCCACTGCCCTCTCCTACTGGATTCCTCCTCCTCCTCCAACTCTTTGCTTCTTCTACCTATCACCCCTCAGCTTCTTACCCCACCCCCACCCTCCTACTTTCTCCCTATCACCTGCCTGCATGTACTCCTCCCCCTCCCCTGCCCTTCTGCCCTCTTCCTTTCCAGACCTGATGAAGTGTCTCGACCCGAAACGTCGACTGTTTATTTCTTTCCATAGATGCTGCCTAACCTCCTGAGTTCCTCCAGCATTTTGTGTGTGTTGAAATAGAATTGAGGCTCTGTAGCCAGAAAAAAAAATCTTCAGAGAACTCGAGATCCCAGACCTCCAAGATTTCCAGCATTGGATACCATCAATGTCCTGGTGTTGCTTTAGACCAGAAATTTAACTGGGTTAGGAACACAAATATCATGGCTATGAGTGAAGCTAGAGATTTGATATTCTGAATCGATTAATTTACCTCCACCATCTACGAGTCAGGAGTGTAATGGAATATCCTAGATGAGTATAATCTCAACAACAGTCAAGAAACTACACACCATCCAGGCACTTTGTTTGATTCGCATCCCATGCTGTGGTCTGAATATTTGTTCCTTCCAGCACCAACAAACTGTGGCTACAGTGTGTACCATCTACAAAACGCATTGTAGCAAGTAATCAGGACTGTTTTGACAGCATCCCAAATCTTGCAACCTCTACCACCCAGAGAAACTAGAGCAGTAGGCTCATAGGGACATTGTCACCTGGAAGTTTCCATCCAAGTTGTGCAATATATTACCATTCCATCAGCATTGCTGGACCAGAGGCGGCAGTGTTTGGAGAAGATCACTCACCATCACCACCTCAAGTGCGATTGGGGGTGAACAGTAAGTGTTGAACTTGCCAATAGTGTCGACCTCTCATAAATAAAACATAATAATTGTCTCAATCCAATCTTAAACGCTTTGTAGAAACTTCTTTTTGCCTCATATTAAACACATGGGCTCATCATTATTATAGACTGCAATAGATTATTGCAATATGCAGTTCCTATGATTCCTGCCTACTTTATTGATGCTGTAGGAAATAGCATCAAAAAAAGTCCACCTTCAAAAGTTCAGATGAATGTTTAAATGTAACTTGCTTTGTTATGATTGTCTATTGCCCGTTATTTTACTATAGCTAATTGTTATAACATTTTAAAATATTTCAGATATGGAATACGTCCATCCCAATGAAACTAAAACAAACAGTAACTTTAAACTGGTGCCACAGCCTAAAGTCTTACTTACCCCAAAGAAGGTAGGATCTCTCATTTCTGAAATATTGATTCAGACAGAAATTAAATGGTATTTATGCCCGTTTTGTCTTTCAAGTATACAATTACGACTTTTGAAAACTAGTTGCTAGTCTTTCTGGACTTACAAATTAATATAATTTCCTTAGATGTTGAGAACTTGCTGGATGTAGCTTGCTTTTGACTTTGTACATTGGTTATCCCAGCCCCCTCCTACCATCTATCAAGTACTCACTGCCTCTTTCAAATTCCAATCTCATGCACACTTGCAAACTCTGCTAACTCACAGTTGCTAAGTCCAAATTTTTTTTGTTTTTGGTACAAGACTAGATGTGCTGGTGACTGTTGGAATGATGATTAATTAGCATATTGAAAATATCAAAATATTTGCTGTTTTTTTTTCCTTTCAATTTCACAAGATATTTAATTTCAATAAATTAGGAAGTAGTGGTCAAGAATGCAAATTCCTGGACCAGTTTGGGCAAAATTGTGACACCCACGTCAGTGATAAAATCTTCCAGTGAAAGCTTCAAGTTGTTCAGGAAGGCAGCGCTGGAAAAAGAAGAACGCGAGAAATCTTTGAAAACTCAGGCAGAAATCAAAAGATGCCATCTTGAGCAAACTGAGAGTGAGAAAAGGAATAAGGTGACAGAGCAACAAAGGTAACATAAGATCTTTATTAGTCACATGTACATCGAAACACACAGTGAAATGCATATTTGTGTAGAATGTTCTGGAGGCAGCCCACAAGTGTCGCTACGCTTCCGGCACCAACGTAGCATGCCCACAACTTCCTAACCCGTGCGTCTTTGGAATGTGGGAGGAAACCAGAGCACCCGGAGGAAACCCACACAGACACGGAGAACATACAAACTCCTTACAGTGGCAGGAATTGAACCTGGGTCGCTGGCGCTGTAATAGCGTCATGCTAACTGCTATACTACTGTGTCTGCCTGAGTGAACAGGCTAGAAACTAATAAAGGTAGCCTTCCTCTGCCAGCAGCGATAATCTAGTTCAGTGGATTAGAACAATCTTCACACCATCCCCAAATATGTTTTCTTCTCATGTATTACATCAGTGTCCAAAGTAATCTTAGTCACCAACACAGTGAATTATGCTTTATTCAGCAGTAATTTTCGGAATACAGAGACTTGCCTTGCTCGTTATGCTGGTTGTAGAGGTCAACGTGACCAAATAGGCCCGTGTTCTCTGGCTTTTCTGGTTTAACTGATGTTCAGTAAATTCTGTCTGAACATCTATTGCTTTCTTGCTTCTGGGATCCCCTTTGTGTTTGGGCTCCTACTAGACCAATCCGTAACTGGTACCCAGCCTCCCATTACCCAAATATCAAGGGGAAACAAGCCAAAGCCCTGCGAGTTGTAGGCTCTCCCAGTACCAAGCTTGATTTAATCCCAATTTATATCTACTTATTTATTTTTCTGGCTGTGGACATCGTCGGCAAGATTGGGACTAATTGATCTGGCAGGTTGGTGGTGTACTACCTTGAACGAATGCAATCCTTCTGCTGAAGGTGTGCCCATAATGCTGTTGAGTTCTGCAGCTTGGAGGGGAATTTGCAGATGGTGTTTCCATGTACCCTGACACTTCTTGGGGTTTGTGAGGTGCTGTCAGAGAAGGTGAGGCAAATGGGCTGATGATGGAGGGAATGAATATTTAAGGTGATAGATGGGATGCCATCATGGTGTTGAGCTACTACCTGTTGTTGGGGAGCTGCACTCATCTAAATGGAGAGTATTCTATCATGTGCCCTGTAGATGGCATGTCAGGGAGCGAGTCCCTACAAGAACTCAGACTCTGATCTAATCATGTATCCACAGAACTTGCATATTTTGTCCAAATGTTTCTGGTCAATGATGAGTCACACGGCATAGAAGCAGGCCCTTCAGCCCAGCATGTCCATCCTGAACCATCCCATTTACCAGCACTTCGTCTGTAGCTCCCTGTGCCTCAGCGATTCACGTGCTTGTCTAGATACGAAAATGTTGTGAGAGTACCTGTCTCCACAACCCACTCGCAGTACATTCCAAATTGCAACTGCCCTCGAGGTGAAAATGTTCTTGCTCAGATTCCCCATATAAACCCCTCACTCTTCACACCTTACCCAAAACCTATGCCTTCTCATCTCCTTGTTTAATGTCATTGCCATTTCCTTATTCCCTGAAAATAATTTCTCCTGTCTCACTTTGTAAGGGACCCACACTCGCTTTTGCTAATCTTTTTCCTTTTTATATATTCATAGAAGCTCCTACAATCTGTTTCTCTTTAAGTGCTCTATCCAGAATTGATGGCACAACAGTTTGTGCTGCTCACCACACAGCTCCAGTGACCGGGTCTGATCCTAACCTTGGGTGCTGTCTGTGTGGAGTTTGTATATTCTCCCTTTGACCATGTGGGTTCCCACTGGGTGCTCCAGGTTCCTCCCACGTGTCATAAACAAGCTGTTAAGTTAATTGGCTGATGTAAATTATTCCTAGTGTAGGTGGGTGGTAAGAAAGTAATTGGAGGGAGGGAGGAGAGTTGATGGGTATATGTGAGAGAGAATGGGTTTTACAGGAAAATAAATGGGGAATGTTAATGAGCACAAACTTTATGGACTGAATGACTTCCTATGTTATAAGGAAACATGAAGGGTCACTTTTATATAGTATGCTTACTATTAATTGCACTTGCATGATGCTGCTTTTTCAGTCTTGTATGCAGATATTTGTGCAGCAACATGATTTAGCAACTGGATTCCCTTGTAGCATTCCCCTCACTATGTGAAAGTAGATGTAAATGTAATGCAAGATTGAAATCCATTTTATTTAGGAAAGGGGTTGCAGTGATATTGCAGTGACTTCAAAATTAGATTAATGTTTCCTGCAGTCTGAGCACAATCTTGTTAGCTTGCAAGCGGTCCTAATTGTCAATATTTTTCTGTAAAGAGAACAAAAATAGAGTATGAAAGTAAACCTGCAAGGAACATAAGTGGATTGTAAAAGCTTCTATGTGTGTATATAAAAAGACAAGGTTAGTGAAGACAAATATAGGTCCCCTCTGTGTAAAAAAAAGAGTACTTATAATAGGGAATATAGAAATGGCAGAATAGTAATTAAACAGCTCATTTGGTTCTGCCTTCTTGAAAGAGGGCACAGATAACTTTCCAGTAATGCAAGGAAACCAAGAATCTAATGGAAAGAAGGGAATTCAAGGAAATTAATATTAGTGGAAAAGATTGTATTGAAGACATTAATGGTACTGAAAGCCAAAAAATCCCCAATAATCTGCAGCCCAGAGTATTAAAAGAGGTAGTTATGGGAGTTGTGCGCATTGGTTATCATCTTACCAAATTTATAGTCTTCTTGTAGATCAGAAGGTGTCAAATGTAACCCCACTAATTGTATGCAAAAAAAAAGGAGTGAGAGAGAAAATAGCAAACGACAGGCCTGACATCAGTAGTAGAAAAATGCTAGAGTCTATTTCAAGACTGTGATTACAGGACACTTAGAAAATGTTCACTCAATTAAAGACAGTTAACATGGATTTATGAAAGGGAAATTGTGTTTGACAAACCTACTGGAGTTTTTTTCTGAGGAGATGATTGATAGAATAGATAGACAACTAGTAGATGAGATGTACTTAGAAGGTTCCATGAGGGATTGCAATACAAAACTAAAGTGCATGTGGTTGGGGGAAATATACTTATGTGGATTGAAAATTGGATAGGATGTATAGAATAGGAATTTCTCAAGGTCATGGGCAATGACTATCGGGGTCCTGCAAAAATCGGTGCTTGAGCCCCATCTATTCACAATATCCATCAAACGAAAAGCAAAAAAGCAGGTGATTGATTGGAAAATGTTGATGCACAAAGGGACTTGGATATCCTGGTACAATGTCACTGAAAACAAACATACAGTTTGTAGCAAGCAGTTAAAAAGACAAAGGTATGGTGGACTTTGCAAGGGGTTTTGAGGACAGAAACAAGGATGTTTTGCTACGATTATACAGGGTTTTGGTGAGACCATACCAGGAGTATTGTCTGCAGTTTAGGTCTGCTTATGTATGAAAGGATATACTTGTAGAGGGAATGCTGCAAAAGGTTCACTAGGCTGATTCCTGGGATGGCAGGATTACCATAGAACAGTACAGCACAATACAGGCCCTTCGGCCCACAATGTTGTGCCGACCTTTAAACCTCACCTAAGACTATCTAACCCCTTCCTCCCACATATCCCTCTACCTTAAATTGCTCCATATGCTTATCTAGCAATCTCTTGAATTTGACCAATGTACCTGCCTCCACCATCACCCCAGGCAGTGCATTCCATGCCCCAACCACTCTCTGGGTAAAAAAAAACCTTCCTCTGATATCTCCCTTGAACTTCCCACCCATTACTTTAAAGCCATGCCCTCTTGTATTGAGCATTGGTGCCCTGGGAAAGAGGCACTGGCTGTCCACTCTGTCTATTCCTCTTATTACCATATGACACAAGATTCAGTTCGCTAAACCTGTGTTCTCTAGAGTTCAGAAGAATAAAAGGGATCTCTGAAATGTAGAAAAAAATTATGATGGGGTTAGATAGGCTGAGTGTATGGAGGATGTTTTCCCTGGCTGTGGAGTCTAAACGAGGTCACAGTCTTGAGATAAGAGGCAAGACATTTAAGACTGCAATAAAAAGAGACTTATTCATTTATAAGGTGATGACCCTGTGGAATTTTCTACCACAGAAGTGCGGAAGTCAAGTTAATGAATATATTTAAGAAGGAGGTGGATAGATTCTTTGATGCCAAAGCCACTAAGAGGGTGGGGGAGTGGTTTGAAAGCAGGGAAAATGATATTGAGAAAGAGAATCATCTGTGAGCGTATTGAATGATGGAACAGGTTTGAAGGGCCAAATCGCCTACCCCCTGTTCCTAATGAGGTCACACTGAAGGGGCATTTGTGTTGCAGAGAACGTGGGAAGGAAATTGTCCTAGAATCCACTCCAAGAGGTCAAAGCGGGCTTTGTGAGAAACTGGCTGAGCAGAAAACACGAGAGGAGCATGAAACACAGCAAGACAGAAAGCTAGCAAGGAAACTGGAGCAAGAGCGGAGAAGGAGGGAAGCAGTGAGTAGCACAAGACTGTCCATTCCAACTGACTCCATTAAGATTAACTCATTTTTAATTTGAAAGTCATCAATTGCAGATATTGGAAATCTGAAATAAAAACAAAATGCTGGAAACACTCAGCAGGTCTGGCAGCATCTGTGGAAAGAGAAACAGTTAACGTTTTAGGTTGAAGACTATTTGTTAGAATTGTGTCTTCGGTCTGAAACGTTAACTGTTTGTTTTCACAGATGCTGCCCAACCTGAATGTTTCCAACATTTTGTTTTGTTTTTACTTTTTTGTTTGATTTAATACCACTCATCCATATTTCCTTTCTGAACTGTAGATCTGTAGTTTCTGCTTTAGTGGCAATTTTTGGTAACTTATTTTATGTCTCTCTTGCACAAAAATTGCAAGAGATCACTTGGGACAAATTAAATATTCTGCTCTGATCATCTTGGTTTCCTTGAAGAATGATCACATTTTGCCACGTATTGGCATCCATACCCACCACAGTTTTTTCTGTCAGCTATGAATTTCCTTTCACGTATAACATTTATGTCACATTGCATTGGGTCTCGAACTTAAACCATAATAATGGGTCATATTCAACTCCCCATAACTCTGAATATCTATAAGATTTAGATAAACTTTCGGGAATGAAACCAATTAACCCTATTGAAATAATGGATATAATACATGCCTTTTTAAAATCATCCTCCATTTTATCTTGTATAACCCTGGTTTTGCTATTTAAAACATGGAGTAACCTTATTTTTACAGAAGGAAGACACATCATTAAAACCTAGTCAATCTGTCGCTTAATACCATTGAAATAATATAACAACAATAAAATGTCTTTGTAAACAGCTTCCAAAATGTTTCTTTTTTCAGAAGTTTTAAACCACAAATGTAAATTATTGCTCGGAAGTTCAGGCTGAATTTTGTATCTGTTGCAGGAGTTTGAAATTATTCAAGTAGTTTCTCTGCTTTAAAGAGAACAACTTTCTACTTGGAAGTGTTTTTCACCTTGGGGAATTTAGAAATTTTGACTTGTTGAAGATGAATGTTATTCAAGGTTGTATTTCCACCTCTCTACAGATGGCAACAACTATTGACATGAATTTACAGAGTGATATAATGGCAACATTTGAAGAAAATCTGTATTAGAAATCTTGGCAATGATTTGATCTTTATTCATGGGTGAAACGATTGGAACTGACTGATTTAGAGTTTTCAATATTCAAGTATATTATGGACACCAGATTGGTAATTAACAAACCCTTATAGTAGCTTGATCTCCAGCTACTTGTTGAAATGTTCCTTGCATACAGAGGAGGATGAACCTGCATTTATATAGAACTTACTATCTTGCCAGTGTTTTCCAAATACATTAAATACATTGTGCAGGTACTGTTAGTAAATCAGAATTTAAAAACAAAATAAAGTGATATGCTGTGCAGTTAAAGATAACTGGTGGATAAGATTTGAAAAAAGAGCACTCACAGAAAAATGTAATCTTTTTGTACAATAACCCTGTAGCTTAATGCTCTGATAAAACCTTTGAGACTGGCTATAGTTAAGCTGGTTTACCACAGTAACATGCTTTCATTCACTGCTGTTGGAAGAGAATTATAAAGGAAAGGAATAATATTTCAAATCATCTTAAAGAAAAATCAGGCTGTTCAAATATTGATGGAAAAAGATGTAATGGTCTAATTTTCTTTACCAGAACATTTTGATAGCATTAAAATTAATAAGAATTAATAAAATATGTGGGTTCATGGATTTTTCCTATCACACTCACTATCTGACATTTAGATTTTGTTTAAAATTTCTTTGAGTGATGTTCATACTATTTCTATAATTAGGTTTTCTGCCTTCCACAAGTTGGTATTTTCTCTAGTTTTACTGACAACTTATTTGCAGTTGCTAGCATTTGCACAGAACAGTTGGCAACTATAGAGCTAATTACGTTGGTCTGTGTTGTAATGTAGTTGAAATCTCATCTTCAAGGTGCAACATTTCAGTATGTTTTTCTCCCAAAAGGAGAGTATATTTTTTCATTCTCCATGTCCCTTTCCCCAAGTCTGATTATCCTTGAGCAGCATCACTTCTAATTTGCTGTAGTTAAGTGGGTGCAGTTAGTCTGTCATTTCAGTGAATATAATGGGCTATATAGTTTTGTATATAAATGTGGATAATTTTAGAAGATGGGTCAAACTTAGCAGCACCAAGAAAAATGTCAGTTTTTAAAAATTTTCATCTTTGCAATGACTGATTCTTGTGGTTTTGTCAGTTTCTGTGCTTCAATTCATATTAGTTCATCTGTGTTTTTCAAGTTAACCATTTTCATTTAGTAATTCAATCTAATGAAAGAGCACAGTGTACTTGAAACTGCTGGATGTTTTGGAATCTAAAATTTTCTCAGAACTTGATCAAGGTGTATGAGAAATAAAGCTTACTAAATATGTTCATTTCACAAATGTAGCATGTGATTTTCTATTTCACTGTAGAACAAAGCATTGAAAGCATTGCTGTTAACTTTAAAGATAAACTGATCATATTTGTTTGGTCTCAATTTTCTCAAAAGGTTTCTTTAATAAGTCCAATGCAAAGGTAATGGTGTACTGGTATCAATTTTACTTTCATCCAATTAGATTCTAATTTTCTTTTGCAATGTAAATCATTGCTCACTTATTAAGTACATTAAACAAATAACTCTAGATGCTGGAAATCTGAAAAACAGAAAATACTGCAAATACTTGGTTCAGGTCAAATCTGTAGAGAAAGAAACAGTTAAGATTTCAGGTTGATGCATTGAACTCGTAGTGACGAAAGGTCATCGACCTGAAATGTAAATTCTTTTTCTCTCTCCAAAGATGCTGCCTGACCTGCTGAGTATTTCCAGCATTTTTTTCACTATTGAATTCTTTGTTACAATTATTGTGCAATAAGCTGTAGTGATAACTTGGAAGTTCTGCATTCAATATGTCTGATTATTACTGGATTGTATGTTCCTTGCTGCTGCATTTAAGTCAGCTTTCGATAAGTTATATAATTTTAAATTTAAGACTGCAATTCTCAGCCCAGTAGTGTGGTGCATTGAGTGTTCTAGATATTCAGCTTGTTGGCTGGAGGCATTATGGTCACCCTTTTTTTTTGGTGTGACTAGTACCCTCCCCAACACCAATGACCCTTTGATTAACAAAATGTCAATAAAATATTTTCTTGAACCCAGCTCTGTCGACCAATTGATAAAGTTTACAAAACCCAAACACTTCATTGGCCACTGCATATATTGTTGTGTAGCTTCCATAGCTATCATCTGTAGAAACTCTCTCCCTCAACTAAGTACACACTTTGGTACCAGTACATCTGTTCTTAGCTCCTTTCTACAATCTGAACCCCTCACCCCAATGCCAATCCCACACCATCTAACTTTACCTAGATATTCTTCCATAGGCAGTACATCAATTAAGTATTGCACCGGCCAGGAACCTTCAGATTTATGTTCCAGGGCACTTGTTCTTTATACCTTTCAACATGTTCCTGCATGATCACAGGAACAAAATAAAAAAAAAAGGGTGGAGCTTATGCTGAAGTAACTAAGTTCCAACAAGTAGCGCCAGCGGTTAACAGTGCAAGGGTACGTGTAATGGTTTATGACTAAAGGAACTCATTGGAGATTGGGAGATCTCACTGGAGACTGAGATCAAGGAGGGATTTAAATGCAAGATAAGAATCTTGAAATTGATTAGTACTACCACTGGTGGATTGCACAGCTAATAAGAGTTGGAGTCACGTGACACTTTAGTTCAAAATGGGCATGTTAATGTGAATGAGTTGCAGAGCAGGAAACAATTCAGACCAGTTAGGAAGTTGAGTACTAGCAATGGAACTGCTCTGTTCACTTTTGTGCCATCTCCTTGCACGTCAAAGCATTAGAAGTAGCACATGGCATTTGGTGACTGAGAAGGAAAAAAACCTCAGCAATGATCGAGCAGCGTGCAATTTAGTTTAACCATGTAGTTAGTGTAAATGCAGTTTTACTCTGAACCCTGGCCTTTGGCTGATATTTAACATAGCTTTGAAAACTGTTAGAACTGGAATATTTATTTTGTACTATGTTAGCATTTGTCTGAAGCTGGTTGATGCAAGGTGGTCAAAGTTAATATTGCAGAACAGGAAGGAGAAATTTGAAGTCGTGATTTCTCACTTTTTGTGGAGTTTGAATTGAAAAACATCTGATGGATTGATGGGAATGGAAGATGAAATGGAATGCAAAGCAGTGACGCGTTTAATACAAGGAATAATAAAGACATTATTCACCGTCTATATTTAGGCTTTAAAAAGGCACTGAACCCATCAAGGACAAAAAAGCATTCAGTGTCTCCTGGAAGAAATGATAGATGATGACCTCAATTATGCCTCTGCTCTTGATGTGATCTTACTTCATTTTGTCATTCTGTCCCACTGCAACCTATCTGCTCTAGCCTTCCTGTACTCCTGACTAACAGGATATAGGAAGAAGTCATATATCAACTGGAAAAACAAGGCCTCAGGAACACACAGTATCCCTGCTGAAGTTCTAAAATTCAGCAGTGATAAACCTCAGTCAAAAATCCACAACCACATTGTTCACATCTGGGATCTTGTAGATTCTGTTGTCGTGACCATCTTCAAAAAAAGAAGAAAATTCCAACAGTGGTAACTGCAGAGGGGTCTTCCTGCTGGCCAGCACAGAGAAAATCATCACCAGACTGCCCTTCGCAGTCTCCTCCCAGGGACAAAAAGTTGCTCCCTCAATTGCAGTGTGAATTCTGTTCACTTAGCAACAACTCCAAGAGATAAGAAATGCAGAGAGCAGTACCAACCACTCTACGTGGGCCTGTTCAAGCTCACTGAAGACTCTGACTCTATTAGCCAGAAGGTACTGTGGAATACCCTCCTCAAATTGGCCTGACCACAGAAATTCATCATGCAAGCCATGATCCTAACCAATGGATCTACAAGAGGGACAAAATCAGTGCATACCAGTGTTGAGGAAGGCTGTGTCACTGACCTAACACTTTTCCAATCTTTCTCACTTCAATGCTGCTTCTCGCCTTCACCAAGTTTCCCACTGGAATGGAGCTAACGTATATGACTAATTGAAAACTGGTTCCACTCCAGAACCTGTATACCCCAAGCTCAGTAGTTGAACTGCAGAATGCAGGCAACACCTATGCTTGGGCACATGGAGTCCAAGTTCTGTCGACTTCACTTCGGTCACCTAAAGCATTTAAGGGAAGGCCTTGCACTCAACATCTGCAAAACAAAGGTCCTCTACCCATCTGACCCTGCTTTAGCCCTCTTCCACAATAAAAGTACACAGCAAGACCCTAGAAAATGCAAGCTACTTCCCATATCTTGAGAGCCACCTATCAGTAAAGGCAGAGATCAATGATGAAATTCACCCTCATCTTCAATGGTGTTTGACAACCTCAGGACAAGACCTGTGGTTGTAAAGTGGTCCCTGCCCCTACTATATCCTTCTGGGACATGTGCTACCTATAGCAGGCACTATTTCTACAAAACTCTCCAAATCTGGTGGAAGGACAAGCGAACCAATGTCAGTGTCCTTCCCCAGGGCAACACCCTCGGCATTGAGGACTGAATCGCACTCGGTTGGCTCCATTGGCAGGCCACATCATTCTCATGGATAAAAACAGTGCTGAAAACACTCAGCAGGTTGGGCAGCATCTGTGGGAAAAGAAACTGAGTTCACGTTTTGGATTAAAGACCCTTTGCCATTTCAGATGTTGCCTATTATTCATTTCATTCAAGGGATGTGAGCTTCACAAGCTGAGCTAGCCTTCCTCTCCAACACCTGGGGGCTCGTGCCAAAACTGAGCAACAGCCTGACATAGTCACATTCCCAGAATATTACCTTACAGTGAACATCCCAGACACCACCCTATCCATCCCTGGATATGTCCTGTCCCACTGGCAGTACTGACCCACCAGGGGCAGTGGCACAGTGGTATACAGTCAGGAGGGAATGCCCTAGGAGTTGACTCTGGATCCCATGAAATCCCATGGCATCAAGTTAAACTTGGGCAAGGAAACTATCTGCTGATTATGACCTACCAAACCCCCTCAGCTGATAAATCGATATAAATCGATACTACTCCATGTAAACACCATTAGAGGATACACTGAGAGTGGCAAAAGTGTAGAATGTACTCTGGGTGGGTGAATGCAATGTACATTGTCAAGAGTAGCTTTGGTAGCACCACTGTTAGTTGAGTGCTAAAGGATATTGCTGCTAGATTGTGCCTGTGGCAGATGGTGAGAGATCAGTGACGGAAAAATCTACCAATTCTCCTGTCGTAGATGCATCTATTTACGACAGTATTTGTAGTTGTGATCACCACACAGTCCTTGTGGAGCTGAAATCCCTACTTCACAGTTCATGTTGTGTCGCACTACCACCATGCTAAATGGGGCAGACTGAGAACAGATCTAGCAGCTCGAGGTTGGGATATCTATGAGGAAAAGCAGAACTGTACTTGACCACAATCTGCAACCTTATGGCCCAGCATATCTTCCTCTCTACCATCATCATCAAACTAGAGGATCAACCCTGGTTCAACGTAGAGTGCAGGAGGGATGCTAGGAGCAGCACCAGGCATATCTCAGAATGATGGATCAACCTGGTGAAGGTACAAGACAGAACTACTTGCATGCTAAACAACATAAACAGCATGCAATAGATAGAGCTAAGCAATCCAGTGTATCAGATCTAAGTCCTGCCACAATTAAGCAACTCACTGGAGGAGCAGGCTCCACAGATATCTCCATTCTCAGCCATAGGGAGACCTACACATCAGGGCACGAGGGAAGGCTGAAGCATTTGCAAGAATCTTCAGCCAGCAGTGGTATGTGAATGATCCATCTCTGTATCCTCCAGTGATCCCCATCATGACAGATGCCAACCTTCAGCCAATTTGATTCATCCACATGATGCCAAGAAAGGTCTAAAGGCATTGGATGCAGCAAAGGCCATGGTCCCTGAAAACATTCCAGCAACAGTACCCAAGACTTGTGCTCCACAATCTGCTGTGCCCCATAGAGAGAAGCATCATTATTCTCCAAGTCATTTTTTGATGAATAGTCAAATTGAAAAGCATAGGACTTAAGTAGAAATGTATCACTATGCTTATAAGGGATAATTCAACTGAAAAGCTGGACAAAAATTAACTTCCAGAAAGAGTTGAGGTGGTGAGAGAAATGAAAGTTTTGAAGGGTCGTTTACCAAATACTCAAAGTACAGTGAAAGCAGACAGCAGTGCTAATCAGTCATCAGTGTAATGTAGGAAAAGACCACACACCATTAGATGATACGTCATCATTGTTGGGGCTAAACTCTGTAATTCTCTTTCCAGTACATTGGGATTGCCTTGACCAGAAAGTGCAGCAGTTCAAGAAGACAGCTGACTACCAATTTCTCAAGAGCAGTTAGCGATTGGTGATAAATGCTGCCATTGCCTATGATGACTGGATCCTGAAAAATATATAAATATAGAAAAAAAATTATGGCTGCCTCCCATCATTGTCACTTTTATCTTACTGTGCAGCTTCAAGTCTTTATAAGCATTGAAAAGTTTGGTGATTATTTCATTGGTACTTCAACTGCCTGCGTATAATGCTAGTTGCACAAGTTGGGGTGCAGGTATTTTTAATGTAACAATAATTAGGCAGGTACAAAATGCAAAAAAAAAAGGAATTGTCAAACAAGCTGCCTCTTTCCATGGACCGGAATTGTACAAAAAACATCAGGATTATTCTGGAGTCTCCCTGGAATTAAAGATTAATCTTTCCTGGAGGAAAATTATATGAACATTTAAAAATGTAATTGATCACTTTTAGAAGGATGGGGAGAGACTGAATACTTTTTGACTGCTAAGCAATAAGGTTGTTTTCCAATTAGTGGGTAAATGTGATATCCTATGACATGGTGTCACATGAGCGGGGACAGGATCGTTGAAAGCTGTATGACAATCCTTGCGGGTTTATGTTGAACCTGATAGGCAGTGTAGTCTTGGCAGCCTTTGACCTCATCTATTTATAGTTAAATAGAAAATGATGGACGTGGTCAACAAGTTGAGCGGTATCTAGAGAGATAAACTGTTTAGTTCCAGGTTGGTAATCTTTCTATTTAATGGGGAAATATTTCTGGGAATTAAATTAATGAAAGATTGTCCAAACCCCTCTCAGTATCCTTTCCCTATCCTTTAATCTTCAATCACTCTGAACAGAAATTAGTCTAGTGCTGCTTTTTCTTAAATGGACTTGTTTGCCTTTGCTGAAGATTTGCTACACATGCATTAGGACAGTTTCATTTATTCTGAACCTGTCTACTTTGGATAAGTGAAATAGGCTACAGTTGTATAGACTAGCAACCAGAGTTCTGAACTATTGATTCAGACACATGAGTTAAAATCCCACATGGCATCTGGGGAATTTAAATTCAATTAAATAAATGTGATAATCAAGGCAGTTGCTGTAGCACTGATCATGGAACTGCTGGCTTATTGTAACAAAGAAGAAATCAGCAAAATAAATTTACCATCCCTGACTTCAGACCCACCAATGTGGTTAACTGTCTCCTCAGTTCCAGGGTAATTAAGGATGGACAATAAAAATGCAGACCTTGCCACTGCTGTGCACATCCTACAAATAAAATAAACTTGAATTACATCAGAAGTACCAAATAAAAGCAAGGAAATCTGCTGATTTTCATGTATTCCTTCAGTGGACGAATCAATCCTTCTCCACATTGATGCACTACTGAAAAGAAGCTTGAAGAATGAAAACAAAGACTTTGCCTGACCTGGCCAAGTTACGACAGGTGAGAGATAGTGGGAAAATTAATGTGGGCTGGGTAGTAAACCTTTTTAGCCACATTCTCAATTTTACCCACTGCATCTGTTGTTTGCAATATTGATAGGAGTCTCTGTGTGAAGAGAAATTGTCTTCACATTGAGCCCATCCTCCACTGAGCTGCATAAGATGGATTTTGAACAGATCACTAAGCTGGGCATCCATAAAGTGCAGCAAAATCAAATTGCATCACAATCATTATTGTCAAGCCAGGAGACCAGTGCTGGTTCAATGAGGAATAAGAAACTTTGTGTCAGAAACTGCACTGGACATAATGCAGAAAAACAAGCCAATTTAGTGAGGTTACCAAACTTATTAGGTTACTACTAAAGGCCGGCTACTAGTGAGGTAATAGAGGAATCTTAGCCAGTTCCTCAAGGTTGAGGGTGACTTGTTTTCACTCTGCTCTTGAGTTCTGAGGTAGATAATGGGGCCCATGTGGGAACCAGAGACTTTTGCACAGATTGGGAAATAGGGGCATCACGGGGTGGGTCAGTGGATAGACTGTGAGGTGGTATGCTCCTTCTGACATGGCTCTTCCATGTGCAATCAATGCCTGGATGTGAGATTCTCAATACTGACCTGTAGGCTCCTCCACTTTGAAGGCCATGGGACAGATGCCCAGGTGTTAGGGGTGATATTGCATTTCTTCAAGGAGGTTTTGAGCATAGTCTTGAATCATTTCCTCTCTCCACCTGCTAATCTCTTTTCTGATCAAGCTGTGAAAAGAATGTCTAAAGGAGGTCAATGGATGACCTTATGGAGGTTGATAAAATCATGAGGAGCATAGATAGGGTGAATGATCACAGTCTTTTCCCAGGCTAGGGGAGTCTAAAAAGAGAGCATATTTAAGGTGAGGGGGAAAAGACATTCTTTTCCAAGCTCCATTAGAGACCTGAGGGCCAAGTGTTTCATGAAGGGTGGTGGGTAAATGGAATGAACTGCCAGAAGAAGTGATAGAGATGGGTACAATTACAACATTTAAAAGACATTTGGACAGGTACATGGATAGGAAAGGTTTAGAGGGATATGGGCCAATGCAGGCAAATAGGACTATGTCACGTTGGTCAGCATAGACAAACTGGACAGAAGGCCCTCTTTCCGTGCTGTATAACTCTGCCTCTATGAATTTTTCTATCTTCACTGATGGTGGAGCTCAGCCCAAATGACAAGGCTAAAGCATTTGCGACCATCTAAGGCAGAAATGTCAAGTGGACGATCCATTTTGGCTTCATTACAAAAGCCAATTCAATTCATTCTACATGGTATCAAGAGAAGGCTGGGCTGCCCTGGATGCAGCAAAGATGATGGGATCTTGGATTAGTTTGACAACAGTACTGAAGACTTGATTATCAGAACTACCCATATTTCTAGCCCAACCATATTATTTAACATCTCCACAACAGTCAAAAATTGCCCAGGTACAAAGGAGCTATCCAATTCAAATTAATCACCTTCCCTTCCTATTCAATGCCATTATCATTACTGGGTTATCTGACATCAACATCCAGTGAGTAGAAACCTAACTGGATTAGCCACAGTTGTTGTGGATTCAAGGCCTTGTCATCACCAACAAGGCACAAGGCAGCTCCAACAATGGAGCCCACTTGTTTACCATCCCATCTCCCAGTGGCGCACTGCTGGGAGAGTGTCTCATCTTCAAGAAGCATTGAACCAATTCACAAAGGACTACATCCCTCAGGCCTGTGATCTCCACCAGGTAAAAGGGCAAGGACTGGCCTGCGGATTCAACTTCAAGATGCACACCCCCCTAACTGGAAATAAACTGCACTTCTGTTGTGTGGCTGTAACCAAATCCTGGAACTCCCTGCAACTGCACCGTGAAAGCACTTTCAGTAGAAGGATCACAGCAAATCAAGGAAGTGACTCACCTTCTGAAGGGCAGTGCGAGATGGGCAACAGATACTGGCCTCACCAGCAACACCCACATCCCACAAAGTCATTGTGGATCCCGAGGGACTACCTAAGAAGATTCCATGAGAGAACAACGTTCTCCCAAATACACTGTTTGATTGGATCATTTTTCAACAGTGCAGCATTTCCCTCCACTTACTCTGGAACAGTTCCTACGGTAACGATGAGCTTTGTAGATTGAATTGGCGTGTGTCCATTTACCTGTTTCACGCAGCCAAGATGTTTCAGTTGACGTTTGTGCTCCAGTGCAGATGTTTGACGTGTTTTGGGAGCTCCAGCCCTGCCTGCAGCCAATGAAAACGTCTGTTTAAAAAGCAGTGCGTTTTACGTAGGCGTGATCCTTGACGTTTCCATCTCTGGTGGTTTCCATGAGTTCAGTTTAAGGGATGTTCCTCGGCAGGCGCTGTCTACAGCCGAAGGTTCCGGGCTGAATGCGAGCCCTTTGAGCAGCTGAGAGAGAGAGAGAGCGAGAGAGGCGCCGGTGCCAGGGGGAAGCTCCCGTTCCCACCCGGACTATGGTGAAAGCTCTCTGCGATTTCCTCATGTTTATATCCCGAGTCGTTGGGAAGATCAAGAACCTCCTGTTCTGGGCTCTTGCTTACAGTTTCTGCGGGCTCTGTGCCTGTCTGGTCTTGCTGAAACTTCTGTGGCACATCGTCAGGAAGCCGGCAGAATCCTTCCAGTGGACTAAACGGGAAATCCTCCCCGCTTGCCTGAACGACACGTCCTTGGGAACTCACTGTTACCTGCGAATCAAGGTAAGAGCTGGGTGATCGTTGCAACCAGGGTCTGCTCTTCCCAAATTACTCCACGCCCGCATTCATTACCTTTGGAACACGCCGGCCTGCGTGTGATTCAGTCATGTCGACTTCGAAGTAGGGGCTGAACAATTGAACTGTAATTGTTCAGCTTAGACACCACAATGATTTTTTTTGACTATAGTGGCGGTAGTAGAGGGGTTACTGCGGGCCTCGATCTGCACCATGTGCATTGCAGTCTTTGCGACACATTAATATTTCTGCTGGCTGCGGAAAGGTGCCTGTTCAATGTTTACCCGGGCTCGACGAAGCCTTGCTGAAATGACGGACAGCTCCCAGTTGAACTTGGAATCGGGCGCACGTACGGCCAAGCAGGCGGGCTGTCTTTAATATAATGAACTAATTCATTAAATTATGGCTGCAAGATAAAAAGAATGTGAATATGTAATTCCAACCCCTTCCCCGCCCCAACCCTCGACCTATAAAATGTTCAATGTGATGTTGGTTGTTGCAGTACACAGCAGTTGTCTCCGACTTAAAACTGCACCTTTTTTTAAAAAAAGGTCGGGGGATTTTACCTGCCAGACACGTTCTCCAGTTGCAGGTCACCCCTGGCTGTGTTTTGGTTCATACGCTACTGGAATAATAATTTCAAAAGTGCTTCAAAGCCAGAAGATCTCGCGTAGGACAAGATTATAGCAATAGTCCTTGGGACTTCTAACAGTACAACATTCTGAACCCCATTTAGTTCTCTCCCCTATTAATTAAAACAATGTTTAGTGGACCCAGCCAAGATGTTGAAGATCTTTAATACAAATATTTATAAATGCCCCCGTTTATAATTAAGAGAGCGGCTCATGTAAAAATCCCATCACTGTGTGTGAAATTTCGTGCCAGGCATGTGTTTAACAGGATCTTCTGACAGACAGGTAGAACAGCTCTGTTAAACGTATATCTCATTTGGTAGAATGCGTTTTATGGTTTGTCAAAAGTAATTTGTTGCATACAATGCTTGAAGTTGAATCATTTATGGTCTTAATGATGTAAAAGGTTCAATCGCGATGCAATGATAACCCACACTTCGACAGTAAAAAAACAGCTTTGAAATATTGTAGTGTTTTACGTTTGTTTCAGATTGATTGGGGCATACAGTGGCAACACAGCTAACAGCACAAATTCATTGATAACGAAGAGTGCCGCTAGCTCCAGTCTCATTTCTTATTATTTACTTGCTGAATTAGGAAAATACAATGAGAAAAATTATAATAATTTAACACTAAAGGCGTTGTCTTTGAATATCCTTTTATGTTATGGTTAAAATGGACGTTGGAGCACCTTTTGTTTGAAAATTGAACTCAAGTCTGATTAAGCTACAGCATTGTTTGTGTTGCTCATAGACATCAGAACGTTGATCGTCATTTCGATGTCATACATGCACGCAATAGGAATATTGGAAAACAGACTGGAATCTGATGCGTCTGTGTTAGCTCATTGTCACTTAGTTATAAGATATTTCTTGTATATTTTGCTGCATGGGTACTTCTTAAGAAGTAGCTACCATTTTCTTTTGACATACAATGGATATAAATCAGTCTACGTCGGGTATTTTAATCTTTGCCTTATGTTTCTCCTGTGCTAAGACCCTGTTTCAGATGCCCTTGCTTCTTCAGAGCTTTTGCAGGTAACCTAGACTGCCTGTTCACTTCTCCCTTCAGTTCTCCCAATAAAAAAATGGTGTGGAATTGAAGTGATCCTCTCGATATTGGCGCCAGTGACTAAATGACTTGAGAGGTTGCATCCTGTGAGAGGTGACCTTGGCACTCCACTACAAAGTAAGCTGAACGTGCAACAGAACCTCATTGTATCACCTTAGGAGGGAACATAGACACACTTATAGAGTTGTACAGCACAGAAATAGGCCCTTCAGCCCATCTAGTCCATGCCAACCTGATCTGCCTAGTCCCATCTACCTGTACCCGGACCATATCCCTCCAAACCCCTCCCATCCATGTACCTTTCCAAACTTATATGTTACATTTGAACCCACATCCACCACTTCTTCTGGCAGCTTGTTCCACATTTGCACCACCCTCTGGGTGAAGAAGTTTCCCCTCAGATTCCCCTTATATATTTCACCTTTCACCCTAAACCCATGTCCTCTAGTTCTAGTCTCACCCAAGCTTAGGGGAAAAAGCCTGCATGCATTCACCCTATCTATACCCCTCATAATTTTGTATACCTCTATAAGATCTCCCGTCATTCTCCTGCACTCAAGGGAATAAAGTCCTAACCTATTCAACCTTTCCCTATAACTCAGGTCCTCAAGTCCTGGCAACATCCTTGTAAATTTTCTCTGCACTCTTTCAAACTTATTAATATCTTTCCTGCAGGTAGGTGACCAGAACTGCACATAATATTCCAAATTTGGCCTCACCAATGTCTTATACAACTTCAACATAACATCCCAACTCCTGTACTCAATGCCCTGATTTATGAAGGCCAAAGTGCCAAAAGCTCTCTTTACGACCCTATCTATCTGTGATGTCACTTTCAAGGAATTATGGATCTGTATTCCCAGGCCCCTCTGTTCTACCGCACACCTCGGAGCCCTACCATTCACTGTGCAAGTCTTACTCTGGTTTGCCCTCCCAAAGTGCAACACCTCACACTTGTCTGCATTAAATTCCATCCGATATTGTTCAGCCCATTTTCCTAGCTGGTCAAGATCACACTGCAAGCTTTGATAGCCTTCCTTGCTGTCCACTATGCCCCCAATCTTGGTGTCATCCACAACTTGCCCTGGCATATTTCCTGAACCGTCCATATGGATACTGATCCCAGCACCTGTAGTAGTCATACTTGAACGTGAGTGACTGTCATTTAGTAGAGAAGTTCAGACCACTTTAGAGGGATGTTTGGATAAGACTGACAGCACTAATGACAAGAGGAGCGTAATGATTCAGTGGGAGTTAGAGCAGATATGAAATTCTCAGGGGTGAATCTTATAAAGAGGCACATCTGAGGCTTGGAGCTGAGACAATAAGAAAGGGGCATTTTATAGTCTGAATGAGGGGAGAATACAAAAGACACAAAGTGACCAGAGATTAGCTGGAGAGAAATCGCAGAGATAAGAAGTTGTAAAGGATGGTAGGGGGAAGGAATTTTGAAACTCGTGGCAGGCAGAAAGAAGTTAGAAACAGAAATAATGTGAAAAGGGAAGCAGAACAAATAATGAGAAGCAGGTGGATGATGGAAGAGGATATCTGTAATGCATAGTAATGGGAATCGTGAAGAAACTGAGTTAGACAGAACAAATAGCATGCTCCTGAGACCTACATAATTTTTGAAATTTGCTGTTCTTGATAAAATAATATTATGTAAAGTATACCATCCATGCCCTGTAATCTTATTATAGCTTGTCTTCTCCACACTACACTAAGAAAGGATGTGTGTGTAGAGAGAGAATGTGGGTGTAAAAGACGAAGGAAGTGGAGGAGCATACTGCAATCTGGAGCCATTGGGATCACCTGTTCTTTACCAGTTACCATGGTGCATAATAGTCATAATAGTTGTTAAATCTGTGCTTAACAATATGAGTGCTTCTTGGCTTTTTTGAATTAGATCACTTGTTTTGCTAATTTATTCACTGCTATCACTGTAATCTATTTTAAACCTTTATTTCTAATAAATGAGTTTAGTTTTGTAGCAAGTAGAATTATATAATCTATTCTGAACTCTTAAATCAAATGAGATTGTGTAATGTGAGAGCTTTTTAAAGGTGATTAATATTAATTTGGTGATGTGCCCAAAATGTGTAGGTCCCACTTATAAACAAGTTTCAATGCAAATCAGCTGTAAAATTTAATGTTGCAAGTTTTGTTGGATGGAGGGAAAAAGCCATACTTATCCTGGTCTACAATATATTTGTGAAATACTTATATAGCAGGTTAACTTAAAGGAAAAAATATTCTACACATGGGAGTGCATGAGTAATATCAAGGATGCATAGATCCTATTCTGTTCAACAGGTCTAATATGGCAAATTTAAAATAAGAGCAGTTGATAGTCAGAACAATTATTTTTTTAAAAAATGGAGATGAGGGTTCCATGAAAGCAGAGCAGTGCAGAATGAGAGGGTTGTGCAATGTAATAACATGTAATGTCACCTGTTCCTCAAAAGAGAAAGGAATAAACGGTAAGCTAAGTGGTTTAACTTCCGGAAGCCATGATACTGAATAAGATTTAGCACAGGATAAATTAAAAGGGTTTATTAACAACAGCCAACAGAGATTTGTTAAGGGCAAATTGTATCTGACAAGTGTAATGCAGATGGTTGAGTCAATAAAGTAAAGGAAATGCAATGGATGGTGTGTATCTATGAAGCTGCCATTGAGTAAGTTTGTTGGATAAATTGAAAGTACATACCATAAAAGAGAATTTAACAACATGGTTATTTAAGGACAGAAAATTAACTGATGGTTTATCAATATCCTGATGCATAGTCTTGAGCTGAAACATTGACAATTCCTTTCCTCTCACAGATGCTGCTTGACCTGCTGAGTTCCTCCAGCAGATTGTTTGTTGCTCCAGATTCCAGCATCTGCAGTCTCTCGTGTCTCCAGATGGCAATAATACTTTAGTTTGGACCATGTGGGATATTCTGTTCAATTTTAGACACCCTGCAAAGATGTTAAAGCCACGGGCAAGACACAGAAGATAATAATTAGGATAATACCAGAGATACAGGAAACTTTATTCAGGAGGTTGGCTATAAACTGAAGCTCTTACTATTGGAGCAGAAAAGGTTAAGAGGATTCCTGGCAGAGATGTTCAAAATTATGAGTAGTTTTGATAGGCCAGTGCAAAAATAGTGATTCCTTTGGTTGGTAAATTCCTAATTGGTCAATATAAGTTTAAAATCATCACAGAATGATTAGGGAAACATTAGGAGAATTTTATGTATTCGTATTGGTTTATTATTGTCACTTGTACCGAGGTACAGTGAAAAACTTGCCTTGCATACCGATCGTACAGGTCAAGTCATTAAGATAATAAGATATGATATCTTTATTAGTCACATGTACATCAAAACACACAGTGAAATGCATCTTGCATAGAGTCATTGAGGTAGTACAGGGTTAAAACAATAACAGAATACAGAGTAAAGTGTCACAGCTACAGGGAAGTGCATTGCAGGAAGACAATAAGGTGCAAGGTCAAACAAAGTAGATTGTGAGGTCAAGAGTCCATCTTGTTGTATAAGGGAACTGTTCAATAGTCTTATCACAATGGGATAGAAGCTGTCCTTGAGCCTGGTGGTATGTATATGGAGCAACAAAGTTATGTTAGAAAAGAGGATGAAAGGAAAATCCTTAATAGCATTAAAAACAATGTAGATAAATAATGTTAAAAGTAATTAGTGGGTGTAATGATATAGAGAAACTCCAGGGGAATGAGACTTAATTTGACAGTTATTTACAGAGATGGGCCAATATAAACATAATGTGCCATTTTTTATTTCTATAAAAATCTATGCCGTACCAAAAAACAAAAGGGCTAAAGTTGGACTGTCATTGTTGCCTGCCAGATTAGGTGATAGACTGGACCATCATTGTGGTTGCCAGACTAGACTAGGTGCTCCCCTAGAGACTAGATGAAGAATTACAGGGCCATGAAAGAAGTCCATTTTAATTCATTCTCAACTAGATGCCAGTGTTTTCTCATTGTAGATTAGAACTGTAGCATCTAATGAAAGCATGTGAGTATAGTGGCTTTATAAATGTAATATGGGGGAGCAATAGGAGAAGACACAATGTAGAAATAAAAGCAGGGGGAGTAGGTCCTTCAGCCCCTCATGCCTACTCTATTCAATCAGATCATGGCTGATCTTTTACCTCTGCCACTTTCCTGCACTATCCGCATATACCTTGATTTGATAATATCTAAGAATCCGTCAATCTCTGTGGGAATGTGCAACTGTGAGATCTATTGGACTGTAACATAAAATCTAATACTGCATTTGTGTCTTTTAGGGAAGACAACCATCAACCTTAGCCTGCTCTAATGATTCCAGGCCCACAGAATGATCAATAAATTATGCCCTACCAGTGTGGCCTAGGTCTTGAGAGCAAATAAATACATACCCAAAACATGTCCCCAAACAAGCCTTGTTAACCTTTGAAGTTAATCAGTAACTGACTGAAAGTTTTGCCTCATTTTAATCCCATAGAGGTTAAGAAGAATAAAGATTCTTTTTCTTTGCTTCCTAGTTTCATTCTGTCCTGGAGGTACAGGTGGTGTATTTCGGTAACTATAGACTCTAGTGAAGTGGATGAAGCAGCACATATCCATACAAGACAGTAAGAAAAATCTCTCTTTCTCACTTTTAAAATAGTTGACTTATTCTAATTGATTTCCAACCTCTCTCTGAATTTCCAGGAGTCAGGATTAAGGTTCCACTATGTTGCTGCAGGAGAAAGGGGGAAACCACTAATGCTGCTGTTGCATGGATTCGCTGAGTTCTGGTAATGATTTTTCTTCTTTTCTGATTCAGTTTTTACCATTTGTGGAATTACTGCTATCTACATTCTATTCTGCTGGTGCATGTAGCAACCTTAATTATGGGGTTAAATTATTTCTACAATGCACTTAAGCTGATGTGATTTTTAATCTGAACCCAGAAGCAGTCCCAATGTGGAAGTTCATTACGAAATGTGCCATCTTTGTTTTCCTTGTCATGTCATAGCAGCTGTTGCATTCTAGGTTGTGCCTCTGGCTCACTAATGTAATGTGATAGCTGTGGTCCAAAGTATTTTATGTTCCACATATAAATATAATAACATATTCTTAAATAATTATTCAATATTTGCTTTAGCTATAGTTACTTTGATGGTTGACCTGGGCAGAATGTGGTATTGTGTGATATACACAATTTGAGAGAGAGACTGAGATTTGAAGAGCCACAGTCTCCCTTGCTACTCTTGAGACCTCATTGAAGGACTTCCTGCAGTAGATCCAGGTGCTGTTGCTGGCAGTCCGAGAATCAACAACCTCAGTCATGTCCCTCCGCTTGCCCAGAGAAATTGGTGCTTTAGAATCCTCCTAGCGTTGTCAGGAAAGAAAACTTCTTCCTTCTCTCCATCCTCATCCACCGGGATCTTGAGCAGTTCATTCCTGTACAATTGCCTTTGCCAATTGCCAACCTGCAACATTGTGCAGGAGAGTAGAGGTATGCTGGCGCTTTAGTAGACTTCTGGTTGTGCTCTGAATGGATTTTCTGCCAGACTAATGAATCTGGTGGGAAGCTCACTTACACAGTTAGATCTTTGAATTAAAATCCAGTAGGCTTGTTCTTTCAGGGAGCAGATACATTTGCATTCTCTCCACTATCCACCAGTCCAAAACCTGCTGAAAGTTAAAATTGGAGCCTCAATCCTTGATGTTTGTACAAATCATAATATTTTGGCTATACATTATTTAAAATGAAAATACTTTACCTGCAGTGGTCTTTAACCCAATGGTATTTTCTATTCACCATCCAAGGATTTTGATACAGTATTCTGATCTCATTGAGAATCTAACTTTTTGCTGCATATTGTTGAACTTGAGGATTGGTATTCGACTCACTCATATTAGGTATTAATAATTAGGAAATTATCATTTTACTGCAATACCAATATCCCATTCACATAGGACAGTGAACTTAGGTCAGTTTTACTGTTTCTCATTTTCATCAATGATATTGAAGAATGAGCCATTCTTTGCTGAAGTCATCACCTTTAGTCTGTAAGGAAGCTTGCCATATGAAGAGCAAGTGGTGACCCAAAGCACTGGAGGTGGATACAGACAAATTGAACTATGGGTGTATGTAGAAATTCTCTACTATGATGAGCCCTAATGCAAACCCTAGTCCTAACCCTAATGCAAAAGGAGTATAATTCTTCAAAACCATTGATGATCATGAGTAACAGAGTGGGGCTTCTTTTATTCCCTCAGAAAATGATCCATTGGCATTGCAGTAAAATGGGCCAATCCAATTTGTTTGGAAAAATAGACATTGGTGTTGCCCAGCAACACCTACTTTATGGGTTGCAAGATCTCCTCCATTGCCAAATGTTCCATTGCACTGTCTATTAATTGTCATTGGGCAAAAAGTATAACTTTGGCTCAATGGTCAAATCTAATTGAGGCAAACAAAAAGGTTTAGCTGCCGGAAAGAATCTAAGTTCTTAGGAAAGCCTGATTGATGTTATCACCAACCCCTAGTTCACTATTGTAAACATCTGCACCGTCCTGGCAGTGGAATAACAAAGCCCCAACTGGCAGATTGTTGCCCAGATCTCTTAGCCCTGTACGTAGTCTAAAGACATAGTCCAGTGGACTAGAGGAGAAGGATTTACACCTAATCAGAATCAGCCTCTCCAGTATTAAATGGATATGGCCTGGCTGCCTATCTGAGGGACGGGTGGTCACTTGTCCTCAAGTTTGATGCTAACGATTCTTCTGAAAACACAAAGGTTGCTATATACATCTCAGTGTTCTTTATCGGTCAAACACTTTAGTTAGAAAGCCATAGACAAAACTTTGGACATCTCTCACCCTGCCTATTGAGACATCTTCCAGGCAGTTTAATTACCTGACTGCCGTCCTGTGCATGCATAGTTAACCATCAGTTGTTGAAGTTACGCTCCTGGAGCACGCATTTTGGAAAATCTCTTGCTCATTATGTGTCTAAATAAAATTTCTCTATTCTTTCCAGTATTCACAGATGAATTAGTCTCATGAGGTAGCTGTCCTTATTACTCTGCCTATCCCCTAATGTACCACTGCCTTGAACAGAAGACTCTGATAGTGAGACAATCTATATTTAACATGAAGATGACCTTCATATCTGGCTATATAATAGGACCTTTTCAATATATTTACAATGGGTTGTCCTACATAAAATACTGTAATATAAGGACGTTCTATATTTAAAGTCAAATGACCTATATATGATATCCTGTAGCATTCAGATGTACTACAGTCACAGTAAACAAGAAGAGGGTAATTTGTATTAAGTGTGTGTTAAACTCAATAGTAAATTGAAATTTAGTCACAGTAATATCACAGTATCTAAGTTTTCAGTATTCTCAACCACTGTATCAATGCCTTAGCTAAAATTCTTTTTTAGTTTGAGCTTAAAGGTTCTCCATAGAAATAAATGGAACAATTAAACAAAAAAACATAATTTCTGGTTCCTAAGCTTGCCAGTATTAGAATTTCAGTTCAATTCATTTTATTGCTGATTCTCTAGAATAGAGTTAACTTTCCACAATACCATTTGCAACAATCATTTGCAATTTTTGAAGGAGAATTAACCAACAAAAATGCTTGTATTTCCTACAATGTAATTAAACTTTCTAATTCAAAGTAAACTATTGAACATGGAAAATTATGCATAGTTTATATGTGAATTGAAACACTGAAATAAACCATTTGACCCAACCAGTCAGTTGAGTTTATAACATCAGAAGAAGCTGGAAACACTCAGCAGGTCAGGCAGCGTCTGTGGAAAGAGGAACCAAGTTAACATTTCAGGTCAGAGGCCCTTTGCAGAATTTTCTTCAACTTTAAATGTTAACTCTGTTTCACTTTTCACAGATGATTCCTGACCTGCTGAGTCTTTCCAGCACTTTCTGTTTTTATTTCACTTTTTCAGCATCAGCAGTTTTTCTTTGATTTTCAGTCTGATTTAATCCTATAAACCATAATTTCAATCTCTTGTGCCCATCATGCCTTTTTATCCTCTTTTATTTTGACCAACCCAATGTTGATGTGGCTTCTCCAGTTAAAATGACTTCTCTTTGAGTCACTAGCTCTGTTCACTCCAGTCCCACAATCTCACCATAATCATCTGATGGCCCTGAACCACAGATGGGCTCAAGCTTCCAATGTCTTGAAACCACTGATACCCAAGGACCTCAACACTCCAACACCTCCATCTTCTGATCTTTTAGTGGCTGATCTGACCTCCCCGTACCACACACCCCCCCCACCATACACCCTGGTTGAGCTTCGGAATGCCGTCCCCAACCCGGCCAGTCTCCCTCAGACCCAACCTTGATCCCAGGCTGTGCATTTTTCTTCACGCACTTCATAATGCACAAAGGGAAAAGGTAGCAAGTGTTAGGCCTCAGACACTAATGACATTTCGATAGCATTGGGATCAGTCAGTGGCATGCTGCACATAGACTACTCAGTTCACCTGCTGCAGTGCACCACAATTGCTAAGAAGAGTGAGGCTGAAGTTAAACAGCTATACCCTATATTTCAATTGATATGCAACAAAGGAGGACCATAACTCTTGCTGGGGTGTTATATGAAGAGCCTGCAGTGTACTTCTCACTCTAGAAAGCTCAAATTTTTATTAATTATTAATGATTTTAAAGAGTGTTATAATTCAGTATATTTGAAACTAAAACTAATTTACTTTTGAATGGTTTCACGTCTATAAGATGTGGGTAATATTTTATACAAATTTTAATTTAAATGATTGTTAAGAACCAGAATCATCCTGAAGTTTGTATCATTCCAAAGGGTCACTCATGAGTCTACCCCTGCAGGTTTCAGAATGTGCAGTTGCCACATATGAAGGAAATAGCAACACAAATACTGGAAGCATCACAAAGAGGAGCAGACCTGCTGGACCTGGGGGTGGAGGGTTAGAATTCAACTACTTCTGAACAACAGACTGCACAAGTGGGCCTCCCAAACACAGATAACTTGTCTAAAAAAAAGCAACCATTTCCCCTGGGTTAACAAGAAAAGGGTTAGTACAGGAAAGGAAAATTCTCATACGTTTAAAATTTAAGGAGGGTTAAAAGTCACCTGATCTGAAAAAGTACTAAAATCTCTCAAGTACGCCTGTAACAATCTTATTCCCCAATGCAGGTACTCCTGGCGCTATCAGCTTCAAGAATTTAAATGCGAATTCCGAGTCATCGCAGTTGATTTACGGGGATATGGGGAATCTGATGCACCCATCGGTCGTGAAAATTACCAGCTGGATTGTTTGATCACCGACATAAAGGAGATTGTGGATTCCCTGGGTAAGTTGTTCAACAGGCTGCCTGATCTGCTTTCCCTGGGGTATTTTATCTGATGGCTGAATCACCAGAAGGTTTAGCATTTTCTCCCTTCATTTCTTTTTTTCTAAATTCTTTTCTGCTCTGTTTATCTCGCAGCAAAATGCAGATACAGGGCCAACAGTTACTACTTTATAAGATAAGATATTTATTTATTAGTCACACGTACATTGAAACACACAGTGAAATGCGTCTTTTTGCACTACTGAGAATGTGCTGGGGGCAGCCCACAAGTGTCGCCACTCTTCCAGTGCCAACATAGCATACCCACAGTTCCTAACCTGTATGTCTTTGGAATGTGGGAGGAAACTGGAGCACCCGGAGGAAACCCACGCAGACACACAGGGAGAACATACAAACTCCTTACAGATAGCGGCGGGAATTGAACCCAGGTCACTAGCGTTGTAAAAGCGTTATGCGAACTACTACGCTACCTTTGGCATTGTTCTGCAGTCATGACTTTCTTTTTAGTGTATTGAAAATTGAGGAACTGGGGGGGCTGATCTGTGAATTAGTGAATCTTCAAATTGTTTCTGAGTTGGAATTAAATGGTAACAGGCAAGGTTTCATTTTCTGCTCTAAGTCGATAAACTTTCACAATTATATTCAAATAACGAGCAAATTTCTAATCATACTTTGGGCAGAAAGTTTCTTCCCAGCAGTTAGAATTATATTGTTCTGTATTCCCTACGAAGGGACTACATTTTCAAAGTTCATTAATTTAACTAAGCTTGATTGTGTGGTTTCGTGCAATCTGAATTCAGTGGCAGTAATGAAGAAACCACCTTCCTTCAATTACATCATAAGAATACTGCTTCCATCACTATCAGATGGGGAAGACGCCTGATATAGACCAAGGAAGACAAAAAATATCCTTTATAGACAGGGTTACTGGGTTAAGGAATGGTGTGCCAAAGTATTCAACATAAACACTGACCTTCAAAGTTACAGAGGACCAAAAGAGAAAAGCCACCAGGTCAACTTGTGACCACCACTCGGATAACTCAGTCTGGGGGTTGCCAAGAAGTCTAAAAAAAGGAGCAAGTCCAAAGAATCTTCTTGTCTTTGTGAAGACACAAAGGTTATTTAATACAGACAAATAATGGATATCATAAATAAAGAAAAAAATGTGCATATTTCATCAAATCCCCCATCTCAAAAGCCAAGACCATCCCAGCTTGAGATATCCTCCCACCTTTCCTCATGCACTGAATGGCTCTGTCAAGTTTACTTGCTGCTCACCAAGAAGCTTACAGTTTGCAGGTGGTTGTGAACTTCAAGTACCAGGTTGGTAGAAAATTGCTGCTTACGAGAAAACTTAAGACACTGAAATATAGTGTTTAAAACATGACATTTAAAAGTATTTAAAAATTAAACATAGATAAATGCCAGCAATGCTGACATTTTGAGTTATGCCCTTCCTTTTTATTATTCAACTGTAGTGATATGTGATTAAATTTTTTCATCTATCTTTTCAATCCCTCCCGATTACAATGGTCAAATGGTAGGGTTGGCACATTGAAAAAAATGAGACTAAATTGATTGGCAAACCTTTTTTATCCCAATCTATCTCCTGATCGGGTAAATGTCCAGTTTATTGTTTATTTTAATCCAATAATATATTTTAATTTTTAAACTGAATATAAGAAGGAAAAATTGTCTAGCTCAATATTCTTCATGGGTGGCTATTTCAAAAAATGTAAGGTTCTAAGTATTTTCTGTGCCTCTGGTGTCCATTTCTTACTCCTTCAGTGAAGTAATAATTGGTTTAATTGTTGCAATAAATTCCTCTGCTTTAATCTATCACCACTGTATTAAATTCCTGCTGAAAATATAGTGCACCTGCCATATTGGCAAAATTACCATTGGCGCCTAAGTTATGAATTTTCTACTCAACATTAAGCTGTTGTTAATAATATTGAATTTCAGAGAATTACTTAAAATCTTTGAAGCTACAACATGCGGCTCAAACATTCAAAGATAACATTATAAAACTGCAATTTACTTCAGTTTGAATATTTTGAATTTCATAATCAAATTTACTGACATTGGGGAAGATTGCTGCTGCTTTTGAAAAAGTATTTACTTTGATATCTTTACCATCAAAGCACATTCCAACACATCTTAATCATTAATTTAAGCCATGGATTGTGTAAAAGTAATCAAGGTATCCATTGATTGCAATTGTGCAGCTAAATGTGTAGGTTGGGAAATTCTTATCCAAGCTGTCCTGCACTCCTGAAGCTGCATTAAATCAGTGATTCACTGGGACACATGCCAAACGTGGTCTTGTCTACATTGGAGAAACCAAACATAGACCCTGAACTTCCCGTTGCCTGCCGTTCCATCCCACTCCTACTCTGACCTAAACCTGCACTGTTGCAATAAGGTGCAATGCAGGGTTGAGGAACAGCACTTCATCCTCCGTCTGGGCACATTGCAGCCTTCTGGTCTCTATATTAAATTGTACCACTTCAGGTAACTTGATTCCTCTGTCTGTATCAGTCATCCATCTGTGATATTGTTTGTCTTTCCTTTCTTTCTTTCTTTCTTTCTTTAGAAGTGAAGGACACACCCAGCCTGACCTGCCGGGCATGTCATCCTGCTCTGCATTTTACAACTCCTACTTTCTTTTGTTTATGTTCTCATGTTCTAACTGCTCCCATTCACTCATTGAGCAGATAACTATGCTTACAGCTTATCACCATGGTCACCTCAGTTTTACCTGATCAGAATCATCCCCCTGCCCCACCCTTGCTGCAGTTTAACAAGCTGCTTTTCTCTCCTAAATTCTGACAAAGGGTCTTCGACCTGAAACTTTATCTCTGCTTTTCTTTCCTCAGATGCAGCCTGACCTACTGAGTACCTCCAGCATTTTCTGTTTTTATTTTAGTTTTCCAGGCATCTACTTTCTTTTTATTATCATTCCCTTATTTTTCTCAATTCTGTCTTTCTTTCGCATTATTTTGTTTTCTGTATTACTTGGCAATACATTTAATCCAATAATATTTTAAAGCCGATAATGAAGCACTTCCTGTCTTAGGCTCAGTATATAGCAGTAAAGATTCTGTAATCTGATTGGTTCAAGAGATTCACAGTTGCTTGTACTGTTCACATTGTCCCATAACTCCCACAGAAAATGTCAGGTTGAAATAGCTCTTTAAAGATAAGCCCCTGTTCAAAGCCCCACAGAATACACTGCACATAAGGTTTAAGGTAATGAATGGCTGTTGGTGCTCATTCACCACTGACCCCAAAGTCTGAGCAGTGAAACGTGAACAAAGTTTTGATGGATTCTTGTTGCTTCTCCCTCCTAGAAGTTAATGAGCTGAGGATATATATTTCTAATGTGAAGTTAATCCCATGGAATCCCAGAAAAATAAGGTTCAAATTCCCAAGCCCATAAGAAGTCAGTCAATGTATTGGCCGTGGGAACCAGCTGGTTGTGGCAATTAACGATCTGGTTTTACTTGGCTCTCAGGATCAGGACGTGGAGACACTTCCACAAGAACAAGTTGCAGAGATGAACTGGATTAGTAAAAACAAAGCCTGCAGCCAAATGTAACTTGAGTTTGAGAACATCTGTAGAAAGGATGGAATATTTTAAAGCCAAAATTAAGCACTATTTTGATCAACATTTCCTACCCTTATTTTCTCTCATCCATGCACTGACCAGTTGGTTTTCACCTTTTGTGCAGGCTACAAGAAGTGTGTTCTGATTGGCCATGACTGGGGTGGACTGATTGCCTGGTGTTTTGCGATCTATTATCCAGAGATGCTAGACAAGATTGTTATTCTGAACTGCCCACATCCTGCAGTTTTTTGTGGTGAGTTCCATTTTGAACCACTTGATGCTTCTTACCTAATGATAAATGATTGATATACTGGACCTCTTGGAGGGTTAATAGATTTATTCAGTGATAGCCAAGCATTAGAGTCCATAGGGTTTAACTTTCCTCCAGGGAATGTGGTGGGAGGAACAATTCATTGCAGCATCCATTCACCTGGGATGGTACCAGTGGTACCAGGTGAAAGGGAGCATGAGGTTGAGAGATTTTTAGATATCAAGGGTATCAGGATTTGGGAGCAGTACAGGAAAGCGTTAGTGAGCTAAAACATCAGCCATGATTCTGTTGAATGGTGGAGCAGGCGTAAGAGTCAAATGGTCTACTCCTGCTTCTATTTCTCATCAGAATCAGTAAGATGTCCCTTGCAACTACAGTTTATTGATACCTTCAAGGTTCACAATCGAAGTCCAATGGCTGCAGGCGGATGGGATCGGCATGACCTGCGAGTTCCTCTCCAAGTTACAAACCATCCTGAATTGGAAATATATCACTGATCCTTCATCGCCGCTGGATCTAAATCCTGGAACTCCCTAGCCAACCACACTTTGCCTACAATGGTTCAGGAAAGCAGCTTACTACCACCTTCTCATGGGCAATCAAATATGGACAAGGAATACTGGCCTTGCCAGCAATCCCCAGATCCTATGTAAGAATGAAAATCCATGTCATTAGCTACTATTTATGGAAGAAAATCCTAACAAGAATCAGTAGTTTCAGGATTGAAGTGAGGGAAAAAATTGATATTGGTATTGGTTTATTATTGTCACTTGTACCGAGGTACAGTGAAAACCTTGTCTTGCATACCGATCTTACAGGTCAATTCATTACACAGTGCAGTTACATTGGGTTAATACAGAGTGCATTGAGGTAGTACAGGTAAAAACAATAACATTACAGAGTAAAGTGTCACAGCTACAGAGAAAGTGCAGTGCAATAAGGTGCAAGGTCACAACAAAGTAGATCGTGAGGTCAGAGTCCATCTCGTGATGAGAAAATAAAAAATCAAACATTTATATATATTGACAAACGGTGTTTAAAAATTTGAGGTTGTTCAGAGAAGTATAAAAGAGTGTCTTTTGTGATTCAAGGTATCCCTAGACCTTCAGAATTAGCGCATCCTCACTACCAGTGACGTTGTACTCCAGAGCCCAGTAGTTCCCCAAACCCCTCCCACCTCACTCACCCTGGATCATCTTCCACCTACCTCCCATTGTCCACACACACACCTTCCTGACTCAACCTGTTACCTGCTGTGTATCTACCCTCCCAGACCACAAACTACAGTAGAGTGTTTGTTCAATGCCTGCAGCTCACAGGCGCCACCTAAACTTATCGTCTCCTACCTCAGTCCTGCAAGATCAGCGTTCAGCATCGTGCCAACTTTGCCCCAGTTTTGGTTACAAATACCAGTTCTTGTCTGGAAACCCACAATTATCACATGTTTAATCAGAAATGAAACATTCCTCCTCTTACCCCAGTCTATCCAAATTATCCTAATCTGGTTTAAAGTTTACAAATGGGATTGATGGCAGTGAAAAACTATACCTTGGAACATGTGACATCCATTGGTGAGGGTCAAAGGGGATAGGGCAAATTTCTTTGCATGCCATCCATACAGATCATTTCATTACAACAGTGCATTGAGTTAGTAGAAGGGAAAACAATAACAGAATGCAGAGTAAAATGTTACAGTTACAGAGAAAATGCAGTGCAGGCAGACAATAAGGTACAAGGCCATAACGAGGTAGATTGTGAGGTCAAGAGTCGATCTAGGGGACAGTTCAATAGTCTTATAACAGCCGGATAGAAGCTGTCCTTGAGCCTGGTAGTATGTGCTCTCAGGCTTTTGTATCTTCTGTCCAATGGGGGTGAGGGGGGAGGGGAGAAGAGAGAATGTCCAGGGTGAGTGGTCTTTGATTATGTTGGCTGATTTACCAAGGCAGCAAGAAGTATAGACAGAGTCCATGGAGGGGTGGCTGGTTTCCATGATGTGCTGAGCTGTGTCCACAACTCTCTGCAGTTTCTTACAGTCACAGGCAAAGCAGTTGCCATTCCAAGCCATGATGCATCTGGATAGGATGCTTTCTATGGTTCATTGATAAAAATTGGTGAGGGTAAAAGGGGACATACCAAATTTCTTTAGTCTCCTCAGGATGTCAATGTGATGGTGAACTTTCTTGGCTATGGCGTCCACGTGGTTGGACCAGAACAGGCTATTGGTGATGTTCACTCCAAGGAACTTGAAGCTCTCAACCCTCTCGACCTCAGCACCATTGATGTAAACAGGAGCATGGGCACTGCCCCCCCTTCTTGAAGTCAATGACCAGCTCTTTTGTTTTGTTGACATTGAGGTAAAGATTGTTGTCACAACACCATGCCACTAGGCTCTCTATCTCCTTCCTGTACTCTGACTCAACGTTATTTGAGATTCAGCCCACTAAGGTGGTGTCATCTGCAAACTTTCAGATGGAGTTGGAGCAGAATCTGGCCACATAGTTGTGACTGTATAGGGAGTAGAATCGGGGGCTGAGGATGGAGCCATGTGGGGCACCAGTGTTGAGGATAATCGTGGCAGAGTTACGTTTGCCGTTTGTCAGGAAGTCAAGGATCCAGTTGCAAAGGGAGGTGTTGAATCCCAGGTCTTGGAGTTCGGTAGAGAAACAAAGGACTGCAGATGCTGGAATCCAGATAAAAACATGATAATGTGGAGGAACTCAGCAGGCCAGGCAGCATCTGTGGAGAAAAGCAGGCGGTCAACGTTTCGGGTATTGAAGGCGGTGCTGTAGTCAATAAACAATTGTCTAATGTAGGTGTCTTTACTGTCCAGATGCTCCAGAGGTGAGTGTAGGGCCAGGAAAATGGTGACCACTGGGGACCTGTTTCACTGATAGGCAGTTTGCAGTGGGTCAAAGTTGTCGGGGAGGCTGGAGTTGATGTGTGCCATGACCCGCTGAATTAGGCCATTTGGCTCATTGAGTCTAATCTGTCATTCAATCATGGCTGATTTATTTTTCAACCCCATTTTCTCACCTTCTCCCCATAACCCTTAACCCCTTTACCAATCAAGAACCTCTGCCTAAATACACCCAATTACTTGGCCTCCAGAGTCCTCTATGGCAATGAATTCCACAGATTCATCACCCTCTTGCTAAAGAAATTCCTCCTTATCTCTGTTCCAAAGGGTCATCCTTCTATTCTGAGGCTGTGCCCTCTGGTCCTAGACTCTCCCACTGCTGGAAACATCCTCTCCACGTCCACTCTATCCAGGCCTTTCAGTATCTGGTAGGTTTCAATGAGATCCCCCCTCATCCTTTTGAACTCCTTCAAATATAGGCCCAGAGACATTAATCAGTCTAATCAGTAGTTTAATCAGATAAGAAGCCTAAACATCTTTCTCTAGAGGTCTCTTCCTTGGGATGGGGAACGATCCTTCAGAGGTTTTTAAGCTTGGTTATTTTCCATTTGGCTGATTAGCTCTAATTATGTCCCATTTTTGGTCCCAAAGTTCTACCATCCTGGACATTATTTTTTGATATATAAAGGAGATGCCTTAGTTCTAATTTATTATCATTTCAACAGTGGGAATCAGACTTTCTCAAAGTGAATCATCCCTCTTTCTCATCTTCCTTGTGGTGCCTTTATAATTTGATTGGTGTTAATTAGTTTCTATTTTTAAGGATGTTTCCTTAAATTCTTCTGGTTCATTAGGGTATCCTGTTTGGCATATCACAACTAGACTTGAGTAACTAAATTAATATCTAATGCAAAAGGTACAGCATTAAGTGATGTGAATACAACTCAACATCCTGATACAAGTTTGTTCCTGATAGAAGTTTATAAAATTATGAAAGACATAAATAAAGTAGATAGTCAGAGTCTCTTTCCCAGGGTGGAAATGTCAAATACTAGAGGAGATAGCTTTAAGGTGAGAAGGGGAAAGTTTAAAGGAGATGTGCTGGGCAAGTGTTTTAAAGAGAGACTGGTAGCTGCTTGCAACACACTGGCAGGGGTGGTGCAGGAAGCAGATACGAAGGTGACTTTTAAGAGGTATTTAGACAGGCACATGAACCTGCGGGGAATGGAGGGACATGGATCATGTGCAGGTTGATGGGATCAGTTTAATTTGGCATCATGGTTGGCACAGACATCGTGGGCCGAAGGGCCTGTTCCTGTGGCTATACTGTTCTCTGAAATTACACTTAATAATGGTAAGTAAATCCGGACCACTGCCTCAAAGATAACCCTTCAGTAGGACATAGAAGAATAGATTCAAAGTAGCAAAGGGCACATTTAGAAATAATAGCACGAGATTTGCACCTAAAGTGGAGTTTAAAATGTAGGGAAAATCCTTGTAGTTACTGAGAGCTTGCAGCTATACACCTGGCACCCAATCAATATCTGACTGCCAGCAGGGGTGGAGCCAGAAGATGCTGAGCTAAGTTACCTCTGAGCTGGAGGGTGACCTGGTGGTAAGCAAAGGTTGTAAACATGGACAGGTTTGACGAATTTCATTCCCTTGTGCTGGAGTGCCATTTAGGTGGGCTTAGCAGGTAGGACAGAACAGCACGAAGTCCAAGGCTTTTTTTTCCCTCTAATCAAAGATATAGGTCGTTTTCCTTAAGAAGATTGATCATTTACCCCTCCCCTTCACTATTCCAAGATGATAAGAGGCATCGATCGAGTGGACAGTCAGAGACTTTTTCCCAGGGCAACAATGGCTAACATGAGGGGACATAATTTTAAGGTGATTGGAGAAAGGTATAAGGGGGATATCAGGGGTAAGTTTTTTACACAGAGAGTGGTGGGTGCATGGAATGCACTGCCTGCAGAGGTTGTGGGGGCAGATACATTAGGGACATTTAAGAGACTCTTAGATAGACACATGAATGATAGAAAAATGGGGGACTATGTGGGAGGGAAGGGTTAGATAGATCTTAGAGCAGGATAAAATGTCGGCACAACATTGTGGGCCAGAGGGCCTGTACTGTGCTGTAGTGTTCTGTGTGTTCTATGTTCCGTAGGGCATCATTAATCCAACAGCTAAAGCAGGCTTGCCACTTTTAAAGCTATTATTTCAGTTGGTAATAAGGACTAGTTGCATTAGTATATCCTCCATGGCTTTCCTGTAAAGGAACTCAGTGGACATTACAGCTTCAGGTTCCTACATCAGGCAAGATGTGGCTCGTCACCTTTTTGCAGAAATAGAATAAAACCTTGCTCTGCTTCTGCTAAATACAGGTTGACCTTCCTGTTCATTGAACATTAGTCGTGGTGCCAAAAACAGATTATTTCACATCTATTTTTAATATTCAAGGTCAAATATGATTATAACATGGCAATGTGCTTCTAATATATACATATACCCAAAGGAAGCTGAAAGATATTTTTGTTGAGGTCAAACAGTGTTTCATCCACTTACTTACTTCTGAAGTTAACCAGATGAATAAATCGATCTAAGAGCCATTGTGAGCCATTCATTGCAAGGAAAAATTCTCTCAAATGAAGCAAGCCCTTACTGAGAAGCATATTTACTTTGCTCCACTTTATGCGGTGTGATGGGAACTAATTGGTACACCCAATTAAATGCTTCTTTTGATGAAAGAAGTGGAATTTAATTCCTTCACCTCTTTAACTATTGTGCTTCAAAACTCAACCTTTTTACATTCAGAAAATTTTCCTCATTTCTCCTGCAGTTCTTTCGCCAATTATTTTAAATCTGAGCTTTCTGATTACCAACTCCCTTTGGTAATAGAGAACTAATATAGAACTAATCTGCATATCATATTAAATGCTTCTTTTAATGAAAATTCTCAGTTAGGAGCTGTATATTTCCTACCCTGTAATGCAAGAGCTGCAAAGATGCAAAGCGAGAGATGTTGGGGTTTGATTTCCTCTCACACAGCTCACAGTGATTTCCTGCCAGCACTGTTTTAAAGAGCCTGTTTATTTTAAGTAAATTAACCATTGTGTTAAAACAATGCAGATAAAAATTAAACACCAATTCATTAATCAATGCACAGAGGAGATTAATATCCGAAATAGTTTCTTGTCATTAGATTAGTTAAGAAGAAATGAACTGTGAATTCATTATTAATACTTCCAAGTCAGAACTTATTAAGTATGATTGTTGCCTAGTTCAATGACAAAGAGAAATTATTATTGACATTGGTGATTTTTCTATCTGGAGTACTTTTAATCAGTAGAGTCCTCCAGGGATCTTTCCTTAAACCTTTGGTATCCACTGTCCATTAACAATTTCACTGAAGGTCAGTCGACAAGAATAATTAGTTTATTACTAATACACATTCACATGTGAAAGTGAAGTTTTAAATCATGAAGAAAGTTGAAGAGCTGGTCGTATGATATTGGTACTTGATTATGTCCTAAATGTAGCCTTGAGCAGTGTTTAGTGTAGAGGCTCTGATGTGTGGTGCAAAAGAAGGAGGCAAGAAGGAGAAGGGACGGTCTGATCTAGTCTTAAGCACAAACTCAGATGCCATGTTGGACAGATTGGCTGCATGGCACCTTCTTATTCCTACCTTCTGTGTTCTTTGTGGGTCCTCAGCCCACTTGAAATTTTTCGACATGGATACATCATGACTGTGTTTAAGCAAACTCTAGAAGAATATGAAGAAATGCTTTACATGAATCAAGGGCACAAGCCTGGTATACAAATAAAACTGAATGCCAAACTGATCTACTATAGGCCCAGGCCAGCACCTCATGCACTGAAAACTGAGGTAGAAGAAGAGCTAAGTAAATTTAAACAGCACAGAGTATTGGTGAGAATGGTACAGAGACTGGGTGACACTCACAGTGGCAGTACCCAAGGATGATTTAACTGTCTGGCTTTGCAGAGGTTATAAAGTGACCCTTAAGGGAACACAAGATAGAACATAGAACAGCACAGCACTGGACAGGCCATTTAGCCCTTGCTGTTGTACTGATCTTGATGCCAATTTATACTAAACATCCTCCTCCTGTGTATCATCTATATCCCACTATTCCCTTCATATTCATGTGTCTATCTAGAAGCCTCTTAAACTCCATCAAACTGCCTGCTTCCACTACTACCCCTGGTAATCCATTCCAGGTACCTACCACTCTTTGCATCAAAAAACTTGCCCCTCATGTCACCTTTAAACTTCCCCCCTCTAATCTTAAAAGCATGTCCTCTGGAGTTTGACATTTCTACCCTGGGGAAAAGATGGTGAGCAAACTCCCTGCCCACATCTCAAGGTTCACAGGAGCAACATTCTACGCTAAACAGGATCTGTCCCATATCCATGTCCAGCTTAATGTTCTTGAAGAAAGTCAGCACTACTTGACAAGTAATGCCCACAAGAGGTTGTTCTCACATACCAAACTGCTAAGTGGGGCAAAATCATCTCCAAAAGTATTCCAAACAATAGGGGATATGGTGCTGCAAGAGATTCAGCATTTTCTATACAATGAAGGTGACATTCTAATTGCAATGGCCCTGGAGGAAGAAAACCTTCAGGTACTTGAGGAAGTATTTAGAAGACAGTATCAACATATAGTGAAGATTAAAAAGAGCAAATGTGCTTTTGTGCAAATGGAAATGATTTATTTAGGTCTGAGAGTTTATGAAAATGTGCTGCAGCCTATTAAAGAAAATGTTGATGAAACATCAAATCTGAAAACTTTACAGAGCTCCAGTCATTTCTAGGGCTGATCAGTACTATACCAGAATTCTACTGGACCCTGCCACTTTGCCAGTTAATTGAAAAAAAGGATGAGTTATGGCAGTAGGAAAAAGACAATAAAAAGCATACGATCAGTGCAAGAAAAAGCTCACAGACTCCTTCTTGGTGCATTATGGCACCAACTAAACACTAAAAACTTGCTTAGGCTGGGGCAGCAACTAGCCATACCATAGAAGTCTGTTGCTTACGTGTCACCCACATGGGGAAAAAGTGAAAAATATTTACACTGAGGCAGAAAAGAAGGTATTGTTGATTATATTTGGAGTTACAAGGCTTCATCAATTAAAACTATCATTTAAAAGACAAAAGAGACTGCAGATGCTGAAATCTGGAACAGAAAACAGATGGGAATAAAATGGGATTAGTGTAACTGGGCGCTTGGTGGTTGGCAGGACACAGGGCCAGTTTCTGAGCTTGTGACTCTATGACCATAATCCTTTTGATCTTTGAAGCCTAGAAAGGGAATGATTGAAAGTGTGAAGATCCACTTGTGCATTTACATAGTAAATTACTTCCAGAGGTTTATTGCATTTTAAATTGCTCTTTTTTCTTTTTTTCCTTCTTGTCTCTTTTTCCCACTCACTGTTCATCCTCTCTTTTTTCACTTTCTTTATTTTTTCTTTCATTCCTTATACTTAATTTAATTTGTCATCGAGATAAACCTTTGGTCCTGTCATACAATAAGGCATCAGTGTACTTTAGCTCCCCTTCAGCCAGAGGCTTATTGATGGCGAGGTACAGTATTGTAGTGAGGAAGATTGGGCAGAAGTTTACTGTAGTGACACAGCCTTGCAAATGTTTGGTAGACCTGTCAGTTAAGATCAGGTTAGCAGATGTCAAATGGTAACAAATTTCTGATGATGGCCAAATTTGAAAGGGATTCTCCAAAATTTCCTTAGTTCATGGAGTTGGCTGTTGTGAGTTTGATACAGTTGATGTTCAGTGGCTGCTGCTGCTCTGTACCTTTTGCTTGGATTTGTCACATGGTGAAGATGTCATCTATTGGACTTCTTGATGGATGGACACTGCTTTGGAACTCTGGGAGAAGCTCCCAGCCACTGGATGGTGATAGCTGGGGAGGTTCCTTGCAACAACTTTCCCTCAACTTGACTTCAAATTCAGAGGCAACTTATGATCTACTGAGTAGTGGTAAACCATGGGCCCCTGTATGTTTCAACAATATGGTACCTGAAAAGATTGATGAAATACTACCAACGTGGTCTCCCAAACATCTTCCAAATCCATTGGCGCACAGGTGAACCAATGTTGGCATCCTCTCCCAGGTCAATGTCCCAGCATGCAGGTTCTAATCACGTTCGATCATCTCCGGAGGATGGGCCACATTGTAGGCATGTGTAGCGGTTGCTACTGCGAAATAAAACAAGCCGCTAGTCGGAGGATTGTCAAACAGAAGTGGTTTATTTTCCCGCTTTGCGCGGGTCCTTTAAGGGAGACTGTTCCCGCCCAAAGCAACCGGCAGTGACGTAAGTCCTACGTCATCAAGACTTTCCCGCGCGCGGGTTCTCCCCGTTGCTTGGGAAAGACGAGGCCCGCCGCCATCTTGGGCCTCGTCGCTCCGACGCCGCGCGACCCGACTGCCGAGCCGGTTCGCCCGACTAGACGGTGAGTCGCCACACAACCCCCCCCCAGAACCGGCGAGACAGTCCCCAAGGTCCGTGGGCTGTGCCAGCTGCCGCTTAGGGGGCCGGCCTCTGCGTCGCGGCGTTCCAACCTCGACAGGTTGTTGCAGATCCAAATGGGCCGGTTTGAGGCGGTCCGCCGTGAAAACCTGTTCCCTGCCTCCAATGTCCAAAATAAAGATGGATCCATTATTCCGCATGACTTGGAACGGTCCCTCATATGGTCGTTGCAATGGCGCCCGAGGTGTGCCCCTGCGAACGAAAACAAACTTACAGTCCCGTAGTTCCTTGGGCTGGCAGGATGGGGCTTGACCATGCCATGAGGTGGGAATTGGGGCCAAGTTGCCAAGCTTCTCGCGCAGTCTTTGTAGGACTGCTGGGGGTTGTTCCCCTTGGTCCCGAAGGGCAGGTATGAAATCCCCGGGGACAACTAGGGGCACCCCGTACACAAGCTCAGCTGACGAAGTGCGGAGGTCTTCTTTGGGGGCAGTGCGTATGCCGAGCAGGACCCAAGGCAGCTCGTCAACCCAGTTAGGACCCTTCAGGCGGGCCATCAAGGCTGATTTCAGATGGCGGTGAAAACGTTCCACCAACCCGTTTGATTGAGGATGGTAGGCCGTGGTGGTGTGCAGCTGTGTCCCTAGCAGGTTCGCTAATGCAGCCCAGAGACTGGAAGTGAATTGGGTGCCTCTGTCTGAAGTGATGTGGGCCGGAACGCCAAAACGTGAGACCCAAGTTGTGAGCAGCGCCCGGGCGCAGGAATCAGTTGTGATGTCAGTCAGGGGGGTTGCCTCAGGCCACCTTGTGAACCGGTCCACGATGGTAAGGAGGTACCGGGCTCCTCTTGAAACCGGCAGAGGGCCCACGAGGTCGACGTGTATGTGGTCGAACCTCCTATGGGTGGGCTCGAACTGCTGTGGTGGGACCTTGGTGTGTCGCTGGATTTTTGACGTCTGGCAGTGTGGACAAGTCCTGGCCCACTCACTGACCTGTTTGCGCAGGCCATGCCAGACAAACTTGCTGGCGACCAGTCGGACAGTAGATCTGATGGATGGGTGCGCCAACCCATGTACCGAGTCAAAAACGCGTCTCCGCCAGGCTGCAGGGACTATAGGGCGGGGCTGACCAGTCGCAACGTCGCAAAGTAGGGTCCGCTGACCTGGACCAACCAAGAAATCTCGGAGCTGCAGACCCGAGACTGCGGTTCTGTAGCTGGGCAGTTCGTCATCGGCTTGCTGTGCGTCAGCCAGGGCCGTGTAGTCGACACCCAAGGATAGGTTGTGGATGGTTGGTCTGGAAAGTGCATCAGCAACGACATTATCCTTTCCAGAGACATGTTGGATGTCAGTTGTGAATTCGGAAATGTAGGATAAATGTCTCTGCTGACGAGCTGACCAGGGATCGGAGACTTTGGAGAAGGCAAAGGACAGAGGCTTATGATCGGTGAAAGCGGTGAAAGGCCTGCCTTCTAGAAAGTATCGGAAATGCTGGACCGCCAGATACAGTGCTAGAAGTTCCTGATCAAAAGCGCTGTACTTCAGTTCGGGCGGTCTAAGGTGCTTGCTGAAAAATGCCAAGGGTTGCCAGCGGCCTTCGGGTAGCTGTTCCAGTACCCCACCCACCGCGGTGTTGGACGCGTCCACTGTGAGGGCAGTCGGGACGTCAGTCCTAGGGTGTACAAGCATCGTGGCGTCTGCCAGGGCGTCTTTGGCCTTAACGAAAGCAGCCGCAGCCTCGTCAGTCCAGGTGATGTCCTTGCCCTTACCAGCCAGCAGCGAGAACAGAGGGCGCATGATACGGGCTGCTGCAGGGATGAACTGATGGTAAAAGTTGACCATCCCAAGGAATTCCTGTAGGCCTTTGACTGTGTCGGGGCGGGCAAAATGGCGGATAGCGTCCACCTTGGCGGGTAGGGGTGTTGCCCCGTCGCTGGTGATTTTGTGGCCGAGGAAATCGATAGAGTCAAGTCCGAATTGGCACTTGGACGGGTTGATCGTGAGGCCGAAATCGCGGAGGCGGGAATACAGCTGGCGGAGGTGGGAAAGGTGTTCCTGGCGGTTACGGCTGGCGATCAGTATGTCGTCTAAGTAAATGAACACGAAGTCCAGGTCTCGGCCTACCGCGTCTATCAACCACTGGAAGGTCTGCGCGGTGTTCTTAAGGCCAAACGGCATCCGAAGGAATTCGAACAGGCCGAATGGGATGATAATCGCAGTCTTGGGGACGTCATCCGGATGGACCGGGATTTGGTGGTATCCCCGAACGAGGTCCACTTTGGAAAAGATGCAGGCCCCGTGTAAGTTCGCTGCGAAGTCCTGGATGTGAGGGATGGGATAGCGGTCCGGGGTGGTAGCGTCATTCAGCCTGCGGTAGTCACCGCAGGGCCTCCACCCTCCGGTGGCTTTGGGGACCATGTGCAGGGGGGAGGCCCAGGGGCTGTCTGACCTGCGAACAATCCCCAGCTCCTCCATGTGACGGAACTCTTCCTTTGCCAGGCGGAGCTTGTCTGGAGGTAATCGACGTGCTCGGGCATGAAGGGGTGGCCCTGTAGTAATGATGTGGTGTCGTACCCCGTGTTTGGGCCTAGAATTCTTAAACGAAGGTGCCAAAATTGATGGGAATTCGGCTAGGAGCTTGGCGAAATCGTCGCCAGGAAGGGAAATGGAGTCCAGGCGCGGGGCTGGTGTGCTGATTTCTCCCGGGGATAGGTCTGGAAGGTGCTAGAGTGGACTAACCGCTTCCCTCGCAGGTCGACTAACAGGTTGTGGGCCCGAAGGAAATCGGCTCCTAGGAGTGGTCGGGCGACTGTGGCAAGGGTAAAGGTCCAGGTAAAACGGCTGCCGCCAAATTGTAATTGAAGTGTACGGGTGCCGAAAGACCGTATCGTTGTATCGTTGGCGGCATTGAGTAGAGGACCGGGTGGCCTGTTACAAGTGTCGCGGCCGGTCGGGGGCAAAATACTGACCTCCGCTCCAGTATCAACGAGGAAACGCCGTCCAGATTTCTTGTCCTGAACGAATAGGAGGCTCTGTCAGCGGCCAGCCGCCGTAGCCATCAGCGGCAGCTGGCCCTGGCGTTTCCCTGAAACTTGCAGGGTGGGCGGCATCGACGGGCCTCCGAACCCCACCTCTGATGGTAGAAGCACAGCTGGTCACCCGTGGGTGTCGTCTGCGTTCCTGGGGTGTGGTTGCTCGGTTGCTGGGGCCGGGCGAGGCGGGCGTTGGGCTCGCGGCCTGGTGATTTGACTGACGGACGAGCCGCTCTCGCGCTTGGCCCTCCACAGGACATCTGCCCAGGCAGCCACCTCACGGGGGTTGCTGAAGTCGGCGTCAGCTAACAACAGGTGGATGTCATCGGGGAGCTGTTCGAGGAAGGCCTGTTCAAACATCAGGCATGGCTTGTGTCCCTCGGCCAATGCCAGCATCTCATTCATTAGGGCGGATGGGGATCTGTCCCCCAGGCCGTCCAGATGAAGCAGGCGGGCAGCGCACTCACGACGGGAGAGGCCGAAGGTCCAAATCAAAAGGTCTTTGAAAGCCGGGTACTTATCTTCCTCCAGAGACGACTGGATGAAGTCTCCAACCTGGGCAGCTGTCTCTTGGTCCAGAGAGCTAACCACATGGTAGTACTTCGTGGAGTCAGAGGTGATCTGCTGAAGGTGGAATTGTGCTTCGGCCTGGTCAAACCAGACGCTGGGCCGAAGTGACCAAAAGGTGGGCAGCTTGAGGGCCACTGCATTGGCTGCTGTGCTGTCGGCCATTGCGCGGGTCCAAAATCCGTTTGGACCGTCGGGGTCACCAATGTAGCGGTTGCTACCACGAAATAAAACAAGACGCTAGTCGGAGGATTGTCGAACAGAAGTGGTTTATTTTCCCGCCTTGCGCGAGCCCTTTAAGGGAGACTGTTCCCGCCCAAAGCAACCGGCAATGACGTAAGTACTACGTCATCAAGACTTCCCCGCGCGCGGGTTCTCCCCGTCGCTCGGGAAAGACGAGGCCCGCTGCCATCTTGGGCCTCGTTGCTCCGATGCCGTGCGACCCGACTGCTGAGCCGGTTCGCCCGACTAAACGGTAAGTCGCCACACATGCCTTTCATCAGATTCTCAAAATGCCCAGAGCTCCATTACAGCCAAGAAGTTTCCGGGGGGGCACAGAAAATGCTTGAAGGATGTTCTGAAAACCTCCTCCAATATTAGAACATCCCCACTGAATTCTTGGCCCACAACTGCTCAAAATGGAGGAGAAGACTGTGAGCACCTTGATTCTTTATGACTGGATCATGTGGAGGCCATCCACAAACAGCAGAAGAAGCGAACAATATTGCAAGCAACCCACCTACTTGCCCCATCAAGCACCATCTGCCCCACATAATGCAGAATGCCCCACATAATAATGTATTGGACTCTTCAGTCACCTCAGAACATATAGAACAGGAGAGGAAGCAAGTCATTCTCAACCCAAAGGGACTATATAAGAGGAGAGATAGAGAGTTATCAAACATTTGTGACCTTAGCTATATCTTTATCAATTCATACTTGAACCAATGGGTAGTGCAAAATATTTTAAGGGTGAGGTTTAAAAAAAAATTAGTTCTCAGGACAGTCTGCGAGATGCTATGTCCTGAAAATATCTGGGGCCAGTATAACTTTCAACACATCTTTTCTGCATTGCCTAATTTTCTTTTGTTCATTCTTTGAAAGCAATCACGCTCTGAATTCTTGGTAATTTATTGAAGTCGTCGCTGAATTGTATTTATACTAGGCAAGCAGTGTGAGATGTATGGAAGTCCTCCTCTTTGACCAAGCTTTTCATCATAGAATCAGAGTCAGGGAACAGTAAGGGGGAAGAAGGAGATCATTCAGATCATTAAATCTCTATTGGCTTCTGGTAGAGAAATCCAGGCAGTCCCTCAACCCCACCCTTACCCCATCATGTGTCTATCATACAGTCATACAGTCATGCGACGTTGAAACAGGCCCTTAGGCCCAGCTGGTCCATGCTGACCAAGATGCCCATCTAAGCTAGTCCCATTTTCAAATTCAATTATTGGCATACCCATTTACCTGACATCCGCTGTGACTTGGTGTCAGTTTTTGTCATAGAAATCATAGAACCATAGAACAGTACAGCGCAATACAGGCTCTTCGGCCCACAATGTTGTGCCGACCTTTAAACCTCACCTAAGACTATCTGACCCCTTCCTCCCACATATCCCTCTATTTTAAATTCCTCCATATGCTTATCTAGTAATCTCTTGAATTTGTCCAATGTACCTGCCTCCACCATCACCCCAGGCAGTGCATTCCATAGTCCAACCACTCTCTGGGTGAAAAACCTCCCTATGACATCTCCCTTGAACTTCCCACCCATTACTTTAAAGCCATGCCCTCTTGTATTGAGCATCGGTGCCCTGGGAAAGAGGTGCTGGCTGTCCACTCTATCTATTCCTCTTAATATTTTGTACACCTCTATCATGTGTCCTCTCATCCTCCTTCTCTCCAAAGAGTAAAGCCCTAGCTTCCTTAGTCTCTCCTCATAATGCATACTCTCTAAACCAGGCAGCATCCCGGTAAATCTCCTCTGCACCCTTTCCAGTGCTTCCACATCCTTCCTATAATGAGGCAACCAGAACTGGACACAGTACTCTAAGTGTTGTCTAACCAGAGTTTTGTAGAGCTGCATCATTACAAAACTCTGGTTAGACCACAATTGTCTGAAGGTGCTCTTGCAAAACATCTTGGTAGGATTTTGTACATTAAAGGTGCCATTAAATGGGAGTTGCTGTTTGATTTCAAATCTCATCGTGACAAGCTGTGTGAGGTCAAATTGATGCATGATGTTTGTTGAGAAAGATTGTTAGGACCCATATCTAGTCTGGCTTAAATGTGGTTCCAATCTCACATATTCTGTGCAATATACCAGTGGGATTCTATGGTAAGAGTTAAGAATATTTACAAACTCCCTCTGCAGTAGGTCATATGATATTCAGAAGCTTTCAAAAATGGTCAGTAATTTGCTTTTATTGAAGCTTTCTCACACAAATGAGCACACAATGCATGATTAAACACTGGATTTTTCTTTCTTCTTTTACAATATTTTTATTGAATCCATGAAAAGAAAATAGAGTACATGCATCAAGAAAGAGAATAAAAATACTACTGAATACGTTGTATTAAATCATACTTAGATTACAATACTCTAAATTAATAATCATATATAGAAGTTAGTTAATAAAGGAAAAAAATTGAAATATTTTATTATAAAAAAAATCTACTCCCACTACCAAAACCCAAAGCTGTTAGATGGAAAAAAAAACAAGGAAAAACATTTAAAAACGTAACCGTGTCAGCCAATATCTGCGTTTTAGTCCCCAAATCAGAGATTTTGAAAATAATTCAAAAAAGGTCCCCACAGGGTTTGAAAGTCTAAGTTAGATTCAGAAACTGAACAGCGAATCTTCTCTAGATTCAAGTATGACATAACATCCTGTAACCATTGAGCATGAGTAGGCGGAGTAACTTACTTCCATTTAAGTAACACAGCTCTCCTGGCTATAAGAGAAATAAAAGCCAGAATATGTAAATCAGAAGCCTTCAAAGTTATACCTTTTATAATTTTTTTTAAAAATTAAAAAAACTTGTATGATTTTTATAAAAATAAAGATAATAACTGAATTATTGGTTGGATCATGCCCTTATAATGGTGAAGCTGTTATTGTTCACTGTAATTACAGCAGGAAATTGACAGCAACTTTTGGATTTCTGCACTGGCTCAGTTTAATGTGAAAATTCTGAACCTGCTGTCATACATTTCACTAAATACCTGACAGATAAGATGCCAGAGATTGCTGGAACCTTGGGGGCAATTTTCTTTGAGGTCAGCAGCAAGAGTCATTGCATTACCACAAAGCAAAGTCCAGGCTTGTATTGAAATTACCAACACTTTCTTTCTTGGTAGATGTTGTATTAATAGAATCAAAGAAAAAGCAGCATAAACAGTGCTCTAGAGAGATATTCTCAACCACTGCCTGCGGTTCATCTGTTTCAATATCCACTGTCGCTATATGTTGCCTTAAAATATCAATTGTTAAAACGTTCTAAAGAAGCTCCCTAAAGTTGAATGCATACTATTGATATTTTTTTTCAGATTACCTGGTGCGACATCCCTCCCAGCTGATGAAATCAAGTTACTTTTTCTTTTGCCAAGTGCCATGGCTTCCTGAATTTGCTCTTACAATAAGTGATTTCAAGGTGAGCAGTGATTCAGACACAGGAGAATTTGTTGGAAGGGTCATTAAGATTTATAACATGTGTAAAAAAAAATTATTATTTCATAAATTTTAATTTCTAAGACCAAGAGATCACAGAGGCCAACAGAAAATGGTATTGAGTTTTATACTCTGGATGATGGCATAGAAAAGGCTTTATTTGGGCAATTATAACATTTTTTTTGCTGCTAATAGATTATACTAGTGAGTTTGTCTCTCACATTTAAACTTGGGATTCAGTCACTCCTAGCTAATCTAGATTTGCTCTTGAACTCATTGAGTAAATTACTTACCTGCTTGTATTTGCAATACAACCATGAGAACTGACAGTGGAACACTCATTTACCATTATTTTGAGTCTGTTGGATAATGGTTTGTGAACATATTACATGTACTTCATTGAACTATTGCCACACAAGGCAGTAGAGCACTTTGACATTCGGTATCCTCAAGTGCTGATCTGTGTCTTCACACAAGTATGCACAAACACACACACATGTACAAATACACACACACACACACACACACACACACACACACACACACACACACACACACACACACACAGGCACGCACATTTACAGGGCATGAGTTTGACCTTGCTTTTGTGCCTACTATAACTGGGTCATGGTGAGATGCCAGTCCATCCCTTAGAACTGGGACATTCAAACTGCGACCTGCATGCTGCATTGTGTGTGTTCCCCTGTTCTCTCCCACCATGGTGGCAAGCACAAGGAAGCAACTGAAGAGAGGAATTGCACAGGTGAAGGGCAGGAGATGGACTGAATGACTGGGGGTGGGGGTGGGGGTGGGGGAATGGAGCGAGGCTCAGGGTTCAGGCATTTGATGGGGAGCCCAGGGCAGATACTGGAATCATGGACGAGCAGAAGATGGGAGGGTCTGGGTGGATTGAGAATGTCTTGTAGAGGATGTGGGGCATGGGACAGGTAATGTGGTATGGTGGGTGGTTGAAGTCATTGGCAATGAAAGGGAGGTGGGTAGGGAAGTGCGTTAGAGAGGGCAGATGCCTGGACAAGGCTGGGCTCCTAGACTTCCTGGCAGTGGCCCGGATAGAGTGGAGAGTTTTAACCAACTCTGAGGCAGGACTCAGCCCCCTGGTTAAAACCAGCTACTAGTGTTTAAACCCTGTACATAGGCCTCATGTGTGCAGTTTAATTTTAAGCAAGTGATGACAAACTAGTGCCACACACCATTTGGCATCACTGTGCGTTGTTGACAGCCCCCCCCCCCCCCCCGGTGTTAATATGTCAAACACAGGAAGGACCAGCAACAACCTTGGTTCATGGTCTTCTGCTCTCACCCAGTTGTGGCCCTTCAAGCCCAAAGTTTTGGGCATCACTGTCGTAGAGACTGGGAGGATAAGTAACAGAAATGTGTAGGAACTGGAAAGATGAAAGTAAAGCACTGTCGGGCAGGCACAGTAGTGTAGTGGTTAGCGTAACGCTAGTACAGCACCAGCGACCCGCGTTCAATTCTGGCCACTGTATGTAAGGAGTTTGTACCTTCTCCCCATGACTGCGTGGGTTTCCTCCAGGTGCTACAGTTTCCTCCCACATTCCAAAGACGTACGGGTTAGGAAGTTGTGGGCATGCCTTGTTGGTGCCGGAAGCGTGGCGACACTTGCGGGCTGCCCCCAGAACACTCTACGTAAAAGATGCATTTCACTGTGTGTTTCGATGTACATGTGACTAATAAAGATATCTTATCTTATCTGAAATTAAACCAGCAAGTTAGCAGACCTGGAGGCAACTGGGGGAAAGAAACAGAGTCAACATTTCAGGCTGATACTTTTTTGACAGAAATGCTCAATTTATTATGTTAGACAAAAACCATAATCCTACTACAGATTGAGATTATAGAGCCATAGAGAGATGCAGAACAGAAACAGCCCAGCCGTGTCCATGCTGACCATCAAACATCCATCTACGTTAACCTCACATTTTTTTATTCTTCCCACATTCCCATCAACTAAATGCCCCACTGGCTCCCAGCACCCCCGCCAGATGGCTTTGACATGTGGGAGGAAATGCACACCATCACAGGGAGAACATGCAAACTCCACACGGACAGTACTGGAGGTCAGGACTGGACCCGGGTCTCTGGCACTGTGAGGTAGCAGCTGTACTAGCTGTGCCATTGCGCCACTGTTAGGCATTGCATGTTCTCATGTTCCCACACTCTTAATTCTACCTCTCTTGGTTATTCCATTATTGTCATTTTAGCATTTCTTTTTGCACTAGTTAAGTTTGCACTACAATCTTTGCACCATTCAGCTGTTTTGCACCTGTGGTTGCATTTATTATTGTATTTATTATCACCATGTCTACTGTTTACTTTGTGAGCTTCATGTGGGCTAGGTATTTTATTGCATCCTTGTGTACATGACAATAAACTAATCTGAAATCTGAATCTCACACTAGGGAGTAGACAGTACTTTCAGCATACTTAATGGACACAAATATAACAATAAGTTTAACTCTATTTTATGTTATAGGTATTGAAGTACTTATTCACAAGTCAGAGCACTGGCATTAGGACAAAAGAGTGCAGGATGACTGCGGATGAGATCGAAGCCTATTTGTACATCTTTTCCCAGCCTGGAGCCTTCTCTGGACCACTCAGCCACTTCAGGAATATATTCAGGTACAGTGTGGTAAACAGGATTAGAAAAAGCAGAACCTGTGCAGAAATTAAGTGCAGACAGGTCATGGCTCAAAGAGTCCTTGAATGATTTGTGTCATCCATGTTTGGCTTCATGTACCTGTTCATGTTCTTCTTCAATTCTCTACCCCAGAGGGTGATAAGGACCGGTTCATTGGGGGTATTTAAAGAGGAAGTAGATAAATTTTTGAATGATTGAGGAATTGAGGGCTGTGGAGAACTGGTACAGAAGAGATGAGGCCTGGGGCAAATGATCATATTAAAATGATCATATTAAAGGGCGGGGCAGACGGGAAGGGTTGAGAGACCAGCTCCTCAACTTTCTTGGGTTCTGGTGGACAAATTGAAATGCAGCAACAAAGTTATAAGTGTGGTCCCAGCTTGGCACAATTTGCAATTTGCAATTTGCAAGGTTTGTCTGCTTCAGAGCAACACTAGGGAGTCTGACCTATTTTGGTCTCTTTTACATTGATCATTTTTTAGTACTAACAGGTTATAGTTTCTCATCTTTGGGACAAAATTGTCTGTATCAGAACTTTGAATTGCGTCAAACTTTTGTCTGATGATTATTATCATGTAACACTTTGGGAGATTTTGCTACTTTAACAGTACTTTATAAAACTTTTCCCAAAGGATGAAAAGATGTACAAAAAAATTAGATAAGATAAGATATCTTTATTAGTCACATGTACATCGGAACACTCACTGAAATCCATAGTGTGTTCTGGGGGCAGCCCACAAGTGTCGCCACGCTTCCGGAGCCAACATAGCGTGCCCACAACTTCCTAACCCGTACGTCTTTAGAATGTGGGAGGAAACCAGAGCACCCGGAGGAAACCCACGCAGACACAGGGAGAACGTACAAACTCCTTACAGACATGGCCGGAATTGAACCCAGGTCGCTGGCGCTAAGATAGCGTTACACTAACCACTACACTACTGTGCCTCTTTTTGATAGAGTCAGGGCACGATGAAGGTGCAGATCTCAGAGTTACCTTTATGAGACTTTGGGACAGCACCCATTCCTGCCATCATGAGTCTTTGGAATTTGAAAGGGGATTTGATTGAAATATATAGGATCTTGAAGGGTCTTGAGGTGGATATGGAGAGAATGTTTCCTGTTGTGGGAGAATCCAGAATAGGAGTCACCCATTTAAGACGAGGGATATTTTCAATTCAAATACATGGAAGCCTCTGCCACCTCCCTTAGCATAGATCTGCCAGCCCCTTCAGTGGCCTTTCTCTCTGTAGACAGAACTCTAAGTCTGGGTCACTGCAGTTCTGAGCTTGGCTCATGGTTCTGTTGCTCTTTGAGAATGTTCACAGAAGCCTCTACATACTTCCACCGTGGAAAAAGCAGGGATATGTCGATGCTGCTGCTCTGTAAATGGGCATTGAAGCCACATGAAAATACTGTATGCTGGCTCATACTCCAAAACATCACTCATATTAGGATGACTTGTTGTTACCTATAGTCTGCATGGAAGCATGGTTACTGGATGAGTAATTGAGAAACCTGGATCACTGCACCAGAGATGTGAGTTCATCTGAAGTAGCTGGGAAATTTAATTTCTAACAATTAAGTAAACCTAGAGTAAAAGCTGTTGTGAAATTAGTGGACTGTTATAAAAATTCATCTGGTTGACTAATGTACTTCAGAGGAGATCTGTTCTCCTTACCTCACCTGACCTACATACACACAAACATATGAATTAGGAGCACTTGGCCTCCCGCACCTGCTCTGTCCCCTCAGAACATTATGGCTCATTTGACTGAAGCCCCAATTTTTCATTCTTGTCTACACATGGTAACCTCATGCCCATCAAGAATTTATCTACCTTTGCATCAAAAATATTCAATGACTCTCTCTCCTGCTCTTTGAGGAAGAGAGTTCCAAAGACTCAGCACCCTCTGAGAGAAGAAAATTTCACCTCATCTCTGTCTTAAGTGGATGATCCTTATTTTCAAACAGGGATCCCTAGTTCTAGATTCTCTCACAAGAGGAACAGCCTCTCCACATCAATCTTGTCAAGATCTCTCAAGGTCCTATATGTTTCAGTTGAATCCCCTTTCAATCTTCTAAAGTTACATGTGTACAAGACTTTTTTGTCACAAAACAACATGTCCATTCCAGGAATTACTCTGCTAAACCTTCTCTGAACTGCTCCCAATGCATTAATATCCTTACTTAAATAAGGAGATCAATATTATATGTAGTACTCCATATGTAGTCTCACCAGCATCCTCTATAATGAAGCATTAACCTCCCTGCTTTTGTACTCAATTCACCTGGCAGTAAATAATAACATCCTGTTAACTTTCCCAATTATTTACTGTGCCTGCACACTGGTCATTTGCTCGTATTGCAATAGAACACACAGATCCCTCTGCCTCTCAGCCAAAGCAATCAGCAAGGCAGCCCTCCTTAACCAAGAGATTAATGGATTGAGAAACAAACATCAGAGGGATGAAGAAAGAGGTTGCATTAATGGGGATGTACGTAATCAAATCTAATACAGAAACTCAAAGAGGGGTAAAAGGGAAGGTTTTAAAGATTAGATTAAGAGAGAGGGAGGAACAAAATAAGAAAGGAAAATGAAAAAAAATTACTGTTTGAAGGTTTTTGATAGTGTTCACTATACTCTCCTCCCCCAACACCTGTCTGCCCAGTAGGAATACATTCATCTGCTTTTATTCCTATCCCTCCAGACCTGAGTAGAACATACCATGCAATATCCATGCTGTCTGCCCCCACACCCTTATTTCTGATGATCCCCAAAATCTATTCTTATCACCCTCCTATTCCTCTTCTAAAGCTGCAGTTTAGCTGACAACACAAGGCAACACCTCACTCCAGCTCCTTGATCCTGCATTATCTGTAAATCATCAGTCTGTGTTCCACAAACACCGTTTCATGCCGCCGGCTCTTTCCATCTCTCTGATGATACTGAACTAGACTATTCACAAGTTTCATGCTGTTATATTTGACCCAAGATTTTGGATCACGTGTTTGTGCCATTGAGAAGACCAACCATTCCCACCTCTGTTACACTCCCTGATAATGCCTTTTTGTCATCTCTGCTGCTGAAACCCTTGGGCCCCTTTTGATCCCTCTAGAGCTGAGTACTTCAACACACATCTGCGTCCCCACCCTCATTCTACCCTCTGTAAACAAGGTCACCATGAACGATTGAGTCATAGAGTTGAACAGCAGAGAAATGGGCTCTTCGGTCCACCACTCCCACACCAACCTTTTTGCCCATCTATACTAATCCCATTTGCGCACGTTAGGTCTATATTCTTCTATGCCTTGATTATTTAAGTCTTTGTCTCTTAGATGTAGTTACTGTATCTGATTTCACCACCGCCTCTGGCAGCACATTACAGATATCAACCATTCTCTGCATAAAAAAATGTCCTCCTCAGATCTTCTTTAAAACTCCCAGCTTTCACCTTAAAACTATGCCTGTTTTGATATCACTACCATAGGACAAAGACCTTGACTGATTACCCTGTCTATGCCTCTCATAATCTTACATACTTCTATTTGTCACTGCTCAGCCTCCTTCACTCCAGGGAAAACAAGCCTAACCTGTCCAATCTCTCCCCATAACCAAAGTCCTCCAAACCAGTCAACGCCCTGGTGAACCTCTTCTGCACTCTGTTGCCTGTTTCCTATATCACATCATTCACCCAGCACTCCCTTACTGGTTCACCTACATTGACTCCCAATTTAACAAGGCTTTGACTTTGAAGTTCTCATCCTTGATTTCAAAGCCCTCTATGGTCTGGACCCCTCCCTTTCTCCTCTAATCCTACAACCCCTTTAGATACCTTTGTCTCCCTAAATCTGACCTCTTGAGCATTCCCAAGTGTAACCTTTCCACCACTGCCTGCTGTGCCCCTAGCTGCCTCCCTGAACCTCTCTACCTCTTCACTCTCTTCAATCATTGAAACATCCCACATTGACCAAATGTAGTCACATGCCCTGATATCTCCCTATGCAGCTTAGTGTGAAACCTTATCTTATAACACTCCAGTAAAAATCCTTTGATGCTTCACTGCATTGACAGTGCTATATAAATCTAATTTGACATAGCCTATTAGGCATAGGCATAGATCGAGTGGACAGTCAGAGATTTTTACCCAGTGTGACAATGGCTAACACAAGGGGACATAATTTTAAGGTGATTGGAGGAAGGTATAAGAGGGATGTCAGGGGTAAGTTTTTTTTACACAGAGAGTGGTGGGTGCGTGGAACGCACTGCCTGCAGAGGTTGTGGGGGCAGATACATTAGGGACATTTAAGAGACTCTTAGACAGACACATGAATGATAGAGAAATGGAGGGCTATGTGGGAGGGAAGGGTTAGATAGATCTTAGAGCAGGATAAAATGTCAGCACAACATTGTGGGCCGAAGGGCCTGTACTGTGCTGTAGTGTTCTATGTTCTATTTGCCTATGAAATTTGTGAGTTTCAATTCTCTTCCATTTCAAGGGTAAGAAAATATTATTTCTGATGATTGTAAATGAAGTTCAGTACAGCAACATGCCAGAAACTGCTTTACAGGAGCAGCATATGTCATGTGAAAAAATTATGAGGCACCCAAAGTTACCTAGGAAGCATTGTGATCAGTTGGAGCTCAGGAAATATTTAGACTCACTGTGAAATCACACAGGTTGTACTGCAAACGAACACTGTAGAAATTCCTATTCGAATGCAGCCATTACACTGTTTAAGATAAATGGGTTGACCAGTCCTCTATCCATTCCAAGATTTTACCAGCAGCACCATGGGTGCTCATCTTATAATTTAATCTCTTATGAGGCATCTTGTGGAATACCTTCTGCACATACAAGTACAGCTACTAGTTCTCCCCCTCTCCCCATTCACTCTGGTGAAGACTTCTTCAAAAAACATGAATAAATTTGTCAGACACAATTTCCCCTTCATGTAGCCATACTGACTCTGCGTGACTAGATTATGATTTTCATAATGCGCTGCTATTACTTCTTTAGTAATTGGTCCCAACATTTTTCCAACACCAGATGTTAGGCTAGTCAGTCTATAGTTACCCACTTTTTGCTTCCCTCCTTTCTTTGAACAGGGCTGTCACACTGACTCTTTTCCAATCCTCTGGCACTTCTCTAGGACCTAAGGATTTTTGGAAGATTATAACTAATGGATCCGCTACCTTGGTAGCCGCTCCTTTTAGGATGCTGGGATGCAAGCCATCCAGGCCAAGGGATTATAGCCCATTAGTTTGCCTAGTACTATTTTGCTGGTGATGGTGATGGTATTTAATTCCTCCCTACCATTGTTCAGTACTAAATCCACCCCTGTAGTATCTTCCACCATTAAAAATGATGCAAAATATCTGTTTAACTCCTCTGCCATTTTCTTGTTTCCCTAACTACTTCCCCAACCTCATCCCCAACTACTTCCCCAACCTCATCCCCAACTACTTCCCCAACCTCATCCCCAACTACTTCCCCAACCTCATTCTCTAGGGGACCAATGTTCACTTCTCTTTCCTTTAAATATACTTAAGGAAACTTACTGTATGCTTTTATATTCCTCACTCGTTTACCCTCATGACTAATTTTCTCTCTAATATCTTTTTCATCTTCCTTTGCTGGATTTTGAATCCATCCCAGTGTTTGGGTCTTACCATCATTTTTCTGCCGCCTTATGTTTTCTCTTCCAACTTAATACCTTCTTTAATTTCTTTGGTTGGTGATAGTTGGTTCAGCCCTCCCTTAGGTCCTTTCCTCCTTACTGGGATACATTTTTTGTTGAGTATCATGAATTACCTCCTTAAATATCTGCCACTGCATGCCTGTCTTTCCTGATAATCTTTGGGCCAGGTTCACTTGAGCCAACTCTGCCCTCATTCCATTCTAATTGCCTCTATTTAAGGTAAACATAGTTGCTTCTGACACAAGTTTCTCTCTTTCAAACCAAGTACACTGCTTCCTACTCAGAGGTCATTTATTAAACCTGCCTCATTACTCATTGCCAGTTTCAAGATGGTCCATAATGTATTGCTCTAGGAAGCTATGCTGAATGCACTCTATGAATCAATTCCCATTGCTATCCTTTCCAACTTGACTTAAAAAGTGACATTGTTGTTTGTAAATTCTTCTGTTGCCTTGCTGCTTCCCATCTCTGAAATATCTCCCAGGCGTATAACCTTCTGGAATACCTAACCCTTGATCATTCCTGAGTTTAATCAGTCTATCACTGATGCTCAGCTGCCAAGATCCCATGATCTGAAATTGCCTCCTTAGATAACCCTGCCGATCTACCATTCTTTCCTTGGTTAGAATCCTCCTTGCCCCACATTTCTGAACCAGCTTTAGGTCAAATAGCCTGATGTACCTTGGCCATTTTTTTGTAGAATAACACTTCTGTAAACTCCTTGGGTTGATTTTACAATGTTGAACGAGTTATATAAATGAACATTTCGAGCATTTTTTTTGAAGATTGGTCTTAAGTGGGGGAATGAATGCAGAAAAGCAGTGGAATTTCAGGGCACAGGTCTGACATCTGGAGAGATTGGAGTTGGAGAGTCAGGCATGGTGATGGTGTACTGGGGACATGGAGTTGATACTGGAGAAGGCTGGATAAATTAGAAGAGGCAACATTACCAAATTATTTAAACATAACTATTAGGATTTTAAATTGGAGGGTTTGTGGATATAAATCAGAAGGGGTAATAGGTGAGCAGAACTTGGAATTGGTAAGGTTAGCAGTTTCACATGGACCAAAATTTCAGTAGAGGGTGGAGAATGGGAGAGACATCAGGGAAGGGCAGGAGAAACGTCAGGGGAGGGCAGTTCTTCTTTTTATTTATGATCTACATAAATGCAAATCTTTCTTTCATTCTTTCACTCTCTGTGTTATGCAGCATTTTGTCTGGTTAATCTGAGAAGGTGACCTGGCCCCTGGGCTCTTTACTAGTTTTTAGTATATACAGATATGTGGTTGAAAACCTGATCCTGACAAATGAACATTCAGAGTTGGTCTTATTCAGCTGTTCTTTAATTAAGGGGAACAATTTTCACCTCATTATATTTTGCAGGACATTATATTGAAATTATATTGACATTATATCTGGTGATGGGAATGGAATTCACTTTAATCAATATAATGTCCTTTCAATGTTAAGTTGTTGTAAATTGTTCCAAATCCCAAACAATTTAAGAGACACAAGAAACTGCAGGATACAAGAGGAACTCAGCAGATTGAGCAGCACCTGTGGGGAAGAAGGAGTCGTCGACATCTTAGGGTTAAAACCCTGCATCAGTCCCTGGTTCCTGATAAGGACCCTGCATCATCCTGACGACCCAAAACATCTATAATTTCTTTCACCCACAGATGCTGCTCGACCCCCTGAGTTCCTCCAGCAGACTGTTTGTTGCCCCCAAACAATTTAAGGTTGACTGCTGGAGTTTGAGTGTACTGTTTTTTGGAGGGGCATGCATACATGTCCTTTGTGGGGCAAACAGGCAGAAATTCCCATAATCTCATATTATACCTTTTTTAAAATAATTATTGACCTGATGCCTCAGATTACCTCCACCCCTTGAACATGTTGTCAATTTGTTGTAAAGTTCTCAAATTCCAAACATATGTGGGGTCACCTCGGTTACATCAGGAAAATGTTGTGCTTCTCTTTCTCAATGGCATATTACAACCAGATAACTCCTTATTTAAATGTTATAACTCATTTCAGACACATAAAATAGGCACAGTTTTATGTACTGATCTCTCAGGTGCCTTTTGTCGGTATCTCTTGTCATGTAAAATATTAAGACCTGCTGTATCAAGTGCACCTGAACCTCAGAGGAATAGCTTCCATGCACTTGCTCCCATTTTTACATGACTGAGACCAGTTCTCTAGTCGCCATAGCAGAAGTGTAGATTCACAGCCTCCTGAGAGTGTGGCCATACACTAACATCTTGCATGTCCATAGCTGAAACCAGATCCCTGATGCTGATGACACCTTCACCCCTTCCTGGCCATTTGAATCCAAAGGCACCCTTGCAGAAGAGTCAAGTCAAGTTGAGTTTATTGTCATCTGAATAAGTATGGTGAGGTACGGGTCCAATGAAAAAAGTTGCTTGCAGCAGCATGTACCACCAGGCTTAAGGACAGCTTCTATCTCACTGTTAACAGACTATTGAATGGTCCCCTAGTACGATTAGACGGACTCTTGACCTCACAATCTACCTTGTTATGGCCTTGCACCTTATTGTCTACCTGCACTTTCGCTGTAACATAACACTTTATTCTGCGTTCTGTTATTGTTTTCCCTTGTACTACCCCAATGCACTGTTGTAATGAAATGATCTGTATGGATGGCATGCAAAACAAAGTTTTTCACTGTACCTTGGTACATGTGACAATAATAAACCGATTTACCATTACAGGCACGTAGATTCATACAACACACACAACATAAATTACATGTAAATTATGCATAAGTTACACAAGACAGTGGGAAAGAATTGGGAAGATAACATAATAGATCACAAAAGCACCTAAGCCATTGTTTACTTTTAGATAGGTTAAAAAATAGAAGCACGAATTCCCATGTATTGTCCATTTAACTTTTTTCAAACAATGCGACCTTTGTTTTACAGTAGCCTGCCCTTGAACCAGAATGAGGTGGTGTCACCCACTCTGTTGTTGTGGGGAGAAAAAGAAGAATTTCTGGAATTCAGAATGGCTGAGCTCTCGAAGTCCTACGTGAGGAATTGTTTCAGACTGAACGTTGTGCCTGAGGCCAGTCATTGGCTTCAGCAGGACCGACCACAGCTGGTCAACCATTTGATCTGGGCATTTCTGAAGGAAGTCGACCAGTAAAACTTACTGTCACTGAAGTAAGGCGCGAAGATCTTGCGACAGTTCCAGTGTCAAAAGTAAATGTTTTTCTGTGTCGTTTAACTGTAGCCAGTTCTCTTTACACGTGCTGTCTAAACTCTATGGTGCTGAATGAAAGTCTGCTTGTGAGGTTTGTACTTTTGTTGATGCACTATTTACATGTAATGCTGAGCAGTAACCATTTAAAGCTGGGGTGTTCCTAAAATGTCTCTACATTATATACTATTAAGATTCCTAGTGACCTCATTTCTGTGTATTTGGACTGGCCAAGAGGTTCAGACAGGTTCAAGTTATCTGCCTAAGGGGGTCATTGTCAAGACATATGAACCTTCAACTGTTTTCAAAGCGTTGCTGACAGGCGGGACAGAGCTGGAAGACAGGAGATAAAGGGAAAGAGCTTTAACTGAAAGAGATCCAACATCTTTTAAGACAGCATCTTAGCATACATATTCCTGAATCTTTGCACGTGAAAACACCAGCCTTAAAACTTGTAAATAAGAAACAGTGATGTCACCATGTAAATGAGAGGAACATGTTCTTTACTATGTGGTGCCTTTCACTAGATTCTTCCTGAGAAAATAAATTAAGAGTGCCATTTCTGAAAAAATAAATGGGGATGTTTATATTTTATATTTATAAGTTGTATAGATTGATGTTTTTATTGACAAGGATCATGTACTGAGCATATTGCTGTAATCACAACCAAGTTACCATATAAAATGTATATATTCATCCATAGAAAATTATGAACAGATTGCCTAGCTGGTATATTCTAAGTACAAAAGTTATGGATTATTTTCTAATTGGGAACCAATTTCTGCAGATCTCTGCAAGCTATCTAGTTGGTCATTGAGAAGGGACTGACCTCATGAAGCACCAGGGCTCCAGTGTGCCCCATCTACATGAGTCACAGCAGCACCTTGCCAAGGCTTCTTCCACAGCGCCTCCCAAACCCTGATCTCTGCACCCAGAAGGACAAGGACAGCACGTGCATGGTAACACCATCACCTGCAGGTTCCCCTTCAAGTCACAACCAATTCTGAATTGGAAATATGTTGCCATTCCTTCATCGTTGCTAAGTCTAAATCCAGGAACTCCCCTATTCAACAGCATTTTCGGAGTCCCATCACCAAAACTATCTAGTTGGTCGTTGAGAAAGGACTGACCTCATGAAGCACCAGGGCTCCAGTGTATGCTGTGTCAGTTCAAGAAGGCAGCTCGCCGCCACCTTCTAATTAGGGAAGGGTAATACATGAAATAGTTATGTACTTTGCAAACTTTTCTAAACGCTGTAGGTTTTTTGAGATGGTTCAAAGATCAGAAAAAGGAAATGAAATTAAAATGTAAGAATAAATTCACTGACCATCCCAGCAAGCCATGCGTGGTGGAAATGCGAGCCCAAGATTAGTCTTCACCTATTCCTTCAGTGGCGGGCTCTCTTTTGGACACACAGCACTAGTGAAGTTTCCCAGTAATTACTTTGCATTTAGAATGTACTAACATTTTGGATACAAATTCTTTGGCAATATGGTCCATTGAAAATTTGACAATTTGTGCATTCTTGTTTCTAAAGGTGAGAGTGATTGCACAGTTTGTTTTATTTGTGATATAAACTGACTGTACCTTCCATGGATGATCCCACAGTATATACTTTCTTGACACTCTTAGAGCACTAATTTGCATCATACTTGTATCAGCCCAGTAGAGCTGGAGTCCAATGTTCACCTCATGCAAATCGTGCTGATGACAGTTACCTACGGTGATGGATTTGCTTAAGGTCCCCTTAGTGTTTTTATTGTGAGAGAGAATAATTGTCAGCTGACATTCTGGACTATAGCACCTCAGCAGGCATCTTACTGATGCTCCTGTAGTTCTAAAGTGGGTCTTTGAGAGTGTGCTCACAGTATCAAAACACTAGCATGTTAAATGGTCCAAGTAAATCCTAAATCCATAAAATTAAATAAAGTTATCCAAACAGAGCAGAAACTAGATAAACACACTTAAAGAAAGAATATGTTAATGAATATGGGGAAAGAACTCACACTATGATTAGTTAACTTCTATACTCCAATTTGTTCCACCCATTTATTTTTATGGTTTAAAAATGAGAGGATAGAGAAAGTATATGGAGTTTCACAATGGGCCAAATGGCCTCCTTCCCTGCTAAATTGTCCATGTTTCCCACCTTGTTGTGAGACTCTGTAGCCATCCAATTAAGGGATTAAAATCTTTGAGTGCACTACCACAGAACAATGATACTCTGAATTTCTGTTATTTAAATCTGACAGCAGTGTAGCACAAGTGTACATTAAGGAAATTTATGTTGATCGTTGAAGAAGATCAACCAAAAAAAGCACTGTGCTATTCAAACACTTCTTAGGAAAATTATTTTGACATTGAGCTAAAGATAACATTCCCAAAAACTAACCAAAAAACATTTAAAACATTCTTCTATGTCCCTATATCTGTGAATGTACATCAGATGTGCATGCAAAATGTATATGTCCTTGCTTATAGTCAAAAAAATACACAGGGATGCTAATTTTTAACCTGATGTATCACAACAGATCTCATTCCCCTTAATTTCTGGTCGTCCTTAAAGTATGCCTCTGGCCCATCTCCAGGCCACTCCAAGAAATATCAGGATAGATCATGTGATGACTTCTGTGGGTTTGGGATGACTTTATTTGAACTTCAATGAAATGGCATTGACCCGAAACGTTAGCTCTGCTTTTCTGTTGAGTTGTTAGGTATTTCCAGATTTTTCTGTTTTTATTTTTAACTTACCACCATCCACAGTGTGTTGCTTTTGAACAATCAACAATATAATGCTGCTTACATCTATTTAAATGGGGAAATAAAAAGGTATTAATTTCAGTTAAAAGACAACTTAAAAGTAAATGGTGAAGTTAATCAAAGCTGCTGAATTAACCAATTAAACAATAGAATAAATTAGAACGGGAAAAACAATAATTAGTGAGGCTGGTTATTAATTGACAGTGTTCAGGTATTGCCTAGGTAAAGTTACCAATTCTTTCAGTGGCTCAGCTAGTAGAGCCACTACCTCACAGCACAGGTTCAATCCCAACCTTGGGTGTCATCTTTGTGGAATTTATGTGTTCTCTCTGTGACTGTGTGGGTTTCCTCTGTGTGGCACGTTCCCAAGAGCATGTGGATTGGTCAGTTAATTGGTCCTAGTGTGCAGGTCAGTGGTAGAATCTGAGGGGAGTTGACAAGAACGTGGGGAGAATTTTAAAAATGGGATGAACGTAGGCGATTGTGCGTAAATGGGTGATTGATGGTCAGCATGGACTTGGGGATTCAAGAGCCTGTTTCCACACTACATCTGTGACTCATTAACGAGAGAGTGGCCTGATCTGGTGTACGTTTCTGATCAGCCTCTCTGTGTAATATGTGATGGTTCCTCTTCCCTGACATCTCATACACTGATGTCAAGCAAATTGTCAAAACCCTAATTCATAAAGAATTTGTAAGTTTAAAACAATTGACATATTCCAATGCTTGATTCCTTGCTAATTATTGGGCTGTTACCGTCTCCCCAGATTTTAAGGTGTTTGGGTTTTTCTGCTTCCATAAGGAAATTAAATGATGCAGAAGGTAGGCTTATTTGAATGAGTCAGGAATACTAAAAGAACCTAATGCACTCAGCCTAATGGCACAAGGATAGATGGGAACTAATGTATTTTTGTATCAATGCTGTGTTCATTTAGAATGCACTGTGTTGCTATTCTGGTTTTACCCCAGTCCCTTAGTTGGATGTAGAGCATATTTTATGTATAATAAGCTCCAATTTACCTTATATTTTATGGAATATATACAAGTATCTTACTATTACCAAAGAAACTAATTTATTTTTCAAGAAGGCCATAATTCCCCATTATTGGTCATTTAAATCAAACAGAAATGAGAAGGTGACATTTGGTGACATTTCCTATACTTCTTCAAAAACGCATAAGGCTCATATTTTGTATATGCAGCCTTCTAAGAAAATGTGAATTAATTTAGCCAATTTATTGATGCAGTATAATTTTATCACAGTGAACTCAATGTAATTTGTATTTATTTTCATTGTAATGTAAAATATTGTCATTTTAATAAAGTAATGAATGTTATGGAATCTGAGAGTATAATTTTTATCATTTCTTTTATTGTCACAGCCACACAATTGCTAGATTACTTTCCTTTTTGTGAGGCTTTGGTTGTGAAACACAATGCACTTATAGTCAATGCTGGCCTTTTCTCACAGCATATGTCCTGATAAATAAACCATATGATCTTTTCCTGTCAATTCCTGTTACTATACAGCAAGCATTGCTTCCATTGTGTAATCTGTTTTTCACAACTTTGTTTTAATTCTTTTGAGAACTTTCTGATACCAATATTGAAATCTCAAATTTATGGTAAGGTAGATTCTTAAATTCCACCAACATTTAGTAATAAATGATTTTAAATGATTTGCACTCTTGAATGGAGATTAACCAACCTCTTTTTTAAAAAGTTACTCATTACCTATTTTCACTTTCACATATCTGATATTCAATAGGTGTAAATTATTTCTTCATATTTTATGTCAGAATTTATTAGAGATCTTCACAAGATCAACCATTCTTAATCACTGCTGTATCACATCTGTTTTCCATGGCCTCCACTGGTTTAAAGAATAAAATATGCTCTATTTTAAAGAGTAAAACAGAAATATCTACATCCCTATCAATCTCTTCTTTTTTTGGAATGAAATCAAATTCAACCCTGCTATTGTCCCCTCTGACGATAGATATGGGCGGAATTACTGTACAGTATTAACAGTGAAGGCATTTGTATGAACTTCCTTTGCTATTTCAAAAATGGTGTTAATGTTTCATAGTTGAATTCCCTTGGTTAAGATGGTTGGCAATGCAATGTGTTAATATGTCATAGAGTCAAACAGCATGAAAACAGGCCCTGACCATAAAGCACCCAGTTGCATTAACCCTGCACTAATCCCATTTTATTCTTCCCATATTCCCATCAACTTCCCTCAGGTTCTACCAGTCATGTACACACCAGAGGCAAGATCCAGTGGCCAATTAACCTACCAACCCTTGAAAAGTGGGAGGAAACACACACAGTCACAGAGAGAATATGCGAAGTCCACACGGAGAGCACTGGAGATCAGGATTGGACTGGCTGGTCACTGGAGCCGTGAGGCAGCAGGTCTACAAACTGCGCCAATGTGCCCACCCTGGTATTGCACACCACAATTTCATCCTGTTGTTGCTACAGCTACTGAGATTTATTCCCAGTCTGGTCTACCAATTATATAAAACACAAACATTGATATCTCAATAACAATATACTACAGTTTCAATGATCTTGCATTGTTTGAGTGGATCGAGTGGACAGTCAGAGATTTTTTCCCAGGGCGACAATGGCTAACACGAGGGAACATAATTTTAAGGGGATTGGAGGAAGGTATAAGGGCGATGTCAGGGGTAAGTTTTTTTACACAGAGAGTGGTGGGTGCGTGGAACGCACTGCCGGCAGAGGTTGTGGGGGCAGATACGTTAGGGACATTTAAGAGACTCTTAGATAGACACATGAATGATGGAGAAATGGGGGGGGGGGACTATGTGGGAGGAAAGAATTAGATAGATCTTAGAGCAGGATAAAATGTCGGCACAATATTGTGGGCCGAAGGGCCTGTACTGTGCTGTAGTGTTCTATGTTATAGCCTGCTTAAATTAAAAAACACATTTATAATGCTTCTCTTTCATATCAGGAGGTGGTTACAGAGGTGAGGAAGAGTGAGAACATTTCTTTTCATTAATTGAATAGAAGATTAATAAGAATATGACACTGAATTTGAGAAAGAGCAGTTGAGGAAAATATAATGGATACGTTCAATAAATACACGAGGGAGAAAGAAATAGGTAAAGGGGTAGGTAAAGGAGGCTGATAGGTGCTCTAACACCAACATGAAACCATGCTGGTGTTTCTCTCTCTCCTCCTGACTACCCAGCCCCCATCACCCTGTCGCTTTCCCTCCTCCACCCGCTCCAGCTGCCCATGGCCCACACACTCCTCCCACTGGTTCCCCTCCCCCATTACTCCCAGTGGCCCACCCCATCTCCCTCCCTTTATTCCACCTTCCTCTCCTATCAGATTCCATCTCCTTCAGCCCTTTGTCACTTCCACCCATCACCTCGCAGCTTCTGGCGCTACTCTCACTTCAACCCCCCCCATATCTACTTATCAACCTCCCCCCCACCACTCACCTGGAGCCACCATCACCCCCCCCATATCTACTTATCAACCTCCCCCCCACCACTCACCTGGAGCCACCCATCACCTCGCAGCTTCTGGCGCTACTCTCACTTCAACCCCCCCATATCTACTTATCAACCTCCCCCCCACCACTCACCTGGAGCCACCCATCACCTCCCAGCTTCTGGCACTACTCTCACTTCAACCCCCCCCCCCATATCTGCTTATCAACCTCCCCCCCACCACTCACCTGGAGCCACCCATCACCTCGCAGCTTCTGGCACTACTCTCACTTCAACCCCCCCATATCTACTTATCAACCTCCCCCCCACCACTCACCTGGAGCCACCTATCAACTGCCAGCTTTTGCTCCACCCCTTCCCCTCACCATTTTACTCTGGCTATCTCCCCCTCTATCCTCAAGTCCAGATGAAGGGTCTCGACCCGAAACGTCGACTGTCCATTTCCCTCCACAGATGCTGCCTGACCCGCTGAGTTCTTCCAGCGTCTTGTGTATTGCTCCATTTTCCAGCACCTGCAGTCTCGTGTCCCCAGCATAAAAACAGTTGGATTGAATGCTTGGTTTCTGTGTTTTATATTCTATAGAGATCTACATAATATGTGGCCTTCAATTTTTTCCAATTAAGAGTTTACTATCATTTCTTGGCAGAGATTTTGAACATTTTTTTTTACGTCATGTCTGTATGGAAGTTCCAGGATTATTCCATGAACTGGAATCCACATTTTTAAAAGAAACATGGGGAGTTTACAGTCACACTGGAGCCAATTTAAAATCTTCCTTTTGAGTTTAAATCCCTTTGTGGCCTCTCCCCTTCCTGCCTCTGGAATCTTCCTCATCCTTAGAGACTTCACTCTCTCTTGAGTTCGCCCCTTCTCTGCCTCTGGTCTCCTGTGCATCATCCTCCCCTTGTGCTTTCTCTGTTTTAGTCATTGATTGGGGCATTCTGACACGCTGTAGTGTGTTTTGTCATTAAAGTTCGCACCTGTGACCACGTAGGTCAATTAAAAATTGATGAAAAGCCAAGCAAGTTTTATTTCCCAGTTGTGAATGAGCTAATGTTTCACTGCATTTAGGGAGATGTATTAATGTCTACATTAGAATATAGATTTTTGAAAAACAGTAAAAGCGGCTTCTGTATGGAACTTAACAGGGTGAGAAAAAATCTGAAATACAACAAAGGAACTATGCTTAGTCAACAATGTCTGACAAACAGCAATAAAATGTATGACCAGTTCATTTGCAAAGGATCATTTTATAATCCTCATTTATTTGTTCCTCGTCTACTTTTCGCTTCTAAAAATGACACAGATACTTGGCAGGTCAGACAGAATCAGTGGGCAGAGAAAAACGGTTACTGTTTCAGGTCAATGACCTTCCACAGAATAAAAAGTGATTTTTTTTTCAGAAAATTTTGCATTGCTAGTATGTAATAAGATACAAATTTGGAACTAGGCTGACAATTCTTTGACTTCCAGATGCACAAGAGATATTTATTTAAATCTTGCTTTGTTTGTTTGAGACATTTCGCTGGGTTTTCCACTCCACTGCACCTGCAGGTTAATAGACCATGAAGTTGTCTGTTGAAATTTTTCTTGAATGATAGATTCTCTTATAAAAGTAGGCCAATGAAGGAGGCCCATCGTGCCTGTGCTGACACTTTGAAATATTTTGCTGCTTCCCCAAAGCTAACTCTGATTCCCAGAGGACATCAGATTCCCTTTTGAAAGTTTCAGTTTCTAGTTTCTCTTCTGCTAAGCCTGTTTCACCCACGCTTTCAGGTTGTTCATTCCAAAGCATTAATTTTGCAATGTGATAAAATTCCCTTCATATGAACATAAGAAATAGGAACAGGGGCAGGCCATTCGGCCCCTCAAGCCTGCTCCATCATTCGGTAAGGTTGTGGTCTTCTCTGCTCCAAGGAAAGCAAATCCAGCCTATCCAGTCTCTCCTCATAGCTGAAATACTCCATCCCAGGCAACATCCAAGTGCAATTGTATCTTTCCTATAGTGTGGTGACAGTACCTATACACAGTACTCCAGCTGTGGCCCAACTAATGTTTTGTATAGTTGTACCATTACCTCTGTACTCTTATATTCCACACCCCAGCTAATGAAGGTAAGTATACCATATGCCTTCCAAACCACCTCATCTACCTATGTTGCTGCCTTCAGGGATCTTTGAACATATGCACCAAGGTCCTTTATTCCTCAGTATTACCAGGGATCCCACTGATTATTGCGTGTATCCTAGCCTTATTATTCCTCCCAAAATACATCACCTCTTATTTATCCCAATTGAATCCCATCTGCCGTTTCTCTGTCCATCTTACTAACTCATTAATGTCAATCTGTAGCCAAAGGCTAGTCTCCTCAAATTAACAATTGGTGTGACATCTGTCAACATATTAATCATACCTCTTACATTCACATCCAGATCGTTAATGTATATAACAGACAGCAAGTATCCCAACAATAATCCATGTAGTTCCTCACTGGTCACAGGCTTCCAGTTGCGAAAAGAACCCCTATAATCAGGGCATGCATTTAAGGTGAGAGGGGGTAGGATCAGAACTGACGTCAGGGGTACGTTTTCCACTCAGAGAGTGGTGGATGCCTGATAGGGTGGTGGAGGCAAATTCATTGGGGGCTTTTAAGAGGGGCTTGGATGGGCCGTGAATGAGAGGAAAATGGAGGGATATGGGCATTCTGTAGGAAGAAGGGATTAGCTATGTCGGCACAACATTGTGGGCCGAAGGGCCTGTTCTGTGCTGTACTGTTCTATGTTCTATGTTCATCACTCTCTGCCTTCCATCACCAAGCTAATTTCAGATCCAACTTATGAAATTACTTCAGGCAGGTGTTTGATAAAGTCCCACAAGGAAAATTAGGCCAAAAGATAAGAGCCATTGGGATCCAGGTTCTTTGTCAAAGGCCTGACTGAAGTTCATCAGCTGCACTACCCTCACTCACCAACACACTAAATCATCAGGTAGGATCGCCTCTTAATAATGTAATGTTGACTATCCCCGATCATATCTGCCCTTCCAAGTGCAGATTCATCCTGACAGGACTCAACTCAACTGAATGTAGGAAGTATGTTGTCCCCTGGATGGGTGTTTAGAACGTAGGGTCACATTCTCAGGTTACAGGGCAATAAATTTAGGACTCAAATAAGGAGAAATTTCCACACTCAGAGGGTGGTGAACCTGAGTGAATTTGCTTTCACAGAGGCCTGGAGAGGCCATGCTGTTGAATATATTTATGGAGATAGACAGATTTCTAGATAAGGCATCAAGGGTTACGGGGAAAGAGAGGTAACATGGCATTGAGACAGAATCATGATTGTATTGAATGCCAGAGCAGGCTTGAAGGGGTGAATGGCCTCCTCCTGCCTCTATTTTCTGTCTCACCAATCTTCTTAACATTGGAAACACTTTCTTTCAAATACTCCATCATTACATTGAGCATAAACTTGCAACTCTAAAACTTGGGAGAAATTTTACTTTGGGAGAGTGTGAAATGCCTGATGAAAACCTGAGACCTAAACTTTTATATTTTCAGTCTGGCCTTCTCCACTCAGCACAAGTTTATTGGTTAAAGTCTGTTCTCTCCGAGACCGTGTTTAGAAAAATGAATCTTTCCTTCCTACTTACATAGATGCTAAAGCAGGGAACAGGGTAAGCGAAAGATTTTCACGAAAGAGAAAGCTGACCACACAATGCACTGGTTCCATGAATAGTTTATCCTTCTGTTCCTGATTTAATAAATAGTGCATGTGCCCTAGAAGACTTCTGGCTTTAGGGTTTAAATTAAAAGGCAAATTTTGGAAAGCCTTGTGCATTAGTAGGCTCTTACACAGAAGAGATTTTACAGAGTGCCCTTGGCCTTGTGCACTTGAGACACCATCAGCACCTCGAGGCCTCAATTTTATCTATTTTGAGCAAACTAATGTAGGTTAAATGAGAAGCTCTGCAGGAGTACACGTGTTAGCAACACATGAACATAAAGGAAGGTTTTTCTGATTAATACTAAAGTTTGTAACAAATTGGGTCATATTCGCATTAAACAATTTCCGATAAATTAAGCTGCTTCTGTCCTGGCTGTTTGATAATCAGTGATAAGAGAAAGCACTTTTATTTAAAATATTCAATTGGGGTTAGATTGCAGACTGATGATACTGCTGATGACTGTTTATTGGCATCAATAATCAAGTAACTGCTAACTATTTGCGTTAGCTCCGATGGTCTTTCAGGCAAACAAATGTACTTTGCCTGCAAGAAATGAACAAAAGACACACTGTTCTCCAAGGCAGCTTTGATATGCACTATAACCTGATGGTTCAAATGTAATGCTCAGGACTTCTGCTGTGTTTATTTCCACATCTGGCTTTAAACCTAAAGAGGAAATGGTCTCTTTATTCTGTTATTTAGGCCAAATTCTCCACAAAAAAAAAATACCCTTTTGTTTTTGTGACATATCTCTAAGGGCACTAATACGATGAGGAAAGTTCTACCTTCCAGAGGGAAAAGTGTTTCCTGCTTTGGGGAGAATAGATTTTCCTCCCTTCCAATCTAAAAATGCAGGCACCAGCTCAGGTGAACTCTGTAAACACAGAGAATTCTGCAATAAGTCATTATCGCTTTGCTGGAGTGCACTTAAATACCCAAAATATTATCACTGGAAATGATGCAACACAGCATCTTTTTTTTCATACACATGCTCATTGAATATAAATAGTCATGTTCATAGAAAACATTCAACCTGTATCAGCTTGCAGAATGAACTGTGACTCCTAATTGGCAGTACCAAGTGAGGAGCATAACAAGTTCCATTCTTCTCCGGAAACTAATGGGACCCAGCTAGTGCTGATTTAGCCGCACACATCTGTTCTCCTAAAATGTCAGCCTGCCAGTGGCTCCACAGCAGCCAATTATAATAGGTCATTATTTGCATACAGAAATTTGAGCAAACAGAATCTGTGAGGGGGTATCATGAGGATGTAAGTAACCGTCCTCAACAATAACACTTTCATCTAACCCAAGGGATTTTTGAAGCAATCAGAACAATAGCAGCGTTGTTATATATTCATATTTTAATCCTGAAATATTCATGCATGAGAATGAAATCCTGCAGTACACAAATGTGAAATTAATCAGTTCCATATGGCTGGTCAGGATTTTAGATTTGCAAATCAGTGTATCTGTGAATGGTTATTTTCCCTTTGGGGAATTCACATTGGGTGTTGCAAATCAAGTTTACAGCTGTCTGGACAAGCTTTTTACTGATAAACAGTATTTTCAGAATTTTGACAATGTTAGTTGGAAGCAGGTTTTATAAATCCTGTTTTATAATAATCTTGTTTCCTTGATTTTCTCTAGATACTTTGTGGCTCAAAACAACATCCCTCAGCCAGAGGTTGGGGAGGTGGGGGTTGACTATTTCTACCATTTTGCCAAAGGCTTTCTGAAACCAGCTGCTAAGTGGTACACAAAGGCTGATGCCAGAGGTGTAACCACCTGATTTTTCCCTCAGTAGACAAGCATTGGGCAGCCCCTTCAGATGCATGAGCAAAACTGAGAACTGTGAAGGGAATTACACACTGAACCAGCACATTATTACTCTGTGATATGACTAGCTTTTGCATTCTTGGTGATTTATAAGACAGGCTGCAAAGAAAAACCTTGGAACTATAGACCTGTAAGCCTAGCACCTGTGGTAGGTAAGTTATTGGAGGGGATTCTGAGGGATAAGATATGCACACATTTGGAAATAGAAGGATTGATTCAGGACGTCAGCACTGCTTTGTGCATGGGAGATCGTGTCTCACGAACTTGATTGACTTTTTTGTAGTGACCAAGAAAGTCAATGAGAGCATGGGGGTAGACATAGTCTAAGTGGACTCCAGTAAGGCCTTTGATAAGATTCTGCATGGTAGGCTGCACTGGAAGGTTAGATCACATGGGATCCAGGGAGAGCTGGCTAAGAATTGACTTGATGGTAGGAAGCAAAGGCTGATGGTAGAAGGTTGTTTTTCAGACTGGAGGCCCATGACTAGTGGTGTGCTTCAGGCGTTGGTGCTGGACACGTTAGTGTTTGTCATCTGTATCAATGATTTGGATGACAATGTAAAAGCCATGATTAGTAAGTTTGGTACTGGTACTGGTATTGGTTTATTATTGTCACTTGTACCGAGGTACAGTGAAAAACTTGTCTTGCATACCGATCGTACAGATCAATTCATTATACAGTGCAGATACGTTGAGTTAGTACAGAGTGCATTGAGGTAGTACAGGGTAAAAAACAATAACAGTACAGAGTAAAGTGTCACAGCTAAAGAGGAAGTGCAGTGCAGGTAGACAATAAGGTGCAAGGTCACAACAAGGTAGATTGTGAGGTCAAGAGTCCATCTCATTGTATAAGGGAACCATTCAATAGTCTTATCACAGTGGGATAGAAGCTGTCCTTGAGCCTGGTGGTATGTGCCCTCAGGCTCCTGTATCTTCTGCCTGATGGGAGAGGAAAGAAGAGAGAATGACCCGGGTGGGTGGGGTCTTTGATTATGCTGGCTGCTTCATCAAGGCAGCAAGAGGTATAGACAGTTTGCAGATGACACTAAAATAGGTGCTATTGTAGACAGTGAAGAAGGTTATTGAGAATTACAGTGGGATCTTGATCAGCTCGGTAACTGCGCTGAGGAATGGCAAATGGAGTTTGATTCAGATAACTGTAAGGGTGATACATTTTGGGAAGTAAAACCAGGGTAAGACTTTCACAGTGAATGGTACATCTCTGTGGAATGCTGCAGAACAGAGCATTGGAGTACAAAGTACATAATTCCCTGAAAGTGCATCACAGGTAGACAGGGTGGCGAAGAAGGCTTTTGGCACGCTGGCCTTCATCAATCTGGGCACTGAGTATGGAAGTTGGGATGTTCTGTTGTAGTTGCACTGGACATTGGTGAGGCTGCGCTTGGAGTATTGTGTTTCGTTTTGGTCACAATACTATAGGAAAGCTGCCATTAAGCTGGAAAGTGTGCAGAAAAGATTTACAAGGATGTTGTCAGGACTTGAGGGACTGGGTTATAGGGAGAGATTGGGCAGGCGAGGACCTTATTCCTTGGAGCATAGGAGACAGAGAGGTGATCATATATAAGTGTATAAAATCATGAGGGGCATAGCACACAGTCTTTCAGTCTTTTTCTCAGGGTTGGGGAACCAAGACCTTGGGGACATAAGTTTAAATGAGAGGAGGAAGATTTACTAGGAACCTGAGGGGCAACTTTTTCCACCCAGAGGTGGCGCGTATATGGAATGAACTGCTCGGGGAAGTGGTTGCGGCAGGTGCAGTAACAATATTTAAAAGACATTTGGCCAGGTACAGGTACAGGAAAGGTTTAGAGGGATATGGGCCAAACACAGACAAATGGGACTGGCTTAGATAGGCATCCTGGTCGGCGTGGACGAGTTGGGCGGAAGGTCCTGCCTCCGTGCAGTATGACTTGATACACATTGGTGGAAATTGATGCATTGTACCAACTTTATAAATGTTTTTGATTTCCTCATTTAAATATTTCAATTCTTTGAATATGTGCATTAGAGTCAGTAATATACAATAGACCCACTACAGACAATGCGAAGCAGCTATGGTACTATGCTGAACCCCATTTCATACAATGCAGTTGAAACAGCTATTTAAAAAAAATGCAGGACAGTCTATTGTTTTTATTGGGCAATGTTGGAATGTGAATTGTACAATGTTAGGTTTCTGCTGTTATTGCATTTCTTTCAGCTGGCATTAACAATAAGCTATCAAATGGCCAAGTCAAACAACTTTCGGAATTGTAAATCTCCAGGATCTCAAAAGGAAGCTCAGTTCAGTGATATCAGCAAAGGAGAGCAGCAGCTGGCCCCAGCTACAATAATATGAAACATGTATTCAGGGGAAGAAGGAATAGAAACAAATCACCAGAATGAGAATTACTCCAGATATATACAGAAATCAACACAATACTGGGTATAAATAGTGCAAATTACATTACGATACTAAAAAATATGGAACTTAAATCTGCATCAGTAAAACAAAGAGGCAGAGGTGAGGTATTCCTGTAACATAACGTGAGATCTTAATTAAAGCCAAATCCTTCCTCTAGCACAGGAAGGTTGAGGCCACCCAGGGTGTTGCAATGTAACCTTTGAAGGAGCCTTCCCTGCATGCATCCCTAACCAACGTCAGCCATGCCATGCTCTCCAGCCTTAACCCATTAACATTTCCATTGCAACTGCCCACTGAACCTGGTCAACTGCAAACCACACCCCCACCCCACCCCCACCCACACCCCCACCCCACCCCACCCAAGCGGCCGATTGGTAGGTTAAAGGGGCGTGGCCAGCAAAGCAAACCAATGACGTCACGCCGCGGGAGGGTTCTACTTTGGTACCATCACAGAGCCGGGCCGATTGTGACGTCACGCAGCCCGGTTGGGAGGTGCGGATTGTGACGTCACGGCGCCGGGGCGGGGCGGGGGCTCCCCGTGCCGTTACGCAGGCGGGGCGGGGTTTCGGGCCCCGCTCTCACGTCGCCGCCGGGGGTGGGGCTCAGGGCGGTTGTTGCAAAGTGAGCAGCAACAGTAGCAGAGAAGGGATACATAGTGTTCTAGCCCGTAGCCCCGCCACAGCGGCTGCAGGAGCGCTGCAAACCCACCTGTTCAACGGGAGGAACCCACCGGCCGAGAGCCGGTCCCGCCGATCGGCTCCCCGGGCACACTGGCCTCTGTGCGAGTGTGGCTGGCGTGAGCCTCGGATCTGAGCGCAAGTGAGCGGGGGCGCCGCACTGGAAGATAATGTGAACTCTCCTGTGCTCCGAGGCAGTTCTACCTGAGGTAACGTTAACGAGCACCTGTTGTGTTTCTGGTCACTCGCTCCTTGTCAATTGGAATTGAGGGGGTGACACGGAGGGGAGTAGGTTTGATGCCGTCCACGTGGATTTTTAGCAAGGTTTCTGCCGCGGTTCCATATGATAGGCTGGTCAAAAAGGTAAAAGCCCAGAGAGCCAAAGGACAGTGGCAAATTGTCAGGAAGTACAGTACAGCATTGGTGTGTTTCGGTGACTGGTAGATTGTTGCCAGTGGGGGGGTCCAAGGACTCTTTATTCCTTCCCTTTAGTCATATTCAGTAATGACAGACTTTAATGTAGGAGGTATGAAATAGTCTGTTTCCTTTGTAATATGTCTGATACAAATGTTGGCTGAGAGGAGAGCTTGCAGCATGATACAGATGGTATGGTGTAGTCAGTGGGGCTGAAATAAATGATAAACTGGAAACTTGTATAGAGAGCATGTTGTTATCAAGAAGGAGGAGGTGTTGGTACTCTTGAACAGCATTAAGGTGGATAAGTCCCATGGGCCTGATGAGATCTGTCCCAAGTTATTGAGAGAGACAAGAGGAGATTGCTGCGGCCTTGGCAGAGATCTTTGTATCCCCTTTAGGTACAAAAGAGGTTCCAGAGTACTGGAGAATGGCCAATATTGTTCCTCTGTTTAGGAATGGCAGAGGCGACAAAGGAATTGCCTGCCAGTGAGCCTTGCAGCCTTGTGACCCTCTTCTGCACACTTGCTGAAGCCTCCATATCCTCTGTGTAATGCTGCAACCAGAATTGCATGCAACAGGGGAATTATTGGAGAAAATTCTTGGGGATAGAATGTACTTGCATCTGGAAAAGCATAGACTTATTAGGGGTAGTCAGTATGGCTTTGGGCAGGGGAGGTCATGTCTGGCAAACTTGATTGAATATTTTTGAGGAGCTAATGAAAATGATTGCAGGTAGGGCTGCGGATGTTGTCTACATGGACTTTAATAAGGCATTGTAGCGGTTGCTACCGCGGAATAAAACAAGACTCTACTCGGAGGATTGCCAAACAGAACTGGTTTATTTTCCCGCCTTGCGTGGGCCCTTTAAGGGAGAATGTTCCCGCCCAAAACAACCGGCAATGACGTAAGTCCTACGTCATCAGGACTTTCCCGCGCCTGGGTTCTCCCCGTCGCTCGGAAAGACGAGGCCCGCCGCCATCTTGGGCCTCGTCGCTCCGACGCCGCGCGACCCGACTGCCGAGCCGGTTCGCCTGACTAGACGGTGAGTCGCCACAGCATTTGACAAGGTCCCTCATGGTAGGCTGATCCAGAAGATTAAGGCACATGGGATCTATGGAGACTTGGTAGATTGGATTCAAAATTCTATTGGCCATAGAAGACAGAGGGTAGTAGTGGAGGGGTGTTATTCTGATTGGAGGTCTGTGACCAGTGATGTTCTACAAGGATCAATGCTGGGACCTCTGTTGTTTGTGATATATGTAAATGACTTGGATGAAAATGTAGTTTGGTTGATTAGTAAGCTTGTAGCTGACATGAGAATTGGTGGGGTTGTGGATAGTGAGGAAGGTTGTCAAAGGATTCAGCAGGATATAAACCAGTTGGAAATGTGGGTGGAGAAATGGCAGATGAAGTTTAATCTGGACGAGTGTGAGGTGCTGCACCTTGGGAGGTCAAACGTAAGAGGAAAGTACACAGTAAATGGCAGGACCTTTGGGAGCATTGACAGAGGGATCTTGGGGTTCAAGTCCATAGTTCCCTAAAAGTGGCAACACAAGTAGATGGGGTGGTAAAGAATGCTTGCCTTCATTGGTTGGGGTGTTAAGTATAAAAGTTGGGAAGTCATGTTGCAGCTGTATAGAACTTTGGTTAGGGCATATTTGGAGTACTGTGTGCCGTTCTGGTTGCCCCATTATAGGAAAGATGAGGAGGCTTTAGGGAGAGTGCAGAGGAGGTTCACTGGGATCTGCCTGGATTAGAGAGTTTTAGCTATAAACAGTGTTTGGACAAACTTGGATTGTTTTCTCTGGAGATGTCAGAGGCTGAGTGCTGACCTGATAGTTTATAAAATGATGAGAGGCATGGATAGGGTCTTTTTCCCAGGATGGAAATGTCAAATGCTAGAGGGTAGAGAAGGAAAGTTTAAAGGAGATTTATGTTGTAAGTTTTTTTTATACAGAGTGGTAGGTGCCTGGGACGCACTGTCAGGGGAAGTGGTGGAAGCAGATATGATGGTGACATTTAAGGGCACTTAGGCACCTGAACAAGCAGGGAAAAGAGAGATACAGACCAAGTGCAAGCGGATAGGATTAGTTAGACTGGCACAGACATGGTCGGCCCAGACATGGTGGGCTGAAGGGCCTGTTCCTGTGCTGCATTTAGATGGACACATGAACAGGCAGGAAATTGAGAGACATAGACCACGTGCAGACAGATGTACAGTTTAAATTGGTGTTGTGATTGGCACAGACTTCGTGGGCCAAAGGGCCTGTTTCTGTGCTGTGTAAGTGTGAGGTAAAGCATTTGAGGGATGGTGGGTTTAACAAATAAGGAAATGTACAATAAATGGGAGAATACGGAGAGGTGTGGAGGGACAGGGGGTTATGTTGACAGATCCTTAAAAGCACTGGGCGGGTCACTGAAGTGGTTAAAGGGTGCTTTCCATCATTATGGATCAGTACATGGAACTATGATGTTGTGGCCATTACAGAGACTTGATTGAGGGAGGGACAGGAGTGGGTGATTGATGTACCAGGGTTTCGAAGTTTTAGGAAGAAGAGAGAAGGGGGTAAAAGAGGGGGAGGAGTTTTAATACTAATTAGAAATAATATATCTGCTGCACTCTGGAGAGACATAATGGAGGGCTCGGATACAGTCTATATGGATAGAACTCAGGAATAGGAAGGGTGCAATCACTCCCTTGGAAGTATACTATAGACCTTCCAATAGCTATCAGGACATTGAGGAATGGATATGCTAATAGACAAGGGAAATGTGTTTTTAAAAAAAAATACAAGGTTGTGGTCATGGGAGACTTAAACTTCCCTGATATAACTTGGGACCTTTTTAGTGCAAGGGGTTAGATGGGGTAGAATTTGTTAGGTGTATCCTGGAGGGGTTCCTAAGTCAATATGTTGACAGTCCAACAAGGGGAGAGGCTATTCTGGACCTGGTGTTGGGTAACGTGCCTGGCCAGGTGACTTGCCTATCAGTGGGTGAGCAATTGGGAAACAGTGACCACAGCTCATTAACTTTCAGGATAGCTATAGATAAGGATAGGTATGGGGCTAGCGGGAGGCTTTTAAATTGGAATGGTGCTAATTATGAAGACATAAGGTAGGAACAAAGGTGGGGTAAACTGGGAAAACCTTCTTGCTGGCAAGTCCATGTCGAGCATGTGGAAAGTGTTTAAGGATCAGATTGTGTATTTGTACAGGATAGGTATGTCCTGATTAGAAGGAAGGATATGAATGGGAAAATAAGGGAACCTTGGATATCCAGAGAAGTAATGAACTTAGGAAGAAAAAGGACAAGTATGTAGTGCTTCAGAAGTTAGGATCAGACAGAGCACGTGAGAACTATAGAGAAGCTAGAAGTGAACTCAAGAAAGGAATTAGGAAAGCCAGGAAGGGGCCATGAAAAGTCCTTAGCAAGTAGGATTAGGGAGAATCCAAAGGCATAAGGAATAAGAGGATAATGGGGGAGAGGTTAGGACCACTTAAAGATAAAGAAGGGAATCTATGTTTGGATGTAGAGGATGTGGGTGAGGTTCTGAATGAGTATTTCTCTTCAGTATTTACCCAGGAAAGGGATATGCAGGACGCAGAAATTGGAACTGAGGGTGGAAACATGTTAGGGCATTTAGAGGTCAAGGAGGAGGAGGTCATGTTAGGTCTCCTAAACAGTATTAAGATCAATAAGACCCTGGGGCCCGATGGGATATACCCCAGGTTACTGAGGAAGGTGAGAAAGGAAATTGCTGGGGCCTTGACCAGTATCTTTGTGTCCTCTTTGACCACGGGTGAGGTCCTGGAGGACTGGCGAGTGGCTAATGTTGTTCCTCTATTTAAGAAAGGAACAAAGGAACATTTGGGGAACTATAGACCGGTGAGTCTCATGTCAGTTGCAGGGAAATTGCTAGAGAAAATTCTTCGAGATGGTATATACAGGCATCTGGAATCCAATGGCTTGATTAGCAAAAGCCAGCATGGCTTTGTGCGGGGCAAGTCGTGTCCTACTAACCTGGTTGAGTTTTTTGACAAGGTGACGACAGAGACTGATGAAGGTAGAGCTATGGATGTCATCTATGTGGACTTCAGTAAGACGTTTGACAAGGTCCCACATAATCAGTTAATCAAGAAAGTTCGGATGCATGGGGTCAGTGGAGAATTGGCTGTGTGGATCCAGAACTGGCTTGCCCGTAGAAGAGACAAGGTGGTGGTTGAAGGGATTTATTCGGGCTGGAGGCCTGTGAGTAGTGGTGTTCCGCAGGGATCTGTGCTGGGACCTCTGCTGTTTGTGATGTACATAAATGACCTGGATGGGTATGTTGATAGATGGGTTAGTAAGTTTGCAGACGATACCAAGATTGGTGGAGTTGTGAATAGTGTAGAAGACTGGTGACGGATATAGATCAGCTGCAGATGTGGGCAGTGAAATGGCAGATGGAGTTTAACCCGGATAAATGTGAGGTGTTGCACCTTGGTAGGACTAATGTCAAGAGGCAGTACACTCTTAAAGGCAAGACCCTTAATGGTGTTGAAGAGCAGAGAGACCTTGGGGTGCAAGTCCATGACTCATTGAAAGTGGCTACACAGGTAGACAGGGTGGTTAAGAAGGCTTATGGAATGCTTGCATTTATTAATTGGGGTATTGAGTATAGGAGTCAAGAAGTTATGATGCATCTCTTCTAACCATAGAACTCTGGTTAGGCTGCATTTAGAGTATTGTGTGCATTCCTGGTCACCTCACTATTAGGAAGGATGTCAAGGCTTTAGAGAGAGTGCAGAGGAGGTTTACTTGGATGCTGCCTGGATTAGATCGCATGTGCTATCGGGAGAGTCTGGACAAACTTGGGCTCTTTTCTCTGGAGCAGTGGAGGCTGAGGGGTGATCTGTTGGAAGTATATAAAATTATGAGGGGCATAGATAGGGTGGTCAAGCAATATCTTTTTCCCATTATTGAGTGATCCAATGCCAAAGGGCATGCGAAAGAGAGGGGGTAGGTTTCAGAACAGACATGAGGGGTACATTTTGCACTGAGAGAGTGATGGATGCCTGGAATGTGTTGCCTAATAGGGTGGTGGGGGCAAATTCATTGGGGGCTTTTAAGAGGGTCTTGGTTGGGCACATGAATTAGAGGGACATGGGCATTCTGTAGGTAGGAGGGAATAGCTATTCGGCACAACATTGTGGGCTGAAGGGCCTGTTCTGTGCTGTACTGTTCTATTATTTGATGCATAGGATAGAAAAACAGGAAGGTTATACTCAAACTGCATAGAACACTAGTTAGACTACAGCTTGAATATTGTGCACTGGTCACCACATTGCAGGGAAGATGTAATTGCATTGGAGAGGGTGCAGAGGAAATGTCATCAATCTAAGGCCTTGTTTTAATGTTTCGTTCTGACAGTGCAGCACGCCTTGTATACTGCACTGGAATGCCCACTGAAATCGTTGTACTTGTCTCTGGATTGAGACCTGTACCTACTACCTTCAAACTTCAATGAGAATTCTACCAACAAAATTGCAATTGACACATAATGAATGGGAATAGTCTGTGCAGATTAAAACCAATCATTCCACCTGGGCTGTGGATGATAAAGCTCAATCAAATTTCATTCCTCAGGTTAATTTTCTCATTAAACCCCCATAATTTCACTTCACAACAACCATCCTTTATGCATTTCAAGAATATTGAATTTTCTATTACTTGCTTTTTTAATTGTCCATTATTGTGCAATCACTGTGATTGCAAATGTGCTGTTTAATAATGCTGTAATAGTTTTAAACTGCCACAAACATTGTTCTTCCTTCAGTAATGTAAAACTGAGTAAATGTGGAAGGCTATGCTGCACTCTGAAAAGATATCAGCTGTGGTTTAGTGGTGGTGCTCTCACCTTCATACTGAAGGAAGGCTACGCTGTCAAATTTCCCATTAAATCAAAGCTCTGTCTATTACTTCTGATGAATATAAAGGATCACATGACATTATTTTTGAAGATGAACAGAGAAGTTCTAGTGATCTCTTGGCCAAGACACATCAACATTGTTAATCTGGTTATTTCTCGTTGTTGCTCATGAGATCTTGGTTTGTGCAAATTTCTTGCTATGTTTCCTCCATTACAATGGTGATTAACACTCCAAAAATATGTTAATTAGCAGGAAGGTGCTTTGGGATGTCCTGAGGTTGTCAGTGGTACACTTCATTTCTTTAATTAGGATGTTTATTGACATATATACCCTCCATTACTAGACATCTATTGAAAATGTTTAAATATGAAGAAAATGTCACAGTTACTTTATTTTAAATGCATTGACAGATGTAAACTACTCTGATTTTCAGTAGCTTCATGGTTGATTTTAAAAGGATATTGTGGAATAGTACAATGTTTAGAAAGCATTAAGTCAAATAGCATTGCTATATGGTGTGTGTTATAAATAACAGGATCTGTCCTTTAAATACAGCCTTCTAAGTTACTGTCTAATATCGGTTGTTTATTTAGAATCTGTACTAAAAATTTTCATATATATTTTAAATAGCTCATTTACAGCAGTTTGCTAGCAATTTATGTATTGTACTATGAAAGAATAATACTGGACACACAGAGTTAGAACTTTAACTCTAGGAGAAGGATAGACCTTGCAGATTCTTGAGTGTGCTCCACCATGTGAACAGGCCATGGCTGAACTTCATAGAACAGTACAGCGCAATACACGCCCTTTGGCCCACAATGTTGTGCCGATCTTTAAACCTTGCCTAAGACTATCTAACCCCTTCCTCCCACATATCCCCTTATTTTAAATTCCTCCATATGCTTATCTAGCAATCAAATCAAACTTCTGCATCAAATCTAGTTCCCTATCCTTGAATCCCCCTGGATTCCAGACATCACTTGTTCTCAGCCTTGAATGTAAACCTGTGTGTCTGGGAGGTCAACATGTAGTCAGTTACACACTGGGTGTTTCTGCAAAGGTGTTTACAGGGTCTCCAGTAACTCATCTAGATCTTTTGTGTTGAGCAATGGTTCAGTCATCTTAATTGGTTATTTTCATTTTAGTTTTTATATATAGATGGTTACCATGAGATAAATGAGAATACACATCAATCAAGAAATGGCCACGTGGAATGGAGGAATTGTGCTCCGAGTTCCAAATCTGGAAAACAGCAAAGGCTTCCAAGACAGAGTTAGACATGAAAGACAAATATTGAAAGAATCCCTGGCTTCACAGTTAAATAAGGACCTTCTCAGGTACGCAATGCCTTTTTATAAACTAGGTGTAGTAGAGTGAGTATTTAATATGATTAAACATTTTGTTATCAAAAACATTCTCAAGTAAAAAGAAAGAATGCTGGGGAAAAACTCAGCAGATCAGCCAGCATCTGTGGTAAGAGAAATGGTTAACGTTTCAGGTCAAAGATCCTTCATCACAAATGAGAAGGGGAGAAATGCAGGTTGCAGAGAAGGTGGGGGAGGGCAGTGGGTGGAACAAAGGTATGTCTATTGCCTATTAAATAGGCAATAGCTCCTTTGTGTTGCTAATGTTAAGCTTGGGTAATGCAGTCTGGCCTACTGGGATGTGCTCATCAGGTCAAAACATACAATGGATGAATAGAGGAAGAGAGGTAAAGCACGCAGAAATGGCCAGTCTTCATTATAAATAGAAAGAAAGACCAAGTTATCTAAAGTTGGAGAATTCATTATGAAGGCTGTGACATGCAGGTCTTGTTCATTGAACTTGTGTTGGTCCTTGATGTAAAAGCACAGGAGTAAAATGGTAGACAACTGGAAACTCGGGGTCACTCTGGCAGACTGAATATGGATGCTCTGCAAAGCAATCACCCAATTTACATTTGATTTCTTCAATGTAGAAAAGACCACATTGTGAACTCCAACTGCAGCTAAGAAGATTGGTCCCTAGGCGGTGATAAGGGAAGAGGTGACAGGAGAGGTTTTGCACCCCCTGTGGTTGAATGGGAAAGTGCCATATGATGGGGAGTAGTAGGTAGGGATGGAAGAGTGGACCTGAACGCATTCTATGCACGTTTTGAACAAAAGGGAAGTGTCACCATCCACCCTGACAGCCACCAATGCAGCTGAACCTGTGATCACAGTGGAGGACGTAAGATCAGTCTTCCGGAGAGTGAACACGAGGAAAGCACCTGGCCCAGATGGTGTCCCGGGCCGCGTGCTCAGATCTTGTGCTGATCAGCTGGCAGAAGTATTTGCGGACATACTCAACCTCTCCTGGCTTCAATCTCAGGTTCCCTTCTGTTTTAAGAAGACCACTATCATCCTGGTACCAAAGGAAAGCAAGGTAACATGCCTCAATGACTACTGACCAGTGGCTCTGACATCCACCATCATGAATGCTTTGAGAGGTTAGTCATGGCATGCATCAACTCCAGCCTCCCAGACAACCTGGACCCATTGTAATTTGCCTATCGGCGAAACAGGTCTACAGCGGATGCCATCTCCCTGACCCTATACTCAGCTCTGGAGCATCTGGACAGTAAAGATAAATACGTTAGACTATTGTTTATTGACTATTCTCCCTATGACTGCATGGATTTCTCTGGGAGCTCTGGTTTCCTCCCACATCCCAAAGGCATGCTGGTTGGTAGGTTAATTGGCCACTGTAAATTTCCCCTAGTCTCTAGGTGAGTGGTAGAATCTGGGGGGAATTAATGAGAATGTAGGGAAGAATAAAAAAAAATTTGTGGTCGGTGTAAATGCGTGGTTAGTGGTTTGACGCTGACTTTGTGGGCCAAAGGCCCTGTTTCCTTGCTCTGTCTCTGTGTTCTTGTTCCCCTTTTTGGAATTGTACCCTCCAGTTTAGTTTGCCTCTTCTCGATCTTCCTATCAAAAAAGTAACACTTCACATTTCTTTGGCTTAAATTTCACCTGTTACCTCTGCCCATTCCATCCTGTCTAAGACTATTACACTTCTCCACACTTCTCTCTACCTCCAAGGTTGGTGTCATCTTCAAATTTGATAGTTGTCATTTACTCCCAAGTCCAAGCCATCTTAAAAATATTAATAAAAGCAGGGGACCCAGTAAAGACCCCTGAGGAACTCCACTGTACCTTCAGTCAAAAAATAATCTTTCACTGCTACTGTTTTCTGTTTATTTAGCCAGTTTTCTATCCATGCTGCTAAAACCACTTTTATTCAATCTTGATGGCACTTTATTGCCTTTTTGGAGGTTCATCAACCGTGTTCCCTTCATCAATCATCTGTTACTTCTTCAAATGACTCCACCAAAATTGTATTCTACACCCAGTCGCAACCTACAATATCCAGTTGAATTTTGTGGGAAATGTAGCTGGGTATGAGGTTGATTGTGGTTGTTGCTTGTCTGAAAAATGATGCAGGTCATATTGAGAGGAATGTAGGAAGAAAGCAAAAACAGGACCTCCAGTTAAAGTCTGGGCATTTTAGTATCTTGGAAGAAATGTTAGAGGGGTAGGAAATAACTGTCTGAAATCAGAGCTCCTAAACGCGTGGTAGCAGAGAGTTATTTGATAAGGCACTGATCCAACAATGGTCAACCCTCCAGCCCGAAGCATCTTTCCTTTGGCAGAACATGGGTGATTTTTACAAAACAGAGGACAACAGTGAAAAAGAGATGGAAAAGATTAAAGTGAATGTGTAAAACTGGGAGCATGGATGGAATTGGCACAGCTGTTATGGTGAAGTAATTTTTGGGAACTTGAGTGGAATGGTGACAAACACCCACCAGTGAGCTACTGTTAATCCAGGGTTAGGAGATGATTTGGACTTGTGTCAAAGCTGTTGTTTTTGAAATAAAGAAGTACAAAACATTTTGCCAAATTTTAATCCTTGCATTTACCAGTCTCAAATTAATTACTTCAGCAATACATTAATTTTTGGGTTTTTGGATGTAGAAAGAGGAAAATTGCTTAGAAATTCAGCTTCTGATATCTATCCAGTGACCCTATCGGAAGTGTATGTAAGCTAGTAAGCTCTGCTGTAACCCACTCCCCTGTGACCCAGCATCCTGCCTCTGTAACGTCCTGTGGACCAAACTATACCATGGAGCTGAGTCCTTGGAGGGAAGAAAACATTAACATGAGGTCATTAATTTAAGGAAAGCTCCAAATAGAAATTGTTTTTGGATTCAAATTACTTGAACACATTAGTGTATTAGTTCTTGTACCCAGTGCAATTTATTAATAAATAATGAAGATAGGATGTAAAACATAAAGGGGAAAGGAAGCCAATCTTCCATGGCAACTATTAGGAGCAAGGGTCCTTGGAACTTCGTTGCTAGCAAAGGAAGCCTGGCTCATTACATTCTGACCACTGCACCATCTGCAGAAGTAATTTCCTATCCTGCTGGTGGAGTGCAGTGAACTTCCGTGTTGATTTATAAAGAATTTACAGTGGATGAAATATTAATCTTTGAATTGTTCATGGAGTTCTTTTGAGTGACTTTTTGTCCTTGGATACTCATTGGAAAATCCCAGGCTAGTTTGACAAGGAGATGATGAATGAAATATCAGAAGTGACCCACTGAGGGATCTAATTTTTTTTTTCCCAATATTCAGAAATTAATGAATTCTAACTGAAATTCTGCCTTTGTGCATTGCATCTTATTGGAAGCACACTTGTGTTTTACCTAACCTTGGCTTTTGCTGGCTGTGGGTAAGAATTTAAATTGGATGAGTAGGAGTTACCAAGGCAGGTTTCCTTGGTGTTGAGGACAGTCAGTTCCGAGACTGACACTGAATCCAGAAGGTAGATATTTTTATGGAGGAGGAGTAAGGTGATAAAGGTATAATTGATAAGAACAATTTGTGAAGAATTTCTCACAATTTCACTATCTCCTCACTGAAGGTTTTGATGAAAACAGGCTAATTTAAGATGGTGATAGAACACATTTCTCCAGAGATGTGCGTGTATATAATAAAACACCTCCCTTTGAAAGTGAGTCTTAAATATCAACTTAGATATCTGGAAAGTGCATTGATGTTTTCATGTGTACAAAATGGCAGTGGGTGGGTGGAGGCATGATTAGGGTGTTAAATTAATAAACACTAATCTTGCACTTAGATAAATTTAAGACAAAGATAAAGCTGATAAGACAGGTGATTGTTAATTATTAGCTCTCTTAAACATTTTGTAATGCATTAGTATAAACTTTCACAGGTACAGGGACCTTGTATTACCAGATCCTTTGGGTAATTGTCGTGTTAATCTTTCATGCGTTATGCTGTTCGGCACTGTACTTGATTGTAGAAGGAACATTTCAACAAGTACACAACGCTGTTCTTTAATTACGAAGAACAGGAGCAAGAGAGTGCATTGGTAAAGGCTGTTAACAGAAAACTTGATGGAATATTAGTATCCAATACACTTTTTTTTGTTCCCAAAAGGCTTCTGGTAGAAGGAAATCAAGCAGACATCACGTTCCATGTGGGTGCAGCTATCTTCAAGGCCCATAAAGCAGTGCTGCTTGCAAGGGTACCGGAGTTTTTTTTGAGAGTTTCTGGAAAACAGTTGAAAGAAGCGGAGGACTGTCCACCAATCATCCGAGTGGAGAATTTCAAGCCTTCACAGTTTAAATACTTCTTGCAGTAAGTATTTCCAACCGTTACCTATGTTGGTGTGTGGGGGAAATTTGTTTTAGTGGTAGATTTAAGCTAATTATCAGTGGTACTTCATGGGATTTCCCAAATGTACTCAAAGCATCAGACTCTGTAGGATATGTATAGGATTTCAAGGCATCAGACTATATAGGATCCAATCTGTATGGGACTTTTTTTGGCAACCTTAGGACATACCACAGTGCAAATTACTTTTGAATGTTACTGCTGTTCTATTCATCAGAATCAGATTTATTATCAGTGACATATGATGTGAAATTTGTTGTTTTGCAGCAGTACAGTGCAAAGATGTAAGAATCTATAAATTACAGAGATAAATAGTGCAAAAAAAAAATAGCAAGTAGTGTTCATGGACCTTTCATAAATCTGATGGCGGAGGGGAAGAAGCCATTCCTAAAACGTTGAGTGGGTTTTCGGGCTCCTGTGCCGCCTCCTTGATGGTAGTAACGAGAAGAGGGCATCACCTGGATGATGAGGGTCCTTAATGATGCCGCCACCTTGAAGCATTGCCTCTTGAAGGTGTCCTCGATGGTGGGGATGGTTGTGCCCATGATGGAGTTGGCTGAGTCTACAACCCTCTGCAGCCTCTTGTGATCCTGTGCATTGGAGGCTCCATACCAGGCGGTGATGCAACCAGTCAGAATGCTCTCCACTGTACGTCTATAGAAATTTGTAAGCATCTTTGGTGACATAACCAAATCTCCTCAAACTCTTAATGAAGTAGAGCTGCTGGTGTGCCTTCTTCGTGATTGCACCAATGTGTTGGGCCCAGGATAGATATAATGCCTAGTTTTGTGTATGAAGAATGGCCATTGGTAAAAATGGAATCGTATCAGATTACAAGACAGAAAATTGTAATATTTGAGGCATTATCACTTCTTTTCCGAAACAAATCCCACTTGAGCAAAATATCGACAGTAATGAATGATTAGTGCTTTAGTTATTCAATTAAGAGTGAACACACTAATTATCAGATTGTTTTATCTATAGATATCTACCACTACTTTTCATCTTTTTTTTAGTAGACTGCGGTTTCTTGTGGAAATCCCAAGCAGACAGTAGAAGAAGCAGTTTAAGTAGTTTCTGCTCTCCCTTAATGTTCCTTTTCTTTTTAATCTGCTGTTCACTGATAAGCCCGAACAGCTGTTCGAAGTGCACGTTCTGTATTAGATAGTCCAGGCTGGTCAAACCTGCTGGCCTTGAGTCACATGCAATAGCATCCAGATGTTCAGTAGCTGCAAGGCACACAATTGTTTTATACATTCTTAGTACTAAGACTTTATTTTATTGAAAAACACTAAATCTGTACTTGCTGTGTTTTTTCTGCTTGCTATCAAAACTAGGGTCCTTGTGAGTCTCCTGCCTGCTTGTAAGATTTTGGGAAATTTTAACTTGCTTTATTAGTCACTGATATTTTCTATTATTTGTATGTAAAATTGGGGTTCTTGCTGCAATTTTCTCTGCAAGTTCTCCTTCAGAATGCGTACACACAAACGATATTGCATCAAGTAGAATAACTGTTTTGTTGTCAGCTGCCTTATTGAATGCATACATTATTGTTAGTTGATTCTTTAGGTATGATTTTGATGTCATTAGGATATTTTTCCTTAATTCTCATAAAAGGATGTTCTTAGGAAAACGATAATTAAATGGTGAAAAATCAGATATTAAATGACACCTTTTGCCGTTCATTTTCTCCACCTTATCACAGACATTCTTTCCACCCCCCCCCCCCCCCCCCCCCCCACTTCCCTGCAACCTAAAACAGTTGTTTTCTAACTTAGTTCTGATGAAGGGTCTTTGACCTGGAACATTAGCTCTGTTTCTCTCTCCACAGATGCTGCCTGACCTCTTGAGTATCACCTGCACTTCCTTTTTCTTTTTTTCAAATGAAAATATTGTGATTCATTTTGTGATAATGATTCAAGTTACTTGCTCTGTGGAGATTAAGGATATTTTTCAGGTGAGGCAATGCATTTTGCCACCTTTAACAGTAGATGCAAAATGTTCTTCCCATCCTGGCTTCATATTTATTTTCTTCATCATTACCATTTACAAGGTTAACTTGGGGAGACTAACACTCAAATATTTGACTAGTGAGCATATGCTGTAATACACTGGTTCTGTATTCTGTAGAAGTATTCTGCAGTGTGATTGCAAGCATAACGTGTACTTACCCTGGCTCGCTGCGGCCACTTGAAGTTTTCTTGCAATGCAGCACGCAATGCGTGTTTCTATGCCCAGGCTCCCAAGGTTGGAGGGAAAACGTGGGCTGGAATCTGAGCAGGCTTGAAGGGCTTGATGGCCTAATTCTGCTCACATTTGATCATATTTGCTTGTTTCGTGTTCCACATGTTGGTTGCATTACATTTGTTACAATTAAGTTTAGAAATCCTGATGAAAGGTCTCAACCTGAGACATCGACTGTCCATTTCCCTCCATGGATGCTGTCTGACCTGCTGAGTTCTTCTAGCACTTTGTGTGTTGCTCCGGATTTTCAGTGTCTGTGGTCAATTGTCTCAATATCTCATCTAAATCTGGAATTGCCACACAAGCAACCATTTTGTATCTTGGGATAGCTCAACATCTGCTAAAGGACTGACTACGACCAGCATTTGTTCTAAGATGATCCAGGTGTTTGCATTTAAAGTGTCTACTTCACCCGTCCCGGCACTTCTGGATTCTGTCCAGCTGATTCTGAACTGATTCCTCTCAGTTATACACATTGAGTGGGTCATCAGGTGGTTACTCCAAGGGATTGTGACCTAAGAACATTAAAAAATAGCAGGAGTTAAACCATTGAGTCTCTTGTGCCTACATCACCATTCTTTTACCTGATTTTTTTAAATATATCTCAGCACCACCTTTCTGCACTAATCCCATATCCCTTGATTCCCTTTATCTAAAAATCTATTGCCACAAAAACAGATGCTGGAAGAACTCAGCCAGTCAAGCAGCATCTGTGGAATGAGAAACGAGTCAATGTTCCAGGTCAGTGATCCTTCCTTAGACCTTTCCTAAAAATCTATTGATCTATCCTGAATGTACTCAGGCTAAGCCTCCACAGCTCTGGAAAGAGAATTCCGTAGGTTAACCACCCTCTGGCACAGAACATCCACTTTTTACATCCAGCCATTTTTTTAAAAAAATCACAGGATAAAGCAACTCGCCAGAGTTGGAAGCCAGCAGTAGGCCAGCTCACCATAACTTGCTGAATAGAACATTCATTTCTGTAAGAACAGTCATTTATTTTCCCTTACACATGGGTTCACTTTTCTGGAGAAGTTGTTCAAAACTAAACTGATCTAGATGTTTTTATTTAAGTACAGCCTGTGTGCCTGCTAATGTTTAGTAACATTTTTCAGTTAGTTTCATGTTGGCTGAGATGGTCCCCTGCCTCAACTGTGCTGTGGATTTTAATAAAAACAATTGTTCCACCCAGGTGTTTGAGCACAAGGCTCCTCCATGTCTGGAACATGCCTGACTAGGATATTGTACTGGAGAAATGGATTAAATTAGGTGTCTCAAGGGAGCCACCTTTTTGCAATGAGATGAGGGGATGGATTGCAGCAAACAACTTTCCCACAATTTGAAAAACCAGTTGATACTTCAAATTGTCATTGTAACCAACATGGGTTTAAAATATAATAAGACTGAAAGGGTTAAAATACTCATTGGTCAGCATCTGGAGAGAGAGAAGAGTTGATGCTTTCCATTACTTGGTGAGATGACTGTTTCTCTTTCCCTAGATGCTGACTGGCCTGTTGAGTATCTGCAGCATTTTCTGTTTTTACTTCAGATTTCCAGCATTTTCTCTATTTCGTCTTTTTAACAGATTTAGGATACTGGTTTGTTTGGAATGGGGGAGAAGAAGTGCTGAATAGTGTTGTAGAACTGTCTCGTTAATGCATGTTGGGCAAAATCCAAGTAGTATTCCCACAGTGCAGACTGTTTCCTTCATTAATCAATTCCTCAGTAATCACTCTGGGGATTGGTGTCGACTGTGCATTACCAATATGTGGAATGCGCTGACTTCAGAAATCCACCAAACCCAATTTCTGAATAACAAAGTTTCTTGTTGGATATAATTTTTTAAAAAAAATTTGTACTTGCATCACATTCTTGCTTCTATTTTCATACTTTGTTAAATTCAGAAATTGGTTGAGAAGCAGAAGACACTAGCATCAGCTCCTCTTTGCATAAGCTAAGAAAGCAAACAATGCTGTGTATTTATAAATGCATCTTAGTAATAAAATGCTCTCAAAACACTTAATAAATAGACTATTTTCTTCTTCTGGAGGTTCTATATAATCCTTCAATTGCACCTGTGGGAAGTGGTGTGCAAAAAAAAAATGAAAGTGAGACAGCTCTGAATTGGGCCTGACTGAGGCAATCAGATTAATTCTGCTGAATCTGTTTTTTTTTAGTGTTCCCTTCAAATTGCATGCGGTATCATAGTTGGTGATTGAGTAGTATTTTTGTATAATGGGTGTGAATGTGGTGAGTAGTGGTTGGTTAATCTGAAGATAGAGTCAGTGATGATGGTCAGTTATAGAGATTGAATCATAGAGTAATACATGCTGACCTTGGTGCCCACAAAGCTAGTTCCCATTTGCCTGAACTTGGCCCATATCCCTCTGAACCCCTCCTATCCATGTACTTGTTCAAATGCCTTTTTAAACTTTGTTATTGTACCTGCCTCAACCACTTTCTCTGGCAGCTCATTCCATATACACAACACCCTCTGTGTGAAGAAGTTGCCCCTTGGGTCTCTCTTAAATCTTTCACCTCTCACCTTAAACCTATGCCCTCTAGTTTTTAGTTCCCCTTCCCAGAGTAAAAAGGCTATGTACCTTCACCCTATCTATACCCCTCATGATTTTACGCACTTCTTTCAGGTCTCCCCTCATCTCCTATGTTCTAAGGATTAAAGTCCTAGCCTGCCCAACTTCTGCCTATGACTCAGGCCCTCGAGTCCTGGCAGCATCCTCAAATCTTCTCCACACTCTCCAGATTAATAATGTCTTTCCTATAACTGGTTGACCAAAACTGTACACAGTATTCCAAGTGCAGTCTCACCAATGCCTTGCACATCTGCAACATAATGTCTGATACTCAGTGCCCTGACTGATGAAGGCCAGTGTGGGAAATGCTGCCTTCACCCATTCTGTCTACCTGTGATGCTACTTTCAGTGAACTCTGTACTTGTATTCCTAGGTCCCTCTGTTCCATAACACTCCCCAGGGCCCAACCACTCATTGTATAAGTCCTACTCTGGTTTGACTTTCAAAATGCAACACTTCACACTTATCCAAGTTGAAAGCCATTTGCCAATCTTCAGCCCACTTACCTAGTTGATCAATATACCCCTGTAATTTTTGATAATCACCTTCATTGTTCTATAGTTCAATAGCTTTACAATCTGTGGGGAGGTAAAGTACTGCCTTGTAGTTTTAATAGATACCATGTGAACAGACAGCTCAACATTCATTCATCTTTATATCTTTATGGACATGGCTTTAGGGTGAAAGGGGAAAGGTTTGGGGGGACATTAGAGGAAACTTCTTCACTCAGAGTGGCGGGAGTGTGGAATGGGCTGCAATCTGATGTGGTAAATGCAGGCTCGCTCTTTTAAGAGTAAATTGGATAGATACATGGACGAGAGAGGTCTGGAGGGGTATGGGCTGGGGGCAGGTAAATGGGACTAGCAGAATAATGTTTCGGCACAGACTAGAAGGGCCAAATGGCCTGTTTTCTGTGCTGTAGTTTTCTATGGTTCTATCTAGGGACATAGTCTTCATTTTGGTATGCAAATGTTGAGCTATTGTTTCCTTGACAATGTTACAATATTGAAAAGCAGGAAAACCTGTGGATGCTAGAAATATGCATTAAAAATGGAGAATGTCAGGATTCTCAACAGGTCCGACAGTATCTGTGGAGAGAAAAACAGTTGTAATATTTTAGGTCAATGACCCTTTACCAGAACTGGAAAAGTAAAATTGGTAAATTAAGTTGGTTTATTATTGTCACATTGGTAAATTGGTTTATGATTGTTGCATGTACCGAGGTACAGTGGAAAAACTTGTCTTGCATACCGTTAGAACATAGGGAAAAACTACAGCACAATTCAGGCCCTTCGGCCCACAAAGCTGTGCCAAACATGTCCCTACCCTAGAAATTACTAGGCTTACCCATAGCCCTCTATTTTACTCAGCTCCATATACCGATCTAACAGTCTCTTGAAAGACCCTATCGTATCAGCCTCCACCACCATTTCTGGAAGCCCATTCCACGCACTCACCACTCTGAGTAAAAAAAAAACTTACCCCTGACATCTCCTCTATATCTACTCCCCAGCACCTTAAGCCTATGTCTTCTTGTGGCCACCAATTCAGCCCTGGGGAAAAGCCTCTAACTATCTACCCGATAATACCTCTCATCATCTTATACACCTCAATCAGGTACCCCCCCCCCCCCCCCATCCTCCGTCTCTCCAAGGAGAAAAGGCTGAGTTCCCTCAACCTGCTTTCATAAGGCATGCTCTGCATTCCAGGCAGCATCCTAGTAAATCTCCTCTGCACCCTCTCTATGGCTTCTACATCTTTCCTGTAGTGAGGCGACCAGAACTGAGCACAATACTCCAAGTGGGGCCTGACCAGGGACCTATATAGCTGCAACAATACCTCTCTGCTCCTAAATTCAATTCCCCGATTGATGAAGGACAATACGCCATATGCCGCCTTAACCACAGTCTACCTGCGTAGCCGCTTTGAGCGCCCTATGGACTCTGACCCCAAGATCCCTCTGATCCTCCACACTGCCAAGAGTCCTACCATTAATACTATATTCTGCCAACATATTTGGCCTACCAAAATGAACCACTTTCACACTTATCTGGGTGGAACTGCATCTGCCATTTCTCAGCCCAACTTTGCATCCTATCTCTATCCCTCTGTAACCTCTGACAGCCCTCCAAACTATCCACAACACCCCCAACCTTCATGTCATCTGCAAACTTACTAACCCACCCCTCCACTTCCTCATCCAGGTCGTTTATAAAAATCACAAATAGTAAGGGTCCCAGTACAGATCCCTGAGGTACACCACTGGTCACTGACCTCCACTCAGAATACGACCCTTCAACAACTACTCCTTGCCTTCTGTGGGCCAGCCAGTTCTGGATCCACACTGCAATGTCCCCTTGGATCCCACGTCTCCTCACCTTCTCCATAAGCCTCGCATGGGGTACCTTATCAAACGCCTTGCTGAAATCCATATACACATCTACTGCTCTCCCTTCATCCATGTACTTAGTCACATCCTCAAAAAATTCAATCAGGCTCGTAAGACAGGACCCGCCCTTAACATAGCCATGCTGACTATTCCTAATCATATTATACCTCTCCAAATGTTCATAAATCCTGCCTCTCAGGATCTCCTCCATCAGCTTACCAACCACTGAGGTAAGACTCACCGGTCTATAATTCCCTGGGCTATCCCTACTCCCCTTCTTGAATAAGGGAACAACATCTGCAACCCTCCAATCTTCCGGAACCTCTCCCGTCTCCATTGACGACGCAAAGATCATCGTCAGAGGCTCCGCAATCTCCTCCCACAGCAACCTGGGGTACATCTCATCCAGTTCCGGCGACTTATCTAACTTGATGCTTTCCAAAAGTTTCAGCACCACCTCTTTTCTAATATCTACATGCTCAAGCTTTTCAGGCCACTGCAAGTCCCCACTACAATCCCCCAGATCTCTTTCCATGGTGAATACTGACGTAAAGTATTCATTAAGTTCCTTCGCTGTTTCTTCCAGATCCATACGAACTTTCCCACTGCTGTACTTGATAGGCCCTAACCTTTCGCATCCCATCCTCTTACTCTTCACATACTTGTAGAATGCCTTGGGGTTTTCCTTAATCCTGCCCACCAAGGCCTTCTCATGTCCCCTTCTGGTTCTCCTAATCAAGAAAGATTCCTTCCTTTTAGGCTTGTACTCCTCCGGATCTCTAACATTACCTAGCTCTCTGTACCTTTTGTATGCTTTTCTTTTCCTTTTGACTAGATTTATTATAGCCTTCGTACACCACGGTTCCTGTATCCTATCATGACTCCCCTGTCTCATCGGAACATGTCTATGCAGAGCTCCACACAAATACCCCCTGAATATTTGCCACATATCTTCTGTACTTTTCCCAGAGAACATCTGTTCCCAATTTAATCTTCCAGTTTCCTGCCTGAGAGCCTCATAATTCCCTTTACTCCAAGTAAACACCTTTCTAGCCTGTCTGTTCCTATCCCTCTCCAGTGCTAATGTAAAGGAGAGAATTATGATCACTCTCACCAAAATGTTCACCCACTGAGAGATCTGACACCTGACCAGGTTCATTTCCCAATATCAAATTGAGCACAGCCTCTCCTCTTGTAGGTCTATCTACATACTGTGTCAAGAACCCTTCCTGAACACACCTAACAAACTCCACCCCATCTAAACCCCTCACTGTCTGGAGATGCCAATTGATGTTTGGGAAATTAAAATCCCCCATCACAACAACTCTGTTATTCTCACACCTTTCTAGGATCTGCTTCCCTATCTGCTCCTCAATAACCCTGTAACTATTGGGCAGCCTATAAAAAAACACCCAGCACAGTTATCGACCCCGTCCTGTTCCTAACCTCCACCCGCAGAGACTCTGTAGACAATCCCTCCACAACGTCCACCTTTTCTGCAGCTGTGACACTATCTCTGATCAACAGTGCCACTCCCCCACCTCTCTTGCCTCCCTCCCTGTCCTTCCTGAAACATCTAAAACCTGGCACTTGAATCAACCATTCCAGCCCCGGAGCCATCCAAGTCTCCGTAATGGCCACCACGTCATAGCTTCAAGTATCGATCCAAGCTCATCCGCCTTGTTCACAATACTCCTTGTGTTAAAATAGACACATCTCAAGCCTGTCTGAACATGTCCCTTCTCTATCACCTGCCTATGGTACTTAGTCGTAGCTTCCTCTATTTGAGAGCCAAACACTCTTCCCCAGTACGGATCCCACCCCCCCAACAATTCATACAAATTAATTCATTACAACAGTGCATTGAGGTAGTACAAGGTAAAACAATAACAGAATAAAGTGTTACAATTACAGAGAGAGTGCAGTGTTACCCTATTAGGGAACTGTTCAATGGTCCTATCACAGCGGGATAGAAGCTGTCCTTGGGCCAGATGATGCATGCTTTTGGGCTTTTGCATCTTCTGCCCGATGGGAGTGGGGAGAAGAGAGAATGTCGTGAGTGGGGTCTTTGATTATGCTGGCTGCTTCACCGAGGCAGTGAGAAGTGTAAACAGAGTCCATGGAGCAGGGGCTGGTTTCTGTGATGAACTGAATGAACTGTGTTCACAACTCTCTGCAGTTTCTTGCAGTCAGGGGCAGAGCAGTTGCCATACCAAGCTGTGATGCATCCAGATAAGATGCTTTCTATGGTGGATCGATTTTCTTTTTTAAAAAATTGGTGAGGGTCAAAGGGGACATGCCAAATTTCTTTGGCCTCCTGAGGAAGTAGAGGCACTAGTGAGCTTTCTTGGCCACAGTGAGAAAGTACGTGTGTTTTGAGTTGGATAATCATTGTCAATTGCTGCTGTCTGTATGGTGAAGATACTTTCCCAAGTCTTGTTAGATAGAATCTTGGATCCAATTACGATGAATGACTGATTATGCATTTTGAATTGAGGGCACTAGAAGATGTGAAGAAGAACTTGCAGGTTGTGGTATTTTCATGTGCTCATTGCCCTTGCAGTGAATTTTGTTGAAAATATTTTTGATGTTTTGCTTCAATGATGTGGGTATCTTGAAGTATAATGAACAAATTTCTTATTGAGTCAGTTTCCATAACACCTCTCTTGCTGCACATGCACACAGGTGTTGTCACTGAAGACTTGATTGTTACTCAAGGCTGGACTCAAATAAATGATAAAAGGTCATTGACCTGAAACATTAACTCAGTCTCTCTGCCCAGATGCTGCCTCACCTGCTGAATACTTCCAGTATTTTTTTTATTATAGGACTAAAATAATCTGTGTTACCATAAGATTGATACTGAATAGTTCTCTGTAGAACAGAAACTGCAACAGCAGGAGCTAACTGAATAGATCCTAAAACTATTGTTCAAAATGGGTACCTACATCATGTAAGCATACAGTAACTTGCTCAGCCCACCTTTAGGGCTTCTCGAGGAGCCATCATGTGGGCAGATTTTGTGGGGAAAAATTAACTAGAGATGAAGGATGTTTTTGCTTGTAAAGACATGTGGAACAAGTATCATACTTGACTCTCTATAGAATGCTTCTGGTTTCCCCTTTCACTTTTTGGGAAGATTAAATAAGGAAGAAATTGATTACATTTGGTGTTGACATCCGGAACCATTGTGGGGACACAACCTGGGTTTTCACCCTCTGAGTAGAATAGCTCAGCAAATGTAAATGTTTTGCAAATTAAAAATTGCAGTTCAAACTTTCAATGTTGTCATGCTAAGCTACAGGGGGAATGTACTATGTGATAAAAGTACTGATAAACTTCATGTTGCCATAACCATTCTTGTACAGATCCAAGTCTAAAGAATACTTAGCCTTCTCTCCTACCAATACCTCGGCACACTCAGCTTCCACACCTAAAATTATATGCTGGTGTCATTTAAAACTGGATGCATATTGTGACAATGCTATCCTTAAATTGGAGGAGAGGAAATTGCGTAATACCCCAATCAATCAAACATTGTGTGTGCTGTAAGTGACAGATTGGTTTATACAGGTAATTTGTGTATATATCCACTACTTACTGCAAATTCAGAGTTGTTCTGTTTTTATTGGGGAAAAAGTTGCTGTGCTCTGTTTTGCAAATTCAGTTTCTTCCCGTCATTAAATAGAAACAATTTTCCTGAGTTAATTGACCTTGGTTTGATGCTGGACTGTTTGCTGTGAGCCTCTGTATACTCTCTGCCCTGAATCTAACTCAATGGCAGATATCTGCTTGTCATTGAGCACTGCATTTTTAAAAAAAAAAATTCTGCTGTCCTGGACTCGCAGAATCCAAAAATATTACCAATCTGGATTAAGTAGTGAAGGAAATTGCACCATCTTTCATGCCAGACTTGAGTTAAGCTTATTAACCATAGCAAAGAAAGATAAGTGTACTTGCTAAATTATACAGTAACTTATTGAGTTAAGACCAATGTGTGAAGACTGCAGACATCACAGAAATCACCCTCTGATAAGACCTGTTGTTGATCATTTCAGATGTAGTTCTTAGTGAGTTACCTTAAAATTATCACACTGAATACAGTACCAGGAAACATGCATCAAATTTGTTTAAGAAGTCAATAATTCAGAGCAAGAACCATTGATTTATCTGAGTAACATTTGTATTTATTACACTTGTGTCTTGATTTTTTTTTCTTTGTTCATCACAAGAAAACCTTTTTCCCCAGAGGTAATGCTCTGTGCCAGCAATGAATATTAGTCATGCAGAATTTAAAGTAAATTGACTGAAACTGTAAGAATGTTGTACATGGTTTTTCAGATGTACATGCAGGTTACTGACCAATCTGAGTTGTTTGTGGGATACACTGTCAATAGCATGAGGGTGGTTGAAAAAACTAAAAGCTCAGGTAGAAGTGGAACCAAAGGCAAAGAGGCTTGTGATTACTGGAAAGAAAACAAATATTTTGTCAAAGAAATGAATAAAGCCCAAACTAATCTGTAGTTTTCATTACTTAGAGTCCAGAATTTGATTCATCAATTGACTTTCTTTTAAATAACTGAACCAACCAGACTTAGCTGGACATTAATACAATAAACAAAGCCAGTGCCCCCAAAGTGAACCAAAAATAAAAGTTGAAAAATTCAAGTCTTAATTATGTTTAACAGATTACCTTGGACATGTAAAGCCAGGGTAAATACAGAGATTTTTGTTTTAGTATTAGACAATAGACTTGCTTGGTTTTGCCTCAAGGCACAGCAGGTACTGAATTTCAGATACTGTAATCCTTGGAGTCCCCATTGGGAGGGTGGAGCTCACTCTGTCCTGGAGCGGAGACTGTAATGGCCAGCTGTCAGGTGGAGCTCCCTGCAGAGCCTGACACTGCTGATGGTGGGTTGCACCATCCTCTGTTCCTGCACTTGGAAGCAAGTTGATGGAGCTCTCTGAATTCACACCCTAAACTGAGGATGAGACATTAAACCAAGCTCTCACCTGCACTCTTGGGTTTCAAAGGGGAGCAGGGACGTTATCCCCAATGATCTTTTTTCTTCAACATTACTATAAATAGATTGCAAACTGCTATTTGTGACAGCTTGCTGTGTGGCTTCCATGAATTCTAGAAGTGTCTGCACTTCAAAAACAAATGGCTGTAAATTGAATTTAGATGTCCTGAAAAGTACTGCAGAATCCCTAAGTCAGTTAGTCTGTCTTTCTCCCTTGTGGCTGAGGTGGGATGCAGATGGGGGTGATAGTCACCTTCCTAACTGCATCAGAATGTTTGTGTTAAAAGGGCGAACCATTCAAAGAAATCTATTAGCCTTCATGCGGTTGAAGCCAAAAGCTGCAGATGCTGGAATTCTGAAACAAAATCAGAAAATGCTAGAAGTGCTCAAGCTGCAGATGCTGGAATTCTGAAACAAAATCAGAAAATGCTAGAAGTGCTCAAGCTGCAGATGCTGGAATTCTGAAACAAAATCAGAAAATGCTAGAAGTGCTCAGTAGGCCAAGGAGTCTCAGCAGGGACAGAAAGAAAGTAAATTTTTCAGGTCACAGGCCCTACACCTGCTGGGAAAGTGAGAGCAAGTGCATTGAGTTGCAGAGGGAAGATGGGGTGGAGAGAACAGAAAATGCCTGTGATAGTGTAGCAACCAAAATTGTCTTGTTGCCTTGACAATTTTGGATACTGTGCTTCACAGAGAGTCCCTCTGTTCTCTCCACCCCACCAACTTAACACACTTGCTTCCTCACATTCCTGATGAAGGGTTCTTGACCTGCAACATTCACACCCATGTCCTGTGACCTACTGAATGTTCCCAGCACTTCCTGATTTTTTTTGTTTGGTCAGAATTTCAGCATCAGTAGTTGGATACAGAAAAGGGGAACAGGTACAGCCACATCTGTGGAGAGGGAAGGGAAGAAAGGTTATCTGAAATTTGGTTCAATCTTAAGTGCTATGTTGCAGGGAGATGAGGTGCTGTTTCTTGAGGTTTGCATTGATGCTCAATATAGGGGGATGAAGTCAAGAGAGGTCAGAGTGGGATTGGGGCAGAGAATTAATGTGACAGGTGACTGGAAGCTTGGGACCAAGTAATAATAAATGGGATTAATGTAGTTGGGTACTTGTTGGTTGGATTGGACATAGTGGACCAAAGGCCTTTTATCTGTGTTGTATGACTGTGACTTTATGGCATCACCGTGAAAATTACTGCTTGCTGCTTCCTGTGTGTTAGTCCTCTATCCATGCTAATGTACATAATCTTCAAAACCATGAGTTCTTGAATTGAGGGGAGTGTTTAGTAGAGACGAAAGAGTGGACCAGGGAGCTGCAGAGAGAACAGTCCTTTCAGAATGCTGAGGGCGAGAGGTGGGGAGGGAGATAATCTTGTTGGTGATGGAAATTATAGAGGATGATCCTTTGAATGTGGGGGCTGGAGGGATGGAAGGTGAGGATAAGGGAAACCCTATCCATATTCTGGCTGGGAGGAGAGTGGATGAGAGCAAAAGTGTGGGGCTTAGAGGTTAATGTGACTGAGAACCCCGTCAACCGTGGTAGAAGGAAAGCCACAGTTAAGGAAAAAGGAAGACCTCTCAAAGGCATTGATGTGGGTTGACAGAGGAACTGCTGGAAGAATGGAGTCCTTGTAAGAAGCAGGGCCAGTGACAGGTGTAGTGGAGGTCAATGGCCTGATAATGGATACTGGTAGTAAATCTGTCCTGTGATGGAAGTTGAGGTCAGAAATAGATCATGCGACAGTGAAAACCAGATGGAAAATGGCAGCAAAGAAAATGACATTTTCAAAGTCTGTACCAGGGCAGAAACCAGCACCAATAGTCATCAAAATAACAAAGAGTTGTCTGCATAGAACTGAAAGAAGGATTGTTCTCAATAAAGAGACCTAGTGAACAGACAGGTATTGCTTGGTCCCATGGTCCCCACAGCTACACCTTTTGACTGGGGAAAGAGAGCAGAGTTGAGGGAGAAGCTATTCAGTGCTAGAATGGGTTCAGCCAAGTGAAGTGGTGTAGAGGGACTCGTTGAGCCTCTGTTCAAATAAAGGGCCCTCAGACCATCCTGGTGTGGGGAGGAAGTTGAGAGTGATTGGACATCCATGGTGAAGGTGAGCCATTTTGGATCAGGAAACAGTTAAAGGATGTAAGTAGGGAGTAAGACTCCTGCTTTGTGGAACAAGAACAGGCTGAAACAATGGGTCTACCAGGGTAGTCCTACTTGTACACCTTTGGGAGGAGTTAGAAATGGGCACTGTGGGGCTGGAGGTTGAGGAGGAGAGATCTCCCAAGGGAATGAAGTGACCTCCTGGGAAACAATGGCTTGAAGTTCAGAGGTAGGCTCATGATCCAGATGGAGATGAGGAGGAGTCTTGAGAGCTGACATTTGTCTTCTGTGACATGGGTCAGCGTGCCAAATACCAACAGCACACCACTGTGCTTCTCTCTCCACTGATGTTGCTTAGTTATTCCAGCCTTTATAGAGTTCTGACCAGGGTGCATATTCCTTCACAATATCTCCTTGATCGTATTGTGTGTTTTGAAGTGTGACATTAGCTTTTTGGGTAACTCTTAGTTGATAGATTCTACTTGATTTGATTGCATTCTAAGTTTTATGAGCTAGTGAAAACTAACTACAAAGATGAATGATGGAATCATTCTTTTAAATTGGCTGTATGTCAAAAATCATTTCAACTTCTTAATTGAATCTCTTCTGAGAAAATTGTAGGCAAATGCAATGACCTGTGTGCAGGCTTAATGTACAATCTGTGGCGATGAGCGTTTTATTTAATTTGCATTTTATATAATGGTGAATACTTGCATTCACAAGACATTTCTGAATGTTTATTCCCTTTTATTGAGTCAGGTCTTACAGAAAAGTGCTGATCCACTTGCATTTGGTTTGGTTCAATTACAACACTTCAACAGCATGAGAAGGGGCAAACCAACCACTAATAAATCCAGCTGTCATCCATGAAACCTCACCAGTCTCCGCTTCCATTGTTTCATTCTCATGTGCTCAGTTTTGTGAATCTTGAACAAAATTTCCCGTCTCAACAAAAGATACTTGAAGCTGAAGGGAATAAATTGGCAATAAAACTAACTCCAGTGACAGAAGTAAGATGCATTTTGCTTTTTACGACTTTTATTGGCCAGACTCTCTCAAAAACAGCCACCCCAGACAATGCCCCGCGGGCAGTCAGGAGCTGCAGAGTGCCAGTCTCTGCACTGCCCTGCCCTGAAGTCCACTGCAGTTAGCACCTGTGAAGAAATTCTGTTATTCCCTAAAACAAAAGCCAAGAACTTGTTTGATGCAAACAATCAAATTTAGGTGCTAATTAAGTACAAATGCAAGTTGTTCTTCAGTTGAAAATTCCACCCTGCCCTAGGAAGGAAAGAAAAAGCTTCACAGTTGCCTGAAAGTTGAGGTCACTAGAACATCCATGACTTAAAAAGACTGGGTGGAAAGAGAACAGGAAGTTTAGTAACTCATTGCAACCATGTAGATTTTTGAAGATCACAAGGTCATCTATGACTCAAGCACCGAAGAGCCCATCCTGCTAGGAGCCAATAAGGAGGAGAATTTATCAAGAATAGAGAAGCAGTCAGTGCCAGATGCAAGACTCCAGTCTTGTTGTGGGTCTCCTTGGCTCCAGCTCACAACAAACTATCTGGGTAAGTCTTGCCATCACCCAGAAGAAGATGTAAAGACTCTGCCACCTTCAAAGTGGTTCCACCGCGAATCACATCTTTCCACTTTTTTCTCAGGGACCATTCCCATTGTGACTCTCTGGTCTGCTCTTCTGTTCTCACCATCCACCCACCTTACAGCACTGTCCCTTACAACCTAGTCCCGATGAGAGTCTGTTTCTGTTCCCACAGATGCAGCCTGACCTGAGTATTTACAGCATCATCAGTTTGTATTTTAGATTTCCAGCAACTGCAGTGGGTTTTTTTTTAAAACTCAATATCAACTGGAAAAATAACAGACCTCGAGAGCGGGTGGTATCGTTGCTAAAACTTGGTGGAGAGGAACTTTAATCACAAATTCACAACTTCACTCACATCTGGAAAGAGGAAGATATTACAGGAGATTTCAAAAATGCCGTAGTAATGATAATCTTCAAGAAAGGAGACAATATCTGACTGGTAACTAGTGGGGTCTCACTGCTGTCTGCTATGGGGAATGTTCATGCCAGGGTCCTCTCTGACCTGCTGCTCTTCGAATCTGTCAATGTGACATGACCTTTAATCTGACAATGACAAGTGAAATTTGAAGAGTAGTATCAACCACTATGCACAGCTTTTTTGGACCATACAGAAGCTTTTGACTTTGTCAGTCAAGAAGGACTATTTGACTACCCTCAGAAATTTGTCTCCATTCTCTCCCTGGAAGGTGACTATATACAAGTTGAGTCTAACTAATGGGTTCATGAAAGATTCAAATCTCAGTCCAGATTAGGGCCAAGCAAGATTCTGTTAGTTCCCCAACACTCTTTTCTACACCGCCCACCCACCCGTCCCCCGCCTCCCCCCCCCACCCCGCACGAAACACTTCTTAAAATTTGTCTCATCAAAATAGTTCACCTTGCTTCCAACAAGTGCCCCAGTGATATGGAGCTAATTTATAGGACAAATAGATGACTGCTTCAAACTACGTCACATCCAAAACAAGCCTTGTGGGTGCTCTGTAGTCCTTGAGCTGCAATAGGTAGACAATGCTTGTATAAGACTTCAGAGGCTGAGCTTCAAGTCGTCATTAACTCATTCATTGAGAAGAGAATGTGTCTTACCAAATATCCTCTCTCCTCCTGTCCCTGGCTATAAAAGTCCTTGATTAAACACTAAAATCCTAGACCATTTACCATGTTTCAGGAGTAATCCCTTAGCAATAGCTGATATCAATGCTTAGAGTGCCAACAAAGCCTTTGTCATCTGAGGAAGAATGTTTGAAGATCAAGTTCTCAAACCCAAGACAGTTTATGGTCTACTGGACATCAGTGATCCCTGCCCTACACTGCTGAGATGGGGGCTACCTACAGCAGGCACTTCAAAGCACTGGAGAGGTAGAACTGGTACAGTCTCTGCAAAATCCTCCAAACCCACTGTTTGGAATAAGCGAACCAATGTTGGTATTCTTTCCCAGGCCAAGATCTCCAGTATCGTGGTTCTAATTTCACTCATTTGGTTCTGATGGGTTGGCAACGTCATTCACATGTCCAACACCAGGCTCCTGAAACGGACCAAGAGATGAGCAGGAAGAAGAAATGATTTGAGGATACTCAAAGCCTCCTTGGAATATCTCTCTGACCTGCATGAATTACTGCCCCATGACCTTCAAAATGGAGGTGTGCTGAGTACTGTCTCTCCGGAAGTTCAGAGAAAATGGTGGAAGCAGTGCACTACCTCCCTTTTTACCTCCTGCCCTTACTGTGGCAGAGTCTGAATCCTGTATTGTCCTCCTCAGAATCCACAGAACTGTGGTGGGAGTTCCTCAACCTCGAAGGACTTCATTTTCCAAAAAATACTTTATTAATAACATATACAGTTGATATGTGGAGCAGAGTCCTGTGTTATGCAGCTGTTCAGGATTAATCTCAACAAAGATTACTGATCCCTTTCCAGACCTTGAGGAATTTTTAGCAAGTTCTTAGCAGGACTACCCCTTTCTCTTACGCGGTGTTGGCTGTATTTCTTAGTAGGCGTGCTTTTTTTCTAATCTGAGTGCATTGTCAGACCTTGGCCCAGGAGGTTGCATTTTTCTCTCAATTTTATATAGCATATAATACTGCGTGTCATGTGGAATCAATGGAGGACGAGATTTCCTGTTTCTAGCAACACCTGATGACTGCCAATTTTGAGGCCACTTGTGTTGCTGGAACTGCTGTCCCGGTGTGTGATTGGGGGGGGGGGTGGTGTGGGGTAAATAGTTTTCAAGTAAATGAGATTTCCATGACAGAATGTTTAAACGTAAAGGGCAACTTTGGAATTGTAACCTTGGGACATTCCATAGTGCTCCACAAACCAAAAAGTTATTTTGAAGTGCAGAATAAGCACTGTTCTTGGACAAGATGAAATGAGCAGCAACCAGTAGTGCTTTGTGTAAAGGACCGAGAGCTTGCTAAGTGCAAAATTCTATATTTAACAACCGGCAATAGTTGAGAGTAGCTCCCAGTTCTTGAATCTTGAATCAAGTCGTCCTCAATCCCAAGGGCATGTCTGAAAATAAAATGGATGACTATACATACAACAACAACCACATTTCCTTCATCAACCCTTTCCATTACTCCATCAAAAAAACTGTCAAGTTAGTTAGACATGATTTCCCTTCAGCAGATCCATTCTAGCTTTCTCTAATATTTCACACTTGTTCAAATTATTATTAATTCCTGTCCCTGTTTATAATTTCTAGAGGTTCCCTATTACAGAGACTATTGACTGGTTTGCGGTTGAATGTGAAATAAGATCTGTACTACTACTTGTACTCAGGCAATACTCCTGAATCTAAAGACATTTGGAATGTTATGGCCAGAGCTTCTGTACTTTCTTCCCTTCTCTCAGCAGTGTAAGGTATGCCCCATCTGGATCGGGTGATTCACTAAAGTGCAGCAGGCCTTCCTTATATCCCCTATCAATTTTAGTCCAAACTGAATATCAAATAAGTCTGAAATAAGAGCAGAAAATGATGGCAATTCTCATCAGGTCAGGCGGCAACTCTGTCCCATGTCGCCTGGCCTGCTGAGTATTTCCACCAGTTGATCTTTGTGTTTCATATTTCCAACATCGGCAATATTGGCTTCTCGGTGAAAACTGATGTAATATACTTGGTACCTCAGCCACACCTCTGCTGTTAAACAGACCTCTTGTACAATAAGGTAGACTCTTGCCCTCACAATCTACCTCGTTATGGCCTTGCACCTTATTGTCTGCCTGCACTGCATTTTCTCTGTAACTGTAACACTTTATTCTACATTCTGTTATTGTTTTCCCTTGTACTGATGTGGTGAAATGATCTGTATGGATGGCATGCAAAACAGTTTTTCACTTTACCTTGGTACATGTGACAATAATAAACCGATTTACCAAATTTCCTATTTTCTGATTGGTCTTACCTCACCCTTTTAACAGCTCTTTTCCTAGAATCCTGATTCCCATAGAATCTTTTTTGGATTTGTATTTCATTGTTCTCTTTGAGACTGTCCCCCAACACTTTATGCTTTTGTCTTATTAAAACACATGCATGAGAATGTGATGCAGCATCTTATTTGAAAGGACCTTTCTCTGATGGTGTATCCCTCCACTGAAGTGTCATCCTCAATTTCTGTTGACCACAAAACTTACAGAAAAGTGACAACGTGTAAGAAGGCCATTTGGCTAATTGAGTCTGCCCCAATGCAGGAGTAATCCAATTAGTCTCACTCCCAGGAGCAACAAACAATCTGCTGGAGGAACTCAGCAGATTGAGCAGCATCCGGGGGAGGAAAGGAATTGTTGACATTTTGGGTCAAAACCCTGCATGTCCTGACGCAAGGTTTCAACCTGAAACATCAATGGTCCTGATGTAGGGTCTCGACCCGAAATGTTGACAATTCCTTTCCTTCCACAGATGCTGCTCGACCTACTGAGTTCCTCCAGCGGATTGTTTGTTGCTCCAGATTCCAGCATCTGCGGTCTCTTCTTAGCTCTTCCATAACCCTGAATGTTTCTTTTTAACCATCAAGTATTCATGCAGTTCCTTCTGACCACCATGACTGAATCTGCCTCCACTCCTCTCCCATTGTACTTGCTGCACCTTTAACAGAAGCATTTTTCCCTACTTGCTATCTTTTTTTTCTACAGATATTATACCCACATTCATAAAGTTGTTATGGGATGAAGCCAAAACTGGAGACCGGTCAATATAATAATCTCTTGTTTTGACAACTATCTTCATTCAATGAATTCTATTTCTTTGATCTTCCACCAATAGAAACGTAGAAAAATAGGAGCATGAGTAGCTCTTTAAGCCATATTCAATATAACCCTGACTGATTTTGAATTTCATTACCACATTTGTGCTCTTCCTATGCCTTTTTTTGTGCCTTGTATCTTTCTGTCTACTCTATCTAAACCTTACATGATTGAACTAACATCTCCACCTCTATTCATTCCAGTAAATCTCCCCAACAAGAATGATGTCTGGGGTGGTGCCTGAAGCTCTATTTTACTCTAAGTTGTAAACATCATCTGATGTTACACCAGAAGCATTGTCACCAAGCTAAACTGGTGCTGTCACTTCCATTTCTCTCTTCTCAACGTTGCACGTCCCTTCCCCAACTTGACTATAAGAACTCATTTAAAGACTGAAACAAACTGATGATGTGATTGAGTGTATCAGATAGGAGGAGGTAATTAATGATACCTCAGCAGCTCATTGCAAGAAGAATTATTTTGTTTTATCATTAGACAAGTACTTGCAGTGTATTATGTTCTTTGATGAATTAAATTACAGATTTTTTGCATGAAAGCAAACTTTGATTACCATTTTGATTGCACACCGGTCCTTCATATCTCCTGTGGGAGGTCCATGGGGGTTGGTTGGTGTTTATGGAACCCTGTAAGGAGATGTACATTATCAGTGGGGGGGGGGGGGGAATAATAATGCTAAGTAAATTGGAAACAATTTATTCCAAAATTGAAGATTGGTTACTGGTATTCAGCAGGTTTAAAAATCTGTAGGGAGCTTGACGATAGGACATAAATTAGTGGTTAGCTAGCTAAACAGAAACCAAGGTGAGCTACTGAAAAGCGTACAGTCTGTGAAATTAGCATTTAAATTGCAGCCTTGTAAGCTGATGTGGGGGAGCAGGGTTGGAACGTTGCATGAATATTGAAGAGCCAATTGTAAATGTAAGTCCTTTTCAGAAACGCATGTTACTTGCAGTTTACCAGCCTTTCTGTATAAAGCTCAAAATACAAATTACTAGGTTGCAGAAATGTGAGCAGGAGGTAGACTGTGCAAAGAGATGCTGTGGTTAAGAAGATCTCATCCATTCTTAAAATAAATAATTTTATTTAACTGCTGTAAGATCTCATGCTTTTGTTCACAAAACTTCTGATTTTTAAAATCATCCGTAGTGACAGTGACTTCATTCTCACCTGATTGATGCTAGCTCCTACAGTTAAACTGTTAATTACTGTATTGATTTCGCAGATTTGGGTCCATTAAATTGTTGGGCTTTACAGTTCGAACAGTGTGCTCACTGCAATGTCACCAGTGCAGTGTTTCATTTAAAAAAAACATTTATGGTAGTAAAAGTTGTCTGTTGGTTGCCAACACTAAGTAATAAGGTTTCTGTCTCCATACTGTTCCATCCCAGCATTTTTCAGTTCTACTGGCTTCAATATTTACAATGATTGGGAGAGATCCAGTCACTATCTCTATCCCCTATTTAGTGCCAGTGAGCAACGACTAGTACCTAACCTATGTATTATTTTAAAGAATAGATGGGAGTAGATATCAACAAACTCTAAGTACCATTTCTTTATCTTTATTATTGCAATCTGTTACATGACTCTTGTTTTAAATTGATGCAGTGAAGTGGTTAAGAAGTAGATAAGGTTAATGGATAACAATAAATTGCATGCAATTCACTGTGTCACTGAAAATATCCCATAGGTTATTCAGCCTCTGGATATCACAGTTGGTCAATTGCTGTTTCTGATCTGAGGCCTTTTTTATTTGAGCTTCCCAAACTTTTCCTTTTATTATAAAGGATGGGGTCAATATAAAAACTATGTCATACAAATGTGACTAAAATCATGGCCACAATAATTGCAGACGTGCACAGAATTTTAATAGATCAGGTTGAAAGGATTATTAAGGCTGTTATCTTGTGTGTGCTTTATCAGCTCTTTTTATTTCAATAAGTTCAGAATTCCTCCATAAAATAAATGCATTCAAAACTGAGCAGGGATTTATATCTAACAAAATAACTACAGGAGATGTTAATTGTCAGGGTAGGATTGGTATCATAGAGACTCTTGTGCATTCTTCATGGTTGCAAGAAGGATATTAGTTGCATGTCCTTTCAGCACACAGTTATGTTTGATTTTTCCTAAAAACAACTTTCCTTTTGTTCTGTCATAGGCAGATTTATACAGCAGATAGGAAAGTGAACCAGTTAGAAGAGGAGCTGCTTCTGAACAATGACCAGGATGGGATGAGACTGACAGACGGCCACAATCTGTCCTTGAGTGACTTTGATAAAAGTATAATGTGCAATGGGAAAGATGCCGAGGATGGAAAAGTCCCAGCTGCTACTGATGATGACACCTCCAATGAAATTGAGATGTTGACCTCCAGTCTTTTAGAAGACGATATGCCTGAAGGAGTGTTTGATATTCCTGAGGAAACGCAAGAAAAGGATCAGATTGTATCTGTAGGTAAGTGGCTGCTAAGAACTTGAAGAGATTTGGTTTTGGTCATTGGTGCTCAACAGAGTGCCAGCCATTGAATGGAATAATAAGTGGGAGATGAGTATCGTGGACAGCAGAAATACTTGCACATGTTTAGTAAGGCCTTTTGACAAGGTTCCTCGTAGGAGACTCATCCAGAAGATTAAGATGCATGGGATCCACAGTGAATTGGCCGTTTGCGTTCAGAACTGGCCCATAGAAGATAGAAGGCAGTGCTTGAGGGGATTTATTCCAGCTGGAGATCTGTGACTAGTGGTGTTCCTCAGGGATCCATCCTGGGACCTCTGCTGTTTGTGATGTATATAAATGACCTGGATGAAAATGTACATGGGTGGGTTAGTAAGTTTGCAGATGATATGAAGATTGGTGGTGTTGTGGATAGCGTAGAAGACTGGCAAAGGATGAAGTGGGATACAGATCAGTATCATATGGGTGGAGAAATGGCAGGTGGAATTCAACCTGGCCAAATGTGAAGTGTTGCATCAAATGTAAAGAGACCGTACGCTGTTAATGGCAAGACCCTTAACAGTGTTGATGAGCAGAGGGATCTTGGGGTCCAAGTTCATAGCTCCCTGAAAGTGGCTACACAGGTTGATAGGGTGGTAAAGAAGGCATATGGCATGCTTGCCTTAGTCAAGGCACTGAGTTCAAGAGTCAGGAAGTTATGCTGCAGCTTTATAAAACTTTATTTAGGCTGCATCTGGAGTATTGCATTCAGTTCTGGTCACCCCATTATAAGAAGGATGTCGAGGTTTTGGAGAGGGTGCAGAAGAGGTTTACAAAGATGCTGCCTGGATTAGAGGGCATGTGCCATGAGGATAGGTTGGATAAACTTGGGTTGTTCTCTCTGGATCTGTGGAGGCTGAGGGGAAATCTGATAGAGGTTTATAAGATTGAGAGGCACAGATAGAATAGACAGCCAGTATCTTTTCCCCATGGTTGAAATGTCTAACACCAGAGGGCATGCATTTAAAGTGATGGGGGCAAGTCCAAAGATGTGTGGGGCAAGCTTTTTACATAGACTGGCAGGTGCTTGGAATGCACTGCCTGGGGTTGGTGGTGGGAGGCAAATATGAAAGGGGTATTCAAGCAGCTCTTAGATAGGCACATGAATGTGAGGGGAAATGGTAGGACATGGACATTGTGTAGGCAGAAGGGATTAATTTAGTTGGGCATTTTATTACTAATGTAATTGGTTCAGCAGAACATTGTGGGCCGAAGGGCCTGTTCCTGTGCTGTACTGTTCTATGTTCATTCAGGTTCTCTTCCACTTGTCTCTTTCATCATGGCTACTCCCTGCCTGCCATCTCACTATTTCAGTCATAAAATGTTAAAATTCTGTGGACCTCTTAAAAGCTTTGCATTTCTAGGTTATAAATTGAGAGGTAAATTTTCAGTTCGGTTCACAAACAGTCAGTGGAAGATTGTAAAAATCTGCAGACGCCTCATTTATACTCGCCTACCACTTTGTAGTTCTCCCTTCCCCTTTCGTCCAATGCTGTCCTTGTAGGATTTATTCGGTAAGTTCTACATAAACACTGATGTACAGAAGCTGTACGTAGCATGATTTTACCATCGGTAGAATCAACTTGGTGTAACTGACTGTCCAATGTCAACTCCAGTTCACATCAGGCTGACAAAAATCCCTGTTGTCTGTTCATTGTAATGTGTTCCTAGGCACTGATTTCATTATTCTCCTGGCTGCTAATATGGATACACATTAACCCAGAGCTAATCTGTTGTCAAACTGGAGTTGTTTACTTTGGAACAGGAGGCTTGAGGGTGTGGGGAGGAACCATACTTTAGATGTTTATGTGAGGCATCTGGAGTGCATATGAAGGACTTGTTTCGTGAACAGAGGGGTCAAAACCAAGAGACATAGATTTAAAGCAATTGGTAGAATGGTTAGAGGGGAAAGAAGGAAAAAAAATATCCGTATGGTGTTAGGTAATTGGCGTTCAATGCTTATCACTTTTTAAGATTTTATTTACAGCGTGGTAACAGGCCCTTCCAGCCCAACGAGTCCGCGCCGCCCATTTTAAACCCCCAAATTAACCTACCCGTATGTCTTTAGAATGTGGGAGGAAACCGGAGCACCCAGAGGAAACCCACACAGACACTGGAGAACGCACAAACTCCTTACAGACAGCGACGGGAATCGAACTCTGATCGCTGGCGCTGTAATAGTGTTGCACTAACCGCTACGCTACTGTGCCACCTTACTGCATTTCAAAAGTGCTTCAATGTATACGTGAAAAGTTGTGACCTGAGGGCTACAGACCGAGTGCTGGAAGGGGGATTAAGCTGGGGGGCTTTTCTTTTTCTTGCCCAGCATGGATGCAATGGCCCAAATGGCCTTGCGTTGTGTTGGAAATTTTCTGTGACGATGTTCAGTGGTTCCTCTGAGTAAGTTGTGATAATGGCTTTCCATGTCATTGGTGGCACATCACCACTTCTGTATGGGGAAAGCTTCCAACCACACAGATTCCAATTTTTGGAATCCCTCCCCTAAAAGTCCTCAAGATCTCAACACTGTTTTAGTCTCAACATTCCAAAGTCCTCCTGAAAGACAGCTTTTGTCTGAGCAGTCAGTAGATATGGTTAACTGCAGGGTGACCCTAAGCAGCTTTTGACAATTGTGCTTTTATCTCTTCAGTGCAGATTTTGACTTCTTCTGTAAAGTTCATGGTTTTTTTTTATTTTGAATAGATGATCCCACTCCAGAGCCAGCTTCTGTGCTGGGTGCTGACCTGTTGTCCCTATACAAGGAAGGATGTTGCTCTGATATAACTCTTCATGTTGAGAATAAAGTTTTTCAAGTGCACAGGTATACAGTTATCTATGACTCTATGCAGGGCTGTAGCATTGTAACTATTAGGCTCGTCATTCAGTTCTTTTCCTTTAACGAATTAATGAGGAATTAGTTGTTGAATTGTATTTTTTTACTTGTATAAATGGACTATATTACCTTGTGTGATCACTGCATTCTTTTTAAGTGAAATATTTGCTTTCCTAAAAATAATTTAGCACAAGCAAATTTAATGATGCTATCAAGTTTGGATTTTCAGGAGAACTTTGTGGCTCTGTCTTCTAGGACCATCCTCTGTGCTCGTTCCAGTTACTTTGCAGCTATGCTAAGTGGCAATTGGGCTGAAAGCTCTCAGAAGTCCATCACTCTTGCAGGGTAGGAAATGATAACCATAAGATGTTTTAAAATTTAAACGTACAATATCTTTACGTAGTCCACATTTGAAATGTTTAATGAGCACTTGGGCAGCCTCGTGTGCTATAGGTTTGGCTATTGCAGTTTAGTGTGGTAGAGTAATGTTTCACTCAGTTTTATTGTTTGTGATAATTCAATGGATAGTTTGTTTTTCTTAATGCATAATAAACTAAAGTAATGTATTTTACAGTACAAAGATTAATCAAGGTAAATAGATGAAAATGTGCCGTCCAATATTGTCATATTGAAGATCAATATATTCTTGGCATTTCCAATGACAAGATTAACCTACTTAAAAATTAAACTCTGTAACGTATTATTAACTCCAGTTTTCTTAAGCACATTTTCTTAAGGAATGACTTTCTGAACAAATAATCCTTCTATTGAGCTCGTTGGAGCTCATACAGCAGCTTGTCCTCCCTGCAGTACTCCATCCGATCTGGCTGCAGACATGAGGGGTGTTCTCTTCCTCGCCGCACTGGAAATTTCTGGATTGAACATCTACTTTGGAGTTTGACTGCTTCTGTTGGCCTTGCTTCATTCTTGGTTGCCTCATTCCCTTGCTTTCTGGGACTCTCTTTATCCTCTCTATTTGTCTTCTATTTTATTTTTACTGCCTTGTTGAGGGTGCTAAAGAATTCTGATGAACAGAGGGACCTTGGGGTTTAAGTTCATAGTTCCCTGAAAGTGGCAGCACAGGGTAGATAGGGTGCTAAAGAAGGCATATGGCATGCTTTCCTCTTTAGATTGGGTCATAGAATGTAAAATATGGGATGTTATGTTGCAACTTTACAAAACACTGATTGAACTGCACTTTGGAGTATTATGTGCAGTTCTAGTCACCACACTACATGTGCTTGTGCTGGAAAGAGTGCAGAGAAGATTTGCCAGGATGTTGCCTGGATTGGAGGACTTCATTTATGGGGAGAGATTGGATAGGCTGGGCTTGTTTTCCCTGGAGGCCTGATAGAGGTAGGTAGAATGATTTTCCTGTGGTAGGTGAATCAAAAAGAGGGCATAGGTTTAAGCTGAGAGGAAGAAGTTTTGAAGGGAATTCAAGGAGAATTTTTTTTTTACAGAGATGTTAATATCTGAAACTTGCTGCCAGAGGAGGTGGTGGAGTCAGATACAGTTGCTGCATTTAAGAAGCATTTAGACAAACCTAAATATGCAAGGCATGGAAGGATATGGGTCTACTGCGGTTAAATTGGATTGGTGTAGATGGGTGGGGGGGGTGGGGTGGGGGGCGTCATCATAGACATGGTGGGCTGAAGGGCCTGTTCCTGTGCTGTACAGCTGTATGACTGTGTGAAAATATAATGCACTTTCATTATCGGGTTGTGCTGAATGCTTGGTGCGTGTAAATGACTTCATTGCCTTCTGCCACATTTCATTCTTTTCTGTAATATTTGAGGATGAAATGAAAAACATCCCAGAAGCATGAAATGAGAAGTATATGATTATTATTTTGTGAACTGAAGCGCATTTTGGCATCAAGCGTCACAACTGGTAAATGGCTTAACAGCCATCAGAGATAAAGCAGCCATGGAAATAGAATCTTGAGATGCTTTTTATGTAAATATATTCATTAGGGTATCATTAGTGCTGTAATTGCATTGTGCTTTGAGCAAAAAATACATCACTGAAGCAGTTTAAATTTATTTTAAAGAAATATACTTAAGTCATTTGTCCATGCAATCTAAATTTCAGCTTCAAAGTGTTGGCTTTGGGCAGAAGATGACAAACTGTGAGGCTAAAGCTTTAATCATGTATAGAAAACTGCATAACAAATGTACAGATTTTGGAACTGTTTAATTCAGCTCCTGATCAGTGACATAACTTAATGTGCCCACAAAAGTCTCTCAATATCTGCCATAGAACTAATGATTGATTTTGCATCAATTGCCATTTGTAGAAAGTAAAACTTTTGTTTCCCACTTGGTAATGAAGTTTTTTTTTCCCAACTGCATGCCAACTGACTTGGTTCTAATTTTTAGACCATGCTTTCTAGTGAGCCAGTTTTTTCTCAGTTCACCCCATCATTTCCCTTCTTAATAGCTTGGAAGCTTTAAGCAAATCATTTCTCAACTTCTAAATTCCAAAGGTTAACAGTTAATAGCATAGCACATTGCGAATTTATTAATTGATAGAAAGAGATAAGTATATTATTTATTCAATGTTGAGTTATTTTGGAAGGAAGTTTGGGTATTTTCTGGATATGCAATGCATTCACATGGTTGTATGAAAATGTACATGGGGTTATGGTGCTGTACTGGTTAAGTTACTCCACCAGCAGCCAGAGTTCTGGACTGTTGATTCAGAGATGAGTTCAAATCCAATCGTGGCAGCTGGGAAATTTAAATTCAATTAAATAAATCTGGACATAAAGCCAGTCTTAGTAACACTAATCATGAAACTCCCAGGTTGTTGTAAGAAACCATCTGGTTCATTAATATCTTCAAGGAATGAATTCTATCCATCTTGCTCAGATCCACTAATGTTTGCATTTTGCCATCTTGTGTCAGGAACAATGGTATCCAATCGTGCCACTGGCATCCACGTTCCATCAATAAATACACTTTTTTAAAAAAAAGTCACTGAATAATAAAGTGGGGTACTTTGATAGTGTCAAAGGGAGCAAGCATCTTGCATGAAGAAGAGATGCACGCACACTCCTCAGTGTTAATTAAGGGATTAGGGATATACTGATGGTCTGAGGAGCAAGTCGCCTGCCCAGTAGTTTTTGTTGGAAAAGTGATGGATGACAAATTTGATTTCTATAACAAAAAAATCTTTGTCTTGTAAACTTGAAGAAATATTGGAATCTTTCCAATTATCATTCTTGTAAGTAGATGCTAGAAATCTGAAACTTGTAGGAAGGTGAACTTTGTTGATCAGCATTGGTACAAAGTAAATGATTTTGGACCAAATGTGCATTTTATTCCTGGGCTGATTTTTGTTTGTAAATTGTCTTCGCTATTCCAGTAGCTTTTCAGTGATTTATAAAGATATAATTGCTTACAGTGTGAGCCATGTGGAGATGGACACCATGATGAACTTTATATATGGGGCCAATTTAGACTTGCCAAAAGGAACTTTCCCATGGTAAGTGTTTTATTATCTAATTGATTTACATATGACCTTGGAAGGAAAGTCAATTTTAGTACATCTTTGTAGTTTACTTGGGAGACTGTACTGTGACATTTTATTCATTAATCTCACCAATAAAAGTTTATCTCCTTTTTAAAACATTTTATTTTGGAATAGTTGAGTTTGGGATTTGAGTTATCAGGCAATTGGGATTACATTTTCCAAGCAAGTGGTATATGTAATTGAAAGGGCAATCATGGTTTGCATTTATGAGAATTATGAACTATAAGGAATATTTTAGTGAGATGTTGGTAGTTAGGGTTTAAGAACTAGTAGTAATGGTTGGGATAATATTCTTAGCAGTTTGGGTTAGCTTTTGGGGCTTGGAGTAAGGAACTTAGCTAACCATAAAAGACAAGGAGCAAGAATCACAAAGGAAGAAGAGCCCACAGTAGAATCATCATGGAGTGACACTGAACAAATCAAATGGCATACTCCCACTCTTGCATGTTCAACAGATCTGTCACAGACTTGCAGGTTTAGACCTTCTTGTCTTGAGGCTCATTTAACAAATTAATAGAAGAGAGTTCTACCGGCAGCCAGGAATTGGCAATGTCTGGTTTATAAACTAACAATTGATTAATTCCTACAATGGTATGAAAATGATAGTTTGGGGGGGGGGGGGGGGTGAAATGTGTTCATGTTTTAAAGAATTTACCTTTGGTCTACTTTGGGAAATGTAACTTTTCAAAAGTTGCTTGGAATCATTTTCAGCTATCTTGAACAGTTTAGTATAAGAAATCAATAATTTCAGAATCAAGATGAATAATCTACAAGTTGGCGATGCCACAGGAAAGAAACAGTGCTGCACAAGTTCAACTTGTAAAGTTAAAGAAGTTTTTCATTTCTCATTCATTTGTGTTGGTGCTGGAAATCTGAAATGTATGCTTGGGAGTTTTCATTAATTTGCAGTGGCGCAAAGTGGATGACAGAATAAAGAACAACACAGGAACAGGCCCTTCGGCCCACAATTAAACGCCTAACTAAGTTAATCCCCTCTGCCTACACAACGTCCATGTGCTGCTACTCTCTGCACATTCATATACCTATCTAAAAGCCTCTTAAATGCCCCTATCTTATTAACCTCCACCACCACCCCTGGCAGCACATTCCAGGCACCCACCACTCTGTGTGCAAAAAAAAAAACTTGCCCTGCACATCTTGCTTTCCCCCTATCACCTTAAATGCCTGCCCTCTAGTATTAGACACTTCGACCCTGGGGAAAAGATGCTGGCTGTCTATCTATGCTTGGCATTATCTTATAAACTTCTATCAGGTCTCCCTGCAACCTCTGCCGGCCCAGAGAAAACCCAAGTTTGTCCATCCTCTCCTTATAGCACATGCCGTCTAATCCAGGCAGCATCCTGGTAAATTTCTTCTGCACCTTCACCAAATCCTTCATGTCCTTCCTGTGATGAAGTTGGATCAAATGCCCATTTTATTCTCAGCCTGCCTTTCCGTCTCAGTGGGGAAGAAAATCCAGCTGTTTCGCTGGTATTCTACATATCCTGCTCAAGATTGGTTCAATTCCCAGTGTCCAGTGTTACTGAAGACTGTATTGAAGGCAAGGAGACTGTTGTTTTTTTTTTGATTACTTGAGCCTTTGCAACTTTACTAATGGTACATCTGGCAATATTCATTCAGAATTCCTGTGAACTTGATCATTGTGCAAGCAATTGATTATACAGTCACGGGGAGACTTAACTGTTTTTCTCTTTCAAACATGGTTATTAATATGTTCAGAAGCAAATATCTGATGTACACTATTGGATATATGTGCTGTGTATACTTGTGATTCTACAAGTTGCTAACTGAAGGAAGAGTTTCTGCAATGATGAAGGCTCCCAAATGCAGACCTGAAAGCAAAATGACAAATTGAGTAAATCTTGGCATTAACCCAACACTTTTCCTTTTCTTCAGTTCCATCCTTTTGCTAGCAGATATGTACAACTTGGAAGGGCTGAAGGAAGTCGTTTTGCATGTTCTGAAGAAGGATTATTGCAAATTTTTTCACAAGGTAACATTTTGTTCTGTGTATAGTGGACATTGTGCAGAAGACTGAACATTCACATAAATACTTACTTCTAAATTTTCTAAATTCCATTGCTTTCAGATCTTCCGTATTCATGCCCTAAGTTGGCTTTGAGAAGATCTTGCCTTGAGGATAGTTTTTTTTTATTTTGTAGAGTTTTGATTAACTGATTTGTGGACCGGTTAGATTTTTGTTCATTCGTTCATGAGAAATGAATGTGACTGCCAATGGCAGCATTGGTGTGACACAGTGATGGAGCTGTGAGGCAGCAGCTCTAGTGAGTCAGGTTCACTCCTGACCTCCAGTGCTGTCTGTGCAGAGTTTGCGTGTTCTACCTGTGATGGCATGGGTTTCCTCCGGGTGCTGTGGTTTCCTCCCGTATCACAAAGATATGAGAGTTGGTATGTTAAGCTGCTACTGTAAATTGTCCCTAGTGTGTAGCTGAGTGGTGGAATTTGGGGAGTAGGGGGAGCTGGTGGGAATGTGGGGAGAATAAAATGGAGTGAAGAAGTGACTGCTTGATGTTCTGTGTAGACTAGGTTGGCAGACAGGCCTGTTTCCATTGCCACATCCCTCTATCACTCTGAGTCTATTTATTGTCCATCCTGAGGCGGTAGTTAGGAGTCAATCATATTGATGGGTCAGGAGTCACATATAGGCCAGATGGGTTAAAGAAAGGTGGATATCCTGCTGTGAAGGACAATTGTGAACCAGATGGGTCTTTACAATATGGTTGGATTTTATTTTAAATTCCAGATTGATTTACTTACTTGAATTTAAATTCTGCAGCTACTCATATCTATGGTCCAAAACCCAGGCTGCTAGTCCATTGAGCTTAACCATTAAACTAACAATACTCATTGTTGTATTCTGGGATTGGGCAATTAATGTGCAGATTAAAAATGCACAAAGCACATCATTGAAGTTGAACTGTTGAAACAATAGACTATGACACAGGATCAAAAAAAAATGGCAGATGCTGATATCTAACTCCTTTCTTGACCTCATTTTCCATCTCAGATTAGTGACCAACATTCATCAAAAGTGCACCACCTCCCACAGCTATCTTGACACCACCTTCTTCCTGCAAGGACTCCATTCCATTCTCCCAGTTTTTCTGGCTCTATCGTATCTGCTGTGATGACGGGATTCTCCAGATCAGTACCTTTTTAAGATGTTTTCCTTTTTGCTTAACCGTGGCTTCCCCTCTACCATTGTTGACTTGGGTCTCGTATGTGTTTCCCTCCCGCATTTTTTGCTCTGGTATCTCCTCCTACTCAGAACATGGTTAAAGTTCCCCTCGTCTTCAGTTTCCACTTATCACATTCACAAGGTCATTCTCCTTTAGTTCCATCACCAGGCACATTTTCTCTTCCCCTCCCTGTTCAGCGTGCCATAGTGTTCACTCTGCAATTCTGTCATCCACTCTTCCATCTCCACCAATCAATTCCCTTCTCACAGCATTTTCTCATGCAGTTAAGGCAAGCACAGCACTGCCTGTTTACCATTTCCCTATCCACCAGCGGGGACCCAGTTAGTTTTGCATTTATTGTCATCTGCACAAGTACCTGTATGCACAGGTGCAATGAAAAATTTACTTGCAGTAGCATCACAGGCACGTATCATTTGACGCAACATTCACAAGAAAAGCATAAATTAAACATAAATTGTACAAGAAAAAACACAACTAAAACGAGGAAAAACCAAAAAAACCAAAGTCATTGTAGTGCAAAGTGGTCGTGGTGTTGCTATACTGAGGTAGTGATTAGGGTTGTGTAGGTTGGTTCAAGGACTGAATTGTTGAAGGGAAGTAGCTGTTCTTGAACCTGGTGGTGTGGGAATTCAGGTTTCTGTATCTCCTGCCCAATAGTAGCTGTGAAAAGATGGCATGGCCCAGATAGTGGGGATCTTTGATAGATGTTGGCTTCTTGAGGCAGTGCCTCATGTAGATACTACCAATTGTGGGGAGGCATGTGCCTGTTATGTATTGGGCTGAGTCCACGACTCTGCAGCTTCTGACATTCCTGTACATTGGAATTACCATACCAGGCCACGATGCAACCAGTCAAGGTACTTTCAACAGTACATCTGTAGAAGTTTGTTGGAGTGTTCAGTGACATGCCAAACCTCCTGAGAAAGTAAAGATGCTGGTGTGCCTTCCTTGTGATTGCATCTATGTGCTGAGCCCAGGACAGGTCATCTGATATGTTAATACCCAGGAATTTAAAGCTGCTGACCCTCTCCACACATCCCAATGATGCTTCTGTCAAAATGTTTCCTTGGCCTGGATCATTTACCTGGGTTCTGGGACATAAGTGTAGGAGTTCTTCAGAACAGTGTTGTGAACCCAACCATCAGCTGCTTTATCAGTGACCTTCCTTGCATTGTAAGTTCAGAAGAGAGGATATTTACTGATGGTTGCAGTGCTAACTTTCATTCAGAACTCCTCATAAAATGGTCCAAGTAAGACTGGAAAACATTCAGGCTGGTAAGTGGTAAGTAACATTCATGCCGGACAATGACCATCTCCCACAAGAAAGTCCAGCCACTTTCCCCTTGGCATTCATGGCATCACCAATAACCAGAAAATTAGTTGGATAAGCTATATAAATAATATGGATGCAAGAAGAAGCTGGAAGGTTTTACAGTGGGTAACCCTCCAAAGCCTTTGAACCATCTCCAAGCCATTTTGGAATGTGATGGCATACTACCCTTTTACCTGGATGAGTGCTGCTTGGTAATATCTGAAACAAAACAACTCACCTGCTTGGTGCTCCATCTACCACTGTGAAAATGCCCTCCCTCCACCACCATCATGCTATGACTTTAGTGTGCTTCATCCACAATAGATAGTAAATTGTCTAGCTCTCTTCAATGGAACCTTCCAAACCTGCAACCACCTTCCACAATGAGAGCAAGTGTGGGAACACAGCCATTTGCAGATTCTCCTCTAACATACCATCCTGAACTGCTGAAGATGCTTCCAGCACTGGGTCAGATCCTCGGATTACCTACCACGAAGCACAGTGGGAGTACTTTTATGCAAAGTTCAGCAGTTCAAGAAGGCAGTTTGCCATCTTCACCTTGAGGGGTGGACAATTAATTCTGGCCTTGCCAGTATTGCCTGCAGGTAGTAATACAAAAAATTGTCTGGACTGCAAATGCAGAATTTCATGGATACACCATAGTAGTTGACCAGAGTGCATTTGAAGATCAAGAAAGGGTCTATATTCTATCTGATCCATCTTAAGGACACATTTGGTGTTATGCACTGGTTCCATTCCTTAAATTTAGAAATCATTGTATCCCAGTGAACTATTCCAAAGATTTTGAGGTACTCCAAAATCTTTGAAAAGAATACTCCAAAGGTACTCTAAAGATCAGGACTGCTTTGAAGAACTACTTTAAAGCAGTCCTGATGAAGGGTCTTGACCCAAAACTATTTATTTTCCTCCATAGATGTTGCCTGACCTGCTGAGTTCCTCCAGCATTTTGTGTGTGTGTGTGTGTGTTACTCCAAAGATTTTCTCAATTTTTCCCTTTTTTTTTACTGACTTCACAACTTGGATTCTCACCAGTGGGTTCATTCATCTAGCACCCATGCTGTCACTAGTTAAATGCTATTGCCCCTTGCCATTATTTAACCACAAATATTTTTGCTCTTCCTCAAGGGTGTATAGAACATATAACACCACAGCACAGTACAGGCTCTTCAGCCCACAATGTTGTGCCGACATTTTATCCTGCTCTAAGATCTATCTAACCCTTCCCTCCCACATAGCCCCCTATTTTTCCATCATTCATGTGTCTATCTAAGAGTCTCTTAAATGTCCCTAATGTATCTGCCCCCACAACCTCTGCTGGCAGTGTGTTCCATGCACCCACCACTCTCTGTGTAGAAAAAAAACTTGCCCCTGACGTGCCCCTTATACCTTCCTCCATTCACCTTAAAATTATGTCCCCTCATGTTAGCTATTGTTGCACTGGGGGGGGAAAAAAGTCTCTGACTGTCCAATTGAGATCTGCAGATCCATATCACTTGCAGTGCCAGCAGAGTGTATTTAGCAACACAAAGAAAAATGGACCGGCCACTTCTCTAAGTTGCTCCAATATTTGGTTAAGTCGTAGCACATTTAACTGCAGACTTGGCACCTCGGTTTGGTTAGCACACGTTGTTCTTCTGTGAAAAGGCCGTGCTTGATGCACAGCTCAATAGATGATACGTTAACTGTAGGCACTGACTGATGGAATATTACCCAAACCACAGACTACGAATTGATCCAGTTGACAATTGGATCCAAGTCAATTTCTTTGTAATTTGAAGCTTTGAAATTATTTTTTGTTTAATCAGTGGTGCTAGGGTTGGGGGAATACTGAATGCACTTTTCTGACCACTGAATTTTCTTGCCAAAAGTTAATACTATTGGTGAAGGATTGGATTTTGGAGATGTAGAAGCTTCTGTCTAAATTGTCACTCTGCCCACTACTTGGTGAAGACTGATATCATAAGCTCCTTTGGAAATTCCTAACCAAGCACATCATACACTGATCAGATGTTTTTACTCCAATTTGGCAGGTTGTGAGAAGTAATGTTCCCTAGTGATCTTTTATGGAGCCTTAACACTTCAGTGTATTTACTTGTGACTTGGATCTAGGCACAGACTTGTACATCCAAGTCAGCAGAGTACACGGTTAGGCACGGTAAATTTTGCAGACAGAATCATGGGGATACCAAGGGACACAGTTAAATCCATTGCCAAGGCACTGGTAAATAGAGTTCATTACAGAGGAATTGTGATGTCATGCATTTTGAATGATAAATTGGAATCCTTTTTGTAATGATGTGAAACTCTATGCTATGAAAGAACAAAGGAATTTGATTGTCTGCAGAAATCACTGCAATATAATGAGCAGATGCAAAAATAATTTTAAAAAATTACAGGCCTGGATTAAACTTGGAGGATGTGGCATGGTAACCAGTGGTGAGATAAAAGCAAGACAGTTGGAATTTGGAACAGTATACCAAGTTGTGGGGCCTCTTAGAAAGGTGGGGTGAAATGATAGTAGTGGAGAGGAGTGGTGTTGCCATGGTGATTCAGCCTGAAATCTCATCGCTGAAGAGGGAGGACATTGCAATATTTAAGAGGCATTTTGGATAGGCACATGAACAGGCAGGGAATGGAGGGATATCACCAACTTTTACTGATGCACCATAGAAAGCATCCTATCTGGATGTATCATGGCTTGGTACAGCAACTGCTCTGCCCAGGACCGCAAGAATCTGCAGAGAGTTGTGGACACAGCCCAGCGCATCACGGACACCAGCCTCCCCTCCTTGGATTCTGTCTTTACCTCTCAGTGAAGCAGCCAGCATAATCAAAGACCCCACCCACCCGGGACATTCTCTCTTCTCCCCTCTTCCATCGGGTAGAAGATACAGGAGCCTGAGGGCACGTACCACCAGACTTAAGGACAGCTTCTCCCCCACAGTGATAAGACTATTGAACGGTTCCCTTATACGATGAGATGGACTATGACCTCACGATCTACCTTGTTGTGACCTTGCACCTTATTGCACTGCACTTTCTCTGTAGCTGTGACACTTTACTCTGTACTGTTACTGTTTTTACCTGTACTACATCAATGCACTTTGTAGTAACTCAGTGTAACTGCACTGTGTAATGAATTGACCTGTACTATCGGTTTGCAAGACAAGCTTTTCACTGTACCTCGGTACAAGTGACAATAATATACCAATACATGCAGGTAGAATTAGTTTAAACTGGCATCATGGTCGGCACAGACATCATGGGTCGAAGGGCCCGTGCCTGGTCTGTATTATTCTGTGTTCTATATATTATGTAAATAGACAGCGGATAATTCTTAGGCAGAATTAAGGAATAAAAGAGGCTTTGAATGTTTCGGAATTATGCATGGGCCCTCCACTCGCATGTGATGTGACAGGATATACCAAAGCAGAAGTTAGATAAACTCAGCAAAAGCAGGATGGTTTCACTAAGAGATTTTTGCCATTCAGGCATATTGGGACAAGCAGATTAGTTTGTCTGGGCAGGAGTAAATTTCTGTAGAATGCTCTGGATAATTTTATGCAACAAAATGTACTACAACCAACAAGGAATCAGCCAGATCTAACAACCTAACAATGTGTGAACATCTATCTTGTGACTGTCACAACCTGAATCTGTGAAACAACTGCTAAGGTTCTAGAGTATGAAGAAGGCTTTCCTCTGAGTGATGAGACAAATTAACCATGGTAAACTGAGCACACCTCCAAATCAGAATCAGGTTTGTTATCACTGACTTGTATGACATGAAATTTGTTGTTTTTGTGGCAGCAGTACAGCGCAAAGACATAAAATTACTATTAATTACAAAAGCAATAAAAGAAATAATGAGCTAGTGTTCATGGAACTACAGTAGAGTAGTAGGAACTGTTCAGAAAAGGATTTGGTGTAATATTGGTATTGGTTTATTATTGTCACTTGTACTGTGGTCCAGTGAAAAACTTGTCTTGCATACCGTTTGTACAGATCAATTCATTGCACAGTGCATTGAGGTAGTACAGGGTAAAAACAATAACAGAATACAGAGTAGTGTCACGGCTACAGGGAAGTGCACCGCCGGTAGACAATAAGGTGCAAGGTCATAACAAGGAAAAGTTGTTGTCACGGCACCATGTCACTAAGCTCGCTATCTCCTTCCTGTACTCTGACTCGTTGTTATTTGAGATACGGCCTACTACAGTGGTATCATCTGCAAACTTGTAGATGGAGTTAGAGCAGAATCTGGCCACGCAGCCATGAGTATATGGGGAGTAGAGTAGAGGGCTGAGGACACAGCCTTGTGGAGTGTTGAGAATAATCGTGCTGGAGGTGCTGCCTATCCTCACTAATTACGGTCTGTTGGTCAGAAAGTCAGGGATCCAGTTGCAGAGGGATGTGTTGAGTTCCAGGTTTCGGAGTTTGGTGATGAGTTTGCTTGTAATTACAGTATTGAAGGCAGAGCTGTAGTCAATAAACAATAGTCTAACATAGATGTCTTTACTGTCCAGATGCTTCAGAGGTAAGTGTAGGGCCAGGGAGATGGGTCCACTGTAGACCTGTTTCAGCGGTAGGCGAATTGCAGTGGGTCGAGGTTGTCTGGGAGGCTGGAATTAATGCGTGCCATGACCAGCCTTTTGAAACACTTCATGATGGTGGATGTCAGAGCCACCATTCGGTAGTTATTAAGGCAGGTTACCTTGTTTTTCTTGGGTAACTGGATGATAGTGGTCTTAAAACAGGTGAGAACCTCAGGTTGAAACAGGGAGAGGTTAAATATGTCTGCAAATACCATTACCAGTTGATCAGCACAATATCTGAGGATATGGCCAGGGACACCATCCGGGCTAGATGCTTTCCTCTGGTTCACTCTCCGGAAGACTGATTTTATATCCTCCACGGTGACAGTGGGTTCAGTTGCATTGGAGGCTGTCAGGATGGGTGGTAACAATCCACTCCCCTTCTGTTCAAAACGCGCATAGAATGTGTTAAGCTCATCAGGAAGGGATGTGCAGTTGTTGACTATGCTGCCTGACTTCGTTTTGTAGCCCGTTATAGGATGTAAGCCCTGCCACAACTGACGGCTGGTCTGGGACTCTATTTTGAACTGGTATTGTCTCTTGGCATTCCTGATAGCTTTTCAGAGGTCGTATCTCGATTTCTTGTAAAGGTCAGGGTCACCTGATTGGAATGCAGCAGTCCTCGACTTCAGTAAGGAGTGGATCTCCGGTTCATCCGTGGTTTCCGGTTTGGGAACATCCGTATTGTCCTCTTTGGTACACAGTCCTCAACACACTTGCTGATAAAGTCCGTGATGGTGGTGACATACTCATCAAGGCTGGCAGCTGAGTCTTTGAACATGGACCAGTCCACTGACTCAAAGCAGTCACATAAGAGCTCATCTATTTCCTCAGACCGGCACTGTACGACTCTGTGTACTGGATCCTTCTGTTTAAGTTTCTGTTTGTATGCAGGGAGAAGGTGCACAGCCTGGTGGTCTGATTTACCAAAGTGAGGGCAAGGGGTGGCTCAGAAGCATCTTTGGTTGTATAGCAATGGTCAAGGGTGTTAGGGCCCCTGGTGGGACAGGATACATGCTGACAGTACTTTGGTAACACACTCTTGAGGTTGGCCTTATTGAAGTCACCTGCAATAATGAAGATGGCCTCAGGGTATCCTGCCTGTAGGTTGTTGACCACCGAGTATAGCTCATTGAGTGCAGACTTCATGTCCGTCTGGGGTGGGATGTAGACTACCATCAGGATAGCATACAAGTCTGTTTAGAGTTCTTGTTACCATAATAAAAATATATGGATGGCAGCATAAGACCAAGAAAATCCATCCAAAAAATTAAGCTCAGGTGCTAGACATGGGACAGGTGCAGAGGCAGGGTTACAAAGAGGAGCAATTGAGAAGGCAAAGGAAGAGATTTAAAAATAAACTGGAAGAATGATCAAAATTGGCACATTTTATGATTTTAAATAAGGGGAATATATAGGTGGCTAGAAGCTATAATTACCCCATAAAAATAGATAAGGGTGTTATTGTAAAAGACAATAAGAAAATAGTCATTGAACACATCCACGTTATGCCTCAGAATTTATAGTAGAAGAAGAGGCTAGTATTTCTGACGTCCCGGGGAAGCACTACTGGACTAACCAGAATTGGCCCAAGTAAAATAAAAAGTGATGAAGAAAATAATGACAATTCACTAGGACCTGATGATTTCCATCTCAAGATTTCAAAAGAATTGGGTAAGAATGCTGAAAGTGCTTTAAATATAATTTTTCCAATTGATCTCCATTGAGGAATCTTTCCACAGGCAAAATGGAACCATTAACATTTTTGAATGTATTTCAAGAAGTATCTGAATTCTTTCTGAGTAAATCTTTTAGAAACATGGAAACATAGAAAACCTACAGCACAATTCAGGCCCTTCGGCCCATAAAGTTGTGCCAAACATGTCGCTACCTTAGAAATTACTAGGCTTACCCATAGCCCTCTATTTTTCTAAGCTCCATGTACCTATCTAAAAGTCTCTTAAATGACCCTATCGTATCCGCCTCCACCACCGTTACCAGCAGCCCATTCCATGCACTCACCACTCTGAGTAAAAAAAAAACTTGCCCCTGACATCTCCTCTGTACCTACTCCCCAGCACCTTAAACCTGTGTCCTCTTGTGGCAACCATTTCAGCGCTGGGAAAAAGCCTCTGACTATCCACATGATCAATGCCTCTTATCATCTTATACACCTCTATTAGGTCACCTCTCATCCTCCATTGCTCCAAGGAGAAAAGGCCGAGTTCACTCAACCTGTTTTCATAAGGTATGCTCCCCAATCCAGGCAGCATCCTAGTAAATCTCCTCTGTACCCTTTCTATGGCTTCCACATCCATCCTGTAGTGAAGCGACCACAGTACTCCAAGTGGGGTCTGACCAGGCTCCTATATAGCTGCAACATTACCTCTTGACTCCTAAATTCAATTCCACAATTGATGAAGGACAATACACTCTATGCCGCCTTCACCACAGAGTCAACCTGTGCAGCTGCTTTGAGTGTCCTATGGACTCGGACCCCAAGATCCCTCTGATCCTCCACACTGCCAAGAGTCTTACCATTTAAAAAAAAGCATAAAAATTGTTATGATATTTGGGGGGGAGAAAAGCTTTTCTCCACAAACAAATTGCTGCTTTTATAGCTGTTGTTTTATTTCTGATTGTCCCAGTCTCTGAAATGTTCCACTGAGATTGTCTTGAATGATGATGAGCAGACAGTTAATTTAAGTGCTTTCTGCTTTGGTCTGATGCCTTTATGATCTAAAAATGGCACATTGTAGCTTCACCTATTTTCTCGAAGGGCTGTGAAAGCCTGTGGTTTAATACTTTTATTTATCCATGGTTAGCTTTAAGGGTATGCTTTGAAATTTTTTTTTCCAGGTTGGAAATGTCAAATACTAGGGGACATAGTTTTAAGGTGAGAGGAGAAAATTTTAAAGGAGATTTGCGGGGCAAGTTTTGTTTTTTTTTCTACACAGTTTGGTAGGTGGCTGGAATAGGCTGCCAAGGGAGGGAATAGAAGTAGAGACAATAGCAATGTTTAAGAGGCATTTAGACAGACACATGAACTGACAGGGAATGGAGGAATACCAACCATGTGGAGGCTGATGAGATTAGTGTACATTGGCATCGTGGTCAGCACCAATATGAGAGGCTGAAGGGCCTGTTCCTGTGCTGTACTGTTTAATGTTCTATATTTTTGAAGAATGCCAGTTCTTTTTACACCCTATCTTTGAGATTTAATTTTTACAGTTTTTAAACAGTTTCTGCTTCCCAATTGTCACGGTTGAGAATTTTTAGCAACAGCTGAAGATTGAAGTGTTTTCATGGAATGTGTCTGTTTGTATTGCTGAGGATAGAACAGCATGGGTTTGAGCCTTGGGATGATATTTTTGCCAAAAGAAATTGAATATGATGTTAGCTTCATTTACAGCAGAAATAATGGAGCCACATATAAGTGCCTATGAATTGAATTGTGGTCTCTTTGTTTAGAATTCGCTGAAACATAAATGCACTAATTACTGAGAGAGATTTAAAATGTACGTGAAACACTGTCTCAGTTTGTCCTGTTTCTCATTTGCTTTTATTTTAATTTACAGCCTGTTATTGGCATGCAGCAGTCAATTGTGGAATGTCTGCAAATATCTCACTCTGTCGGAATTGATGCTCTTTACAACTCTTGCATGAGGTAAGATGATTTATATTGTGATGTGAAGCTGCAGGTGCCTGCTGGAACCTTTTTAAAAAATGAATCTGTTCCAAAATTATTATTTTTTTTTTGCAGATGGATTACCAAATATTTTGTGAAATGTTGGTCTGGAAGGGAATTTTCTTGTCTTCCAGCAGAACTACAGAAAGCTTGTTACGTCTCAGTGGTCCATTCATTAGTAAGTCACGTAAATCAACAGTTTTTTTCTGCGTGGCAGTGTAATTTTAAAAGCTATTTCTAGTGACATCAACATTCCCATCCAGAATGGAGGTGCTTGAAAGAGGGAAATTTACCTGGTAACCTGAAGCTCGCATAACTAAAGATGACTGGGATTGATTTTCATAGTTATAGAGTCACAGAGCATTGAAACAGGCAATTCAGCCCACTATATTCATGCTGACCACTGCGCACCCATCTGTATAAATCCTGTGTTCCAGCAGTTGGCCCATGCCAAGGTGATTCAAGTCTAGACACATCTTAAATTCTTTCAGTGACTCTGCCTCTGCCATTCTTGGGCAAAGTATTCCAGATACCACTTCTAGGTGAAAAAGGTCCCCCTCTAAATCTCTTTTCCCCTCTGAATCTGTGTCCTCTATTTTAACATTTACATTGTACATCTACTACTCTTTTTGCTGAAAACTAGATTTTTTTTTATTGGAGTTTCCATTGGGAGTTCTGTTTGTTGTTGTACATAGGGACAGTTCATAAATAGGCACTTGCTGCAGTAAAAGCCAAATATTTAAGATGCTGGAAATCTGAAATTAAAAAATGTTGGAAGTGCTTAGTATTAGAGAGAGAAAGAGGTAACATTTCAGGTTGATAACTTTTCACCACGGCTGGTAAACCAGTTGGTGACCCACAGGGACCTTTACTAGGACCTCTGCACTTTGATTTTTATAAACGACTTGGATGTGGAAGGGCGGGTTAGTAAGTTTGCTGATGACACGAAGGTTGGTGGTGTTGTGGATAGTGTAGAAGATTGCCGTAGGTTACAACAGGATATTGATAGAGCGCAGACCTGGGCTGAGAAGTGGCAGATGGAGTTCACCCCGGATAAGTGTGAAGTGATACACTTGGGGAGATTGAATTTGAAGGCAGAATACAAGGTTAATGGCAGGAGTCTTAACAGTGTGAAGGAACAGAGGGATCTTGGGGTTGAGCTTCCACATCCTTCCTATAATGAGGCAACCAATTCTGGAAGGATGTGGAAGCTTTAGAGAGGGTGCAGAGGAGACTTACCAGGGTGCTGCCTGGATTGGAGAGCATGTCTTGTGAGGATAGGTTGAGTGAGCTAGGGCTTTTCTCTTTGGAGAGGAGGATGAGAGGTGACTTGATAGAGGTGTACAAGACGTTAAGAGGCGTAGATCGAGTGGATAGTCAGACTTTTTCCTAGGGTGATAATGGCTAACACGAAGGGACATAATTTTAAGGAGATTGGAGGAAGATATAAGGGGTAAGTTTTTTTTAAACACAGAGTGGTGGGTGTGTGGAACGCACTACCAGCAGAGGTTGTGGGGGCAGATACATTAGGGACATTCAAGAGACTCTTAGATAGCCACATGAATGATAGAGAAATGGGGTCTATGTAGGAGGGAAGGGTTAGATAGATCTTGGAGCAGCATAAAATGTAGGCACAATATTGTGGGCCGAAGGGCCTGTACTGTGCTTTTATGTTCAATGTAAGAGAACAGCAGAAATCTAGTAATCTTTTCCTATTTGTAGGTTTCTCTCTTAAGTGGACTGATTTCTACAGATCTGGCTCACTTCCAGTTTATTGGCTGATAGTTGTAAATTCAAAGCCTGTCCTGTGCGGTTTCCATTGTTTATGTGACTGATACTGCTGACTGACCTCTGCTTCGGTTTGGGTCAATCCTCCATTGATTTTAGTAAAGTCAATGGGACTGGACCATTCTTTTAACTGTAGCAACATTAGAAAATTACTGGAACATTGAGAGTTGTTTCAAAAGTGATACCATGAGGAGTGGAATCCCAGGGAGTGGGAATGTGTTTATTTTGAGCCATATTGGACCTTAAGATGCATAGAGACACAGGATACTGCAGATACTGGAATCCGTAGCAACACAAAGCACTGGAAGAATTTAGCAGGTCAAGCAGTATCTATGGGGGGGGAAATGAATAGGTGGAGAGAACAGCATCATCCAAAATGATTTCTTATTCCATTCCTTATGTACAGGTGTTATTTCATGTTCCATTTTCGACAAATGTCATCAGCTCTTTGGATTGGCTTCTAACTGGGAGCCTTGGCAATGGGATGTGGCTGTGACATGAGAGCCAAACCCATATCTGTCCTTATCCAATCTCTATATCTTCAACTCTGGACAAGCAATCCCTAGCTGATTCATTTGAATTTGTCTCTCCTTTCTCCCACGTCCTCAGCCCCTCTCCCCTCTGCCCCACCAAAGAAGAAAGACACTAGACATGGTATCCATTTCAAATTGCTTTACTTCCTGCCTCATCTTACAGTAAGCCTGCATCTACCCAAGTAGAGCATGACTAATCCAAAGTTGGACATCTTCGTATGAAGCCAAGCTGCCTTTGCCCAATGAACTGTCAGGATGCTGTGATTATTTTGTTGTGCTTGTTCTTTTGGTACCTTTTATTGGCAATCAAGGATGGAAAATATTTAAAGATTGCCCAAAAAAAAAACCAGAGCTGTTCTGTGTAAAGTTCATCCAGACTGTTCCCTGTTTTAATGGAATTTCTGAAAGCAACTTTCCATTCAGTCCGTATGCTGATTGGTGTGGCTGAACTTTTGAACTGCCAAAATTAATGAACCAGAATGCTATATATTCATGACTTTGAGGAGGATGGAAGGAAAGAAAGACAATTATACTGTTTATAAGGGAAAACTTCCACCAGGGATAAGAAATGCTCAGCAGGTCGGGTAGCATCTGTGGTAAGAGAACCAGAGTTAGTGATTCAAGTCAATGACCTTTAATATTATGAAACATTAACTCCTCAGTCCAGTTATTTGACCTGCTGAGTGCTTCCTGCATTTTCTCTTTTAAATTTCCAGCAATGACAGTTTTTGTTTTTTGACTTCTCCTGAGTGTGGACCTGTGTACAGTCAGTTTGTTCACTTTGATCCTTTGGGCATCTATCTGACGTGTGTATGCCTTTCAAGATCCTGACTTTCATTTGCCTTGCTGTTCAAACAAGTGTTAAAACAGAAATGTGCTAAAGAGCCCAATCCCTTGGGAATCTTTAATGGCTATGAATGTTCTCCACAGGGGACAATCTTTACTGCTATTGTGAGCATTCATCATCTGATGAGAATTTATCCCCTACCACCCCCCACACACTTTCTGGATCTTGTGAGTGGAAACCCATTAAATCAGGCTAGTAATTGTGGAACCTGTGACAAAACTAAGTATTTTATTAGGTACCCCTGTCATAGATCATTTTCAATCTATTATTAAATTAATTTTATCACCAAAGGGGTAGCTTGACACAACAGTGGAAGATTTGTCTAACTTAGCCAGTGATCACTGAGCGATGGTCACCCTGATTTTGGACCACAAAAGTACTTCTGCTCAGAGAGTGGTGACGAGAGATTCCAGAAAAAAGGAATAAAGGAACTGAGTTGAGTTCCAAGCATACGTTGAAGAGGATCCTCTGTGCCTCCTGGACACTACGTTTTTTCAAAAGTTAAAAGGATTACACTGGTTCCCAGAAATTACAGTGAGAGGTGAATATTGTAGAGCTCATCGGATAGTATTCCAGTCCCAATCCCAATAAGGTGCTCTCTGACTCCTATGGAACTAGGCACAGAGACCAGTTGTTGGGAGATTACCTAGGTTTATCAGTAAGTTTGTGATTTCTTCATTTTATCCATTTGATTTTCCTATAATATTTAAAGTTGTAGGTGAGGGTGTGTCATGGACATTGCATTGAGTAGGGTTTCACTGGAAAGTAATGAAGTGTTGATAACCTGAACCATTAGGTCTGTTTCACTCTCCAGACATGCTGCATTGTTTACTGATATTTTCTGTTTTTATTTAGAAGAAGGTCAGTGGGCTCAAACTTTTATTTGCATGGAAATGTAATTGAGGAAGAAAGGATTTTGTGTAAAGGAATTGTTGCATTGTACAAAATTTGTTTAAGGAGGAACAATATTGACCAGTTTCTGTTGGGCATATTTGATAATTATAATATGAGTGAAAATCCACAAGAACTCTTCTAAAGATAGATGCAAGTAACCACCTATAGAAGGTTATCAAAAAATTACAGGGGGTCTTAATCAACTGAGTAAGTGGGTTGAGGAATGGCAAATGGAGATTAATATGGATAAGTGTGAAGTGTTGCATTTTGGAAAGTCAAGTCAAGGTAGACTTTCACAGTGAATGGTAGGGCCCTGGGAAGTGTTGTAGAACAGAGAGACCCTGGAGTTCAGGTATATGGTTCCCTGAAAGTGGAGTCAGAGGTAGACAGGGTGGTGAAGAAGGCTTTAGGCATGCTGGCCTTCATCAGTCAGGGCACTGAGTATAGAAGTTAGGAGGTCATGGTGCAGTTGTACAGGATGCTGGTGAGGCTGCACTTGGAGCATTGTGTTCCGTTTTGGTTATCCTGCAGTAGGAAAGATGTTATTAAACTGGAAAGAGTGCAGAAAAGATTTACAAGGATGTTGCCAGGATTTGAGGGACTGAGTTATATGGAAAGGTTGGACAGGCAAGGACTTTTTTTCCTTTGAGTTGTATAAAATCATGAGCACCATTAACAGTGAATGCACAGTCTTTTTCCCAGGACTGGGGAATTGAGAACTAGAGGGCATAGGTTTAAGGTGAGAGGGAGAAAGGTTTAATAGGAACTTGAGGGGCAACTTTTATTTTAGAGGACGGTACATATGTGGAATGAGCTGCCAGAGGAAGTGGTTGAGGCAGGTATGATGACAACTTTTAAAAGACAGTTGGACAGATACATGGATAGGAAAGGTTTAGAAGGTTATGGGCCAAACATGGGCAAATGGGACAAGCTTGGATGAGCGTCTTGGTGGGCATGGACCTGTTGGGTTGAAGGGTCTGTTTCCATGCTGTATGACTGTGTCAAAGACTGCCAGGAAAAACTTATTTTCAGGTTTTACTTGGTCAACTGTAAAGTGGGATATAATACAATATAACAATGGAAGTAAAGATCAACTGATCTGATTATGCAGTAAGTGTTTAAATCCATTTTATTTCCTTAAAAAAAGCAAATGTCAGTGAATTAGGTTTGTTCCTTAAATCTCCAGTGTTAGAAAATCCATTTATAATTGCATGGCATAACTGACAGAGAAGTAGTGAAGATTTATTACCTGATCTGCTTACAGCTTGCACAGTATTCTGACTGTCCATGCACTCAGCAACCAGTAACTGTTTGATCTCTGGCAGTTTGGTTTGGGGACAGGATGTACAGTGAAGGAAGGGAATGAAGGGTGGTCTTTCATGTGAAGAATAGTATGTAATTGAATGTGCAGCTCAGCGTTTCCCTTTCATAGAAAAGCTGCAGGGGATTGGGGAGAGAATTAGATGCTATTGTGAATATCATAATGAGAGGGCCATTCAGCCCAGGAGATCTGTGCTATCTTGCTTTGAAAGAGTTGTTCAGTTTAGCTCCCCTTCCCTAGCCTTTTTTACATAACCCTGCAGACTGATCCTCTCCAAGCACATCTAATTTCCTTTAGAAAGTTGCTATGATATCTTCTTCCACCATCCTTGAGTACATTCTAGAGCCGAACACTTCTCATTTCCCTCTGGTGGTTTTGCCAGTTGTTTTATGCCTGATTCCTGGTTACTGTCGGATCCGGTTGTTTTTGAATCCACAGGTTCTTTCAGGAGTCCAGGAATGAGTTGAAAACAACCTGGTGCTTCACAAAGTTTTTTTGGAAAAGTTTAAAACAGAAACAGTCGCAGAGCACATGGCACTAGCTTTACTACGAGGAGATGGGCCAAGATAAAGGAACTAAAAATGAGCTAGGGCCGGGGGGAAGAGAGCAAGAGAGAGCAAGCGAGAGATTAACAAAAAAGACACCTTTTATACCCGAGAGAAGAAGTACTCCTTAGCTAATCATAGTCCAATCAGAAAACCTGTTGGATGCCTGTTGCGAAACCAACTAATGAGAAAACACATATTCACCTGATGGACGAATCAATAAGCTAAGAAGCGGCCATTCCTTGTGCAGCCACTTGAGGTGTATTAGACACTATACATGTTTTTAAAAAAAATGACTTAAAGCAGTCGAATCCAACATTACTGATCTACTCATGAGAGGCAAAAAAAAAAGCACCCAGCCTGTCTAACATCATCTGTCAGAGATAAACAGAGTTGATGTTTCAGGAACAGTTTCTTCCTTCTCACAGTAATAAACACCACATAACTCTGAATATGTTGGGTCTCTGCTTAACCTGCTGTGCTCTAAGGAGAATAATTGCAATTTGTGCAATCCCTCCACATAACTGGCATCCAATTCTTTGTGTCACCTTGCTCTGTACCTTCTCCAGTACCTGAACACCATTCCTAAAATGCAGTGCTCAGAAGTATACACAATACACCAGCTTCAATGTAACCAATGGCTTCTAAAGGCTAAACGTGACATTATTTTTGTTTTATGATGTAAAAAGCCTCGTATTTCCTTTTGATTCCTAACCATTAACTTTTTCTGCAACTTTCAAAGATGCAGTGAAAATGTACACTTTCAGCTCTTACACCTTTGAACTTGTACCGTTTTGGTTATTCTGTCTTTATTGTTTTTCTCAGTTTGCACCACTGAGTAAAAAATGTGGAAAAACATGTAGGGTATGTTGATTGGTGGGATTCTGCTGCATTCAGTAAGATCACGGCTGATTCTCCACCTTGCACACTGTCCTGCCCTTCCATTATACCCCTTGATCGCCTTTGTCTAAACTTCTGTTGATCTCTGTACTCAACAATTGACCAGCCATGGGCATAGGGAACTCCAAAGATCCATAACCTTCTGAGTGAAAATGTTTCCCTCTTATTTCATTCCCAAATTGCCAACTTCTTATCCTGAACTTGTCACCCTCATATTATACTTTCCATCCAGAGGAAACATCCAGATTAAGTTACCTCTATGTATCTGCCTATCTCACCAATCTCCATCATCTGTTCATGTCCTCCTCAAGTCTGCTACTCCCCTGCTCAGTCTTTACTGTGTTGCCAAGTTCTGTATCATTGCCAATGTTAACACTGTACTCAGTATGTCCAAATTCAAGTCACTTTCTATGCATCCAGAAAAGCAATAGTTTTATGAGTATCCCTGGATGATGATTGCATACTGTCCTTCAGTCAGGTTAAAAAAAAGCATCTATTCACCACCACTTTCTCTCTCCTGTCCCTTAGCAAACTACATTGCCAGGTTACCTTATTTCCCACGTGCTCTGCTTTCCAAATGTCAAATGTCCCTCTCGTTACTTCATCGAACTCAATTGATCAAAAGTTATTAATCCATAATAAATCTATGTTGGAAGTTCTTCATTAAGCAGGCTTCGCCATGTGGAAATCAAATTTGCCTTTGAGTATGGTTTCAGTATTTTGTTAATATGAGAATGATTTGCTTTGTGTAATCAGCCTTATCCCTATTATCCTTTTAGACAGGGGTGCAGTCTTTATAGGTGCAGATATAATTCGTAGCCAAGAAGGATTAAATGATTATGCTCGGAACTTCTGCAATCTTCACTCTAGCTTCTTCCAGCATCCCATCTAGAACTAGCATCTTCTTAACCCATTGATGCTAATTGGTTTAGCTCCTCATTTCTGTCTTGTTTATCCAGTACCTCTGCTCAACTTCCCCAAACAAGTACACACTCCCTCTTCTACAGCCACATTAACTTCACCATCTTTAGTGGAAACAAATGCAAAGTATTGATTCACTGCCTCAGTCAGGCCCCCCTCACACAAGATTGGTGTTTTTGTATTCCTAAATAGAACCATTCTTCCTTTTCGCACATTGATTGCAATTTTTGCATTCCCTTGTCTATTACCCACTAAACTTTACTCGGTCCTTCTCTTTGGTCCTTTGTCCTCTCTATATTCTGCTGGGTTTTGTACCATTGCTAAACCTGATAACACAATAAAAACAGGAATTTATGATATCTGTGGAGCTCTATCCTTTGGATACCCCTTTGTTCCTCATCAGATTAATCTGTGGTTTGTATCTGGAGAATCTCCATCCCAAAGGCTTCCTATTATCTATTTGCTGCTTTTTCATCCGTTTCTCTGTCTTCCATTTGGGTGATTTTTTTTTCGTAGCTAATTCAAACCTGATAATGTGTGATCACTATCCCTGTGTGATCTCCAGAAGCACATTTCCCTTCCATGCATCATTTTTTAGCACACATCTAGCTTCCTCAGTGGGCTTAAGTTTACTGGCAACACACGAGATGCTGGAGGAACTCAACAGGTCAGGCAGCATCTATGGATGGAAATGGTCAGTCAACGTTTGGGGTTGAGACAGTGTATCTAGACTGAAAGATAGTGGGGCGGTCGCCAGTGTAAAAGAAAAAAGTGGAGGAAAGGGGTGAAGCAAGAGCTGGCGGGTGAGGGGTGGGGTGATGGGCAGATTGGGGGGGGGGTGGGGAGTGGGGGGGAAGAGATCAGAAATAGCACCAGAAGCCAGGAGGTGATGGGCAGAAGTGACAAAGAGCTGAAGATGATGAAATCTGATTGGGGAGGAAGAAGGAGCATGGAATGGGGGAGGGAGGTGGGAGGGCATAGTGGGGGAGGGGAATCAGTGGGAGGAGTGTGTGTGGGTGATGGGCAGGTGGAGGAGGGGAAAGAGACACGGTGATGGGGAAATCCAAATGAATAAATTTGGGAACTCTTGCCTTCCTGACTCTTCGCACTATTCCCCCACCCTGGTCTATATTGGGATAGCTGCAATTCTACTGATCTTGGTCAAGTTTCAAAGAAATTTAAAATTACAGATTTGAATGGCACAGTGGTGCAGTCGCCTCACAGCTCCAGTGACCTGTGTGGAGTTTGCATGTTTTCCCTGTGATCATATGGGCTTCCCTGTGTGCACGAGCTTCCTCTCTCATCCCAAACACCTGCTGATTAGTAGCTGCTGTATACTGCACCTGGTAGGAAAATTGATGGGAGTTCATGGGCATCTGAGAGAATAGATTACAGGGAAATAAATGAGGGAATGGGACTGATGGGCTGAATAACCTCCAATATCGTAAGAGATGAGATTTCTCCTTCCTCCCTCTTGCTTTTCAAAGTCTTTCGATCTCTAGTTTTATTATTCCTTTGTCGAGCTGTAATATTATCCTTAATAATCCCTCCCTTGTCCTGTTTTTTTTATATAGAAAAATATATCTAATTCCAAAGAAAGTTTAGATGTTGTTTGATCTGTTTTTGCTGATGCCTCTTGATATTTTCAAAATCCTAAATTTGAAGGCCAAAGGTCCTTTTAAAGACAGAAATTGTATTGAAGTCCACAGTTTTTCTTTAAGACTTTTGGCCCACTTTGATTAGGAGTTCACCCATGTGACTGGTGCCTTCTCTTGAACACTGCAGAATGTGGAGAGTGTGGTTTCGGTGTTGCTGGAAAGTGACCGTCTGTTGTGGAGCCTTCCTGAAGTGAAGTGGTCGGAGCAAGCAGTTGCCTTGACAAAAGAGTTACAAGATGAATGCATCAAGTTAATTGTGCCAAATTTCCTTGAGGTGATCAAAAATGAAAGCCTCCTCCTCCTGCTGAAGGTAGGATCCATTTTCTCCCAATCATGTGCAAAAAAAAATTCCTTTGGATTCCATTAGGTTGTCAAAATATTCTGAAAACAGAGTTTGTCTTTTACACATCCAGTGGTGTGATGGTTAAAGTCAAGGTGAGATTAGGCAAAAAAAACCCTTGCTTTTATGATTCATGACTTCAGGCTGTACCAAACCTGATGTAGTACTTTCATTGAAATGCAGGGAAAAGTACACAAAGCCCCACAAACAGTGAGAAAATAATTAATGAGATCATCTGCTTTATTTCTGTTAGTTGAGGGATAATTATCAGCATTTAACATGATCACCTGCCTTTCTAATTGTGCTAAGGGGTGCTGGCACTCACTGGAGAAGGCCAGCAGATCCTCGGTTTAATACTTCAAAAGATATGGCATTCCCACTGTACTGGACTGCAGTCTCAACCTAGATTACGGCCTCCAGTCTCTGAAATGAAGTTTAAACCTAACTCCTGCTGAACCAAGGCAAGATGAGCCAAGGTTAATGCCAAAAATTGCTCTCCTTGTCTCTAAAGAAAATTGTGACCACAATTATTCATCTAAACAGCAGCTTGAAATTCCCTAAAAATTGGTATTCCCAATCTCAGCACTTTACTCCACTGGGTTCTACATGTTGTTATGTAGTTCACTGGAGGTGATGAGGAAAATTTGAGAGAGCTTTTTCCCAGGTGACAATGGCTAGCACAAGGGGACATAATTTTAAGGTGATTGGGGGAAGGTATAAGGTGGGTGTCAGGGGTAAGTTTTTTTTTACACAGTGGTGGGTGCATGGAATGCACTACCGGCAGAGGTTGTGGGGGAAGATACATTAAGGACATTTAAGAGACTCTTAGATAGACACGTGAATGATTAAAAAAAAATTGGGGGGCCTATGTGGGAGGGAAGGGTTAGATAGATCTTAGAGCAGGATAAAATGTCAGCACAACATTGTGGGCCGAAGGGCCAGTACTGTGCTGTAGCGTTCTATGTTCTTGCCCACTCTGCTCGTGCAGCTTTGAACCAGATGTATGAAGAAGTGTTGGAAGCCTGTGAACAGATCACTTGGCTGGAATCCTTCAAGCAAGAGAAAGAAAGAAAACGCTTGAAATAAAGCAGAGGGAAATGGTGTCTTTTGCTTTGATATTTCATTCTGAATTTATGTAATCATTACAGTAGGTTTACATTCCCAATCTGTTATTTTGAGATAGTAATTGTTTACTGGATGCTGAAGTTTTCCCTAGAGGGAAAATTATCTTTGACCCTACAACAGAATTGTCAAAAGTTGTGGATTCTTCTGGAGATATTGCTTGTCCTTCAGCCAAATATGGAAATGAAGGAAATTTGATGGAAATTTTCCATAAAACATGGAGCTTTGTTGCCCTTGACCTCAGAATAAATTGCATAACAAGCCTTTGAAAAACCATCTATTCAGAACTTGCAGAATGAAAAGTGATGCTGTTGTGTTATTGAGATTGGGTCTGGACCCATTCAGGATTGAATTGAATTTGTTTATTATTGTCACTTGTACTGAGGTACGGTGGAAAAACTTGCATACCGTTCATACAGATCGATTCATTACACAGTGCATTGAGGTAATACAAGGTAAAACAATACAGAATACAGAGTAAAGTGTCACAGCTACAGAGAAAGTGCAGTGCAGGTAGACAATAAGGTGCAAGGTCATAACGAGGTAAATTGTGAGGGAAGAGTCTAATTCAGTAAAGATCAGAGGAATACAAACACTCATTGCTGATTACAAGAATTGCAAGATGCATAATTTTAATTTATGATGTCAGTATATGTGAGAGCCATTTATGCTTTTAAGATGTGTGCAATGGGAGCCAGCTGTATGGGGGAGGTGATTTAAAAATTTGACATAGTCACAAGTTTAAGTCTTTAAGCTGAATTTCTGTGTGTTTTTCTGTGAGAATTTCTGCCACTAATGAATGGTTTATACTTATTTATCTGTTTTAACATTTGAGGGAGAGCAAGCTATAACCTACTAGGAAGGGAAACCTGCATTGTTTATCGGAAGAGGAGAATCATATTGAATCTGCTCCATATCCTGGAGTGGTGGGATTACAAATCACCATGACATTTGGTCATACAGCAGAGGGGCTCTTTGGCGCATCAGTCCATGCTGATTGTCAAGCACCTATTTGCACTAATTCCATTTTTAATCTCTCCACATTCACTCCAAACTCTACTACTCTACAGACTAGGGAAATTTACAGCAGCCAGTTAGTCTACTAACCTGCATGTCTTTGGGATGTGGGAGGAATTGGGACACCTGGAGTAAACCCATGCACTGCCAGTGAAGGTATGCAAACTCTGCACAGACAGCACTGGAGGTCAGGATTGAACCCAGGTCACTGGAGCTGTGAGGCAGCAGCTCTACTGCAGGCAAGCGATTGCAACAAAGCTTGGCTTTATCTCTGGTCCACTGCATACAGGCAGTTTTGAGATGGGATAAACCTTGTGATTCTGAGGATACACGCAGTCAGTTAGTACTATGAGATTTCTTTTCCTACATGCTGTCCAGGAAGGCTTTGGTTATATATATCTTTGCACTTGCTGCCCTTGATCATGTTTCACAATTGATGCTGGGTTGGGCACATATGCAAACGACAGCAATTTATTAGAAAAAAAAATGCATGCATCATTTAACATAGAGCTCGGAAACCAATTTCAAATAGTTGATTTGTACAAGATGAAAAACCTTACTGGCAGCCTGTAAGGTTTTCATCTCTCACTGTGGTTTTGTGTGAATGTTTGCATGTACATGTTTTGGCAGCGAACAGATGGATACAGGTCTCCCGCTGACAAACTGCTCAACTTACCAGAGCAACTACGCTTTATCACATATTTAAAATTGGCAGAAATGTATGAAAATAACAAGCAACCTCAAAACTTAAAAGTGCACACATTTGGTTGTGGGGGTGGGTAAGGAGGAGGAAGAGAAGCCACCTTTTACATTTTTTTTAACAAAAAAAGATTGAAAGAGGAAAGCTATGGTAAGCAAAACTGATTCTTACAAATTATATCAAAATGCTCAGTGGCGAGGTATTTGCAGCCTTGAATTCTACTGCACAGTATAAACAGATATGCATTCATTCCCAAGGTTCTTCATACAAGGAGATGTCAATCTTCTGCCATTGCACTGAGTGAAAGTAACAAGCAGAAAGCAAACACTCCACCAAAAGATGTGTAAAACATTTCAGGCTGTTTCTGTACATGGCGGTGCATTCAGAGGATTGAGAATAAGGTTTGGGAGCAGGTTCTCTCGCTGCCTATTGGGGGTGGATAATCCAGGCACGTAGGAAAAGAATGTAAAATAATTTCTGACTCGTGCGAGAAGTCAAACTTAATTTCATTCAAAGAAGCTGGTCTTGATAAAATGGTGGTTAAAAAAAAATGCATCATATTTACTGTCTCGGTATCATGGTTCATAAACTTACATGTTTAAATATTAATTGTACTGGAGCTGCTTTTGATTAATTACACAACAAAGCTGCTTTTGATTAATTACACAACAAGGACTGCATGACACTGGGGAAATAGATTTCTAATCTGGAGGTGAATTCTTTCAGCTCATGAATGTAAATATAATATTGCAGAAGTTCTGTACCTAGTTTTACCCATTATGCGGATGATATTTGTACCAGGTGTGAATGTACAGCAGCTGATCTGTTTTAAGGGCTCTGTAGTTTCTCTGCATAATCTATGTTATCAGAAACATGCCAAATACAAATGCAGTTTACAGAACAGGTTATCTTGGTCTCAAGTTCTCTTTGGGGGACGGGGGAAGCAAACTGTAAGTAGAGCGATTGAGAAGCACGCCTGTCCTTGTAGTTCAGTTCTTTGTGCTAAATAGTCTGCATATGTGGTGTGCAGAATTTATCTCATTTGTTACTTAACATACTTTTGCAGAGTAAATGATATGTTTGTGTACAGGTAGTTAAACAAGGCCCTTTTTCCACAAATGCTAAAATATCTCAATTTTCCAGACACAAAGAATGAGCAGAACTCCATACTTGGTTCAAAGAATTTTTGGAGCTATTGAACAAAATATCACAGTATCAGAAGCTTGCTTGCTCTTTACGGCTGTGGACCTGCTGAAGAGCCAAATAGCTTATGAAGAGGTGGTAAGTATGTAATCATCTGATCTACGAAAGGCAGTGTTTTGAATAATTATCTCTATGGCACAGCCTAAAAGTTATTCATTAACAAGTAATACCTTTCTCTTCAATTTTTGATTCCTGTATTATGTTCAGTCTTGAAATAGCAGTTCTTGCTGTACTTGACATTTTAACTAATGTAATTCTAATACTTCCTTTCTTCATAAAAATGCAAACCTCCCTCCTCTCTTCTATAGAGTGGGAAGGCTAATTAGCTAATGTAGTGGCTTGTGTGCAGCTGTTTTTTCCACTAGTGATGAATGTGCAACTCGAATCAATCACTTCACGTGTCTTCAGAGAATTTGACCTTCTGCCAGCAGGAAATAGCTGGGCGTTGATGGTTAGTTAACCACAGTGGCAAGCAAAGGGAGCACAGATTGTGATTTCTGCCCTGTTGCAGTTGTCTCTGTTCAAGACTGTTTCCCTGTTCTGTGAGCATCAGACTGAGACTTTTTTTAATTTTTAAAATCCATACACCAGACGATTGTCCAGGCAGACCAAGTGACATCATTGATTAGCCGAGGGAGTAAGCAGAATCTGAGTGGAGTAAGGAATATGGTTACCATAGTAACGCGGTTCACCCGCCTCTGATTCGTCCCCTTGCACAGGGTTTTGCAATTGAGATCCAGGCCCTCTTTGACAAGCTCTGGACGTTTCTGGTTCAGTCTTTCTACGCTGTCCGACACACAGAAGGCTGGAAGCTGATGAAACCTCATGACAAGGAGCAAATAGAAGCAGGTTCGTGATGCCCAGATGATGGGGTGGAGGCTGGGGGTGTGAATTGCTCCTATTGGAGTTTTGTCACCTACAAGATTGCTTTTGTGAATAATCTGTTTTGTCATCTTTGTTTGTAGGAACATGTGTAATTGTGTTATAGGTACACTGGTTCATAAAAATAGATAACCTTCAATCCAGCAGGTTTGCTGCAGAAGTGTAGTGTCTGTGGCATTAATAGGGCAACTGGCTAGGATGTGGTTTAACATACTGATCAAACAAATAATCATTTTCTTGGCCATTAAATTCAAACAATGATGTGGGGTTGCACTGTGGCAAAGTGTGGTTGGCATTCTCGATGTTCAGTCTTTGCTTTCTCTTTCTATAGTTTCTCTTCGTATTCAGTTTAATTTTATGAAACAATTTGGTTTATTTTTATCACTAGTGAGGCTGGAGAACCATAAACCTGCTGTAGTGTTCGTGTCTGTCTGTGTGTGTGTGTGTATGTGTGTCTCCCGTGGTAGTGTACTTGATCTTTGTCCCCTAAGCTGTGGTTATATTTGGGTTCTTCATTTCTTATTACAAAGCAAATTGAAGTCTCTCTATGGATCTGGATGATTATTTAACAATTATTAGGCAATATGTCCTGTTCAATGGATGCCAGCGTTTGTAGGATGAAGCTTTAATTACTTGAGATGGTGAATGTTGTCCTTTGTTTTAAAGTATGCTATGCACTTGTGAATTAAACTGTTGTGGGTGTGAGGCTTTGAGGCAGCCTAGCCTGAGCTGCACTATTTATGCTATTTATATATAAAAAAAAGGCCATCAGATAACATCAGTATTAAATGGAACATAAAATTTATTTTACATTGAAGTGTTTGTATAAAAGGTCAACATTAGCATAATGTATTATGCTATAGGGTTGGAAATGATGTAAATTAATTATGGTTTCCTGTCGATGTAACCTAAGTGGTCAAATTCGGCCTTGCATTTGCACAGATAGCATTTAGATAGTTTGTGTGAGACCACCTCCAGGGGACTCCCTTCAGTTAGAGCTACTTAACCCTTCCTTGCGGGTTAGCTACAATAAGTGCAAAATTAAGTTTCCAGAAGTTCCCTGGCTCTTCATTTCTGGGCCTTGCACAAGTGGGAGGACATGAGCTCTCCACCCCAGTGATCTTAAAACAACTGTGGAACCTGAGATCACAGGCACACTCTCCACCCATAGCTGCGTGCATGTCCCTCCAGAAGCTGACAAGTATAAATTCTTGCATGCGTCCCTGTTCGAGACCAACTACAACAATGAAGTAATTAGAACAAAGAACAGTGCAGCACAGGAATAGGCCCTTTGGCCCTTGATGTCTGTGCTGAACACGATGCCAAATTAAACTAAATCTCTTCTGCCTGTACCTGATCCATGTCCCTCCACTCCCTGCATATTCACTGTCCAAAAGCCTCTTGAATGTCACTGTCGTATTTTCTTCCACCACTATCCCGGCAGCCCTTTTCCAGGCACCCACCACGCTGTTTAAAATGTACCGAACATCTTCCCCCTTTTGCCTTAAAAGCATGTCCTCTAGTATTTGATGTTTCTAACCAGGGAAAAAGATTCTGACTGTCCACCCTATCTATGCCTCTCAAATTAATTTTCAATTAATGCTTTTATCCATTAAAGTGCCAGTAAGATAGTTATCTTAAATGTTTAAAGTGAGTTTATTGTCATATGCACAAGTACATGTATGCAGTGTTTCCCTCCACTTAATTTGTTGAATATTCAAGTTATTTTGGAGGTGTGACAGATATTTCACCTCGTGATCTTGGATTAAATCTTCTTCAGTCCAGTCATTTAACTTATTTAATTTTTTTGGAAAATTCTAGAACCTCTTGTGTGTTTGTATTTCCTTGCAATGTTTAAAATATTAACCATTTCAATTCTTAGGATTTGAGCATGGCCCAGCCTGTTTATTTTCTGTCTCCTTGGACATGCTTCACAACACCAAATAACAATGAATTTATTTGATTTAGATTAGTTCCTTTATTACATTAAATCCTTTTCACAAATTTCTTTATAATAAGAAATATTGAGCCTTTTCACTTTAACTTGATAAAGCTTCATTTAAAGAAGTTTTCAGATCAGGATGACAAGATGCCCTTGTAATATGTGTGCTTACCAAAAACCAGCAGTAGATAGTATCTTTGGTCAACTGGGTTCTGGGTGTTAAGTGCTCCAGACAAATTCCATTGGACAAGGATTATTAGCGGTTAATGATATAGTGGCATAATCTTTTGGAATGGCTGTGTGAATTGGCATATAAACTAGTTGATAAAACATAATATACGCCCCTCTCACCCTCCATTGCTCACTGACTCCAAAGTTTAAAGTCTTGGTGGAACTAGTGGGGGGGGAAAAAGAGGGGGAGTCACATATACAGAACAACCTGCCTAGTATCACAGTTGCTTTTTATTGCCACCCAATTTTCACCCATCACTTCTAGTTTTTAAACATAATAACTTATTCCTCCCAGAACTGTATTGCAGAGTAATTAAGTCTTCAAAAGAATTCAAAATATCAGCATGAAATAAAATTTGGTGCTCCAAGTAAGGATTTGTGGGCAGACATGAGACTGCAGATGTTGAAATCTGGAGCAACACAAAAAGCTGGAGGAACTCAGTAGGTCAGACAGCATTGATGGAAGGAAATGGGCAGTTAACATTTCAGGTCGAGATCCTTCATCTGGACTGAAAGGTAGAGGGGAGGTAGACAGTATAAAAGTGGAGCATGATCTAGCAGGCGATAGGTAGATCCAGGTAAGGAAGGGTGATAGGTAGGTGGCAGAGGAGAGATTGGGAATAGTGCCAGAAGCTGGGAGGTGATGGGTGGAAGTGACAAAGGGCTGAAGGAGATGGAATCTGATAGGAGGAGAAGGTGGAGCATGGGATGTGGTGAGGGCAGGTGGTAGTAGTGGAGAGGGGAACCACAGTCCCAAGTAAGTGCTGAGGGAAATTTATGAAAGACAAGAATAACAGTGATTGTTGTCCTTGGAGCATGTGCCTGCTGCCCTTATCCCTTTATAGATAGCAGTGATTTGGGAGATGCTGTCAGAATAGCACATTGACTCAATGTGGGGCACCTTGCTGGTGATGGATGGTGTGAATACTCAGGTTGGTGAATTAATAACAAGTTGATGAAGTTGCACTGAAGAAAGTATTGAGTGGGATATCCAAAGGTGTTTGTTGTTATCACTTCGGTTGCTGGTGTACACAAGTAACCCGCAGTCGACCTCCGTACAGAATTTGTAGATAATGTAACGTAAGATAACAACCATCAAGATTTTACAGAATGCTGGGGTTTTCTCCCAGCTAATTGGTGGCAAAGGATTTCAGTTCCAATAAATGCTTTTTATGACAGATTGATTTGTATTTACTATGTTTTGAATGTTGACTGGGTAGCAGCTTATTAACAGGAATTTAGAAAACCCGGGGAGGTCTCTGACTCATTAATTGGAATACCTTAACAGTAAGAGATGGCAATTGGGTGCAAGGATTCAATGCCAAACCAGCTGAGTTCAGATCCTTGGAGGTCATATGAAACTGTGTATAGGGCTTGGATGGGTTGAAACTGGAGTATTTATACTTAAGCTGTCTGGGGCAATTAAGCTGATCTTGTGTCAAAACAAAAATCGTAGAAAATTAAAATAAAATTACAAATTGAAATGGGTAAACAGAAACAATATTAACATGTATCAAACCACCACAAGGTTTTTAAGGAAGGAATTACATATACAAAGAGCAGCCAGTAAGCAGGAATGGTTGGAAAGAGGCTTAAATTTGTGTCTTATCTACCTTTCAGTTTCAAGACATCCTAAGTCACTTTATGGCCATTGATATCGTAGGAAGCATAAAAGTCAATCAGCCGTTATCGATGAGGGATCTTTATTGGCCAGGACACTGGGGTGACTCCCACAGGCAGTGTCCCAGAGGAATGGAGAATTCTTTAGGCACAGGTGACATCCTGGAGAACAGCCAGTGTTCTCAACAAGGTCCCTCATGGTCAGTTGGTCCAGATGATGAAGGCACATGAGATCCAGGTGACTTAGTAGATTGGATTCAAAGTTGGCTTGATGTTATTCTGACTGGAGTTCTATGACCAGTGATGTTCCACAGGGTTCAGTGCTGGGGCCTCCGTTGCTTGTGATTATATATTAATAATTTGGATGAAAAGGTAGGTGGGCTGATTAGTAAGTTTACAAATGACATAAAAGTTGACAGGGTTGTGGATAGTGAGGAAGGATGGAAAAGATACAGCAGGATGTAAACCAGTTGGAAATATGGGCAGAGAAATAGCAGATGGGGTTTAATCTGGACAAGTGTGAGCTGCTGCACTTTGGGAGGTCAAATGTAAAAGGAGAGCATATGGTAAAAAGTAGGACCCTTAGCATTGATGTAGAGAGTGGCAACACAAGTAGATGGGGTGGCAAAGATGATGTATAGCACACTTGCCTTTATCAATTGGGGCACCAAATATGAAAGTTGGGAAGTTGCATTGGGCCACATTTGGAGTATTATGTGCATTTCTGATCGCCCTATTTCAGGAAGGATGTGGAGGCTTTGGAGAGAGTGCAGAAGAGGTTCACCAGGATGTTGCCTGGTCTGGAGAGTATTAGCTAAAAGGAGAGGTTGGACAAACTTGGATAGTTTTCTCTGGAGCTCTGGAGGCTGAGAGGCAACCTGAAAGAAGTATATAAAATTATGAGAGGCATAAATACAGTAGATAGTCTTTTTCCCAGGGTGGAAATGTCAAATATTAAAGGTCAAAGGTGAGAGGGGGAAAGTTTAAAGGAGATGTGCTGGTTAAGTTTTTTACACAGAATGGTAGGTGGCTGCAATGTGCTGCCAGTGGAAGTGGTAGAAACAGATATGAAAGTGGTGTTTGAGGCATTCAGACAGGCACATGAGCAGGCAGGGAATGGAGGGGTATTGGTTTATTATTGTCACTTGTACCGAGGTACAGTGGAAAAACTTGTCCTGCATACCGACCGTACAGATCAATTCATTACACAGTGCATTGAGGTAGTACAGGGTAAAACAATAACAGAATGCAGAATAAAGTGTAACAGCTACAGAGAAAGTGCAGTGCGGGTAGACAATGTCATAACAAGGTAGATTGTGAGGTCAAGAGTTCATCTTATCATGCTAGGGAACTGTTCAATAGTCTTATAACAGAGGGGTAGGAGCTGTCCTTGAGCCTGGTGTTCAGGCTTTTGTACCTTTATGACTGATGGGAGAAGAGAGAATATCCCAGGTGGGTGGGGTCTTTGATTATGCTGGCTGCTTTACTGAGGTGGTGAAGTGTAGAGAGTCCATGGAGGGTAGGGTGGTTTCCATGATGTGCTGAGCTGTATCCACAACTCTCTGCAGTTTCTGGCGATCCCGGGCAGAGCAGTTGCCATACCAAGTCGTGAGGCATCTGAATAGGATGCTTTCTATGGTGCATCAATAAAAGTTGGTGTGTCAAAGGGGACATGCCAAATTTCTTTAGAGGCACTGGTGAGCTTTCTTGGCCGTGGCATCTACGTGGTTGGACCAGGACAGGCTATTGGTGATGTTCACTTCTAGGAACCGGAGTAGGTCAGAGGAAGAAGGGGATGGGGAAAAGTCAGATCTAACAGGTAGAGAGGCTTTGAGGAAGCAGAAGCAGAGTACAGGTTATAAAAGTAGTAAGGCGGATGGGCTGAAGTGCATTTACATAAATGCAAGAAGCATCAGGAATAAGGGAGATGAACTGAGAGCTTGGAAAGTACATGGGACTACGATATTGTGGCTATTACAGAGACATGGCTGACATCAGGGCAGGAATGGATATTGAATATTCCTGGTTTTCAGTGTTTTAAAAGGGATGGGGAGGGGGGAAGAAGAGGAGGAGGGGTGGCGATACTGGTCAGGGACACTATTACAGCTGCAGAAAGGGTGGATAATGTAGAAGGATCCTCTCCAGAGTCAATATGGGTGGAAGTTAGGAACAAGAAAGGAGCAGTTACTCTACTGGGAGTATTCTATAGGCCCCCCCAGGAGCAGATTGGGAGGCAGATTTTGGAAAGATGCAAAAATAATGGTTATTATAGTGGGAGCCTTCAACTTCCCAAATATTGATTGGCACCTGCTTAGTGCCAAAGATTTAGACGGGGCAGAGTTTAAGTGTGTCCAGGACGAATTCTTGTCGCAGTATGTTGACAGGCCGACTAGAGGAAATGCCATATTAGATCTAGTTTTAGGTAATGAACCAGGTCAGGTGACAGATCTATTGGTAGGTGAGCTTTTGGGGGGACAGTGACCACTGCTCCATAACCTCTAGAATTGTCCTGGACAGAGATAGGAGCAAAGAGGATGGGAAGATATTTAATTGGGGAAAGGAGAGTTATGAGGCTATAAGGTGAGAACTTGAGAGTGGTAAATTGGATGACATTTTTAAAGGGAAATGTACTATAGAGATGTGGTCGATGTTCAGGGATCTCTTGCAGGATGTTGGGGATAAATTTGTCCCAGTGAGGCAGAGCAGGAATGGCAGGGTGAAGGAACCATGGGTGACGAGAGGTGGAAAAACTAGTTAAGAAGAAGGTGGCAGCATACATAAGGTGTCAGCAGCAAGGATCGGACAGGGCTCGTGTGGAATATAGAGTAGCAAGGAAGGAACTTAAGAAGGGGCTGAGGAGAGCAAGAAGGGACATGAAAAAGGCTTTGGCGAGTAGGGCTAAGGAGGATCCCAAGGCTTTTTACTTGTACGTGAAGAGCAGAAGGATGGCTAGAGTAAAGGTAGGACCAATTAGAGACAGGTGGGAAGCTGTGCCTGGAAGCTGTGGAAGTGGGTGAGGTTCTTAATGAATACTTCTCTTCAGTATTCACCAAGGAGAGGGGTCTTGACGCTGAGGACAGTGTTGGTAAGGGTAGTGTTCTAGAGTATGTAGATATCAAGAGAGGAGGTGTTGGAGCTGCTAGATATTAGGACAGATAAGTCCCTGGGGCCTGACGGAATATTCTCCAGGTTGCTTCGTGAGGTGAGGGAGGAGATTGCTGAACTGTTGTCTAGGATCTTTTACTACTTGTTGTCCATGGGGATGGTACCCAGAGGATTAGAGGGTGGCGAATGTTGTCCCCTTATTCAAAAAAAGGTAGTAGGGATAGTCCAGGCAATTACACACCAGTGAGCCTTGCGTCTGTGGTGGGTAAGCTGCTAGAAAGAATTCTAAGAGATAGGATCTATGATCATTTAGAGAATCATGGACTGATTAGGGACAGCCCGCATGGCTTTGTGAAGGGAAGATCTTGCCTCTCAAGCCTGATAGGGTTCTTTGAGGAGGTGACCAGGAAGATTGATGAGGGTAGTGCAGTGGATGTGGTCTACATGGATTTTAGTGAGGCGTTTGACAAGGTTCTGTATGGTAGGTTTCCTCAGAAGGTCAGAGGCCAAGGGATCCAGGGAGACTTGGCTGTGTGGATTCAGAATTGGCTTGCCTGTAGAAAGCAGAGGGTTGTGGTGGAGGGAGTGCATTTGGATTGGAGGGCTGTGACTAGTGGTGTCCCACAAGGATTGGATCTGGGACCTCTACTTTTTGTGATATTAATGACTTAGGTGAGGGCGTGGAAGGGTGGGTTAGCAAGTTTGCAGACAACACAAAGATCGGTGGTGTTGTGGATAGTGTGGAGGGCTGTCGAAGCTTACCGAGGGATATTGATAGGATGCAGAGCTGGGCTGACAAGTGGCAGATGGAGTTCAATCCAGAGAAGTGTGAGGTGGTACACTTTGGAAGGACAAACTCCAAGGCGGAGTACAAGGTAAATGGCAGGATTCTGGGCAGTGTGGAGGAGCAGAGGGATCTGGAGATTCATATCCACAGATCACTGAAAGTCGCCTCACAGGTAGATAGGGTAGTTAAGAAAGCTTATGGGATGTTAGCTTTCATAAGTCGTGGGATCGAGTTTAAGAGCCGCGAAGTAATGATGCAGCTTTACAAAACTCTGGTTAGGTCACACTTAGAGTACTGTGTCCAGTTCTGGTTGCCTCATTATAGGAAGGATGTGGAGGTGTTGGAAAGGGTGCAGAGGAGATTTACCAGGATGCTGCCTGGATTAGAGAGTATGGATTATGAGGAGAGACTAAAGGAGCTAGGGCTTTACTCATTGGAGAGAAGGAGGATGAGGGGAGACATTATATACAAAATATTAAGAGGAATAGATAGAGTGGACAGCCAGTGCCTCTTTCCCAGGACACCAATGGTCAATACAAGAGGGCATGGCTTTAAGGTAATGGGGGGAAGGGGGTTGGGGGGAGTTCAAGAGAGATGTCAGGGGGAGGTTTTTCACCCAGAGAGTGGTTGGTGCATGGAATGTGCTGCCTGGGGTGGTGGTGGAGACTGATATGTTGGTCAAATTCAAAAGATTGTTAGATAAGCGTATGGAGGAATTTAAGATAGAGGGATATGTGGGAGGAGGGGGTTAGATAGTCTTAGGAGTGGTTTCAAGGTCAGTACAGCATGGTGGGCCGAAGGTCCTGTATTGTTCTATGGTATTGAACTTGAAGCTCTCAACCCTTTCGACCTCAGCACCATTGATGTAGACAGGTGCATGTACACCACCCCCTTTCCTGAAGTCAATGACCAGCTCTTTTGTTTTGCTGACATTGAGGGAAAGGTTGTTGTCATGACACCATGTCATTAAACTCTCTATCTCCTTCCTGTACTCTGACTCATCGTTATTTGAGATATGGCCTATACGGTGGTATGATCTGCAAACTTGTAGATGGAGTTGGAGCAGAATCTGGCCACACAGTCATGAGTATATGGGGAGTAGAGTAGAGGGCTGAGGACACAGCCTTTTTGGGCACCAGTGTTGAGAATAATCGTGCTGGAGGTGGTCAGAAAGTCAAGGATCCAATTGCAGAGGGAGGTGTTGAGTCTCAGAGTTTGGTGATGAGTTTGCTTGTAATTATAGTATTGAAGGCAGAGCTGTCGTCAATAAACAGTAGTCTAACGTAGGTGTCTTTACTGTCCAGATGCTCCAGAGATAAGTGTAGGGCCAGGGAGATAGCATCCTCCGTAGACCTGTTTCAATGGTAGGTGAATTGCAGTGGGTCGAGGTTGTCTGGGAGGCTGGAGTTAATGTGTGCCATGACCAGCCTCTTCAAGCACTTCATGATGGTATATGTCAGAAATGCCAGGCGGTAGTCTAAAGCACGTTACCTTGTTTTTCTTGGGCACCTGGATGATAGTGGCCCCCTTAAAGCAGGTGGGAACCTCAGATCGAAGCAGGGAGAGGTTAAATATGTCTGCAAGTACCCTGCCAGATAAAATCAATATGCAGGTAGATGTGCAGTTTAAATTGGCATCATGGTTGGCACAGATGTCGTGGGCCAGAGGGCCTATTCCTGTGCTGTGCTCTTCTATGTTCTATGCTCTTCACCTGCACAGGAGCTTTGACATCCATTTCAGAAAACATTTGAAGCCCTGGAGAGAATGCAGAGGAGATTCACCAGGATGTTACCTGGATCGCAGCACTTCTGTTAATGGGAGATGTTGGATAGTCTGGGTTTATTTTCCCTGGAGCAAAGGAAGGGTGACCTGATAGAAGTACATGAGACTGAGGGTCTACCCTTTCTGTGCCCCTCTCAAGTTTTTTTTCCCAGGGTTGGGGTATCAAAAACAAGAGGGCCTAGGCTTAAGGTGAGAGGAAGGAGTTTTAAAGGGGATCGGAGGGGAAAAGTGTTTGATACCTGAAACATGCTGCTAGAGGAGATGGTGGAATCAGATACGATTAGCACATTTAGGAGACATTTGAACAGACACTTGAATAAGCAAGGCATAGAAGGATCTGGTCCTAATACAGGCAAGTGGTGTATAAGGGCAGAAGTTCAGTATGGACATGAAGGGCTGAAGGGCCATTTTCTGTACTGTACGACTCCATAACTCTTGGTTTAATGTCTACTCCAACAGGACAGTGCTGGAGCTGGCTTCTCGTGTCAGCGGGGAGTAGGTGACAACCTTTACTCTTGGGGCCCACAGTAACCATCTTCCAACTTGCTTGGCCCAGCTGACTTCAGCTGGGAGCACAGCTGTGGGCATCATCTGCTTGAACAGTATCTTGCATCAGCCTAGATTATTATGCATGCCATTGAAGTGGGAATTCATAACCTTCTGATTCACAGGTAAACAGTTCCCACCAACTGAGCCAGGCTGGCACTGTTGAATAGAAATATAGTTGAAATCAGGATGTTGGATCGTTTAACGGAAAGATGATAGAAATGGTATTTTGAAATAAAGTTCGGATAAAGTGCAGTTGAATTCAACCTCTGTGGAATGGCTGTCTCCAGTGGCAGCAGCTTCACTGTTGGACTTCATTTTTAACAGGTTTTCCCTTCCATTTGAGTTTCAGAATGTAATTTTACATTGCAGCCTTTCTTGTGACTCCATGCTTCAAGCTACACTGAAGAGGCAGAGAACTTGCATGCCGTGTCTGATCAGTGTTGTGAATCCAGGTCCATCACCTGCTGTCTGATGCAAGATGCTGTTCAGGCAACTAAGGTTTCACTACTAAAAGGATTCATGCAGCGTATGAAATCTATTACTCAAACAAAAGAGGGGAAAGCAGTTGAAAGCACTAATTTTCTTAGTAATTCCTTACAGCTTGTTGTTTCTTTGAGGAATGCATGATCTAAATACCATTGAGTCAGACTGTCTCTGAAATGAATTACTGTTTGCCATATGTTAGTCTTGAGTGTACGACCATCAAAGACATGCAGGGCCCGTCCTGCAGAACAATTTACTTTCCAGTCATGTAGAGCCTTTCTCAATACATTAAGAGCAGGACGACAGCACATTTATAATAAGTGACTCTCTGTGCGCTCCAGGAATACTGAAATCCTCTGAAAATGAAAGAAAGGAAACTATAGAAGGGGCACAAACAGATTAACCAACTATCTCATTTATAAAGGGGAATAAAGAAGTGGCAGAGGAATTAAACAATTACTTTGTGTTTTTCTTCTAGGAAAAATACACACAAACCCTGCTTGGATATGTTAAGGAATCAAACACCTAGAGAGAGCAAGGAGCTGAAGAAACTAAATGCTAGTCAAAAGATAGTACTGGAAAAATAGATCATCTTGAAGGCTGATAAATACCAAAGATCTGATGATCTGTCTCCCAGACTTTTGAAAGAGGTGGCTTTAGAAATGGTGGATGCTTCAGTTATCATCTTCCAATGTTCTGTAGATTCTGCAACACGTTCCATGGGTGGTTTATTCCTACTCTTGCTGGATTGCAAATTTGACCCCAATATTTTTTTTAAAAAAAAGGTAGAGAAGAAAACGGGAAAGTACTTGTCAGCATAATGTCAGTGGTAGTGAAAATACTGGAAGCTATAATGAAGGCTATAACAACAGAACACCTTGCAATGAATAATAGGATTGAACAGAATCAATGTGCATTTCGGAAGGTTTTCACCTTTGGCTGATCTGTTGTAGCTCTTTGAAGAAGCAATCAGTAGGATAGATAAAGGGAAACTAGTGGATATTGTCTATTTGGGTTACTAGAAGACTTTTAATAGTGTTCCGCACTGGAGGTTGGTTCACCAGGTTAGGGCCAGTTGGACGATAACGCACTGACGTGGATTGAGAATTGATTATTGGCCAGAAAGCAAGCAGTTGGAATAAAGTTCAAGTTATACTTCATTGTCATTCACCCATGTGCTATAAAAACACATGAAGGAACGAAATGTAATTTCCCCCAGACTCTCACAACAGAGGACATACATAGAACAGAGGACATACAATAAATGTAGACAAAAAAATTGTTCAAGTACAAATAGTGCAAAAAAACGGTATATACAGAATACAAAATTAGTGCAGTGTTAGTGAAAAACAGAGTTGGACGAAGAAAATACAGAACCCAGAGTGTTGCACTAAATGTATAAACATGTTCAGCAGCAGCCAAACTTCTTTTACACCGTTGTGCAAACCAGGACTTTTGATGTGGCATTTGTCTGAAACTGCCTCCGGGGTATTCAGGAGCCTGACAGCCTGGGGGGGGAGAAGCTGTTGTACAGTCTAGTAGTTCTGGCCTGGATGCTCTGGTACCGCTTGCCAGATGGCAGTGGGACAGTGGGATAAACAGATTGTCCATGGGTTGGCAGACTGTAACAAGTGGGGTACTGCAGAGATCAGTGTTGGGGCCCCTACTACACACAATCTACATCTATGGGAATAAAGTTTCATATTTCCCAGTTTGATGATACTAAACTAGGTGGAATTATGGCTACAGAAGATCTTTACAGATCTTTGTGAAGAGGCTTCAAGAGAACATGAACAAACTGAATGGATGAGAACATGGCAGATGGACTGTAATATGGAAAAATGTGAGGTCATATACTTTAGTGCACAAAACACAAAAGAGTATTTGTTCAATTGAGGGATTAGGTAGTGTTGATGTACAAAGGGACCTAGGTGTGTTTGTACACAAGTTACTGAAAGCCAAAATGCAGGTGCAGTGGGCAAATATTATAATGGCCTTTATAATGAGAGGGTTTGATTACAGGAGTAAAGAGGTGTTATTGCAATTGTGTAGAGCCTTAGTGAGACCACACCTGGAGCATTGTGTACAGTTTTGGTCTCCTTAAGAAATGATGTACTTGTCATGCTGTGCAGCAAAGGTTACGAGACTGGTTCCAGAGATGGGTTTACCATATGACGAGAGATTGAGAGGACTGGATTCGTTGGGGTTTAGAAGGATGAGAGGAGATTTCATCATAATGTACAGGATCTGTTAAGGGCTTGGCAGGCTAAAATACAAGGGGAATGTTTCCTTGGCTGAGGAACCTAGGGCCATGTGTACAGTTTGTGAATAAGGGATAGATTTCTTCATGCAGAGGGTGGTGAACCTTCAGAATTCTTTGCTAGTGGAAGCTGAGTTGGGTCCATTCATAGACCTCTGGACATTGAGGGAATCCAAGGGGCTTGGTGACAGTGTTGGAAAATAACATGGAGATGGAAGATCAGATAAATGGCAGGTTTGATGGGCCATATAGCCTACTATTCTTATTTCTCTCATTCTTATGTGATGTTCTCCATAAATGGGGCATTTTCCTGATATTGATTCAGATAAACTTCTTGCCCTGCATTAATTTGGACTGGTGATATCTTTATCCATTTTCACTATAGACTGACCTTTAGCATCCTGGTTGCAATGTTGACCAGATGATTTTGATGTCAATAGGCACCCTTTTCTCAGTGTTGAACAATAAGAACTGAAACTTTCATTGGTTCCCCGCCTTAAATAAAAAGTACACAGTTGATGCTTAGGGTCTGGTAGCAACAGTAGTGAAGGTAAATTCAACTATCGCATTCAGAGTGGAGTTCAGTAGGTATCTGAAAGGAAATTTGCTGGGCTATAGGGAGAGAGAAAGAGTGGGACAACCTTGATTACTTTTACACAGTGCCACTATGGACTTGAATGCCCTCCTTCCATGTTGTAATGATTCTGTAGCATTACTTAGTCTTATCTGTATAACTGTTGTGTTGAGCTGGTCTTGTTGAAGATTACTGCATTTGCTTCATTAAAGAACCTCATTTGTCAGTAGAGCCACATATGTTGGATGGGTCATAGGGAGTCCTTGACGTCAAATCTACAGCATTGTTAATTAAAGAGCTAAAATCTTTTCCAGAAAAAACCAAGTTGCTATTTTCAAAAATTGAAAACATAGTTTGCCTTGAACCTCATCAGCTAAAAACCTGGGCAACCTGAAATGCCAAATCTTTCTCTTCAGGTGCTGCCTGACCTACTTGGTGTTTTCAACATCTGTTTTTATTTCAGAATTTGAACATGTGCAGTTTTTTTGTTTTTTTTCCCAAAAACCTGGAGATCTTTCATGGTTTAATTCTGCAAGGGTTAAGAAGCATCATGGAAATTGCTGGGTTAAAAAATCCCCCACAGAACATCTAATTCACCTTCCACCACTGGTTGTCACATTATGCATGGTGATATTGTTAAGTAATCAGAGCTAATAATAGGCTTGTCACATAGTCCACAATAGACCCAGCAAGATAGGAAAACCCAGTGGGTCTACAGGCCATGGGTCCACAATCAATGCCCTTTACGCTTGCCATAAGCCCTGTCTCAGATTACTCAAGTTGTTACATTTACACAGAGTTTTAATACTGTTGCCATATTCAGTGGATTGATTGTCAGGTTTTTGTTATCAGTAAATTGGCAATCCAGACCAAGACACTCCCGAAGTTATGTGGTGGATGAATTGTGTTGCTCCCTCTGTCTTCAGAGAACTCCAGCTGAGTGAATGGAAACCGAAGCTCCTTCATTTCTTCCTCCCCTGGTGCAGCCATCATCAAGTGTAAATGTTGAAAGATTTCCTGTGCATTTCCAAAGCAGAATCAAGCAATTGAAAGGGAGCCTTTTGTGCAGTTGTTTAACCTTTTTACTGCTTTTTTCACCATCTGTCGAAGTAGTTATATCTACTGTAGAGGCCTGAAAGTCTGGATGTTCTGTTACCAGTGCCAACCTATTGTCCACAAGAGGATAACATACTGGACTTCTCTCTAAATTCCAGAAAGTATTAGATTTGAACTATATAAAACTCGCTTTTGTTCTGTCTCCTTTTTTTTAAAAAAAATTGTTGTCATTTTAAATATATAATCCTTTTGATCTAATGCATTCAGCCCATTGAATCCTTTCCAATATTATGTTAGTCAAGCCAAGTTTTATGACAAAAGAATGGATTTTGCTGGCATTTTGAGAGTGTAACTAACTAATGGACTGAGATGAGGGGAATTTTTTTTACTTGAAGGACTGTAAATCTTTAGAATGTTCTGCCCTGGAGGGCTGTTGATGCTCAGTCAGGAGCTAAATCGATAGATTTTTGGACACACAAGGAATCAAGGGACGTGGAGACCAGCCGGGAAAGTAAACATGAAGTGCAAGGTTGAGTGTGAACTTAATTAAATGCCAGAGCAGGCTCGAGAGGCTTCTGCTTTTTAAGTTTTTATGTGTATCATACTTTCAGCTGCTCTGGACAAAGGTGATGATAGAAAACTTGCCAAAAGACCAACCTTGACCAGTTTCCAGGTAAGGATTATGTCAACTTTATGATGTATTTTAATATTTTCCATGTGTATACATTTGAGGATGCAATTCCAGAACTATACCTAATTTAAGACATCATCTGTAAATTTTAAAATGGCAAAAGAAGCCTGGATTAATGTAATAGTGTACATGTGACTCTAAAACTAAACTTTTATTACATATTGAGTAAGTATGTGCATTAACTTTACATCTGCTGACAGCAGAAAGAAAATCCTCGGTTTAGTTCTACCATTCCTGACACGCAAGGGCAAGCCTGCAGAAAAGGGAAGCTGCAGTCAAGTGCAAGTGTGTCCAAAAGTCGTGTGTCCAGCGCTTCAAAATGAAATCTGAAGGATTGGGAGCATCGGTGCAGAATCAAACGGGCGAACTTATGCCAGTGTTTCGAGGAAAGAGGAAACAAAGGAAAAGAATGTTAAAAAGCCAAGTGAAAAAATGCCAAAAATTGGGAAAGGCAATGAGAAAAGCACTTCGACAAAGGCAACTACCCCTGCAAAAACCAGACTGGAGGCCAGGACAAAAAGTGAAAGTGTTGTTAGTAAAGCAAAAGGACCTCCTGCCAGTTTTCTCTGGTCAGGCAGTTTCTATAATGGCAAACAAAGAGACCAGTAGTCACGATGGAAAATCAATACAGGAGCACGGCCTAAAGTAGCTCCTAGTTCTTCATCTGGTATCCAACCAAAGTCAGGAAAAACACCCAAGAAAACCACTCAACAGCAGGCAGAGAAAAACGGGAATAGGTGCATTCTGACAAGCTGGAACGTTCAAGCAAGAGCCCCACTGTGGAGTCAGTTGGGCAGGTCAGTGAATTGGAGGAGGGCAATGCAACAAATGGAATGAACAATTGTGGGAAGAAAATAACAACTGTCAGCAATCCACTGAAAATGTTGCATGGAGTCTGCAAAGAGCCCAGCAGGCCAGAAGGTTATTCTGCAGGTTTGTTGTTTCTGCAATTAAATGTTAGCACTTTTGACGTCTTTCCTCCTCCCATGAGTCTGCTGGTGTGCTTTAGTGAGGCGGAGAGATTGTCTTCAGTCATGAGCTGCATTGTAGCTGCCACAATGTTGACTTGCAGACAACGTTGCACCTCCCAAAACAAACCAAGAAAGATGAGGGGAGCAGGTACAAGAGAACCCTGCTCCTCCAGCCTGACTTGCTATCAGGGATGGCCAATAAAATTTGGCCCTGCCAGATACTCCCCCATCATCTCATTTTTTTTAAAAAAAAAGCAAGAATCTGTTTGTTCCCTACTTTGTGTTTTTCTTTGTTCTCTTTCATTTTGCACCCCCTCCATTCCCCATACATAAGATATTTATTAGTCACATGTACATCAAAACACACAGTGAATACGTCTTTTTGCGTTGCTAAGAATGTGCTGGGGCAGCCCGCAAGTGTCGCCACTTTTCCGGCACCAACATAGCATGTCCACAGCTCCTAACCTGTATGCCTTTGAAATGTGGGAGGAAACTGGATTGAAATGTGGGAGGAGGAGGGTGTTTCACCGAACGTTGTATTGAATCCAATATTCCAGACGGCTTAGACGCAAATTAAGGCTTAAATGAGAACTTGAATTTAACTCCAGTTCTCTAGTAAGAAACTCCAAGGGCATTTGAAATCCATTTTCAAGGACTATATAGATCAAAGCAATTGATTTGTTGCACTTTAAATCATATGCAGCCTCCAAGGATACAAATCGTGGCCCAGCTAGATTAGCCAGTGAGATCTTTTTAACCTTTTCCCCTCGAGTGCGTGCACAGGCTTGCTTCCCACCTGCCTTCAGAAACCTGAACACCATTGTTCTCCGGTTCAGTGGGCTATTCTTCTGGCTGCAGAAGTGATGGCGAATGATTGCATTAAAATGTAACCAGTTTTCTTTTATTTCCTTCCATAACTACAGTTAACAGGCCGGCAACTGTCATCAAAGCAACAAAAACACCTTCTGCTTCAGTGAAAACCACCAGACCCACTTCCAGTAGGTGAGTAACAGCTGTAGATTACTTTATAAAATTTCTTAACTCGTGCTCCCTCTCATAAGCACCACATTCTGCGCACCCCCCCCCCCCCCACCATCAGCATCAGCACTGTCATAAGGGATATGAATATACTAAGAGTTGCTGCTGTGAGAAATGTTGTCTTTATGTAAGTTATTACAGTTTTAAGAATTCATACACTTGCGGCCTCAGAATGGGCTGTCATATCAATGCGTGTATCTTCCTTGAACACAGTGGTATGGTAGAAGCCTGCATCTCTCAAATAATAACGGAGCAACAAACCTTGCATGTAAAGACTAAAGATTTAAATTGTTTAGTGCACCTCATTGATGTAAATAGATTTTATTGGACACAATGAGGTGTATATACACAGGAATCTGATTTAATGTAGGTTTGGTGCCCTCTACTGGATTAATACATTTCCTTTGAAGAGAATTTAAATAACTTTAAATAAATTTAAGTAACATTCACACAGATTTTCACAAAAGATTGACTAGAACATGCTTAAACTTGGAAATCAGGAATTTTGTGTAAGCTATCTGGTGCACAATACCGTCACTAATGTACGGTCTTTAAGTATTAAAGATCTATCTAAGATGAGTGGAGGAAAGTTTAGGGGAGATGTCAGAGGTAGGTTTTTGTTTTACAGAGTGGTGGGTGCCTGCAATGCACTGCCAGGGGTGGTGGTAGAGGCTGATACAATAGGAGCAAAAGGTCATCAACTCGGTGAAATTTGCCCTTTGGTCTGCCCGAAACTTGTTGGTCTCCCAGCTCCGCGAGATGTCCGTAGGGGAAAGCTGCCGACTGGCACATTCCAGGCTGTAGGAGTACGTGCTGAGGGACGCACTGACGCTGGGTGCAGCCAGCGCGAGGACTCGGTGAGGAAGGACGACAGAAGTGGTCCTTCTGCCACTGGAGAAAAAGGGGCGGAGTCAGGCGAGGAAGCCCCTTAAATATTGTAAATATGGGATTGGGGTAACACCCCAGGGAGCCGCAAAGTGGCATCGGTGCTGTGTTTTTAATATAGCAAGGTAACAGTAATGATCCGTACACAAACGTAACGGTGTGCACTGTTTTATTGTTGTATATAGTTTGTTTTTTATGATGAATAAAGTTTATTTTGGAACAAAAATAGGAACATCTAATAGACTCTTGGATAGGCACATGGATGTGAGAGAAATGGAGGGTTATGGGCTGTGGAGGAGGGAAGGGTTAGATTGATTGTGGGGTAGATTTATTTAGGTCAGCACAACATTGTGGACTGAAGCGCCTGTACTGTTCTGTGTTCTATATAGGGATTAATAGTCAGAATGGTTTAAGGAAGTGATCCCAGAGTAAGGGCCATAGAAAACCAAACTCGTGCTGTATTTGAATTCTGTGTTTCACATATTAAAAGTGAAATACAAATTGATTTTTGTTGTGTGTGTCTTTGCCAGTGTGCCCAACAAACAGAAGGCACAAAACAGAGATGAAGCGATGCCACAGGCTCAAGCGAAGAGAGCCTGGAATAGTAGCAGCGACCCGTCTGCCCAGCAAAGAGCAAAGGGAGCATCAGGGGCAGCAGTCAAGGCTAAAGGTACCACTAATATCCACACAATTTTTATATACGATGTATGCTATAAAATAAGCAAAGTAATAACGGAGGGAATAGAATGCTGGGGAGTTTGATGTTGATGTCTGATTGTGGCATCTGGTTGAAGATGGTGGAAATTAGTGAATGCTCTGACTATGGCAGTGGTGGGGTGGAAGGTGGCCTCCAATGTGTTCTGGGTGTGTGGAGAGGGACGCTTTACCATCTGATTTGCAGCACTTTCTGTTTTTATTGCCGTATCTACACCTTTGATTTGACAGAAATGGTGGAGTTACACAAGTTCAGTAGTAGAAGATTCAGCAGTTGAGGAAGGGTAATGGTGGAGGAAGACAGCCTGGGCCTCAGTTCAGGGAAGGTTCCTCAAACCATCCTGGTGTGGGATGGAGGTGTAGAGGGTGTAGATGTTCATGGGGAAATGAGCCTCTAGAGGAAAAAAATATACTGAAAATTGTCAAAGTGTCAGAGGGTATAGAGTTTTCCTGGATTTGTGAGAAACAACTAGACAAAAGGAAAAAGGATGGAGTTAATGTAGGAAGAAATAAGTCCAGTGAGGCATGAGCAGGCTTGTAATGGGTCCACCAGGACTGTCCTGCTTGTGGATCTTGGGTAGGAAGCAGAAATGGGCTCAATGTGGTGGAGGAGACCGAGGCTGGAGTCTGGAGGGAAGATCTTCAGAGGAAATGAGTTCCGTGACTGTCGAGGAGACGATGGTCTGATGTTCCGTGGTGGGGTCGTGGTCCATCAGGAGGAATACGGTGATGTCAGGGAGCTTGTATGAGGTTCTAGGTCAGTTGGGCAAGCAACAGCACGAACTTCATCAATGGGTTTGATGACAATATTGGAATTAAAGGGGTATTGTGGTTAAATGAATAGGTGCAGTGGAAAAATTGATAAGGTCAATATCATGTTGACAACAATGAATAGATCTAGTGAGGTGGTGAGGGTAAGAGGCCAGAGGTTAAGTACCTTGGTTTGTTTCAATACATTAAAGACATTATATAAATTGTGGTGATGGTTGTGGTGTCAATGCTAATGGTGGTAATAACTTGGGAGAAGCTTTACCCAGAGAAGGGTTAGAATGTGGAACTCGTTACCACATGGAACATTGAGGGCACAATCTTAGAATTAGAGGGTACAGTTTCAAAACAGAGATGAGGAGAAATTTCTTTAGCCAGAGGGTAGTTAAATTGTGGATTTCCTTGCCAGGTACAGCAGTGGAGGCCAGATCATTGGGGGCATTCAAGGAAGAGATAGATAGATATCTAAATAGTTGGGGTATCAAGGGATATGGGGATAAGGCAGAAATTGGGATTAGAATAGTTTTTTTTTTCTTCTTCCTCACCCCCCCCCCCCCCCCCCCCCCCCCCCCCCATTTCTCATTTCTCCTTTTTTCCCTTTTCCTTGGAGCAGACTCAATGGGCCAAATGGCCTGCTTCTGCTCCCTTGTCTTGTGATCTTGTGATAACTAACATGGATGCATTTAAGAGGAAACTGAAACCTGTTCGCAATAAAAAAAATAGACGTCAAAGGGTGAAAGTTTATGTATTACAGTTATTATAAATCCAAAAGGTTCTCATGTTTTATTTCAATACACTTTTCTGAAACATTTTTAGTCTTATTTGTTCCCATATATGGGTTTAGTAATCTTTTTTTAAAATTAATTCTGTATGAAATATGTTTGCAATTTTAACCTTTCTATTGTAATCTTAGATCCAAAAATGGGTCCAGGAAAAATGAGCCCTGCTTCAGAAACGACTGATGCTTTAAAGCTGGCTAACAAAGTTCCAAACAATGAAAAAGTAACTGCTTCCAATGAAATGTTTACAAAATCTAATAATGCTAAAGCTGTGAAAACAGCTACTCCCACAGCACTGAAGACAAATGTAAAGAGAATGGCACAACCTGGCACCTCAAGCCCCAGGACACCTATTAATTCAAATAATAAGGTTGCACTGAAAGAGAGAAGTGCATCATTACCCAATGTTAGAAAACCATCAACTAAGGTGCTTACTGCCACAAACAAAACTGGTTCAGGATTGAAAAGGTCTACCTCTAGTTGTCATGATAAGACTGCTTCAAATTCTCTACGCCATAATGTGAAAAGTGTGGCACATTCAAAAAGTGAATCTGTTAATGCTGAATCTGATCAAGCGGGAGCAAATAATCTGTTGGAACCTAGCCCAAATACAGAGGTATCACCATCAAAGGATTGTAAATTGGGGGAAGGAGAGGAAAATTTGGAAAGTGTTCAACAAAACTTGAGGTCAAGTAATCAACTTGAACTTACTGTAAAGGCAAGTACATTAGAGGAAATTGTGAATAAGGTGGCTGTTAATGAAAGTGAAACAACACTGAAACTCTCTGAAGATGATGGGCAATCCTGTGTAAAGTCAGATCAAAGCATCGGCCAATGTCAGTCTTCATCAGTTACAAATAAGAAATCCCCAAGTGATTCTGAAACCAAACTGAAATTCCTTCAAGTATGTGAGAGCTCAGAGGAAGGCATCTCCAAAGAGGAAGTTCTCAAGCTATGGACCCATTGCATTGTTGCAACACCTGCTGACCAAACCAGTGAAGAGTCAGAACCTAACTTAAACCACGGTGGGATACAAGTTCTGTCGGACTTGCCGAAAGAAATGAAAACACCAAGAATTACGGAAAATCAAGAGGATATGGAAACACTGTTAGTGAAATCTTGGAACATGGGTACAGAGGTCTATCCACCTTCAGACACTTCTTTCCCAAAACAAAGCCCAGACACAGACACTGGAAGTGCAACAACGTCATCTGATGATATAAAACCCAACTCTGAGGACTATGACGCTGGAGGTTCCCAAGATGACGATGGATCAAATGAGAGAGGCATTTCCAAGTGCAGTACTGTGGTTTGTCATGACTTTCTCGGAAGAAGTAGCAGTGACACTAGTACACCTGAAGAACTTAAGGAATATGACAGTGGATTAAAAGTAGAAGTAAAAATGAAAGGAGTGGAGACCCATAGTCAGACTGGTGCAAGAGAGTCAGTAAGTGACCATGGTTTCAAAGTCTCTCATCAAGGAAATAAAGCAACTGAAAAAAGCAGTGAGGACCACATTGTGCCCATTGTTGATAAATTAGATGCTGCCTCAGATCTCTTGTCTTTGAGTGAAGTTACTGAAGAAAAATCTGAAATTGAGAATGCAGAGGAAATGTTCCCTCTCCCTGTTTCTGCTCCTCCCCCTCCTGAGCAGAGCATTTACCACTTCCAGGGAATTGACAATCTGGCTTTTGAAGATGTTACTGAAAATGAGACAGAGGTTACAAACTTCCCCTCGGCTGCAAATTTCAAGCGATCTGTCCTGCTCTCTGTGGATGAGTGCGAGGAGCTTGGTTCTGATGAGGGAGAGGCTGAAACTCCTGCCTGTTCCTTGGATTCTCTTACTCCCTCTGATGTATTTGACGGCGGTTCGCACGAGGGTGGCTATCAACATCATGGGAGGACCTACTATTCCCGATACTCACTGGAAATTGAGGATGATTTTTTGAACTATGACTTTCCAAAGCAGTCTAAAAGGCCAGTCGAAAAATTCCCAGTCCGTCACCATCCGCAGATGGGGCCACTACGGTAGCTTATGATGCAGCTTCGCAAGCTGTTTCAACAGAATCTGAGCAAGAGAAAGAAGTGGATACAGCACCTGTTGCTCACCACCTTGTTGCTGACTTGCTCACTGAGGGAAGAAATACGCTTGCAGAAAAGAACTTGGTGGGTGTAAGTGCACCAGAAAGGCAGCATGAGGACAATGTGTCGCCTGTCAAAGATGATACCCAGCCAGCCACTGGGGATGGCAGTGGTGACGGTGGTGGTAGCAGTGATGGTAGACCTCAGGAAAGGACCCTGTCATTTGCAGCTCTGCCAAAAACGAGCATTTGTCCACTGAACACAGTGAGAGCTTTGCCACGGACGACATTGATACAATTGATCATGTAACAAACGTGGGAAAAGGGCATGTGCAAGGGTCCCATTCAACATCCAGTGAACAAGCTAGTAATACCTTGCCAACAGGTAATGTATACCATAATTAACTTTTGATACCACTTGGTCTGAAGATGGTACTTGGGCTTCTCTGCCAACTTGCACCTATATAAGGGAATGAAGCTAAGACCAGATTGATTTAGTTTGCAGAACTGTAGGAATTTTAAAATGGCAGATGCAATAGGGAGGGGTGGGGGTTGAGTTTGCAAGGTACAAAATGTGGAACCTGTGTCTAGAATTGTTAAATGTGAACATTGTACATTTTTCCCCATTAATTGTTAGCATGGATGTAGGACTTTAGTTATTTACATATCTAATAACAATGGCTTGTTGAAAGAAAAGAATCTGCACTCTAGAACCTTCTGGCCATTTTCTGTAAATAACATTAAAGATCATTTAGCCAAGCCATGTATGTGATAGACATGTGTATTTATAACTGAATGTGTTTAAGCCAGATGCTGTTAAGTGGAACTTCATGGAGATCTATGCACGTTGAATCCATGAATGCAGGCATGCAAGGTTAAACCAACACATAGCCCTTCAAGTGGGTAGAATGCCAAAGTAATTAGATTTAGACTCATTGCAAAGACTAATTTGTAAACCAGTTTTTTTTTTTAAACCTTTTGAACTAAAGTGATGTGATCTCAAGACATGAGAAATGTTACTTTTCCATTGAGAGAATCTAAACTACATTTGCACTGAAATATTAATAGTAATACATGTAAACTGTTCTGTAAATCAGAATTAATTGAATTTGAGGGAACTGACAAGAACATAATGTATTGTGGATACTGTACTTGTTTTGTCCAGAATGTAATTCAAATTATTTATGCTTGTATTCCTAAGTTAAATTAAGCCAAATGTATTTAAATTGTCTAATTGATTACTCTGATTTACTCAGCAATGATATTTGAGGTTCTTACTGGATATTTTGCTTGGTGAATGATTGATCTTTTAACTGCTGACTAACCTAATAAACTACATCAGATTTTCCTGATTTTTTTTTTATTTTTTTAATTTGTATATTGGGAAGTGCAACTGTATACAGAGCACCAATTCAGAACCAAATCATACACAACATGAACATGCATCTCTGCAGTATCTGAAATTAAAATGATGACAACTGAAGCTTAATTGAACTTCAGTGCAGCAAATTACAATTTGATTAGCTAGCTGAGTGATGAGGCATGATCACAGGACTGACAATAAACATCACGCTGTCTATTACTTTTGCTTTTCCTGGAATCAATGGCTTCAAAATAGTGACACAGCTGACACATTTTTTTCCTCCTGTTTCAGCAAAGGGATTAACGCATCAATCTTGAACAAGGGAATACCTCCTTAAAATGACAAGTAATTTGAGAAGGTGGCACTGCACATTTTTAAAATGTTTTCTGACAGTATAATTTCAGTGGTGAAATGTTTCAGGATTAATTGAATAACATGAATACTTTAATCATTCTCATTTTTGTACTTGCATGTGTTAATTTCATTATTATCCTATATTAGTTTCTATCTTGTCATCACCCTTAAGACCATCTTACAGTTCAGTTATTGTTATCATCATCGTAGTCATTCTTTTAAACAGATACTCCAAGGTAGATTACAACAGCCCCAATTTAAATATCTGCTTGCATCAGAATTTTTACAATGTTTAGTATTATGAATTGTTTCAGGAGACTTAGCTGATCCTGACCGATCCCAAAACTACGCACATGATCGTCGCCCTTCAAACACCCTTTCTCCCATATACGAGATGGAAATAATAGAAGATATGGAACGGAGCTCAGAACTAGAAGTGAACCATTTGCAACAGAAAGAAAGTGAACACTTTGCAGAAAGAGACTGGATACTACTTAAACAACTGATTGGAGATCAGGACCCAAATTATGGTGTTGTCAACTGTCTGCCTGAAGATATCAACTTAGCTCAGTATCTCATCAACCAAACACTTTTTCTTTCTCGAGATGCTTCTAAACTGCCAGGTAAAATTGCAGTTGAAAAAGAGGCACTGTGCAAATGGACTGAATTGCTATCTCCTTCAGAGGACTCTGCAGCTAGCATTACAGTGGCTAGTTTCTCCCCAGAAGAATCAGTGTCCCCTCAGGGAGAATGGACAATTGTAGAACTGGAAACTCATCACTAGCATAATCACTGAACTGTGTACAGAGAGGTGTAAGTATGAACTGGATTCTTCTAGGTCCTCTTTTTTTTTCCAACTTAACCAGGTATTATCACCTGGGTCATGCTGGACACAGCAGTAAAACAATAAACTTGCAATGTAAAGTTAAGTATAAAATTACGATTTGGGGAATCGTCTTGTAAACAATTTTGTGTAATAGGATAATCACTAGTTATAAATATCTTAAAGTGGGACTCAAGTTTTCAGAATAGAAAAATCTTGTAAATTATTGGTTTGTATGTCTAAAACTAGAGGCTAAACATTCACATTTTCATAATGTTAAATGTTACTAAACTAAATTCATTTTTAGTTTTTGAAAGTATTAATCAGCTTACTAGAACTTTCTTTAAAAGAACCTCAAACTAGGTCATGATTACGTTGTATTTCTTAATGACTCTGTATTGTACAAGGTCTAGTTCTGGAATCCAAAGCAGCCATGGTATTTATACTGATTTTTTTTGAACCTTGATTGTTTTTTTTAAATGAATATTGCTGTCCATGGACCCAAGATCTGAACCAATTTCCTTAACCTCTTTTGGATAAAATAAACAGCAAACTAAATCTTTAAGTGTGAACTTTGATGTAATGTGGGATTTCCCCAGTACATGTTGAATATTGAGATGGTGACCTGGATTGACATATTATGGACTGGGATTCACGAAGCATCTGCCAGAATAGTTAGTTAATCTCTAAATAATTCTGACTTGTGAAAAACTAAGAGATTTTCCTTTTAAATATACCTATTTATTTTAGATGTTGTAAATTGAACTGGCCATGATTATCATTTTGACCATTGCCCCAACTTTAATGGAGAACTCATTCTAAAGAAACTGAATAGAATTTAAGGGAATTAGTCTTTTAGGTGGAGCTGAGCTTTAGTTTAAGTTTAGATGTCTATTTAAAATCATCCTTACCGGGGCTGTGCAGAATGTATGCTAATTAGGTTTGGAACTCAATGCAAAATACTGCAGAAGCTGGAAATCTGAAATATTAAAATGTACTGGAAACACTCAGCAGGTCAGGCAGTAGTTATGCACAGAGAAACAGTTAATGTTTCTGGTCAATGATCTTTCATCAGAACTTCATTTCAAAATTTCCTGCCTCCCTTTTGAACAGGAACAACTGAAATAGTCAAAATGCACTGTATGGAAAGGAAAATTGGACATGTTCTTTGAAATCAGCCCAGTCAATGTTCAGACCAATGCAAGATAGAGTGACTAATAGAATTGCTTGACGTAAAATGGTGGTTGTTCAAATATGCAGCATTTTTTTTAAAATGAAGCTTTCCATTTCCTCTATGCAAGTTGTACCCAATTTTGGAAAAAAAGTAACACTTTCCCAATTGTATTACAATGTAAAGCAAACTTATTCTAGTTATCCAACTTCACAACACCAAAGGGTGGGTTGCTGTTTAGATTCAAATGTGAAAGTGGAGGAAGACAATAAAGCAAAATCTATTAACCTTAAAACTTGTCTTGAACTTTGTTTCAACTAAATTCCACGTTTTTTTACAAGGAAAATACTCAACTTCCTATCTTTAAACAGTTTTGATGTTTTTAAAATGACATGTTCAACACTTAAAAACTGAAATACACAATTTATTTATGGAGGGTGGGGATGGTGCTTGTCGTTTCAAAATTGCTTAAGCAATAAAATATGCTGGCTTTATAATTTGACTACCTATTTTTGTATTTTTACATTTTTTAAACAATATTAAAGTTGCACGCCATTTAATTCCCAAGGTGAGATGTAGCCATTGGTACCTGTTTAAAAGCTTTGTACAATATTTAATCTGTTAAGAAATGGGCCACAGTGTTTCATAGAATTAGTTATGGAACAAAATGGGACTATTCGGTTCATTGAGTTCGCGCCGACTCCTCGAGAGAGCAATTCACCACTCCATGATGGAATATCGTCCATCAGCATGAGTCTGTGTCCCTGAAAGAAGAGGGAGATTGAGGGATGAAGCAATTTATAAATATGTACTTGGAGAGCAGGTATGCCTCAGATTGTGGCTGCAGTGTTACATGACGTTGATTTAAATTGCAATGAATGCATATGGTATTTCATTTTAGAATTCATGATCAACATTTTTTCAAATCCTATGGTGTAAATTAATTGATATTGTACTAGTATAGGTCTTTAAAAATAGGAAGTACCATAATTTTTAATACACCTTAGTTTCATCGACTTTCACAACTGAATCTACTAATGAAAAGGATGATTTTCATCAAAGGAGATAACTTTTGTGTAGATATTTTTAATTTTCACGATAACTGTTCCACAAAACTGAAACATTCACAAAATTGAAATTGGAAATGAATGGATTAAGTTGAGGAATAAGGTAACATATGAAATAAATACCATCTAAAATTATAGATAAATTTATATTTGTATCCGAGCTAAATTTCATTTCATTGGGGAAAGCAAGATTCAACAATATGAAACACATTACCCATGTTTTTTTTAAATTGAAGAAACACTGCAGTGGATTTGCACACACTTTGCTCGTTGTTTGAAAGAAAAAGTCACCAAGTTATAACTTCCTGAAGAAACAAGTTTTTTTTTCAATGATTTTTCTCCTCCCCTACCCCTGTTGAAATGACTGATCTCATCCTGTATGGACATTAATTTGCATCCTCTACCTAACAGGTGAGTATTTACCCAACTTTAGAATAACTGAGAGAAGATTCCTTTTCTACATAATCTATTGCACATTATTGTTTTATTAACCTTTTGTAAGTCTGTACCAGAGTCCTGTATTTAGTACAGCATTGAGCTGATAAGGCATATGTTACAGACTCGGTGAAAGTCCCTTTTAGGTTGTGTGTGTGTGTGTGTGTGTGTGTGTGTGTGTGGCGTGCTTACGTCAATAGAAGGTAAAGGACGTAATGACGTTGTTGAAGAAGTCAGTCGAGTCGAAGAGAGAGAAAGGGGAGAGAGACACTAGCCTGCTAGTTTTCTCTATCGATGGATGAGAAACAATAACTGTGTCTGCCACTGAAATCCACATGTGGAAACTGGAAGCAATCTGGTGGAGTTCACTTTGTTGCTGACCTGTAGAAGGAAACAGGTATTTGTGTGGACAACCACTATTCGGATGCTTTTCGGGGTGAGGAAGTCACTACCGAGTAAACACTGAAGTGTTGTTTGGGTTCCATCGTGGAACATTTGGATTTTGTAATTACTCTCTCTATGTTTCTCTACATCTACGCCTTATCTTCAGACAACGGTGGTTGCTGAAGAAACCTTTGCTCATGTTTCACCTTATGGCTTGCTGAACTGAACTTTAAAAACCATTCCTGGACTTGGAGTTTGGGACTGAGCCACACACACACGAAGAGTTTAGTTTTTGGGGTTAATGTTCAAGGTTTAACATTTTTACTTCTAACATACTAACATTTTTACTTTTATTTTTCTTATTATCATAAGTACTGATTAATAAAATAGTTTTTAACACTGAATCATGACTCTGTGTGTTTCTTTTGTTGCTGGTTCGTAACACATAGTTGCTATTTATTAGGTGCCCTATGCTAATCTGACCCTTCTGTTGTCCTATCAATGTTTGCGCCTTTGGTGTTGTGTTGGTTTAATACCACTCTCTATGCTCCACGTTTTGGGGGGTTTGTTCTCCAGAATTATAATTTCATCAATTGAGCTATTTTGTGCAATGGTCTAGTTCTGCTAATTTTCTACAAACTTTCTGCAATTTAACTCTGCTCCTGGGATTCCATCTTCCTGTAGCAGGCCACTCATACCCCTAATCCTCAGGCATGGGTTGTTGTACTGACGGTAAAACAACAGCCAGTGAAATATAGTGCTGATAAAATAAATATTCTGGTTACATTGGACAGTTTTGCAATAATGATTTGCACTAACCAAACCTACATTTTTTATATTTTTAACAAGAAACTAGTAATTTTGTCTTTGCACTGCAACCACAAAACAACAAATTTCACAATATACGAGTCGGTGATAATAAATCATGTCTTTCTCCCAGCTTCTGCCACCATGACCTCACTTCCATTGCTCTTCTGTTTCCTTTTTTCTATTGACCCTTCTTGGGTTTTTGCCCCATTAGCTGCAATGCTGAGAAGAAATATTCTCTGGCTTTGTTTAGTAGTCCATGCTCCAGTTACTGTTGTCTATATTTGCAATTTCTCTGTTCCCTCCACCGCATTGCAATATGTTTTAAAGCAAGGTTTTTATTTTGCTGTGTTTATATGTTGCTGTATTTCTCCCTGAAACGCTCCTTTTCCCGGTCTCCTCGAAGTTGAACTTTTTGCATGTATTTCTTCAATAGGTTTAAGCTGGGAAATAGAGTGTAGTCTGTGCAAGTTTGCTACCAACGTTCTCGATTGCAACAAGTGTATTTTGGAGACAATCACACGTCTAACTTCCACCTAACAAATCATTAAATGTTGATGCTGGATCCAGCGCGAATCCTCCCAAATCCTCTGCAACTGCAGCTTTCTCGTCACGTGCTCGTCCGCTGCTGCCTGTCACGTGACGTCGCCGGTCCGGGAGGCGGGGCCTTTCCGGAAAGTGGGCGGGGCGTGAGTCTGTGACGTCAGGAGGATGGCCACGGGCGGGGCCGCGATCGTCAGCGCCGCCCTTCAGGTGAGGCGGCGGCGGGCGGCGGCCCGTCTGCCCGCAGGGCGCTAAGAGCTAGTGGCCCCCTGCTGGGGCTGGGCCGGTGTAGAATGGCATCAGGGCAACGATGGGCAGCGGCCGCCCTTGCACTGCAACGTGCCCATGTTACTGGGGGTTTCTGCTGGCCAGTGATTGACTCGACCAAATGAGACTAACTTGGTCAGCATGGACCAGTTGGGCCGAAGGGCTTGTTTCCGAGCTGTATGACTCGATAATAGCGGGCACACTGCATCCCAAACATTCAGCTTATCCCTTGCCATTCCCTTCCTAAATTTAAAGGAGATTATCAACTACTTACAGGCTATTACATTAGTTATTTTCAGCAATACGCTTATCTAAGCAGTGTGATGATATTCTTAAATGGACTTGGGGATCCCAAATCCAATGGCCTTGGTATTTGCATTGGTGCACAATAAGTATAGCGATCTCATTCACGTAGAACTATCAAAATGTGGAATCTCCACCGCCTGTCACTAACTCGTGAAGGAAAATTTAACCAGGTTTCTGGTTTGGATTAATTTACAAAGAAATTGATGCACTAAAATAACCAAGCTGCATGCTAATTGTGGGGGTGAACTGAAATTGGTCCTTTTTCAATAAGGAGCAGACCCATCTCGTTGCTTTCTGTGCTACACAGTTTTCAAATGCATCTTGCAACAATATTTCAGCTGGAACTTAAAACAAACTGCTGGAAGAACTCAGCAGGTCAGGCATAGCATCTGTGGAGGCAAAGGGTTGGGTGACATTTCAGGTCAAGACCCTGCATCAGGGTTCCTCCAGCAGTTTGTTTTTTTTTTTGCTGCAGATTCCAGCATCCATACTCTCTTGTGTCTCCAGTATTTTAGCTGGACTTGATCATTAAAAACATACAGAAAACTATATTAATGATAAATGCATGAAGGAAGTTAGTGCTCGGTAACAGGAAACAACATGAACTTTTTTTAATATTTGTTCATATTTAGTAATTCATTCAGTGAACAGATGGATTGTTTTGGTTTTTATTAAATGTATTTTGCTTTTCACATTTTTCCAGCATCATGAAGCTATTTTGTCTTTGTCAAGTCAGCACCAGCGAATTAGATTCTCTGACTCCGTGGTAACTGGATCAATCATTTTCCCACTTTCTGGTATAATTACACTTGTATATAATAGTTCTATTCTGCAGCTACAGTAGAAAATGCACTAATCACATTCAATTTGTTACATGAAAGATAGCTTTACAACTATCTTTTCCCCATCGCTCTGATTTTGCTACATTCATCCACTTTTCAATAATGTGGAACTTTTTGCAACACCTCATGCAAACATTATAATATAGTTCATTCATTCAGAAGTCTGTTCTAGTAATTGTAAATTTTAGTTAATATATAGATAAATGCCCTGTTCAAAAGTTAATCATTGGCTGTATCTAATATTCAAAATTGGCAATATATTTTGGCAGGAAGAACAAGGATATGGACTAAATGATGCAAGCAAGTCTGAAAAGGTGCAAAATAACTACTGGAAGAACTCAGTGGGTCAGGCAGCATCTGTGGAGGTCTAGACCCTTCTGGACTGAGAGTAGAGGGGAGATGGCCAGTATAAAGAGGTCAGGGGAAGGGGTGGAGCAAGAGCTGGCAAGTGATGGGTGGATGCAGATGAGGAGAGGTGATGGACAGATGGAGGAGGAAAGAGTGGAAGTAGCGATAGGCTGGGTGGTGACAGGTGGAGGCTGCAGATGGTGGAATCTGATAGGAGAGGAAGGGGAAGCAGGGAACCAAATAAGGGAGGTGGGATGGACAGGTGGTAACAGTGGAGGGAGGGGACCTAGTGGGAGGAGTGTATGGAGGAGGGGAAAAACTTGGTGTGGGGGGCAGGGGCAGGTGGTGGTGGGTGTGAGTAGAAGGAACTGGGTAGATCAAGAGCAGAGAGATAGGGACGGATGGGACAGGAGGAGCAGGTTACCTGCGACTGAAACAGTGGAAACTGCAATAAAATAATTTGCAAAAGCTCCACAACGTGAAGAAAAACTATTTAATGCAGGGAGTAAATCTAGAATCCACTGCCTGAAAGATGATTCAATTGAGGTATTGAGGAGGAAATTGGCAAAAAATTGGGAGGGAAACAATCTTCCAGACCAATGGGAAAAGACCAGGGAAGTGGGATTGCTCTTTGAAGAACCAGCACAGGCTTGGTGGGCTGAATGGCTTCCTGTGTTGCTGTAATGATTTTAGGATTCCATTCTCTCCTTTTGTCCCTTGCACTGAATGAATAACACATTTTGTTTTCTTTTGGAAACAATACATGCTTCACCTTCTGTGCAATGCAACTGAAAGTGTTGTCGATGGTCCATCTGCCAACTTGGAAAGAGTCCAAGGAAAAAGATTCAGGGCTGCAGTGACCTTCACAGTGATCAGCACACTAAGCCTCTGGAGTTTATTTTCTAACAGGTTGCAAAAACCTGACAGCATGTCTCTACTGAATTTCAGTCAAATCCAAATAATTGCATTGTGGTTGATAAAATCACCAGAGTAGTGGAGGGTGAGAGTTTCTAGGAAATGTGCTTTTCTGCTCTGGAATTCTTGCTTTTTTTCCCCCCTCATCCTCTGTTGTTCCTTCAAATAATGTAACTAAGGGCTTTCAAAAAAAAACCTCATTCTGAGAAACAAAACATTACCTCAGAGAAGCTCTGCCAATTTCTTTGACCACAAACTTCACAGAAATGTGGAGTGTCATTCATGATTTGCAAAAACAATTTAAACATCAGTTTGCTGGTTGTCACTTCAGTAAGTCAAGGATCAGCTTGGTAATTGAGGGTAATTTTTTGGCATCAATAAGAATTAATGTAGCCACACATTAACAGCATAATTGCATAATCTTTACAGCTTTGTTTTTTAATTATTCTGCCTTTGGCTGCCAGTAAGAAATGAATAAAATGGGCAGACAGCTGGAGTTATGGATCCTTTTTCTGGCCTCATGTTCTGGCATTAAGAATATTATTAACCTAAATCTCAGCCTCAATATATTATTCTAAGAAAGTGCACAGTCGAGAGAGTAGGAAGGGTGAGTTGCAACTTTGTCCAATTAAATACTGGGAAGGATTTGGCCCCCGAAATAATTTCCATGCCCTCTCAAAAGGATTCTACTAACACTGCCAACTAATACACCACCTTTGTTTTTGACCCCATTGCCTTTCCAGCACAAAGACTGCTTACTTTCACCTCCATGATAGTTTGCTTCTGCCACTGTATCAGCCTGCCTTTCACTAAAGCCATCACTCCTGTCCTCAATTCCAAATGCTATAAACATCCTGGATTTACATTACTCAGATGATATAGCTTGTGTACGAAGAAAAATAGGCAAATAATCTTTAAACTGTGAATTATTCTTCACAATGTTTTACTAGATGCTTAAAAACATTCCATGATTTACTTATTTTTCCATTCTTTGGAATGGCTTTGTGAAGGGAAGATCTTGCCTCACAAGCCTGATAGAGTTCTTTGAGGAGGTGACCAGGAAGATTGATGAGGGCAGTGCGGTGGATGTGGTTTACATGGATTTTAGTAAGGCGTTTGATAAGGTTCCTCACGGTAGGCTTCTTCAGAAGGTCAGAGGCCAAGGGATCCAAGGAAGCTTGGCTGTGTGGATTAGGAATTAGCTTGCATGTAGAAAGCAGAGGGTTGTGGTGGAAGGAGTGCCCTCGGATTGGAAGGCAGTGACTAGTGGTGTCCCGCAGGGATCAGTTCTGGGACCTCTACTTTTTGTGATATTTATAGATGACTTAGATGAGGGGGTGGAGGGCTGGGTTAGTAAGTTTGCAGACGACACTAAGATAGGCGGTGTTGTGGATAGTGTGGAGGGCTGTCGGAGCTTACAGAGGGATATTGATAGGATGCAGAGCTGGGCTGACAAGTGGCAGATGGAGTTCAATCCGGAGAAGTGTGAGGTGGTACACTTTGAAAGGACAAACTCCTGGGCAGAGTACAGGGTAAATGGCAAGGTACTTGGCAGTGTGGAGGAGCAGAGGGATCTGTGGGTTCATATTCACAGTTCATTGAAAGTTGCCTCACAGGTGGAAAGAGCAGTTAAGAAGGCCAATGGGATGTTGGCTTTCATAAATCACGGGATTGAGTTTAAGAGCCGCGAGGTGATGATGCAGCTTTACAAAACTGTAGTTAGGCCACATTTAGAGTACTGTGTTCAGTTCTGGTCACCTCATTATAGGAAGGATGTGGAGGCGTTGGAGAGGGTGCAGAGGAGATTTGCCAGGATGCTGCCTGGATTGGAGAGTATTGAATATGAGGAGAGGCTTAAGGTGCTAGGGCTTTATTCACTGGAAAGGAGGAGGATGAGAGGAGACATGATAGAGGTATATAAAATACTGAGAGGACTAGATAGAGTAGACAGTCAGCGCCTCCTTCCCAGGGCACCAATGCTCAAGATGAGAGGTCATGGCTTTAAGGTTATGGGTGGGAGGTTCAGGGGAGATGTCAAGGGGAGGTTTTTCACCCAGATAGTGGTTGGTGCATGGAATGCACTGCCTGGGGTGGTGGTGGAGGCAGATACATTGAACAGGTTCAAGAGCTTGTTGGATAGGCATATGGAGGAGTGTGGGATGGAGGGATATGCGGGAGGAAGGGGTTAGGTAGTGTGAGGGTGGTTTGATGGACGGCACAACATGGTGGGCCGAAGGGCCTGTTTTGTGCTGTATGGTTCTATGGTTCTTTTAAACATTGAAATGTTGTGATATTGGGCAATTGTTTCTCATTTTCACAGGTATCGCATTTATTATAATAGAGACTCAAGATTTCTGCGATAGTTCTGCAGAAGTAAAGCTGATGAAGCGCATTGAGCAGTTTGTCCGCATTCACCGAAACAGTTTCCTGCTTTTGGTTGCAGGCCTGTATGGTCAGAAAGAATGGGACATACTATTTAAAATTCAGCTAAGGTACTTTAATATGAAAATGAGTTACTTAAGAAATTTGCTATCTACATATCTAAAGGTTATTCAAAATCTAGTGAAATTCTTTTAAGGCTGAGTACAATGCACCAGCAAAAAAATGCTTGTTCTGTGCAGTTACTGGTATTAATATCGATTCATATTTTCATAATTTAAATGCAGAAATCTTGTAGATAACAGTAATCTATTGGATTTTCAAACAACCTTACAGATAGATATAGATATTTATTAGTCATATGTACATTGAAACACACAGTGAAATGCATCTTCTTGTGTTACTGAGAATGTGCTGGGGGCAGCCCGCTTAACAGCAGTGCAATAAATTGCAAAAATTAGGCAAGTTTTAACTCACCAAGAGTGAAAACTGTTGACCTTCGAGGTGTAAATCAGTTTTATTTGAGATTCCTAAGATATTAACTTTTTGGAAGAGCATGATAGAAGAAAAAAAAATCAAGTCTCCATATATTACACTCAACTCAGGCAAGAGAATGTTTGCAATGTAAAACCTTTGGGAGGTGGCTTTATCTTTTTTTGCTGTGTAACTGACAAGCACTTGGTCTGAAATTTGATAAACTCAGCACACCTCTCATTCTCACATTCTGAATTTGGCGTGTGGTTGGAACAGAGGCGCACTGTAATACCCCATGCCATTGGACGGAAGATATTTGCCTTTAGCCCAGGTGATCAGCACCAGCTGGAAGAAACAGAAAATTATAGTGGTGGTTTGCCAGGGCGGGGGGCTGGGCTGGGGGGCAGTGGAATGGTGTAGCAATTACTTTTGAAGTTCATGCAGTTGTTCCACCAAATAAGATGATCATTCACCAACTAAAATGTCCAGTAAACAGTAAATGAATTAAAGTTTTTTGGCAGTGTGGTATTATGGGACCAAGGTTGAAGAGGCTAATGCTGTTCATCTTCAAATTGTATGAGATGTTTGTTTGGCAAGTGGACAAGATTCTGTTTACCACCTCAACTAAAAGGTATAGGCACTGCCAGTAGTGCACCAAATCCAGATTAGGAGACTGAATTGTCAGTGCAGATGTGGGCAAGCCAGTACCACTGACCAAGGCAAGCTGAAACTGATAGGTTATGGTGCTATTCAAGAGGAAAGTCATTCACTAAAATAATTTAGCTTCAAGAAATTATTACAAAAGCTAATCTATTTCTGCAAGTAATCCAACTTAACCTTTTTTTCACTTGGCCATTACAAATCCATGGCATTTCATAAGTTTTTATTTGCAGATTTCTAGGTAGTAATCTGAAAATCATACCTTCACATAATGCTGGTGATGTGGTCAGGAGCATGCTCACGATAGCCAAGGTAGGTATACTTCTAACATGAAAGATTTAATAGAACTTTGAGTCTTGTATATTAATGTTACAATACATGATTCAATTTGAGGCAGGTGCTTTAAGGAAATTTATCAAGTTCCTGACTTTGTAATGTTAAGAATGGAAGTTTACTTTGTATAAATGCTTCAGTGAATTTACTGATGAGAGCATCTTTGGCAGTGAAGTACAACTTTTTTATAGGGAGGACCCATTCTACAAACTGGTTGTTGTGTATCATGGATCTGCAGTAATGCTGCTTGTACAATGTTTCAAACATGGTCAATGATTCAAATATTTATTCCTTTATGAAGGTTACATGTAAACCACATGCAGACAGCATTCGTGATCGCATTGCCATGAACCGAGCTCAGATTATTGAACGTAGTCCTGTCTGGGAGATGCTTCGCAAGCGGCAGCTAAATGTGGCATAAAGTGTTATTGATGTACAGCGCTTTGGGCTTTATAAAATAGATAGAACTTTCTCCAGTAAAACAAGTTGCATTTATTTAATAAGTATGTTTATGACCAACATAATTAGTTAAGATGGTTGCAAATAAAATCTGTTCGTTGCAGAATTTGTTATAGATTCATAGTGCTTATTTCGTTCATTCTTAATATTCTCCTGTCAGTTGAAATACATTAGCCTTCTAAAAACTTGGGAGTTAGAATGATTTTCTCATTTACAAGGTTTTCAGAACATAGGATATTGAACAGTATGCCATTTACTAGATTCAGAACTACCTAATGTAAAATATGTGGATAGATTTGTCATTGACCTGAATAAAGATGCATGCAAAGTAACAATAAGTAATAGTTGAAAATACATGTGATAATACCATAAAAGTGATAGGCTGGGTGACAACAAGTGTGTTTTCCTAGTCTTGTGTGAAGTAGAGACACTGGTCACTGCTAGTTGGGAAGAATGCCCAATTTCTTACTATATATTCTCTGTATCAAGTTCCAGAAGCAAGCTGGTGTTGTTTATTCCTTTGTTAGACAAAGTAGCTTTGGAAAGCTCGAAAGTGCAAGCCATTTCTATCACCAACAAGGCACAAATAAAATGCATTCTTAAATGAAAGTGAATGACTGACACTAAGTATTATGCTAAAATAATCACATAAAGCCCGTAAATTGGTTCTGCTGTGACTATCAAGAGATTAATGACAGTATTAGAGCAAAAGGAAAGAGGAATGGTAATCCTGAAGACTGGGAAGAATTTCAGAATGCAGCAAAGTAAATATCAAGCATTGATAAGTAGAGGGAAAGAAGAATGTAAGAGTAGTCTCATGAGAAACAAACTGTAGAATTGGAATTGGTTTATTATTGTCACATGGACTGAGGTACAGTGGAAAAAGTTTGTTATGTATGCCATCCATACAGATCATTTCATTACACAGTGCATTGAGTTAGTACAAGGGAAACAGTAACAGAATGCAGAATAAAGCATTAGAGAAAGGGCAGTGCAGGCAGACAATAAGGTGCAAGGCCACAACGAGGTAGATTGTGAGGTCAAGAGTCCATCTTATTGTACTAGGGAACCGGACAAAAGAAGCTGTCCTTGAGCCTGGTGGTATATGCTTTCAGGCTTTTGTAACTTCTGCCCCATGGGAGAGGGAAGAAGGGAGAATGTCCGGGGTGGGTAGGGTCTTTGATTACGTTGGCTACTTTACCGAGGCAGCGAGAAGTATAGACAGAGTCCACAGAGGGGAGGCTGGTTTCTGTGATGTTCTGAGTTGTGTCCACAACTCTCTGCAGCTCCTTGCAGTCACAGGTAGGGCAGTTGCCATACCAAGCCGTGATGCACTTGGATAGAAAATTTTGTATAGATATGTAAAAAGGAAACAATTGGGTAAAGAAAATGTGAACAGAGACAGGAGAAATTATATTGGATAATAAGGAAAAAGCAGAGAAACAAATATTTAGTGTTGGTATTCACAGAAGATGACAAAGAAAACCCCGCAGGAAAAATGCAGAACTCTGGATTACTTCCAGTGCCACGTGCTTGGGAGGGTTAGAATAGGAGGATATGGCAAATGAATGTGTGGCTGAAAAATTGGTGTAGGGGGGCAGGGATTCAGTTTTGTGGACCATTGGGATCCCTTCTGGGCAGAGGTAACCTGTGCAAGAGGATCAGGTTACCCCTGAACCGGAAAGGGGCCGATATCATGACGGGCAGATTTGCTAGTGCTACTAGGGGGAGTGGGATCCCAAGCATCAGGGAGGCAAACGAGAGGCTGGAAAGTGATGCACAAGTCAGTGACAGCAAGTTGAATAGGTATGACAGGCAGGAGCGAGGAAAGCCTATTGGATTAAGTTACATTTATTTCAATGCAAGAGGTCTGACTGGTAAGGTGGATGAACTTGGGGCTTGGATGGCTACGTGGGACGGGGATGTTATAGACATTATGGAAACATGGCTAAGGGAGGGACAGGACTGGCAGCTTAATGTTCTGGAGTACTTTAGCTGGAAGAGATGAGGGGGAGTTGCATTTTTGATTAAGGGAAGTGTCACAGCAGTAGTCAGAAATGAAATTACTGAAGGATCATCCAGTGAGGCTTTCTGGGTGGAGCTGAGAAATAAGAAGGGGATGATCACATTGTTGGGATTGTACTATAGGCCCCCAAATAGTCAACAGGAATTAGAAGAACAAATATGCAGGGAGATCGTGCAGAGTTGTAAGAATAATAGGGATGTCATAGTAGGGGATTTTAACTTTCCTAACATAGACTGAGACTGCCATACTGATAAGGGCTTAGATGGGGTGGAATTTAAGTGGGAAAGTTTCCTTGGGCAATACATAGAGGCACTTCTAGGGAGAGGGCAAAGTGTGACCTACTCTTGTGTAATAGGGCAGCGCAAGTGACTGTGACAGTTGGGGAGCACTTGGGGACCAGTGACCACAGTTCTATTAGTTCAATATGGAAAGGGACAGAACTGGTCCAGAGGTTCAAATGCTAAATTGAGGCAAGGCGAATTTTGACAGTGTGGGACAGGAGCCTGCAAAGGTTAGTTGGAGTAGGTTGTTTGCAGGCAAAGGAACCACAGGCAAGTGGGAGCTTATAAAGGTGAGATAGTGAGAGCTCAAGGTCTGCATGTTCCTGTTCAAAGTGAAGGGCGAGGCTGGCAGGAATAGGGAACCCTAGATGATGAGAGATATTAAGGCTCTGGCCAGGAAAAAGGTGGCATGGGTCAGGTACAGGCAGCTGGGATCAAGTGAATCCCTGGAGGAGTGTAAGGGATGAAGTGTATTCAAGAAGGAAATCAGGAGGGCAAAAAGGGGTCATGAGGTAACTTTGGCAGAGAAGATTCAGGAAGGTCCAAAGAGATTTTGTAAGTATATTAAGGGGGGGGGGGGGGGGGGGGAAACTAGAGAGAGAACAGGACCCCACAAAGACCAAAGGGGATACCTTTGTGTGCAGCCGCAGAAGATGGGCAAGGTCCATAATGAATATTTCTTCTCTGTTTTTACTGTGGAGATGAAGATGTCAGAATTAGGAAAGATAAATGCAGAGGTCTTGGGGATTGTCTGCATTATAGTAGAGGAGGTGCTGGATATCTTAAAAGGTATGTAGGTAGACAATTCTCCAGGGCTTGACCAGGTTTATCCAAGAACACTGGGAGGCTAGGGAAGAAATTGCAGGAGCCCTGGCTGAGATATTTGCATCATGGTTACCCACAGGTGAGGTGCAGGTAGACTGGTCACAGTCTCAAAATAACAGTCTGACCATTAAAAGGACACAGATAATTTCTTCACTAAGGACGTGGTGAACCTTTAGATTTTTCCACACAAAATGCTTATGGATGTTGAAATGCTGTGTCCTTCCAAGGGATAAGTATATTTTTAGCTATTAAGGGAATAATGGAGCTAGTGCAGAAATGTGGCACAGATCCATCAGCCATGATCCTTTTTGGTGGAACAAGCCTGAGGGGTCAAAATAGCCTACTCTTCTGTTTCTTACATTTTCTTGTAATTATTGTTAGCTGTTAGTAACGTAACACCAATCTGGTAGGCGATACTTGGTAAAATGTAAAGAAATACTTGATTTATTTCCAAATTTAAGAGTGTTTGTTTCAGAAGTTGTAAAATAATTTTCTCTTCCTCAATTTGAATTGTTTGGCTTCTACTCGGAAACTTAAAGCAGCATAGCAATAAATAGGAATTTAGCAATATGGAACATGAGTGGTAAAAGCTCACAGATCCCTACTCCATACTTGGCAAGCCACAGAACCATCAGCTTTCACAGTAATATGAAGACCCAGGTAATCAGTACAATGATCCTAAACTGTGTGGAATATGAATTACAAAAGACTTGTAGGTGTTTATTAAAAAGCAAATTAAAATTGGATGAGGGAAGAAGTAATAACCAAGAGTTGTGATAATTACATTTTAATTTTTTGTTTTGAAATAAATTTTCAACAAAGAAAGAAAAATATTTTTCTCCCCTAGCTGCTAAAGCCACAGTGCATCAAAAAGCACAAGTTCAGTCTGGCATTTTTCTTTCAAACTGTAATATGTCACCATTGATTCTTAACTAACTGCAAATGTATGGTACAATCATTAGAAATCTATGCAGTAATATACTGAAGCTAGAGGGACTTTCTTTTTAAGTCTTAGGTAGATCTATATTGAGATGATACAACATTTCTTCTGGGTGAGCAGGTTCAGTAGATCTGCTTCATAGTAAAAATATTTTAAATTATTATACAGACTGGTTTGAAAAAGTTAAATAGTAGTATACAAAGTAAATCCCTCCAGTAAGTACAGTAGTTTGGAATAAAAGATCAAAATATATTTACATAGTTTTGACACTTTTCTCTTGTAAATCTAAAAAGCTCCATTGGCTACATTTTTACTCTGAGCTCTGGATTTCATTTTTAGCTCCATCAGCTCTTCTATTCGTGCCTGTACACTTTCCATTACGTCAAAGGTGTAGATAGCTGACTGTAGAACCTGAAATGACAAGAGTTAACAGGGGTGAAATAATGTAACATTATGATTTTAATGAACATATAAAACATACAAAGTGATACATGAAAAAAATTTGATTATTAAAATGCTTACCTCCAACTGCATAGCATTAGTCATTTTTGGTAACTTTTTACCACCAACTGTCAAGGAACACTGTGTTTCATGATCAGGAGTATCTGAAATTATTAAAGTAAAATAGTTTAAGTTGTCTTTCACTTCCTGACAGAGATGTTCACGAGAAAAGGTGGATGTACCAAATTATTCTACAGTTTCCATTATTCCTTTCAAACTGTAATTTGCAAAGATGGAATTGCTTTCCAATTATGCAATAGCAGAGTTTTTTTTGTAGGAACAATGAATTAGTTAAACTTGTCAATATGTTACACCATGGCTTTTGGACGGAGCATCAAAAATACAGTTGCGATGAATAATGATTTTAATTAATGCTAATAAATGGCAGACATGAGGCACATTTGTTACAGCAGCACAGTTAACGTCAGTGCCAAAATAAAACAAACCTTTAATTTTCTGGTTTTCTCTTTTGTTTCTGATCTCTGCTTCATAATGAGCCTTAGACATATTCAAACCAGTTCGCAGTGGCTTCAGAAAGTTTTCAATCCAGAAAAGATCAGTCCATAATCCAGTCTGTAAAAGATTTAAAATCAACTAACTTGTTAGGCAGAATAAAGAATTCAAGAAGTTAAAGAGAGAAGTTATAAATTCAATCCTTGTTAAAAAGTTCCTTTATTTTAATTTTAATCCTAGACCCTAGAAATGCTGGTTAGCAGCTGCACTGCTGTGGTTTCAGCAAGGCATTACTTCCACCCACTTGCCCATGTTACTGATGATGTGACCCAAATCCCAGATTTGAAATTAAAGATGTGGCAAACATTTATTGCACCCTCTAGGCATTCACCCACAGAGGCACTGAAATGCTGAAGCAGCACCTTATTTGCCTATTGTTTGATCACGTAAAGTGGCAGTTATGCAGAATCATATGTAGAATTTTTGTAAGAAAGGATCTTTAGATATGGAGCCAAGACAGATAAAAGGAGTTAGATTAACCCATTTGGCATGATTACATAGCACAGCAGGATGAAGAGGCTGAATAGCCAAACTCTGTCCTGTGTTTGTTCTTTCCATTGTTCACAAACTGGGTAGAAGTAGCACTATTTCTAGTGAAGGCTTTCATTTAATCAGCTTCAGCCATGACTTAGTTGGGATGGGGTAGGGCTGGCAGTAGTGTCTATCCTTCCTCTCTGGATTTTGGAAGGTTATCTGAAAGAGGATAGCTAGAAAATTTAGTTCAGCTCCAAACTATTGATTGGTATTTGTTTATTATTGTCACTTGTTCTGAGATAGTGAAACACTTTTGTGTGCCATCCAGACAGATCATGCCATACATAATTACACTGAGGTAGTAAAAAGAAAACAGAATGCTGACCTAACCTCCCCTTTCCACCAACATTTAGCTTGGGTCACCTCAGAGAAATCAGATGTTGAAACTTAATGATGTAATTGTATCAGATACTGCACCATGTATTGTTTTGCTGCAGTCTAGCTTGTTCCTTTATAGCCAATTACCTAATGACTGTTTCATTAGCATTACTGACTCTTCTCAACAAGCATGAAAGAGTCAGGTTAAAAATCTTGAGGATGCTGCGTGTGCGTGTGATCATATTTGAAACAGACATGCATTTGGGGGCCTGATTAAAGTTTAATGAAAATTTAGCATCAATACAAAGGATCCAGAAAGCAAGCACCTTTTCAGAACAATTGTGTGTTAGGAAAAGCGGACATGTTCCACTCATCTCGAATCAAACATTATGCCTCCTTTCTGCTAACTGAAGTCTCTCCGTGCTTTTGCAATTAATGACCAACCTCTTCCCTCTTAAGTAGCCCTGATCTTTTCTCCCAATAGTTGAGCTCTGCTCCAGCCCTGATTTCCAGAAATCACCCATCCCTGGTTTTCCTGCTGGCCAGTAAACAGAGGAAGAAAATGATAACTCTCCACACCGTTAAGTACTGCAGTTCCCTAAACCTCTCCATGCACATTGGGAACAATATATTAGGTCTCAGACTGGGGCACTCAACATCAAAACAAAATCAAGTACATCAAAAAATTACATCAACACACGACCTTTTTCATTTACCAAATACTTACTCGATTCTCCCATTCATTATCCCTGATCACAAGGTATCTGAGAAGATTCAGTGATTCCATGATCCTAATACCAAGAGAGAAACAAGTTTGTCAGTTCCACTTTTAACAACTTTAATGGGCAATCAAAGATATCCTCCCCAGTATCATCAAAAATTCATATTTTTTTGCTCATCAGCCCATATGTGTCTGCTGTGTACAAATAGGCTGTCACTTCTCCTATAGTGACAAAAGTAATTACAGTTTAAAAACTTCATTGCTTCCCAAAACTTTGGGATAACCTGAGACTGAAAAGTGCTATTGAAATGTGATTTAAGAACTAAAAGAGATTGGCTCTTCCACTGGGTCAAGAAGTTACAGGTCAATAGTTCTACCATAAAAATCAGAACACTTTCTGTTCTGTTTCCTGGTATCTGACTAGTTGACTGGTCAGAGTGGACAATGAAAAGGAGACAACTATGAATCTCAGTAGCCTTGGATTACAGACTAAGAAAAACTGTTACAATTCTTCTTTCTGTTCATTTAGTGACCGGTCCTGGAAATGTGCAAATTAGGTCAGCATTTAGCTTTGCTCTGATGGCTTCCCTGAAATGACTAATGATATGATTGTCACTTAAACTATCTGCTGAGACTAAAGCCTGTAAGGCTGTGCACCAGAAAACAAATATAACAATAAAAAAATGGAGAGAAGAAAATAATTTTTTTTCAATCTTTTTATTAGTTTTCAAATTAATACAGATTGATATTAATGTTTATACATGTAATACAAAGATCAGGAGAACAATCATGACATGGATAATCATAAAGAACAATAAAGTATTAAAAAAATTTGTAGATCCAACGATCTGTTAGTGAATGAATATAATATAAAGAAAAAGATTCATTATAAAATATAAAAGAAAGAAAAAAACCCCAAGACAATAAGAAAAATTATAAATATATCAAACCAAACTAAGCAAAAGAAAAAAAAATTTTAAAAACAGAAAAAAAACTGGACTAAAATTTCTTAATAGAAACAGAGCAATATTATGTCGTCAACTCCGTTCCTCTAAAAGGATTTTTTTTGCATTCTAACAGAACAATGGTCATCTTATTCAACCCCTTTCTCACTGCACTATTGTCAACTAACTGCTTCCAAATTATGTCCCTTGCCATTGTCAATCAAGTATTATACCAGCAGTCCTCTGAACTCAAACACCTAGTATGAGCTCAAACACCTAGCTCAAACACCTAGGTGAACTCAAACACCTAGACTGGCCCTGGAATGTATCTGCTGAAACTACAAATCAATGGCAGCCATGACCTGGACTTGGTTTCAGTGAAGATGATAGAACCAAATTTCAGAAGCTGAATACATCGCACAGCCACAAATATCCATGTGTCCTGATAACACTGCACTAACTGCTGCTTGGCTAAAAGTTCATTCTTCTAAATCAAATGTAGTAAAACTTACCGGTCTGAGTTTTGAAGCAAGTCTGTTTCAGCTCCTTCAGGAAGTGAAAGGACTAAATGAAGAAGTGGGATCAATTGTGGGCCTGAGAACCACCCATTTCCATTACTGGTCTAGAAACAAAAAAGGTTTTATTTACTAAAAAGTAGAACTCTTAGAAGGAAAATATGGGGAAAGAGCAGAGCTGACAAAAAAAAATTAGAAATCTGCTGTAAGCACTGGCATAACTATTGGTTGAAAAAGTATGGATGCCATCTAGAGCACCTCATCTTGAATTTAAAAGCTTAAGTGATTGCTTAAACAGCAGTTGCCATTAAGCTAAAGCGGTACAAGGTAGGCTGCTTCAGGAGGTCCTAGAATCAATTGCAAATCCCCAAATGATGTGATTCTGTTGCATTTATGTGGGTACTTTCACTGAACGAGAAACTATTTTGCATCAAAACAAACATTTACTCTAAGCCAAATATAAATGCATGGTCCGAGAAGATACAAGAAAGAATAATGTTTCCATAAAAATAAATATATATTGACTAAACACCACTACCTGCAAGTTACCCTTCAACTCACAGACCATTCTGACTTAAATACTTTTCCTTCATAATCACTTGAATAACCTATGCAACAAAACAGAGGGAATACCTACACCAGAAGGGCAGCAGTAGTTCAAAATGGCAGCTCATCACCACCCCCTTGAGGGCAATTGGGGATGAGCAGTAATCTCTGGCCTTCCCAATATCACCCATATTCCATAAAAAAAACAATGTGAGATTTTATGAAACAAACAATATGGCAAAAGAAATATGTTTTAGATACACATAAATAGAGTATTTCCTTTACCTGCATGTACTGCCTAATGCCTGCACTACATATCCAAATAATTCCTTTGCTTGTATCTCATTAATTGGGAATGGCAAATGATATACAATATCTGACCAAAATGACAGCCCTGGCTTTTGCTAATGATGCCTATAAAAATGAGGTAGCATATTTTAATAACTTAACAAATGCTAGTATAAACTTATATTTACACAGAAAAATTATATACCCAAGAACATACTTACCTTCAATGCTAGATCAATCTGATTTTTAATATTTTGTATTATATAACCTTGTACTCCCGCATGATGGGTTGTCTTCCATAAGCACCTAAATAAAAAAATAAAAGCTGTATAAATATAAGAACTGTTTGATAGTTCCAGTGCTATGAATCTAATTCCCCATGTTTATTTCTTCCATTACCTTGCACACATTCTAGAATACCTACAAAAATGCAGTTACAATTCTATTAAAACACTCACACTGTAATCTGGTTCACATAATAATGCAATACATTAGAATAATCTCAGAATTCAAGGTCTTCCTTAGCACTGCAATGAGCCTTCTATAGAATTGGTATGACTCCTTTAGCCTGCAGTTTAGTAAGTCTATTGAATATGTGAAGACTGAACCACAAGAGCCAAGATTCAGTTACATATTAAGACAGAATTGGGAGCAAGATCCATGAAAGATATACAGTGCATTCGCAAAACATTCAGTGGGATCCAATAGCTTAGACGTAGGCTTACATCACTGTGGAGATAACACAGAGACTACTTACAACTGATTGGTTAATGCAGTGTCAGATTAGCATTTAACTTAGGAATTATGACCATCTTCCCATCAACCCCATTGCTAAAACTCCTATGCAGTAAAGTGCAAGTTCTAGCCTTAAGTCATGATGACTAGTGAGCAAAGTAACTCATAATTTTCATTTTCCTCTCTTTAAGCAATGCTTTAAGGTAATCAATTTGTAATGGAAAAAGCTCTTTACTTTCTTGTCTGAATTCAATTTACTAACACAATGTTCAGGCCATATTTAAAAATGAATTGTTCCAATGCAATTTCACAAGATATACAGTACGCATTAAAACACTGCTATGAATTAAGAACAACTGAGAAGGACTGCTCCCAACATAATAATCAATGCTGTAAAACTCTGATAATCCAGCATGCTTGGGGACTTTGACTATGCTGGATTGGCAGACTATGGACTATTGGATATTATTCTTATTAATACCCCAACACACTTTTATTTCATTTTTTCTCAGATGTTACACTGTATTATAGTAAATTTTCCAGTGAACAATGAGCTGTAAGGGAGCACAAGAGAGGGGGCCCCAATAAGTTGGGAGGGAGCACAGGAGCCGTGGCCCAGGTGAGTTGGAAGGGAATACAGGAAATGGGTACCAATGAGTTGGAAGGAAGTGTGGATTCCAGGACCCTGGTCAAGTTAGAAAGGAATGCAGGGACCGGGACCCAATGAGTTGGAAGGCAGAACACCAAACATCACCTGGTGAGCCAGATGCCAACTTATCACCATTTCCAAATAGTCAGATAGTGGATTATCAGAGTTTCCCTGTCGACAGATCTCTTGAGGGATCACCATTATGTCAAATGTATATGCAGGGCAACCAAGAATCTAGAACCTTCTGAAACTTTCTAGTGCATATTTATCAATTGGATTACACAAATCAAAAATGAAATCATAACAATATTTATATTTAGTTAAACAAGTCAGAAAGACCAAGATTGTGCACATGCAAAATTAGAAGCCCCAGTTTCTTAAGATGTAGAACACAATTTCAGAGTTCACCAACAAAACATCGTATAATTTCATTCTAAGTAGACGAGCTTCAACAAAAAGTTAGCAGCAAAATAAGTAAGTGGAGGTTTCGAGTAAAAGAGCATGAAAGTTATTGAACTTTTACACAACTGGAGGATTGTGTCTAATCCTGGCCAGCATACTTTACATAATACTAAAATGTCAAAAGATTAAGCAGTTTTATTTATCTACTAAAGCTCAAAAGCATTGATCTCTCTTAGCAATAAATATCGATAGCATCTTAAACAATGTTTGTCATCTATATTAACAATGTGGTTGTTGATCTTCTATATTAATGATTTGGATGAGAAGGCAGTGGCATGTCGAGTAAGTTTGCAGATAACACCAGAATCAGTGGTACAGTGAACAGCGAAGAAGGTTACCTAAGATTATGACAGGATAGGAAAGTGGGCCAAGGAATGGCAGATGGAATTTAACTCTGACAAGTACGGTGTTGTATTTTGGGAAATCAAACCAGGGTAGGACTTGCACAGCAAATGGCAGGGCCCTGGAGGGTGTTGTAAAACAGAGACCAGGGGTACAAGTACATAGTTCCCTGAAAGTGGCAACACAGCTAGACAAGGTGGTGAAAAAGGCATTGGGCATGCTTGCCTTCTTTGGTTGGGACGTCATGTTACAGCTGTACAAGATGGTGGTGAGACTGCACTTGGAGTGCGCATTTCTGGTCACCTAGTTATAGGAAGGATGTCATTAAGCTTGAAAGGTCGCAGAAAAGATTCACAAGGATGTTACTGGGACTGGAGGGCTCAAGTTATAAGGAGAAACTGGAAAGGCTGTGGTTTTTTTCCCCCTGTAGTATAGAAGGCTAAGGGGTAACCTTATAAAGGGAAATAAAGTCATGAGGGGCATAGATATGGTGAATGGTCACAGTCTTTCTCCCATAGCTGGGGAGTCTAAAACTAGAGGTCATAGATTTAAGGTGAGAGGTGAAAGATGAAAGATTTAAAGGGGACCAGAGGGGCAAGTTTTTCCACACAGAGGGTGGTGGGTACATAGAACGAGCTGCCAGAGGGAGTGGTAGAGGCGAGTACAATTACAACATTTAAAAAACATTTAGGCAGGTACGTGGATAGGAAAGGTTTAGCAGGATATGGGCCAAATGCAGGCAAATGGGACTAGCTCAGGTAGGCACCTTGGTTAGCATAGACGAATTGGGCTGAAGGGCCCATTTCCATGCTGTGTAACTCTATAACTAATATTACATGTATTTGATAAAAGGTTTTCTTAACTTGAATTTATATTTTTTTTTAATTCATAGGCCTAGTAAGTAGTTTTCTGTAGAGCCTAACCTTGTGTACATGAACTACATTTCATGTATTTTAATACCTTGAGAAACACTGCAGACATTAAAGGCAGAATCTTTCATGTAAAATCAATCCTTTCTAGACAGCACTCACCTAAACAATTTGTATTTTCCTTCCGAGTCAAATTTATCAATGTTCTGCTGGAATATCTTCAGGCTCCATTTCCGCTAAAACATTGAAAAGGCAATTAGAATCATGAAGCAGCATAAAAAGGCAGCCATTTGACCTATTTTATCTGTGTCAACTCTTTTCAAGAGCTACCCAATTAATCTCAATTCCCAATTCTTTCCCCATGGCCGACTACATTTTATCCCTTCAAGTGTCTACCTTATTCCCTTTTGAAAATTACTATTGGTCTAATATCCAAAATCCTGTTGTCCAAAAATGGGAACAGTCCGAAAACTAAATAGTTCTGGAAAATTTGCCAAGCTGCTACTTCTCTGGTTTCACTGTTTTGTTTTCAGAAGTGCGCTGGTTAGGTTAATGTGCTCCAGGTCAATCCAACCTGGCTCAGAGTCTCCATCCTTACTTTGGAAGCAGATAGCAGGAACAATAAAAAATAAGCTAATACAAACTTTATTTTTACATGGTCCAAAATGTAGGAAAATCCAAAATCTGGCATGGTGTCATTGATGAGGGTGCCAGATTTTGGATATTAGATCAGTATTGAATCTGCATCCACCCACTTTCAGGCAGTGAACCATTGAACACAACTGTGTTAAAACATAAATTCCTCAAGGTTCTTTTACCTTAAATCCATGTCTTCTGCTTACCAACCTTTCCACTACCAGAAACAGCCCCTTCTTATTTAATCCATCAAAATTGTTTGAAATTATTTTTTTTTTTTTAAGGCCATGAACTTTCTCTGCTCAAAGGAGAATAACCCAACACATCCACATGACTGAAGTCCCTCATCCCTAGTAAGTCTCTACTGCACCTCCTCTTAGTTTTATAAAAGCTTGGCCTAAGTTCCTTGCTTTTGTATTCTGTTACTAAAGCAATGTTTTAATAAAGCAGCCTATCATTTCATCAAAGAATTTAAAAAGCCAACCAAATAAAATGAAGTATTGATTTATCCTTTAGTCCACAATTTTCCAAGTGCCAATTAATGTTGCTAACAGTTCCCCTTCATCAATGTTAGGCTGGCTAGCCTGTAATTGCCACAGTTATCTTTATAGCATTTTGTAATTGGGTGTTTAACATTTGCAATTCTCCAATCCTTGGCACCACCCAACAGTTGGGGAAGACTGGAAGATTTGGGTCAGATTCTCCATAATTTCCACCGTTACTTCCATCTGCCCGAAATGACTTTTTGACTTAAAGCACTACTTCAAAGCTGGGTAGCACTGTATCAATTTTTATCCTGTCCAATACCACTGTTAATTTTAATGTTTCATCAACATTATTTTCTTTTCTAGTGAAAGGGAATTGCTTATTTGGTAACTCAGCTACATTTTCTACTTCCAAAAGATGATTTCTTTGGACCCTAATTTCTCTCATCCTAATTATGATTGCCCTTTTAGTATATGTATATAAAAGACTTTGGGGATCCTTTTTCCGTTGGCCTTGAATATATTCACTACTCCTTTTATCTGTCTTTATTTCCTTTCTCAAATCCTCTATGCACTGACTGTATTCAACCTGTATTTGTCATAAACTTCTTTTTCCCATTTTATGTTAATCTATGCAACTAGAAACTCTAGCTTTGGATTCCCTTCCTCTTCCCCTACTGGAAATATGTACCATCATTTCTTTGTTCAATTACCAATTAGCCTTTTTTATTCTAGTCCAACTGAATAGATCTCTTTCTATCTCGCTTAAAATTGGACCTCTTGTTAAATATTTTCACTTTTAATCATTCCTTTTTTTCTGTAACTATTTTAAACCCGATGTCGTAATCAAATGTTCAGAAAATATTTACCAACTCAAACATGCCACAATACACCAAATAAGGTAATTTTCTTGAATGTATTTCAGGAATTCTTTTCATTCTTTGCCCTTTATTTGTCTGTTTTAGGATAACTGAATTTTCCCATTATCAAAACATTATTGCTCTCACAACTAAAAGAGTTAATAAAGCATTCCATATTCTTTAGATAGAAGAAATTTTATATAGTGGCATTAATACATACCACATGTTCAAAAGGACAGAGTGTCATCACCTTCACTAAATCCTACAGGCAGAAATTTAAGGGGGAAAAAAATTAAAAAGTTAGCCAGAAGTACTATAATAATCCAGGTTAATTTTTTTTTTAACATTGCTGTAAATTAAAGCATACAACATATACATTCAACTTTATGCATGTATTGTGAATTACCTGTGGAACACCAAGAATGTTTTTGATTTCCAAATACTTGTGGGAAAGATGATTATCTTCAATTTTTAATAAACAACATTCGTACAATTCCTGAAAAAAGGAAAACTGGTTAAGAGACTTGCACTGAAGTATAGATTTAGTCGGTCTTCGAAAACTACATTATGTCACATAAGAAGATGCTTATATATTTGATTGTCACTTAACTATGCTTGATAGAGCAGTGTAGAAGTTAGCAGTAAAAGTACTGCAGGTTCAAAATACATTTCAAATAGGCATTGTAAGTTCGGCTGAGGTGTAAAAAATACTTACTAATCCTTTTGATAAAATGGATTCTTCTGTCCTGTCATTATTAGAATAAACAGTTATTTTATACAGAAAGGGAAATAAAAGAAGTTTTATCATTATAAACTATAAATTTCACTTAATTTATAAAAAAAAAATCACAATTTCTAAAAATCAAAACAAAAGCTGTTGACAAAGCAACTAAACTTTAACATTAACTGAAAAATCTTACTCTCTCCTTACAAATAAGTACTTTGACTACAGAGCACACCAATATTGGAAAATATATTTTCCAGCTTCCTCTAAACATAAAAGAATGGGCATGATTTTAATCCCTGCGCTGTAGTGAGCAACGTACTGTAAGGGGTACTAACGTCCACTAAGTAATGACAACCACAAAACTGCCAAACTGTTGTAAGAAACCCATCTGGTTCACCAACGTCCTTCTGGGGAGGAAAATTACTATCTTTAGCCAAAGTGGCCTGCACATGACTGAAGATCCTTAAATGCCCCCTGTAGTGATCCAGCAAGCACCTCAATTCAAGGACAACTGGGGATGGGCCTTGCCGTCATCATGATACATGAACAAACAATAAACAAAACATTCATCACTATCCAATAACTTCTGTTCAAAATACATGGATGGAACACGAGGACCAAATAGAATGTAGTTAACCTGTGATTTTTCTCCCCTCCAGCCTATGCATCAAGATCCTATTGTTTAGGCATATGAGAATTTCTGAAAGTCTGATCCAATCCCACAGGGTTAATCGGGAACAATTTCATCTTTGACTGCCAGCACTGTGACAGTTGTACTCACCTCTGCAAGTTCAGCTCCAATAACTTCAGTGGAACCAAATATGCAGCAAATAAGTTTAGCACTGACCACCAAAGACTAATTCCTCACCCAATGATTGCAAGGAGAAAATAAAGGGAGGATGTATATCTCTTCTGATATATTACGTTAAAACCCACCCAAAAAACATGTTCAAATACTATGATTAGTGCAATACTACTCAAGATGAATGAATGTATTTAGTCAACCTACCTGCTTATTAATGCAGATATATATTCCAAATTGAATTGTAGTAGGTATGCAGGGCTGCAAGGCAGAGATTTCATTTGTATTATGTTACAAACAAGAAATATAAAAAGGTACATTAAAATCTCTTATATAAATAATTCACCTAAAAATCAACATTTTATAAATCACCTCTGTTCCATACTACTTTAGTTATAAATTTGAAGTTAAAATCTTTTTCTTTTTCAATCTTTTTATTAGTTTTCAAATTAATACAGATTAATATATAACATCAATGTTTGTACATGTAATACAAAGAGATCAGGAGAAGAATCATGGCATAGATAATCATAAAGAACAATAAAATATTAAAAAATCTGTAGATACAACGATCTCTTAGTAAATGAATATAATATAAAAGTGTTATGGACTCAGTGAAAGTCCCTTTAAGATAGAGAGTGTGTGTGTATGTGTGTGTGGGGCGTGCTTACGTCAATAGAAGATAAAGGACGTAATGACGTTGTTGAAGAAGAAGAAGGAAGAGAGAGAGAGAGAAGGGAGAGAGACACCAGCCTGCTTGTTTTTCTCTATCGATGGATGAGAAACAATAACTGTGTTTACTACTGAAATCCATGTATGGAAGTTGGAAGTAATCCGGTGGAGTTCACTTTGTTGCTGACCTGTAGAAGGAAACAGGTATTTGTATGTGGACGACCACGGTTCGGATGCTTTTCGGGGTGAGGAAGTCACTACCGAGTAAACACTGAAGTGTCGTTTGGGTTCCATCGTGGAACATTTGGATTTCGTATGTACTCTCTCTCTATGTTTTTCTACATCTACATCTTATCTTCAGACAACGGTGGTTGTTGAAGAAGCCCTTGCTCATGTTTCACCTTATGGCTTGCGGAACTGAACTTTAAGAACCATTCCGGAACTGGGAGTTTTGGACTTTGTCACACACACACACGAAGAGTTTAGTTTTGGGGTTAACGTTCGAGGTTTAACATTCTTGAATTCTAACATACTAACATTTTTACTTTTATTTTACGTATTATCATAAGTAGTGATTAATAAAATAGTTTTTAACACTGAATCATGCTCAGTGTGTTTCTTTTGTTGCTGGTTTGTGACAAAATTGGGGGCTCGTCCGGGATAGTTCCCAAGGTTAACGAGTGTCGTCTGGGATTGTACCCCAGATTGACGAGATTTGTTCGGGATTCAATCCAAAGATTTTGAGGGAGGTCTGATAAATTCTTTTTAATTGGCTTGTGTGTGTGGAAACCAGCAGCAATGGATATTAAGGCATTTTTGGAGTCACCAACCCAAAAGGGATTGGAGGTGGCGAAAAAGGATGATCTGATAAAGATTGCTACAAGGCTAAACCTTACAGAAGTAAAGCAGTCTATGTGAAAGGCAGATATTCAAAGATTGATAGCTGGCCATTATGTGGAAAAGAAGGTGTTTGAGAAGGAAGTGTTAAAACAGTTTCCTGGCAGTGAAATAGCAATTTCTGAGGCACAGGTGCAGCTGGCAAAGATAGAGGCTGAACGAGAGCAAACCCAGTTAAAGATAGAAGCTGAACGCGAGCAAACCCAGTTAAAGATAGAGGCTGAACAAGAGGAAAAGAAATTAGAGGCTGAACAAAAGCTAACTCAGATGAAGATAGAGGCTGATCTAGCAATGAAGCAGATGGAGCTGGATAACGAGGAAAAACAGAGGCAGCATGAGTTACAAATGAAGCGTAGGAGTTCGGAATCTGATTCTGATGATGGTTTTTCAGCCAGCAGGGAGGTTCGATTAGTCCCTCCTTTTGAAGAAGATCAGGTTGATCAGTATTTCCAACATTTTGAAAAGGTTGCTGTGAGTTCAAACTGGCCAAGGAAAGGATGGGCTCTTATGGTACAGAGTGTGATTAAAGATAAAGCTCAAAAAGCTTATTCTGCTTTGTCTGTTGAGGATGCAGCTGATTATACCAAGGTAAAACAAGCTATTTTGAAGGCCTATGAATTGGTCCCTGAGGCTTATAGACAAAAATTCAGAGACTTGAGGAAATCTGCAGATCAGACTTATATGGAATTTGCCAATGGAAAGAGAATATGTTTTGAACGATGGTGCCTGGCTAAAAATGTAGATGGGGATTACGATAAATTGACAGAATTGATACTAGTGGAAGACTTTAAAAGATGTGTTCCAGCTGAATTAACAACATATTTAAATGAAAAGGCAGTGGAAACTTTACAAGAAACTGCTAGGTTGGCAGATGATTATGCTTTAACCCATAAATCCAAATGGGGACAACCTAAAACCTTTCAAAAGAGTTACAAAGACAATCCAGGTAAACCGGAGATTAAATTGGGAGGTAATCAAAAAGGAAAGGATGAAAAGAAGCCAGGGCTGGAGAAACCTGTTGAGCGTACTTGTTATTACTGTAGGAAACCTGGCCACGTGATATCTAATTGTGCCCTTTTGAAGAAAAAGAAGGAAGCTGGGCCCAATGCTTGCTTTCAGGCAATTAAAAATCAAAAAGGTTTAGGAGATGCTGTTAAAGATCAGTCCTTGCAAGAGGGAAAAGTGGAAAAGTTGGAGGAGGTGAGAAAAGAATTCCGTTCGTATGTATCAGAGGGTTTTGTTTCACTGAATGATGAGTCACCCCAGGTGCCAGTGAAAATTCTTAGAGATACTGGGGCTAGTCAATCTCTCTTGCTGGACAGTGTTTTAAATTTTGGTGAAGAAAGTGACACTGGTGAAGTAAATCTAGTACGAGGCGTTACAGGTGAGACCATGTCTGTCCCTTTTCACAGGGTGATTTTAAAGTCAAAGTTCGTAGAAGGACCAGTCGAGATAGGGATAAGACCTAGTTTGCCAGTGGAAGGAGTTTCTTTGTTATTGGGAAATGACCTTGCAAATGGAGAAAGTGATCCTGTGGTACGGTTAACAACCAAACCAAGGATTGATGAGTCTGAGGATGATTCAGATGTTTACCCATCATGTGCGGTGACTCGAGCTAGAGCTAGAGAATTAGCCAAGACAGACAGTCCGGTGCAGTCTGATGTGGTTCCTTGTGACAGTCCTAAACAGGAAGAAAATTTTGATGCCTTATCTGAGACTTTTCTGTCTTCACTGGAGGATCAACATCCTTACAGTGAGCCTGAATTTAAAGATTTGTCTTTGTCGAGGAAGGATTTTATGGTGGAACAGACAAAGGACCCTGAATTGACAGAATTGAAAGAAAAAGCACTCTCATGTGAGGAGATTGAAAAAGTGCCAATTGGATACTATGTCAAAAATGGAGTGTTAATGAGGAAATGGAGACCTCCTCATGTTCCTGTTACTGAGGAATGGGAAGTTATTCATCAGGTTGTTGTACCAAAAGTTTATAGGGATGAGATTTTAAACCTGGCCCACAGTATGCCTTTGGGTGGTCATTTTGGTGTGAATAAAACTGTAGGGAAGATCTTGAAACAATTCTATTGGCCTGGTTTGAGAAAAGATGTGGTGATGTTTTGTCGAACCTGCCACACATGTCAGATGGTAGGTAAACCAAATCAAAAACCCCCTGTGGCTCCTTTGAAACCAATTCCTGCTTTTGATGAGCCCTTTTCGAAGGTGATTGTGGACTGTGTTGGCCCCTTACCAAAGTCTAAGACTGGAAATCAGTATTTGTTAACCATCATGTGTGCCACTTCTAGATTTCCAGAGGCAATACCCCTTAGAAATATTAAGGCCAAGACGGTGTCAAAGGCTCTTGTAAAATTTTTTACCTTGTTTGGTTTGCCAAAAGAAATCCAATCTGATCAAGGTAGTAATTTTATGTCAAAAATTTTTCAACAAATAGTCTATGAGCTGGGAGCAAAGCAGATTGTATCATCTGCATATCACCCAGAATCTCAAGGAGCTCTGGAGAGATTTCATTCTACTCTCAAAAATATGCTGAAGACTTATTGCTTTGAAAACACCAAGGATTGGGACGAAGGTATCCATTTACTTTTGTTTGCCGTTAGAGAATCGATCCAGGAGTCAATAGGATTTAGTCCGTTTGAGCTTGTATTTGGACATAGGGTGAGAGGACCTTTGGAGTTGTTAAGAGAGCAATGGGTTAATGAGGAAGTTCACTTGAGTCTGTTGGACTATGTCCAAAAATTTAAAACTCGGTTGGAGAGAGTCTGCCAGCTAGCGAGAGAGAATTTGAAAACAAGCCAGATAAGAATGAAGACATATTTTGATAGACGTGCTCGGCCTAGGACATTCGCAGTGGGGCAAAAGGTGTTGGTATTTTTCCCTAGCCAAAATAATCCCTTGCAAGCTCGTTTTTCTGGACCCTATGTTATTGAATCTCGAGTGACTGATCTAACATATATAATCAAAACACCAGATAGACGCAAGAAAACACAACTCTGTCATGTAAACATGCTAAAACCTTATTATGAGAGGGATTCAGTTGTGGCCTTGGTGGATGGTGAAAAGGTTGTTTCTAGAATGCCTGATGTTGATGTTGAGGAAGGCCAATTTAGATCAAATATTGTTCCATCGAAACTGAAAAACCAAAATATCATCGAGAACCTTGAAACGAAGTTGGACCATTTACAAGTTTCACAAAAACAACAGATGAGAGAATTAATTTTAAAATTTAAAAATCTGTTCCCAGATGTTCCAAACAGAACATCGATAATTACCCATGATGTTGATGTTGGGGATGCAAAACCAATCAAACAACACCCATATCGAATGAATGTGGAAAAAAGTAAACTTGTTGATCAGGAAATAAAATACATGTTGGAAAATGATATTATTAGACATTCTACTTCAAATTGGAGTTCGCCCTGTGTTATTGTACCTAAACCTGATGGAACTGTTAGATTTTGCACAGATTACAGGAAAGTGAATGCTGTAACAAAGTCAGATGCTTACCCTATTCCTAGAGTGGATGATTGCATAGACAGAGTGGGAAAGGCAAAATTTCTTACAAAGATTGACCTATTAAAAGGGTACTGGTGTGTTCCATTAACAGATAGAGGAAGGGAGATTTCAGCCTTTGTAACCCCTTCTGGATTGTATGAAGATCAGATCATAACCCATTGGTGTTTCTGAGCCGAGTCAAAAACAAGAACAGAAGGCTGTTAAACTGGAGTTTAATTTTGCAAGAGTTTGATCTCATGATAACTCACATTAAAGGCAAAGATAATGTGATTGCTGATTGTCTTTCCCGATGTTAAATGGGAAACATGTATCTGTACTAATCTGATAGTCTGTAGTTGTGTAGAATGATAATTATTAACATTACTAACTGTATGCGCGGTTAAAATTTTCTTGGGAAAATTTTTTTTTTTAGGTGGGAGGTGTTATGGACTCAGTGAAAGTCCCTTTAAGATAGAGAGTGTGTGTGTATGTGTGTGTGGGGCGTGCTTACGTCAATAGAAGATAAAGGACGTAATGACGTTGTTGAAGAAGAAGAAGGAAGAGAGAGAGAGAGAAGGGAGAGAGACACCAGCCTGCTTGTTTTTCTCTATCGATGGATGAGAAACAATAACTGTGTTTACTACTGAAATCCATGTATGGAAGTTGGAAGTAATCCGGTGGAGTTCACTTTGTTGCTGACCTGTAGAAGGAAACAGGTATTTGTATGTGGACGACCACGGTTCGGATGCTTTTCGGGGTGAGGAAGTCACTACCGAGTAAACACTGAAGTGTCGTTTGGGTTCCATCGTGGAACATTTGGATTTCGTATGTACTCTCTCTCTATGTTTTTCTACATCTACATCTTATCTTCAGACAACGGTGGTTGTTGAAGAAGCCCTTGCTCATGTTTCACCTTATGGCTTGCGGAACTGAACTTTAAGAACCATTCCGGAACTGGGAGTTTTGGACTTTGTCACACACACACACGAAGAGTTTAGTTTTGGGGTTAACGTTCGAGGTTTAACATTCTTGAATTCTAACATACTAACATTTTTACTTTTATTTTACGTATTATCATAAGTAGTGATTAATAAAATAGTTTTTAACACTGAATCATGCTCAGTGTGTTTCTTTTGTTGCTGGTTTGTGACAAAATAAAGAAAAAGATTTATTATATAAATAAAAAAAGAGAAAAAAATCCCCAAATCAATAAGAAAAATTATAAATATATCAAACCAAACTAAACTAAACAGAAAATTAGAAAAAAACAAAAAAAAGACTGGACTAAAATTTCTCAGTAGAAACAGAGCAATATTATGTCATCAACTCAGTTCCTTTAAGTTGGAAAGTTATTGAAAGGGGATCTATATCATGTGAAAATATTGAATAAATGGACTCCAAATATCTTCAAATTTAAGCGAAGGATCAACGGTACCACTCCTAATTTTTTCCAAGTTTAAACATGATATAGTTTGAGAGAACCATTGAAAAGTAGTAGGGGGTATTGGATCCTTCCATTTAAGCAAAATGGATCGTTTGGCCATTAATGTAACAAAGGCAGAAGTTAAAATCACGCACATTATTTCTACGATCTTTTGTCTTGTGTGTACCCTCTATCCAAGAACCAGACTCATTAGATTTTCTTCATTCCTTTGCATCCGCATCATACAAGGCTGATTGTGGAGCACATCTTGAGCCTAATGGGCTACTGTCTCTCCCAATGGCAGACCATAAACAAAACATGTTAGCCCTCCATGCATTAATGTGCAATAGCCAATTAGAAGTGCAATAAGAATTAATATGCCTTTACAGGCACCAAACAGTTTCTAAGCAGTTGTCCTTTGAGGTCAGACTGAATAGAATGGGGCTAATTGGGGTTTTGTAGAATGAGAATCCATTATGAGATACAATATGCAAGGTTATTGTGGAAAATAAAAGCTGATAGTGTAGGAGATAACCTGTTGGCGTGGATAGTAGACTGGCTAGTTAAGAGGAAAAAGAGCAGGCATAAATGGGTCTTTCACTGCTTGGAAAAATGTAACAAGTAGTTTGCCACTGAGATTGGAGCTGGGGCCTTAACCTTTTTACAATTTATATAAATGACTTGGTTGAAGGCTCTAGAGATATGGCTACTAAATTTGTTCATGACAAAATTGGGTAGGAAAGTAAGTTATGAAGAAGAATAAGATTACAGAGGAATACAGATTGGTCAAGTGTGGACAAGGATCTAACAAATGGTAGATAAATTGAGAAAATATGAAATTGTCCATTTTGGCAGGAAAAATAAAAAAAGCATTATATAAATGACAAGAGTTCTGAGGTGTAAAGAGCTCTGGATGTCCTAGTGCACGAGTCGCAAAAGGCTAATACACAGGTACAGCAAGTTATTAGGAAAGCCAACAGGATGTAACTGCTTATTGCTAGGGAAATTAAATACAAAAGTGGGGAAGTTATGCTCCAGTTATATAGGCATTGGTGAGACCACAACTGGAGTGGTTTGTGCAGCATAGTCTCCTTATTTAAAGAAGGATGTTAATGTGTTGGAACCAGTTCAGAAAAGATTTCTAAGACAACTACCTTGAATAGGCCATTGCCTCATGAAGAACATTTAGGCAGGGCAGATTTGCATCTGCTGGTATTTAAAAGAGTGAGAGGGTACTTGATTGAAAGATTAAAAAGATCCTGAAGGGTCTTACATAGAACACAGAATAACACAGCACAGGAACAGGCCCTTCAGCCCACCATGTCTGTGCCGACCATAATGCCAATCTGAACTAATCCCATCTGCATGCACATGGTCCATATCCCTATATTTCCTGCCTGTTCATGTGCCTGTCTAAACGCCTCTTAAACGTTGCTATCACATCTGCTTCCACCACCTCCCCTGGCAGTGCATTCCAGGCACCTACCACTCTCTGTGTAAAAATACTTGCTCCACTCTTTTAAAATCTCCTTTAAGCTTGAGCCCTCTCATCTTAAACCTATGCCCTCTAGTACTTGACTTTTCCACCCTGGGATAAAGACCAACTATCTACGCTTCTCATAATTTTATATACTTCTTTCAGGTCACCCTGCAGGCTCCGACACTCCAGCGAAAACAATCCAAGTCTGTCTAACCTCTCCTTATATCTAATACACTACAATCCAGGTAACATTCTGATGAACCTCTTCTGTACCTTCTCTAATGCTTCCACATTCTTTCTGTAATATGGAAACCAAAACTGCACACGTTTTTCTAAATGTGACCCAACCAAAGTTTTAGACAGATGCAAAATGACTTTCCAACTTTTATAGTCAATGCTCCAACCGATGAAGGCAAGCATGCCATACACCTTCTTTAACATCCTATCCACTTGTGTTGCCACTTTCTGGGAACTGTGGACTTGCAACCCAAGATCCTTCTGTATATCAATGCTCCTAAGGGTCCTGCCATTTATTGTACACTTTACTCTTGCATGTGACCAAGAGGCCCGATGTACTGGCTGTTAGGTTAATTGGCATAGTCTGCATTAATGGTAGAAGAATCATGTTTGTTAATGAAAGTGTTTGAGAAAATAGACTGCAGGGAAGTGGGGGCATGGTATTCATGGGATTGCCCCAAGAGCTGACATAGATTTGATGGGCTGAACGGTCTCCTTCAATGTCATGAAAAAAATATATGGGTGAATGTAGGGAGCATGCTTCCTCTTGCAGAAGAATCTGAAACAAGGAGTTACTGTTTTAAAATAAGGGCTTGTGATTTAAGACAGAAATTATGCTAAGTTTGTTTTCTAAGGGAATTGTCTTGTCTTTGTAACTCTCTTCCTCAAAGGGCACAGGAAGCAGAGTCTTTGAATATTTTAATGGCATAGATACTTGATAAGCAAAGGGGTGAAAATGTTCTATGAGTTGATGGGAATGTAGAGGTAAGATTACAATCAGATCAGCCACAATCTTATTAAGTACAGGAGCAGGCTTGAGAGCTGCATGGCCTACTGCTCCCAATGCCCATGTTCTTATATTTCACTGAGACATAAACGATCCTGAGAGAACCTAGTAGAGAAGCTGTTTGTTCTGGATGCAGACCAGAACTGTGGCTCATGTGGCATCAGATGAACTGACCACTTAAGACTGTGACTAGGAGAAATTTTCCTTCTCATAGTTCCCTACCACAGACAGATGAGTGCTTATTTGCTGAGTATATACTTAAGATTAAAACTGACAGATTTTTAAAAACAAGGAATTGAGGTTTGAGGATAGGGCAGGAAAGTAGACTTACAGCACAGGATCAGCTACGATTCTGGAAGTGCACTGGAGGTTTTTTTTGGCTTGCAACTGCTTGTATTTTTTATGCATCCAAGCAAGTGCAGAATTTTATTTTGGTACTTAGTAAAAATGAACAAAGAAGAACTGACTGGCTTGAAATCACACATTAGAAAACCTTGCATTGTGAAACACTATTAATGCAATAGAAGAATCACATGTTGACCAAATGAATAAGGAAGTTCCTACAAATGGGAATTTTCAAGCTGATGATACTGTGGGGCTGGGGCTTACTTCCAGAGAGGAGCCTAAGAATGCAACATAGAGTCATAAATTGGTAGAGGCATACAGTATGGAGACAGGCCCTTCAGCCCAACTGGTCTATGCTGATCAAGATTCCCATCTAAGCTAGTCCCATTTGCCTGCATTTGGCCCATATCTCTCTAAATCTTTCCTTTCCATATACCTGTCCAAGTACCTTTTAAATGTTGTTAATGTACCTGCCTCAACCACTTCCTCTGGCAGCCCATTCCATACACTGGGTGGAAAAAGTTGCCCCTTAGGTTCCTATTAAATCTTTCCCCTCTTACCTTAAACCTATGCCCTTTAGTTCTTGATTCTCCAACCTGGGAAACAGACTGTGCGCATTCACCCAGTCTATGCCCCCCATAATTTCATACACCTCTATATGGTCACCCCCTTATTCTCCTATGCTCCAATGAAAAAAGTCCCAACCTGCTCAACCTCTTTCCATAACTCAGTCCCTTAAGTCCCAGCAACATCCTTGTAGATCTCCTCTGTACTCTTTCCAGCTTAATGGCATCTTTCCTACAGCAGGGTGACCAAAACTGAACACAATATTCCAAATGCAGCCTCACCAATGTCTTGTACAACTGCAACATAACATTCCAATTTCTATACTCAATGACCTGACTGGTGAAGGTCAGTGTGCCAAAAGCCTTCTTCACCACCCTGTCTACCTGCAACACCACTTTCAGGCAACAATTATATTAATTCTGACAGATCTTCAAAAATTGTTGTCAATAACAGGCACTAAGATTCTGAAGTTACAACAGGTCCCATTAATTCTCAAGAACATCATCCTAAATAATGGACCTTCATCTTCACACACCTGTACACAGCTGGAAATTGATCAATACCAATCTGCTGAACAAATAAAAGATATGCCAGGCTTGCCAGTGAATTTGTAGGGTATTTGATATCTTCTTGCAGAGGGTCAATCTCCTGCAGTTTTTTTCTGGACTTTAACAACTGATGAACCATCAATGCAGGAAGAGATTCACCAATTGCCACCAGGAAAACCTATAAGAGATGATGGCACTCATTTCAGTGTAAATAAAATTCTCCATAAATGTATAAATACATACGAGTTGCTATATTAAAACATTTGATCTGAATGATTTAATTCAGGAACCGATTCCACTACAGAATTATGCAGTCAAAAATGAATTATGCTACATTATATATTCATTTTCACAGATCTTCATAAATTGTTGTACCTTGCTCTGCATAGATTGCCTATGCTTTCCTTGTCTGGTATCATCAAGATGAGTTATTAGTTGAATCTTGAAAATTAGAAGTTGTAAGTTTTTTTTTCACCTTTGCTTAAAACAGTTAAGTTTTCCCTACATCATCCATCACCTCCAAACCTCTCAGCATTGCAAATTTGCCATCTGGGATATAAGAACCAACTTAAGATTTGCACACATAAATTTGGCTATAAGCCACACAAGGTGCACATAAAACCAACCAAATGTAAAATGGAAAGAACTCCATATTAGCATTTACTTTCACAATTATGATTAGTGGAATCAAGACATTTTTCATTTATGTAATATTTAACTAAAAATAATGATCAATATAAAATATTAAGAACAAATTTAAAGAAAAGCTGATGTGAATTAAACACTTAGGAAGCTTAATTAAGTTAATTCCATTGCAAACACAAGGAACAGTCTGAGTGAACTACCGTGTAGATGAAGCAGAGTGGACAAATTAAACTTACTACAATTTCAGCAGCAAAAACTCTCAATGAATTGTCTTCAATCTCTTCAGTTAAAGGCTGTAACTGTGCAGTCAGTAGTGGGTATTCCAAACATTTCATAAAGCTACATCAATTGCAAAAAGACCAGTTAGGCTATGCACAGATTATTTTACCTGACCAAAACATAGTTGAAGCACATAGATCATTCAATTGAAAATTAAGTACCTACAATTTTAGTAGTTCCTCCTTTAGCTCATTATAGGAAGGATTTCTCTTGGAATTTGTTGTTTGAGTCACTTCATCCAAAAATGGTTTCACAAAAGAGCTAACAGCCATATAACACTTGCAAAGCTCATATGCATCCTGTTTGTGTTGCTCATCATTAATAGGTACAGGTAACTTGGAGAGTTGGCTTTGAATGGTTGCAAGAGCCAATCCCACAGAATATGCCTTTTTGTGTTTCATTTTTAATAGCACTGGGAAAAGAAATTTTATTGTTAGAGTCAAGAAATATTTGAAGTTAAAACTCCCTTATAACTGGAAAACCTTCTCGTTAAAGATGCAATTTTACACAAGGAAAACAAAAGACCTACTCAAAATCTCATTATTGAGGAGCACTGAAATAACTGAAAAATATTCGACTTGTAATTTATTGGCCCAAATTTTGCAGCTGCAATGAAACTGTCAGCATTCATCAAGGTAACACTGTGAAACAGTCAGGAACTTAGAGAGTTAAGCACATGTATAAACTCAGAAACTACAGCCTGTTTTGGATCCAACTGCATATTCCCCTGAAAACACAGATCTGATAAAATCCTCACTGCAAAATACCCTGAAAAAAGTTGCAAGTGTTACAAAGTATCAGTGTGCCTTTATACATACCAAACCATTCTGTTAATCTCGCATAATCATGACTGGTGGAGCAGGGCTGGCAGATTTTCTGGACTATTGGATGTTATTATCCTATTAATAACCCAACACATTTTAATTCACTTTTTTTGATGTTGCACAGTAGTATTATAAACTTTCCAGTGAACCTGACAAACTTGAAGGGCACACAGGAAAAAGAGCAGAGTGAGTTTCAAGGGCACGCGGGAAGTAGGGCTCTGGTGGATTTCAAAGGAATGCAGGAAACAGGAGCTCAGTGAGTTTCAAGGGAGGGCAAGAAACAAGGCCTGGTGAGTTTCAAGAAGGCACAGGAAACAGAGCCAAGCATGTATAAAGGGAACATGGGAAACATCACCATGTGACCCAGATGCTGAACCACTGAGTTTTCCGAATAATTAGACTGTAGAATATCAGATTTTACTGTACTATTAAACAATTTGGCCCTTAGTTAAAAATTTTGCTTTTACATGCTAGTTCATTAGAATTCAATGCCATTGATAGCATCCCTAACCAGTGACAGCATTACATTTGCCAGATTCCAGGCATCTCTTTGAAGTAATGATGCCTGGCAGCAACCAATTCCAGAAGAGAGAATAGTCACGTCAAAGGGATTGCTGGATGTTTCTGGGCAACTTCCTTTTATATTGGTGGGAGGGCGGTCATTTTGCTGCTGTTTGCAAAATCCAGATCAACAAAAGGAACGTTTCTAATAAAAGCAATTTGTCCTTTTATGAAATAAATTCAGTTGACTTGCTATTCCTAATATTATAGTTTCTTGATTATACCATTTGTTTCATTTCGAATTATAACATCTATTAGAAACATGACAGATTTCTAAAGCTCCTGAAACTAAAGATAAGTTCTAGTTTCAAAGCAGCACAAGTAATATATACAAGTAACAGTCTTGAAGTACATTGAGTAAACTAAGTATCAGCCTTCAATAAAGTAAATATTAATTTGCAACTTCACATTACCTGTCTGAAGCGGCTGCAGGAGAAGCAAGATGGTTTTAGATATATTCTTTCCAAAAGAGTCCTCAATCTTTTCAAGTAAACCCAACAGAAGTTCCTTTGGGTTACTTATCTGCAAGAAAGGAGCATATCTTTGGGAAGCAAATTTACATCATTTTGTAAGAAGCTAATTTGACCAAGAATGAGATAAAATTACATTCTCACAGTTTAAAAAAAAATTCTTATATTTACTAGGCTCATCATAAACTCCTTGAGAGAACATCCTTTATCATGCCATCATGTGGCAACTTAATGAACTTTTCACTTTATGAAGCTGCCTACCAAGAGTGAACTGGGCACTAAATTTGGTGGACTATATAGCCCAAACCTCACCCACATTATCTCTAATGAGAGAAATTTACAAAAGATCTACCAGTTCATTCATAAATCTATGGAAAAGATAAAGTTTATTAAAGAAAAGACTTCAATTTGTACATGGCCACTCAAAAATCAGAAGTCATCCAAAAATTCTTCACAGCCAAAGTACTTTTTGAAGTGTAGATACTGTGAATGACAGAAACACAACTGCCAAGGTATGCCAGCAAGTTCCCAAAGCAAAATTGACCAGATAATGTTATAGCCTCAGTGCTGATCATGCCAAGATTCTTTCTTCTTAAAATGTGCAATAGATGCAAAAAAAACTTACACTCCAATTTATAGATACTCCTCAGTATATGCTTTCTTACCTCTACCACATGGTCCAGTATTTTCAAGTAGATTTCCCTGTCCTCAATCTGTTGCTCATCTTTCAATGTACAATTGACAACAGGACCAACAAGATTCCAGCCCATGCAGATAAAAAAGTCCTGTAAGATATTAAATGCAAGGAGAAGAAATGAAACATAAACTACAATGGTAAATTAAATGGGTTCAAAATATATAGATGTTTCATTGATTTCATTCTACATGTTAGCATAAAAAAGCCACAGATTGTCCTATCAAACAACAGTTGCTTTGGCTTGACATAATGATATTTAATTTTTCCATCCCTACCTGACAATACTACTTTAAAAGTGTTTAAGTTGGGAGTTCTTGGCTTCATTCTCAATTCCAAATTGTGGGTACGAGTACAATCTGATATCTTCAGCATATAATCTAGACTGCACAATTACTGCAATTGTGAAGCAGTGTTACATTGTCAGAGATATTATTTTGTAGAAAGGAAACTAAGACTATGTCAGCTAGTTTCACAAAATATAAATCAAATTATGCAATCAATTTATTTGTTGTTTTGATAGTATATATTGCCTAAGTGAAAACAGTAACAAGATTTCAACCATAGATCATTGGTTACAAATTACTTTTGAGCATAATAAGGTGTAATTACACCTGCCATTAAATATATTTTCCTTTTCCTGTCTGTGAAAAGATTTCTTGTCAAACTAGAGGCATGAATGGACTTCTCTCTGACCTTCACTCTTCTGGAAATTTTATGTTCAACATTTTAATTTGCAATCAAATTCCACTATGATTATCTTTGGGTTTCTATATTTTTAGGCTTTGAGTTCCATGATTTTATCCATTTATCTATCAATCATATCGATAAACAGTATATGCAAGCAAAGATGTGACTATGGTACAATAGGAAGTGCATGAGTTTTTTTAACTAACTGCTTAAGTGACTGTCACCTTTGGGCAGTCATTCAAAATGACAAAGTCAAAACTTGTTCTTCACATCAGGGATCAATGTTAGCAACTCTAACTATGATATTAGATTCTTTAAATTGTGTGAAATTTACTATTTCTTCACCAAAGATCACAGAAATATACTGTATTAGCTATTACCCAATTGTTGAACCAGGTTGTCTATAAGGGGAAATAAAATGCACACTGTGCTTTTTATCTCCCTTATCTAATCTAATTGAAAAAACTGCTGTCACAAATTTTAAAAGTCAAGCAACATATCTTTTGGATTGAAGTTACTTTTGCTACATGCAAAATAGTTGATTTAGAAATATTAACTTCCACAGTAAATGTTTTGAAGATACATGTCCACATTAATAGCATCTTATTTTTGACAGAAAATGTGATAATTAATATACAAATTGTTGGAAGTACAATGGTACCTTATTTTGTTCATCCTGCAGAATCTTCAAAAGTTCAGCTGCATGCCCTTCTTCCAGGCACTGGCAGGCTGCCAATTGAAATATGCTGTGATCTTCATCTTTAAACTCTGTTTCAGGTAAACCTCGCTAAAAGAAATAAGACAACTCTCTCACATCAAGTGCGAAATAATTTCAAACAATTTTAAGCAATGCCATTTCAACTGAAACATCTGCATGTGGTATTACAATTATCTATTGCAGTGCAGCTAAAAATTAAGAAACACCAGGGCTGGAGTTGGGTATTTAGCCTCTGGTGTCCATTCAACTATTCACTTGCTAAACTGTGACCTAACTCCACATACATACTCTTATCCCTTAATACACTTGGTTAACAAAGTCAAATTTATTGGCATATGCACAAGTTCATGTATGCACAGGTGCAATGAAAAACTTACTATCAATTACAGATTTAACTGACCAAGCATTGATTTAAGTTTGCTTGGTGTGTTCAAAGTTCCTACCCCTTTGTACATAAAATAGTTTTTTTTTTGCTAACTTTGACTCCTGAAAGGCTTTGCTTTAATTTTTAGAATATGCTCTCCATACCAGTCCTAGGTGATACAATTAGTGAAAATCTCTATTTGCCCTATCAGTACCCTTAAATAGCTTGCAAATTGGATTAAATGACTCCTTAACCTTCAAAATTCCAGTAAGTAGGTGGCACAGTGGTGCAGTTAGTAGACCTGCTACCTCACAGCTCCAGGGACCTAGATTCAATCCTGACATCAGTCTATGTGCATTTTGCACATTCTCTGTATGACCACGTGGTTTACCCCAGGTAATCCGATTTCCTCCAGTGGCAATGAGATGCAGGTGGTAAATTCATCGGCCACTGTAAATTGCTTTGGTGTGTAGATGAGTGGTAGAATCTGGGAGATATTGTTGGGATGGTGCGAGAATGGGTTACAGGGAAACAAGAGAATGGGATTGTTCTGGGAGCTGACGTAGTGGCCTCCTCCTATGTCGTAAGGAAATATGGAAATGTAGTGCAAGGCAACAGGTTTGTGTAATCTTGCTTCTTAATTTAATCTTCCGAGTCCAGTATTATTCTGGTAAATTCACATTACACTCCTTCCAATATATCCATCATAAGGTGTGGTATCCAGAAATGCACAGAGTACTTCTGCTGTGGTCTAGCCAGTACTTTTTAAACCAGGGTTATTAGACTGCAATTTTCCCCAGAAAGCAGGTCTGAAGTCTTACATTGTACAATAATCTCAAACTAATAAGATTTCCTCCTCATTTCTGTCCTGGAGGCATTAATATAAATTATATTACATTACATTAATAAAAAAGAAAGTATTCTGAGAATTATTTTCAAATATTAAATATAATTTATCTTTCAAAATGAAAAAAATTACAGCAAGCTGAAATACTATTTCTCAACCAAATATGTAGTAAATCAACTGTCACCTTTAATAGACACCTCTCTATTTGGTTAAGTCTCTGGTTAGTGGAATGAATGCATTAATTACTGTAAAAAAAAAAGGTTCTTACCGAGTCTGGAGCCCAAACAGAGAACCATATTTCAAATTTGGAAGTATTACCAAAGGGAAGATATTGTAATTCAAAATTTCCAAGGTGGAGAAGAACTTTGAAAATCTAGCATGCTCAGGACTTTGGTGGTGCCAGACTGATGGATTTTTTTCAAACTATTGGATGTTATTCCTCTTAATACCAAAAAACATTCTTAATTTGTTCTGTTAGATGTTACATGGTATTATCATAAATTTTATAGCGTTTGAGAGCAGAAAACAGGACCTTTATGAGTTTCGGGGGAGCACAGGAAACACCACCTGATGAATCAGTGCTGAACCATTTCTGGATAATGGATTATTGGAGTTTTACTATATACCTCTTCATGTGTGGAAATACTACATAATGAAAGGATAATTAAATGCACCAGTACTTACACATCTCTTGATTACCCCTCGCAATTCTTCCAAAGCCATTTTGATGCTGCTTTCTACCCACACTTAAAACTGGAATATAAAAGAAAAACACCAAGTGTTTATATGGTGCCTTTCACCTCCCTTTCAGAACTTTTCAAAGTACTTTTCAGCCCTGGTTAAAGTTTGCCCAGTTGCAGGATGAGGAACATCTTAAACATGTAATAATGACAAGAAGATCCCATATTTGATTCACACCTTCTACTGAGTTGGGTTTTTTTGGTGTTAACTGATCTTGGAATTGAATCTGAGACCATTCTAGTTAATATACCTCAGACATTTACATCATGAATTGACTGATACTAGTTTGCATCACTCTCTGTCCCAATAGCTCCCATTACTTTCATTCATTTTATGGGTAGTAAGGAGAAAGAGCAGTTTAAGCAAAACGAAAACAAAACTTGTTATCCGGGTTAAACTACCTCCCTGACAACACTGTGGTTAATTATATCTCACGTATTATGGTACTGTCTACAAATCAGGTATGGCTTAGTTTCAAAATTTCACTCCTTGCAAACTGACTGATATTGGCTAAGGTGATGCAGTCATCCTCGTCTATGAGTTGAAATGAGAAATTGATGTAAACATCAATTGGGAATCCAAAAGCCCAGCTCAAAATCTTGGAAAGTCAGGGAGCCCCACATCACTGCAACAGTTGAAGTGCAACAACATAAGATATTTAAAATCCAGTATATTATACACCTTGTGGCTCAGTCCATGTGGGAAACTATCAATCAAGCCATTGGGGGGAGTGATTCTTAAAAGCACCAGCATGCAAATAAATGAGCAATTAGTTCCTAAAATGTTAGATTTACCACAAAAAAAACTATTGGAATGATTGGGTGTGAAATCACATCTGTATCATAATGTTCTGAACAGGACAGTCTAGCTTGAAAGATATTTACCACTCATTCTGACACATGAAGGCCAACAAGACATAACAGAAATAACCTGCTTTTGAACAGAAAGCATAATGCTCCAAGGTTACCAGTGTCCCTGTTTCAATTATGGGTTAAAACTATAAATTTTTGCACTGAAATATAAAATGCAGCTGCACTGATTTCAATCTCTGTCAATAATCTGCCTCGTCCAAAATCTTACCATGAATAATGGCAAAGTCATCCCACATCACTCGATGCTCAAGAAACAAATGTAATTCTGACATTTCAAGAGTGTGCATGCCTGAAAACTTTAAGAATAATTCCTGCAGTGGCTCAATTGACAAATTAACTTTCCATAATGTACTGATACTGGCTGAGGTGGAAGAAATGGTATCAGAACATAGAACACCACAGCATTGAAACAGGGCCTTTGGCTCATCTAGTCCTCGTCGACCTGATCTTCTGCCTAGTCTCATCTACCTGCACCCGGACCATATCCCTCCAAATCCCTCCCATCCATGTACCCATCCAAACTTCTCTTAAATGTGATAATTGAATTAATACATTCACCCTATCTATACCCATCATAATTTTGCATACCTCTATAAGATATCCCCTCATTCTCCTGTGCTCTAGGGAATAAAGTCCTAACCTATTCAACCTTTCCCTGTAACTCAGGTCATCAAGCCCTGGCAACATCCTTGTAAATTTTCTCCGCACTCTTTCAAGCTTTAAGTAAGTGACCAGAAAGGCACACAATACTCCAAATTCGGCCTCATCAACATCTTGTATAATTTCAACATAACATCCCAACTCCTGTATTCAGTGCCCTGATTTACAAAGGCCAAAGTGCCAAATGCTCTTTTTTACGATCCTATCTAACTGTGACGCCACTTTCAAGGAACCATGGACCTGTATCCCCAGGTCCCTCTGTTCTACCGCACACCTCAGAGCCCTACCATTCACTGTCCAAGTCCTATCCTGGTTTGTCCTCTCAAAGTGCATCACTTCACACTTGTCTGCATTAAATTCCATCAGCCATTTTTCAGCCCATTTTTCTAGCTGGTCAGGATCATGCTGCAAGCTTTGATAGCCTTCCTCGCTGTCCACTATGCTCCCAATCTTGGTGTCATTTTCAAATTTGCTGATCCAGTTTACGACATTATCATCTAAATCATTGATATAGATGATAAACAACAGTGGACCTAGCATCGATCCCTGTAGCACACCACTAGTCACAGACCTCCAGTCAGAGACAACCATCTACTACTATTCTCTGGCTTCTCCTGCTAAGCCAATGTTGAATCCAATTGGCCACTTCATCCTGAATGCCAAGCGACTTAACCTTCTGGAGCAGCCTCCCATGCGGGTCTGTCAAAGGCCTTGCTAAAGTCCACGTAGACAACGTGCACCGCCTTTCCCTCATCAACCTTCTTGGTAACCTCCTCGAAAAACTCTATAAGATTGGTTAGACGTGACCTACCACGCACAAAGCCATGTTCACTATCCCTAATCAGGCCCTGTCCATCCAAATACTTACATATCCTGTCCCTTAGAGTACTTTCTAATAATTTACCCTCGACTGATACAAGGCTCATTGGGCTATAAACTTCTCGGCTTATTCTTAGAGCCTGCCAGAAACTGCAGAGTTGTGGACGCACCTCAGCACATAACAGAAACTGAACCTACCCTCCATGGACTCTGTCTACACTTCTCGCTGCCTCAGTAAAGCAGCCACCCTGCGCAGCCCACCCTGAACATTCTCTCTTCTCTCCTCTCCCATCAGGCAGAAGATATGAAAACCTAAAAGCATGTACCACCAGGCTCAAGGACAGTTTCTATTCCACTGCTACAAGACTACTAATACAATAAAATGGACTCTTGCCCTCATAATCTACCTCATTATGGGCCTTGCACTTTATTGTCTGCCTGCACTGCATTTTCTCTGTAACTGTAACCCTTTACTCTGCATTCTGTTATTGCTTTCCCTTGTACTACCTCAATGCACCGATGTAATAAATTATCTGTATGGATGGCATGCAAAACAAGGTTTTTCACTGTACATGTGACAATAATAAACTAATTTACCAATTTAAAATATTTTACAATGAAGGGTCTCAGACATAAAACATTAAATCTCTTTCTACAGATGCTGCCTAACCCTAACCTGCTGAGTGTTCCCAGCATTTTCTGGGTTTATTTCTGATTTCCAGCATCTGCGTTTCTTCATTTCATTAAATGTCCTAAGTTGTGTAGAAAACATTTGTCCCATTTATTTCCTGAGCATTGAACGGTGTGGGAATAGCAATGGAGTTTGTCAGGAAGCAAGATCTGCAAACTGCAGATAAATACTGCTATCAGTGGAAATGTATTTTATATTTCAGCGCAAGAAGTTAGTATTTTAACCCACAAGTGAAATCAGAAGACAGGGGACCCAAACCCATCGTTGAGCAGTAACTGAGCATCCACTGGGGAAACGGTCGGTCGGTCGGTCGGTCGGTCGGCCGGCCGGCGCCCTCCCCCGCCGCCATCGCCCCCCTCCGAGTGAAGGTGGTGACGCACCCGAGCCGCCGACGGTTGGCTTCAGCCGGACCGCTCTGACCCTCCCGCCACGCCGCCGATCCCCTACCTGCCCATCACGGCCACGCCGCGCGCCTGCGCACTCCGAGCCGGCGCGCGCACTTCCACGCAAGGCCGCGCCGGGAGGAGGCGGGGGCCGTGGTCACGTGACACAGCGGCCGCTTTCTCGCCCTAAAATCTCACTAAAGGTAAATTACGAGATGATGCTGCATTTACAAAGCTGCATAAATTGCAATGGATAAGTAACAAGAACAGAAACACTGGAAGAAATCAGCTGATGCTGCATTTACAAAGCTGCATAAATTGTCTTTTCCATTGCAATGGATAAGTAACAAGAACAGAAACACTAGAAGAACTCAATCAGAAAGGGTGTATCACATGCGTGGCAATGGTTGTTAAAAAAAGTGGATTGACCAAATAACATTAAGAATGTAAAAAGTTTTGCACTGTGTTTTTCCTTTTTCATATATATTTTTTTCTGAATCAAGCTTATTTTTGGAAAAAAAACTCAACTAGCCAAGTAGTATCTGTGAAAAGAAACTAGTTAATATTTCACCTAAGGGGCCCTTCCTCAATTCTGAGGAAGGATTACTGGCCCCAAACGTTAAGGAAGGGTCACTGACCTGAAATGTTAACTGGTTTCTCTTTCCACTTGACTGCCTGTGTTCTTTCACCATTTCTACGGAAAAAATATTTTTATGTACTACCTTTAACAATCTTGTGGCATTCCAAATGCTTTACAGCCAATGAAGTATTTGTGTAGTGTCATCACTGTTGTCATGTGGGATCTTGACAGCAAGTTTGAACATTGCAAACTGCCAGTAATGGCAATGTGATAAGCACCAGATAATCTGTTAACAGGATATATCAAATACAAATAAACATTCAATTTCTGCACAATCCTACACAATGTTTAATAAGAGCCTTTTAACATCTATCTTCTTGTATTTTTGTTTTGTTTCTAACATCAAAATTGAAAAGAATAAACCTCAACACATTAGAGGCAAATAAATAGTAGTTGTACAAAAACTAGTATGTGTTACAGAATACATTCTGGAAATGTTCATATCTTTCTTATCAACTCCACCCACAGAGACTAATGCTTCTTACTAACAGAAGCTAAATCAATGGAAAATGTGTTTATTAAATAAAAAGGTTTGTCCTGGCATATGTCAGAATAGTAAACTCCTGGTAACTTTGCTATAACCTAACAGATCTGCCATACATGATCCTGTGCTGGATTAGGAAACTGGCTGTAGGCTAGAAAGCTGTTTACTATCCAGGACCTTTGGAAGTACCTAACAGCTGCGAGAGATCATTATTAAGTGATAAGAATTAAGCTTGGTAGTGTGATAACCTTTGTTCCTAATATCATGTGATTTTCCAAAATGTTAAATTTAGGTACTTCTCATTTATTCATAGGTGTATAAAATACTAATTAATAATTAATGTTATTTGCAATTTGACCTCATTCATAATCTTTTTGTTTCTAATAAGATTATTGCTAACGTGGACATAGGTTTTACATGAGATATTGTAACAGTTCTTTCAATGCAAAGATTTGTTTTTGCTCTTATCTAAAACCAAAGCATTATTGACATGAACTCATATTATTAAAGAATATTTGTTACACGTTTTGACACAATCTTGTATACTTTTCTTCAGTAACTGAATTCTTTCCTGAAACAATAAACAAGATTGTGCCAAATAGTCATATCCAACTGTTACCAATTATTAAATAACATTTCAGCCTACTTTTACTTACCCCAATGCATTGGAGTCGGTGATTTGATCCTTTATTGTTTCACGGTACCTTCTCTGTCTGCCATACTAGTGATATCCTTCAGAGAAGATAATTGCACGAGATTTTATCTCATCTAATCCATTAATTGGATATCCAGTGGAAGAATAAGCAAACCAACGTCAGTGTCCTCTGACAGGCTGACATTGAGGCTCTACTCAATGCAGTTACTTTGCATGCCCAACACCAACCTCCCAAAACAGACACTGTATTTCAAGTTCTGTCAGGGCAAGGCAAACAGAGGAAATGACTCAATAATGTTCTTGAAACCTCCTTGAAAATTATCCAACATTTCCACTGACTCCTAGGAATCTCTGACCCATGACAACTCACAGTTGAGATAGAGTATTCGGAATGTTATTGAGAACCTCAAGTCCATGCACGGGAGCACACTGAAGCCAGCGTAAATGGCAGAAAGAGCACAACACATCACAAACTCACCCATTCCTTCAGGCAACTCCTACCCCATCTGTGGAAAGGTCTGCATTTCCCACATTGGCCTCAACCCACACACCATGGAACTATGCAGACAGTGTTAAATAACAGAGTTGACGCTTAGCAGTCCAGTCGCAAATTGCAAACGGTTTATTCACATGAATGGGGAGAATCAGCCTGCAGGCTTTTCCACTGAGTTACAAGTCATTGTGGCTTTTATACAGAAAACACAAACCCCATTTGCGTGAACAACTGACCTTGATACTGGTCATTCACATTTATTGCTTCCTGAGAGGTTGAGATATTGTCCAGCTGGTCAATTGCTCCTCAACGCTTTGTAAATCGTCTATAAGCCAGTATATTTATTCTCCTACATCCTGTTCTCCGCCGTGGCCTACAGGTCAAACTTCATATGTGGCCTTTTTTATGCACTCCCTTGACCATCCTTTGCCTCAATACCCTGTTAACCACTTTGATCTGTGTTCAGATGAACTGACTTTTCACATTTTAAAACCAGAATGGAAGCAAGTCATCCTCTATCCTTAGGGACTGCTTAAAAGAAGAAGGTATCCAGTGTAGTTATTTATGACTGCAGTGCCTTCCTGTGTGGACAGCTAGCTATATAAATGCATACATATATTTATATATGTATATTATATAGAAAGGATAGAAAACAATTTTTCTTTCTGTTTCCACAACTAAGTTCCTTTTTACAATATTTGGACTGCCAATGAATTGGGACTGTCGGAAACAAGTTTGCAGCATGAGACGTGATTGACTTCACCCTTCTCCAACACTCCTCTACTGCCATCTGGTTGGGACTACTCTTAGTTACCTCCTTATTGGCATTGTATCATCCCATATCTAGTGTTACCTCAAGAGTTCTCTATCCTTGTCCCCACCTACTTCTCATTTACATACTATTCCTTGGCAATATTAATTGAAAGTTCAACAGTTTCCATATGTTCCTGACAACGCAACTCTTTCTAACCAGTGCTTCTTGATTCCTTCATAACTCAAAATTTGTCAGACTGCCTGCCCAACATACAAGAATTGATTTATTCCAGCTAAGTAATGGGAAGATCAAAGCCATTGGCTTCAGTCCTAGTCACAAGCTCACTTGCCTAACCACTGACTCCATCCTTCTCCCCAGCATCTGCCTGAAACTGCATCAGATGGTTCACAACCTTGGTCTCAGACATAACCCCAAGATGAGCTTCAAGCCACATTCTTTGTGATCACTAAAATTCAAAAAGCAAAAATCTGCATTTTGAAACTTTCTGATAAAGCGCATTGACCTGAAACATTAACTGTTTCTATCTCCACTGATGCTGCCTGACTTGCTGAGTATTTCCAGCATTTTCTTTTTTTATTCTATCATTATAATTGCCTATTTCCACCTCCATATCATCACCTGCCTCAGCTCATCTATTCCTGAAATCATCCTCCATGTTATTGCTAACTCTAAACACAATACTCAGCTCAATGCTGGCTGATCTCTCTTCTACTCTCCACAAACTTGAGTTCATCCAGTCCTCTGCTGACTGTATCCTGGCTCTCATCACGTCCCTTTCATCCATTACTCCTGTGCTCTCTGACCTGTTTTCTCTATTATCAGGCCAATCCTGTCCTATCACAGCTGGGCAGTCAGTGACTAAACTCTGGAGGATAATCCAGCAGAACTAAAAGTAAAAACTGTCAACTTCCACCTTGAATCCCATGTGCCCTAATTTTTTGGACCAGCCAATCGTGCAAAACCTTGTCAAAAGCCTTGCTAAAGTCCACATATACCACATTTACCACTTTGTCTTCATCAATTTTCTTAGTAATCTCCTCAAAAAACCCAGTCAGATTTGTGAGGCAGGACTTCCCATCTCCAAAACCATGCTGACTCTTCCTAATCAGTCCCTGCCTTTCCAAGTGATCACAAATCCTATCCCTAAGAATTTTTTCAAATAGTTTCCTTACTACTGATGCAAGGCTCACTGGCCTGTAGGTTCCTGGCTTACCCCTACAGCCCTTCTTAAATATGGGAACAACATTAGCTACCTTCCAGTCTTCCAGTAACTCGCCCGTGGCTAAAGTTGATACAAAAATTTGTCAGAGTACCCACAATCTTCTCCCTTGCTTCCCATAAAACCCCAGGATAAATTTCTCCAGGCCCTGGGGATCTGTCCACCTTAAAATGCGTCACTATCTCCAACACTTCCTCCTTCCTGATACATAATTGTTCCAGTTTATTAGCACATGCCTCCCCTAAATCTCCATCCTCCCCATCCTTCTCCCTAGTGAATACTGATGTAAAATATTCATTCAGGATACCACACATATACCCTGGCTCTACAAAAAGACTTCCCTTCTGGTCCCTGGGGGAGCCTACTCTCTCCCTAGCTACCCTCTTGCTTCTAATATATTTATAAAAGGTTTTGGAATTCTCTTTTATTCTGTTGGCCGGGACCCATTTCATGTTCCCTTTTTGCCCTCCTGTTTTCTGAAGCTCTCTCCTATATCCACTATAAACCTCAAAGGACTCACTTGATAACAATTCACTATACCTGACATACACTTCCTTCTTTTTCCTGATCAAATCCTCAACTTCCTTTGTTAATCAAGGTCCTCTAATCTTACCATCTTTGCTTTTTACCCTTCCAGGGAAATGCTGATTTTGAACTCTTACTATTTCACTTTTAAACACTTCCCAAGTATTGGTTGTTGCTTTTCCCTTAGCAGCTGCTCCCAATCTACTTTCACCAGGTCCCGTCTTACACGACTGAAGTCACCCCTCCACCAATTTAAGATCTTAATTCTAAATCCATTCTTATCCTTTACCATGACTACCTTGAAACTTACTGATCACTGTTCGCAAAAGGTTCCTCCACAGACACTGTCAAGAAAGAGGAGGGAAAGGTGAAAGCAAAAGAGTGGAAATTGGCAGAAAAGGTCAAGAAATTTTTGTGTGTGTGTAAGGAGCAGCACCACCTGTTACATGAACTCAGTTATTCTCTGTCTCTGAATGCTACCTACTCTGTTGAGTGCTTCCAGCATTCCCTTTTATTTCAGATTTCTGTCTTAAATTTCCAGCATATTCACTTTTCTCAGCTGCCTTCATTAATTTTCCTTCTCCGAGATCATACCAAATGCAATTATGTCACCTGGACAACTTAAGTCTCTACCTTATTACAGACATGCTCTCTGTTCTCTCCACCCCTCACTCTTCTTGCAACTTAAAAAGAGGCTTGTTTTCTCAGTTTTCCAGTTCTGATAAGGGGTTGTTGACCCAAAATGTTAACTTTGATTCTCTCTCTACAAGTGCTGCCTGCCCCTACTGAACATCTCCAGAATTTTCTGCTTTCATTTCCGATTTCCAGCAGCTGTATGTTTTTTTTCCATTCAAGGCATGTGAAAGATCTAAAGGTGACCTGTCCCCTCCTTTATATCTTCATTTCAGAGTTCTTTCACTTTCCACCACTTAAATAAAAGGTTTGCACTAATACAGTCATAGAGTACTACAGCACAGAAACAGGCCTGTCTAGTCCATACTGACCTGATCTTCTTCCCAGTTCCATCTACCTGCACCCGGACCATATCCCTCCAAACCCCTCCCATCCATGTACCCATCCAAACCTCTCTTAAATGTTACAATTGAACCCGCACCCACCACTTCCATTGGCAGCTCGCACCAACTTCTGAGTGAAGAAATTCCACCCCCCCCCCCCCCGCCCAGATTCCCCTTATATATTTCACCTTTCACCCTATATCCATGTCACCTAGTTCTTAGTCTCACCCAACTTTAGGGGAAAAAGCCTGCATGCATTCACCATATCTATACCCCCACATAATTTTGTATACCTCCATAAGATCTTCCCTCATTCTCCTGCGCTCCAGGAAATAAAGTCCTAACCTATTCAACCTTGCCCTACAACTCAGGTCCTCAACAACAGGTCCCAGCAACATCCATGTAAATTTTCTCAGCACTCCTTCAAGCTTATTGAGATCTTTCCTATAGGTAGGTGACCAGAACTGCACACAGTACTCCAAATTCAGCCTCACCAACGTCTTGTAAAACATCCCAACTCCTGTACTCAATGCCTTGATTTATGAGGCCAAAGTCTTGCAAAAAAAATACCTTTTAAAGCATAGCCATTATTGGAAATATAAGAATCGTAAGAGCTTTTTCTTCACACAACTCCCATAAAGAGCAACGCGATGACTGAACAAATGATCTGAAATTTCAACAGTTTGATGGGTAAACATCAACCAAAACCTGAGAAAACGCTCGGCTCCTTTTCGAAATAATGCAATTTGTTTTGAATAATTTCAATCAATCACGCAGCATCTTACTGAAAATCTAAGTAACCACTTAATCAGAAGAAATGCCGCCAGGCTAAATGACAACCCATTCATGCGAACAGATAGTGTGCAGCGTCAGGAGACGAACCCTCTCCAGCTCTACTGGTTGCGCGATTTGAGTCCGACGTTTACCGTAGGTGAAAGGTCGGCGAGGCCAGCATGGAGGAAGGGGGGCGGCCGACTGCGGCCCGAAGACGGTCGCGGGGCGGAAGCGTCGCGCAGAGCGGGGAGGAGGCGCGGGAAAGGCGAGTACGCGCTCCCGCTCCGACCCCAACTCCCCAGGTCCCGCTCCCGCTCCGTCCCCTCCCACCCCCGGTCAGTGCGCGGGAGCGTCGCCGAGGGGCTCCTGTCACTTCACCAAACATGGTCCAGCTGGGGGCTGGTGGAGGAGGAGGACTGGGGGTGGGATTGCGGGGGAGGGAGGAGGGGGAGGACAGGGGGTGGGATTGCGGGGGAGGGGGAGGAGGAGGACTGGGTGGGATTGCGGGGGAGGGGGAGGAGGAGGACTGTGGGTGGGATTGCGGGGGAGGAGGAGGAGGACTGGGGGTGGGATTGCGGGGGAGGGGGAGGAGGAGGACTGGGTGGGATTGCGGGAGAGGGAGGAGGAGGAGGACTGTGGGTGGGATTGCGGGGGAGGAGGAGGAGGACTGGGGGTGGGATTGCGGCGGAGGGAGAAGGAGGAGGGGGAGGACTGGGGGTGGGATTGCGGGGGAGGGAGGAGGAGGGGGAGGACTGGGGGTGGGATTGCGGGAGAGGGAGGAGGAGGAGGACTGGGGGTGGGATTGCGGGGGAGGAGGAGGAGGAGGGGGAGGACTGGGGGTGGGATTGCGGGAGAGGGAGGGAGGAGGAGGACAGGGGGTGGGATTGCGGGAGAGGGAGGAGGAGGACTGGGGGTGGGATTGCGGGGGAGGGGGAGGAGGAGGACTGGGTGGGATTGCGGGGGAGGGGGAGGAGGAGGACTGTGGGTGGGATTGCGGGGGAGGAGGAGGAGGACTGGGGGTGGGATTGCGGGGGAGGGAGGAGGAGGAGGGGAGGACTGTGGGTGGGATTGCGGGGGAGGGAGGAAGAGGAGGACAGAGGGTGGGATTGCGGGGGAGGAGGAAGACTGGGGTGGGATTGCGGGGGAGGGATGAGGAGGAGGACTGGGGGTGGGATTGCGGGAGAGGGAGGAGGAGGAGGACTGGGGGTGGGATTGCGGGAGAGGGAGGAGGAGGAGGACTGGGGGTGGGATTGCGGGGGAGGGGGAGGAGGACGACTGGGTGGGATTGCGGGGGAGGGGGAGGAGGAGGACTGGGTGGGATTGCGGGAGGAGGAGGAGGACTGGGGGTGGGATTGCGGCGGAGGGAGAAGGAGGAGGGGGAGGACTGGGGGTGGGATTGCGGGAGAGGGAGGAGGAGGAGGACTGGGGGTGGGATTGCGGGGGAGGGAGGAGAGGGAGGACTGGGGGTGGGATTGCGGGGGAGGGAGGAGGAGGAGGACTGGGGTGGGATTGCAGGAGAGGGATGAGGAGGAGGACTGGGGGTGGGATTGCGGGAGGCATGAGGAGGAGGAGGACTGGGGGTGGGATTGCGGCAGAGGGAGGAGGAGGACGGGGTGGGATTGCAGGGGAGGGAGGAGGAGGGGGAGGACTGGGGGTGGGATTGCGGGAGAGGGAGGGAGGAGGAGGACGGGGTGGGATTGCGGGAGAGGGAGGAGGAGGGGGAGGACTGGGGGTGGGATTGCGGGAGAGGGAGGGAGGAGGAGGACAGGGGGTGGGATTGCAGGAGAGGGAGGAGGAGGACTGGGTGGGATTGCGGGGGAGGGGGAGGAGGAGGACTGTGGGTGGGATTGCGGGGGAGGAGGAGGAGGACTGGGTGGGATTGCGGGGGAGGGGGAGGAGGAGGACTGTGGGTGGGATTGCGGGGGAGGAGGAGGAGGACTGGGGGTGGGATTGCGGCGGAGGGAGAAGGAGGTGGGGGAGGACTGGGGGTGGGATTACGGGAGAGGGAGGAGGAGGAGGACTAGGGGTGGGATTGCGGGAGAGGGAGGAGGAGGAGGACTGGGGTGGGATTGCGGGAGAGGGAGGAGGAGGAGGACTGGGGGTGGGATTGCGGGGGAGGGAGGAGAGGGAGGACTGGGGGTGGGATTGCGGGGGAGGGAGAAGGAGGAGGACTGGGGGTGGGATTGCAGGAGAGGGATGAGGAGGAGGACTGGGGGTGGGATTGCGGGAGGCATGAGGAGGAGGAGGACTGGGGGTGGGATTGGGGCGGAGGGAGGAGGAGGACGGGGTGGGATTGCAGGGGAGGGAAGAGGAGGGGGACTGGGGGTGGGATTGCGGGGGAGGGAGGAGGAGGGGGACTGGGGGTGGGATTGCGGGGGAGGGAGGAGGAGGGGGACTGGGGGTGGGATTGCGGGGGAGGGAGGAGGGGGGGACTGGGGGTGGGATTGCGGGGGAGGGAGGAGGGGGGGACTGGGGGTGGGATTGCGGGGGAGGGAGGAGGAGGGGGACTGGGGGTGGGATTGCGGAGGAGGGAGGAGGAGGGGGACTGGGGGTGGGATTGCAGGGGAGGGAGGAGGAGGGGGACTGGGGGTGGGATTGCGGGGGAGGGAGGGGGAGGGAGGAGGAGGGGGACTGGGGGTGGGATTGCGGGGGAGGGAGGAGGGGGACTGGGGGTGGGATTGCGGGGGAGGGAGGAGGAGGGGGACTGGGGGTGGGATTGCGGGGGAGGGAGGAGGAGGGGGAGGACTGGGGGTGGGATTGCGGGGGAGGGAGGAGGAGGGGGAGGACTGGGGGTGGGATTGCGGGGGTGGGGGGGAGGAGGGGGAGGACTGGGGGTGGGATTGCGGAGGAGGGGGAGGAGGAGGCGGGTGGGATTGCGGGGGAGGGAGGAGGAGGAGGAGGAGGACTCCGGGTGGGATTGCGGGGGAGGGAGGAGTGGGAGGACTGGGGGTGGGATTGCGGGGGAGGGGGAGGAGGAGGCGGGTGGGATTGCGGGGGAGGGAGGAGGAGGAGGACTGGGGGTAGGATTGCGGGGGAGGAGAAGGAGGACTGGGGGTGGGATTGCGGGGGAGGGAGGAGGAGGAGGGGAGGACTGTGGGTGGGATTGCGGGGGAGGAGGAGGAGGGGGAGGACTGGGGGTGGGATTGCGGGAGAGGGAGGAGGAGGACGACAGGGGGTGGGATTGCGGGGGAGGAGGAAGACTGGGGTGGGATTGCGGGGGAGGGATGAGGAGGAGGACTGGGGGTGGGATTGCGGGAGAGGGAGGAGGAGGAGGACTGGGGGTGGGATTGCGGGAGAGGGAGGAGGAGGACGACAGGGGGTGGGATTGCGGGGGAGGAGGAAGACTGGGGTGGGATTGCGGGGGAGGGATGAGGAGGAGGACTGGGGGTGGGATTGCGGGAGAGGGAGGAGGAGGAGGACTGGGGGTGGGATTGCGGGGGAGGGAGGAGGAGGAGGACTGGGGGTGGGATTGCGGGGGAGGGGGAGGAGGAGGACTGTGGGTGGGATTGCGGGAGAGGGAGGAGGAGGAGGACTGGGGGTGGGATTGCGGGGGAGGGGGAGGACGACGACTGGGTGGGATTGCGGGGGAGGGGGAGGAGGAGGACTGGGTGGGATTGCGGGAGGAGGAGGAGGACTGGGGGTGGGATTGCGGGGGAGGGAGGAGGGGGGGACTGGGGGTGGGATTGCGGGGGAGGGAGGAGGAGGGGGACTGGGGGTGGGATTGCGGGGGAGGGAGGAGGAGGGGGACTGGGGGTGGGATTGCGGGGGAGGGAGGAGGAGGGGGACTGGGGGTGGGATTGCGGGGGAGGGAGGAGGAGGGGGACTGGGGGTGGGATTGCGGGGGAGGGAGGAGGAGGGGGACTGGGGGTGGGATTGCGGGGGAGGGGGAGGAGGACGACTGGGTGGGATTGCGGGGGAGGGGGAGGAGGAGGAAGAGGACTCCGGGTGGGATTGCGGGGGAGGGAGGAGTGGGAGGACTGGGGGTGGGATTGCGGGGGAGGGGGAGGAGGAGGCGGGTGGGATTGCGGGGGAGGGAGGAGGAGGAGGACTGGGGGTAGGATTGCGGGGGAGGAAGAGGAGGACTGGGGGTGGGATTGCGGGGGAGGGAGGAGGAGGAGGGGAGGACTGTGGGTGGGATTGCGGGAGAGGGAGGAGGAGGGGGACTGGGGGTGGGATTGCGGGGGAGGGAGGAGGAGGGGGACTGGGGGTGGGATTGCGGGGGAGGGAGGAGGAGGGGGAGGACTGGGGGTGGGATTGCGGGGGAGGGAGGAGGAGGGGGACTGGGGGTGGGATTGCGGGGGAGGGAGGAGGAGGGGGACTGGGGGTGGGATTGCGGGGGAGGGAGGAGGAGGGGGACTGGGGGTGGGATTGCGGGGGAGGGAGGAGGAGGGGGACTGGGGTGGGATTGCGGGGGAGGGAGGAGGAGGGGGACTGGGGGTGGGATTGCGGGGGAGGGAGGAGGAGGGGGAGGACTGGGGGTGGGATTGCGGGGGAGGGAGGAGGAGGAGGTCTGTGGGTGGGATTGCGGGGGAGGGAGGAGGAGGGGGAGGACTGGGGTGGGATTGCGGGGGAGGGAGGAGGAGGGGGACTGTGAGTGGGATTGCGGGGGAGGGAGGAGGAGGAGGACGGGGTGGGATTGAGGGGGAGGGAGGAGGAGGGGGACTGGGGGTGGTATTGCGGGGGAGGGAGGAGGAGGGGGACTGGGGGTGGGATTGCGGGGGGAGGAGGGGGACTGGTGGTGGGATTGCGGGGGCGGGGGGGAGGAGGGGGAGGACTGGGGGTGGGATTGCGGGGGGGAGGAGGGGGAGGACTGGGGGTGGTATTGCGGAGGAGGGGGAGGAGGAGGCGGGTGGGATTGCGGCGGAGGGAGGAGGAGGAGGAGGAGGAGGACTCCGGGGGGGATTGCGGGGGAGGGAGGAGTGGGAGGACTGGGGGTGGGATTGCGGGGGAGGGGGAGGAGGGGGACTGTGAGTGGGATTGAGGGGGAGGGAGGAGGAGGGGGACTGGGGGTGGGATTGAGGGGGAGGGAGGAGGATGGGGACTGGGGGTGGGATTGCGGGGGAGGGAGGAGGAGGGGGACTGGGGGTGGGATTGCGGGGGCGGGGGGGAGGAGGGGGAGGACTGGGGGTGGGATTGCGGGGGAGGGAGGAGTGGGAGGACTGGGGGTGGGATTGCGGGGGAGGGGGAGGGGGAGGAGGAGGCGGGTGGGATTGCGGGGGAGGGAGGAGGAGGAGGACTCGGGGTGGGATTGCGGGGGAGGGAGGAGGAGGAGGACTGGGGTGGGATTGCGGGGGAGGAGGAGGAGGACTTGGGGTGGGATTGCGTGAGAGGGATGAGGAGGAGGCCTGGGGGTGGGATTGCGTGAGAGGGATGAGGAGGAGGACTGGGGGTGGGATTGCGGGGGAGGGAGGAGGAGGAGGACTGGGGGTGGGATTGCGGGGGAGGAGGAGGACTGTGGGTGGGATTGCGGCGGAGGGAGGAAGGGGAGGACTGGGTGTGGGATTGCGGGGGGAGGGAGGAGGAGCTTGCCTGTGGGTGGGATTGCGGGAGAGCGATGAGGAGGAAGACTCTGGGTGGGATTGCGGCGGAGGGAGGAGGAGGAGGGGGAGGACTGGGGTGCGTTTGCTGGGGAGGGAGGAGGAGGAGGAAGGGGTGGGGTTGCGGGAGAGGGATGAGGAGGAGGAGGACGGGGGGTGGGATTGCGGGAGAAGGGGGATGAGGAGGAGGAGGACGGGGTGCGATTGCGGGGGATGGAGGAGGAGGAGGGTGAGGACTGGGGTTGGGATTGCGAGGGAGGGAGGATGAAGAGGAGGAGGACGGGGTGGGATTGCGGGAGAGGGAGGAGGAGAAGGGGGAGGACTGGGGGTGGGATTGCAGGGGAGGGAGGAGGAGGAGGACTGGGGGTGGGATTGCAGGGAGCGAGGAGGAGAAGGACGGGGTGGGATTGCGGGAGAGGGATGAGGAGGACTGGTGGTTGGATTGCGGGAGAGGGAGGATGAGGAGGAGGAGGACGGGGTGGGATTGCGGGGGAGGGAGGAGGAGGAGGGGGAGGACTGGGGGTGGGATTGCGGGGGAGGGAGGAGGAGGAGGAGGACTAGGGGTGGGATTGCGGGGGAGGGAGGGAGTTGGAGGACGGGGTGGGATTGCGGGGGTGGGAGGAGGAGGAGGACGGGGTGGTATTGTGGGGGAGGGAGGAGGAGGAGGACGGGGTGGGATTGTTGGGGAGGGAGGAGGAGGAGGACTGGGGGTGGGATTGCGGGGGAGGGAGGAGGAGGACGGGGTTGGATTGCGGGGGAGGGAGGAGGAGGAGGTCTGGGGGTGAGATTGCAGGGGAAGAGAACTGAAAGTGGGTTATGGTGACTTCTGTCAAAGTGCTCCCCCACTGACACCTCTGTCTCTTGCTCAGACTCATTTCTCAACAGGAGGTTAGTGTTGTCCCTTCTATGGGACGATCATTTACATACTGTTTGAGAAAACCTTTCTGGACACATTTAACATCTAAATTCCATCCTATCCATGCCCTTAGCACTATGGCAGTCCCAGTCAATGTAAGGGAAGCTGGAACCCCACTATGACAGTCCTATTATTCTTACAACTATCTGCGATCTCCCTACATAATTGTTCCTCTATTTCCCACTGACTATTGGGGGGCCTATAATTCAATCCCATCAAAGTGATCACCCCATTCTTATTTCTGAGTTCCACCCATATGGCCTCACTCAATCATACAGTTCTTAATGATTTAGAAACTGGAGCAGCAGTAGGAAGGTAGTTGATCTTTCGTATACCATGCCGTAATTTCCAAAAGAGCCCCAGAAATCGCTCCTTGATTCCCTTCCCACCCTCTGCTTCCCTCATGTCCTCTGCCTCCCTTTTACCTCCCACTCTGTCTTTTTCTCCATGTATCTCCCTCACCTTCCCTTCAAGTTGCTGTTACTCTGCCTCTGTGGCTCAGATTCTGTCCACCTCCTTGCCCAATTTGAACTTCCCATTCCTGTGTCTCTAGCCTCTTGTGCTGCACAATGAACGGCACCTTTAGCTACCAAAGCCCCATGTCTGACAATAGACAATAGGAGCAGAAGTAGACTATTCGGCCCTTCGAGTCTGCACTGCCATTTTGAGATCATGGCTGATCCTCAACAATCAATGTCCTGTTCCTGCCTTGTCCCCATATCCCTTGATTCCCCTATCTATAAGAAACCTATCTAGCTCCTTCTTGAAAGTGCCCAGAGAATTAGCCTCCGCTTCCCTCTGAGACAGTGCATTCCACAAATTCACAACCCTCTGGGAGAAGAAGTTTTTCCTCCCCTCTGTCCTAAATGGCCTAGCCCTTATTCTTAAATCATGCCCCCTGGTCCTGGACTTCCCCAACATCTGGAACATATTTCCTGTCTCTATCTTGTCCAATCCCTTAATAATCCTGTATGTTTCAATCAGATCCCCTCTCAATCTTCTCAATTCCAGCGTGTACAATCCCAGTCTCTCCAACCTCTCAGCATAAGACAGTCCCGACATCCCCGGAATTAACCTCGTAAACCTACGCTGCACGCCCTCTATAGCCAGGATATCCTTCCTTAACCCTGGAGACCAAAACTGTACACAATACTCCAGGAGTGGTCTCACCAGGGCCCTGTACAAATGCAAAAGAATCTCTTTGCTTTTGTACTCAATTCCTCTTGTAATACAGGCCAACATTCCATTAGCCTTCATCACTGCCTGCTGCACTTGCTCATTCACTTTCAGTGACTGATGAACAAGGACTCCTAGATCCCTTTGTATTTCCCCCTTACCTAACCCCACACCATTCAGATAATAATCCGCCTTCCTGTTCCTGCTCCCAAAGTGGAGAACCTCACACTTATCCACATTAAGCTTCATCTGTCAGGTATCAGCCCACTTACCCAACCTATCCAAATCACCTTGAATTCTCCTAACTTCCTCTTCACATGTCGCACTGCCACCCAACTTTGTATCATCAGCAAACTTGCTAATGTTATTCACAATGCCTTCATCTAAATCATCAACATAGATCGTAAACAGCTGTGGTCCCAGCACCAAGCCCTGTGGCACCCCACTAGTCACGGCCTGCCATTCTGAGAAACATCCATTCACCCCTACCCTTTGTTTCCTATCCGCCAACCAGTTTTCTATCCATGTTAATACCCGCTCCCCAATTCCATGAGCCCTAATTTTACCCACTAATCTCCTGTGCGGCACTTTATCAAATGCCTTCTGAAAGTCGAGGTATACAACATCCACTGAATCTCCCTTGTCTATTTTCCTGGTTACACCCTCAAAAAACTCCAGTAGATTAGTCAAGCATGATTTGCCCTTAGTAAATCCATGTTGACTCGACCCAATCCTATCATTGCTATCCAAATATGCCGTTATTTCATCCTTAATAATGGACTCTAGCATCTTTCCCACCACAGATGTTAGGCTAACTGGACAATAGTTCCCCGTTTTCTCCCTCCCTCCTTTCTTAAAAAGTGGGATAACATTAGCCATTCTCCAATCCTCAGGAACTGACCCCAAATCTAAGGAACATCGGAAGATGATCACCAATGCATCCACAATTTCTAGAGCCACCTCCTTTAGTACCCTGGGATGCAGACCATCTGGACCTGGGGATTTGTCAGTCTTCAGCCCCATTAGTCTACCCATCACCATTTCTTTCCTAATGTCAATCCACTTCAGTTCCTCTGTCACCCTCTGCCTTTTGTCCATCCTTACCTCTGGGAGATTTCTTACGTCTTCCCCCGTGAAGACAGATCCAAAGTACTTATTAAATTCGACTGCTATCTCCCTGTTTCCCGTAATAATTTCACCCGATTCGGTCTTCAAGGGCCCAACGTTGTTCCTAACTAACTTCTTTCCCTTCACATACCTAAAAAAGCTTTTGCTATCCTCCTTAATATTCCTGGCTAGTGCAGTGGTTGTTATCTGAAAGCAATGATAATGTAATCAATTGGACCATCATTTGGAGTGATTGTGTCAGTGCATGGTTATCCTGGGAATCTTGATGCGTCTCTGTATGCTTATCCTCTACCCTGCCAGTTACAGATCATTTTCATGAAGGTTACAAATTGGACCTACCCCGGTGAAGAATAAAGACTTAAAAACACTGATGGAGAATGGTGTGGTGTTCTCAGAGTAAATTGTTAGTTAAATAAATAATTGTTAGTCAAACAGAGTAAGATTCATCCCATCCTAATATGATTCCCCTTTTGTCTGCTTGTATCACTTACAGAAAAGCTGCATTGCAGGCAGCTCTGAGGAAGAAGAGTGAATGTGAGGCTAAAGCTCTTCACATTGTTGAACGTCTACTTGAAATAAATGTTACTGAAGAATTTCTGTTGGATTGTGTAAGTGAGCCATTTTTTAAAATTTGGGGTATAAATTAGGTATAAAACTAAAGTGATGAGAAAAATTCATTTTGTTGCCCTTCATTTACTGAGTATTATTTAGAATGTATAGTTATAGTTTCCTCAGTATGTCTCAAAGCATGTCACAGCAAGTGTAGTCACTGTTGCTGCCTGTATTCTAATAATGCCACACAAATGGCAATTGAACAAACACAAGTGAGAGGTTGTTGGATCCATTGTGTTAATATTAATTATTATTGAAAGAGACATCCAGTTAGTCCTGTTTATTACCCTTTTTCCTTAATCATTTAAATTTTTACTCAAGATATTTACACAATTGCATTTTGTAAGTTATCATCAAATTAGCTGTTCCTATCCCTTCGATGCATTTCAAATCATAGCATGTTGCAACTTTTTTAAAAAAACTCATCTCACAAATGGTGGTTTTGCCAGTTAACATTAAATCTGTGTTTTCTATTGGTGACCTTACCTCTACACTGAAAATTTCATCTTGTTTACTCTGTCAAAACTTTCAGAAAATCTACCCCATAATTAGACCTCGTCTAACGATTCCTGTTGTATCCCAGCTTCTCTAGTTCCCCCCGCCACATGACTAAAATTCCTGATACCATTCTAGAAAATCACCTCTGCGCCCTCTCTCAAATTGACTGAGTGTAATGCCCAAGCTAGGATAAATTATTTCATTTGAGGCTTAACTAATGATTTATAAATGGCTAGCAGAACTAAGTGCACTTGTACTCTTTTTGAGTTATAAAGCCTAAGATCCTTTTTTTTAAACGATGATCTTAACTTGTCCTTCCACCTCCAAAGATCTGTGTATGTGCACCCCTGGTAACAATGCTCCAGTACTCACATTAAAATTGCACTATTTAATTGCTCTTATTTTGCCCCATTCTTCCAATGAAAATGAATAATTTCATACCTCTGAATTTCCTACTGTTTTTCTGTCCTTTTTATATTCCTTACTATTTATTATTTTTGAGTTTCATGTCAAATGACTTCTTGTGAATCAAAGACAGGTATAGATTTTGAGTGCTAATTCCAGACACTGATGGAAACCACCATATATTTCTCTTCATTCTGAAAAACAGCTTGACGATAAAATTTTAGCTCTATTTGTGATACAACTCACACATATCCAAAATTTAGTCAGTATGCAGATTATGAGTCCTTCAGTCTGAGTTTCAAACGCTGGACAATTTACGTCTTGTTAAGTTTATCACTTGAATTTAAGAATTATTTGTTGATGGTATGTTTTGATGTTAGAAGCTTGATTTATGCAAGTAATTGAACATATTGATTGAAGCTTTGTATGTGCCCCATGAAGTCAAGAAAATGGGTGGGGGAAGACTTGAAGTTCTTGAAACTGATTTTTATTAAACTCAAGATGCCTGGTACTATAATCACCCATGGCTAACAAGAAATAAGGTTTGAAGACCCCAATTCTTTGCATTTGCAATATTAACGTTAGTAACTGAATCTAGATGACACTTGGTTTTCCTCTTCAGAGTTTCTTTTCATCCAACATGACTGCTCCAGAAGAAGTTTCTTTCTTAAGATCTTAAGAACTTTTTAAAAAAAAACTTTAAAAAAAAACTTTATTTAAAACTTTACTTATACAGCACGTAACAGGCCCTTCCGGCCCAACGAGTCCGCACTGCCCATTTAAACCCATGTTAACCTACCCGTACATCTTTGGAATGTGGGAGGAAACCAAAGCACCCGGAGGAAACCCACGCAGACATGGGAAGAACGTACAAACTCCTTACGGACAGTGATGGGAATTGAACCCCGACCGCTGGCGCTGTAATAACATCACACTAACCGCTATGTTACCGTGCTGCCCTGACGGACTCGGGACTCCAGACCACCCAGGGAGTGAGAGCAGCAGCTGGAAGCTGAGGGAACATATTCACTGTTTCGGAAAACATGGCTGCAGGGAAGGGCTGCAGGTAAAATTGAAACGCAGGGTCTTAAGGCCCCACCTTGCTACCACCCTCCTAGCTAATGTAGTCTCTGGAAAATAAAATTGAAGACCTCAGAGCAAGACTGCAGTACCAGAGGGACATCAGGGACTGTTGTGTACTCGTCTTCATAGAGACATGGCTCACCCCCAGCACTCCATAGAAACAGTGCTCCAGCCTGAGGGCTTCCCCATCCACCGCATGGACTGGACGACAACATCAGGTAAAGGCAGAGGCAGCGGCGTTCGCTTCATGATTAACTCATCACGGTGCACAGTCCTGTCACAGTCTTGCTGCCCTGACTTGGAACATCTGGCGGTCAAGTGCTGTCCATTTTATCTGCCAAGGGAGTTCTTTGCTGTTATCCTGGTAGCAGTGTACGTGCCACCCCTGGCAAATGTCAAGCTGGCACTGAGGAGCTGAGCACCGTGATCAACAGTCACGAGACAGTGCACCCTGATGCCTTCCCAATCATCACTGGGGACTTCAACCAGGCTAGCTTAAAGTCTCTGACAAACTACCACCAACATATTACCTGTGGAACCAGAGGAGCCAACACACATGATCACTGTTACTCTTTCATCAAGAATGCTTACTGTGCCATCCCGCGCCTGCACTTCGGCAAGTCCGATCACCTGGCTGTACTACTTCTCCCAACATACAGGCAGAGACTGAAGACTGTGGGTGTACAGGAGTGAGATAGATCGGCTGGTTAAGTGGTGTCATAACAACAACCTCGCACTCAATGTCGGCAAGACCAAGGAATTGATTGTGGACTTCAGGAAGGGGAAGTCAGGAGAACACACACCAGTCCTCATTGAGGGGTCAGTGGTGGAAAGGGTGAGCAGCTTCAAGTTCCTGGGTGTCAATATCTCAGAGGATCTATCATGGGCCCAACACATTGATGCAAACGCAAAGGCACGTCAGCTTCTCCTTCATTAGGAGTTTGAGGAGATTTGGTATGTCACCAAAGACTCTTGCAAATTTCTACAGATGTACGGTGGAGAGCATTCTGACTGGTTGTGTCACCACCTGGTATGGAGGCTCCAATGCGCAGGATCGAAAGAAGCTGCAGAGGGTTGTAGACTCAGCCAGCTCCATCACGGGCACAACCCTCCCCACCATCGAGGACATCTTCAAGAGGTAGTGCCTTAAGGTGGCATCCATCCTTAAGGACCCCCACCACTCGGGGTATGCCCTCTTTATGTTACTACCATTGGGGAGGAGGTACAGGAGCATGAAGACCCATACTTGATGATTCAGGAACAGCTTCTTTCCCTCTGCCATGAGATTTCTGAATAATCCATGAACACTACCTTGTTATTCCCCTTTTGCACTATTTATTTATTTTTATAACTTTATAATTGTACTGCTGCCAGAAAGCAACAAATTTCACGACAAATGTCAGTGATAATAAACCTGATTCTGATTTTAAGTCTAACACTTTCTCTTTTAGGTGGATGGTGTAATTGGTAAACTTAAAATGTTGAGATTAGTGCAGAATTTGAGTGATAATGCTGAGAGGAGAAAACTTTTCCACAAAAAATAAATACGTGGAGTGACCTTCGGCACCTAAGGCAGATTGATGAATGAGCAAGTTATGTACATCAGATAAATTCAAAATTTCCCCAGTGAGAATTTTATGTTAACAGTTTATAATCACATGTAGTAATCCTGTGAGCATACTTTCACCAGAAGGACTGCAGTGGTTTAAAGAGGTGGCTAAAAGTTGTTATCTTCTCGAGGGTAGATAGGGATGGTCATCAAGTATGGGTTTTGTCAAGGACCCCATCGTCCTATAATTGAAATGTTGAAATATTGACATAACGACAATAAAAGGAGGGACTGTAAAAATATTAGATTTGTCATTATATGGAAGTGACTTATTCAGCTGTCCATTAAGTAGTACCTGTGGATGATAGAGCTGGAAATACCAGCTTTGTGTAGCAACAGTGACAGTAAGGAAGACGTGCTGAATGGTTTACAGTAAACCCTCCAGTCTAACCCGGTTCTAAGAAAGAGTCATTGACCTGAAATGTCGACTCATTTCTTTTTCCACAGACGCTGCTCAAGTTCTTCCAGCATTTCTGTGTATTTTAGATTCCAGGATTGTAGTTTTACTTAGAATCATAGAATCACAGAAACATACAGCACAGAAATGGATCTTTTTGGCCCTACTCATCCATGTCATCCACAATGCTTATCCACACTAATCCCATTTGCTCACATTAGGCCCATATCCCTTACATCTTTCCTGTCTAAATACCTGTCCAAACGCCTTTTAAACATTGGTTTCCATGACTGGAATATTTAATTCTCACAGTTACTTTCTAACCATGTTTCTATAATGGCTATTAGATTGTATTCATTTACTTTGAGTCATAAAGTCATAGATCGTTCAGTATAGAAGCGGGCCCTTTGGCCTACTGAGTTTGTGCTGGCCATTAAGTATCTAATTGCTATCATCTCACTTTATTCTCCTTATAGTCTCACCAAATCCATTCACCTGCACACTAGGAGCAATTTTCTGTGGCCAATTAACCTATGTATCTGCACATCTTTGGAACGTGGGAGTAAAACAGAGGAAACACGCACAGTCACAGGGAGAGCAGACACCACTGGAGGTCAAGGATTGAACCTGAGTCACTGAAGCTATGAGGCAGCAGCTGTACTGGATCTGCCAAGGCCAGAAGGAGAAAAGAGTGTGGAGAGAAAGTTGGAACAGGGTGCTGAATTTGGATGATCAGCCATGATCTTTTGAATGGTGGAGCAGGCTCAAAGGGGTCAAATAATTTAATTATACTCCTATTTGCTATGTTTCTATCATGTTCAAAACTATCAGCATTCAGTCACTTCCCCCTTACCTCTCTGATTAACAGAAAATCTGTATGACAAATCCTGGCACATTTGTTGTTGGCCTTCACAGGGAAATTTACAGCAAAGCCCTGTATGCTGCGGAATCCATATTATAGAATTGGAGATCCTATTAATTTGAATAGGAAATCCTAGCCTGAAGAAGAGAAAAAGTTAACTTTACTATTTGTTTTAATATATTTAATTGTTTCTTAGGATTTTAATTAGTCATCTATTGTATAAATTCATTTACGGGAAGTAAATGTTGAAAATGTTTAGAAACTTTTAATTAAAAATGTGCCTCTCAGGCTTTGACCATAGGCTAAGGTCAGCCTTCCAGCTTTGTCAGCTATCAAAGATTGTCAGGCAGTTCTCGGGGTGAATGCTTTGCATAATGGATTCAATCTTATTCAGTCTTAAATTTTCAACCTTAAATGAATTTTTTTGCATCTGTATTTACTCTGGAGGCAGACACAGAAACTATAGAACTGAGGTGAGCATAGCAGTTAGCGTGACGCTATTACAGCACTAGCGATTGGGGTTCAATTTCTGTCGCTGTCTGTAAGGAGTTTGTACCTTCTCCCCGTGTCTGCGTGGGTTTCCTCCGAGTGCTCCAGTTTCCTCCCACATTCCAAAGACGTACAGGTAGGGTAGCCTGGGTTTAAATGGGTGGCGCGAGCTCAGTGAGCCAGAAGGGCCCATCACCGTGCTGTATAAATAAAGTTTTTAAAGTGGTGAGGTCATGGACTGTATCCAGATTACTGAAGCAGAGGTGCTGGCTGTCTTGAGACAAATGAAGGTCATTCCCCACAGCCAGACAAGGTGTCTCCTCAGACCTTGTGGGAGGCTAGTGCAGAAACTGCAGGGGCCCTGGCAGAGATATTTAAAACATCCTCAGCCACGGGTGAGGTGCCGGAGGACTGGAGGGCAGCGAATGTTGTTCCGTTGTTCAAGAAAGGCTCTAAGAATAAGCTGGGAAATTATAGGCCAGTGAGCCTGACATCAGTCATGGGTAAATTATTGGAAGGTATTCTAAGGGACAGGATATATAAGTATTTGGATATACAGGGCCTGATTAGGGATAGTGAACATGGCTTTGTATGTGGTAGATCGTGTCTAACCAATCTTCGAGGAGGTTACCAAGAACATCGATGAGGGAAAGGCGGTGGACAATGTCTGTATGGACTTTGGCAAGGCCTTTGACAAATTCCCGCATGGGAGGCTGGTCCAGAAGGTTAAGCTGTTTGGCATTCAGGATGAAGTGGCCAATGTGATTCCACGTTGGCTTAGCTGGAGAAGCCAGAGAGTGGTAGTAGATGGTTGTCTCTCTGACTGGAGGCCTGTGACTAGTGGTGTGCCGCAGGGATCGGTGCTGGGTCCATTGTTGTTTATCATCTATATCAATGATTTAGATGATAGTGTGGTAAACTGGATCAGCAAATTTGCAGATGACACCAAGACTGGGGGCATAGTGGACAGTGAGGAAGACTATCAAAGTTTGCAGCGTGATCATGACCAGCTAGGAAAATTAGCTGAAAAGTGGCTGATGGAATTTAATGCAGACAAGTGTGAGGTGTTGCACTTTGGGAAGACAAACCAGGGTAAGACTTACACAGTGAATGGTAGGGCTCTGAGGTGTGTGGAGGGACCTGGGAATACAGGTCCATAGTTCCTTGAAAGTGATCTCACAGGTAGATAGGGTGGTAAAGAGAGCATTTGGCACTTTGGCCTTCATAAATCAGGGCATTGAGTACAGGAATTGAGATGTTATGTTGAAGTTGTACAAGACGTTGGTGATGCCGAACTTAGAGTATTGTGTGCAGTTCTGGTCACCTACCTACAGGAAAGATAGCAATAAGCTTGAAAGAGTGCAGAGAAAATTTACAAGGATATTGCCGGGACTTGAGGACCGGAGAGGTTGAATAGGTTAGGACTTTATTCCCTGGAGCGCAGGAGAATGAGGGGAGATCTTATAGAGGTATACAAAATTATGAGGGGTATAGATAGGGTGAATGCATGCAGGCTTTTTCCCCTCAGGTTCGGTGAGACCAGAACTAGAGGACATAGGTTCAGGGTGAAAGGTGAAATATATAAGGGGAATCTGAGGGGGAACCTCTTCACTCAGAGGGCAGTGTGAGTATGGAACAAGCTGCCAATGGAAGTGGTAGATGCGGGCTCGGTTTTTTAAATATTTATGAGAGGTTTGGATAGGTACATGGGTGGGAGGGGTTTGGAGGGATATGGTCTGGGTGCAGGTAGATGGGACTAGGCAAAAGATCAGGTTGGCATGCACTAGATGGGCTGAAGGGGCTGTTTCTGTGCTGTAGTGCTCTATGACTGTAACGTGACATATCAGTTTAATCAACCTCCCAGTTGTGGGCAGTTGGGGTCCCATATTGAGTCCAGCGCGATTTGGTCCAAAAAAACATTGCCATTTGTAGTTGCCTGCTGTGTGCATGTTGGCTGCCACTTAAAGTGACCATTTTAAAGGTACTTCATTGATTGTGAAGGTCCGGATGTCATGATAATCACTTAACAAATACCATCTTTCAATGTTACCCTTATAGTTTAGGGTTTAAGTTTCCAAAGGGGTAGCTACCAACTGACATTTAGTAACGTTGTGATTTTTGTTGCATGGCTGATGTTAGTTTTTATTTATATATATTTACAGACTTATTTGTGCCTTTGTAATTTATTCTGATTTCTGTTCTAATTTAGATAAAGTTTATTACTGCTGCCCATTATCAGGATGTTGTGGAAGAACGTTCCATCATTAAACAGTGTGGTTACCCTGTTTGTCAAAATACACTTGGAATTGTAAGTCTGTTTAATTTCCTTTTGAATTGATTCAGGAAGTTGTTTATATTTCAGTTAGTTAAGCTTTAGTGGGGGATTTTAGGAATATTCAGTCCCTGAGGACTGTGGGTGTTCACTGGTTGAGTATATATATTCAAGACAGAAGTTGATATATCTTTGAAAACTGGGGGAATTGAGAAATAAACTAATATTGCAGGGAGGTGAAGATGAGATCAATCTGCCTTTATTTTAGTGACAGGGTGGGTTTGAAGGGCCAGTGACCCACTCCTATATCTTGTTCTTGTGAGTATTGGAATTCACAGCTCAGGAGGTAATTTGCCCATATGAAAAGGTTAACTCAGTTAGCTTGACCTTGTAGCTTGGTTTTGAATGTTAATCCCAATTCCCTTCGTTATTGGATCTTATCGGTGGTATATTCTAGATTGTAGCAATTATCTGATGTCTAGTTTCAAACAGCATGGAAGAACTTTAACAATCTCTATCACAAGGAACAAGCTTTGGAAAAACTAATGGGGCTAAAGACCGATAAATTGGTTGGACTCGATGGGCTACACCTGAGGGTTTTAAAGGAAGCAGCTGCAGAGGTAGTGGAGCCATTGATGGCAGTATTTTTGAAACTTAGTGAGTTCCAAGAGGGAACCAGTGGGTTGGAAAACTCCAAATTTAACTCCCTTCTTCAAGAAGGCAGGAAGTAGGTAACTTATTGGCCTGTTAGTTTAACATCTCTTATTAGCAAGATGCTGGAGTTTATAATCGAGGAAGAAATACCTAGTCATTTAGAGAAGCTTAATATAATTAAATCAAGTTGACGTGGTTTTATGAAACGTAAATAATGTTTGATAAGTCTGCTGAATGTTTCTGTGGATATAAGAAGCAGAGTCGATGGAAGGAAATCTGTTCATGTCATATATTTAGATTTCCAGAAGGCTTTTAACTAGTATCTCCTCCGACCTTGTTTACTGCATTCGGTGCTCTTGATGTGGCCTCCTCTACGACAGTGAGACCAAGCGCAGATTAGGCAACTGCTTTGCCAAGCACCTGAGCTCTGTCCACCATGACCATCTGGAGCTCCCAGTTGCCAGCCCTTTTAATTCCCATCCCTATTCCCACACCGACCTGTCTGTCCTCTGCCTCCTCCACTGCCAGGGTGAGGCCAAACACAAACTAGAGGAACAACACCTCATATTCCACCTGGGCAGTCTACAACACAACAGCATGAATGTTGAATTCTCCAATTTCAGGTAAGCTGCTACACCCTCTTTCCCTTTCTCTCTCCTCCTGGTCCACACAGTTCTTCCGATACACGCCCAAATGCACCCCCCCATCCTGTTTCTTTCCCCTCCTCCACCTGCTCCATCTGCCCATCGCTCCACACACTCCTCATTGGGTTCCCTCCCCCCACTGTTCCCATCTGCCCACCTCACCTCCCTTCCATGCTTCACCTTCCTTTCCTATCAGATTCCACCATCTACAGCCCTTTGCCTCCTCCACCTATCACCGCCCAGCTTCTGTCACTATTTCCACTCTTCACTCCTCCATCTGCAATCACCCCTCCTCACCTGGTTCCACCCATCACTTGCCAGCTCTTGCCCCACCCCATCCCTTCACCTTTTTATACTGGCTGTCTTCCCTCTACTCTTACAGTCCAGATGAAGGGTCTTGACCCGAAACGTCAACTGTCCATTTCCCTTCACAGATGCCGCCTGACCCGCTGAGTTCCTCCAGCAGTTTTTGTTTTGTTCCATATTCCAGCATCTGCAGTCTCTTGCGTGTCCGTTTGGCTAGGTAGTCATTTTGCATGCTTGGAGCATATTTAGTTAGTGTGAGTAGACTGTTTTATTAAGGACATTTGAAACGATTCTGTCTTTTTTTGACATGTCCAATTATAACAGGTTTTTTTTCAGCAGTTAAGAAGAAGAGCAATAGTCACTTTTCCCCTTCAGCGTTTTAAGGGAAATTGGTATTTTCCCCTGGCTCAAGTCAGTAATTTTCTACATTGATCCTGTGATGATCTTGGTCTCTATAATTATGAATCTTATTTTTGTTAATCAGCTATCTTGCTTGGTAGTCTCTTGCTGGCTTTGACATGACTTTGTTTTAATATTTCTTTTTATTATTCTAGGTACCAAAGCAGCAATACAAAATATCTACCAAAACGAATCGAGTTTATGATATTACAGAAAGAAAGGCAAGAATTTTCTCATTGTCTTTAGTTGGTTTATTTGTTCGTGAAGTATTCAGTGTTGAAAGAAGATCTTTTTTATATCCTGTGGGTTCTGTATGATGATAATTAGGTTTGCACCTAACTCTGGATTCACCACTGCCTTCTAGCACCATATATCAATACTTTTCAACTAGATAGTGGTTGAAATAGTAAATATTAGTAGCTTGGGTGTAGCTTCAAAAGCGAAAGGTTAATAGTTGTCCAGGAGTGCTCTAGTTGTTAAGTAAATCATCTATTATTACTGGACATATTATTCAGCAAAAGTGAGGTCATATCACATTATGGAATTTCAGCTTAGCATTGATAGTTCTAAAAGTTGTTCATAGTGTTTTCATTTTTATTAGATTTTTGAAATGTATAAATATTACATTTTTATGATTCTCTTTGACAGCCAATAGCTTAACAGGCTTTCAAGGTATTTCAGAGGCAGGGCCTGTCAATTATGCCTCGGAATGCTTTACGCTATCCAGGGCCTCACCAATTAGCTGAGAGCCAGTTTCTAATGCAAAATTTTGCATAGAGATCTGCAGTGTGAGCTCACTAGTCAGTGAAACATAATTTTTCTGTTATGGAATTGGCCCAGTCAATTAAGTGGATATTGTGAGCATTTTAATTTCATGAAATCATGCAATAGTTTCTTAACTGAATGTCATGATTTTTAATTTCTTTCTGGTGTTGTTTTACAAGTAGTCCATAGGACATTAGGTCAAGTCATGCTGACCCAGTCTCCCCAACCATTGCCTGGTGTCCCTCTATGCCCCACTTACCTGTCCCAGATGTGGAAGGCTTTTGCTGCTGCTCCTTGTGCTGGAGCCTACTGGTGGGGTCTGGATAATGCTTGGGGGGCGCTGGCTCCAAAATACTCCTCACAGCTGGAGACAGAACTTTGAAACTTCCAACTTGTTTTTAAATATCAAAAACTATTAAAGTTAAAATGATTTTTTTAAAATTTAATTGAAAACACTTTAAACTTTTTAAAAGCATTAAGCTAAAGCAAAATAATTTTTTAAAGATATAACATACATTGCCTTTTGTGCCTAAGTCTTTGCCCAACAAATCCCAATGATCGGATTCTGTGTCAGGTCCCAGCAGGAATAGCCATGCTGCTATGTTTTTCAACAGCGAAGTGAGCTGACAGATTCTGTCCCCAAATCTCACTGTAAAAGTTAGAATTCCCTATTTCGCAGTACATTCTGAATAGCTGAAATTTGGCTGTCCCTTTTTGAACTGCTGTATGCAGTTAACACAGCCTGTTAATCTGTTTACGCAAAGATGAGAGTCCCGGATAAAAAGACTGTGTAACATCTGTATCCATTTTCATCTAGTTGATTGATCTTTTAATTACGGTCAAACTCGTGCACCAAAAGGTGCCCCGATGCAGGGTCTCAAACCGAAACATTGGCATACACATTTTACCTCCGCTGATTTTGCTGGACCTACTGAGTTCTTCAAGCATTCTGTTTTTTTGTTCCAGATTCCAGCAGTCTCGTTTACTGGCTTTCAACTGCTGGTAAACAGACATGTGGCTGATTGACGTCTTTCTAAACAATCTGAAAAGCAAATGAGTTGGCCACCTGAATACAAACAAAGATTTTGGCTAGAATATGCGTCCCATTGATTAAATGTGTTGGCTCTGTGGCCATCATAGTCCAAGAACCTGTTCATTCTTGAGCAAGGTACAAACTGAGATGTAGTGCCAATTGAATTGTATTACGTTGCAAATATTGGTTTTTGTGAGATAATAGGAAGGGAGAAAATTAAAGGATGTAGAATTTAGGAGCCCAGATGTTTAATTTGCAGATAATGTGTCCTCTGTAAATGTATAAACCCACTAAAACTTGTAATGAGACATTTTACTATATTTACAGCATTTCTGCAGCAATTTTTGTTACAAGGCTTCCAAATATTTAGAAGCTCAGATTCCAAAGGATCCACTGTGGTTACGTGAACAAGAAAGGTGAAGTATTTGTTCCATATTTCTGATTTGTATTTATAGTATATAATTTCATTTTATTTCAATTTTAGTATTAGTTGTACAAAATATTGAAAGGAATAGATAGAGTAGACAGCCAGCACCTCTTTCCCAGGGCAACAATGCTCAATACAAGAGGGCATGGCTTTAAAGTAATGGGTGGGAAGTTCAAGGGAGATATCAGAGGAAGGTTTTTTTACCCAGAGAGTGGTTGGGGCATGGAATACGCTGCCTGGGGCGGTGGTGGAGGCAGGTACATTGGTCAAATTCAAGAGATTACTAGATAAGCATATGGAGGACTTTAAAATAGAGGGATATGTGGGAGGAAGGGGTTAGATAGTCTTAGGCGAGGTTTAAGGGTCGGCACAACATTGTAGGCCGAAGGGCCTGTATTGTGCTGCACTGTTCTATGTTCTGTAAGAGAGGAATATAAAGAGCTTGCAGGGAATCAGGAGGGCCAAAAGGGGCCGTGAAATGTCCCTGGCGAGTAGGATTAAGGAAAATCCCAAGGCATCTTATATATACATTAAAAACAAGGCAGTAGCTAGGGAGGGGATAGGACTACTCAAGGACAAGGGAGGGAATTTAGCCTGGAGCCAGAAGAAGTGGGCAAGGTACTAAATGAGTAGTTTGCAGCAGTGTTCACCAAGGAGAAGGATATGGAGGATATTGAGATCGGTGTGGGGTGTGCTAATATTCTAGGGCATGTTGATATCGAGGAGACACAGGAGATTCTGCAGATGCTGGAATCTGGAGCAACACACATAAAATGCTGGAGGAACTCAGCAGGTCAGCTTTATTTCTCTCCATAAATGCTGCCTGACCTGCTGAGTTCCTCCAGCATTTTATGTGTGTTGATATCGAAGAGGAAGTGTTGGATCTCTTGAAGAACATTAAGGTCGATAAGTTCTCAGGGTCTGATGGGATCCATCCCAGATTATTGAGAGAGGCAAGATAGGAGATTGCTGAGGCCTTAACAGAGATCTTTGTATCCTGTCTAGCCACGGGCAAGGTCCTAGAGCACTGGAGAGTAGCCAGTATTGTTCCTAGAAGGGCATTAGGGATAATCCAGCAAATTATAGGTCTGTGAGCCTTACATCAGTGGTAGGGAAGCTATTTGAGAGGATTCTTAGGGATAGGATCTTCTCACATTTGGAAAAGCATGGGGTTATTAAGGATAGTCAGCATGTCTTTATGCGGGGCAGTTCATGTCATACAAACTTGATTTGAGTTTTTTGAGGAGATGACAAACATGATTGATGGTGATAGGGGAGTGGATGTTGTCTACATAGACTTTATTAAGGCATTTGACAAGGTCCCTCTTTGTAGGTTGATCCAGAAGGTTAAGACACATGGGTTCCATGTAGCTGGGTAAATTGGATTCAAAATTGGTTTGGTCACAGAAGACAGAGGGTAGTGGTTGAGGGGTGTTTTTCCAAATGGAGGTCTGTGACCAGTGATGTTCCACGGGGATCAGTGCTAGGACCTCTGTGTAGCTGGGATGATTAGTAAGTTTGTAGACAACAGAAACATTGGCAGAGTTGTGGCTGGTGAGGAAGGTTGTTAAAGGATACAGTGGGATATAGGTCAGTTGGAGATATGGGTGGAGAAATGGCAGATGGAGTTTAATCTGGAGTAGTGTGAGGTTTGCACTTTGGGAGGTCAAATGTAAGAGGAAAGTATACAGTAAATGGCAGGATGCTTAGGAGCTTTGATGTTCAAGAGGATCTTGGGGTGCAAGTCCATAGCTCCCTGAAAATGAGAACACCAGTAGATAGGGTGGTAAAGAAGGCATACAGCATGTTTGCCATCATTGTTTGGAGAATTGAGTATGGAAGTTGTTGCAGCTGTATAAAACTTTGGTTCAGCCACATATGGTGTATTGTGTGCAGTGCTGTTTGCCACATTACAGGAAAAAAGTGGAGGCTTTGGAGAGGGTGCAGAAAAGGTTCACCAGGATTTTGCCTAGATTAGAGCATAATAGATATAAGGAGAGGTTGGACAAACTTGGATTGTTGCAGACACAAGAGATTCTGCAGATGCTGGAATCTGGAGCAACACACACAAAATGCTGAAGGAACTCAGCGGGTCAGGCAGCATTCACGGAGGGAAATAAACAGTCGATGTTTGGGGTCGAGACCCTTCGTCAGGACTGGAAAGGGAGAGGGCAGAAGCCTGAATAAGAAGGTAGGGGGAGGGAGGGGAGCACAGGCTGGCAGGTAATAGGTGAGTCTAGGTGAGGAGGAAGGTAGGTGGGTGGGGGAGGGGGGAATAAAAGGGAGTGATGTAAGAAGCTGAGAGGTGATAGGTAGAAGAGGCAAAGGGCTGAAGAAGAAGGAATCCGGTAGGAGAGGGCAGTAGACCATGGAAAAAAGGGAAGGAGGTGGGGAATAGATGGGCAAGTCATGAGGGTGGGGGAGGGGGAAAAAGAAGGGGTGAGTGGGCCACGGGAATAAGGGAAAACAAAGGATGGGGGGGGAGGGGACGGGTTACTGGAAGTTAGAGAAATCGATGCTGAGGCTGTTAGGTTGGAGACTACCAAGGCGGAATATGAGGTGTTGTTCCTCCAACCTGCATCTGGCCTCAATGTGCCAGTAGAGGAGGCTGTGGATAGAAGTGGGATGTGGAATTGAAGTGGCTGGCCACCGGGAGATCCTTGATTTTGCGGCGGACAGAGTGAAGGCACTTGACGAAATGGTCACCCAATCTGCATCTGGTCTCACCGACGTAGAAGAGGCCGCACCGGGAGCACCAGATGCAATAAATAGCACCCTTGATTTGGATTGTTTGGATCCAAACTTGGATTGTTTTCTCTGGTGTTGGAGGCTGAGGGGTGAGCTGATGGAAGTAAATAAAATCATGAGAGGCATAGATATGATAGGTAGTCTTTTTCCCAGGATTGAAATGTCAAATATTAGAGGGCATAGCTTGATGGTGAGAGAGGAAAAGTTTAAAAGAGATATGTGAGGCAAGTTTCTTTTTTTACACAGAATAGTAGGTGCTAGAACCCACTGGCACTGGGGGGCTGGAAGCAGATATGATAGTGACGTTTTAGGGGCATTTAGACAGCCACATAAACTTGCAGGGAATGGAGGGATGTGGATCACGTGCAGGCAGATGTGATTAGTTTATTTTGGCATCATGGCACCAACATTGTGGGCTGAAAGGCCTGTTCCTGTGCTGTACTGTTCAGTGTTCTAACAAGGAAAAATAACTGAGTTAAAGTTAAGGTATAAATTATCTTTTAAAAAGTTGTTGTGAATGTAAAATGTTGTAGGTATTCAATAAAAGGAAGAAAATGGGTGATTGGGTGATGCTGTGAGTTTTTTCTTTGGTCTTTTCCATTGGGATGCAGATTGAAATCTGATCCAAACTAAAAAAAATCATAGGTTTGGACAATCCCCACAACTGCTTCTAAAGTCTGGAGTGTGGCTGAAGTGAGAAATTGGAAAAGTCTGAGCAGGAAATATTTTTATCAAAGTGTTTTTAAAAAAAATAATTTTCTTTTGTATTGTAGAGCTCCAGCATGTCAATTATTAAAAGAGCAAAGGTATGCATTTTAATTTTTTGTAAAGTACACAGAATGTTTCTGTTTTGAATTTAATATTAAGAATTAATAGTTTCAGGATAATTGAATATCATTTACCACAACTTGGATGTGTAAAAATGATTGAGCTAGATCATTTATCAACTAATATTAGTTAATCATTTTTAGAGTTGCGATTGAAGCATGTGATGACAGCATTGGTGATTCAACTTATTTATCCTAATATTAAGTGTTCTTATTTATCAATGTTCTGTTTGTTCTGTTTTTTATCAATGTTCTGTTCTTTGTATTGCCTGTCTTTTTGTAGATATTTCTAATTATGAGACTTGTGGTTTATCTTATCACCTTAATATAATGTGTAAATGAAAATGAGAGAGAAAATGAACATATTTATTGGCATGATTTTAGAGCAATGAGGGAAATTTGAGATTTTTGTTTAGAAAACTGCTGCTTAAAAACATTGGCCATGGGGTGGCGCATTTGTCTGTAAATGCAGTTAAAGGTTATTGTCCATTTTCCATTTTGTAAATGGAGCAAGGTAGTAGTTTTCAACATTGGTTATAGGTAGGACTAGTTATATTGATAAATTGTTTAATACTTAAATCTTTTCCCAATAAATAGTATGGCCTGTGGGGTGTTTCTTTAAGTTAAAATTTGCATAGTGCCTTTCATCATCTGTGGATGCCCCTAAGGACTCTACTGCCAAATAAAATCTTTAGGTGCAAATACTGCAGTCTTGTGGGGAAAAGCAGTAGTCTATTTTCACTTTCTTCCTCTTACTTCATGCAGTTGAGGTATAGAAATTAGTCTTGGTTGCTAGAACTAAATTAGGTGCTAAAGCATTAGCTGCCTTGTGTATTTACCAGCATTCAACTTCATTGATTCAATGATATCAATCGAATTGAATGTTAGGAAAGGAATGGAGCTGATATTTTAAAACCCATCTGACATGGCAACAAAAGGAACTTTTTCTCCAAGGTCTCGGTTTTTCTTGATTCATCTAATTCTAGGTTTCCTTTATTAGCTCCTTTCCTCCAAAGTCTATTTGCCCTGGCCCTTGAAGTAATAAAGGAGAATATAAAAAGGCTAGTAATTCTTTTCAGCTGCATAATGATATTAATTCCTTTAAATTAAGAAAACTCTTACTTTAAAATGGGGTGTGAAAATTCATCTTCGGTTGCTAGAAATAAACCAGATACTAAAAATTAGCTGCCTCATTTACTCTCTTATTAACATTAAGTTTCATTGACTCAATGAAATCATTGGAATGGAATATCATGAAAGGAACATACCTGGAAACTGATACTGTAAAAACCCTAGTTTTTGGTTCTTGCATAAAAGGAAAATCTCCCCAGATCCACACTGTCAAGATCCCTCGGAATCATGTTGGTTTCAATCAAGGCCACTCCCCCCTCACTCTTCTGAACTCTAATAGATACAAGTCTAGCCTGTCCAACCTTTCCTCAAAAGACAACATGCCCATTCAAGGACCTCTGAACTTCTTCCAGTACTTTAACCACCACGAGCAGACTATGATCTTCTTTAAGTAACAAGACCAATATTTTACACAATACTCAAGACATGGTCTAGCCAATGCACTTCAATACAGATGCATAACCTCCCTACTTTTGTAACTGTATTTAGTTCGACTTGCAATAAATAAACAGTGTGTTAGCTTTCCTAATTACTTGCATACTAGCCTTTTGCAAACCATGCACTAAGACAGTTTGATCCCTCTGCATCTTAGAGGTTTGTAATCTCTTACCGATCAGATAATATGCTTTTTTATTTTTCCTTCCAAAATAGATATTTTCCCAAAGTATATTCCATCTATAAATTTAGCAACCATTCCTTCAGTGCCTTCCTATTATATAATAGTAAAATGTTGAGACCTAAGCACTAGTTTTTGAGGCACACCACTTGTTACATCTTTCCAACCAGAGAAAGACCCATCTAGGCCTCGTGTTTCCTGTTCGCCAGCCAATCTTCTATACCTCCACCCCTTTTTATCTCTCCTTTGTCCACAAATGTGACTGTACCTTCCTGTTTCAAGTTGTACTTTTTCCTCACCTCTGGTTTTTAACTGCCAGTTTTTGGCACTTTCACAACTTTAATCTCCTCTCTGTCACAGACATTTCCTCTTTTCTCTTCACCCTCTCCCCTCTGTAACATAAACATACTTGTCACTTTTCTAGTTCTGATGAAGGTTCTTGATCTGAAATGTCAACTGTTTTCCATGACCCGCTGAGTGCTTCTAGCATTTTCTATTTTAGTTTCAGATTTCCAGCATCTGCCATTTTTCAGTGGAGAGTCTGGATGGGCTGGGTTTTCCCTGGAGCAGAGGAGGCTATGGGTGACTTGATAGAAGTTTATGAGGGAAGTAGATAGGGTAGATAGTAAAAATCTTTTTCACATGATTGGGGGTATCTAAGGAAAGAGGGCACAGGTTTAAGGTGAGAGGTAGGAGGGAATCTGTGGGGATTTTTTTTTCCCCACAGAGCACGGTTGGGGTCTGGAACATGCTGCCTGAAGAGGTGTTGGAAATAGATACTGTCACTTAACAAGTATTTAGACAAGTACTTGAATCACCAAGGAATAGAAGATTATTGACTAATGCAGGTAGTAAATGGGAGTAGTGTAAATAGGTGCAGCAAGTGTCAAGGAAATGGTGGGCTGAAGGGCCTGTTTCTGTGCTGTATGACTCTGTGACACTCCAGTAAGCTAACCATGCCAGTATGTTATATCCTGCACCATGAGCTTTTATTTTCTGCAATAACCTTTGCTATGGCACCTTATCAAATGCTTTCTGGAAATCTATGTCATCCACTGGTTCCTCTTTATCCAGATCAGATGTTACTTCAACGAACTCCACAAATGTCACACATGGTTTCCCTTTCACAAAGCCAAGTTGACTTTACCTGCTTACCTTGAATTTATCTGAGTGGCCTTCTTTAATAATAGCGTCTAACAATTTCTCTACAAAAGATGTCAAGCTAACAGGCTTTTAGTTTCCTGCTTTCTGCCTCACTTTTTGAATGAAGAAGTTACACGAATCAAATATATTCCTCCTTGCTCTGCACATTGTGTGCCTTGCCATTTCCTTTGTTGCTAATATTGTCAGCTCGACATTATTCTGTGCTTACGTTGTTTTCCTTTCCTGCACTTTTTATCCCATCCTTCTTTTGATTTAAACTCTTCATTCTTTCACTTACACGTCCCCTTTTAACAGTCATTGTGCTCTTTTATAACTTCAACTGAGATTTGGCATCTGCTCTAAGATTTCCTTATGTGGCGGAGGGTCAAATTGTTTTAGTTAATGTGCCTCTGCGGTATTATGGGGAGTTTCACTGCATTAATGGCATAATGCAAACACAAGTTGTTGTTGGAAACCATCTGCCTGCTCTCTTTGACAGTGGTCTAAAGACTCAACTCTGGCAGCTGTAAACAAATATTACTCTGTTTCCAAGCTCTATTCTGCAGGTGGGCAGACCTACAACTATCTGTCTAATTGGGGTGTTCCCTCCATTTCTTTGTTAAGGGATGCTATTATCTCAGACAATGAACTAAAATATCAGTAGCTATTCAGAGAGAGCTCTAAGAAAAAATAGGTTTTGAAACTTATGCCTCCTTAGTTCAGAGGCAATTAGGAATGAACAGTAAATACTGTCCTTGCCTGTAGCATCCACATCCCATAAATCAATAAATGAAAACAAACCTGGACAATGAAATTGGAAATAGGTGTAAGGTATCATTCTGGGATATTCTTGCTCCCAAATTACAGAAATTAAAATTAAACTTATAATTTTGTGATGTCTGGTGACTAAATTATGCCTAGAAAGTTGTTTTTGAGAGAGTAGGTTTGAAATCAATTAATTTTTATTATGTATCCTTGCCTTGCAGAGGGAGTGCTGGCGAAGAAGTGAGATTTCAAACTTCAAATATCCAGGTTTTGGATGTTGATAATCCTCCCTTTATGGACGATCGACATGTATCTAGCTCCTCTTCAAGTGAAAGTGATAGCAGTGGCTCTGATCAAGAATTTGTTTCAACCATCCTTATGGGAGAAAAGTATAATTTAAAATCTGCAGGGCACAAACAATTCAAAAAAAAGCAGCAGGTTATGAGTACAAAATCTGGAAAAACAGTACCAGTGCCAAAATCTACAGAGATAGATCATGAGGTAGAAAATGTTGCACAACAATTGAAGGAATATCATGTTAATAATGCAGAGACATCCAGTTCTAGATTGTCCCAGAATGCTGGAAGTAACCCGTTGACTTTTGCACTAAAGGAAGAAACACCTCAGGCAGCAGACCAAGATGTACCTCAAACAACTTCCTCAACTGGATTAAAAGATGATGAGAAACTTGTAACAAGTAATGTTACAACACAAGGTCTAAGTAAGAAGGGTGCTGCATCACTGAAAAAACTAATAGCAACATCAAAACAATGTAACCTTGATGGTTCAGGTAGATCTGGTTCAGGTAGATCTACTTCAGGTGTTGAAAGAAATGTGCTAAAATTACTAAGACAAACATTAAGTGAATGGAATACAGAAGAAACATCAAGATTTCTTTATGGTTCAAATTTAAAATGCAAAAGAACACAGTGCAGTTTGCCACGTCAATCATCTCATGCTACTGAAGAAGAACAACTTGATGAAGATGACTTGGATAGCCTGGAAGTCATTGAAATTATTGATCCTAATGAAAATGTTAGCAAAAGTGTCCACGTGGATAGGTCAGAGGCCAATGTTAGACCATTACCAAATTTTGAACAACTAAAGCAGGAATCTGAATTACTTCATCTGAAGGTCAAAGAGTTTTATAAAGGGCGGTATGTTTTGCCTGACAACACTGAAAATAACTGTGAGGAAAATTATCAATCCGCAACTTCTGTAAGTTATACTTTCTTGGCACCAATACTTTATTGAGGGAAATCAGATTATTCTCAGTACCAGTAAATCACTTTTTGAGAGACCTGCACTCAAAGGTTTGCCAAATTCTAGTATATGATGGTTTGTTGAGGATTTTATATTTTAATTTTTGACTCTCCCAGCAGGTTCCTTTCTACAGTACTGTAATTGGGTGTCTAGGCAATAAATCTGGTAACTGCTTATAAAATTAGCATAGTGGTAGGAGGCAGATGGGAGTAGTGGAGGGTTGTTTTTCAGATTAGAGGCCTGTGACCAGTGGTGTGCTGCAAGGATCAGTGCTGGATCTTCTGTTGTATGTCATATAACTGATTTGGATGAGAATGTAGATGTCTTGAAAATTAAGTTTGAAGATGACGCCATAAGTGGACAGTGAAGAAGGTTGTCTAAGGTTGCAAAAGGATATTCATCAACTGGGAAAGTGGCAAAGAAATGGCAAATGGAATTTAATTTAGACCAGTGTGAAGATATACATTTTGGGAAGTTAAACCAGGACAGGACATGCATGGTGAATGGCAGGGAGTATAGTTGAACTGAGAGATCTAGGGGTACAAGTACATAGTTCCCTGAAAGTGGCATACAGGTAGACAGGCAGGTGAAGAAGGCATATAGCATTCTTGAAAAGTAAGTTTGCAGATGACACCATAAGTGGACAGTGAAGAAGGTTCACTAAGGTTGCAAAAGGATAATCATCAACTGAATTGGTCAAGGCTTTCAGTACAAGAGTTGGAGCATCATGTTACCTTCGTACAAAACGTTGTTTAGGCCACACTTGGAGTATTGTGTTCAGTTCTGCCTGCCACATTACAGGAAGGAAGAGATTAAGCTAGAGAGGGTACAGAAAAGATTCACAAGGGTGCTGCCTAGATTGGAGGGCTTGAGTTATAAGAAGAGATTGGATAGGCTGGGTAAGTTTTCCCTGGAGCAAAGGAGGCTGAGTGGTAACATGATAGAGGTATATAAAATTATGAGAGGCATAGATAGGGTAGATAGCTAGAGTCTGTTTCCCATGGTAGAAATGTCTAAAACTAGAAGTGAGAGGGAGGAGGTTCAGAATATAGAGTTATACAGCATGGAAACAGGACCTTCAGCACAACTCCACTATGCCAACCAAGTTATCTACTTGAGCTAGTCCTATTTCTTGGCATTTGGCCCACTTACCTCTAAACATTTCCTATCCATGTACCTGTTTAAATGTCTTTTAAATGTTGTAATCGTACCTGCCTGTACTACTTCCTCTGGCAGCTCATTCCATTTACCCACCACCATCTGTGTGGAAAAAGCTGCCCCTTAGATCCCTTTTAAATCTATCTCCTATCACCTTAAACCCATGCCCTTTACTTTTAGACTCCCTTGCCTTGGGAAAAAGACTGTGACATTCATCTTATCTATGGACCTCATGATTTTATAAACCTCTACAAGGTCTCCCCTCAGCCTTCTGCGTTCCAGAGGAGAAAAGGTCCCAGCATAACCAGTCTTTCCTTGTAGCTGAAGCCCTCCAATCCTGGTAACGTCCTTGTGAATCTTTTCTGCACCCTTTTCAGCATAATGATATCCTTCCTATCCCCAGGTGACTAGGGTTTAAAGGGAATCTAAGGGGTAAATATTTCACACAAAGAGTAGTCAGTATCCGGAATGAGCTATTGAGAGGAAGTGGTAGAGGCAAGAACAGTAATAACATTTAAGAGGCATTTGAACAGGTACTTGAATGAGCAAGACATAGAGGGATATGGAATTTATGCAGACAAGTGGGATTGATATAGAAAGGCATGATGGCCTGCATAGGTGCGGTGGGCCGAAGGGTCTGTTTCCATGCTGTACAACTCTATAATTCTGATGCTATTCCTGCTTGGCACAGTGAATTGCTATTGGATAGATATCTCATTGGAGAAGGTGAAGTGCTCCCATTGGCAAACAGCTAATGACGGTTGTTAGCTCATAATGTTGTATTTTATAAAGCTACCATTTAAATACTTAAAAATTGATTTAAATACAAAATTTTCGCATGAAAGAGATGTTAAGTGCATTACATGAACAAGACTTTCTCTTTTTATTTTTAATCTAGTATCACACACGTTGAATCTTAATTCATTTCACCATATTTTTAAGCTGAAATTCCAAGCCTGTTTTTGAATTGCATCCTTCTCCTGTCCATAAAATATTTCATTCTACTTCCTATACTATCAGTTTATAGATTATTTTTAATCATTTCATTGTTTCCAGGCTGTATTTGATTTCTGATGCCATACATGAAAGGGAGTTTATTAACCCACAATGTTTCTCAATTCCCAGATTGAACAATTCATAGCTTAAATGACACTAGGTTGCATTTTTATTTGGAATTTAGGAAAGTAGAGAGAAGAATCCAGTTCTTCCATTGGTAGATTCTGAAGCACAGCATCAGATCCGCAAACGCATTGTTCTAGATGCGCTTAAAAAAGTGTAAGTATTATATTAGTGGATATTTATTAACATCCATCTAGATTCTGGAATATTTTTACATTTTAATGATATATTTAAATATTGCATAGGATCTATATATTTCTTCAAGATTAATGTTCAAATCCTGTAATCTTTGGGGTTGGTGGGGGAAGAGAGCAAAATTTTTTTTATATACTATGTTTTCTGTATTTATGGTATGTGGATGGCACCTGCAAAGCCAAGATTGATTGGCTATCCCCATTTGCCATCAAAGGCCAGCAACTAGGAGCTCTGGAAGGCTATGGTGGAAGGAGTGCAGGTGCTCAGCAATTCAGTCGCCTAGCCTGTGGTTGGTCTCGCCAGTGTAGAGGAGGCCATATTCAGAGCATCAAATGCAATAAACAAGGTTGGAGGAGATGCATGTGAATCTCTGCCTCACCTGGAAGGGCAAATTAGTGCCCTGGATGGTAGTGAGGGAGGGGGTGTAAGGAGCTCTTGGTTGCTAGCCATTTTAATTTCCCTCCCCATTCCCAAACCCACCTGTCTGTCCTCTGCCTCCTTTTGAATGTAATGTTTCGTTTCTGATTTAAACTGACTATTGTACCCCCATGTAATTATTAAAGGCTAGTTCTTTCGTACTACAACAAAGAAGGAGGCCCTTTGAATCCATGCTGGCTCCCGCAGAGCAATCAGTGTTCTCTCTCATATGCTCGTCAACTCCCCCGTTGATACTTTTGCCATCTAACTACACCAAGAGTAGTTTACATCTCCACCGTAGCTACACAGTGGCTGCAGTGTGTACCGTTTATGAAATGCGCTACAGTTGACCACCCAGACCACTGACAGAACCTCACAAACACGGGTCCTCTACCATCAAGAAAGACAAGGACAGCAGGTGTATCGTCAGCATGCTCCCCAAGTTTCACATCATCCTGACTTGGAAATACAGCTGTTCATCATTCCTGGGTCCAAATCCTGGAACTCCCTACCCAAATATTGTGGGAGTACCTTCACTAGAAGGATTGCAGTGACTTAAGAACACAACTAATCGCCACCTACTCAAGGGCAATTTAGGATGGGTAATAACACACTGGCCTTTTTTGGTGATGCTGAAGTCCTAAAAATTAATTTTAAACAAAACTCATTTTCATTTTAAAATCGGGTCTTTCCGCAAATGGAGAATTGATAGTGATTAAAAATGCTTGAACTTTTGGATTAAACCCATTTTCTCTTGTATTACTCAAAATAAAAAATTTATTGCCATTCATAAATAGTATCATGGGTATTTTCAGAAGTAAATTTAATATGCCAAAAATGCCAAAATCAAAGCCTTTCAAATGTATCAACTTTGTCCACCTTGAAATTGGATACTTTTTAAAATAACACTGCCCGGGAGAGAACATTAATTTTCATTTGCTAATTGTGGTATATTGCATGGGAACAGTTGTAAATTAATATTAGTGAACTTTGGAATCTTTCCAGAAATAGATATAAAGTTCATGTGTTGTAGTAAGATTAGCTTGTAAAGTGAATCTTCATAGAAAATTTGAAAGCAATTGTAAAAGATTATATTTTTCATTCCTAGCTTACCCAAGTTATTGGTACCTTTTCAACTTTCGATGTCTGATATATTTTCTGAACTAAATAGCCTTGTAAAAACCTTCAGGTAAGTGATTCAACTCTCAAATAGTACATGTGAATATAGATAAATAATGTGCATATGTGTTTAACAGCCTGGGTGGGTGGACAGCCATTATTGGATCTACCTGGATTATGTTGAGAAAACGTGTGCCTAACTTTTTTTCTGCCAAAACCTTTCCAGTCTCATCGTAGACAGGAAAAACAACCTGTCAGTGCTTTTTTTGCACTACACTTCGTTTCCTTTGCCACCTCCATTCTTTCCCACAAAAACAAATGCAGAAGGTTCATGGGTTTTTGCTCATTGAAACTGAGACCAAATTGACCACCTTGGCAAATGGCCTAACTCCAAGGTATTTATCTCTGGTAGAACTAAACGGTTGTAACTCCATCTAATCCTGAGCTGAGAGTTTTACTTCCAATGCTCATCTCTGCCCTGATTTAGTGTATCAGGATTAAAATTTCAAAAGCTCCAATTTTCAGTGCCATTTCCATCCTCCAGAGGAAATACTGGGATCTGTTATAAAGGAAGTGGTAATGAGGCACCCTGGAAAATAAAAATAGGATTGGGCAGAGTCATCACGAATTTTAAGAGCAAACATGTCAGACAGATCTCTTGGATTTTTTTGAGGTTGTAACTAGCAGGATAGATAAGGGTGAAGTAGTTGATGTGATGTATTTTGACTTTCACGAGGCCTTCAATAAGAGAGGTTACTAATAGAATGCAGGATATTGAAGGTAATGTGCCATCATGGATTTAAAATTGGTCAATGACAGAAAACAGAACTGAAATAAGCTGATCATTTTTGAGTTGGGAGGCTATGACTAGTTGGATGCTGGGGCCCCAGCTGTACAATCTAAATCAATCATTTGAATAAACGGATCAAAGGTTGCTGATGATGCAATGTAGATGGAAATGTGGATTATGAGGAGGATGCAGAGAGGCCTTGGGGTGGTAGAGAAGGGTTAAATCAATAGGCGAGGGCAAGGAGATGGAATACGACGTGGTAGGGGAAAAATAGAAGAGGAGTAGTTTGTAAGTGGTGAGAAGTTGAAAGGAATTGGTGTTCAGAGGACCCTGAGTGTCTCTGTATACCAGTCACTGAAAGGTAGCATGCAGGTTCAGCAGACAATTAAGAAGACCAGTGGTAAGTTAGCCTTTATAGCCAGAGGGTTTAAATACAGGAGTAGAGAGACATGGTCTAATTATATGATGCCTTTGTGGGATATTGTAATAGAGTAATATAGCACAGACACCTATCATGAAGCACCCATTTACACTAACCTCATTTTTTAATTCTGCCCACATTCCCATCAGTTGACCTACCCCGTTCCTCCACTCCACCCCCGAAACAAGGTCCTCAACTAGCAAATGAGCGTTTATATACCTGAGATTCACTAAGCGATAGGTAGCTGAGCACCTGTCACTACCCTCTGACATTGAATGCCACATTGTGGGACTGAGTCCTTGAGTGTAGTGCAGGAGAATCCCTAAAGTGCTGTGCCACGTCAGGCCAGACGTTGAACCTGAGACTCCCATTAATTCCAATGGGTATTCCAGGCGTGCAGATTAGGAGGCAGTGGGAATGGTGACTTAACGATTTTAATATTTATAATTATTTTCAAGTATCTGAATGGGTTTGCAATTCTATTTTGAAAATTGTTTTTAATTAGACCAACTTTAATAACATTTAAATGTCATGTCAGGGGCATAGAAAACTGTTAAAATGCTTCACAACTTTGATAAAGACAGATCCAGCCTTGTCATGTTTTCATATTTTCTCATGACGTAGAAGGAGGCCAATGTGCAAACTCCAGACGCACTGCACCCAAGTCAGGCTTAAACCTGGGTAACTGGAGCTGTGGGACAGTGGCACTCTGCTGTACCACAATACCATCAACTTTGGGTGCAAAGCCTCTGCTGTCAGCTGCTTCAGAATTACATGGGTGGAAAATAGTAAAAATATACTCGTACCAGTCTATTTTCTCTTGTGTAATGGAAATAGATGATCTACTTTATAGTTCAAACAAGTGTAATGAATTACCTGGATTTAATTTCAGGAAGCCATTTTGATCTGTTGTGCAATAGTCTTTATTTAATTATGTAGGTCTACAGTCACCTTACAACTCATGTTACTTAGCACTAATGATTACCTTTAATGCCTTCATGCATTTATATGCAAGAGAAAATAGTTAACCATCTTTTCACTTTCCATGGTAATTTGCCATGTTCCTTAAGAAATTCTACACTAGCTCAATTTTAATATAAATGTATTTTAAAATGACCTTCTAAAAAGGTCTACAAACATGATCTTTTTTCGAACAGCATAATTCATTGGAACTAAGTGTTTAGCCAAGTAATATTTTAAAAGTGAGATTTGTTGTAAAAACTTTCTGCCCCCCAAACAATGCTGTTTATCCTTTGGATGGAAAATGATAATTTTCTTGTCTTAATGCACTTGGTAAACAAGAAAAAAAGATTCAGCAAAGCAATTTTCTGCTTCACTGCCTTAGAGAGAAGACACAGTTCAACTCCTTTCAGTTAACAGTTTTTTGTCTGTGCAGCTGAGAAGTGGACTGAAGATGCCCCGGAGACCCTTGCACAGCAACCAATTTTCTCAGCAAATCTCCAGGTGCCTGTTAGCAGTTGTTAAGAAAAACTGAGATATTGAATTTTTCTCTAAAGTTAGCAAAGATCAAGGGTCTTGAGTGGAGGAGGGAATACAGGCAACCCCCACGTTATGGCTGTTCCAGTAACGGAAATTTGCCCTTGCAGAATTCACAAATCATTACTCAATAATTTGAGGTACAGAATAAAATTTGCTCTCCCAGAATTTATCCCAACTATCTCATTCCTGTATGCCTTCTCATCGCCATCTGAGATTCTGCCAACAACAGTGGTGTCATTGGTGAATTTATGGATGGCGTTTGAGCTGTGCTTAGCCACACAGTTATGAATGTAGAGAGAGTAGAGCAGTGGGCTAAGCACACATCCTTGGTACGCCTGTGTTGACTGTCAGCGAGGAGAAGATGTTATTACCGATCCGCACTGACTGTGGTCTCTCGATAAGAAAGTTGAGGATCCAGTTGCAGAGGGAGGTACAGAGGCCCAGGTTTTGAAGCTTGCTGATTAATACTGAGGGGATGATGGTGTTGAATGCCAAGCTGTAATCAATAAACAGCACCCCTGACGTATGTTTTGCTGTTGTCTATCTGCTCCAAATCAGAGTGGAGAGCCAGTAAGATTGTGTCCACTGTAAACCTGTTGTGGAGGTGGACAAATTGCAGCAGGTCCAGGTCCTTGCTCAGGCAGGAGTTAATTCTAGCCATAACCAACCTCTCAAAGCACTTCATCACAATAGATCTGAGTGCTATCAAGCGATAGTCGTTGAGGCAGCTGAAAGTTGAGTCCGAGGAAGGAAAGAATACATGTTAACAGTGGGTAATTGAAAGATCACTTTGGAATCACATATAATATGGTTGTGAATGGTCTATCTCTGGCCAAGGATGAGGGATTGAATCATGGCTAAAGATTGGTTTATGGTTGTAAGCTAAGGTGGTGGCTTTGGTCATCTGAGTGTTTAGTTGAGGAAGCTTCTGCAGGGGATGTTGGACAAGCAGTCTGACTTTGAAACAGTCAAAAGATCCAGAGAGGTGATGGTAAGATTGTGTTGTTAGTGCACTTGGAACTTGTTTATTTTCTTTTGTGGAAGATAGTTCATGTTATGGTGGAGCATTGCACCCAGAACATCTTTGACCATTCCTTCCTTGACCCCACTAGGCTAAACTTGGCATGTTTCAGTCGTTGTTATTGAAAGGTAGCATTTAAAATAGGGGGCAAGAATGGATGCTTTGGAAAGACTAGAGGCAACCCTGCAGGAATGGAAAGAAAAGCCATTGCAGGTGATTCTCAGGCTAAGACTGGATAGACAGGGAACCAATCGAGTGTGGAATCGCTTAACTGAATGATAAAGAAGAGACTTGGAAAAGGATAGTGTCATAGGCTACAGACAGGTTGAGGATAGTTTATCGTGGTCATGTACAATGTGTTTTAGATGTCTTTGATAAATGTCTCACTGCTGTAGCAAATGTGGAAACCTGATTTAAGGGTATCGATGAGGAATTCCGGGGAGATGGGGATAGATTTGGGAGGTGACAGCATTTTTAAGGTGTTTGGAGAGGGAAGGGAAGTTGGCAATACAGTGGTATTTACAAGAATAGAGGGGAGAAGGGTTTTTTTTAAGTGAAGGATGATGATGGCAGACTTGAAGGGTGGAGGTACAGTCCAGGAGGAGAATGAAGCATTAACGTTTGATGTGATTGGGCATATTATTGAGAATACATTGAAGGAGCAACCAGAGGATCTTGTGATAATTTGAGATTGAAGAATCATTGGATATGAGAGGAAAAACCGGAAAGCCGCATGTTTAGGGCTGACAGGGTAAACGTGAAGAGATTTGGCTCGGTGGACTTGGGGAAAGGAGGGAAGCTCCAAAGGTGTTCTGGCTATTGATGGTCCACCACACCACCAATGACTTTTCTCTTAAAAGGGAAAAAAATGATAAATAAGCAGAGTACAGGACTCAGAATTCAGTGAAAATGAACATTTGGAGTAAAACAAAAGAAATGAGCCATGAAATGCTAGTACAAAGCCTTATGTCAGGGGAATATTTTAACTGTTTGGTACATTGCAACTTTTCTACATCGCAGAAGATCTAAATCTGCATGTGAGAATACAATACTGTATTTTGTATTTACTTAAAACATGTGGTTCCAGCTTAGTACTTTCAGTGACATTATTATTCTTTTGCTTAACATACTATTGTTATCTAACTTTATTTTATAAAAAAAAAGTTGGCCTTCATAAACTGAGAATGTTCCAAAAACTTCAAAGGCAATTTAATTTTAACTTCAGTGTTGTAAATTAGGAATAAACTTCTACCACCATTTCCCAAAACAGTGTATTTCCTAGCTCCACACTGCTTGAAGCCTGTGAACTTTGACCCATTCCAGGCTATGACAAGCAAATTTTTAAATTAATGTTAAATTATCATTATATTAACAGTTAATGGCCTGAGGTAAAATTTTAACTTTCTTAGCTGATACTTGGGATTTCAGTGGTACCACCTTCAACAGCTAAAGAACCAGGAGAGTTTACCTCATGTTCTTCTTTGTTCATCAGTACAACTAGATCCACCTGTCACTTCCTTACTGCTTCCTTCAACATTAGCCTTCTGCACCTGGTTGGAATGTAGTGCTACAGATGCTAACTCTGAGACTGATGGCAGAGCAAAGGGTTTTGTCTGGAGACATTTCACTGCACAAACACCTTAGCAATAAACTGTGGGCATAACTGTTTTTCAAAACTTATTATCCACAACAATTATGACAATTGCAAGTGCAATTCTTACATTTCATGCTAAAAGAATGGAATGCTAAAGTGAATAAAATTACTTGCAACTATCATCATTCATTTGTATTTTACTTTGCAAAAGAAATACAGGGGTCAGAATTTCAGAGCAACAAACAATCTGCTGGATTCACACAAGGTTTCGACCAGAACGTCAACAATTCCTTTCCTTTCACAGATGCTGCTCGACCCGTTGAATTCCTCCAGCAGATTGTTTATTGCTCCAGATTCCAGCATCTGCAGTCTGTCATGTCTCCTCAGAATTTCAGATGTTGGAGTGGCAGGGATAAGTTTTCAATAGCAAGAACACTATTCCCAGCCAGAATGGAGTTGATTGTCAATCAGATATGCTGAGGGGACTGATGTAAACGACAAAGGCTAATTTCATGTACGTAATTTGTATGAAGCTTTTCTACAATCATTGCATTTTTCTGGAGAAGATACCCTGTGCTAACTGGGGAAAAAATTGCTGTAGTTAAGATAAGATTTCTTTATTAGTCACATGTACATTGAAACACATAATGAAATGCAGCTTTTGTGTAGAGTGTTCTGGGGCAGCCCGCAAGTGTCGCCACACTTCCGACACCAACATAGGATGCCCACAACTTCCTAACCAGTGTGTCTTTGGAACATGGGAGGAAACCAGAGCACCCAAAGGAAGCCCATGCAGACACGGGGAGAACATACAAACTCCTTACAGATAGCAGCCGGAATTGAACCTGGGTCGCTGGCGCTGTAGTAGCGTTACGCTAACCACTACACTACTGTGCCTGCCCTGTCATATCCTGTCATATGCTTAGTTTCCTCCACTCTTTTTTTAAATACAGGAGAAATCGAAATGTGCTTTACATCACTAGTTTTAAAAATTAACTTTTGAAAGTAAGTTTAGATGATTTGAAGTTTTCCCTCATGTTGTATGGTCTTGTCTAGACAGTTATAGTGATGGGTAATGAAATGTTGTGATGGCCTTCTACATATTGCAAATCACTCATGCCACTGTCGTCACATTAAGCACATACTACCATTAAGCACAGATTGTACCTATTGATGGCCTTCACTTTCCCTGCAGAAATGTTTTCCTTTTCTTCAGGTGACAATTTTAATACTGTTGCAGTTAACCAATATTGAAGTCTAGAATTAATGGACCACTGTTGCTTATGATTATGTCCTTGTCCCTGCACTGAAAGCTTTGTTCTTCTGAGAATCTGGCCCTGAGGTACAGTTTGCTTTAAAAGTGACTGACCTTTGTCTGCTACTGCATACGTAAATGTGCCACACCTGTAGGTTGTATGCTTTTAGCCCTCCTTTTAATACAGCCACAATAAGATGATTGCACTATGACAGGTGGTTGCTCTGGGACTAGTGACTGAGCAAAAGGTTTTTGTTTGGAGAAGCTTCACTGCATAGTCATTGAACAGCCTGGTGATATTAATGCAGTAACAGATCTATATGGGTGTACTTGAGCAAATCATTCAACTCCTCACACTGCTTGGTTTGTAAACTGTTTCTTGATAGCAATATACTGGGTGTGAAGTTGCTGCAAATCGATATGAAAAGAGGTTCAGTTAATTGACGCAGATAACTGTATTCTTTGGTTTATATAGAAGAATGTTGCTTCCCCATGCTGCAATCAATAATGGATCCTTGTAGAGCATAGGAATAAAGATGCTTTCACTGGTATTTTTCACAGTTACCCCATGTGAATTTAAGCTGTCTCTTTCATTGTATCTCATGGCAGATTAGCTAGGATGTTGCAATTGAATAGGCTGTCAAGATGATTCTGTCATTCATTTGGTTCGATGTTTGCAGGTACAGTCTCAGCAAAAGTCTGGGATAACCTACTCACTTTTGTTTTAGAGTTTTCATTTAAAGATTAATCCAAAAAATCTCAAAAGTAGAGAAATATTATTTGTTAATTCCTTGCTGGGTCTTGATGTATATTGGAATCTGGTTGATGGTTTCTCACTTGTACACTGCCATATTATACTGTGAATGGGCAATAAATGCTGGGCTTACCAGGGATGCCCATTTTCCCCCAAAAAAAATTAATTAAAAATTCAAATTGATCAGTTTTATTTTCAATCATTACTCTGAAGTGGTTGATCATTTGATGTTGACTTCCAGCATCAGTATTGCTTAGAGGACTGACTCTGCATTTGCGCAGAGACAGTGTCATTAAAGAGACCCAAAACTCTAAATGTTGTAATTTGAATGTTTAGTTGGAAGGCTATAACGGTGACACTTAGATCATTTTCACTTTCAATATTCATATGACCTTTTAAAGCTCAGGCAGATATTTGCCTTTTGTTGAATCCCAAATATTCTATATTTTCTCTACCAATTTAAAATGCTAAAGATTTATATTACTGCCCACAAAGCATTATTGTTTATTTAGCGATAAGTTGATCTGAAAGCCGAGTTTGAGTGGATTGATCCGTAAATCATTTTGAATTTGCAATGTGAATGTCAGCATTGGGTTTACAAAGAAAGTAGTCTACAGTTATTGGTTTCACGCCTGCTTCAGCTATTTCCCAATATGGAAATAGTGACACATCAAGTTCCATTTCAACACAGATCTGGAAGATTTGATAGTCTTTGATTCTCTTTGCTGCTTCTATGATAGAAAATGTCCAGCTTTGGTCGGGTAAGAACCCTCCTGGTGTCAATGTCTTGAAATTCTTGGAGATGGTGTTCCATCATGATCTTGATTTTAAAAATATGAATTATCATTTGCTATATTACCTAGAGTTTTTTTTACTATATTAGTCCTTTCACATTTCCAATTCAATAACACAGGGGATTCCCTGGGTTACATAAGGGTTCTTTTCCTGAGAACTCTCCATTAAATGCATTTTCCATAAGTTAGAAACAAACAATTTCCCCAAAAATAATAATAAGAAATCTTTAGCCTTGACAGCCCTTGGGGACTGATTTGTAAAGAGCAGCTTGGGGAAAGTTAACGTATGTGATAGCAGTTGGTACCAGCAAGTGAACTGTGACAAATGTTTGTCTAAATGCAGCCTGGGTGGAGTGATGGGGGAGCTGATCTACTCATCAGCAAGGAAATTATAGGCAGTTTAATAAAAGAAAGTTTGTGCTAGCAAGAGGTGGCTCAGAGTTTGTAATGTTTGATATTACCTGAAGGAGAGTTTGGAGAAGGCATTGGCTTTTTCTGTAGGTGATCTCTGCATTGTTTCCTGGTGAAGATAGTCGAGTACTGTAGCAGAGTCTGGGAGAATTTGCGTAAAGTCTGATTTTCGTAAGTCAGGTCTTCCGTAACCTGGAGAACTGCTGTATTGTATTTTTCACCTGAAGAATTATGACAGGAATGCAGCTTGTGTACAAAGGACTTCCTCAAAAGTTTATCCTTTAATTGAATTCAAATACTAAATATGCTACTGGAGCTAAAGGGAATTGCTGATTATTACTACAGTAGTAGTTAGATTCTGAAGAATAAAATACCAATATATTTCAGCTATTGAGATAAATATGATGTTTGTTCTAGTTCTGTTCCACTCTTTGGGATTTTTTTAAAACTATTTTACTACTGCTTTAAAACTAATGATAGGGAAATATAATAATGCTTTCTGTCAGTATTTCACTTTTGATGTTTGGAAAGAAGGGGTGTGTGAGAGGACCTGGGTGGATCAGGAAGAGAGAGAAAGGTAGGCTGGTCTGGAAGGTTAGGTCACAGAGGATCCAGGGCAAGCTAGCTAATTGGATACAAAATTGGCTTGAGGCAGAGCATGGTGGTCGAGGGTCACTTTTCAGACTGGAGGACTGAGACCACGGGGATCGATTCTGTTGTCTGTCATTTATATTAATGATTTTGATGAGAACATAAAGGGTATGGTTAGTACTAAATGACACTAAAATTGGTAGTATAGTGGACAATGAAAGTTGCCTAAGATTACAACAGGATCTTGATTAACTGGGCCAGTGGGCTGAGGAATGGCAGATGGAGTTTAATTCAAATAAATACGAAGTATTGCATTTTGGTAAGACAAACCAGGGCAGGACGTCCACAGTAAATGGTAGGGCCCCTGGGGAGTGTTGTAGAACAAAGAGACTTAGGGGTGCAGGCACGTGGTTTCTTGAAGTGATGACACAGGTAGACAGGGTGGAGAAGGTGGCTCTTGGCACACTTGCCTTCATTGGTCAGGATATAGAGTACAGGAGTTGGGACATCATGTTACAGCTGTACAAGATGTTGGTACGGCCACATTTGGAGTGCTAGATACGTTTCTGGTCGACCTGCTATAGGGAGGATGTCATTAAACTGGAAAGGATGCAAAAAAGGTTTGAGGATGTTACTGGGACTGGAGGGTTTGAGTATAAGGAGAGGCTGGATAGGCTAGGACTTCTTTCTCTGGAATGTAGGAGGCTGAGGGGTGACCTTATAGAGGTTTATAAAATCATGAGGGGCATGGATAAGGCAAATAGCCACAGTCTCAGAAAAGATTTAAAAGGGACCTGAGGGACAACTTTTTCACTTAGTGGGTGGTCCATATATGGAACAAGCTGCTAGGAGAGGTTGTAGAGGCAGATACGGTTGCGACACTTAAAAGACATTTGGACAGGTACATGGATTGGAAAGGTTTAGAAGGATATGGGCCAACGCAGGCAGATGGGGCTAGCTCAGCTAGACAGCTTGGTCGGCATGGATGTTGGACCAAAAGGCCTGGTTTCCATGCTATATAGCTCTATGACTCTATGAGGAGATGTGGGTTATCTGAAATTGGAGATCTCACTGTTCATGCCATTTGGTTGTAGGCTACCCAGGTGGAATATGAGGTGCTGTTCCTTCAGTTTGCTTTTGGCTTCACCGTGGTAGTGGAAGAGGCCGAGGACAAACAGGTTGGTAGAGGAATGAGGAGGGGAGTTGATTTTGCTCGAAACCAGGAGCTCAAGAGTATAGGCTGGAAGCTGTGTCACCTGACCAAAACCATGCCCTTGTGCATGTTCTTGGCTGGGGAATGTGTGGTGTAAGTTCTTTAACAATTAAGGAGAATTTTTTTTATTATTATTCATTGAGCAAAGGAAATTTAAAATAAGGGTGACCATTTCAACTTCACCTCTTTTAACTGATTATTTTCTGTAATTGTTTTCCAGACTGACCAACAAAAATATTATTCACAGAACTCCAGAGTGGACCTTGATTGCAGTTGTGCTGCTTTCAGTGTAAGTGTTAACAGCGTTATTTTTGTTCAGAGGTTAAGGTAAGATGTCCTTGAAAAGTGTTAAGATTGGGTAAATGATTAGTAGTCCCAGAATGAGGTTTAAAAGCATGAAGACCTCTACGTTTATCAATATCTATTTTCATAATCAGTTAAGAACATAGACTTCAGTGGGTTTTGCCTTCATCATGTAAAATAATACCCAAATTTCTTACTGCAGAAAATGTTGTAACATTCATATTTTTCATAATGTGAAATTCTAGACTTTATCCACCCTTGTTGCATTGGATTTGCTCCTATTAGTTCCAGCCAGTGGTCCCAGTTTTCAAGACTAGTTTTATGATAAATTTGTATGTTGTTTTCATCAAGTATCATCAGGTTGTTTGATTCAAGGCCTTTTTATCTATGCTCATCCATGTCCTCAACTGACATTTACAGTACCTGCTTATTTTAGTAAACACCGCTGATTTGTTCTGAATTGAGGATATCAGGGAAAGCTGTAATCCCTTTTCCTCTTTCATGCAGTTCTAGGTCCTTGCGTTGTAGGTGCAGAGAATATAATGTATAAAATATTTATATTTCTAAATTCTGTTACAGTTTTATTGATTATTAAATATATAATAACTAGTATAAATTATATCTACATACATCCAAATCCAGTTGGAGAAAAGCTGAGTTAAACTGGAATAAGTTTCTAAAACAGATATTTGGTTTTTTTTGAATTAGAATTGAACAAACTAAGTTTTAACACTAAGATTCATTCTGTGCAGCATTTAAGCATTAAGTATGTCTTAAAATATGATATAAAGGAGATTGGGGGAAAAATTGCCTTTTTAATATTTTGCTTAATCATGAATCAATGTATTTGGCCAATGGAATCATTGTTTTGCATATTTCTGATGAAGGCCTCGAGGATTATTTTTTGTTTATCCACCCCCAAGTCCTTTATTTTGTTAATTCTATAAATATACATTGCATTGCTGTGTCTTTAAACCATTCTATTGTCAAAAATTTGCAGAAGATATTGTGATAATTCAATTCTTAACTGTTTAATCAGATTCTGATATTCTCTATTTATTCTATAACAATACTGTTTCTTTTTAAAAATGGTCACATAAATTTCAAGAATTTGTTAACCAGTGGCACAGTTACATACGTATACTGTCTTCTGCACATGAGTTAATGTTCCAGTTATTTTTTATTTTTACAATCCATAATAGGAAATTGTGATCTCATGGCTATGACCAAATCGTCCTAATTCAAGAAGTGGTATTGTTAACATACCACTGTTTCTGCAATTATGCACATCATTATTAATGTGCAAGTTGCCCAGCAAATTCAGGGTTTAAGAAATGCAGTGTGAGTTGTGTATGTCCAAAACTTGCTAGTCATTTTATCCATGTTCTGCTGGTTTTTCAAATAAATACCATCTTTCTCTTTGTGTGTTATTTGCTGAATTTGCATATTAATCACTCATTAATCCAGATACAAGCTTAAGTCAGTCCGTGGCCTAAAAACATTGTCTTTTAATTTTAGCAATTTAATGCTGAAGTTGCAGTATAAAGTCTAAGTAATCATGGGTACTGGGAGAAACTCCACTCCAGCAAAATCAGTCCAGTTTGTGCAGTTTAATAATGTTGTACTGTTTCACCAGTTTAAATACAAAGTGTGGCATTTTGTTTTGGAATAACAAAAATAGTTGAGAATTTGAGGTGCTGCACAGAGATTCATGAAGCCCCAAATGTAAGAATATAAGCTATGAGGAACAATTAGATACCATTGGGTTATAGAGAATACAATTTATATGTGAGAACAACTAACAATTACTTGTTATGATAGCAAAATTTGCATTATTTTCAGGCCATAAAGTAATTAACTTGTAACCCACAAATCATACACACAGTTCAATAGAGCTCTCTGAGCACTTGAAATGTATGTGTAGTTCTGCTCTCATCCATATTTTAATGTTGAGAGAGCATGGACAGCATTCTGCATTCTCGTGGTATTTTGCAAATATGTTTTATATTGGTGTGAATAATTGCAGTCTTGGATCACTGTTAAAACTTTAGTTATGGAACAAAACTATTAACTATCTAATTACAGCCAGAATTCTGTGTATGGACTAAGTACTTCATATAGCAGTTAACACGAATCCTGCCTTTTAAAGAAGTCACTGGTGGTTTAATGCACTGTCAGAATAATAAGTTTTGTCAGGGTTGAAGCCTTCAAACAGTTGGAATATTTTCAACTTGAATTGCAGAATTGTAGAAATCTTACTCCAGGCCTCACCATGCTTCTCTTTGGGCCTGCCAGGTCAGTAGAACTTCTTGGGTGGAGATGTTCTTAGTAGACGTTTGCAGGTCAAAATATGCTGCAGGCTATCTTCACAGCATCCTCAGCATTGCATTTCCTATCCTTGATATTGCTTCAGTCTGACACATTATTTCAGCTTTCCTGTCCCAGGGAAGTGAATTCAAGCAAGTGTTAGTGAAGGCCTCAGTAAGCCTTGCGTCTGTGTTATAAAACCAGCTAGTGCTCAAATGAGTCATTAAATCAGAACATAGAAAGTAACTTTACTGGAATGCTTTGGTATAAATTTTTAATCGACTGTAGGAACAAATCTTTTGTCATTTTTATTACTAACTTGTATGGGTGAACGGCTAATTTGTGAAACAGATCTTATGAATTTTTTAAACTTTTTGGCACAAATTTCATTGCATTCAGTGGTAGCTATTGAATGCAACACAACAGCAGCAATTTAATTTCTATAAATTTAGACATTTAATGTTTTTGCACACTTGAATAGATTTTGTAAAGCATCAGCAAACAGAAATTAAGTCATGCTAGTATTTGTTTTGTTCACTGCTGTGATTTCAGCCATGACCAGTTATAAAATAACATTTACAGATCCAAAAAAATTCAAGAGGCTAATGAGGCTATATGATTTTTACTGATTTTTATGTGCTTACAAAGTTTATTTTTGAACTTGCATTGTTCTGATTAAACCCTTTGTAAATGACATTTATCATCTGCATGTCACATTATCTTTGTCATAAGTGTGGATTTCAAAATCCCTTCTGAATTTGCATTCATGTTTAAACTGAGTGAGCGATATGCAATATGATGCAGATAAATATATCTTCCAATATCGTGCTAGTTTAAAATGCATGCGTGATTTTTTTTCCATTGCTTAACATTGCTAGGATTCCTGCTGTATATGTATTATATACCCTGGATGAAAGCTAATGGAAAGCTTTCAGTGGAAAAATGTCTTGGCTAATTTTTTGTCTGAACTGGCTGATTGCACTGAATTGTGGTCAATTTTGCCAACAGAGCTTAGATTTAATCCTCCAAGATTTTCACCTAAAAGCTTGAGCGTGGTTGTGCTGTACTGGGAGTAGAGTGTTAGCTTTGGGACGTACCATTGGAACATACTTCAAATGATGTGGATCACAGGACAAAAGCCATCAGTCATTTCAGTTAACTCTGCTATTCAAAGATATACACAAGAGGCAATGTTCAACTGACATGCACAGCTTCAGAATAGATTCCAGGATGGTCTCAGTTGCAGCTTGTTCTTTGTTTAACATTATTTGCTGTGTAAGATGCAAGATGAAGGCTATGTACTTTAAGTAAGTAGAAGGAAAACACCTAAAAATAGGATTCTAGTCTGAAGCTTTTAAAAAAAAGTGAAATGCCCATACCCAGGCAATTATTCTTAAAAAGCAATCTTTTTCTTGTTGTGTAGCAGATTATCTCTTGTATTTGTCCAGCTTTTCCTGCAATGGCAACTACCATAAATTTTGCCAACTGCCAAAATTACTAAGATAGCTTATTCTATATGTAGTCCTACATATCTAATTTGAATACACTCCTCGGAGTGAATCTGAAACAGAAAGGCCATTTCTCAAAGATTTTACAGATAATTTCAACAGAAATGTTTCATATTTGTGATGGAGTGGCTTTGCAGCAGGGATGGCGAATAGCTGCTTGAACAGAAGTAAAGAGGAGTGGGGAAGTGGAATCAGCTGGATTGCCTTTTGTAAGAGCTAATACTGACTTGAGTGGCCTTCTAAGTGTTGTACTATTGTTTGATTTTCTGCATCTAAATGGTGACCAGAATCTTCAAAGAATTATCTTCATAATTTAATGACTGAGTAAAAAAACTTCGAACTGGAGCAGGTGGAAGCTTCAAAGTAGAGCAACAATGAATTGATCTTTATTAGATTAACAGGTGTATAACATGAGCTAAGTAGTATAACTTTAAAGGCGTGCAAAAACTTGGTTGTGATAAGGTTCATGTGCACAAATCTTTTGGCAAGAATCTAAATTATTAAAGTGTTAAAAGCTTAAAGTTAACATTTTATGTGGAGAAAATATTTGAATCCAAATTTGAGTGAAGAGCTAAAGCCAATGTCTCAGCATTGGTGGCCTGGGATATCGGTGTGTAAGTCCCTATTCACTTGCATCACCTCCTGAAATGTCTGTCTTGCAATCTCCCCCACCCCCCACCTCTTCTAAGATTCTCGTTTATGTTTTGTTACATAATGTCTGCTTTTTGTCAAATTTTGTCTAAAAATGTTCCTGCAAAGTACATTGGGAGACTTGCTAATTTAAGGCATTGTATAATTCCAAATTGTCAGCAGAGATTGATTTGGAGCACCAATTTTAAGTATTAATTGTAATTCAGAAATTCATTGAATTGAACTTATAAAAGCACCATTTAAGATCTTAATTTGTAACTTTTATCCCAAATATTTGGTTGATTAAAACAAATTTTCCTCTCGTCGACCATGGTGGAGACCCCAGGTTTTGTATGTCTTTGACATTATTCATTGGAGCAATTTATAAGGAAATGTGATTAAGCACAAGGTAAGCTGACCTAATATAATAAACATCAGTGGGATTCAGCTGATAGCACTTTCAACTCTGAGCACTCTCGACTCTGGGCCAGAAGATTCGAAATCTAAGCTGATAATCCAGTGCAGTAGTGATGGATTGCTCCTTCATCAGGATTGCCACCTTTCAGCAGAGATGCTAAACAGCAGCCTCAGATGCCCTACTTGGTAAACATAGAAAAGGTCCCATGCCACTATTCTGAGGCGTTTCCTTCTGGCCAAAATTTATTGCTCAATTAAAACTCCATTGTAATTAGTGGAACCTTGCTGTGCATAAATCAACAGCCTAATGTCCTATGCTGCAACAGTGACTGCATTCTTTTTGGATCAACAGCCTAACGTCCTATGCTGCAACAGTGACTGCATTCTTTTTGGCTATAAAGCCCTTTGGAGTGTTCTGAGGTCATCAAAAGATTTTTTTTTCACTAAAGCCATTACCTAGATAATAGAACTTTCCAGATGTTAAAACTTTGCTAGACTGTGAATATGTAGTATAAGTGACTGGTGAACAGAATTTTATCTAATTCTCTAAGCCTAAATCAACATATTTTTGGGCAATAATTAGGACTTCTCATGCCACTCAGAGGATAGTTAGATGGGTGTAAACAATCACTAACTATTTGTGGCAAGTATAATCCATATGCACCAAATCAGGACAATAACATAAACATCATTCACTACATTTATTTGGAGAGTCATAGAGTCGTACAGAATAGACTCAGGCTCTTCAGCTCACTACGTCTATGCCAATCACCATGACTATCTATACTAATTCCATGTCCCTGCATTAATTCCATGTACCTTTATGTCCTTCTCATTCAAGTACCTGTCCAGATGCCTCTTAAATGTTGTTACTAGGTTGTTACCAAAAGGCCATTACTCACAGTTTAGAGGGCTATCTGAATAATAAATAGTGAATCTTCTAAAACCTGGTATTTGTGTTAAATATAAGTGAAGAAAGATGATATCATGAAATGCACTGTTTAATATGTAAATTCAAGATAAATTCTTGCAAGATTTTTTTGCTGTAAACTGTATTTATTAAGTAACCCTCTGACAGAGGACTCAAGGTTGATATTGCACAGCTATTCACACCTATGGATATTAGATTAGTTGGCTCTCATTATAATCACTTAGTGATTATATTGTTTTTCCAAAGTTAAAAGGGGAAATATTAGCTTGATGCAAAAAAATGTTGGAAGAACTCAGTGGGTCAAGCAACATCTGTGGAGGCAAAGGGATGGTTGATGTTTCAGGTTGAGAACCTGCATTAAGACTGAGAGAGTAGAGGAAAGATAGCCAGTATAAAGAAGTGAGAGAGAGAGGGGCGAGACAGAGGCTGGTAGGTGATAGATGGAACCAGACGAGGGTGGTGATGATCAGCAGATGGAGCCAGGTGGTGGAGACGGAGTGTTGAGAAAGAGGCAGGTAGGTGATAGGTGGAACTAGATAAGAGAGGGATGGTGGGTAGATGGGACTTGGTGGGGGAAGGGGTATGTAAGGTGAACCAAGGGAGAAGAAACCTAGGTTGCTGGGTATGTGGGTGATGGGCAGATGAAACTGGGTGGGGGGGAGGGGTGGTGTTATGAGCCCAGGTAACGAGGGAGGAGGGATTGAAAAGGTGAACAAAGGGGGAGAGACCTTGGGACTGTTAGAAATGGGAAACGTACATGGGGAGTTCGAGTGGGACACCCAAAAATGGAAAGTTCAATGTTCATACCTTTGGGCTGTAAGCTAGCCAAGTGGAATGTAAGGTGCTGTTATTCTGGTTTGCATTTGGCCTCAGTGTGGCAGTGGGGAAGGCCGTGGACATACAGGTCGGTGTGGAAATGGGAAGGGAAGTTGAAATGATGTGCAACTGGAAGTTCAAAATGGCCATTGCAGATAGAACGCAGGTGTTCTGTGAAATGGTCGCCTAGTTTATACTTGGTCTTGCCAATGTAGAGGAGGCTACCTTGCAAGCACTGAATGCAATAGGCCAGGTTCAAGGAGGTGCCTGTGAATTTCTGCCTCGCCTGGAAAGGCTGTTTATGTCACTGGATGATGGTGAGGGAGAAGATGTAGGGGCACACCAACCTGTTTGTCCTCATCCTTCTCCATTGCCACAGTGGGGCCAAATGCAAACTAGAAGAATAGCACAGCATATTCCTTTTGGGCAACTTACAGCCCAATGGTATGAACATTGAACTTCCCAATTTCAAGTAACCCACTCTCCCTGTGTGTCTTTCCCACTCTCACCAGTCCACCCAGGGTCTCTCTCCCTTCACCTTTTCCGTACCTTTCTCTCTTCCCCTATCTTCCCCTTCCCTCCCAATCCCCCCACCACTTCATCTGATTCCATCTATTACCTACCAGCCTTCTGTCTCAGCACACCCCCACTCCCCAACCTGACTTCATCTGCCCATCATTCCAACCCCCCACCCTCATCTGCTTCCACCTATCACCTATTAGCCTCTGTCTTGTCACCCCCCCCCCCCCATTTCTATATAAGATTTCTTTGTTAGTCACATGTACATTGAAACACACAGTGAAATGCATCTTTTGCTTAGAATGTTCTGGGGGCAGCCCGCAAGTGTCGCCACGCTTCCGGCGCCAACATAGCATGCCCACAACTTCCTAATCCATACATCTATGGAAACAGGAGCACCCGGAGGAATCCCACGGAGAACGTGCAAACTCCTTACAGGCAGCAGCGGGAATTGAACCTGGGTCGCTGGCACTGTAATAGCATTACGCTAACCACTACACTACCGTGCCTACTTCCCTACTGGCTATCTTCCCTATAGACTTCAGTTCTGATGCAGTGTCTCAACCTGAAACGTCATTCATCCCTTTGCCTCCACAGATGCTACTTGACTCGCTGAGTTCTTAAGCAGTTTTTTTGCTCAGTGTTCCATTATCTGCAGTCTTTTATATCGCCAATGTTAGTCCAATGTTCCTGCACTCCAGCACTCTGACCACTTGATGGCTCTGCAACAGAAGCATGGAAACATAAATGTGTATCACAATGGTGCTGATTTTACAGTCAGTGAGACCTCATCATTGATCTAAAAATGCTCAGGTAGGCTTCTGGCCAGATCCCCCTTCATCACATTGAAATTATCTCTCCACCAATTGGGATTGCTTCTTGCACTTCTGCATTTCTAGTCTAAACCTTATGATCACTGTACCCTAGGAATTGCCTCACTGATACTTCACCCATCTGATTCCCCAAAATCAGATCCTGCAATGCTTGCTTCCTTGTTGGGCTGAAAACCATACTGATGGAGGAAGTACTTCTGAATGCAAATCAAAAAGTCCTCCCCTTCTTTACTTCCTAAAATTATCCCAATCCATATTCTGGTACCTGATGTCCCAGAATCAACACAGTACATTTCATGCATGCTCCCTGTAAGGTTGCTGCAGATTTACACCTATCACATTTCATGAGCTATAGTGTTGTGATATGGTCCTTTGCGTTACTTAACTCTAAATAACCATGTGAATTCTGGCCTTGACTTCCTCTCTGTCCTGAATTACAATATCTCTCTTAATCATTGCTACCACCCCACTTTTTTTTACTTCCTTATCTTTCCAGAAACATTAAGTACCTAGTCTTACTCTTTAGGTTGAGCATTCTTTCAGTCATAGTCAGTACATTTTCCCATGTGGCTAACTATTTGTGCTCATGGCTCCCCAACCTTACTACAGTTTGTGCATTTACACAATTGCATTCTAAACTTTATTCATAAGCATTAGCAGTATGCTGCTTGGCCCTTTTAAGCCTGTTCACTATGGTATAAGATCTTGGTTGATTTGATTGTAACCTCAACTATGCACCCCTGCCACAAAACAACAAATTTCATGACATATGTCAGTGATAATAAACCTGATTCTGTTTACCTTTTTTACCTTTTACCCCCTTTTTTTGTGATGTATCTTTCTATTTGTGCTTTAAAAGTATTCAAAGACCCTGTTTCCACTTTGAAGAAGAGTTCCAAGGGCTTATGACCCACCAAGGGGGGAAATATTTTTACCTCGCCTCTGTCAAATGGGCAGCCCTTCTCTTTTCAGTAGGTATCCCTGCTTCTAGATTCTCCCATGAGAGGAAACATGCACTCTGCATCCACCCTGGCAAAACCCATCAGGCTTCCACATGTTCCAATCATATCTCCTCTTGCTTTTCTAAAATCCAGCAAAATTTCTCATAGTCTTTTCCCAAGGTAACTGATGGAGAAATATAATTTGAACTCCCCTGACAGCACAGTAATTTGATGTATTTCTAGTGTTTTTCACCCTGCACAACTATACCTTGAGTTTCCATTGACAACTTTTTCCATGAGGTCAGCATTTATGTAATGTATCTGTGATACCAAGTTCAACTTCCTCCATCTCCTGACCTTTCCACTGCCTGCAGAGGCTAACCTGTCCTGTGAAAATATATTAGAGAAATAAGAAAAACTTCTATTCCTAAAGGAGGATAACTCCCAAGAGAGCTAAGGTAAGTATTGTGCATTTGTAAAAGCAATGAAAGTTAATGTTAGAATAGCTGAAAGGTTAGCAGAGAAGATAGTTAAATCTGCAATCACTATTTTTGTGTTCTATGTCAGGAATTGGAGAGCTGCTAAAGATTGTTTTGGCCCATTGCAGGATTCAGAGGACAAATTTTGAGTGTACCCTCCGGGGGTGGGTGGTGGTGGAACTGAAGGGATAAATTTGCATCAGTTTGTAATCTGTTGGTTGCTGCACAGTTGTGAGCAATATGTTGCACTGTCAACATGAAAACTGTAAAGATTAAGATTAAAATTGCTGAGGATATGATTCTTGGTATCAACGATCCCAAAACAGAACAATGGCTAGTCCACATGGCATCCCAACTCTGATCACCCACGGGAGGGATGTGATTTGGAAAACCTTTTGCTAGATTTAGGAATTGTTTCCTTGGACTTGATCACTTGTGTGGTTTTGCTCCTTCGGTAAGGTTGACCAATGAATTGCAGGCCCATTAAGTTTGCTTTAATTATGGACAAGAAGATGGAAGGGATCAAAAGTTGTTCATAAAGAGAGGAAGAATTATCTGAGACACTCAAAATGGCATTCAGGAAAAGAAAATGTTTTGAGGAACTTGTTACTTTGGTGGGTGGGGTAAGCCACTATTTAGATTGTTGCAAGTGTTTAAAAAGGTACTTGTTAATTGATTATTCTCAAAGATAGAATTGTAATAATTTGCTTTGGTGGATAACAATTAGCTACATTCCTGTAGGCAGAGTAACTATTAATGGTTGTAGATCTGCCTTGAAAAACAGTCATGAATTTTGAATTATTTTCCGTTGATGTTTACATTTTTCATTAATGACTTGGATGTAGATATAGGGGAAACGATGCAAAGATTTGTGCATGCATAAAATTAGTGAATCAGGTTAAACTACTTAATGCGTTCTTGATGTGGTAGTTGAACAGGCTTACATTTAGGAAATGAAGTTCAGATTGAGGAAGAATCTAATTTTGTGTATGTCAACAGACCAAAGTCATCAAGTATATTTTGGCACTACATGGTACAGAACAGAAGTCTGTTTGGCAAAAAAAAACAAGGTTGTGATTTTTTTTTTAGTCTTTCTAGCAAGCTGTGGATGTGGTTGATTTGTGGAGTGAATATTAACAGCTGCTACATATTTTGGGGTGGCGGGAATTAGTACGGCAGATGTACGATGTGCATATTACAGAGACATTAAAATGTAAGAGTAGAGGGAGCATTAACTATAATTATGGCAGGCTGCAGGTTTTCCATAGACCAAAGCAAAAGTAAATGACAATAAAAAGCATAAAGAGTAATAAAATTGATTAGTTGTGATTTTTCTTTTTAAAATTGGGCACATTTTCAGCAATCAAGATATATCCATGTTATCAAACAGCTTTCAATTACAGTCTAGTTCTGTACAGTATTTGCTATACTGCTCTAGTCAGACTTATTGCCCAGTTATCTTACCTATTCAGTTTGATGGCTTCAGTAGCATAACTTCATCCAGCTGCTGAGAGAAACTACATATGTTTATGTAGCTAAATATTGTCAATTTGATTATTGCTTGAGAAAGTATTAAAACTATAATAAATTTTATGAATATTATCTTTGTAGTTTGTACAGGTGAGCATTTTTTCATCGCTGAAAATTGATAGAGCTCTCACTTACTGCTGTAGATTCTCACCTGTCAGTGTACAATTCTGAAAATGATTTCGCATTGACTGCCCACAAAAATGACAGATGTCATTGTACAAATGAAAAGAGAAAGAAAATTTAGTTGTTTGCTCATTTGATGGTGTTTGACAACTCATCTACAAACGTGAACATTTTATTCATTTTTTTAGTTTGGCCTTGGATTTAAGTTATGATTTTTTTTCTTTTTGAGGTAATCTCTTTAATAAAGATGAGCTCACAAAGCTCTAGGAAAGCTCATAAAACTCTAGGGAAGACCGATCTAGCTTCTCCAGTGTCTCCTGATAACTGAACTGCTCCATCGTAGGCCACATACTGGTGTATCTCCTCTGCACCCTCTCCAGCATTGTCACATCCTTCCTACAGAGTGCTGACCAGAACTGTAGGCTCTACTTGACCAATGTTTTATAAAGCTAGAGCATAACCTCCCTGCTCTTGTATTCAGTGCTCTGACAAATGAAGGCCAATATCCCATTTGGCTTTTTAACCATGTTATCTACCTTTGCTACTGGAAAATGAAATAATTTTCATATGAATTTACTCTTAATAGAGTTAGACTCAATATTGACTAATGGGCTGAATTGTGCTAGATTCAGCTTGCTATCTTCACTCTTCTATATCCATACTAATGTGCTATATGTACATAGGCAGAATCTGGCTGGGCCTCTGGATACTGGAGAAATCCAGCATGGTCTTGTGAAGGCACCAAGGGATTGAAAGGTTTTTAAATATCTGACATTCAAAGACATGTAAACAATTAAAGTTGATGTAAGTAATTTAAACTATGTCAACAATGAAGTTCATTAAATTAATGGGGTCTCCACTCCTACACTAAGTCTGACCCATCAGAGAACTTGATTCCTAAGTATAATGCCAGGGAATCCCAGCAAGATCACACTCCATCACTGGACCGCACACAAAGTTCAGCGAAGATGCAGGGAGTTAGTCAATTCATCCCAGGCTCTCTAGCAGGTCCACAAAAATCCAGGATGAACTTCTGTGCAAATGGCTGAAAAGCCAGTCCACTTCAAGCACAACACCTAAAGAAATGGAAATATAAGGAAAATTAAAAATGAAATCTATTATGGAAGTATTTAATTTTAGAACTTGTTAATTTTCCCATGTCTTTATGCCTTCAATCCAATGATTACAAATTATTTGCCCATCCTTATCATTGGTGGTTGGCAGATCTCTTATTATGAAATTTGGAAGGGGTAGAAACAAAACTCTATTTCTTCCCACTCTGGCAGAGTCAATGTTGAATAAGCTGTCAATGGTCATTTTTTGAAAATCTTGTCCAAAAGTTACTTGATTTCTCAAAATACAGTATCATGATAATTTAGTACATAGAACAGTACAGCAGGAACATGTTCTTTGGACCACCATGTCTGCACCAACCTTGATGCCAACTTAACCAATTCCATCTGCCTGCATATGGTTCATATCCCTCTATTCCCTGCCTGTTCACGTGTCTGTCTAAATGCCTCCTAAATGTTGCTATTGTATTTGCTCCTACCACCTCGCCTGGCAGCATGTTCCAGGCACCTACCACTGTTTGTGTTAATAAAAAAAACTTGCCTGACAAATCTCCTTTACACTTTTCCTCTCTCACCTTTGACCTATGCCCTCTCATATTTGACATTTCCACCCTAGGAAAAGACTCTGACCAGTTACCCTATCTATGCCTCTCATAATTTTATATACTTCTATGAGGTCGCCCCTCAGCCTCTGACATTACAGAGAAAACAATCCAAGTTTGTCCAACCTCTCGTTATAGCTAATACTCTCAAATCCAGGCATTATCCTGGTGAACCTCTTCTGCACCCTCTCCAAAGTCTTCACGTTTTTCCTGTAGTGTGGCAACCAGAACCACACATAATACTCCATATGTGACCCAACTAAAGTTTTAAGCAGCTGCAATGCCCAACTTTTATACACAGTGCCCCAACCCATGAATGCGAGCATGCTCTATGCCTTCTTTACCATCCTATCCACTTGTGTTGCTACTTTCAGGGAGCTATGGATGTGCACCCCAAGATCCCGCTATACATCAATGCTTCTAAGGATCCTGCCATATACTGAATACTTTCCTCTTATATTTGACCTCCCAAAGTGCAACACCTCGTACTTGTCCAGATTAAACACCATTTGCCATTTCTCTGCCCAGATTTCCAACTGATCCTGCTGTATCCTTTGACAACTTATCTCACAGTCCACAACTCCACCAATTCCTGTGTCATCTGCAAATTTACTAATCAGAGCAATGACATATCATAAACTGCAGAGGTCCTAGCACAGATCCTTTCCAATTTTGTATCCAATCTACCAACTCACCATAGATCCAAATAATAGATGCATAGTAAAAAGTAGTAGGTTACTTTTTTAAAAAGTAAATAGTGCTTAAATCTTAATGATTTTTTCCGAATAAAATTGGGAAATGCGAAGTTTATAAATCTCTTTAAATTTTAATTAAGATCTTGCAGGAAAGTTGGACATATACTGCACTTAATTGAAATTAAGGTCTTCTCAGTTCCTAAAAATTGCAGTGTGGCTGTTTTTATTTGAAGTCTAACTTAATAAACTATTGCAGTTTACAAATCGTCTGCATGATTTACAGGAAACTTCTACCTTTTATCACCTGGCGTGGGAAGAAGTGCAGCTTTGTTTCCCCTGGTTACATAGGAGAGGTTCTGGTCAGAAGATAGTTTGTACATGTACTGGCCTTCCAAAGCCTTTTACAAAACCTTACTATCAAACTAATGTTATTTTTGCTTGTCATTCTTTCTAGTTTTATAATACATTGGTATAAAGTTGAACACGTGCTATTTTCTTCCTAATATTTCAATTTCTGGAGATGCAATCTCTTTGCAATATAAAGTGTCTAAAACATTTGTTAAGAGTGGCTTTGGAATTGTTTGTGCAAAGTAGAAAAATAATGACAATTAAAAATAAAATCTATTAATAATAGAAATAATGAATTGCTTGCTCTTTGTTATTTTTCTTATGTCAGTTTTTTTATGCCTTTGTGATTAATACATTCAATCCAATGATTACAAATTATTTGCACTTCCTTATCTTTGGTGGTTGGCAGCTGACAATCAGACATAAAAGTTTATTAATTTGAAGTTAAGCCAGCTGCAGAGAGTTTCTCAGGGTTTGGCTATAATCAGATTTTGTAACTTAATTTGACCATAATAAAAGTAACTTATTTGTACAGTTTGAAGAGTTTACAGATGAAGAGTTTGTTTATCAATATAAAAGTTGGCAAGGATTGATTTTGTGGCAAGGTGGGTAATGTATTCCAGTTGCAAAAAAACAAACTGCTGGAGGAACTCAGCGGGTCAGGCGGTATCTGTGCAGGCAAAGGGATGAGCCTTCAACAAGACCTGAGGAACCCGCAGAGTTCCTCCAGCAGTTTTTTTTTGCTCCAGCTTTCAGCATCTGCAGTCTCTCTTGTGTCTCCAATGTATTCCAGTTTTTATAAATGTTTATTTTTATGTAATTTCAGAATATTAAATGTCTAAGCCATTTGCATTTTAAGTAAATTATAACTGATGGTTATAATTAATTGATAGTTAAGGGCCAAGAATTTCCACTTCAAGCTCCATTGGCCATCCAGGTGCAAACATGCTCAAAACTGGGCCGGTTTTGCAAGTGGAAATACTATTGCTTTAGTTTTCACTGCAAAATAGTTTCTAACAAGTAACACTCAGTGATAAATGAACTTATTCGCATATCTTTGAATTTTTAGAACATAATTCTTAGCAAAATCTTGAAGTTAACATATTTAGCAGTCACAATCTTGTGCAGCTTTATTAATATAGTAAAAGAAAGACTTGTTATAAAGTATAAACCTTACCTAGTCAATTACCAGTGAGGAACAAGATTTTAAATAACTAAAAATAACTTTTAAAATCATATGTATACAACTGTTTAATGATGGGCAGTTGTCTGTCCTTCAGTGAATTTAAAAATGTTTTTAGGTTTATGAAAGGTAATACCCTTGTGCCTAAATATAAAGTTTAATTTTAGGATCCCCTTCAAAGACCAATAGATGCAATTCATGGAAATTCCAATGTGATTTTGATTTGATCTGGGGTTATAAATAACTTTATGGACAGACTTGACTACCATCATACTGCTCTTTAAGCTAGCAGAAAAGAACATAAAAGCTCTCTGGAAGTAGCATTAAGCTATGTTGTACCATAGCTGACAGAGCCATTGGCAGCATCTCATCTATTTAACACATATGTGCTCTCATCCCCCTCTTCCAGACAGAACAAGAAATACCCTTGCTTACCACTTTCCACCCTACCTACCTTCACATTTAATGGATTATCCTTCATAATTTCTGCCATCTTCAACAAGATTCCATCACCAGACACATCTTCCTCTCTCCTTTCCTTTCAGCATTTTGAAGGGACCGTTTCCTTTGCACCTCCCTGGTCCGCTTTTCAATCTCCATTAACCACTACCATCCCATGCAACAGCAGGAGATAAAACACCTGTACTTTCATCTCTTCCCTTCCACCTTCCAGGGTCCCAAAGAATTCTTCCAAGTGAAGCAGCAATCCACCTGCTCATCCAATGTACTGTACTGCATTCACTACTCGGTTGTGGCCTCCTCTAAATGAAGAAGCCTAAATCAAATTTGGTGACTGCTTTGTGGAGCACCTTCGTTCAATCAGTAGCAGCAGCTCTGAGCTTCCTGTTGCCTGTCACTTTAATTCTTCATCCCCTCCCACTCTGACCTCGCCATCTGTTGTCTCCTGCACTGTTATAATGATTCCCAAATGTAAGTTGAAGAACAGCACCTCATCGTCCATCCTTCCAGACTTAACATGGAATTCTACAACTTCTTCAGTTAACTCACTTCCTCTGCTTGTGCTGGAACTACCCACTTCTGCTATGTCATCCTTCTACAATATTGGCTCAGTTTTTCTCTCTCCATGAGATCTGCTTACCTGCTGGGTATGTTGTACAGCCCTGCATTTTGCAACTTTGTTCCTTTGTGTTCTCACTTTCTAAATGCCCTCATTTCACTGCTTTTATATTCCTTTGTTCATTCTCCCACTTCCTCAATTTATGGCTCTATTTACATCTTATCCATGGGGGTAACCCTAGTCTCATTCTTTCGAAAGTATTCTCTCTTGTCTTATCCATCCATCCCCCATCTTCTGTACAATTTAAAACCAACTTGTTTTCTCTCTTCCCAGTTCTGGTGAAGGACCTTCAACCTGAAATGTTAACTCCATTTGTTTGTCCTGGGATCTAACTGATCTGTTGTATCCATTATTTTCTGCTTTTGGTCAAGCGAGTGGGCAAAGATTGCTAAATGAGGTATAATAATGAAAATGTTCATTTTGGAGAGGAAATAAATGAGAGATTGAAGAACTCAATTTGGTGTCTTAGTGGAAGCTTTTCAAAAAGCTAGCATGCAACTACAGCAAGTAATTAAGAAAGCCAACGTTATCATATATTGCTATGGGAACTGAATTCAAGAGTAGGGAGAATGTACTTCAGTTACTTAGGCAATGATAACACCACATGTAGAGAATTGTGTATGGCATTGGTTTTATTCAAGAAAGAGTGTTAATGGGTTGGAAACAGTTCAGAGAACTGTTTACTTGACTAATAGCTATAGGATTGAATGGATCTCAAACAATTCAAGGGTTAAATGTAGTAAAGAAAGAATTATGAATAAACCTGGCCTTGAATGTAACTTTTTGATGTGCAGTTTTCAGATATTTTATCTTAGATGTTGTTTATAATTTTAATTCAATAGCATAGAATTTTCTTATTTTAGTAGCTTTATAATCATAAATGTTGAACTATAGAAGCCACATAGATTTCAGAGGTTGGTTCCCCATACTAATTTTATTGAAGGCAACTTGCATTTGATTCAAATTTTAAACATAAGCACTTTTTTTTCCCTTTGGACTTACCAAGCAAAAAGATTCATTTAAGAACTTGAACATGAAAAATTAATTCATCTGTTCTTCACTTGACCATTTGCCATTCTCCACATATCTGCTTTTTATTTACATATATTATATAGTTTCTTTACGAAACTGTTCCACTGTGAGCTAATCTGATTATTACACCATCACAATTAGTTACCTTGTACCTAAATTGCTGTTTAACCACCTGTAGTGGGAGCAGTTGTTCAGTTGACACGAGCAGTATCGTTTGGGAAAGTACTCTAGAAAATGAATCACATTGATTTCGTCAGTGATCAAAATAAGTTTTAATCAATACTGGCATCCTTAATTCTGATATAAACTTGATATTTTGATAACCATTTTTAACTAAATGCATTTTAATATAATAGTTGCAAACTACAGTAGACCAACACTTGTAGATTCGCAATTTCTGTACAAGAAAATCATGTGAATACTGCTTTTAAGGTTTTGTATGGCATACACTACTGAATTTATTCGTGGTGTCAGGTGAAACATTAATAAAGATAGTGATTTATGACCTGCAGGTGCAAGGAACTGCAGTGCAGTAGTATGCTTTTTCTGTAGCGGAAGTTTACAAGAACTTATTTTCAGTTGTATACTGCTTTTAATGTACAACCAATAGTGGGCTGAAACTTGCTGGAAGATGATAGTTCCAAACTAAACTGGTAGCATTTCTGTGTAAATACCATCGTTCAGGATTCTGGCACAAATGTGCAAGTCTCAAAGTTGCTGGTTGCTCTTTGCTAAGGTTTTGACGAGTTTCTCATGTTAGTGAAGTGCAAATTTGCTGCAATTGCCAAGCAATTAACGCAGGTGTATCAATCCACTGAACAAGCACCACGTTGTATCTGACTCAGGATCTTGGGTCAATTAAGTGTTTAAATTCTTTATCAGTTATTTTAATTTTTCACAATCTTCAAAATTCAAGTTTCACTTTTTTTTAAAAGGAGTTTCTTATTCATTCGTTATCCTTAGCAGCCATGGCACAGAGCCTTGCTGTTTAGGATTGGAACAAGTAACGCATATAAACAAGTTGACACTGGCAGACCCGTACTTATCCTAGAGAGGATAACAGTGAACATGCACCACTCACTTCTGGCAGCAAGTGTTGTAGCCAGTGTTACTAAACAGCATATCACAGTTTACCGCCTTGGATCTTTCATTTTTATCCTTTTTTTCTCTCTCTCTCTTTTCTTTCAATTTTGCTTTCTCACCATCTTTTTTTTCCTAGTTTGACCTTTCTTGCAATTTCTCATGACCTCACTCTCCCCTCTTCCTCCTCCACCTGCATCATTGCTCAAAAATTTGTGTGTTGTTTTTCTTTCAGTCTGCCTCTTTGACTCCCTTTTTTGGGCTCCTCCTACTATTTCACCCTCCCTTCCCGCACATCATTATCTTTAATTCTCCCCTCCCCCCACACCCATCATTCAATTTTGTTCCATCTCTCTTGGATCCTTGCACTGCCCTACTCATACCGTTATTGCTTCTAATAGCCCCTTCCACTTTCTTCAAGATTCCTGTATTATTATCCTCATCCCAATCTACATCAGAGAGTCATATGGCATAGAAATAGTCCCTTCAGCCCATTGGGTCTGCACCAGCCATCAAACAAGCATTTACACTAATCCTACTGTAACCTCTTTTACTCCTCCTACATTCCCGTCACCTCCTTCCCCCATCCCCCACCCAGGTTCTATCACTCATCTACGTACTAGGGCCAATTTACAGTGGCCAGTTAACCTATCAACCTGCATGTCTTTGGGAGGACATTGGGGTAACGAGAACACTGAGAGAAAGCCCATGTGGTGAGCGGTAGAACTTTCCAATTCCATGTACAGACAGGACCAGAGGTCAGGATTGAACCCGGGTCACTGGAGCTATGAGCCAGCAACTCCACTAGCTGCACCATTGTGCCTCCACTAACCGCCAATTCGTTATTCTAAATCGCTGGGCCAATACTCCTAATCTTGATCTTGGTCTCTCCCCAAAGAAGTCAAAGAGGGGTCTCCTGGTTCTTCAATATGCGTAATCTGCCTTTAGTTCCTTGGTGTTTTCTAAGCTCAATGACCTCACATTCATCATCAATAAAATCCCACTAATTTTCTTATTCTCCTTTTGGTTGACAGTCAGCTAGTTAGAGAAGAGCACATTCCTGACGTCTATGAATCTTGTACTGAGCAAGGACGCACATTGGACGTATATCCTGGAGTGTGCTGACCCATCTAGTTTGCTATGTGGTAATCTATCTCTGACATTGCTGCCTATGGTGAGAAGCCTTGTGTCTTTTCCTGCTTCCTTCAGGAGTTTGAATGAGGTCCTAAGTATTCCAACACACCAATGAAATATTCCGCTGCATTAGTGATGCAGTTGAAGTATCAAATGAGAACAACTGCTTTGAATGTCGCTGACAGTAACCATTCATTATTTGGAAGTGAGAATTAGTCATTGATTAGAAAATTGAGTGTTCTTGTACGTGGCTCTTAAGACTGGTATGATTTGGAGCTGGAAAAGCTATGTGGTTCATCTAAAACCTGTGGTCTTCCAGCTGATAAACCTATCCATAGCTGAACTTTGCACTCCAAGGTCCTCTATGTTCTAAAAGGTTAGCACCCTTGCATTCAGCTTCTATATCTCCCAGGTGACATGGTGGAAGGAGACAGAGGGTGATAGTGGAGGGTTATTTCAGACTGGAGGCCTGTGACCAGTGGTGTGTGGCAGGGATCAGTGCTGGGTCCATTGTCTGTCATCTATATTAACGATTTGGATGACAATATTGTCAACGTGGTTAGTAAGTTTGCAGATGATACCAAAGTTCATAGTCTAGTGGATAGTGAAGAAGGTTATCTCAAATTACAACAGAATGAACTGGGGAAGTGCGCTAAGAAATGACAGATAGAATTTAACTTGGACAAGTGCGAGGTGTTACATTTTAGTCAGTTAAACCAGGGCAGGACTTGTACAGTAAATGATAGTGCCCTGGAGAGTGTTGTAGAGCAGAGAGACAGAGGGGTACAGATACATAGTTCTCTGAAAGTAGCGACACAGGTAGACAGGGAGAAGGTGTGTGGCACACTTGCCTTCATCGATCAGGGCAATGACTACAAGAGTTGGAACGTCATATTATAGTTGTACAAGTCGTTGGTGAGACCACACTTAGAGTATTGTGTGCAGTTCTGTTCACCCTGCTCTAAGTAGGATGTCACTAAACTGGAAAGGGTGCAGAAAAGATTCTCAAGAATGTTACCGGGACTGGAGGTCTAGACAGGCTGGGACTTTTCTTCCTGGAGCATAGGAGACTGAAAGGTGACCTTGTAGAGATATTATAAAATCATGAGAGGCATAGATAAGGTGGATGGTCGCAGTCTTTTTCCCAAGGTAGAGGAGTCTAAAACTAGAGGATATAGATTTAAGGTGAGAAGGGAAAGATGTACAAGAGACCTGAGAGGAAACTTTTTCACACAGAGAGTGGTGGGCATATGGAATGAGCTACCAGAGGAAGCTGTGGAGACAGATACAATTACAATGTTTAAAAGACATTTAAACAGGTACCTGGATAGAAATGGTTTAGAGGGATATGGACCAAATACGAGCAACTTGGACTAGCTTGGATATACATCTTGGTTGGCATGAACAAGTTGGGCTGAAGGGCCTGTTACTGTGCTGTATAGCTCTGCCTCTATGTGCTCTGAAACGCTGTTAACTGAAGCGCATCCTACAAAAAGGACCTATGGGGAAAGCTTAAAATGCTTGGCCACACTCTTGAAATATATTAATAGACTGTGGTGTGATTTTGTTTTTAATGAAATAATTGTACAGTGTGCAACCAGAAATGCAATGATTGGCAGTAATTTCTACTTTTGCATAGATTTTGTGCATATATATTTAATCATTTTAAAGAATGAGTATTAATCTTGTATATATAAAAAAAATGAAGGAAGGTAACTAGAAGCAGTGGCTGAAGGCCACACATTTTGAGGAGCAGCAGCCGTGATGTGGAGCATAGAATTGCACCATCACGTCGCTTCAAGAGATGAAAGACCATGTATAATGCTAAAGGTGCATAACTTCCAGTCTTAAACCCTACATTTTTGTAACACAGGTGATATCATATGTAGAATGCACACTTTGCATTGTTTTAAAACTTCACTGGTTCATGTTGCATTATATAGGATGGAGGAAATCTTGCTTCACAAGGAAGCAGACATAAAGTCTTTGTGAAGATGAACATAAGCATATAATATTTTGTTGGGATTGTTGGCTTCATAATCATTTGAAATTAGTGTAAGAAAAAGTTAAGCAATTATGGAAGTACAAGACTTCAGATCATCTCCAAACTCCTAGACCTGGGACTCAACCCTCCTTTTGCAACTGGATCCTTGACTTCCTGACCAACAGACCACAATCAGTGAGGATAGGCAACAACACCTTCGCCATAATTATTCTTAACACTTGTGCCCCACAAGGCTGCATCCCCAGCCCCCTACTCTACTCCCTATACACTCGTGACTGCATGGCTAGATTCTGCTTGAACTCCATCCACAAGTTTGCAGGTGATAGCACTGTAGTGGGCCGTATCTCATAACGGTGAGTCAGAGTACAGGAAGGAGATGGAGAGCTTAGTGACGTGGTGTCATGACAACAACTTTTCCCTCAATGTCAACAAAACAGAAGAGCTGGTCATTCAGGAAGGGGGCAGTGCACATGCTCCTGTTTATATCAATGGTGCTGAAGTCGAGAGGGTTGAGAGTTCAAGTTCCTAGGAGTGAATATCACCAACAGCCTATCCCGTCCAACCACATTGACACCACGGCCAAGAAAGATCACCAGTCAGCTCCTCTACTTCCTCAGGAGGCTAAAGAAATTTGGCATGTCCCTGTGGACCCTCAATAATTTTTATCGATGCACCATTAGAAAGCATCCTATATGGATGCATCAAGGCTTGGTATGGCAACTGCTCTGCCCATGACCGCAGGAAACTGCAGAGAGCTGTGGACATAGCTCAGCACATCGTGGAAACCAGCCTCCCCTCCATGGTCTCTGTCCACACTTATCGCTGCCTCAGGAAAGCAGCCAGCATAATCAAAGACCCCACCCACCCCGGATATTCTCTCTTCTCCCTCCCATCGAGCAGAAGATACAAAAGCCTGAAAGCACATACCACCAGGCTCATGGATAGCTTCTATCCCCCTAGGGCTATTGAACAGTTACCTAGTATGATGAAATGAACTCTTGACCTCACAGTCTCCCTCGTTATGATCTTGCACCTTATTGTTTACCTGCACTGCACTTTCTCTGTAACTGTAACACTTTATTCTGCATTCTGTTATTGCTTTTCTTTGTACTACCTCAATGCACTGTTGTAATGAATTGATCTGTATGAATGGTATGCAGGTTTTTCACTGTAGCTTGGTACATGTGACAATAATAAACCAATTTACAATTTACCAATTTAGGAAATATGCAGGATGTTAACAGTTTGGGAAGAAGAATAGCAAGCATTCAGAATTAGCATCCAACATGGACATAATGAGCCAAACAGCTGCCTTGTATGTACCAAATTTGTATTTTATAGGAATTAAAATTTAGTGGACTGAATAGTAATTGAGAAAATATCACGAAGTAGTGAAAAAGATTTTCAGATGTAACAAGTATTTCAGTTGTGGTGCAGTATTATGTAAAGTTTAACAGGGATTAAGATAGTTAGAATTCAGTTAGGAAAGTATGCTTCTCAGAGGATGTAGTGAAGAGGAATAAAGATGATGTATATACAAGTAATAAACACTTCAAGGAGATTGAACTTTCGATTTCATGCAGTAGATACTAGAGCTGTAATGCATTTAAAAAAAGCTTGATTGGAAAGTCAGCATAAGAGTATTGGATAGAGATTTTGTTGGCAGAGGATGCTGAGCTGGGGGTGGAGATGGCTGGTTTGTGGAAGCTGAACTGACCAGAGTCTATGATGCAAAGTTTTGTTTAACCATTGGCATCAGTAGTCAGGCACTGAAAATCATGCAATCCATCTTTCCAATCTTATTATGAAGGAATTGTGGAAAATTTGTGATCCAGGAAGTGGCCATTCAGCCCATCGTGTCAGTGCAGTCACAAAATGAATAACCCACCTTCCAGCACAAGGTCCAGCACCCTGCAGGTCGTGGCTGTTCGAGTACCTGTACTTTTTAAATGTGATAAGAGTTTCTGTTTCTCCCCTCTCCCCTCTCCCCTCCCACCCCCTTTTTCATGCAGTGGGTTTAAAGCTTTTTTAATCACCCTTTAGGCAAGAAGTTTTTCTTCTCTCTAATCCTTAAGTTTCTAGCTATCTGCCGTTTTAATTCTCCATCCCACTCCCACTCTGCCCTTTCTTTGGCCTGTTACATTGTTCTATCAAAGCTCAACATGAACTAAAGGAACAGCATTTCATCTTCACACTAGGCATGTTACAGCCCCAGGACTCGATGTTAAATTCAACAATTTCAGATAACCAGTCTTTCCAGTTTGTATCAGACCTCACCAGGCCTGATGGAAGGTCATCACCTGTAAAGTTAACTGTTTTCCACAGATACTACTTGACTTGCTTAATATGTCCAGCATTTCCTTTTTTATTTAAGACTTCCAGCTGCAGTATCCTGTATCTCACAGTCCCAACATTGTTATTTTTTTTCCTTTCCTCTGTTCTCATTCGTCTGCTTCTGTTTACATCTCCAGATCAGCTGCAACTAACAAACTTTCATCGCTCTCTTTCACTCAGCACCATTACCACTCATATCATTCGGTCACACTTAGTTTATCACAGAATTTCCATTTGTTCTCTCTGCCCCTTGCCCTTCTCCACAACTGTTTGATCTCTAATTATTCCTAACCCCAATGAAAGGTCATCAACTAGGTCATCAATCTTTATCTCTACTTCCCTCTCTCTCACAGATGCTGCCTGACATGGTGAGTACTTCCACCATTTTCTGTTTTTCTTAAGGCAATTGATTTGTTGGGAACAAGAGTTTTAAAGGTGGAATTTGAGCATGTGTTGATGAAGTTAGGACAACTGCCAACGTCAATTTAACGCATCATTATTTGGGTGAGGTAACTGAAAGTGTGAAGGAACTTGTGCTTGTGCACCACAGCAACACTTGACCACCTTCGGATTGGCCAGACAGAAAATCAAGATGCCCAAAATGTAACATTGCTGAAATCACAAAATGAATTTTTACCTTCATTGGCTTTGTGGATAATTGAAATGCCTATTGTGGTTTTGACCACACAGATCAGAGTTCTCCTATTTTCATGCTCGCTTCCTGCAATCTAAGCATGTACTTTGTGCTACCTCCAGCAATATCTACTGTGTTGCCTATTAAGGTCATATTTGAAACAGTAGACCATTTATTTGAATTAATAGAAAATGGTAAATCATTTTCTTGTACATGGCAAGTCTTCGATCTAGGTTCCTGTTTCACTTCTGAAAATAACATGCAGCGGAATATTTTGATCTGTGTTGTGTGAAATGTGCTGGGTTACATTTTTGAAAACATTTAACTTCAGTGTTTAAAAATATGTTTATTGATGTTACCAAAATAAAAACAAGTACATTTGCAATGAATTTTCTTGAGATTACTTGCAGTACTTTTGCTGATAAACTTCCAGATGGCTTAAAACCAATGCAAATTCTTTAAAGGATTTGTATTTGGAATTTGTCTTATAGCTTTGTATTCTTTAATTCCCTGTTTCTCTGTGGTAGGTGTATTGCTAGTGGTAACAGTGTGATTTGGTTTGCGTATGCATTCCCTGTATTATACTTAAGCAACACAAACCATTTTAGATTTAACTTCAACTGAACAATTGATGCCTAAATTTATGGTGTCCTTTGAATGCAAAGTGTCAACATAGTTACACTTCTGACATTTTCCTATAAAAGTATAGAGCAAGCACTTGGAAAAAGCAATGCACGCAAACTACAAATTGGCTACGTGTTTACAGCGTTTACTTTCCCCAATTCTATTGTATTTTATTATGTAAAACACAAATGCTGCACTTTGGTAAAGATTGTAGTGTGGATATTCTTCAGAACTTCTGTGTGGTGCTCTTGTACAAAATTATGAAATATAATTTTGCTTTTGATACAAAAACTGAACTTTATTAAAGTTACATGGTGATCACTGAAGGGGAGGTTATGTCTAACTAATCTAGTTCAACGTTGTGTACTCGAGTTTAGTGGTTAAAGTACTGAAGTGGCCAGGATTCATAATCTGAGGCATGAGCTGGGGAATTTATATTCAGTTAATTTAATAGAACAGTTTTTTAAATTCTTTCTTTGGGGTGTGGATGTTAGTGGTAAGGCCAGCATTTATTGCGCATCCCTTAATTGCCTTTGAGAAGGAGATTTCTTTACAACATACAAAGTTCTTAAAGGGGCTTGACAGGGTAGCTGCAGGGATGGTACTTCTCCTTTTTGGATACTTCAAACCAGGGGTTGCAGTCTAAGAATAAGGGGTTGGCCATTCAGGACTGAGATGAGAGGTGATTTCTTCACCCAAAGTTTAGTTGATCTTGGAATTCCCCCTGCGCAAGAGAGCTGTGGAGGCTTAGTGGCTAACTATATTCAAGACTAATTAGCAGATTTCTATATATTAAGGGAATCGAGGAATGTGGTGTTTTTGCAGAAAGTGGTGCTGAGCTGGAAGTTCAGCTATAATATTGAATGGCAGAACAGGCTCGAGGAGCCAAATGGCCTACTCCTGTTTCTATCTCTTCTTCTGTTTTTACTAATTACTTCCTAAGAACTTTCTTAAATAAGCTTGTCATCCATGTTCACCACTTGCCTACCTTTAAACCAGCCCTGCTCTTACTTTAGAACATAAAAACTTAATAGTAGCTGGAGTTGGCCTCATCCTCTAAAGACTGCACTGTTATTCATTATGATCATGGCTGATTTGCCCCACACCTCATCTCCTCTTCTGTGCCAGTTCCCCTTATGCCCCTGATTCTTTTTTTCCAAAACTTTACCCACTACCCCACAATCCTCCAAGGTATTCCAGAGATTCACCACTCTCTGTAAGAAGATGTTCCTACACATCTCAGTTTTAAGTGGCCACCCCTAATCTTGTATCTATATTATACCTTGTTGTACCAACCAGTGGAAATATTTCAACATCTATCCTGTCATGCCCCTGTGCTTATTATATGTTTCAATAAGACAACCCCTCATTCTTCTAAACTCCAAAGAATGTAAATCTAATTTCTTAAGCCTCTGGTGATGGGATAACCCTCACACTCCAGGAATTATCCTAGCAAATCTCTTTTGGATTGCCTCCAAAGACAGGACCATAACTGTGCACAGTGCCCTGCAGAGTTGTATTAGTACTTCCCTGTTTCTAAACTCTAACCTTGCAGTAAAAGCCAATGTGCCATTTGACTTCCTAACCATTTCCCGTCTACTAACTTTTTGTGGTTCATGTACAGAACATCTAGATTCTTTTGTTTCCTTTGTATGAAATCTTTCTCTATTTAGGTAATAGTCTGCTTTTAGATTAATTTTACCAAAGTGCGTGAGCTCACACTTTCCCACATTAAACTCCATTTGTCAAGTGTCCACCCACTCACTCAACCTATCTACACCCTGCAGTAGAGTCTAAATATCCTCATCATGCATGTCATCGGCAAACTTGGATACCCTAAGTGGCTCCCCCAGCAAAGTTTTTCTCAAGGAAGAGAGCTCCAGCCAGATCAGCAAGACTCTCTGGAATGTTGAGTCTTCCAATCATATATCCCACAGAACAGCTTTGTCAGCAATGAGTCTGTACATCTAGTCTGTCAGAGTTTGTGAATTTCTTTGAATGTCAGACATCAAAAATGTTTTAAATTATTATTTTTTAAAGAACTTAAATACTAAGAAGCACAAAATCAATTAACTCAATCAGGTGTAAAAATTGTAAAGTACCTGTAACTTATCCGTCTCCCTCAAATCCACACCCCTTAATTAAAGGGAATGAACTAGCTGAAACTGCTTCAGCTCTACAAAAAATGCTGGAAACACTCAGCAGTTCAGGCAGCATTTGTGGAAAGAGAAACAGGGCTAACATTTCTGATGAAGAGTCTCTAACCTGGTTTGGCAGGCAGACTTCCTAGCATCTCTGCTGGGAAACTGCAGAAGGTGGCTCTCCACTGTAAAATTCCAGGAGGAGACCAACGTCACAGCATCTTCAAAAGTTCAGGTCTTGCCTGTGTTTGCTCATAGTCTGGAATTTTGACTTCTTCATTGTTGTTGAGATTAAAGCCAGCAGTTCCTTGTGGAACTGGCAGGTTTTTAGTAGAAAGTTGAAGCCAATGTTACAGTGGCAAAGTACTTTTAGATCCTTTGTATATGATAAAAGGTGTTTTCAGGCAATTAGATTTGACAGTAGGTCTGGAGCAGTACACCATCAGATTTATTATGAATCAAAAATTGGCAGTGTTCTCTATATAAAATTTAAGATTTATACTTGTAGTCAGTGTTTTTAATACACTTACTGGGCTTGAACAAACACTTTAAACTGTTCAAATCGATTGCCCGATAGGCATTGCCTTTTCAGGACCTTCCATCAAATATTAATCACTTCTAATGGAAACTCATAACCCTGGAGAGTACAATCAGGAAAGCTGCATTGCTGGATTTTAATTTATCTTTCTTCTGGATATAGCAAGGTAGTGAGCATGTGATGATTTTAAGTGATGAAAGATCTTTGACATTTAGGCTGCTTTTTAATGGAAGGAATTGGTTTGAATTGTTTGTGCTTCTGCCATGCAAGGTTTGTATGAGGGGAACAACATTTCCTGCCAATTCTTTTATTCCACTTGTGGCAATTTATAACACAAAAAAAAAATGACAGGAAAACCAGCTGGTTGAATGAACCTGCTTCACATTCGTGTTGTCTGGGGGATTATAACGCAACATTTCCCGCCCCAGTCCACAATTTACAGAGCTCCCATTGTTAAGCCCCTCTGAGTAGCTTCAGTTCTTTTAACAAGGGATATTTCCTGATACCTCTTCTAAGGCTACTATACCACATACTATGTAAAGTTAAAACCATGCTAAATTATTTCCAGTGACAAAGATTACAGTAAACAAAAATATATTTGTCCAGCTCTCCACTGTTCACAAGACTGGTCCCCAATGATGGCTAATAGTATATCCATCTTTTCGATGGTGAGATTACTTGAAGTTCTTAAGATAGCATATGTCCATGTAGCCTTTTATTTAGTATTATATACTGATCCTTTTATGCAGACTTTGAGTCTTATTGCAGAGCACATTTGCAAGGTTAGAACAATTATTCATGTGCAATTGCTCTCAAGAGGCAAATTTGAAGAAACTGTGGTTATGTGAATCTTGCTAGTACTTTCCAACTGCACAGATAAGCCCATGGCTGTTTCTTTTGGTTTTGGCTGTGAATTCTGCTGAAAGAAAGAAAAATGACTTGCATTACTCTAGAATCAATGACTTCTCTCGGAAGTATCCATGCCACTTGACTTGCATTTTCATGCGATGTCATCAAACAAGACAGATCTTTGGCACATTGCAGTCCTTCCCTGTAATAAGGTGAATGTACAGATAATATGTTTACTAATAATGTTATTTGAAGGAGGAATGTTTTCAGGACACCATTAACAAAACTTGGTCTGTCAGAAATTTCCTCTGTTTCTTTTCTGATTCCTTCAGTCTTTAACCATCACAACAGAAACCTGATCTTAATATTACATCTAATAATGCAAGGCATACTCAATACTAAATCTGGAGTGCTGTCATTGTTTGTTTACTTGTATTGGTATTCTTGACCCATGAGTGTCAGCTTAGCTTGTATTTTCATTGAGACCACCACCCTCAGCTGAGACACAATGACTGTATCTCTTTACAATATTTTTACTAATTTCACAGAAAAAATACAGAGTACATGCATCAAAAAGAGGATAAAAATACTACTGAATACATTGTGTTAAATCATACTTGAGATCACAATACTCTAAATTAATAATCACATGTGATAGTTAATAAAGAAAAAATTGGAATAATTTTATTATATAAAAAAATCTACACCCACTACCAAAAAAACGGAGCTGTTTGGTTAGAAAAAACAAGGAAAGACCCTTGAGACATAACGATATCAGCCAATACCTGTACTTTAGTCACCAAATCAAAGGTTTTGAAAATAATTCAAAAAAGGTCCCCACAGGGTTTGAAAGTCTGTTAGATTCGAGCATTGAACAACGGATACAATGACTGTATCAAGTGTGAGTTTGTATCCAAGGCCTAGTTTTTTTGTATTAGAGTAATCTGTACTGCTACTTTTTGATTTTTCCTCAGATAAAATAAAACTTTGGGTATCCCCATAATCAAGTACTTCAAAATTTGATCAGCAGTGTTAGTCTGATGTACAATCCTATCCTTGTGGGAAATATGATGCTGTAAATATAATAGTTCACTTTATTTTATATTGCAGACTGGGTCTTGAGAGAGCAAGCTAAGTGCATCACCCTTAGTTATGTTTAAATAGTGCATTTAGTTTCGTTTTGAACTGGCTGGAAAGTATTCCAGTACTTGCAGAGAGATTGAATCCTTTTCGTCAGCGCTCATGCAAATTGTTATAGTCATGTCATTACAATAAATTGTCGCACACTGCTAAGTGTTGGTTTCAGTGCAGGATTCTATTGCTGCCAAAACAGCATACTTATTTATCTCTCTTTCATTATATTTTCATTGATGTGGCACAATTCTTATTCCAGTTATTTTGCATCTGTGAACATTTGCTTAAACAAATTTTCCGATGGGACATTCCTAAACCTACATTTATAATGGCCATACCTGTTTGCAATTAGACCCTCCCATCAGTAATGATGTAACACGCCAGCCTGTTCCACAGGAGAAAAACCTGCTACAAATTTTGATTTGCTTTCCAAATTATTGGCTTCATCCAAAAATTAAATTTAAAAATTAAAATGGATGAATGACATTAAAATGAACATCCAATTGTGTCTATTGTCCTTCTAACACCTATAATTGGAAGACTGCACTTGGTCTTTGCTGCTAGCTTTGCACAGCAGTTATCTTTAACTATCTATATTTTCTTTAAGTTCTTACTGAACCCTTGCAGCTGAGTGGAGATAAAATTCAAATCGATATATACCTATACTTTATTTTCATTGGGTGATTCCTACTTTTTAGAAAGCTTTTTAAGTGCCAGTTTTATATTTTAAAAAGCCAGTGACTGGCTTCCACCAGCTTCTCTCTTCAAAATGAAAGCAAAAAGAAATCTTGCATATGCTTGTAAAATGTTTTGTTTAAAAGATTCCTGCTGTTTTGATATTTGACGAGGTGGGGATCACCATTCTATGAACCCTGCCTGCCTGCTCTTACCTGGACTGGACATGGAGGAGCAACTTCCTTGGAATTCTGTACCCTCAAGTCAGAGAGCAAGGTCCAAACACCATCAAGGCTTTGGACGGTGTTGTACAGAGTCCTTGTCTCTGAAAGGCCCCTGATAAAATTCTGACAGATGACACAGCTGGGGGTGGAGTTTTGTCTTCTGTCAAAATTGTGTATTGAATTTAACAGCTTTTACCATGTCCCTGTCATCCAGAAGCATTTAAAATCTATCAAAATTGAAGTAAATTTAAGTAAAAACTTTAAAAAAAAGTAATTGAAAATAAAGAACCAGGAAATAATCAAAATATTAAACTAAAGCAAAGTAATTAAAAGGAAAACTAGCCTTTTGCTCCTACCTGCATGCCTCGAATCCCCATTAAAATCAATGGAGTTTCGGGTCCTGCACAACTCTGCACAGGATTGGAGAGATCATCATCCACAGGGTCCTCCTTTGGACTGTGCGGGAGGGGAAGGGTTCAGTGGTGGAGCATATTGGTAGATTTGGTCCCCCAAATGTATCAGCAAATCCCAAACTCAGTGTGTGCATAAGCCCAGAACTTCAGTTTGAAAGACTGAACTCTTGGTAATTCCACTCAGGACCACCAGCCCAGCCAGCAATGTCCAGCCCATTCTGTCTCAACCTGAGAGCCTGCTGATTTGTGATGGTTTCACTGTAAATGTAGAACTCCGTCGACCACACTGTGTCACCTATGCATCATATAAGAGCAATCAGTCTGTATAAAACATGTACAGCTAAGAGCAATTGATGCAGTACAATGCAATATAATTTTGCATCTAATTATTGTGGGCATAGAATCCATCCCAAATTCTGACCAATGAATTTGATTCTTGCACATTCAATCTTAAACACAAATTTTGGAGAAATAAAAAATAATTGAAATATAATTCAAAACAATTCCTCTTTGCTAACTTTGTATTACATTGAGATTCTCTTGTGTTTGCTATTGACGTATTTTGTATCCTCCTTTGAATACCATATAATCTGTGTAAACTTAATCTTCAGATGTTTTAGTCTGTGATTGAGGAGTTGCAACTCATCCATGTACTTTTGTTCCTTTTGTATTTACCTCTTTCATGCTGGTTTTATTACATGCCTGTTTATTTTGTTTATTATGGGATATAGCCATTGCTGGTTAAGGTGTCATTTACTGACCATCCCTAATTGCTTTTGAATTGAATGCTGGCTTGCTGGACTTTTGCAAAGAGAATTTGGGAAATGACTGTAAAGGATTCAGATTTACTTGATTTTACAGCAATCTGATAATCTTGTGGCCACAGTTACTGATTTTCATTCCAAATTTGTTTTGCTGCTTGAATTTTTAAGTTTCCTAATTGCTATGTTAGGCTTTGAACTTGTGTTTCCAGTTAGTAGTCAGCTGCGGATACTAATTCAATAACTTCTTAACTATGCCATTATACCCTTCTGAGAGATGAAGCATTTAAAATCAGTACATTGAGCTACTGATCGAAAAACCTTCTGTGGCAACTAAAAGTCTGTTTTCAAGACTACAAATTTTATTCCTTTCTCATAAACAATGAGTCGTTCTGTTTATTTACACTAATTGTTAATGAATGTGAACTGATTTCTGTGCTGTTAATATCATGTAATTATTAATTTGAAGAAACCATAGAGCAATACAGCACAATACAGGCCCTTTGGCCCACCATGTTGTGCCGACCTTCAAACCTCACCAAACACTATCTAACCCCTTCCTCCCACATATCACTTTATCTTAAATTCCTCCATATGCTTATCTAACAATCCCTTGAACTTGACCAACGTATCAGCCTCCACCACCACCCCAGGCAACGCATTCCATGCACCAACCACTCTCTGGGTGAAAAACCTCCCTCTGACATCTCCCTTGAACTTCCCACCCATTACCTTAACACCATGCCCTCTTGTATTGAGCATTGGTGCCCTGGGAAAGAGGTGCTGGCTGTCCACTCTATCTATTCCTCTTAATATTTTGTACACCTCTATCAATTCTCCCCTCATCCTCCTCCTCTCCAATGAGTAAAGCCCTAGCTCTTTTAGTCTCTCCTCATAATCCATACTCTCTAATCCAGGCAGCATCCTGGTAAATCTCCTCTGCACCCTTTCCAATGCCTCCACATCCTTCCTATAATGAGGCAACCAAAACTGGACACAGTACTCTAAGTGTGGTCTAACCAGAGTTCTGTAAAGCTGCATCATTACTTCGTGGCTCTTAAACTCGATTCCACGACTTTTGAAAGCTAACATCCCATAAGCTTTCTTAATTACCCTATCCACCTGTGAGGCAACTTTCAGTGATCTGTGGATATGAACCCCCAGATCCCTCTGCTCCTCCACACTGCCCAGAATCCTGCGATTTACTTTGTCCTCTGCCTTGGAGTTTGTACTTCCAAAGTGTACCACCTCACACTTCTCCAGATGGAACTCCATCTGCCACTTCTCAGCCCAGCTCTGCATCCTATCAACATCCCTCTGTAAGCGTCGACAGCCCTCCACACTATCCACAACACCACTGATCTTTGTGTCATCAGCAAACTTGCTAACCCACCCTTCCACCCCCTCATCTAAGTCATTAATAAATATCACAAAAAGTAGAGGCCCCAGAACCGATCCCTGTGGGACACCACTAGTCACAGCCCTCCAATCCGAATGAACTCCCTCCACCACAACCCTCTGAAACAACTGAAAACCTATAGTCCTAGAATATTGTGTAAATAGAAAACTTCTATCAAAATTGCTATCTAAGTTTTGATTAATTTGGGAGGAGCAAATCTGGCAACTGGGTGTGCATAGCCTTTGGCACAATCATTACTGAAAAATCCTGTTCAGAGTTTCTCTTTTTAAAAAAAAGTAAATTAATCTTAATCTGCAAAATATAGTAGTAACTCCTTCTACTTGCCTACTACATGTATTTTGTTTAATGTTTAGTGTGGGGTGAAACTTCAGATTGTAGCAGAAATGCAGTGTTGAATCCACATTACCTTTCCTAGATGCCCTTCCTGTTCATTTTTTTTATTTAAAGAGGTGTGTGTTTATGCCTATTTAAACAACCCTCAGCAGCTTGTTTACAGAAACTTGCAGGTAGCTTACGTTACCCATATGTTGCAGGCTATTTCAGATAATAGTTCTGGTAAATAGTGTTTAACTTAACATCTTGCAAGCCTGAATGTTTGCAGCTCAAGATTTCTTGCAGTTTGATTCTTCAAGCTGAAGCTTGCTGAAAGTTGTATGTTTTGAACTTGTATGCATCAGTGATTAGTAGGACACTGATTACATCACAAAGTTCTGAAATTCTTCTCTCACCTCTAACGTATAGAGCAAAAAAATAGTTTAAATTCAAAACTGAACAAATGGCACCATGTGGACCCCTTTGCATCTTTAACTCTGCTTATTGAACCCTCTTTCTTCAACCAAGTTTTTAGTCTCCTGTCTTCTTGAATGGCTGTGTTGAAATTAATTTTAAGAACATTCCTGTGAAGCACCTAGGGATGTTTCACTGTTGTGTTTCATGAATACAGTGTTGTATTCTAAGGCATCACAGTTACAATATGATTCACTGTCTTACAAAAATAGTGGCCACACTTCAAATCCAATTCATGGCAGTAAAATATTGTAACACATTCTGAATATACAACAAGCACCTTGTTGTACAAGTTCAAAGGTGGATTTTGAGATTTCTTAGAAAATGCTGTACGTTTTACTATCACTTTTCTCAAGCAACCCCAGGGGAGATCTATATTAAAATATGATGTGTGAAATACTCTGTAAGTTGAGATTGCTTAACCTGCTGCTCCAAATTCAACTATTTTACTTTTCTTGTCATTGGCTATTACTTATTATTATTCAACGGGTGAGAATTTTCACCTTGTTGTATTTTGTCTCTTCTGGCAGATGTATAAAAGTTGATTTTAAAAACTTTATGCAGAATTTTTTTTAAGAGGCTGCATGAATCTTAAATTCATATCAGTTGTTTTTTTAAATTCTTGCTTTCTGAAATTCTGTTTTGTTGCAGGCTGGCTGTGAAGATTTCACAACTTCAGGAGTCCCTGCAGAGGCTCACCTCAGAACTGTTTGTATCTACTATTCTGAAAGAATTTCATATCCAGATTGAAGAGCTGGAGAACTTGAAGAACATTTTTCAAATGCCATGATAATGATTGAGGATGATAAGGTCAGGAACCAATATCTGAAAACAAAAACAAAACAAGATGGTTTGAAATTGCATATTATGCAAATGAAAAATCACTTCTAAGGTCACTTTAGTCATTAAATAACACATTTTTGCAATGATGAATAGTTTCTGAAACAGTTCTTAATTTTAAACTTTGAAAACCAGAGGGGAAGATTTCTGTTGTGGCTATTAACATCTGTTTCCCTGCATTTCTGCTTATCCATGAGCATTTACTTGTTACTTTCTTCATTTTATTCTTCCTCATTTGATACTGGCATAGAGCTGAACAAATTAGAAATTGCTTCTGTGGGTGATCAACATGTATAGTTCCTCCAGATTGTTTCTGATGTCAGTGGCACCAGGATAAATACACACTTGACTCCTTTCCTGTGCAGTTTAATCTACACTGAATCCTTAGCAAGGCAAATTTCATACTACCTTATAATACCTGCCAAGTTCTAAAGAACTCCCAATACCTGCATTGGTTTTGAAATCCATTTATACAAGGATATTAAAATGTAAAATAAAAAGGCCCTTGATCTTGCTCTGCCCTTCAATAAGATCAGAGTTGGTTTAAACTTTGGCCTCAACTCAGTTTTCTGCCTGATCTCTATTAAGGACAAGTCCCCTTAAGTTCACAACCCAATGTATTCAACTTTAAAGATTCAGCCCACTAGAATGGTGTCATCTGCAAACTCATAGATGGAATTAGAGCAGAAATTGGCCACACAGTCATGAGTGTATAGGGAGTAAAGTAGAGAGCTAAGGACACAGCCTGGTGGGGCACCAGTGTTGAGGATGATCGTGGCGGAATGTGCTGCCTACCCTTACTGATTAGTCTGTTGGTCAGGAAGGCAAGGATCGAATTGCAAAGGGAAACCTCTCATCAACAAAATCTTTATTGCAGGTATTTCCTTCTTTAAACAAGAATTACAAAAACGTATCTAGTATTCCACATATCTCATAAAAGCTTTGTATGGTTGCAGCAAAGCTTTCCTATTTCCTCCTTCATCTCCAAGATAATCACCAAGAGTAGGGTGGCACTGTGATGCAACTAGTAGAGCTCCTTCCTCAACTCCAGCGAAGTGCATTCAATCCTGGCCTCTGGTGCTGGCTGTGAGGAGGTTGTACATTTTCCCTGTTGTCATTAGTACACCAGGATAAATACACATTTGACTCCTTCCCTGTGCAGTTTGATCTACACAGCTTACTCAGCAAGGCAAATTTCGTATTACCTTATATCTGCCAAGTTTTTTCTGGGTGCCTTGGTTTCCTTCCACATCCCAATGAACTACAGGTTGTTAGATTAATTGGCCGCTATAAATTGCTCCTTGTGTGAGGGTGAATAGTACAACCTGAGAGGAGTTGATTGGAATGTGGTGAGGCTATAATGAGATTGTAAATGGGTGCTCGATAGTTAGCATGGGCTCAGTGGACCGAAGGGCCTGTTCCTATACTATATGACTCTATGACTTGTATACATAATGTAGCTTTAGCAACACTTCATATGAAGATTATATGGGTATTGGAATAGGAGACAAGGAGATGTGTAAAGGAGCAATTTTATCTACCATCTTTCCTTGACGTGTGTGGATCTTCACTGAGCCAAGAAAATGCAAGGCTTATTGTTGGTTAACTTTATTAGCCATCTCATTTGCATCTGATTGTTCTCCATCATGGTTTCTGCCTAAAATAGATTGTTCTTCTGAAGTAGAATTTCAATCACAAATCCAAACTAAAGCCATTAGTCTCTGGCTTAGAACATAAGAAATAGGAGCAGGAGTAGGCCATCAGGCCTGTCGAGCCTGCTCTGCCATTCAATAAGATCATGGCTGATCTGGCCATGGATTCAGATCCACCTACCTGCCTTTTCCCCATAACCCTTAATTCCCCTACTATGCAAAAATCTATCTAACAGTGTCTTAAATATATTTAATGAGGTAGCCTCTACTGCTTCCCCAGGCAGAGGATCCCACAGATTCACTACTCTCTGGGAAAAGCAGTTTCTCTTCATCTCTGTCTTAAGTCTACTCCCCCGAATCGCGAGGCTGTGTCTCAATTAGAATAAAAATTCCCTTCTACATTTATGGGTAAAAGTCTTTTCTTAAGGTTTTTGTTTTTATCACAAGGAGTGGTAACAGTTTAATTTCAGATAATATAAGCAATAGTTTCTCAGAACTATCTTTACACTTTTGAGGCGCTTCCCCACAAATGCTGTAGTTCACTCACATCACCATGTTTAATCTGAGGGGAAGTTTTGACAACAATCTTGATAATTTATTTGCTGCATACTAATAGCGTCAGTTACTATGGAGGCCATTCAGCCCATCAGGTTCATACCAGTGCCCAGCAGAGTAATCTCATCGGTCCCATTCTCCCACTCCTTATAGCCCTGCAACTTAATCTGTCTCGCACCTGTTTACACCTGTCTACCGGATGGATTACACCTGAACTGGAGGGGGACCAATATCCTGGCAGGCAGATTTGCTAGTGCTACTAGGGTGGGTTGAAACTAGACTGGCAGAGGGGGTGGGATCCCAAGCATCAGGCAAATGAGAGGCTGGAAAGTGATGCAGAAATCAGTGACATCAAGTTGAATAGGTATGACAGGCAGGAGAATGGCCAGGAGCGAGGAAAGCCTATTGGATTAAATTGCATTTATTTCAATGCAAGAGGTCTGACTGGTAAGGTGGATGAACTTGGGGCTTGGATAGCTACGTGGGACGGGGATATTATAGCCATTATGGAAACATGGCTAAGGGAGGGACAGGACTGGCAGCTGAATGTTCTGGATTACAGGTGCTTTAAGTGGGATAGAGTTGGAGTCGCATTTTTTTGATTAAGGGGAGTGTCACAGCAGTAGTCAGAGATGAAATTACTGAAGGATCATCCAGTGAGGCTTTCTGGGTGGAGCTGAGCAATAAGGGGATGATCACATTGTTGGGATTGTACTATAGGCCCCCAAATAGTCAACAGGAATTAGAAGAGCAAATATGCAGGGAGATTGTGCAGAGTTGTAAGAATAGTAGGGGATTTTAACTTTCCTAACATAGACTGGGACTGCCATACTGTTAAGGGCTTAGATGGGGTGGAATTTGTTAAAAGTGCGTTCAGGAAAGTTTCCTTGGGCAATATCTAGAAGGCCCTACTAGGGAGAGGGCAAAGCTCGACCAACTGTTGGGTAATAGGGTAGAGCATGTGACTGAGGTGACAGTGGGGGGTACTTTGGGACCAGTGACCATAGTTCTATTATTCTTAAAATAGTTATAGAAAGGGACAGAACTGGTCCACAGGTTCAAGTTCTAAATTCGGGCAGGGCGAATTTTGACGGTATGAGACAGGAGCTTGCAAAGGTTGGTTGGAGAAGATTGTTTGAGGGCAAAGGGACCACTGGCAAGTGGGAGGCTTATAAAGGTGAGATAGTGAGAGCTCAAGGTCTGCACATTCCTGTTAGGGTGAAGGGCAAAGCTGGTAGGAGTAGGGAACCCTGGATGACGAGGGATATTGAGTCCCTGACCACGAAATAGGGTCAGATATGGGCAGCTGGGATCAAGTGAATCGCTGGAGGCATATAAGGGATGCAGTAGTGTACTCAAGAAGGAAATCAGGAGGGCAAAAAGGGGACATGAGATGGCTTTGGGAGAGAACATTCAGAAAAATCCAAAGAGATTTTATGTATATTAAAGGGGGGAAAAAAACTAACTAGAGAGAGATTAGAGCCCCTCAAAAACCAAAGGGGACACCTTTGTGTGGAGCCACAGGAGATGGGCAGGGTCCTTGATGAATATTTCTCCTCTGTTTTTACCGTGGAGAAAGACATGAAGACTGCAGAACTAGGAAAAGTAAATGCAGAGGTGTTGGGGATAGTCCGCATTATAGTAGAGGACGTGCTGGATGTCTTAAAAGGTATGAAAGTAGACAAATCCCCAGGGCCTGACCAAGTATATCCAAGAACGTACACTTGTTGATAAATGTTGTACTTTGGGTGTTGCACTTTGGGAGGATAAACCAGGGTAGGACTTACAAAGTGAATGGTAGGGCTCTGAGGTGTGCGGTAGAACAGAGGGACCTGGGAATACAGGTCCATAGTTCCTTGAAAATGGTGTCACAGGTAGATAGGGTCGTAAAAAGAGCTTTTGGCATTTTGGCCTTCATAAATCAGGGCATTGAATACAGGAGTTGGGATGTTATGTGGAAGTTGTACAAGACGATGGGGACGCCAAATTTAGAGTATTGTGTGCAGTTCTGGTCACCTACCTACAGGAAAGATATCAATAAACTTGAAAGAGTGCAGAGAAAATTTACAAGGATGTTGCCAGGACTTGAGGACCAGAGTTATAGGGAAAGGTTGAATAGGTTCAGATTTCATTCACTGGAGCGCAGAAGAATGAGGTGAGATCTTATAGAGGTATACAGAATTATGAGAGGTGAATGCATGCAGGCTTTTTCCCCTAAGGTTGAATGAGATGAGAACTAGAGGACGTAGGTTTAGGGTGAAAGTGGAAATATATAAGGGAAATCTGAGGGGAAATTTCTTCAGTCAGAAGGTGGTGCAAGTGTGGAATGAGCTGCCAGCGGAAGTGGTAGATGCAGGTTCAATTATAACATTTAAGAGAAGTTTGGATAGGTGCATGGATGGGGAGGGGTTTGGAAGGATATGGTCTGGGTGCAGGTAGATGGGACTAGGCAGAAGATCAGGTCAGCATGGACTAGATGGGTTAAAGAGCCTGTTTCTGTGCTATAGTGCTCTATGATTCTTACACTTTGGGAGGCTAGAGAAGAAATTGCGGGAGCCTTGGCTGAGATATTTGCATCATCGTTAGCCATGGGTGAGATGCCAGTAGACTTGAGGGTTGCAAATGTTGTGCCTTTATTTAAGAAGGGCGGCAAAAAAACCTGGGAATAATAGTCCAGTAAGTCTAACATCTGTGGTAGATAAGTTACATTAGGGAGGATTCTGAGGAATAAGACATATGTATATCTGGAATGACAGGGGTTAATAAGGGGTAGTCAGCATGGCTTTGTGCATGGGAGATCATGTCTTACAAAGTTGATTGAGTTTTTTGATGAGGTGACCAAGAAAGTTGATGAGGCAGGTGGTAGACGTGGTTTATATGGACTTCAGTAAGGCCTTTGTTTGGGTTCCACATGGTAGGCTGCTATGGAAGTTTAGATGGCATGGAATCCAGGGAGAGCTGGCTAATTGGATATGCAGTTGGCTTGATGGTAGAAAGCAGAGGGTGTTGGTGGAAGGTTGTTTCTCGGACTGGAGGCCCGTGACTAGTGGTGTGCCTCTGGTCAGTGCTGGGCCCATTGTTGTTTGTCATCTATATCAACGATTTGATAAGAATGTACAAGGCATGGTTGGTAAGTTTGCAGATGACACTAAAATAGGTGGTATAATGGACAATGAAGAAGGTTATCAAAAATTACGGGGGGTTCTTGATCAGCTGAGTAAGTGGGCCGAGGAGTGGCAAATGGAGTTCAGATAAGTGAGGTGTTGCATTTTGGAAAGTCAAATCCAGGTAGGACTTTCACAATGAATGGTAGGGCCCTGGGGAATGTTGTAGAACAAAGGGACCTTGGAGTACATGTACATGGTTCACTGAAAGTGGAGTCACAGGGTGGTGAAGAAGGCTTTTGGCACGCTGGCCTTCATAAGTCAGGGCACTGAGTATAAAAGTTGGGAGGTCATGGTGCGGTTGTACAGGACATTGGTGAGACCGCACTTGGAGTATTGTGTTCAGTTTTGTTCGCTCTGCTGTAGAAAAGATGTTATTAAACTGGAAGGAGTGCAGAAAAGATTTACAAGGATGCTGCCAGGACTTAAGGGACTGAGTTATAGGGAGAGGTTGGACAAGCTAGGACTCTATTCCCCTAGAGTGTAGGAGACTGAGAAGTGATCTTATAGAGGTGTATAAAATAATGAGGGACATAGATAGGGTGAATGCACTCAGTCTTCTTCCCAGAGCTGGGCTATCAAGAACTAGAGGGCATAGGTTTAAGCTGAGAGAGGAAAGATTTAAGAGAAACTTGAGGGGCAACTTTTTTACACAAAGGATGGCATCTATGTGGAATCAGCTGCCGGAGGAAATGGTTGAGGCAGGTACAATAACAACTTTTAAAAGACAGTTGGACAGGTACATGGATTGGAAAGGTTTAGAAGGTTATGGGCTAAATGCTGGCAAATGGGACCAGCTTGGATGGGGGATCTTGGTCGGCATGGACCAGTTGGGCTGAAGGGCCTGTTTCCATGCTGTACAACTCTATGACACATGTCTATCAATTCTGCTTTGATTCTTTTGCTACTCACTTACACAAAGGGGTAATTTACAGTAAACAAATAAGCTACCAGCTCATCTTTGGGATGTTAGAAGAAACTAGGAGAAGCCCACATGGTCTCAGGGAGAAGATGCAGATTTGATGCCTACATACGCATGCAGTCAGGATCAAACCCAGGTCCCTGTGCCTCTGTGTTGACCTTTTGTCCCTCTATATGTCTGAGGTAGGATCTTGCATTTGCAGGATCTGGGTGAGGGATAAATTACCTTTCACTGCTTTAGAAATCTTTCTCATGCCAAACTTCATTCCATTCAAACTTTTGCTCATAAATAATACTCACACTTTATTATGCACTTCCTCCACCTTTGGAAAAGTTGGAGGGAAAATTCATAGTAGTGCCATTACAACCTCAAATTAACTTGAGCTTAAATCATGGCCAGTTTTTGACTTGTTTGACTCATTGTTTTGACGCTAAGATATGGGAAGAGCTAGGAAGCAAGAAATATGGTGTGAAAGGTGAAAAACAATTAGGCATGTTGACTCTTCTCATTGCTAAGCTAGATTTTCTCTTTTCACATGTGGAGTATAATGTTAAAAAAATGCCGTGTACCATATGAATTTTATTGCAACTGATCTATTTTTCTTAGCATTTTCATTTTTTGCTTCCTCCCTGCCTGTAAAATAAAATTACCACCCACAATATTTCAAAATTTCAATTTAAAATCTTAAATAAATCTCTCTTCAGGCAATAATTCAGTGCATCTTTTATTATCTTTGATCACTTTTGTATGATCCAGTAAAGCATTGTTGGGCAAGTCTTAAAAGTAGTCAATTCAGTGTAGTTTAACCTTCTTGAAGCTGACCCCCAATATTTCAAATTCTCTGTTATTCCTATTTACCATTGTAGTATAGACCTATTTTCAGGATCTCCTATGCTAAAACCATTTTTCTTAAGACTGCTAAATGTTGTCAATTTTAGTGTGTTTATGTGACAATACATTAGCTTTTGACAGATTTTGGAGTGAATTTGGCCACCAGCGTAATAAATTTGCTTGCATATTCAGCTAAATAAAATTTAGTTGATCTTCTTGATTTTACTCTAGTCACCAAGAAGATTGGTCACATTTGATTTTTTTTCATTTGTTTCAGTGGAGCGCAAGATGTCGTCCAAATGATACAATCAACCAGATTTATCTCTCCCTAAAGATAAATGATGCAATGTATTTTCAAAGTCCAGAAGTTGACTGGTTTTATTTAAGCTACCTTATTCAACAAAAATAATTTAAATATTGTTGGATTGCAATACCTAAATAAATATACAGTATTCCTTGTCTGCTATTTGTGTGATGTGTTTTAATGAAAATCTTGGTGAGAAAAATAACACCAACAAACTGATGGGTAATAGGTAAGAGATACAAATGGCTGCTCAGAAATGTTAAGGTTCTATACTTTTTTTTTCTGTTTCCAGTTTTAGTGTGGTTTCTCAATTCTGGATGATAAACTTTTAAATATATACCTCAAAAGTGAGAAAAACTGATGACAGTTACTTACAACACAACTGCTATTATGTAAGTTACTTAGCTATATTAGCAGCCACAAAAATAAATTGTAAGCAGCCTTGAAAATAAATTTGTTGACTTTCTTTGTAAGGTAAACCATGCTTTAGCTCATACTTAAATACAGCTTCAGTGAATTGTATAACTAGCTGATTTCTAAGAAGTCAGACAGTCGTACAGCACAGAAACAGACCCTTTGTCCTACCACTTTCATGCTAACATTTTTTACCCAGCTACACTAACCCCATTTGCCCACATTAGGACTGTATCCTTTTATGCCTTGCCCATATAAATGTCTGTCTAAATGACTCTTAAAAGTAGTAACTATATCTGATTCCACCATCCCCTCTGGCAGAACATTCCGGATATAAACCATTCTGTGTTTTAAAAAAATCCTCTTAAATCCCCTTTAAAGCTTTTTCCTCTCATCCTAATATGCCCTCTTATTTTTGTTTAAACCCCTACCACAGGGAGAAAGATTTTGAATATTTACCTTATCTATGCTTCTCATAGTCTTGTATACTATGAGCAAGCTTATCCATTCTCTTCCCATTACTAAAGTCTTCCAATCCAGGCAACATGCTGGTGAATCTCCTCTGCGCCCTTTCCAGTGCCATCACATCCTTCCTGTACTGTGGCGATCAGAACTGCACACAGTCAGTAGAAGTTAAATAAACATCTAAATGGGATTTTCTTCACATACTCGTACTCAAGGAATGGAGACATTGAGCCACAGGAGATGGCAGAGCAGCCCTGAGCATCTGCTTGCATTGCAGGCTTCCTCAAAGTGCAGGCATTTCAGAGACTGCATTCAAGTCCTTACAAAGAGTATTTATATCAATGTAAATATTTATACATCAGTGGCACACTGGAATTTTATCCTAAAGACTAATATTTAAGTGTGCATTATGCAGGAACACTGGTATTGTGTAGGAACCCTACAGCTTCTTTGTCCTACCATGACTCCCTTATTCTTTATATATCAGTTCAGATTTTGTTCTTGACTGTGAATGAAAAGACTGCCTACAGACTTCTTATGGAGTCTGTGTGGATTTGACTGTTGTTTTTGTGTTCTGCCCTCTTCTGAAGATCTAGAGGGCATGTGAACAGGAAAAGCAACTGCAATGTCCTTTAGTGTGTTTTCTCTCTCTCTCTCTCTCTCTCTCTCTCTCTCTCTCTCTCTCATCCTCTCTCTCTGTCACGAACCAGCAACAAAAGAAACACACTGAGCATGATTTAGTGTTAAAAACTATTTTATTAATCACTACTTATGATAATACGTAAAATAAAAGTAAAAATGTTAGTATGTTAGAATTCAAGAATGTTAAACCTCGAACGTTAACCCCAAAACTAAACTCTTCGTGTGTGTGTGTGTGACAAAGTCCAAAACTCCCAGTTCCTGAATGGTTCTTAAAGTTCAGTTCCGCAAGCCATAAGGTGAAACATGAGCAAGGGCTTCTTCAACAACCACCGTTGTCTGAAGATAAGATGTAGATGTAGAAAAACATAGAGAGAGTACATACGAAATCCAAATGTTCCACGATGGAACCCAAACGACACTCCAGTGTTTACTCGGTAGTGACTTCCTCACCCCGAAAAGCATCCGAACCGTGGTCGTCCACATACAAATACCTGTTTCCTTCTACAGGTCAGCAACAAAGTGAACTCCACCGGATTACTTCCAACTTCCATACATGGATTTCAGTGGCAAACACAGTTATTGTTTCTCATCCATCGATAGAGAAAACAAGCAGGCTGGTGTCTCTCTCCCTTCTCTCTCTCTCTCCTTCTTCTTCTTACTTCTTCAACAACGTCATTACGTCCTTTATCTTCTATTGACGTAAGCACGCCCCACACACACATACACACACACTCTCTATCTTAAAGGGACTTTCACTGAGTCCATAACACCTCCCACCTAAAAAAAAAATTTTCCCAAGAAAATTTTAACCGCGCATAGAGTTAGTAATGTTAATAATTATCATGCTACACAACTACAGACTATCAGATTAGTACAGATACATGTTTCCCATTTAACATCGGGAAAGACAATCAGCAATCACATTATCTTTGCCTTTAATGTGAGTTATCATGAGATCAAACTCTTGCAAAATTAAACTCCAGTTTAACAGCCTTCTGTTCTTGTTTTTGACTCGGCTCAGAAACACCAATGGGTTATGATCTGTATACACAGTCAATGGTTTCTGAGCGGTGCAAACATATACACTGAAATGTTGCAAGGCTAAAACAAGCGACAGTAATTCTTTCTCTATGGTGGAATAATTCTTTTGATGCTCATTAAATTTCTTTGAAAAGTAAGCTACAGGATGGTCAATATCATCAAGGTCACCCTTCTGCAACAACACAGCTCCTGCAGCTTCATCACTGGCATCTACTGCTAATGAAAATGGCTTTTCAAAGTCAGGTGTTCTGAGCACAGGATGGTAGCATAAAATGGCTTTCAGCTTCTTAAATGCTTCTTGACAAGAATCTGTCCAAACAAACTTTACTCCCTTCTTCAGAAGATTAGTTAGGGGAAGAGCAATATCAGCAAAATTTTTACAAAATTTTCGGTAATATCCAACCATTCCCAAAAATCTTCTAACAGTCCTCGTACCTGTGGGAATAGGGAACTCAGATATTGCTTGAACTTTTGCCTGAACAGGAGCTTGCTTGCCTTGACCTACAACATAACCAAGATACGTCACAGTGGCATGGCCAAATTCACTTTTAGCCAAGTTAACTGTAAGGTTAGCCTTGGAAAGTCTTTCAAACAACCTTTCTAACGCAGAGATGTGATCCTCCCATGTATCATTCCCAGTCACTAAGTCGTCAATGTAGGCATCTGTATGGTTTAACCCATGAATCACTGAATTAATCATTCTTTGAAATGTTGCCGGAGCATTTTTCATTCCAAATGGCAAAACATTGTATTCATACAATCCAGAAGGGGTTACAAAGGCTGAAATCTCCCTTCCTCTATCTGTTAATGGAACACACCAGTACCCTTTTAATAGGTCAATCTTTGTAAGAAATTTTGCCTTTCCCACTCTGTCTATGCAATCATCCACTCTAGGAATAGGGTAAGCATCTGACTTTGTTACAGCATTCACTTTCCTGTAATCTGTGCAAAATCTAACAGTTCCATCAGGTTTAGGTACAATAACACAGGGCGAACTCCAATTTGAAGTAGAATGTCTAATAATATCATTTTCCAACATGTATTTTATTTCCTGATCAACAAGTTTACTTTTTTCCACATTCATTCGATATGGGTGTTGTTTGATTGGTTTTGCATCCCCAACATCAACATCATGGGTAATTATCGATGTTCTGTTTGGAACATCTGGGAACAGATTTTTAAATTTTAAAATTAATTCTCTCATCTGTTGTTTTTGTGAAACTTGTAAATGGTCCAACTTCGTTTCAAGGTTCTCCATGATTTTTTTGGTTTTTCAGTTTCGATGGAACAATATTTGGTCTAAATTGGCCTTCCTCAACATCAACATCAGGCATTCTAGAAACAACCTTTACACCATCCACCAAGGCCACAACTGAATCCCTCTCATAATAAGGTTTTAGCATGTTTACGTGACAGAGTTGTGTTTTCTTGCGTCTATCTGGTGTTTTGATTATATATGTTAGATCAGTCACTCGAGATTCAATAACATAGGGTCCAGAAAAACGAGCTTGCAAGGGATTATTTTGGCTAGGGAAAAATACCAACACCTTTTGCCCCACTGCGAATGTCCTAGGCCGAGCACGTCTATCAAAATATGTCTTCATTCTTATCTGGCTTGTTTTCAGATTCTCTCTCGCTAGCTGGCAGACTCTCTCCAACCGAGTTTTAAATTTTTGGACATAGTCCAACAGACTCAAGTGAACTTCCTCATTAACCCATTGCTCTCTTAACAACTCCAAAGGTCCTCTCACCCTATGTCCAAACACAAGCTCAAAAGGACTAAATCCGATTGACTCCTGGATCGATTCTCTAACGGCAAACAAAAGTAAATGGATACCTTCGTCCCAATCCTTGGTGTTTTCAAAGCAATAAGTCTTCAGCATATTTTTGAGAGTAGAATGAAATCTCTCCAGAGCTCCTTGAGATTCTGGGTGATATGCAGATGATACAATCTGCTTTGCTCCCAGCTCATAGACTATTTGTTGAAAAATTTTTGACATAAAATTACTACCTTGATCAGATTGGATTTCTTTTGGCAAACCAAACAAGGTAAAAAATTTTACAAGAGCCTTTGACACCGTCTTGGCCTTAATATTTCTAAGGGGTATTGCCTCTGGAAATCTAGAAGTGGCACACATGATGGTTAACAAATACTGATTTCCAGTCTTAGACTTTGGTAAGGGGCCAACACAGTCCACAATCACCTTCGAAAAGGGCTCACCAAAAGCAGGAATTGGTTTCAAAGGAGCCACAGGGGGTTTTTGATTTGGTTTACCTACCATCTGACATGTGTGGCAGGTTCGACAAAACATCACCACATCTTTTCTCAAACCAGGCCAATAGAATTGTTTCAAGATCTTCCCTACAGTTTTATTCACACCAAAATGACCACCCAAAGGCATACTATGGGCCAGGTTTAAAATCTCATCCCTATAAACTTTTGGAACAACAACCTGATGAATAACTTCCCATTCCTCAGTAACAGGAACATGAGGAGGTCTCCATTTCCTCATTAACACTCCATTTTTGACATAGTATCCAGTTGGCACCTTTTCAATCTCCTCACATGAGAGAGCTTTTTCTTTCAATTCTGTCAACTCAGGGTCCTTTGTCTGTTCCACCATAAAATCCTTCCTCGACAAAGACAAATCTTTAAATTCAGGCTCACTATAAGGATGTTGATCCTCCAGTGAAGACAGAAAAGTCTCAGATAAGGCATCAAAATTTTCTTCCTGTTTAGGACTGTCACAAGGAACCACATCAGACTGCACCGGACTGTCTGTCTTGGCTAATTCTCTAGCTCTAGCTCGAGTCACCGCACATGATGGGTAAACATCTGGATCATCCTCAGACTCATCAATCCTTGGTTTGGTTGTTAACCGTACCACAGGATCACTTTCTCCATTTGCAAGGTCATTTCCCAATAACAAAGAAACTCCTTCCACTGGCAAACTAGGTCTTATCCCTATCTCGACTGGTCCTTCTACGAACTTTGACTTTAAAATCACCCTGTGAAAAGGGACAGACATGGTCTCACCTGTAACGCCTCGTACTAGATTTACTTCACCAGTGTCACTTTCTTCACCAAAATTTAAAACACTGTCCAGCAAGAGAGATTGACTAGCCCCAGTATCTCTAAGAATTTTCACTGGCACCTGGGGTGACTCATCATTCAGTGAAACAAAACCCTCTGATACATACGAACGGAATTCTTTTCTCACCTTCTCCAACTTTTCCGCTTTTCCCTCTTGCAAGGACTGATCTTTAACAGCATCTCCTGAACCTTTTTGATTTTTAATTGCCTGAAAGCAAGCATTGGGCCCAGCTTCCTTCTTTTTCTTCAAAAGGGCACAATTAGATATCACGTGGCCAGGTTTCCTACAGTAATAACAAGTACGTTCAACAGGTTTCTCCAGCCCTGGCTTCTTTTCATCCTTTCCTTTTTGATTACCTCCCAATTTAATCTCCGGTTTACCTGGATTGTCTTTGTAACTCTTTTGAAAGGTTTTAGGTTGTCCCCATTTGGATTTATGGGTTAAAGCATAATCATCTGCCAACCTAGCAGTTTCTTGTAAAGTTTCCACTGCCTTTTCATTTAAATATGTTGTTAATTCAGCTGGAACACATCTTTTAAAGTCTTCCACCAGTATCAATTCTGTCAATTTATCGTAATCCCCATCTACATTTTTAGCCAGGCACCATCGTTCAAAACATATTCTCTTTCCATTGGCAAATTCCATATAAGTCTGATCTGCAGATTTCCTCAAGTCTCTGAATTTTTGTCTATAAGCCTCAGGGACCAATTCATAGGCCTTCAAAATAGCTTGTTTTACCTTGGTATAATCAGCTGCATCCTCAACAGACAAAGCAGAATAAGCTTTTTGAGCTTTACCTTTAATCACACTCTGTACCATAAGAGCCCATCCTTTCCTTGGCCAGTTTGAACTCACAGCAACCTTTTCAAAATGTTGGAAATACTGATCAACCTGATCTTCTTCAAACGGAGGGACTAATCGAACCTCCCTGCTGGCTGAAAAACCATCATCAGAATCAGATTCCGAACTCCTACGCTTCATTTGTAACTCATGCTGCCTCTGTTTTTCCTTCTCCTCTGCCTCAAACTTTAACCGAATTAGTTCCCGTTCCCGTTCAGCCTCTAACTTCATCCGAGTTATCTCTCGTTCCCGTTCAGCCTCTAACTTCATCTGAGTTATCTTTTGTTCGGCCTCTAATTTCTTTTGTTCTCGTTCAGCTTCTATCTTTAACTGGGTTTGTTCTCGTTCAGCTTCTATCTTTAACTGGGTTTGCTCTCGTTCAGCCTCTATCTTTGCCAGCTGCACCTGTGCCTCAGAAATTGCTATTTCACTGCCAGGAAACTGTTTTAACACTTCCTTCTCAAACACCTTCTTTTCCACATAATGGCCAGCTATCAATCTCTGAATATCTGCCTTTCTCATAGACTGCTTTACTTCTGTAAGGGTTAGCCTTGTAGCAATCTTTATCAAATCATCCTTTTTCGCCACCTCCAATCCCTTTTGGGTTGGTGACTCCAAAAATGCCTTAATATCCATTGCTGCTGGTTTCCACACACACAAGCCAATTAAAAAGAATTTATCAGACCTCCCTCAAAAATCTTTGGATTGAACCCCGAACAAATCTTGTCAATCTGGGAAACGATCCCAGACGACACTCGTTAACCTTGGGAACGATCCCGGACGAGCCCCCAATTTTGTCACGAACCAGCAACAAAAGAAACACACTGAGCATGATTTAGTGTTAAAAACTATTTTATTAATCACTACTTATGATAATACGTAAAATAAAAGTAAAAATGTTAGTATGTTAGAATTCAAGAATGTTAAACCTCGAACGTTAACCCCAAAACTAAACTCTTCGTGTGTGTGTGTGTGACAAAGTCCAAAACTCCCAGTTCCTGAATGGTTCTTAAAGTTCAGTTCCGCAAGCCATAAGGTGAAACATGAGCAAGGGCTTCTTCAACAACCACCGTTGTCTGAAGATAAGATGTAGATGTAGAAAAACATAGAGAGAGTACATACGAAATCCAAATGTTCCACGATGGAACCCAAACGACACTCCAGTGTTTACTCGGTAGTGACTTCCTCACCCCGAAAAGCATCCGAACCGTGGTCGTCCACATACAAATACCTGTTTCCTTCTACAGGTCAGCAACAAAGTGAACTCCACCGGATTACTTCCAACTTCCATACATGGATTTCAGTGGCAAACACAGTTATTGTTTCTCATCCATCGATAGAGAAAACAAGCAGGCTGGTGTCTCTCTCCCTTCTCTCTCTCTCTCCTTCTTCTTCTTACTTCTTCAACAACGTCATTACGTCCTTTATCTTCTATTGACGTAAGCACGCCCCACACACACATACACACACACTCTCTATCTTAAAGGGACTTTCACTGAGTCCATAACATCTCTCATCCTCTCTCTCTCTCTCTCATCCTCTCTCTCTCTCTCTCTCATCTCGATGCCTGGTTGTCTCTGGCACTTTCTGTTTTTTCTTTAAGTGTTGATTGGTATTGGATCTGATTCACTGCTGATGTTCAGAACTGATCTAATCAACTGTCCACACTTAGCTGCTGCAGCAAACTGTGGGAGGCATTGTACTGAAGGCCTCTACTCTGCAGCCCTTGCACAAGATGGAGTGGCTTACGGAAGGGCCTGGATAGAGTGGACGTGGAGACGATGTCTCCATTAGCAGGAGAGTCTAGGATCCGAGGGCATAACCTCAGAATAAAAAGACATCCCTTTAGAACTGAGATGAGGAGAAATTTCTTCAGTCAGAGGGTAGTGAATCTGTGAAATTCATTGCCATGGAGGGCTGTGGAGTACTTGAGTCATTGGGTGTACTTAAGGCAGAGATTGATAGGTTCTTCATTGGTAAGTGGATTAAGGGTTTCAGGGAGAAGACGGGAGAATGGAATTAAGAAAAAAAAATCAGCCATGATTGAATGACGGAGCAGGTTGGATGGTGTACCACAGAACAAATCCTCCTTCATTTTTATCATTAACATCACTCTTTAGCATTGCATTCTTAGGGCATTAAGTGGATTGCAAATAAACAAATAATTCATTGTTGGGGGTGAGAGATAAGAGGGGTTATATGAATTCACAGGAAAAGACCGGGAGAGCAGCACTAATTGGACACCTCTATCAAAAAGGTCCACAGGCACCATGGATCAAAGAGACGGCTCCTTTGCTATGTAACTCCATGATTTTCATTGTAAAATTGCTCCCAAATACCATGTAGAATTAAATTGTCTCACACCAATTCAAAAGACTTTCTTTGTAGCAAGCTAAATAATTAAGGACATTTAAACAATTTATATAACTTGCTTTTAGAAATATTATGGCTGAGCTAGTGGAGACTTCAGTTCTAGAGGTCTGGAAATAGTTGATCAATTAAACTTTTCTACCAAGTCCTCCTGATTTTTTTTTATTTAGAACTTGAGAGGAAATACTTTACAAGGAGTTAGTATTCTTACTCCTCTTAAAATGAAACAGTCTTTCCATATATTGTACCAGTGTAAGCTTGATTTATCCATTGCTGACATAGCACATCAAGTCAAACTAAATTGTACTTGGCACTATGTATTTTGGATTCCACTTTGATCCAAAAGATGTTTTTTTTTGATAATTTATCCATAAACCTGACCTGAACAGCTTTTAGATGGCAACACTATTTTAAAAATAATCCCACAATGTAACCAGGCTTAGTCCAGCTGCTGGGGAACTTACGCAAAAACTTTACAGGAAATATTCTTGTCCTATCGTGCTTGCAATCAATACTTGCAATCATGTCAAAAACGTGTGGGAGTGAATGAGACATTTTGTCATTCATGTTGTCAAGAGGTTGATAGCTGTCCCCCATCCAAGTCACTCTTTCTGGCATTAGTCCTTTCGATGACCACTTTCTTAAACCCTACTTTCCCATCCAGCCATCTTCATCTCCACAGCAGTTCTCAAGAAGACATTTGTCTCCAATATCAAGCCTTTTTTAAGCTGCTGTTGTTACTTCCTCCCAATCCAACCTTTTTCCTGTTTCCACCCAGCCTAGCACCAATTTTTTAACCCATTGCTTACCAACTTCATTGTGTCCATAAGAAGCATTTCCATTCCAACTCCCATCAACCACATGGGGCTGAAGAAGAAAAGGAATTAAAGTAGCAATGAAAAAATGTGAGTGAAATGGAGGAAAGTTCCAAGATACTTTATAAATTACATAATAAACAACTGAATAGCTAAGGAAAGGGAAGGGTTTATTAAAGAACAAAATGCTAACCCAGGTGTGAAGGCTAAAATTCTTGGTTTTTGTTCTTAATAGACATTTTGTTGCCCTCTTAAAAGAGGAGAATAATACAGATGTTTTATTTAAGGACAGGTTTAAATATTGACTGAGAGAAGAGATATTAAGACAATATCAATTATCAATATTACTTTGGTAGGGTTATGATATAGGTCTCCAAATAGCAGAAATTAGGACAGATATGTAGGCAGATCACAGAAGGATATAAAGCGATAGGGTTGTAGTAGTGGGGGATTTTAACTTTTCCAATATTGACTGGGATTGCAAAACACTTAGATGGGGTGGATTTCATAAAATGATTCCAAGAGGGTTTCTTGACACAATATGTCAAGAGTCCTACTAGGGAGGGGGCTGCACTTGACCTTGTTTTAGAATGGGAATGAGGCTGAAGTGACAGAAGTGTCTGTAGAGGAACTCTTTAGGAACAGTGACCATAGTTGGATAAGCTTCTAGTCATGGAAAAAGATAAGGTTGGTCCTCGAGATAAGGCCCTAAACTGGGGGAAGGCAGATTTCAATAGTGTAAGACATTCTAATGCATGTCTGTATCAGGAGGGAGGAAGTGTTACAAATATGGCACATATTAGAGTGGATAAATCCCCAGGGCCTGATGGGATCTATCCCAGGACCTGGTGGTAGTAGACTGGCAGCAGCTGCTAGAGGGATAAACAGTATCCGATAAGTCAGAGGTGTTTTAAAGCAAAATAGTAAGAATTCAGAGTTTGCATGTCACTGTAAGGGTAAGAAGCAAAGATGGTAAGTTTAAGGAACCTTGGTTAACGAAGGATATTGAAGGTTTGAGCAGGGAAAAGAAGGAAGCATATGCCAGGTATAAGAAATTGTTAGCAAACAAGTTCTTTGAGCTTTATAGGGGCTATAGGAGAGGACTTAATAAAGAATCAGGAGGGAAAAAAGGGCCACAAAATGACTTTGGCAAGTAGGATTAAGGAGAATCCTCTAATATTAGAAGAGGGTAGCTAAGGAAGGAGTAGGTCACCTCAAGTACCAAAGTGGTAATCTATGTGTGGAGCCAGGGGATACCGAGTCCCTCAATGTATATTTCTCATCAGTATTCACCAGGAAGAAGGATGTGGAAGCGGGAGAGTTAAGGGAGAAGTACGATGATGTTCTGGAGCACATCTGCATCAGAAAGGAGGAAGTGTTAGAAATACTGGTGCACATTAGGTGGATAAATCCCCAGGGCCTGATGGGATCTATCCCAGGATGCTAAGGGAAGCAAGGGAGGAGATTGCAACTTCATTAGCCACATTTGTGATACCAGAAGATTAAAGGATAGCTAATGTTCTCCCCTTGTTGAAAAAGGGCTGTAGGGACAAACCTGAAAACTACAGGCCGGTGAGCCTTACATCAGTGGTAGGGAAGTAGTTGGAAAAAATTCTGAGGGACAAGATTTATGTTCAAAATGCGTGGACAGATTAAAACAACTTAGCATGGTTTTGTGAAGGGAAAATCATGCCTCACAAATCTGATTGAGTTTTTTGAGGAGGTAACAAAGAAAATTGATGATGGCAGACCAGTAAACGTGGTTCACACGGACTTGAGTAAGGCCATTGACAACACCCTGCATGGGAGGCTGGTCCAGAAGATTAAGCCACAGGGGATCTGAGGGTTGTTGGCAAAATTGACTTGGTGATAGGAGAGAGAGTAAGGATGGACGGGTGCTTTTCAGACCGGAAGTCTGTAACAAGTGATGCTCTGCAGGGTTTGGTGCTGGGACCTTTGTTGTTTGAAATATGTACAAATGACTTGGATGTGAATATGGGTGTTCTGATTCGTAAGTTTGCAGATGACATGAAAAATGGTGGAGTCGTAGATAAGGAAGTAGGTTGTCTAAAGATACAATGGTACAAGGATCAGTTGTTTGGATGGACGGAGCAGTGGGAGATGGAATTGTTCACAAAGGGAGAAAGAGATTGACTGAGTAATTATGGGTTAGTCAGCCGAACCTAGAAGATGAGAAAAGCATGAGGAAAATTCTAAGGGACAGTATGAACCATCATAGGCACAGCTTCATTAAGAGCAGTTGGCATGTGGAGAGAAGGAAATGGATCTTAGTAAGGTTTTTGACAAGGTTGTCCTGGGTGGTGTCCTAGGCCCAACCCCCTTCAGCTGCTTCATCAAAGACCTTCCTTCAGTCGTAAGGTTAGAAGTAGGGATATTCGCTGATGATTGCACAATGTTCAGCACCATTTGAGACTCCTCAGATAATGAAGCAGTCCACAACCAAATGCAGCAAGACCTGGACAATATCCAGGCCTGGGCTGATAGGGGACAAGTAACATTCACGCCACACAAGTTCCGGGCAATGACAATATCCAACAAAAGAAAATCCACCCCCTGACATTCAATGGCATTACCATTACCGAACCCTCACTATCAATATCCTGGGGGTTACCATTGATCAGAAACTGAACTGCAGTAGCCATGTACACAACACGGCTACAAGAGCAGGTCAGAGGCTAGGAATCCTGCAGTGAGTAACTCCCTCCTAACCCCACAGCCTGTCCACCATCTACAAGGATCAAGCCAGGAGTGTGATGGAACACTCTCCACTTGCCTGGATGAGAGCAGCTTCAACAACACTCAAGAAGCTCGACACCATGCAGGACATAGCAGCCCGCTTGATTGGCACCCCATCCACAACCATTCTCTCACTCCACCACTTTTTTTAATACAAACGGTAATAAAGCACTACAAAAGGACAACCAGTGCCAAAACACTACAACTAAAACAGAAAGAGAAGAAAATAAACTAAGCATCTACATAACTACATCAAAACAACGCTAAACAAAACACCTGCGAAACGCACACACAACACAGCAGGGAAAACACCCGCTAAATGCACCATGCAACACTTCAGAGGAGAATCGCATTCTCACCGTCCACGACACACGCTATCCCCTGAGAGGCCCTCACTCCACCACCAATGCACAGTAGCAGCAGTTTGTACCATCTACAGGATGCACTGCAGCAACTCACCATGACTCCTTAGACAGCACCTTCCAAACCCACGACTGCTACCAGTTAGAAGGACGAGGACAGCAAAAGCACGGGGGACACCACCGCCTGGAAGTTGCCCTCCAAGTCACACACTGTCCTTACTTGGAAAGATATCGCCGTTCCTTCACTGTCGCTGGGTCAAAATCCTGGAACTCGCTCCCTACCAGCATTGTGGGTATTCCCACACTTCAAGGACTGCAGTGGTTCAAGAAGGCAGCTCACCACCACTGTAGACACAGTAGTGTAGTGGTTAGCGTAATGCTATTATAGCGCCAGCGACTCAGGTTCAATTCTGGCTGCTGTCTGTAAGGAGTTTTTACGTTCTCCCCATGTCTGCGTGGGTTTCCTCCGGGTGCTCCAGTTTCCTCCCACATTCCAAAAGACGTACAGGTTGGGAAGTTGTGGGCACGCTATGTTGGCGCCAGAAGCGTGGTGACACTTGCGGGCTGCCTCCAGAGCACTCTACGCAAAAGATGTATTTCACTGTGTGTTTCAATGTACATGGGACTAATAAAGAAATCTTATCTTCTCAAGGACAGCTGGGGATGGGCAATTAAATGCTGGCTCAGCCTGCAAAGCCAGGTTAGACCACCGTCATGCCTAATGGTTCACAAGAGGTCTAGGACTGAGAAAAGGTTCCATTTGACAGGCTCGTCCATAAAGAAGAAGCCCATTATATCAAAGAGAAATTGGACAGTTTTATGCAAATTTGGCCCACAGGAAGGAAGCAAACTGAAACAGTCTGCAGACACAAGAGGTTCTGTAGATGCTGGAATCCAGAGCAACACACACAACATGCTGGAGGAACTCAGCAGGTCAGGCAGCATCCATGGAGGGAAATAAACAGTCGATGTTTCAGGCCGAGACCCTTCATCAGGACTGGGAAGGAAGAGGGCAGAAGCCAGAATAAAAAGGGAGGGGGAGGACCACACACAGGCAGGTGATAGGTGAGTCCAGGTGAGAGGGGGAAGGTAGGTGGGTGGGGGAGGGGGGATGAAACGGAGTGATGTGAGAAGCTGAGAGGCGATAAATGGATTATTCCATGGACCACTGTCCTCTCCTATCAGATTCCTTCTTCTTCGGCCCTTTGTCTCTTCTACCTATCATCTTGCAGCTTCTCATATCACTCTCTTTCATCCCCCCTCCCCTGCCCACCTACCTTCCCCCCCTCACCCGGACTCACCTATACCCTGCCTGCGTGTGCTCCTCTCCCTTCCCCGACCTTCTTATTCTGGCTTCTGACCTTTTCCTTTCCAATCCTGATGAAGGGCCTCAACCTGAACCAGTGACTGTTTATTTCCTTCCATAGATGCTGCCTGACCTGCTGAGTTCCTCCAGCATTTTGTGTGCGTTGAAATAGTCTGAAAATGTTTAAGTGACTGGAAGGGTGTTTCCGGTGCTCGACCCTTGATTTGTGCGATGTGATTGAGTTAGACATGGTAGCATCATTAAAAAGTATGGGGAAGTTACAAAAAAATGGTTATGTGGTTGTTAGTTATGAAGAATGCTGTAATCTGCAGAAGGTTTCAGAGAGTAGAGAGATTAAAATTAGAATTCAGTTTGAAATGTACCATATGCATTGTGTCTGTAGAGAGCTAAGAAGTGAAAAGGACAGAAGAGTTTTGTCAGAACCTCAGATTTCTAAAGCAACTAAGGTAAGTTAGAAGACGCAATAAATCATTAACAGAATCATCGTATATAAGAACAGAAACATTATGTACGATCTTCAAAAAAAGCACCAGATAGGCCACATTTAGAGTACTGTGGGCAATTCTATTGGTATTGGAATTGGTTTATTATTGTCACTTGTACCGAGGTACAGTGAAAAGCTTGTCTTTCCATTGCCATTGTCATTGTCATTGTCATTGACAAGTGAAAAACTTGTCATTCATACAGGTCAATTCATTACACAGTGCAGTTACATTGGGTTAGTACAGAGTGCATTGAGGTAGTACAGGTAAAAACAATAATAGTACAGAGTAAAGTGTCACAGCTACAGAGAAAGTGCAGTGCAATAAGGTGCAAGGTCACAACAAGGTAGATCGTGAGGTCATAGTCCATCTCATCGTATAAGGGAACCATTCAATAGATCTTATCACAGTGGGGTAGAAGCTGTCCTTAAGTCTGGTGGTACGTGCCCTCAGGCTCTTGTATCTTCTACCTGATGGAAGAGGAGAGAAGAGAGAATGACCCGGGTGTGTGGGGTCTTTGATTATGCTGGCTGCTTCACCAAGAGAGCGAGAAGTAAAGACAGAGTCCAAGAAGGGGAGGCTGGTGTCCGTGATGCACTGGGCTGTGCCCACAATTCTCTGCAGTTTCTTGAAGTCCTGGGCAGGGCAGTTGCCGTACCAAGCCGTGATGCATCCAGATAGGATGCTTTCTATGGTGCGTTGATAAACATTGGTGAGAGTCAAAGGGGACAAACTGAATTTCTTTAGCCTCCTGAGGAAGTAGAGGCGCTGGTGAGCTTTCTTGGCCGTGGCATCTATGTGATTTGACCAGGACGGGCTGTCACTCCCAGGAACTTGAAGCTCTCAACCCCCTCGACTTATCTGGGATCTCTTCTTGTTTTGACGCACAGTATCCATGGAAATTACCAGGCCCCCAACAAGCTCTTCACCATGAGCTCCAGGTCACTCAGGCTTGAACGTGCACCTGAATTTGGGCATTTTAGGGCCACAGGCTGCAGTTAGTTCAGATGCACTTGACATCAGGTTCAGTTGGAACCTGTAGCCTTTAAGGTCACTGGGTCAGATCCCTGGAATAGATTCCAAGTGTAGCACTACATGGTAGGAAAGGAATGATAGTGCTGGAGAGGGTACATAGGAAATTTACATCAGCGTAAGAAATAGAATCAGGAAGAGGCCATTTGGCCCATCATGCCTGCTCTGTCATTCAGCATATCACTTGATTTCTTCCATATCTAAGACGCTATCTGCCTAGTGTGCTCTCAGCAGCTGAGCCTCCACGGCCTCCTAGGGTAGAGAATTACAAAGATTCACCACCTTCTGAGTTAAGCAACTTTTTCTCATCTCTTGAGATCATTTTTTATGACACTCTCCTTCTTGTTTTTAGCAGTTTTGTGCTTCGTTTTTCAACCTCTGCAAATGATTGCAAGTACCCGCCTGTCTATCTGTAAACATAGTCTTCAACTCTTTCTTTCCAATGTCACATTGGCTGTATCTTCATATTTAATCTGTATATATCATGCTATTTTTACCAGCAGCCACAGGGTTTAATGACTGCATTTCCTTTTTCTCACTGCTGAGGAACCAATCTATTCTTCAGATGTTGCTTGTCACACAATGGCATTCATAAATAGCTAGATGGTTCATTAGTTACTGGATTAGCTTTAAAGGATTAGTTAGAACTGCATCGTGATTAAACACTAGCTTTTCCTTGCCATTACCAATACTAGTTATCAAGATCTGTATATTCTAATAATTCCAGTGTTCCCACAGTTTTGTAATAGTTTTGGAAATTGTCAAGCCTTCATTATTGAAAAAAGGAAAGATGAATATTGGACTTTTAATGTAACCAAATGCTACATTTCTTGTTGATGATGGGCTGAAACATTAGGTTTTTGAACACCTTTATATCTTTGATTTAAACCAATCAATACTGTTAAAACAATGTAAGAAAGTAAATACAGCATAAAGCATAAATACAAAATCATTTGATGTATTGAAGGTTGGCACAGTTCAGAATCAGATTTATTATCACTGACTTATATGTCATGAAATTTGTTGTTTTGCTGCAGCTGTACAGTGCAAAGACATAAAATTACTATAAATTACAAGATAAATAAATAGTACAAAAAAGGATAGGTTGGTTCAAAATGTTGGAACAAATGTTTCACTTTATGTTGGATGGTGAAAATCAACATGGGAAAGTAATATCAAACTATTACAGTAGAATATTTACAGAGAAATGAACATGACCTACTAAACATGAAAAAAGCTTTATTTTACCGTGAGCAATATTTCCAAACTAATGACCTTGGAAACATTTGGTGGCATTACCCAAATTCACAAGCTGAATAAATACAGAGATTCATGATAAGGTGAAGGACAACTTTTCAATTCAATTAACTCTGGGAATAAATAATTTAAGATTGTTAATAAAGACTGAATAAATGTTAGAGGGCCAAGGCTTTACTCTCCTTCAACACTGTTATTGTGAAATTGTAGAAATTTATGACAAAGAAGGTGGCAGCTCAGCTTTTGTGTTTGCACTGTTAAAAAACAATTCATTCTATGTATATAAAAATATTGTGCTTGACTGATGGAAAACATCCGAAAGGTTTAAAAACGGTGAGGACAACCCAGTCTTCTACAAGATACAAATGAGCACCTGACACCATTTTGAATCAGTACAGATACGCATATGACAAGCAGTGTTGTTGAGGCAACAAGGGATATTGAGCCAGCAGTAGTGGTGGGTGGAACTGTGGTGTGCTATTTGCCACTCCAACTAAAGAGTGAGAAATAAAAAGATAAGAGCAGGAGTAGGCCACTTGGCCTCTCAAGTTTGCCCCACATTCAATATGATTATAGCTGACTTTCCCCAGACGTTCCCCAGTTCCCCATAGCCATCAGTTCCTTGAACCATCAAGCATTTATCTACTTCCTCTTTAAATACCCAGAATTATCCAGCCTTCACAACCCTCCAGGATAGAGAACTCTAGAGATTCACTCTCTGTGAGAAGTTCATATGCAACCAAGTTTTACATGACTGCCTCCTAATCTTGTAACTGTGTACACTTGATCAAGATTGTCCAACCAGTAGAAACCTTTCAACATCTTTCTTGTCATGCCCTCTTATGATGTTATGACCTTACATATTTCAGTACAGTGGATTATACAGCATATTTAATGTTGTAAAATACCTCAAAGTGTTTCAGAGGACCACCAGAAGACAAGACTCATGGAAAGAGATACAAGGCAAATGATTAAAAGCTTGATCAAAGGGATGGATTGAAAGGAGTGGCATGAATGAAAAAGGAGGTGATGATAGAGATTCAAGGAAAGAATTCCACAACACAGAGTCTTGGCATCTGAAGTCACTGCCTCCAATATTGGAACCATTAAACTTAGGGATGTGCAAGCACCCCAAATTGGAGGAGATGAAGAACTTCAGAGCTCTGTTGGGTTGGAGGGAGTTATGTACAAAGGCAGGAGCAACAACATAAATGGACTTGAAAGTAAGGAAAAAAATGTACAAATCAAGGTGTAGCCCAACCAGGAGCAATTGTAGGCGAACGTCCCACAGGTCAACGGAGCTTTGTGCAGATATCTGGACAAGGTTATGTGGGATGTCAGGCAGGCAAGTTTTTAGTGACCTATTTGGATGTTATCAAAGTAAGCAAATTCTTGGAAGATGTCTCTTTGGCTTGATTGGTTTCTAACCAGTAATAAAGTCATTGTTGAAAATATAAACAGTAACTTGTCCAGATTTGAGTTCATCCAAAATCCTTTTGTCCATATCTTAACTTCCACCAAGTCAGTAGCATTTTTGAGGAAGATTAGTTGAGATTTCACCCTACTCAAAAGACTGCAATGCTGCTGTTCAAACCAGATGCCTTTGATCCAATGATTGAAGCAAATCTAAACAGAGAACAATCTGCCAAGGACAATTTTAAAAAAGTAATTTCTGAAAACTGTAAATTCTCGAGAAGGTTTGTCCATTTATCATCATTTGAAGGTAAGCTTTCCACAAAGCATTTATTAATCCATTGGTTAGGCCATATCTACTTTACAGGATAAACTTCAAAAAGTTGAAGCTTATTCGCAGGAAAGGCAAACAAAAGTGTGAAAAAACATAGTTTTGCGAAGTCCTTTGGTGTTCCCAGAAAAAAACTAGAGAGCCAAGGTTACTTAAATTTTGTCTTGTCAATTATCTGAAGCCAGAGTTTGTAACCATTGCCACCAGGTATGCAAAGGTAACTTTGCCAATAGTCCCAAAGACTTGGACAATCAGCATTCACCAGCATCAATTAATTGTGACCTGAATTAATGAGCAATGAATTAACTTCTGATATTGAACTCTTAAAAACAGAAATACTCGTTTGACAACAGCTTCCTTTTTGGGTGGAGTATATCATATCCTGAAGAGAGCGTGTGATTGAGCTGTTGTTTGGGTAACAATTCAGTTTTTATGAGCTTCATCACTGTGGTGCTATAGAGGGAGGGTGTGCCACAAACCAAATCTAAGGTCTGAACTTGTGCACTTTGACCAGTATTTCCTTAGTACTGTTGAGACATTATCACAAGATATACCTGTGTACAGGAAATCATGTAGTGTTCAGAAGTGATTTCAAAACAATTTTTTTTAAACAAGTAGAGACTGGGTGGCAGTATCTTTTAGAACATTCTCCTTTCATCATCATATAACCACATCTGACAGACTTTGTCTCTGAATAGATATGCTGTATTCCAACATAAGCAAACTAAAATGTAGCAACACAGTCTTCATTTACTCATCTACACTTGGTTTGTTTTTCACTTTCTTGCTATTTTATTGCCTCTTTGTCTCTCTAACACCATTTCACAGCCTGGCCAAGATGGCATATGGTCATCAGCCAGTACTTTTCACTTCTTTCCACCATTAAAAATAATTGATTTTATTGTTATAGTTTGACAAATTTGATGTTCTTCCGGATCCAATAGAAGGTCCTTTCCCGAAAACCTAAGCTGTCCACTCTGTTCTCAGTTGTGGATGGACCTGCTATGAATTTTCACCATTTCCTGATTTAGATCTGAAGTCTAATGTCGTCTCTTGTCTCTTTTCAGTAGAAATGCTATGGTTAGGATGTTGGCAGAAATTGGAATAATGTTACTCCACCCCAATTTGAATTTTAACAAATCCTCCTAGGATTTGGTGTTTTATTGCCCAGATACCTCGATTATAAACTCAGCATTTTTCAAGTTGTGTTAGTAAAACAATTATTAACTATTGAGATAAATAAACATTTTCTTGTCTGGTAGTATAAAGTTTCTTCATTGCCTAAAAGAGAAGCATGTTCTCTCATTTGACTTCTAGACTTCAGGTTGCAAACTTTAAAGCTGATGACATTGCAGCAATCTCACCAGATCTAGCTCAGTGTCGTGGCTCATACAGATACTGGAAGCCATGAAGCAATACATCAGGTGAAGAAGTCGGCCTTTGTCGTTACTGACTGGGGGGCGCTTCCTATTTTCTTTTATGATGTTGGAGAACTCCTCTGATAGTCAAGTTCAATAGTCAATAGCGGTATAAAGAACACATCGTATATTGATTTCTATTTGTTACAGTGCACATGTATTGTGAAGCTGCTTTGCACAAAGAAAGGAGTCAGCTATATTGCCCCTTTAGCATGTTCCACCATCCACTGTGCCATGACAGGTGCTGATGACTGTTGGACCTTCCCCTCTCTGATCTGCTCTGTTATCTCCATCACACAGACTTCGGAACAACAGCAGCAATGGAAAATCAATGTGAAAGATCTCAAGGGCCCCACAAATAAAATCTCTTCCCAGGCAGAGGCTCACAGACAACCTGCCTATTGCCGGCTGACAGATGTCACAGGCAATGCTTGGATTGCACTGAAATCCGTCATAGTTAGTACTGTAGAGACACTCTTGGCTTCTCTGCCATCACTGGTTTGATAAGAATGACCAGGAGATCCAGGAGTTAATTAAAAATTAACACTAGGCATTTTTGGATTGGAAGTTGCATCACAACAGGAAGAAAACAGCTCAACAGGTGCCTGAAGCCTAAGGTCCGACAGAAGACACATGACCCAAGACAGTGAGTGCAAAGATTGCAGGAGCTCCAGGGCCTTGCTTATACCACCTCTTCCCAGTAGATTGTTTAGGTGTCAAGACTATGGGCCAGACACCCAAGATCCCGACCCTGAGTGCCTAGAATAGAAAAGAGTTTATTGAGGATAAAGACGCAGTTAACATTGACTGGAAGCAGCAGTTCGTTACAACCATGACTCTATCCACCACCAGGTTCAAGAACAGCTTCTTCCCTTTAACCGTTCACTTCTTGAACCAACCTGCACAACCCTAATCACTACCTCAGTATAGCAACACTATGACCACTTTGATCACTTTGCACTAAAATGGACTTTTTTTTTGTTTTAATTCTGTTCTTTCATGTAAAAATTGATAATTGGTAATTAGTTTATTTTTGTCATATGTACCAAGGTACAGTGAAAAACTTTATTTTGCCTGCCATCCATACAGATCATGTCACAACATCAGTACATCGAAGTAGTACAAGGGAAAAGCAATAACAGAATGCAGAATATTCTGCATTAACTAGTGTTACCGTTACAGAGAAAGTGTCACAGCTACAGAGAAAGTGCAGTGCAGGTAGACAATAAGGTGCAAGGTCATTACAAGGTAGATTGAGAGATCAAGAGTCCATCTTATCATACTAGGGAACCATTCAATAGACTTATAACAGTGGGATAAAAGCTGTCCTTGAGCCTGGTGGTACGTGCCTTCAGGCTTTTGTATCTTCTGCCCGATGGGAGAGGGGAGAAGAGAGAATATCCGGGGTTGGGTGGGTCTTTGATTATGCTGGCTACTTTACCAAGACAGCAGGAAGTATGGACAGAGTCCATGGAGGGGAGGCTGGTTTCCATGATGTGCTGAGCTGTGTCCACACCTCTGCAGTTTCTTGCGGTCCCGAGCAGAGCAATTTCCATACCAAGCCGTGATGCATCCAGATAGGATGCTTTCTATGGTTCATCAATAAAAATTGGTGAATATCAAAGGGGACATGCCAAATTTCTTTAGCCTCCTGAGGAAGTAGTGCTTAAAGGTGCTGGTGAGCTTTCTTGGCCATGGTGTCTAAGTGGTTGGACCAGGATAGGCTATTGGTGATGTTCACTTCTAGGAACTTAAGCTCTTAACCCTCTCGACCTCAGCACCATTGATGTAGACAGGAGCATGTGCAAGCTCCCCTCCCTGAAGTCAATGACCAGCTCATTTGTTGTGCAGATATTGAGGGAAAGGTTATTTTCGTGACACCATGTCACTAAGCTCTCTATCTCCTTCCTTGTAGACTCATTGTTATTTGAGATACGGTCTACTACAGTGGTGTCATCTACAAACTTGTGGATGGAGTTAGAGCAGAATCTGGCCATGGAGTCATGAGTGTATAGGGAGTAGAGTAGACGGCTGAGGATGCAGCCTTGTGGGGCACCAGTGTTGAGAATAATTAAGCCAGAAGTGTTGCTGCCTATCCTTACTGATTGTGGTCTGTTGCTCAGGAAGTCAAGGATCCAGTTGCAAAGGGAGGTGTTGAATCCCAGGTCTCGGAGTTTGGTGATGAGTTTGCTTGTAATTACAATATTGAAGGCAGAGCTGTAGTCAATAAACAATAGTCTAATGTAGGTGTCTTTACTGTCCAGATGCTCCAGAGATGAGCGCAGGGCCAGGGAGATGGCATCCGCCATAGACCTGTTTCAGTGGTAGGCAAATTCTAGTGGGTTGAGGTTGTCTGGGAGGCTGGAGTTAATGTGTGCCATGACCAGCCTCTTGAAGTACTTCATGATAGTGGATGACAAAGAGGAATTTCAGACACAAATTCACAGCCTCCTTTCACATATCTGGGAAGAGGAGAATATGCTCAGGATCTACAGAGATGCTGTAATTGTGACCAGTTTCATGAAAGGAGACAAATCCAATTGCAGCATCTTCAGAGGGTTCTCCCTGCTGTCTGTCACAAGGCAAGTTATTGAAAGGATGCTCAACTACCTACTCCCAGTGGCTGAAGGTTGCTCCTGAATCACTGTGTGGATTGTGTCCATCTAGAGGGAAAACACAGAAGAACAAAAGAAACAGGAGCAGGAGTGGGCCAATTGAGCCTGCTCTGCCATTCACTTAGATCATGGTAGATCAAGTCTTGACCACAACTTCACAATGATTCTACCTCCGCAGCTCTCTGTGGTAGGGAATTCCAACTCTCAGAAAGAAGAAATCCCTCTACGTTTCAACCTGAAATGGGTTATGTATTATTCTGAAACCATGCCTCCTAGTTCATAGAACACTGCAGCACAGTACAGGCCCTTCGGCCCACAATGTTGTGCCGACAATCAAGTCAAGTCACCGAGTTTATTGTCATGTGCACAAGTACGGTAAAGTCCCGGTACAATGAAATACTTGTTTGCAGCAGCATCACAGGCACATACCCTCACTAGGGGAAGCATCCCCTCAACATGCAGCCTGAGAATCTTATAATAAGATCACCTCTCATTCTTCTACACTCCCATGAAAATAGTCTGAACTTGCTTGATCTTTCTTCACAGTCCCTAGTGAACCTTTATTGCATCGTTCCGAAACTTCCCAATGTTTATATTCCATAGTCCTGTGACAAAGGCCATCATTCTATTAGCATTCCTAATTACTTGTTCTACTTACACGCTAACTTTTTGTGTTCCATGCAATAGGATCTCTAGATCTCTTTGTACCATGACATTGTGCAGTTTCACTTTAAGTATTAATTCACTTTTTAATTCTTCCTTCCTAAGCAGAGAATCTCACATATTTCCACATTCTGCTCCATCTGTCAACTTCTTGCTCTTTCATTTAAACCTATCTCCAACCCTTTGCAGGTCTTTGTGTCCATCTCCCATCTTGCTAACCCACTTATCTTTGTATCATCAGCAAATTGAGCTACAATGGACATGATCCGCAATACACCTCAGTCTTGGCTGCCCTCAGAAATTCTTCTCCATCCTATGTCTGCTACGTGGTGGTGTGCAAACCATAATTCTGATCAATTGATCCACAACTCAGTTGTGGATTCTCCGTGCAAACTGGTGACAAGCATCATCTTCTGAACACTTCTCTCAATCTTTCTCACTGTAATATTGCACTCCTCCGGCAATGAGCTTTCTACTCACATGAAGCTAATCTACAGAACAAATGGGGAACTGTTCACCCTGCATCACCTGCACTCCAGAAGCTTAGGTGATTTCAACTTTAGTCTTCAAGCTGTAGTTTACAGACAAATGTTGCATATTTCCGTATTTGGAGGAAATGCTTCGAAGTCATTGTTGACATTTAATGAAGAATCACAAGATCACAAGATCACAAGACAAGGGAGCAGAAGCAGGCCATTCGGCCTATCGAGTCTGCTCCAAGGAAAGGGATATAGAAATGAGAAATGGGGAATGGGGGAAGAAGAAAAAAAAACTATTCTAATCCCAATTACCGGCCTTATCCCCATATCCCTTGATATCCTGACTATTTAGATATCTATCTATCTCCTCCTTGAACGCCCCCACTGATCTGGCCTCCACTGCTGTACGTGGCAAGGAGTTCCACAAATTCACCACCCTCTGGCTAAAGAAATTTTTCCTCATCTCTGTTTTGAAACTGTACCCTCTAATTCTAAGATTGTGCCCTCTGGTCCTGGACTCACCCACCAAGGAAAACAGCCTAGCCACATTTACTCTGTCCTTTCCTATCAATATTTTAAATGTCGCTATGAGGTCCCCTCTCATTCTTCTGTACTCCAGCGAGTACAGTCCAAGAGCCAACAAACGCTCCTCATACTTAAGCCCTTTCATTCCTGGAATCATCCTCGTAAATCTCCTCTGAACCCTCTCCAATGTCAACACATCCCTCCTAAGATGTGGGGCCCAAAACGGCACACAATATTCCAAATGAGGCCTCACTAGTGCCCCGTAGAGCCTCATCAACACTTCCTTACTTTTATACACTATACCTCTCTAAATGAATGCCAACATAGCATTCGCTTTCTTTACCACCGATCCAACCTGGCGGTTAACCTTTAAGGTATCCTGCACGAGTACCCCCAAGTCCCTTTGTACTTCCGTACTTTGAATCTTCTCTCCTTCTAGATAATAATTTGCCCGCTTATTTCTGCTTCCAAAGTGTACAACTGCACATTTCTCAACATTGAATCTCATCTGCCATTTCCTTGCCCATTCTCCTAAACTGTCTAGGTCCCTCTGCAACCTTCCTATTTCTTCAATACTCCCTACTCCTCCCCCTATCTTGGTGTCATCCACAAACTTAGCCACGAAACCATTTATTCCATCATCCAAATCGTTAATGTACAAGGTAAAAAGGAGCGGTCCCAACACCGACCCCTGCGGCACACCACTAGTAACCGGTAACCAGCCAGAACGAGATCCTTTTATTTCCACTCTTTGTTTCCTGTCAACCAGCCAATGCTCCACCCATTCTGTTATCCTACCCATAATTCCATGACCTCTCATCTTATTAATGAGTCTCTTAATACAAGAGAATGGACCTTACACTAAACATGCACATGTTCAGTTCTGGTCGCCTCATTATAGGAAGGATGTGGAAGCTTTAGAGAGGATGCAGATGAGATTTACTAGGATGATGCCTGGATTGGAGAGCATGCCTTGTGAGGATAGGTTGAATGAGTTAGGGCTTTTCTCTTTGGAGGGGAGGATGAGAGGTGACTTGATAGAGGTGTACAAGGTGATAAGAGGCATAGATCGAGTAGACAATCAGAGACCTTTTCCCAGGGTGAAAATGCTTTACATCAGGGGGCATAATTTTAAGGTGATTGGAGGAAAGTATAGGGGGGATGTCAGAGGTAAGTTTTTTACACAGGGAGTGGTGGGTGCATGGAATGCACTGCTGGCAGAGGTTGTGGGGGCAGATACATTAGGGACATTTAAGAGACTCTTAGATAGCCACATGAATGATAGAGAAATGGAGGGCTATGTGGGAGGGAAGGGTTAGATAGATATTAGAGCAGGATAAAATGTCGGCACAACATCGTGGGCCGAAGGGCCTGTACTGTGCTGTAATGTTCTATCTTCCAAAACAAAGGTTTTGAAACCAACCAAAGGTACCAACCTGCACCCACTCCCTGCAGAATATCCCCCCATGAGAATAATGAGACCCTGGAAAACAAGGACCACTCCTGATATCTCCTCTCAATGAAGGCAGATATTAATGATGAAACTCACTGTCATCTGCAGTGCAGCTGTCTGAGAAAAGTGTGCTTGAAATGTCCCAAAGCTGGCACAAAGCTTGTTCCTGCCGGGCAGCAATGATTGCTGCCCTCCTGCATCCTTCCATTGACTAACCACAACAGGCACCTCACATGCTGTCTCTTCAAAATCCTTCAATCCAGCAGCAGGAGAAGCAAACCAATGTCAGTGTCGCCTCCCAGACCCACATCCCCAGCAATGAGGCTGTAGGTAAACTTGGCCAGTGCCAATGAACAAGCCGCATTGTTTTCATCCGACTCCTGAAATAGACACTCTACTCCGAGAATCATCTCTACAAGAGATTATCAGGAAGATAAAGAAAAAAAATTCATGGGTGTTCCTAAATCCTCCTTGAGTAAGTGTAATATCTCCTGGCCCGAGAAAGAGTATCCAGGTTGGAACTAAGATGATAAGATATCTTTATTAGTCACATGTACATTGAAACACACAGTGAAATGAATCTTTTGCATTGTGTTCTGGGGGCAGCCTGCAAGTGTCACCACACTTCCAGCACCAACGTAGCATTGCCTACAACTTCCTAACCCGTACGTCTTTGGAATGTGGGAGGAAACCAGAGCACCCAGAGGAAACCCACGCAGACACGGGGAGAACATACAAACTCAGAACCCTAAGTTCCTTCACCAGAACCACACAGAAGCCCAACCAGCCATGATGCAAACAGTTTAGTGCTTGTTCTTTCCACCATAGCCTTTCAGAATCTGTTTGCCTAATCTTTATTCACAGAAAACATGACTTATCTTTCAGAATTCTTAAGCAAACTAGATCAATTTTCAGTTTTATCTGTTGCCTGGAAACTAGTTAACCGTTTGGAAAGAAGATGAAAGGATATCCTTTTATATTTTTTATCTTCTTTCTAAACTCCTGAACCAATCACCTCTTTCACACCCCCTTCCCCGTGGTGCTGCCACGTTCTCACACTCTTAACTCTACCACTCTCGGTCATTCCACTATTGTCACTTAAGCATTTCTTTTTGCACTGCTTCAGATTGCACTACAATCTTTGCACCATTCTGCTGTTTTGCACTTGTTGTATTTATTGTTCGATTTATTATTACCATGTATATTGTTTACTCTGAGAGTTTAATGCGAGCAACAATTTCATTGCACCCTGGTGTATATGACAATAAACTAATCTAATCTAATCTTGTAAAATTTTCCGAAACGCTTTGCAGCCAATCAAGTACTCTTGATGTCACTGTCGTAATGACAGTGCTGGACTGGATTCGACTGCTAACTTTGAATTTCTATTCAAGTTTCTGGGGTAGGGCTTTAATCAATCTCGTCCTCTTTCCTCCAGTATTAAGAAAAGACATTTATATCTGAAGCAGATCTCTGATGATCATTAATCCTCTCACTGAAGGAATTTTGGAAAAGAAAACTGACCATAGTGATTCATGTGAGCAATCGTCTGACCTCCACTTTCTGAGACGGTAACCCATCCTTTCCCTCTTTACATTGCAATATATTTCCAAGGCTCGTTTATTATCTCCCTTAACTTCATGGTAAAAATTGCAAATTTACCATCTGGAATATTGCGTGTACGTTCTGTCCCTCTGGGGTTTTGGTGTAGTGAAATGTTAATGTTGCAAGATGATCCCTTTAAAGTAATAGATAATTAAACGAATCTGATGCTTAAGTTACCCTTAGAGAGACAATCATTAAATATTATGGCTAAATAACAACCCAGCGTGCTGATGGCTAACATACCATTTATCTTCCTAAATGCTTGCTGCGCCTGCATGCTAACTTTCTAATATTCATATGCAAGGGCTCCCAGGTCCTTCTGACAAACAATCCTTTTCAATCTCCATTTAAAAATTTCTCTTGCAATTTTTCTGCCAAAGTGGATGACTACCATCGGGGAGGAGATACAGGAGCCTGAAGACCAACCCTCAATGATTCAGAAACAGCTTCTTCCCCTCCGCTATCAGATTTCTCAATGGTCTATGAACGCTACTTTGTTATTCCTTTTATTTGCACTATTTATTTATCTTTGTAATTTGTAGTAATTTTATGTCTTTGCATTGTACTGCTGCCACAAGACAACAAACTTCGTCATATAAGTCAGTGAAATAAATAATTTTGATCTGATTCTGATTCTTATTTTTGTACATTATCTTCTACCTACTGTATTGTCACCCATTCACGTAGCCTGGCCATAGTCCCCTGAAATCTTTCTACATCCTCCTCATAACTTACACTGCCACCCAGCTTTGTATCATTAGCAAACTTGTATATAATACATATGGTCCCCTCGTTCAAATCATTGACATAGATTGTGAACAGTTGGAGTCCCAGCAAGAACTCCTGCAGCACTCCACTAGTTAGAGCCTCCCAAATGGAGAATGACCATTTATTCCTACTGTTTGTTTTCAGTCCATTTACCAGTATATCACCCTGACACTGCACACTCCAATTTTGTTTAATATACTCTTATGTGAAACATAATCGAAGCCTTTCTGAAAGTCCTAACAGAGCACATCCTTATCTCTTCTACTAGTTGCAAACAAAAAAAATTTAGCTGATTTGTCAAGCATGATTTCCCCTTCATAAATCCATGTTGACTCCGCTCAATCCTATTATTATTTTCTAAGTACACTGCTACCTCGTATTTAAATACGCAGATGATGCTAGCTCTTCCATAGTTCCCTGTTTTCTCTCTCCCACCTTTCTCAAATAGTGGGGTTACAGGTGTTACCTCCCAACCTTTGGAAACCTTTTTAGGATCTATGGAATCCAAGTGTATTACCTCCATAGAAAACTCTTTCAAAACCTTCCAGGCAGCAGGTCCGGGGGATTTATTGACATTCAGTCCCATTAGTTTTTCCGATACTAATTTGATATAAATGCTGAATTCTTCCAGCTCATTCTTCTAGATTTCTTGTTGTCCACTATTCCTGGAAAGTTTTTCTTTTGTGTCTTTTGTGAATGCAGACACAAAATATCTGTTTAATTTCTCTACCATTTTCTTATTCCCCAACATAATTTCTCCTTTCTCGATCTGTAGGAGATGCAGATTAACTTTTGCCAAGCTTTTCCTTTTTACATATCTGTACAAGCATTTGCGGTTAGGTTTTACATCTCTTACTAGATTACTCTTACATCCTCCTTCCCCTTCCCTTATCAAAGTCTTGGTCCTCTGAAACTTTCCCAATCCTCAGACTAACTGCTAATTTTTATAACCATATAAGCCTTTTCCTTAACCACAGTCAAATTACCTTTCCAATTAGATTTTTGTGTTCCAAAATGATAAACACTTGTTATAAACTATGCACTAGTTCTTTAAATGTCATGCATTGCCTATCTACTGCCATATATTTTAATGTAGATTCCAAATCTATCATAGCCAACTCATGCTTCATACCTCTTTTTTGCTTTATTTAGTCTTAAGACCTTGGTTTAGAATTGAATTACATCACTTTCAATCTTTTCTTTCTTTACAATATTTTTATTGAATCCATGAAAAAAATACAGAGTACATGCATCAAGAAAGAGAATAAAAATACTACTGAATACGTTGTATTAAATTGTACTTAGATTACAATACTCTATATTAATAATCACATGCAGTAGTTAATAAAGGAAGAAAAAATTGAAATCTTTTATTATAAAAAAATCTACTCCCACTACCAAAACCCGAAGCTGTTAGTTGGAAAAAACAACAAGGAAAAACTTTTAAAAACATAACCATGTCAGCCAATATCTGCATTTTAGACCCCAAATCAGAGATTTTGAAAGTAATTCAAAAAAGGTCCCCACAGGGTTTGAAAGTCTAGGTTGGGTTCAAAAACTGAACAGCGAATCTTCTCTAGATTCAAGTATGACATAACATCCCGTAGCCATTGAGCATGAGTAGGCGAAGTAACTTCCTTTCACTTAAGCAACACAGCTCTCCTGGCTATAAGAGAAATAAAAGCCAGAATATGTAAATCAGAAGCCTTCAAAGTTATATCTTTTTCTCCAACGATCCCAAATAGTTCAGTCAAAGGATTAAGTTTAAAATTTATCTTGAAAGGTACAGAAAAAGTGTGAAAGACCTCTGTCCAATATTTTTTAAGATTCTGACATGTCCAAAACATGTGAATTAACATAGAACAGTGCAGCACAATACAGGCCCTTCAGCCCACAATGTTGTGCCGACCTTTAAACCTCGCCTAAGACTATCTAACCCCTTCCTCCCACATATCCCTCTATTTTAAATTCCTCCATATGCTTATCTAGTAATCTCTTGAATTTGACCAATGTTCCTGCCTCCACCACTGCCCCAGGCAGCACATTCCATGTCCCAACCACTCTCTGGGTAAAAAACCTTCCTCTGATATCTCCCTTGAACTTCCCACCCATTAAAGCCATGCCCTCTTGTATTGAGCATTGTTGCCCTGGGAAAGAGGCGCTGGCTGTCCACTCTATCTATTCCTTTCAATATTTTGTAAAACTAATACCAAAATTGAAATAAAATGAAATTATATACTATAAGTACAAATCAGAAATATGGAACAAATACTTCACCTTTCTTGTTCACGTAACCACAGTGGATCCTTTGGAATCTGAGCTTCCAAATATTTGGAAGCCTTGTAACAAAAATTGCTGCAGAAATGCTTTCTTAAGCCACTCCGTTATTGTATTTGTCACAGTAAGGAGATATGTCAGAATAAAAACGGGATAGTTTATCTTTAGACAAGTGAACTCTATGGACCACTTTAAATTGAAGGAGAGAATGACGAGTACATAATGACAAAGTATTAACCAACTTGAAGATTTCATTCCAAGTTTCCTCAGAAATTGACATCTGCAAATCTTGTTCCCAGGCATTTTTAATTTTATCTAGTGGCACCTTACTCATTCCTAGTAATCTGTCATAAATATTAGATATTGAGCTATCCTGAAAAGGTTCCAAATTAAAAATTACATCTAATAAATTCTTATCAGGACTCAAAGGAAGAGATTGTAATTGAGATCGAAGAAAATCTCTAATTTGTAAATATCTAAAAAAATGAGTTTTTGGTAAATTATACTTGGTAGACAATTGTTCAAATGAAGAAAGGTTTCCTCCAACAAACAGATCTTGAAAACAAGTAATACCTAATTTGTCCCACTCTTTAAAAACTACATCAGTCATAGAAGGTTTAAAAAAATAATTAAAGAAAATGGGACTGGACAAAGAAAAACTCAATAAACCAAAATATTTTCTAAATTGTAACCAAATCCTCAAAACATGTTTAACTACTAAATTATCTGTTAGTTTATTTAATGATATTGGAAGTGAAGAACGAAGCAAAGAGATAATAGAAAATTTATTAATAGAATTAATTTCCAAAGAGACCGATACTGGATGAGCTTCTTGATTAATGCAATGTAACCAAAATATAAGATTTCGTATATCGACTGCCCAGTAATAAAATCTGAAATTAGGTAAGGCTAAACCTCTGTTCTTTTTAACCTTCTAAAGGTGAACTTTATTTAGTCTAGGATGTTTATTATTCCATATATAGGAAGAAATAATTGACTCAAGAGAGTCAAAGAAAGATTTAGGAATAAAAACAGGTAAAGCCTGAAATAGATATATAAATTTAGGAAAAATATTCATTTTAATAACATTAATTCAGCCAATCAATGATATAGAAAGGGGAGACCAACTTGATAAAACCCTTTTCACATAGTGCAGTAAGGTGAAAAAATTTTCTTTAAGTAAATGCTTATAATTTTTAGTAACTGACACTCCCAGATAGGTAAAATGATTTCTTATAATTTTAAAGGGAATGTTAATATCAACTGGTACCAAGTTATTCGGAGGAAAAAGTTCACTCTTGTATAAGTTCAATTTGTAGCCTGAAAAATGACTAAAGCGAGCAAGTAAAGAAAGCACAGGCAGTAAGGAGGCTTCAACATTAGATATAAAAAGTAATAAATCATCAGCATATAAAGAAACTTTATGGTTAATACCTCTTATGGAAATACCAACGATATCTTTAGATTCTCGGAGAGAAATAGCTGAAGGTTCTATGGCCAAATCAAAGAGCAAAAGGCTCAAAGGACATTCCTGTCTGGTTCCACGTTGAAGTTTAAAAGATTTAGAATTTTGAAAATTAGTGAGAACTCGAGCAGAAGGGGATAAATAAAGTAATTTAATCCATTGGATAAAATCAGGCCTAAAATTAAATTTCTCTAAGGTTTTAAATAAGTAATTCAATCCGATCAAAGGACTTCTCAGCATCTAGAGATATCACACATTCCGTTATTTCCTTAGCAGGGGAATAGATAATATTCAATAAATGACAAATATTAAAATGAGAATATCGATTTTTAATAAAACCAGTCTGATCATCGGATATAATTGAAGGTAAAATATTTTCCAATCTACGAGCTAGAACTTTAGATAAAATTTTAACATCCACATTAAGTAGCGAAATTGGTCTGTACGAAGCACATTCTGTTGGGTTCTTATTTTTCTTAAGAATAAGTGAAATAGAAGCTTCATAAAAAGATTGTGGTAATCTACCCGATTTAAAAGAATCTGAAAAGACAGCACATAAGTGAGGTATAAGCAAAGAGGAAAAGGCCTTATAGAATTCTCCAGGAAATCCGTCAGGACCCTGAGTCTTTCCAGAATGTAAAGGTCGCACAACCTCGGCAATTTCCTTGTATGTAATAGATTGATCCAACTGTTTTCTATTTTCAGTGGAAAGTATAGGAACATTTAATTGGTCAAAGAAATTATCCATTACTGTATTATCTTTAGGAAAATAAGAACTGTAAAGATTAGAATAGAATTCTCTAAAAGTATCATTTATTTCTAAAGGATCAGTTGTCCTCTCGCTATTGGCTTTTGAAATTTCTTTAATTTGCTGTCTAGCTCTGGAGATTTTTAATGGGTTAGCCAGTAATCTACCTGTTTTATCTCTGTGAATATAAAATTGACTTTTATCTTTTAAAAGTTGACTTTCAATTGGATATGTTAAAAGAAGAGCATATTTAGTTTTAATTTCAACTCGTCTTTTATATATAGCCGGATCTGGATCCAAAGCATATTTTTGATCAAATAGTTTCAGTTGATCAACTAGATCAGCTCTTTCTCTGTTAGCTTTTTTCCTGATGCTTGCCATATAAGAAATAATTTGACCTCTAATAAAGGCTTTGAAAGTATCCCAAACGATAAGACTAGAAATCTCTTCCGACGAATTCTCTTTAAAAAAAAGAGTAATCTGTTTCTCCATAAATTTGAAAAAATTTTTATCAGATAATAAGGTTAGGATAAAACACCAAAATCTATTTATCTGAGGGAACCCAGAGAAATTTAAAGATAAAAACACAGGAGCATGATCTGAAAGAGCAGTCTCTTTATAATCACAGGATCAAACTGATGAAATCATTTGATTATCAATAAAAAAAGTAGTCAATCCTGGAATATGTATGGTGAACATGAGAGAAAAAGGAATATTCCTTATCCTCTGGATGCAAAAAACGCCAGGCGTCAATGACCCCAGTTTTCATTAAAAACGATTGAAGAAATAAAGCTGATTTATTAGGAGCAGCTAGTTTAGTGGATTACCTATCTAATTTGGGATCTAACCAGAGATTAAAATCTCCTCCCAAAACCAAAGAGTAAAAGTTCAAATCTGGTAGGAATGGCAAACATCGTTCAAAAAATCCTGGGTCATCTGTATTTGGAACATAAATATTAGCCAATACCATTGGTCTATTATTTCAATCTTAATATAAAATCCTATTGTATTATGATCACTCTTCCCTTATGGGATTATTAATTAACCTCTGCTCATTACACATTGAAGTACCCAGAAGTTCAAGCCGCTCGATTTGGAGTACAAGAATTTCAAATAGTATTAGTGGAACAAAAAGTGTGCATCACCAAGTTATTGTTTAGAACATAGAACACTACAGCACAGTACAGGCCCTTCGGCCCTCAATGTTGTGCCGACATTTTATCCTGCTCTAAGATCTATCTAACCCTTCCCTCCCACATAGCCCCCTATTTTTCTATCATTCATGTGTTTATCTAAAAGTCTCTTAAATATCCCTAATGTATCTGCCCCCACAACCTCTGCAGGCAGTGCATTCCACGCACCCACCACTCTCTGTGTAAAAAACTTGCCCCTGACATCCCCCTTATACCTTCCTCCCATCACTTTAAAATTATGTCCCCTCATGTTTAATTAGACCCAGGCATTAAATTTATATCATACCAGATGCAAGATCCACTTACAAGAAACGTTTGTGATGCTGAACCCAAAACAAAAGTTTGCATGCAGTCCTATGGCAGCTACCTCCTGGTAGCTATAAAGCAATGGCCTTTGACAGTTGATTAAACTGATAACTTAAATTTGCCCCCTGTGCAAAGAAGATAAGAGGCCAGCAGGATGTTCCACAGAAAGGTGATCGACAAACCTTGGAACATAAGCAGAGTGTATTTTCTAGTATTCCTTCAAAGTTACCTGTGAAGCTGCATGCCTGATAAGTTCAAGCCACTCATAAGGAGCAATGGGCAGACAGCCAGTGAGATTAAGATGTTCTTATAACCTAGTGATTGTAGCTCTGGAAATAGAATACATAATAATTTGATTGCTGTCTGCTGTCAGGTAAGGTCTTTCAAAGCTGAACTTTTCTCTCATATAATATTACACGGAGCGGGTTGTTAAAATGGGACACACATTATTATTCACTTTATAAAATTAAAATTAATTATAAATGAGTAGTGACATAAATCCAAGCACACACACACACCAACTGTGTCCCTGTGTTTAACATCTTGGTAAGAAAGGAATGGAACTTAAATGTTAAATTAAAGATTATGCAAAAGAGAAAGCTCAGGTATGGTGCTTTAATAATAAAATGTAATGATATATTTATAGTGGGGTGACATTTTGTCATTGCCCTCCATTGGATGGATTTCCATGCCAGTATAAATCTTGTGTAGTGTTACCAAAGTGGAATGTACCTTCCTTTAAATTATCCTTTTCTAAGAGTGGAATTAACACATATTGCAATGATATAAGCTTAAAAAGAATCAAATTTGCCTGGTCTTGTCTATTGGGCAGGAGTGGTTATTATCTAATATTTATAAGAAATCCAGTGACGTGATTAGGGCTAATTATCCAGTATATACCTTAACATTAGGGAGGGGGCATGGAGATATACAACAGATGGCTATCGAGTGAAACACTAGGTGACTCACAGCCAAGCCAACAACTGGCAAAGGGATCTTATTCTGGCTTTCATGTAATGTTTATGTGGATAGCATAGATAAGTTAAACATTTCAGTGTTTTTGAATGGCCTGATTTTTAAACACACATATATGTTACAGATTTATGTAAGCTAATGTGAAAAAAGGCTAAAACCACAAGAGATTAGTAACCTCACTTAAATTTGGAGAGAGGAATGTTTTGTAGTGCAGGCACACTTGCTGCAGAGTGAATTGTGCAAGCAACCTACGTGATCATTATTGATCTTAGTCATACAGCTCTTGCTGGATCTATGCTGCAACTTAAACAGTTACACTAATGCCACAACAGGAATCCAGAGACACTTTGATGGAGAGCAGCAGTGCCTAACCCCTACAGGATGTGATCTCACAATACTCGTACACTGCAATACAGTGTCCTGTCATATTTAAAAATACATTCAAGAGGTCATGTGCAGCATTCTGGAGGCTCTTATGCCTGTGCTCTCAATTCTGAAGGTTGAGGAACTCTGTACCAATTCCATATCTGTAGCTGCACAACTCTATCCTGGACAGGACAGTGGTCATTTCAGCCAGGCAGTTACACAAAAAAATGCCTGATCAGCAGTATTTCTACAGTTACTGGTCTGAGACATAGCTATGCAAAAATACTGTCCTGCTGTGTTTAAAAGTGTGTGTTTAAAATGGAAGAACACACATAGCAACTCAATCAGTAATAACATATGCTGCACACTTTGTTTTACATCACAGGTGTTGTTTCTTGCAGGACACTCACTGACCACAGCCACAGGACAGTTGGCAGTATGGACAATTGGCTGCCACGACCCCTGCATTTCCTTCACTTCAAACATATTTAATTGGCTGACTTGGCCAGTGCATGAAAGATTTGCAACAAGAATGAAATTACTGCTCCTTCAGAAACATTACCAAAGTGATCATGAAGATTCAGGAACATGCACAATCTCCAATATAGAATTGTATTGGTATTGGTATTGGTTTATTATTGTCACTTGTACTGAGGTACAGTGAAAAATTTGTCTTGCATACTGATCGTACAGGTCAATTCATTACACAGTGCAGATACATTGAATTAGTACAGAGTGCATTGAGGTAGTACAGGTAAAAACAATATTAGTACAGAGTAAAGTGTCACAGCTACAGAGAAAGTGCAATGCAATAAGGTGCAAGGTCACAACAAGGTAGATCGTGAGGTCAGAGTCCACCTCATTGTATAAGGGAACCATTCAATAGTCTTATCACAGTGGGGTGGAAGCTGTCCTTAAGCCTGGTGGTACGTGCCCTCAGGCTCCTGTATCTTCTACCTGATGGAAGAAGAGAGAAGAGAGAATGACCTGGGTGGGTGGGGTCTTTGATTATGCTGGCTGCTTCGCCAAGGCAGCGAGAGGTAAGGACAGAGTCCACGGAGGGAAGACTGGTTTCCATGATGCGCTGGGCTATGTCCACAACTCTCTGCAGTTTCTTGCGGTCCTGGGCAGATCAGTTGCCGTACCAAGCCATGATGCGTCCAGATAGGTTCAACCATCTAAGTTATACCAGACATTTAGCAGAACAGGAAAACTCTCCAGAGTTCACTTCTTTTTTTAATTTTATTATAAGAAGATAAGAAACAGGAGTAGGAGTAGACAATCAGCCCCTTGACCCTTCTCAAGCATTCAGTCATTCATCACTGGTCTAGTCTTCACCTTGACACCACTTTTCTGCTCACTCCCTTGTAGTTTAAATCTCTGTCAATCTCTGCCTTGAATCACTGCACCTCCACTGCTCTGGAGTAGAAAATTCCAAAGATTCATGGCTTTCAGAGATAAGAAATGGCTCCTCATCTCCTCCTCGTATTACCCTCAGATCAGCACCTTTATCAGGTATTCCTGATCCGTTTCAGCAGATTTGGGGTTTCCTAAACTCACATACACAGCACTGTACCTCTCTTATATTTGCCACATGTGGGCTCTGTAAATTCATCTAGCTTATCTCCACATGCAACTCATTATGTCAAGAAAAGGAGTGGAAGAAATCCTCTCTCATCACCAAGGAACCCTTGGATTCTATATTTGGCATTTCTATTGTAAGGCCTTTCTTGGTGAATTAATTTAAATGAATGAAATGTTACCCTTGAGATTGTTTTTGGTATATGACTACCTCTAAGCATTGGACATTAACCCTTATACTCACTTTATTTCTGCATCAGAGAACAAAGGTGAAAGGAGAAAGATTTAAAAGGGACCTGAGGGGCAAGTTCTTCATGTAGAGGGTGGTGGGTATATGGAACGAGCTGCCAGAGAAAGTAGTTGAGGCAGGTACAATAACAACATTTAAAAGACATTTGGATAAGTACATGGATAGGAATGGTTTAGAGCCAAATGTGGGCAAATGGGACAAGCTTAGATAGGCACCTCAGTCGGCCTGGACGAGTTGGGCCGACGGGTCTGTTTCCATGCTGTGTGATATTATCACTCCATGACTAATTGGCCAGGGTTCTCCAGCCTGCTTTTACCTGTATGAGGAAAAGAAATGAGGGAGATTTTAGAAGAAAAATTAAGGAGCAAAAAAGTAACAAAAAAGGCATTTTTTGCTTAAGAATCATATCTCCCTGTCTTAGCCAGTGCACAAAGGATTTACAACAGAAGTCGCAGTCCTTCCAAAAACATTAAGAAGTGGTTATGAGGAATGGCCAGTACAGAATGCTATTACCCACCTGGGTTATACTAGATGCTTGGTAGAATGGGAACACTTTCCAATATAAGACATACGAACTGTTCTTGTGAGAGATCAGAACCACTGTGTCCAAGAATATCCCAGATAAATCGAAACCTGTAATATTAACATTAAGTTACTAGGCTCCTCTGAAACTTCAATGAATATAGACTCTAACATCACCCTTGTTCCATTTTAATGCTTCAAAGTTAATAACTTTATGGTAAAAGTATGCACTGGAATTAAATGTCAACTGTCTGGACAGAACAAATTTTCCTCAATTAATTGATAGAGGAAAGGAATCTTTCACTTGTTAATTTTACATATGATCTACATAAAAATGCTGCTTCTTATGCTATTGAAGCATACTCAACAAACTTCTTGTTGACGTTGTTGTTTAATGGTAAGCCTTACAAAATAACAGTATAGTGTCTCACCAAACTTAATCAATTATCTTCCATAGCACAGTCATAACATTTTCCTTACATTTCAATTGCCAGATTAAGATGGATGTTAAAACTATGAAAAAGCTGTAAAGGACACTGGTACTAAGGATGAGGGATGTCATTTATGTGGAATGAATTCATTAGAAGCCAGAGCTGTTCTCCGCAGAGCAGGGAGGGTTAAGATCAGTTATGGCAGTGGTGTTTAAAATCAAGACATTTCACCAGGTAATTAAAGAGTTAATCTTTCAACCAACAAGAGGGTCAGTGACCAGAAGACTTTGAGTTATGAGGAAGAACTACATACTTCATTGGGAAACTTCTTTGCATACAGCAAGTTGTAGTATCTGGACCAGATTCAACAAGAGCCAGCACAAGCAAAATTGACTAAATAAACTTCTTCTGTACTGTATTAACACATGACCCCTAAAACAGAGATAGACTGAGGATCAGATATTTAGATATGAGTTCTTAGCCATTTCACTATACCATTTATCATTCAGAAGTCAACAATAACCGTCTCCCAATGACCTAATTTAATGCTCAGCAGGCTAAATGTAATAAATCCCCTGCCAAATTTCACACAAGCACTACCCAATAGTAACTGTCAACAGTTAATATTCTGTGATTTTTTTTTCTAAAATGCATATCAGAAATTCCAATACTTACATAGGACATAGAACATTACAGCACAGTACAGGCCCTTCGGCCCACGATGTTGTGCCGACATTTTGTCCTGCTCTAATATCTATCTAACCCTTCCCTCCCACATAGCCCCCTATTTTTCTATCATTCATGTGGCTATCCAAGAGTCTCTTAAACGTCCCTAATGTATCTGCCCCCACAACCTCTGCCGGCAGTGCGTTCCATGCACCCATTACTCTCTGTGTAAAATATTTAACCCTGACATCCCCCTTATACCTTCCTCCAATCACCTTAAAATTATGCCCCCTCGTGTTAGCCATTTTTGCCCTGGGAAACAGTCTCTGACTGTCCACTCAATCTATGCCTCTTATCATCTTGTACACCTCTATCAAGTCACATCTCATCCTCCTTCTCTCCAAAGAGAAAAGCCCTAGCTTACTCAACCTATCCTCATAAGACATGTTCTCCAATCCAGGCAGCATCGTGGTAATTCTCCTCTGCACCCTCTCTAAAGCTTCCACATCATTCCTGTAATGAGGTGACCAGAACTGAACACAATACTCCATGTGTGGTCTAACCAGAGTTCTACAGAGCTGCAACATCACTTCACGGCTCTTGACCTCAATACCCTGACTAATGAAGGCAAATACACCATACACCTTCTTAAAACCCTATCGACCCTCGCAGCAACCTTGAGGGATCTATGGATGTGGACCCCAAGATCCCTCTGTTCCTCCACACTGTTAAGACTCCTGCCATTAACCTTGTATTCTGCCTTCAAATTCAATCTTCCAATGTGTATCACTTCACACTTTTCCAGGTTGAACTCCATCTGCCACTTCTCAGCCCAGCTCTGCATCCTATCAATGTCCTGTTGTAACCTACAGCAACCTTCCACACTATCCACAACACCACCAACCTTTGTGTCATCAGCAAACTTGCTAACCCACCCTTCCACATCCTCATCCAAGTCATTTATAAAAATCACAAAGAGCAGGGGTCCCAGAACAGATCCCTGTGGAACACCACTGGTCACTGACCTCCAGGCAGAATACGCTCCATCTACCACCACCCTCTGTCTTCTATGGGAGAACCAATTCTGAATCCATGCAGCCAAGTTTCCCTGGATCCCATGCCTCCTGACTTTCTGAACGAGCCTTCTAGGAGGAACCTTATCAAATACCTTTCTTACTTAAGAAAGAAAGACTCTGAAAATCAATCTACAAGCAGTGATTTATTTTTAAGTATATTGTTACAGTGTAGGAAATGCAGCTGCCAATTTGTGCACAGCAAGCTCCCAGAAACAGCATATATTCTGCTCTTTTAACAGTGATGTTGAAAGAGGGATTAATATTGACCAGGACACCATTCATCTTTGCAGAAGAGTCCTGGGACCATTTGGCACCGTGTTTTAATGTCCCTTCTGAGAGGTGGAGCCTTCGACTTTACAACACTCCCCTTACTACTGCTCCACAGTATCAGTCTAGATTTTTATTCTCAGGTCTCTAACTAATTTAAAACTCTGTTCTTGTGGTTTGTGACATCAATTGCACAAGTGCCTTGCCTGGAGTCACTTTTAGCTATTTATTATTAAGCCATCAGTGAAACATTTCTCATGTTTGAGTCAACTAAATTTCAAGTTTTCTATATTGTGGCTTATAGACTAACCTGTTATATTGATAGCTGAAATTCTGACATGAATTGATTCAGTCTAGAAAATTGAATGTTGCCATAAGTTTAAGTAAATTGTGTGCACCCTGTTGTATTTCAAGATGTTGCTGCTGTAATCCACTGTCTCACAGTTTGCTTGCTTAATGGTAAAACTAGGAACTTATTCTACAGCAATACACAAAAAGTGCTGGAGGAACTCAGCAGGTCAGGCAGCATCCATGGAGGGAAATAAACAGTCGACATTTCGGGCCGAGACCCTTCATCAGGACTTACTCTACAATAGCATTTGTGGAAGAATTATATTGTAAGGTGCTGAATTATCATAGAAGACTATAAGCTTGGAATTGCAATAAATCTCATTTATCATCACAACTAGCAGGGCCCCAGAATGGAAATAAACACCCTCCAAGAATAACAAACTAAAATATAAGCCCCAAACACTTTACAATCCGTGGATTACTTTTGAAGTGAAGCCACTGGTGTTATATCAGAAGATTGAGAAGTCAAGTTATGAACAGCAAAGTCAAACAGATTCACAGTCTTCTGAGAGGAAAAAGTCCTGAATCCAGACCAGTCATCCCGTGATGATGCCCTCTAGTTCTCAACCCTCCAGCCAGGCCAAGACAGCCTTTGGCCATCTATCCTATCAAGCCTTGAAGAATTGTATGCATTTCAATGAAACCTACTTTTGCTGTTATAAATTCCTGAGAATATGGAACTATTCTACTCCACATATCCTCACAAGACAACTCTCTTATCCCAGGAATCAATCTGGTGAATCTTTCTGCACTTTCTATAAGGCAGGTACAGGGAAAGAGACCAAAGCTCAGCACTCCAAGTATTATCTCAGTAAAATCGTTTATAATTGCACCAAGACTTCCTCACTCTTTTACAGTAATCTTCTTTTGCAATGAAACCTTTTATACTATTTGATCACATGATTGCCAGCCAAACCTGTATGTTAACCACTGGTGATCCGTGTACAAGGATGTCCTCTGAAACCCAATGTTTCCCAGTTTCCCAACATTTAAGAAAAGCTCCATTTCTCCAAAATTCCTGCCAATGTGAATAATTTCACGCTTTCCTATATTATATTCCACTTGCAATTTGGAATTCAAATTAAAATACTTCTGGAAGGGACAGTTAAGCATATCATACAGATACATAAGTGTCCATAACATGATAAATAATTATTGGTGGAGGAGGAGAAAGCACATCCCTAATGTCATCTCCACTCAGACACCACTGCTTGCAGAGTTCCTGCCCAGTCACCTAATCCAAATATATCCCATTGCAACCTCTAGTCGCTTACCTTCCTTCCTTCTTTCCTTCTTCTTCTGTTTCTTCTTCAGCATCGAGGATGACCCTGCTTCCACCCCAGTTCTGTTGGCTCTAAGATGGCTAATGAGGGCAATGTGGGACCTGCAAATGGGGCAGGTGTTTGATGGAACTGGCTGGTGAGTGGTTTGAGAGGAGGTGTCTCCTTCCACCATTTACACTGGGCTTTTGTGTGTGCTCCAATAGGACTTAAGGTTGTCAATGTTGTCCCACACGCTTCATTTTGAGTGACCATGGTCCAAGAATTCCTAAGGGTTGCTGAGAATGTTACACTTTTTCAAGTAGATGTTGAGAACTTCTTTCTATTGTTCCCTCTGTCAGGCAACTCCTTGCCGTAACCTAGCTTGGAGTAGAGTGTCTGTTTTGGGAATTTGGTATCAGACATGTGAACAATATGGCCTGGCTATTGGGGTGACTGAATGTAATTAGGGCCTCAGTGCTGGGGGTGTTGGTCTGAGAAAGGACACTGATGTTGACACATTTATTCCTCTATGAACATCTCCAATGCTTTCATGAGCTTGCTGTAGGGAGTCCATATCTCAGAAGTGTACAGAAGGTTAGAGATGGAGATACAAGAAACTGCAGGTGCCGGAGTCTGGAGGAACAAACAATCTGCTGGAGGAACTCAGCAGGTCAAGCAGCATCTGTGGAGGGAAAGGAATTATCAACGTTTCAGGTCAAAGGACAGCGATCACTGCTTCCCTATAATCCATGAGGTTTGTGCTGGGTTTGAGGTCCTGCTCTTCACTCTTTTCATCAGATGACCAAAGGCCATGCTGATTTTCCTCAGACAGCTGCACAAATACAACAACTGATTCCCCTTTCTCCAATGTTCTGGTTACACCTGCAAGTAACTTGCGTGGATTTGTTAAATTTAGTTTCCCTTTCCTAAAGCCACATTGAATCTGCTCAGTGATGTGTTGCTATGTTACCAGGTCCTTAATACTAGACTCTGGCGTCTTCCTTGTTACTGATACTGAAACTGGTGGAATTTCTGCTGTAGTGGAACACCACAATTTCTGTCGATTCCCACCCCTTACAGGCAAGTCAGTGACACAGTCAAAGAGCAGAGTTCATCTGGCTCAGTGTTCCTCTGAAGGCTGAATCGATAAGTGAGGTGAGCCAAACTGGGACCTCAGAGCAAGGATTCTGACAAAGATTCTGTGTGTTCAGATGCAAAGCCTTCATTTTTGCCCTTTTATTGTGATTGTAGCCTCTAGCCTTAATAAAAGGACTAACTGAAGACTGTGTATCCAAATGCAAAGTGCTTTCAAACCAAAACAGATGAACTGAGGCTGCAAATAGAAATAATTATGATCCGGGAGGCTGCAGGGTGATGTAGACTGGAACCAAATATTAAAAGGTACATGACATTAGGAATGACAAGGGCTAGAGCGAAGTGGAGGAGTAATTCTGTTAACTAATGGTAGTCTTAGTGCAATAGGGAAGGATGATCAAAATTCAAGAAAGCAGGATGTAGAAGTGGTTTGGGCGGAGGTGAGAAACAAAAGAGGTGAGAAGTACAAACATTCTAACAGTAACTAGACAATAGATTGGAATATAAAGCCAGAAACATTGGTATTGGTTTATTATTGTCACTTGTATTGAGGTACAGTGAAAAACTTGTCTTGCATACTGTTCGTACAGATCAATTCATTACACAGTGCAGATACATTGAGTTAGTACAGAGTCCATTGAGGTAGTACAGATAAAAACAACAATAGAGTACAGAGTAAAGTGTCACAGCTACAGGGGAGTGCATTGGTAGACAATAAGGTGCAAGGTCACAACAAGGTAAAGGTCAAGAGTCCATCTCATCATATAAGGGAACCGTTCAATAGTCTTATCACAGTGGGACAGAAGCTGTCCTTGAGCCTGGTGGTATGTGCCCCCAGGCTCCTGTACCTTCTGTCTAATGGGAGAGGGGAGAAGGGAGAACGATCTGGGTGAGTGAGGTCTTTGATTGTGCTGGCTGCTTCACCAAGGCAGCGAGAGGTATAGACAGAGTCCATGGAGAGGAGGCTTGTTTCCTGTGACGTGCTGGGCTGTGTCCACAACTCTCTGCAGTTTCTTGCGGTCCTGGGCAGAGCAGCATACCAAGCCATGATACATCCAGATAGGATGCTTTCTATGGTGCATCGATAAAAATTGGCGAGTGTCAAAGAGGACATGCCAAATTTCTTTAGCCTCCTGAGGAAGTAAAGGTGCTGGTGAGCTTCCTTGGCCGTGGCGTCTACATGGTTGGACCAGGACAGGCTATTGGTGATGTTCACTCCTAGAAACTTGAAGCTCTCAACCCTCTCAACCTCAGCACTGTTGATGTAGACAGATGCATGTACACTGCCCCCTTTCTTGAAGTCAATGACCAGCTCTTTTGTTTTGCTGACATTGAGGGAAAGGTTGTTGTCATAACACCATGTCACTAAGCTCTCTATCTCCTTCCTGTACTCCGTCTCATCATTATTTGAGATATGGCCTAGTATGGTGGTATCATCTGCAAACTTGTAGACTTGTATGGTCAGAGGTGATTTAAATCTACATAAAGACTAGAAAAATCAGATGGTAGCATAGATGAGGAGCTTGTTGAGTGTTTTCAGGATAGTTTCGTTTTAGATCAACCAAAGAGTGGTTTACAATAAACCTGGTACTGCAACAAAATACGATTAATCAATGTCCTGATAGTGAATTGGAGACACAAGAGATGAACTGATACAACAAGTAAAAATAATCATCTGTCCTGATGCCAGGTTTCGACCCGAAACATCAAAATTCCTTTCCCGTATATGATGCTCGACCCGCTGAGTTCCTCCAGCAGTTTGTTCTTGCTCTGACCTCATAGTGAAGGAGGAGGTGGCATAAGTTGATTGGATCAGACATTCAATTTGAGAGAGAGAAGAATGGACCCAAGGTGAGTATGCTCAATTTAAATAGGGCATGAAAGTAGGACTAGCTAAAGACATAAGGCAAATTAGGTGAAGGGATTTGTCAGTCAGTGACAGCTATCTAAGTGGATCTTTCAGAATATACAGAATACGTACGTTCCAGTGAGAAAAAATTTTCAAGGGGAGAACCCACTATCTGAGTTAGTAAAAATATTAAAGATGATATCTAAGTTTTAAAAAAAGGCATGCATTTGTGTAAGGAGAGATTTAAAGAGGATCTGAGGGGTAGGTTTTCCACACAGAATGTGGTGGGTATGTGGAATGAGCTGCCAGAGGAAGTGGTAGAGGCAGGTACAACTACAATATTTAAAAGGCATTTTGACAGGTATGTGGCTAGGAAAGGTTGAGAGCGAAATGGGATTAATGTAGGCAGGCATCTTGGTCAGTCAGCATGGACGAGTTGGGCTGAAAGGCCTGTTTCCATCTTTATGAATCTATGACTAAACAGAAGATTCGACAGAATATAAAAAAGCAAAGAATAACGAAAAGATTAATAAGTTAAAGTTAGTATACAAGACAAATCTAGCTAGAAATGTGAAACAACAGATATTCAGAATTTCTATAGATATTTTAAAAAGGAAAGAGTTAAAGAGTTAAACCAGGTTTATATCCATTGGAGTTTAGAAGTGAACGAGGAGACTTGATTGAAACAAAATGATCTTGAGCAGTTTTGCCGAGAGAGAGAGAGAGAATTTTTTTCTCTCAGAGTGTTACGATTCCTTGGAACTCTCTTCCTTAAAGGATGGTGGAAGCAGGGTCTTTGAATGTTTTTGAGGTAGGTAGATAGGTAATAATGAAAGGCCTCCAGGGATAAGGGGAAATACAGACTTGTGATCATAATAAGGTCATCAAGAATCTCACTGCAGAGCGAGCTTATGTGGCTAACCTGTCCCTTATCTTCATTCATACTTCATTTCCTTTTGCATGAAAGTCATGTGTAGATGTGGCCATCACAGTTATTAACAAAGGTATCCATGCAGAACTCCACTCAGTGGCTCTATTCCATCCTTGGTGCTTGAGAAGTTCGCATTGAGGAGCCAATGGTGTGAAGCTACCATCTGCAGGATTAGCACTGATCTATGACTAAATTAGAATCCCACCTAAACAGCACAAAGGATATATTCAGCCAGAAGTGAGCCGCAAATTTGCAGATTATGGGATTATAGAACATAGAGTGCAGGATTATTATATTAAATTATAGATTACAGGATTTTGGAAAGAACTTTAGGCACATTTCTCCGAGATAGTTCAAGGTTTGCTGGTAACCACAATATTTTAGATTCTGCCGAGTTGGCATCAGATTCCCAGCAAGCTGCATGGAAAAGAAGGACCGGATGAAAGAAAACTTAGACAAAACATGGTCTTTTCCATGGATATGCCCTGCAAGATTTTACCCTCACCTCAAAACAGAATTTATAACTGTTTCTGATAAACAATATGTTTTCTTAAAAAAATCTTGTTCATAATAAACCTCATGCTCTGTAAATGTGATGTCAGAAAATCCATACAGTGTTGCTCCAGATGAAACATTTTGCAAGACAGAATGGGCCAGCAGTGGAGAGGGTTCAGAAGAGATACACAAGCACATTGTCTGAGAATTTTAGTGGTGTGATTTAGCTAGGCCAGGTATTGTTTTTTTCTTTGGCACTGAGGAACTGAGGAAGTTGAGGGGAGATTTAATTGAGCTGTGAAAAACTACAGAATGAGTCAACAGGAAACAGCTACTTCCTGAGCAGAAAGGAATGTAACAGGGGTACAGGGGAACAGAGTAAATGTAATAAATAAAATAATTGGAGGGATCTACAGAAAAAAATATTTGTCAATACATGAACAAGTGTTTGAAAATGTCATGGAGGCAGAAATACTCAGTGTAATTAAAAACACCTGTGCTCAGTCCGCAGGAGTGACCCTGAACTTCCACATTAGTTCCCCACTCCACTCCCACTCCGATCTGTCTGTGGCGTACTGCACTGTTACAATGAAGCCCAACATAAGCTTGAGGTTTAAGGTGAGAGAGGAAAGATTTAACAGGGATCTGAGAGGCAAGTTTTTCACACAGAGGGTGGTGGGTATATGGAATAAGCTGCCAGAGGAGGTGGTAGCAGTGGGTACAATTACAACATGCAAAAGATGTTTGGACAGGTACCAGGGTAGGAAAAGTTTAGCAGGATATAAGCCAAATGCAGCAAATAGAAATAGAGAACACCAGATTGTACAATATCACCCAATCTTCACAACATTAGCAACACATTACAGGGACAAAGGAGCTTAGTTGTCCATTCAATGGCTACATCCTTTCATCCTGTTACAGACATTCCCTCTGCTCCACCCAATGACTTACGCTGTTACCTGGACCAATTTGCTTTCCCTCCTTCTTAGTTCTGATGAAGGGTCTTCAACTTGAAATGTTAACTGTTTCTCTTTCTACAGATGCTGTTGGACCTACTCAGTTCTTATTTTGGATTTCCAGGATCTGCAGCTTTCTTGATTTACAACTGAAAACAACCTGGATGAGCCTTTGTGTAGGGATCACAGGGCCGTGGGCTGAGAGTTGGAATACAGGACTAGTCTAAATCGCTCTTTCTCAGATGGGCTTGCTGGCCTCCTTCTTTGCGGCAAGTTTCCGTGAAGAGTGCCAGATTGACATTTATTTGTGTAAATGCTGATGACTACATGATTCAGTAGGCTGATCATGGGAACAACCAAACTCTAACTAGGGACCTGGGTCCACTGGTTGTGGTGTGGACATCTGGGAGGAGTTGATTCTGTTCCAAGATGCTGGACATTGCAACCAGTTGCCCTGATTTCATACCTAAGCTTAGCCAAAATAATAAATACAATTTTGAGAATATCAATTATAATATTTTGAACTTGAACAAAAGTATAATCTTTTCACCTAGTTTAAATGATCTCTTTGTTATTGAATACAACAAAAAATAAGCAATAACAAGCAATCTGCTGGAAGAACTCAGCGGGTCGAGCAGCATCTGTGGGAAGAAAGGAACTGTTGATGTTTCGGACATCAGGATTTTGACCCGAAACGTCGACAATTCCTTTCCTCCCACAGATTCTGTTCGACCCGCTGAGTTCTTCCAGCAGATTGTTTGTTGCTCCAGATTCCAGCATCTGCAGTCTCGTGTCTCCAAAAAATAAGCAGTGGTTGACTGTCAATATGGCTCTGGGTAATGTCCATATGACTAAACAATTAATAATGGAAATAACATGGATTCTTACTCTAATCCTGCACAGGGCCAGAGGCCCTTGAGTACAACATTTTTGACAGTCTGCTTATTCTGTAGACTGTTTTGGCCCAGATTTCCATCAATGTTGCCAAGGGCAAAAAAGCCCTTTATAGAGCGAGTACATTAGTTCTGAGTTTAAGATAACCTGTGCTTGATGCTCTTAACCACAGTTGAGATTGCTTGCAGAGTTCACTGAAAGCCAAATGCTGCAGAGGGCTGAGTCTTGAGCATATTTCACACAAAATCATTTTCTTTTAGGTCTATTTCTCTTTTAAAGTTACAGTTTGGGTAATTGTGAACCTTGTGGTGTAACAGAGCACATTGCTGTGAATGTTTCCCAATTAGAATGTAGTAACCTCGTTTCAAAATGTATGCTATAAATGAGATAAAACAATTGTAAAATCCCTGCACCGGTCCATGCTGAATGCAGATATACTTTGGTACTGACATTTGAGGAACTATTCAAAACTTCCCTTTCATTAAAACTTGACATTCCCAAAATAATATGGCTTACATTCTTTTCCCTCTTTTAATATTCCCCAATGCTCTTCTTCTCTGGAAACAGTTGTTATTCTGAATATTGAGGTAACTTTCCAGGAGTTCATGTAAATCCAATTATGTTCGTACATTAGGTGTGAGAACAAGGCTACTCGGTTGTATACAGGATTTACAGTTAGGATTTATCATGTTCACCTTTCCTGATATCCGCACACTTGCATTTCTACCAGAGGTTTCCAGGTAATGTTCTGGTGGAGAAACACTGGCCACTTTAACCCAGAGTCAGCGTGGATTGCTCACTGCTGTCCAGCCACAGGCTGAGAGCCAAAGCTCGGTTCTGCTGTTCATTCATTTTCCATTTTTATTCTGCTCAGGGTGAAAGATATGGAATTCTTCTAGTATCCGGTATTCAGTTCAGCTGCAAGACTCCAGGGCTAGAAGTAACACAGTCACCTGCAGAGTCAGCCTCCCCAAGTCCAGCTCTGACAATGTACTCAGACCCAGTACTAGAAGAGTACACTTGCTACACGAACAACTGTATAATATCCCGCTGTTATAAGGCTATTGAACAGTCCCCTTGTATGATTAGACTCTTGACCTCACAATCTACCTCATTTTGGCCTTGCATCTTATTGTCTGCCTGCACTGCACTTTCTCTGTGAGTGTAACACTATATTCTGCATTCTGTTATTGTTTTCGCTTGTACTACCTCAATGCACTGATGTGATGAGAAGATCTACATGGATGGCATAAAAAATGAAATTTTTCACTGTACCTCAGTACATGTCAGAATAATAAACCAATTTGCAATTTACAATTTAATTCCTTTGATATACCAAAGTGCTTCAAAGGAATGTTATTTTCTCCATGATCAACTAAGACTTATTAAATAACAGATCATGCCAGAGGGTCGAAATGACCTACTCCTGCTCCTAATTTGTATATTTGTATGTTTGTTTGTTATCAAATAAAAACAAATCCATTTAAACTTTTCCACTTCCTACACCGGTCGACCTGTGGCCTCTTTGATTGAAGTTGCCAGATCTACCTGCATTTGGAAAGCCAAGGACTGATTAGGGATAATCAGACTGGCTTTGTGCATGGGATATTGTGTCTCTTGAGTTTGACTGAGTTTTCTGAAGAGGTGGTCAAGAGGATTGACAAGGGCAGGGTGGTAAACATTGTCTACATGGACTTTAGCAAAACCTTTGGTAAGATCCCATGTGGTAACCTGGTCCAGAACATTAGATTATATGGGATCCAGTGTGAGCTGGCCAATTGAATACAAAATTGGCTTCATGGTAGGAGTCAGAGGGTGGTAGTGAAGGTTTGTTTTGCAGATTGGAAGCTTGTGACCAGTGGTGTGCCACAGGGATTGGTGTTGGGACCATCGTTGCTTGTCATCTATACTAACAATTTGGATAATAAAGTAGGTGACATGGTTAGTAAGTTTGCAGATGACACCAAAATTGATAGTACAGTGGACAGTGAAGAAGGTTATTGGGGGATCTTGATCAGCTAGGTAGGTGGGCTGAAGATTGGCAAATGGCTTTCAATTCGGATAAGTGCAAAGTATTGCATTTTGGGAAGTCAAACCAGGGTAGGATTTACACAGTGAATGGTCGGGCCCTGGGGAGTGTTGTGGAATAGAGGGACCTAGGAGTACAAGTACAGAGTTCGCTGAAAGTGGCGTCACATGTAGACAGGATAGTGAAGAAGGCGTCTGGCACACTGCCCTTCATCAGTCAGGGCACTGAGATAGGAGTTGGGACATTATGTTGCAGATGTACAAGAAGTTGGTGAGACTTGGAGTATTGTGTACAGTTTTGGTCACCCTGTTATGGGAAAGACATCATTGAACTGGAAAGAGCGCAGAGAAGATTTATGAGGATGTTGACAGAACTCAAGGTCCTGAGTCCAAGGGAGAGATGGGTGGGCAGGCTAGGATTTTATTCCTTAGGATTTAAGAGATTGAGAGGCGACGTTATAGAAGTGTACAAAATCATGAGGGGCATAGATAGGATGAACACACGTAATCTTTTTCCCACAGAAGGGGAACTAAAAACTAGAGGGCATAGGTTTAAGGTGAATGGTGAAAGATTTAAAAGGAACTTGAAGGGCAACTCCTTCATGTAGAGGGTGGTGCATCTATGGAATGAGTTGACAGAGGAAGTGGTTGAGGCAGGTACAATAATATTTAAAAGGCATTTGGATAAGTACATGGACAAGAGGGGTTCAGAGGGATATGGGCCAAATGCGGGCAAATGGGATTAGCTTGGGCACCATGGTCAGCATGGACAGATTGAACCAAAGGGCCTGTTTCTGTGCTGTATTACTCTGTGACACTATGACTCTAAGGTAACTCAGATTAGAACAGGATCTAGATCAACTGAGCAAATGGGCCAAAAAACAGCAGATGGAATTTAACTTGGACAAGTACAAAGTGTTGTATTTTGGGAGGTTACACAGAACCTGCACAGTAAATAGCAGGGCCCTGGAGAGTGTTGTAGATCAGAGAGACCTAGAGATACAAGTACACAGTTCCCTGAAAGTGGTCACATAGGTAGTGTGGTGAAGAAGGCATTTGGCATGCTTGCCTTCATCGGTCTCGACATTGAGTACAAGAGCCGGGCCATCGTGTTACAGATGTAGAAGATGCTGTTGAGACTGCACTTGGAATATTGTGCGCAGTTCTGGTCGCCTAGTTATAGGAAGAATGTCATTAAGCTCGAAACGGTACAGAAAAGAATCAAAAGAAAGTTAACGGGACTGGAGGGCTTGAGTTACAAGGGGAAAGTGGATAGGACTTCTCACCCTGGAGTGTAGAAGGCTGAGGAATGACCTCACAGAGGTTTATAAAATCGAAAGGTACATAGAAAGGTGAAAGGTCACAGTCTTTTTCCCAGGGTAGGGAAGTCTAAAACTAGAGGGCACAGTTTTAAGGAGGGAGGGGAAAGATTTAAAGGGGACTTGAGGGGCAACTGTTTCACACAGTGGGTGGTGGGTATGTGGAATGAGCTGCCAGAGGACGCGGTAGAGGCGGGTACAATTACAACATTTAGAAGACATTTGGACAGGTAAGTGGATAAGGAAGGTTTTGAGGGATATGGGCCAAACACGTGCAAATGGGACTAGCTTAGTAAGCAAATCTTTTCTCTCTTTTCCTCATTTGCACTATTTATTTATTATTGTAACTTATAGTCATTTTTATGTCTTTATCTCTTGTACTGTACTGCTTCCGCTAAACAATTTCACCACATAGAGTATGTCAGTGATAATAAAACTGATTCTGAAAAAAAAACTTGTTTAGCCTGGACGAGTTGAACCTGAGAGCCTGTTTCAGTGCTGCAACCCTCGTGGTGAATTAGGGATTTATCCAAAAGGGAATTGACTGAGACTGCCAAACTCATCTCACTATCGCCTGAGAAGTTGGCTTCTAATGTAAGGACATCGAGCTCCAATCTGGAATAACAGGTTCAGAGACTAAAGCCTATTGAGGAGAGGCAATGTTGTAAAATGATTTGAAAACATTTACAACATTCTTGAAACCAATATGTTGTGACCAATAAGTGTGGACAGGGATGATGGGTGTGTTGCACTGTGTTTGAGAGGACCTGGGCCACTCAAAGTTTGCAGAACACAGTCAAAATCCTGATGATGTAGATGATATGGCCGTGGGTTCCAGCTTTGGAATGAGCATAAACAAGCGTTATTGTAGAACTGGTCATCCCCCTCCCCACCTTCTTACTCTGGCTTCTGCCCTCTTCCTTTCCAATCATGGTGAAGGGTCTCGGCCCGAAACGTCAACTGTTTATTTCCCTCCATGGATGCGGCCTGACCTGCTGAGTTCCTCCAGCACTTTTTGTGTATTGCTCCAGATACATCCAGCACCTGCAGAATCTCTTGTGTCTGTGTAATTTTAAAAGGTTAGTTCATAGTACAATCAGAATCATGAAGTTGTATACCACCAGTTCATACTGTTAATCTGCAGCAAGTTTCTGTTCAGTTAGAACATAGAAAACAAGCAGTCAGCAATTGACTTGGAGTCAGTGGGAGTGGAGGAGCAGGGATGTTTGTGAAAGTTGAATCCAAGCTTTTAGATGCTGAGAGTGATGAATGGGGGCAGGCAATGAATGGAGCCAAAGGGCACATCAGGTGCAGATGTGGAAGGTGAAACCGTTTGGGAAGATGCAGTCAGTGTATCTTGTATCAGTAGGTTCTGTATTTGGACAGGTCGGAGAAGGATCACAAGGTGAGCTGTAGCATGAAACTGAATTATGAATGATCAATGCTATGGAAATTGTTGATAAAATAATGGACCACAGTTACAGTCACTCAGGAGGGTAATGTTTTTGCTCTGGTTGTTCAGAAACCAGCTTGAAGAGACATGAAAGAAGTGAACCTACAGCTGGGTGCCAACCAAAGGCTCAATTTGAAACCAGTATCTCAGCCCATCAAGGGAGCCTTAATCATTAACAATAATTTTCTTGAAATATAATACCTTGAAAACTGAAATAATAGCGCTTTGAAATGTTACCTAAATGGAAGTATACTCATTAATAGGTGTATACTGACTGCACTTAATGTCCCCCAGTCTGAAAATGTTGATTTATATAATTCTTCAATGGGCTACCCTGGTAATGTGGTAGAACAGTGCATTCACCTTGAGCCCAGAGATGCTTTGAATGTATTATCATTTATCAGCTAAAGGTTTGTATAAAGTTTTGGATGAGTGCAGCTATTTACTTTGTTTTCTGCCTAGAACATAACCAAAACTGAGCAAAGGTTTGCTGTGAAACAGAGATTTGGTTTGTCATTTTTATTAACCCTTCTCTATTATATAGAAAGAGATGACATGTGGCAGAGACAAAATTTATTGTCATCAACCCCTGTCATAAACTCCCTTCTCAGCTCCACCTTCTCCCCAGTGTTTGTCTAAAACTGAATCAGATTGATTACAACCTTGATATCATACTTGACCCCAAGATGAGCTTCTCATCACAATTCAACTTTATTACAAAGACCTCTAGACACTGTCTGATTCTACTTGTACCACAGCTCATTTCAATGGCAAGTTTGTGAAGCGTCTTAATCTGTATTTTTTTTTCATTTAGTGTGCTTTATAAAGGCATGTTTTGTGTTATTATTTCTGTTGAGTTTCAGTGAAACAGATTCAAGTTCAGTCTTTCCTCCTTATCAGACAGATTTCCTTCATGGTTCGTGGTTGCCTGGATTAGAGGGCGTGAGCTCAAAGGAGAGGTTGGACAAACCTGGGCTGTTTTCCCTGGAGTGTTGGGGACTGAGGGGAGGCCTAACAGAAGTTTATAAAATTATGAGAGGCATTGATAGGGTAGACAGATGGAATCTTTCTCCCAGGGTAGAAATGTCAAGACTAGAGGACATGCATGTAAGGTGAGGGGGGGGGGGGAGTTCAAAGGAGATGTGTTACACAGAGAGTGGTGGGTGCCTGGGACGGGCTGCCAGGGATGGTGGTGGAAGCAGATTCAATGGTGGCATTTATGAGGCTTTTAGACAGACATATGAATATGCAGGGAATGAAAGGATAAGGATGGTGTGCAGACAGAAGAGATTTAGTTTAATTTGGCATCGTGTTCAGCAGAACATCATGGGCCGAAGGGCCTGTTCCTGTGCTGCACTGTTCTATGTTTGATGTTCCATGGTCAGTAGCACTAAGACTGCTGCAAAGCTCAAGTTGAAAATATTTTGATACCATATTGTGATAAGAGGTAAGTGGGACCCAACCACTCCTGTGACCTTCCCAGAAACGCACCCAATGCCCTACCTTCCTGACCAGACCCTTGTGTTGGCACCATTTGGTCATTCGCCACGCAATTTAAAGAAGAAAAAAAAACAGGAACCCAAATTAAATATCCAAACAGATGCTGTAATCCTACAACTCTTTCAAAACCAGGAAAAATGTATTGCATTATCCAACAGTCTACACTAAATTAAACTGTTTAGCTGTTTGGTTGCATAATCCCCTTCTACCGCCTACCCATTTCAACATACAACATGCGCATCTTCATATTGTTCAGTTATTTTTCAACAAAACAACAGTGAAATTTTGTCAGTGTAACACCACACCGCCCCCCCCCCCCCGCCCCCCAACACGCACACACACTCACACACCGCCGGCCCAGTTTCTGGGAAAACCAAAGTACATTATGGTAAGCCCTTGTGTTTTCTTGCAAATGAAATGAACGTCAATACTCCATAGAAAGTAGGGATGAGCTGCCCCGCTTTAAGTGTCCTTCTGTAATTCCTTCGACAAATATTTGTTATGTCGAATCACCGATTATTTGATTTGTACCAGATGCAATGCGTGTACAGTTTGGGAACAGTTCACATAGGAGGCACCAAAGCCCAGGAAAATCACACATTGGGTGGGGTTATTTAGTTATTACAACCTCGCTACTCTAAGCACAGAGTTGATTTGGCCTGATTTGATTTGAAAAGAATACTCTTCGGGAGCTGTTTAATTGAAAAATAGCTATATTGGAACGCAAAGTTGCATTAAGGTTTAAAATTCAGCTACCGTATAATCAATGAAATGGTTCGGAGACTGGAACCCGTTTCGTCCGTACATTTGCACTACGCCCTGTCAAGTTAAGAAATCGATCACACGGAATTCACTACAAGTGTCTGAATCTTGATATCCGTGCACACTTGATATGTAATGTAATCATCACTGGAGTGTGTGAAAACATACTAAAGGTCTCTCCAAAGCGCTTGAAAGGTTTGCCTTTCCATAGGAGAGTTCTGAATTTCCACTTTTGTGCTTTGAGTTGTGACTCACCAAATGGCGAGCTGGAGGTGTTATTAAAAATTTAAAAAGCTAGACAAAGGTGTGCTCAGCTTCCAGTCTACTGTTTCTGCCGCACACAAAACGTACGACTTCTATCTCATGAATAATGTGACATGTAATCTGCATAATGCATTTTTAATAGGGCTCTAGTAACCGCGTTAAGAAATATATTTACAATCTTCAAATTTCGCAATATGATCAGTATTAGTGCTAGGTCCCACCCCGATATTGAGCGGCTAACAGGAGACCTGAAATGTGTTTATATCGGCTTAAAGGTTGCATTGAAGTAAAGGCGATCTCATTAATTTCTTGTAATAGTTTAATTTCGCACTTTCGCTTCAGTTGAAAAGCGATGTCTCTAATCGACTGAAAAAAAGGCATGAGCTTCTGAATATTCCACAAGTTGCTAGTCTCGGAACTCCTGGTCCTTTTTTACTCGGAAAGTTAGTTTTTGATGTGGTGTGTTGTCACTGACAAACAACGGTTACAAATGGAAGATTGTTTGACTAAAGTTTTCGTTTTATTAGAGACCTTGGCGTCATGAATAAATAAACTGTAATATATTATAGTATCACACACGTTAACTGAAAATTCATACACTTAAGTAAAGTTTACTAGCAATTTAGTAGCCTCTATTCATAAGCTTTACACCTTTACACCAATTCTAATGCTTTCCAGACAACAACTAAGTTCTAATATCTACTCCCTGCCACATACGGGTGCGAAATAAGAGCAGGGTTTATGTTATTTAGTGAGTCTCATATTTTAAGACGACATTTCAACTTACTTTTTCAGATTTAAAGTAGTTTGAGGAGTCTACTGTGGACTACGCTTCTGATTCCGAATTAACAGCTTGGACTGCTGGAACAGTTCCTAACGCTCAAATACTGTAAGACACTTGATGATACAATACATTCTTGCAGGACGGAGTTTATTGAAATGACGTTGGTTCCAATTGTTCTCTCAAACGTTTAATGATTTTTTTCAGCACGCAAAAGGCTGGAGGAACTCAGCGGGTCAGGCAGCATCTATGGAGGAGTCCCGAAGAAGAGTCTCGACCCGAAACGTCGACTATTTCCCTCCATAGATGCTGCCTGACTCGCTGAGTCCTCCAGCTTTTTGTGTGTTGCTCCAGATTTCCAGCATCTGCAGTCCCTTGCGTTTCCAAATGACTTTATCACCTCACTTGGGGGGAGAAATGCTCAGAATGAGTTACAATAAATATTATATTCAACTATTTACCAAAACCCATCTCCTCTGTACAACTGCCATTTATCTTCTAGACCCTTAGTGTAAGGGTTTCTTGTAATACAATAATTGGCCGAGGGTCTTCTTCTTCACAGACAGAACCCGGTCCATTCCCGGTCCGTGGATTCTGATGTGGGTAATGAGGCGAAAGTAGGACCCACAGGCTCTGCCACAAGTGGGGCAGGAGGAGCCTGGCAGAGCTGGCGGATAGGTAGTTAGAGAGGTGATCTTCCCTTTCTATTACTTACATTGGGCTTCTGGGTGTTTCTATGAAAGAACATGACATTCTCCACGCAATCCTTCACCATCTGAGCAGTCATGGGCCAGGCATTCCTGAGGATGTTGCAATTTTTTTTCAAGGAGACTTTGAGAATATCCTTGAATTGTTCTCTTTGTCCACCTGGTAATCTCTTGCGGTGCGGGTACTTGGAATAGAGTGTGTTTCAGCACGGTGGTGTCGGGTATGCCAACAGCACAGCCCGCCCATCAGAACCATCTGAGCGTAATTGGCACCTCAATGCTGGGGATGTTGGACCCCGAAGGGACTCTGAATTCATTTTTTTGCCAGTGAATTTGGAGAATTTAGTGAAGACAGCGTTGGTGATATCTCTCCAGCGCCAGAGGCAGTCCATCTCTCAGAAATGCACTGGAGGGTCGTGATCATAAACCAAGAGCTTTTGTACTGGATTTCAGGGCTTGATCAACACTCCTTTCAGACGGCCAAAGGCTACTTGGAGGCAAAAGTGAATTTCATCATCAGTGCCTGTCAGGGTGTCATCATACACCTTGGTGTACAGCAGGGGAAGTTTGGTACTAGACCTTTGGTTTGTGGGAATTATGTGTAATGTCCATCATAGCCCGGAGCTTGTTCTCCAAAGATGTGCATACACAATCATTGTACGCACCTTGAAAACTGAAGTTGAGGTGACTTTGGCCGTGGAGTGTAGGTACCAAAAGTTGGACATTTTCCCACTCTGTGGATTAATTCTATTCCAATGGGAAGCTTGTGGGAGTTGAGGTGTACCGTTTCAGACAGGAGGGTTGAGAGAAATGTTGGACTGATGACACACTCTTGCTTGCCATTGGCCCGCCTTGAGATCAGATCTGTTGTGGCGGTCGTGTGCAGCAGATGTGAGAAGAGTGCTCCACTGTCTCTCTTGATTGATGGTGTCTTTTGTACCAATTTAGTGTCGACACTGCTCAGTGCATTTTTCTTGGAGTTTATATCTGATGAAGCTCAGGTTCATTGTGTCTCTATATTGGATGAAATCCACACTTCACTGCTCTCCAGGCAGTGGAAAATCCCACAATGACTTTCCCCGTGGCAGAATGCAGAGAGATCCCCTCCGTAGTTACTGCAATTGGATTTGTCTCTTTTCCTGCAGGTGGTCACAGTTATCATGTCTTGTAGGGTCCCTGGCACATCCTCCTCTTCCCGGGCCTTGAATTTGCGAGGGAAGTTTTAGAACATCATTAGGGATATCGTCTGCACCTGAAGGTCTTCCTGATGGCGGTGTGTGGCAAAGAGACTGGGCCCGATGGTATAACCTGACTAGGGAGTAAAACTCTGGTAGGCGTACCGCTCAGGTTGCGTGGTGGAAATTACAGGGTTTATTCGCCATCATTACCCAGCACCTGACCATCTCTCCTGTTCCTGCGACGTGCGATTAAATACCGTGTCTCCACAGAAACAAAACCATCGAATTTTCATCACTTCAACAGTTGAAACATTTCAATGGTAATGCGATGTGAAATAGATCACAAGTACTTTTACAATGCAATTGCTTTTTTAAAAAATCCATTAACATTTTGTTTCTGTAAGACTTTCGAAGGGCTTTTTCTTAGGTGAAAGTCGTAAATGGATTTAGGAAACTTTACCGAGGGTCGCGCCACTGAGGCAGATCGCCCTTTTTTTACACATAAAGTACTTCTGTTCAAAACTCACAGTGTGGCAATACGTGTTGGGAACGTTGAGCAATCGGGAATCTAAATCAGACTATACCCTTTGTTTTACATAAATTAAGCATCTTTCAAATGGTTGAACATATGCATCCCATTAATATTGTAACAGTGATGCACTTATTTACAATTATTTAAAAAGTTTGCACCTGAACACTGCACAAATCGAACAGGCACCTGATGTTAGAATCATTCTGCAGTTTAAGACCAAGCTAGACCGTAGACACCGTGGGTCACACAACTGCTATGATCATAAACCCAGGTAGAGTTTCACGGGCGGTACATACAGAATTCATAAGGGGGCCCCTTTTGCCGTGCCGGTCTCCGGATTTACCGCCTCCGCTGCCTATTTCACGTCGTGCTGTGTCTCGCGATGTCTCCGGAGATCCACTTTCCTCTGGAATCCCTTCCCACACAGGTCGCAGCCGAACGGCTTGAAACCGGTGTGCTTGCGACTGTGGGTGATGAGGTTAGAGCTCTGGCTGAAGGCTTTGCCACATACCTGGCACTTGTGGGGCTTTTCGCCTGGATCATAACAGGAAGCAAATCAGCATTTAGGAATCTGATCCAAACTACACGGAGGGTAAACTTACTTTCATCTTATAAATATAACGCACATATTTCGTAAGTCTCACTGGAAAACAAATGGTATTTGAACATAGAACAGTAGAGCACAATGCAGGACCTTCGACCCACAATGTTGTGCCGAGCTTTAAATCTAACCCCATCACTTGGAATGTAACCACGTGTATTAAGCATGGAAACAACCATATATTTTCCTTCAAGGAAAACAAACCATGTGCAGTGGAATCGAAAACGGCTGCCCAGGCAAAGATTTCGTTGCACGTTGAGGCCCATTGTAACCGGCCTTGTTTGAGCGTTAATGCCTTATAGAAGCCGTGGGCTGGTACCTGGAAATCTGTCCATTTACTGCATAAAACAGGTTGAACATTACAACACCACATACTAGGAAAGCCATCAGAATACAGACTAAAAGAGAAAGAATGCGAAACACTGGTTTGATAATAATTAAATCGGGTTCTTTAAAGCATTTACCGGCCATAAAAAAATGGGAGCAGGGATGGACCATTCGCTCTCCTTCCCACCCCCTCCCGAGCCTGTTCACCATTCATAAAGATCATGACTAATCTTTTACCTCAGTCCCATTTCCCTGACCTATCCTTTGATTCCTCTCATATTTAGAAATCTATCGTTCCCTGGTCTGATTGGACGCAATGACTGAGTCTCCACAGTCCTTCGGGGTAGAGAATTCTAAAGATTCCCCACGCTCAGAGTGAAGTCATTTCTCATCTCAGTCCCTAAAGGGCTGCCTTCTAATGTTGAGACCGCGACCCCTGGTCCTGCACTCCTCAGCCAGGAGGAACGCCTTCCTTGCAACTAAACATGCAGGCGTCAAACGGGGACAGTTATCCCAGTAATTACCACCACGCCAATGAGGACAGGAGCAGGAGGTACAGAACCAGGTTCAAGAAAAGCGACTTCCCTTCAACCATTCGGTTCTTAAACCAACCGGCAAAACCCTAATCATCACAGTTTAGCAAAACTATGACCACTTTGCACTAAAATGGACTTTGATTTTTTTTTGTTCTAATTGTGTTTTCTTGTAAAAATTGTGCATAATTTATGTTTAATGTATGTTTTTTTGTGAACGCTGCTTATATAATGTCATGTGCCTGTGATGCTGCTGTAGTTTTTCATTGCACCTGTGCATACATGTACTTGTGCATGTGACAATAAACTCAACTTTGACTTTGACTACACTACCGAGAAAAAACATAAACGTTCCCCCGGCTAATCAGTAAATGGCTGTAGCTTTATCTAAATAACAATGTAATAATAGGTCACCAACTAGTGATTGCTGGTCCCTGCTTCGGTAGTTGGTCAGTTCTAGATTTTTAGATATGGTTTCTATCAGAGTTAAACTGCAGCTAAATCAGGAAATGCAGAGACGGAGCTTGTAAAATCGAGGCGTGATGTGTCATTTTAACCATTAGCCTCGATAAGCCTCTGAATGTTGTGCTAATTGTTTATTTTTAGTCGAGATGAGCACTGTGATATTTCTCACCTACAGCACAGTAAAGAGTTAGAGCAAAGCGATTGTCCTTTTACAAGTGTCTCTGCCTCAACTCAACAGTCAAAATGCCTGCAACGTTTTTGAATTCTCTTACAAATGATACGTGTATGCAGAGTTTAAAAAGAAAACCCAGTTAGCTATGATTTTAGCTGCATTGTCACCCCCCCCCCCCACCCCTTCCCTGTTAAATGTCAGGTGAAAAGTTGATAATGTTGATTTTGAAATATGAACCCGCCTATCATTGTCTGTGCAGTTTCACCCTGAATAAAGAGATGGCCTTTTTCAGACTAGGAATAAACCGGTCCGATATCCAAGATGCATCAGAGTGCACCAACACCGCCTGGGTTTTCTGATATAAACCTACAAGTAACAAAACCTGAAATAAGAAACAAAAAAAAAAGAAAATTCACAACGAACGCCCGAAATTTAGAAAGGTTGGACGGGGTTTGGACATTTGCCAATCTCCTCTGATTTTTACAGACTTCTCTGCTGTTAACATTGTGCGTGGGTCTGCATATAACCAGGTGAACTGTTAAACACCATAATCTACCAATTATTCACAGACCCCTTGCACCGACCACGGGGCCCTGACAGATTTCACCTCATGTTCAACAACGCTGTTGGTTAACGTGAAATCAGATCGGCTCCTCGGTCTCTGTGCCTTCTATTGTCACTTCAATCTATATATAGCAGATGATCTGAGAACCGAGCTGACTACCTCCACCGTCTAGTGTGATTCACCTGTCATTTACGCTGGCCTCTAAATCAAGACCAGGCTAGTCATACCGGGTAAATCATCTTACACAAGCCGCTCTGAATAAACAGCGGACGGATCATATTAAGCCACACTGATTGGATTGCCACGATTCAATTATTAAACAGATGCCGTTAATGAAATCATTGCCAAAAGCCGTTTCTTTCGTCGGATATTGTTCAGAAAGAGATTCAATATTGCACAGGCATTGAGTTGCAATGCAAACTATGAAGAACGAAATGCACACAAAACCCAACCGGGAAACTGGGCTTTTGTGAATCATAATGAAAAAAGAAGTCAGGAAACAGAGTTTCACGCAACGGTAGGGGAAAGGTGAGGGATTAACTGAAAGTTTCAAAACCGAGATTGCTATTAATCGACCATTATCTAATTTACTGCCCGTGCAGGATCATAAAGTTGAATGGTCTGGTCCGTGTTAAATAGGAGTGAGAATTTGTTCTTTATTGCATCTTACTGCCCACTGAGCCTTTTACAACATGAAAGTATTCCTCCCCGATGTGCAAGGTTTCATTTTAGTCACTGCTGAGCAAATAAATATTTCGTATTAATTAATTCAAAGTATTATTTTGAACTTGAATATTATTTTTAAAATATTATATCCACATTTTGCATTCTGGAAAAAATGCACCAACTCATTACAGACACTGAATGTTTAGTTCGCAGTATAAATGCTTTATCTCTTCACTTGGTCCCGCCCTTCGTGGATTGACGAGATAACTTGGTTTCATTTTTGTGCAAAGGATAGGTGATGTTTGTTCAAAGCCACACTGCAAACGTGGTATCTAACCTCTGCCAAGCACTTACTGACCTGTGTGGATGAAGGTATGCTTTTTCATGTCTGACTTCTGGTGAAATCTCTTCCCACAATATTGACACGGATAAGGCCTGGTGTCTGAATGGATCAACAGGTGCGTGGACAATGTGGAAGATCTTTTAAATGTTTTCCCGCAGATCTTGCAATCAAAACTCCTTTCCTAAAGCAAAAAGAATGAAATTGCAAATCAAGTAAAATAACGAAATTACAGTTTGACTCTCGATTTATAGGGCTCAGTCCTCGAATGTGTCAATTATTTGGCAAAATATACGATACCAGACTTTTCGTAAAGACATGGCAAAAATCTAATAAAAACAGAAAACGCTGGTAACACCCAACAGGGTAGATAGCATCTGTAGGAAGAGTAACAGCTAACAGTCCAGGTCCGAGAGGGTCCCTGAAACATTAACTCTGTTTCTATCCTCACGGACGCTGCCTGACCTGCTGAGTGTTTCCAGCGTTTTCTCTCAGATTTCCAGCATCTCCAGTTTTTTTTTTCTAATTAAGCAAAAATGTCTTAATAATTATAAATGAACAAAAAATCGAAAAACCTGCTTCAAAGTGATCATAAACGTAATTTCTGTTGAAAGCCACATTAGAAATTACCCTCAAGAACAGCAACCTCACATTCCACCTGGATATTCTACAACCCAGTTCCATGAACAGTGAATTCTCCAATCTCAGGTAAACCTTACTCTCTGTGTTCCCCTCCCTCTCCTTTGGATCCACCTCTCCCATTTTCTCTGCTCTCCAGCTCTTCGGCCATGTGCTCACCCAGACTTCTTGTGCCTTTCCCATTTCTGTTGCCTTTCCCATACACTCCCCCTCCCCAGCCTCCCATCTCCCATTTTGCCCCTCCCCCGATACCATCCATCTACTCCTCACACACTTCACCCACCAGATCCCCTCCTCCATCTCTCCCTTAAACGTTTCCCATTATCACCTTCCTTACTTATCAGATTCCAGCACTTATAGCCTTTGTGTTCCTGCTCATCACCCTCCAGCCTCTGTCTCCCAACTCCACCGCTCCCCTCCCCTTCTTGGCTCCATCTATCTATCATTCCTCACCCCTCCTTGATCCACCAATCACCTTCCGGCCCCTGTCTCATCCCTCCCCCCTCTCCTCTTTACACGGGCTATCTTCCCTCCCTATTCTCCGTCCCTGATGCAGGGTCTCGACCCAATATGCTGTCAATTCCTTTCCCTCCACAGACGCTGCTCGAACCCCTGAATTCCTCCAGCAGTTTATATATAATGAATTACCAATCCAACAATGCTCAATGTAACTATCTTTAATAACTTTATTTATATGGAAGAGAGTTTGTTTTGGTCCATCCTGTCTATAGCAGCTCTTTGAAAAGGCTACTATATTTATAAATATAGAAAAATAACAGGGGTAGACCATTCAGCCCTTCAAGTCTTCTTTGCCATTCAATAGCAATCCCCCCCCCAAGCTCCTTGATGCCCTTTGTGTCCAGAAATCCATGCAACTCCTTCACCTCTTTCACTCACACTTTCAGTCTTCCAACATAACCCCGTAGAAGATACAGGAGCCTGAGGGCACGTACCACCAGACTCAAGGACAGCTTCTATCCCACGGTGATAAGACTATTGTATGGTTCCCTTATAATGAGATGGACTATGACCTCACGATCTACCTTGTTGTGACCTTGCACCTTATTTCACTGCACTTTCTCTGTAGCTGTGACACTTTACTCTGTACTGTTATTGTGTAGTACCTCAAGCACTCTGTACTGACCCAATGTAACTGCACTGTGTAATGAATTGACCTGTACGATCTGTATGCAAGACAAGTGTTTCCACTGTACCTCGGTACAAGTGACAATAATAAACCCATACCAGTATCAAATATCTTCCTTTCAACAATATTCTTAGATTCCCTTTGATGGTCACTATTGAATCTTCCACTGTCTTTTTTTAAACTATAATAATGGTTAACAGAGCGTAACAAAGTGACATGGTAATACAAATAGACACTCAGCAGATCAGACAGTATTTGTTGGGGGGGGGAATGGGGAATTGGTCATCTCTGATGAAAGGTTATCATCTTGAAGCGTTAACTCTGCTTCTTTCCCCGCAGATACTGTCTGACCTACTGAGTATTTCCAACATTTCACGATTTTATTTCAGATTTCTAGCATCTGCATATTTTTTAAAATTTTCGTTTATTGTTATAATAATATCCCTCTCTGTGATTTAGTAAAAGGCCATTGGATGGGTTACTGTTAATATGTTAAGCAGTGCTTTTGTGGAACTGCGTGGTATTTGGTTACTTGAGGCCCCAGTGCTCAGCGAAAGCTGATGGTTGTACGTTACAGGCAGCCTCCTACCTGCGAGTGAACCGCTTTGTGTTGTTCCAGACTGACCGCGTGGCCAAAGGTTTTTCCGCAAATGTCACAGGCGAAAGGGCGGGTGCCGCTGTGAGACCGGCGGACGTGGACTTCCAGACCATGAGGAGTGGAGAAGACCTGAGGGAGGAAGCAGGAGGGTTAGCAACAACAGAAGGAAACCACGGTGCTACCAGAAGTCCCGACCTGACCCAGGGCTGTGAAAGGTGACGAGCAGGCCCCAACTACACTAGTAACTGAAACACAGAGCCCAGCAGTTTCAGTGTTGCCACATGAACGCCGACGTTCCTCTGAAAATACATTCAATGCTCCAAAATCCAACAATATAACACCAAGCGAATACACACCAGAAAATATGTCTGATCACTTACTAGGAGTGGGGCAAAGTATAACTTATGAAACACATTAAATCAAAATGCTCGTTGTGCATTCGTGAATTGAGGCGTGTGGCAGGATGCCCTTGCAAACTTTTGCCATGTTTATTTTATGTCTACTCATAAGCGGATTTTATTGCATTTACGCAGTGACGTTTTGGGAGTTTGTGCAGTGTTTTAGTTATATAAACCCGAGGGAGTCAGAGATGGTCAAAGAATTTAAGATTAACTGCTTTTGTTTTATTTTAAGCTGCAGCCATGTTGCACTGACATTTTGTGCTGCTGCGAGGGGTGAGGGGTCACCGGCACTTTGGGTGATGAATATCTCAGTGAGACTGGAAGAATGATTCATTTCCACCACACCTCCGAATCTTCTCTTCTTCAGAATGAATCAGAGCCTGATTTGAACCCTTAGGTCAATCTTCCTCTTTTCGTGGGTGCTAAGCGACCCGCTGAAAGTTTCTCAATGGTAAACTATTTCACAAAATCAGAATCCATACGGTAAAAAGTGAAATTCGCCTTACGGAATAGTACAGACCTTTGCATGGTCTCCACTAGAATAATTGATCTCTGTATTGTTGGCTCACAGGAATTAGACAGAGAAACCACAACATTTAACTTTGCATAGTAAAACAGTGGATCTGAATTCATGATTACCTACGCGTGCAAATTCTTGCGATGTAATACAACAGGAAATATGAAAAGAAGCCACAGTTACAAATAGATTATGCTGGAAACACTCAGCAGGTCTGATAGTATCTGTGGGGAGAAGCAACGTCAACGTTTCAAACCAATAACCCGAAGAAAGATCTGAAGGAAATTAAAACATCAAGTATGTTTCAAATTGCAGAGAAAGTGGAAGGGGTGTAGTGAACAAAGGAAATATCTGCGATAGGGCGGAGACCAAGAGGGTGTGGCTCAAGTGATGGTGGTGCCGGCCGAGAGGGGGTGGTGAAGGCCTATGATATTTCGCAGCTGAAGATGTGCATTTAAGATGAAGAGAATAGAGAAAGAAAAACAAAATCAAGCTGAAACTGAGAACTGTTTTCTCTCTCTACAGTTGGAGCCTGACCCGCTGACTATTTCCAACATCCCCTCTTATTTCAGATTCCCACCGTTTGCAACTTCTCTGATTTTTGATCGAATGTAATTCCAATTCATATGATCTCTAAAATACAAGTACTGGTTGAACACATAGCACTTAGGGTCTTGGTTTACATTTTTCTTTCTTCTTTATGATATCCAGTGTCGTGACTGTTACAAGTGGTCACAGGCCTTCACAACTGCAATGATAATGTTGACGCTGAAAGATAAACGAGCCAACTAACAAGGGCATACAAGAAAATACTTCGGCCCGGGCCGTTTGCCCCAAGCAATTGTGAACCAGAGAGGGTCCTATTTCCGGGCCATGCGACCACTGTAAGATTTATGAAGGAATAATCTTATAGTTCGGACCAAAATGAAATTTTTGTGCCTACAAAGGATACTAATAACAACACTGGGACACAAACGAAAAACATTTGATTTGGATGAAATTGACTTTACTCTGTACTGTTATTGTTTTTACCTGTACTACATCAATGCACTCTGTACTAACTCAATGTAACTGCACTGTGTAGTGAATTGACCTGTACGATCGGTTTGTAAGACAAGCTTTTCACTGTACCTCGGTACAAGTAACAATAATATACCAATACCAATATTTAAGTTGTCAAGAGAAATTTGTGTTCCCACTCGGTCTAAAAATCAGAATTTTGATTATGATCGTTACTGCAGGAAAATGTGAACCGCTTTATGTTAAGACTGGCTCCTTGTCTGGACGCTGTTACTTGTTTCAGCTGCCACTTTAAATTCCAGGATTTATAAGGTTGTCTTTAAGGGAGGGTAGCTCGAAGTAATGTGCGTTAAAGTTGAGTTACGACCGTCCATGACTACTGGCTCGCTCTCCCTGGTGGATTTTATCCGCTCGCTACATTCTTCCAAGTCAGCCTGGGTAACCCGCCGGGTATAAACAGCTGGAACACGAGACCATTAGCTGCCCTCTCCCCAGGAGGTAACCGCCTCCTCTGCTTCAACACATCGCCACGTCGGTGAGACTGAGGCGTCGGGCAAGAACACCACCACAAGAGGTATCTGTGCAGGTGCGCGTCTGAGAACATGATAATCGGCTCCCCAAGCTGCTGCCCATGAGCTCATCAATAATATGGGGAGGCCAAGATGCTTCCTTGTGGAGTAGGGAGAATGAAAGGCAGCATCGGGGGTGGGGGTGGGGGGCAAGGAACAAGAGCTGGGGCTCGGCTGTAATGTAATTGAGTGGAAAAGAGGGCGGGAGGGAGGTCATGCGCCCGTCTCCAGATCCCAGCACTGTACATGCCCTGCCCCACGGCAACATTACAGATCCACTGGATTGGGTGGGATATGTATGGAGACTGTAGATAACATAGAGGAAATGAAGACCCTTACAACAGCTCCTAGAATGAGTTGCACGTCAGGTTTATGATGCGCCTGGTGTCCTAGAGTGTGTGACCTGGAGATGCGTTATACCTTGCTGCATTTGATGCACTTGTAGGAGCCGTTGTTAAGGAGCAGTCGGGTGCAAAGGAGCCCGGATTCCGTTTTCACTTCGTTCCTTTTCTCGTGGAAGCTGCGGCTGCGCTCATTGTACAGGGCGGGCGCGGTGCCGAGCTCGCCGTAAAGCCCGTGAGCCGGACCACGCTCGTTGTAAAGGCCGGGGGCGGAGCTAGGGTAGAGGCCAGCCATGGAGTTTCGTTCGCCGTACAGCCCCACAGCGGAGCTCCGCTCCAGAGCTGGGGGGCGATAATTCTGCACCAGGTACTTCAACTCGGAACCTGAGTAATTATTCCAGCTGTACTGCTTCAAAGGCATAGCGAATGGATGATTCTCGTCCACAGAAGGGGAGAGAGATTTCTCAGAGTCTAAACAAAAACAAGGATGAAAAGACATTGAAATTATTCCCAATGATTTTCCTCACTGTATGGTATAATTTATGTATAATTTATATTCTGTGTGTTGGCTGTACCAATATGCCTGTGATGTTGTTGCAAGCAACTTTATCGTTGTACCTGTACCTCACGGTACTTCAGAATCACCATCATATGACGTGAAATTTGTTGTTTTACGGCAGCAGTACAGTGCAAGACATAAAAATCTACAAATTACAAAAATAAGTAAATAGTGCCAAATAAAAGGTATAATAGAGGTGGACTTGTGCACATGACAATAAACTCGACTTGACTTGACATTGCCATAGTAAACGCGTACATGTAATGAAACACAATTGCATGCATACAAATTTGAACGGTTTGTTAACATTCTAACTATATTTAGAGTCATTGAGTTATACAGCACGGAAACAGGCCCTTCGGCCCAACTCGTCCATGCTGACCAAGATGACCATCTAATCTAATCCCATTTGCCCGCGTTTTGCCCATGTCTCTATAAACCTTTCCTATCCATGTACCTGTCCAAGTGTCTTTTGGATGTTGTTATTGTGCCTGCTTAGAGTTACTAAATTGTTCAGTAAACTACGAACATCAGAACACAGACAGCATTACCTTTTGTTATGACCAACGTTACTTGCAGTACAAGATTCTCCCTAAAACTAGTGCAAACACCAGAAGCCATCCTCTCGTTTACAGCAGTGCTGGGGTGATTTGCCAATGAAACAGCTTCTGTTCCCCTTCATCTGCCCTTTCCAAATTTCTAACTGACGCCCTGATTAGTGATTAGTCTAATCATTACTATTTATCAATATTATCAATATTACTAATTATCATTACTGATTAGTCAGTTCAAAGTACCGATCGCGTTCCGCCGACCGACGGCACTTGCGAGCACGTTACCTGGCGATGCCGACGGAGAAGGAGGTCTCCAGAAATTCTCATACTCGGAAGTTCTGCCACAGACGCCATCCTCGCAGCTGACGGGAGACTCCGGCACGTCGGCCGCCTCCACCGTTTGGGATTTAGGCGAAACCCCGCCTTTGGAGTCTGCAGAGAGGACGTCTTCCGGCATCTTGCTGTCTGCAATCACGTTTGGGGTAGATAGGTAATGGTCAGGGGGACTTATCAAACTGGAGGTGCAGCTGTAGTGAAAACAGCTTGTTGTCAGCTTGTAATCCATCTCTAACGCTGTCTCTATTACCAGCGGAAGATAGGCGTGAAATACCGGCATATACACCCAATAGATTCAGTAATAAATTAGTTTCACGGCGTACCTTTACTATTACAAATTATTTGCACAAATGAATAACGATATTATCGAAAATAAAATATTTGAAAATATGTGGATTCCTTGTCGGAAGTGTCTCATAGCCCAGCTTTAGGATAACTGAAATGAAAACAGGAAAAGCTGGTAACACTCAATGGGTCAGTCCACACCGGCGGGTAGAGGAACAAAGCTGAAGACCCTTCCTCATCTTAGAACGACTGAAACTAAGAATACCTGTCCCCCTAACTAATTAACACATTCCGTGAAATGGAGGACTAAATTTAACAACAAATTGAAACCCAACAATAGACCAAGCCGTCTACCAAGCATCTAAAACGATCAAACAAACCCCAGAATTTATAAAATATACTTAAGATCACAGTGACAAAAACAATGTCATACCTTCAAAGATAACATCTGAGGCGGCGTATGCATTCAAGGTTTATTTACAGGGTGAGTAAAAGTTGAGAGCATCATATTTTACCCGCAATTAATTAGAAAATAAAATCAATAAGGTAATACTTAAAAAAATCGTATTCCATTTTCGAATTGTAATGTGCAAAGTAGAACTATTCGACAATTATAACGTTATGACAAGTAACAGAAATGTTTCCAACAGAAAGTGTTGCTGTTGACTCTTTCTGTTTCAGTCTGGTGTGATTGCACTCAGTTACCTGAGGAGATGTGTGCCAGGATGTGCTCCAGCCTGCTGCTGTAGTCATCCTCGATGGGTCTGTGTTGATGGTAGCTGTGCGCTTTCTTACTCTTCACGAGGAATGAGCGTGGCATCTCGCAGCCTTACTCGCTGGGCTTGGAGAAAATCAGTTTCAGCAGCAATTGAATCTTTTTTTGAGAGAGAGGAGTCCTCGATTTGAGCTCTGTGGGATTGCACATCATTGGTTAGATATAGGCTTGTCTGACTCCACTCCGCGCGTGCGCAGACGGGCTCCCCGTTTACCAGGTGTTGTCCTGCCAGGTGGTAACACAAAGCTCCCCATACAAATCCTTGCAACCTGATTGGACAAGGCACTCAAATTAATCTTAGTTCTCTCTTTCTCCCACTGGGAAATCAAACTGACAGCAATCGGGATAAGTGACACTATTATTCTACTCTGTTACACAATACTCCGTGGACACGTTGATCCGTTCTGTACCTGAAATTGAGCTAGAGCGAGATTCTGCAGAGAAGTGTGCACATTTACACAGTAACGTTGCGAAACATCCTATTGAACGTCATCACTTATCAAGTTGTAGCAAAAAGCTCTTAAGAATTGAGAGAAATGCTTATCTTCAGCATGCACAAGCGGAAGGGTGTTAAACATCGCGAAATATTCCAACAGTACACCATCATTGTGGTCACTGGATGGTCGAAGAATAAATGATGTTAACTTCCCATTTCCAGTTACCTAATCTTGATTCGAATTTCAGTCGGAGCTAATACATTATTCTTTCTCCACCACCAGCCTAAAATAAGGGTCCCAATTGTTGAAAAGGATATTGGTGCTTCAGGTAAACTGGTCTCTGGCTAACCAGTGCATGTGGTGTGTGAACAGAACAGAAAGATTCACCCTGGCCACTGGACAGCCAAAAGAGGTCATTCAGGGATGCAAAGGCAGGGTGGGCCACTGAAGCGGACATTCATTGAAGCCCACTCCAAGCTTAAATACGCCGTTCAAATCCAGAATCCAATTGTTTACCCGTTTAAGTCACCTCGAAATTCGATGTCTGACTTTTGGAATAGAAGATACAAAAGCCTGAAAGCACATCCCACCAGGCTCAAGGACAGCTTTTACCCCGCTGTTATAAGTCTATTGAACGGTTCCCTAGTGCGATAAGGTGGACTCTTGAACTCACAATCTACCCCGTTATGGCCTTGCACCGTAGTGTCTACCTGCACTGTACTTTCTCTGTAACTGTAACACTTCATTCTGCATTCTGTTATTGTTTTACCTTGTGCTACCTCAATGCACTGTGTAATGAATTGATCTGTATGAATTGTACGCAAGACAAGTTTTTCACTGTACCTCGGTACAAGTGACAATAATAAACCAATTCCAGTTGTATCTAATCCACCTCACTAGCTTTTGATGCGGTCAGTTTTGTTTCAAAATAAATGTTTAACATTTATTATAGTCTTCGTCTAACGTAGGGAAGCAATAATCTTGCATAAACGAAAGCTGCAAATGTTCTCAGTCAACTCCTTCCTCCGGCCCCCCAAGCACCCAGTCATAAACTATTTTTTTAAATCTTTGACGCTAGGTTATATTTTGTGCCGTGATTCTCGGGTTGTGTGTTTGAGCCAACGTTTAGCTTGTTGGTCCTTCGCTTAGGTCAGTTGTCATCCATTACGGAGAGGGCATTGAACGTCTGCGTTCAAACAGGCAGCCTGTTTTGTCAGCCTGCAACGTTTACTGCAGGTAAAACTTAGATCAAATGGGTAAGCTTCTGCAGTCAGACGGTGGGAGATTGAGATTTCTCTCTACCTGCCTTTGAAATGCAGCACATTCCGCCTTCAGTGGCAATGAAATTTCCCAGTGTGAAACCGAAAAAAAATCAAAGTACATTTAGCAAACTATGTTGCCCGTCACATGTGCTGTAAACAGTTACTGCGTTCGACAAACAAGGAGGGGGGTGTCACCGCGCTGCTTCATTTCAGCATCTTTGCCACTGCGGCTTTGACTGAATTCAGAGGGCCCGCATGTGGAGGTCGCCCTTGGTGTAGGATAGAAACCTTCTCCCGTCACAGAACGAGAGCCAGAGATAGCAGCACAGGGAGTGAGAGCCCGTCACCTTTCCAGTCAGCCCCACTCCACCGTGTGTTAACACTCGCGGCAAGCACACTCCGAGTTCTAACTGCATCGACGCATCCGCGTTGCAGCTTTTAGATGGACCCGCCCATGATTTTGCACGGCACAGTTTAACTATTTCTTAACCTTTCAGTTGGCCAACGTGATTTGTGTCGAGTCAATCTGTAGAGTGCTGATAAAACAGGCAGCCACCCCTCGACTGTCCAAGGTCGGGGCGGGGCAAGGATGAACGTGGGAGCACGAATGTTCGAACTCACCTGGGCCGGAGTGAATCAATACCGGAGCGGAACCCAATTCCCAGAAACAAACAGACACTCAACAACCGTGTGAAAAGTAGCTCGATTGTGCAAGATTGGGGGTTGTACAGACATTCACAAAATAGTCACAAAATTGTGAATTTACTTTAATCTACTGATGGATTTTGAGTTGAATAAAAAGTCTACTGGCTTGTCATTGAATTAAAATTATTGGTGTTTCTGGCGTGAGATTATGGAAGAGAAATCATAACAGGATTTAACATGGCAGGAAGTAGAAATTAGCCAACGCATCTGCTTACTTGAAGGAACCGTCTCCGCTTGTTGGGTCTGACACACAGATTCCCACCTGCAGGATCGGAATCAAGGGGCGAATTCTGTCCCAAACACCCATAGCCGGCGCCCAAGGGGGGACACAGATTTAATTCTAATGATGTTGGAGTTTACGGGCGTAGATTCAGAGAACCCTCGCAGTCGGGGTACTGAAAACTACCCCGGGGAGGAAAAACACGACATGAACCCAAACCAAGCACCCCTTCGAATCCCACCTCCTGGATCCAGGGTGTAAAACGGGCCGATCAGAGAATCGCCTTCTCTCAAATCCCACTTCAGCTTCGTCGCAGACTCGATTTCTAGCGGCTGCTGCACGTTTTCAACGCGTTTAAAAATCACACAGTCACAAAAAAAGGAAAGGTTTTCCTTACCAGCTTTCACTGCATGCGGGTCATTGAGAGGAGTCAGCGGGAACCTGCGACTGTGAAGTGCAAAGTACGGCGTAAGTGATGACAGTGGAGACAGATTCTCTCCCTCTCTGCCTCATTGCTACAATCCGACTGGTCTATCAGACGTTAAAGACAAACAGACTGGGAACTAAGCAGTTTTGTATAACTCCAAACAGTTTTTTTTTCGCAGCAACCACTTCCTGCTGGTGAGTACCGCACTGAAATGCACGGAACTGCACTCCAGATAGAAAATGCTACAGTTACCTATTACTCAGGATCTCACACAGTGGGAGCTCCGCCCCAGACACATCCTGCCATTTGATTATCCTGGTTTAAAGTTGTGTGCACATTCTGTACCCTTCTCGGGCTATTCTGTTTTTGTTTAAAAAGAAACAGCTTCTTGCAACCCGAGCTATTTTTTGATACCGAGAACTTAGGCGCCAAAATCGTCAAGAGATTTATGACACTCATTTATTTGAAAGCAGAAAATTATTTCCAACCATCAGGATAATTTCCATTTCTAGCTCAGCTACGGGGAAAGACGCGGTGGGGACTGAGGGGGGGGGGCGGTGGGGAGAAGGCGGTTATCACAGACTTGTGTGTACAGGGCAGGTCCGGTATAATCAGGAGGGCTCCCGATGAAACAGGGGGCGCGGTCTACAGGACCTATTTGCTGTATCTTTCTTCAGGGATGGTTACTTTCTTCCGCACAGTTGCAATTTTAGCTTTTTTTTTAACCGAATGTGCTTGCAGACGGCAAGCCCATGAAATGATCAGTGCAACTCTGACACAGCGGCGCATTAACCTGAAAGGGTTAATGAGATGACCTTCAAGCTGTGGGCTCTGGGGTGAAACACACCTCTTCTTCACTGCTGCGGCGTGCACGACTTTTTAGTAACGTCTGTGCGTCTCAATAGTGTCAAAATTCGCTGCCCTAATAAAAACGAAAGTTTAAAACTAAAACTTCACCCCGACAGACTCGGTTTAAACTAAGTACCACGCGGGTTTCAGCATTTTCCCCGCAAGATTCAAGGCTTAACGTAACTTTTACCGAGCTCCAGAGATTGCACCGTGCCACCCGGGTTAACATGTTTATTACTGGACAGTCGGACATCAACCCCGTCACTGAAGGATTTTTGTGGGAAGGCAGGTCGGCAGACGGGAATGATCTGGGATTCTCCCGTTCTGAGCACAACTCGCACGTTAGGCAACTATTTTCCATGGGTTTTGTTGGTTAACATTTGTCCGAAATATAAAAACGAAGAACTTCTAGGCGGAATTCGGGAGTGCAGGTCCCCGGAGATTCTGATTTAGTTGTGAGCGCGCTCTGATTTGTGTTGAGCGCATGGTTGGTAACACAACCTGGCGCTTGGGGGAATCTCTACCATCGCTTCTGCAGCAAGTGCTCTCCCCAGTTTTAGGCTGAAGCTGCTTGGACTTCATCACAAACCAAGCGAAGGCGTTACTGCGGGCGGAATATCAATTTGACAGCCGCTGCGTGTTTTGTAATTTAAGGTCAAAACAGACAGCAAACCCTCGCCGCTCTTGGAACCCCTTTCCCCCAGAGCTTTTCCGATCAAACCCGATTTTTTCTCAGAAATAAAACACCCATCGCACGCAACATTCAGTCGTAGAATTTAGTTAACGGGGAAAATATAAGAACGAATGATACTTATTAAACGGATTTTTTTCTTTTTACACACGTTTGCTTAATTTGCAAAGCACTTGACTACATTTCCTTCCAGCAGTTTTGTGAAGAAGTGTTTTCAAAAGAAGCATTGGCCGTTTAAGATCTACACACAGCAGTATAAACCCTCATTTCGTGGTTAACAAAATGTCCAGCAAGTAAATTGCACGCATACGAGAAACACAGACAGCATGTAAGCGACCAGTGTAAACTTGTGAATTTGCATACCCAGCTAACCCTAGCATGCTATTCGTCAATTTATAAATATAGGCATTTAGTTCAGTGGTAAAAGTTGACGAAAAAAAAACAAACATAATAGCGATTTTTACCGATTCTGTAGAAATTCGGAACCGAATACAAATAGAGTTCTAGAGACATACGGCAGGGAAACTCTATTCTACTTCATGCAAATCATTTTTTCTGTTGAACCAATTACAGCAAAAATAACTTGTATTTATATATCGTCTTTTAAAGTGGTAAATGATTCAAATGAATCTTTCGGGAGCACTATCAAATTAAAATGGAGACCAGGCAAACCGTTACGAGACCTAAGCCTAACCCTATCCGGAGGAGAGGGATGTGGAGACATCTATGAAGGAAATGCAAGGTTTGGAATTGAAGGACAGAGGTCTTGATGGATCGAAGAAGATCTTCAGAGATAGAAATGGACGAGACCGTGGGAGGCTTTGAATATTGTAATTTTAAAATAGTAGGTGCCGCTCCCGTAATTCAGCCTGCAGGGAGATGGCTGGGGACAAGTGACCAAGAGACTTGTCAATTCCTCTTAAAGCCCTTTATGTCGGTGTGGGTAACTGCCGCCCTTAGTGATCAGGTAACACTTTCGTGAAAACGGGACTTATACCCCTGTTTATTCTCCTCTTTTATATCACCACCAATGCTTTCAGTTCTGAAGCATTATGTCACTGTGCACATGGGCAGTCCTTTGATAAATTACATGCAACTTTTTGGAGCTTCTTGTGTATGTCAATCCGGGAACTCTGCAATGGACTCCGCCTGAGGATAAAAAGGCACTGATGATGCTTTTCTTATTCTGGCAATGAGGAGAGAATGGCAAAGAATCACAGCCATTGAACCTGATGAAGATGTCAAGATCCAGTAACTCAATGGCTTCAGTAATAGGACGAAAAGCTCACTGTTAATCACTCCGTGCACTCCCTTTCTGAACACTCCCTATGCCCCACAACTCTCTTGTAGTTTAAATGTCTGTCAAATTCCTCCTAGAAAATATTCAATAACTTTTCCTGCATTGTGCTCTAAAATAGCGAGTTCCAAATGAGAGAAGAAACTCCCCCTCAACTCCATCTAAAATGGAAGACCCTTTATTCTAAAATGATACCCTCAGTTCTTGATAGCCTCACTCGGAGAAACATCTTCTCAATACCCAGCTTGTCAATTCCCCTTAAAGCCTTTTATGTCAACAACTCTTTGATTGTCCAGTGATTCCCTTGATTCTACTGGAACTCAGTTCCCCTGACATCTGGCAAGGTAAGAAATAAATTCAGTCAGGGTGGCTACACTCGATCAACATCAAGTGACCTCTGCAGAAGTGTAGTGCTTAATAAGGACCAAACTGAGCTAACTGGAACTGCACTCCAGCAAACATCAGGAGGGGAGGATCACTTCTCATCTCCTAAGCTCAATGAGTGCAGGTGCAAACTGCTCCAGCTCTCTTCATTTTCAAACCTAATCAACCCTGGAATCAAACCAGTGAAGCTTTTCTGCATTGCCTCGAGTATAAGTAAATCCTGCCATAAAAATGGACATCAAAAGTGTATTACATGTGCGTTCTTACCAGATCCCTGTGAAATGCATCAAAATGTTATACTTGGTATTGGTATTGGCTTATTACTGTCACTTGTACCGAGGCACAGTGAAAAACTTGTCTTGCATACCGATCGTACAGATCAATTCATTACACAATGCAGTTGCATTGAGTAAGTACAGAGTGCATTGATGTAGTACAGGTAAAAACAATAACAATACAGAGTTCTCCACAATCAAAGAGTACTCCATTCCTTTTGCCATAAAGGTCAGCATTACATTACCATAGAACCATAGAACAGTACGGCACAATACAGGCCTTTTGGCCCACCATGTTGTGCCGACCTTCAAACCACACCTAAGACTATCTAACCCCTTCCTCCCACATATCCCTCTATCTTAAATTCCTCCAGATGCTTATCTAAGATGCTTATTTTCTTCTTCTTTCCCCATTCCCCATTTCTCATTTCTATTTCCCTTTCTTTGGAGCAGACTCGATGGGCCGAATGGCCTGCTTCTGCTCCCTTGTCTTGTGATCTTGTGATCTTGTGAACAATCTCTTGAACTTCTCCAATGTATCAGCCTCCACCACCACCCCAGGCAGCGCATTCCATGCACCAACCACTCTCTGGGTGAAAAACCTCTCTCTGACTTCACCCTTGAACTTCCCACCCAATACCTTAAAGCCATGTCACAAGATCACAAGATCACAAGATAAGGGAGCAGAAGCAGGCCATTCGGCCCATCGAGTCTGCTCCAAGGAAAAGGGAAAAAGAAATGGGGTGGGAAAAAAAGAGAGAGAAAAAAAAACTATTCTAATCCCATTTGCCAGCCTTATCCCCATATCCCTTGATACCCTGACTATTTAGATATCTGTCTATCTCCTCCTTGAATACCCCCACTGATCTGGCCTCCACTGCTGTGCGTGGCAAGGAGTTCCACAATTTCACCACCCTCTGGGTAAAGAAACTTCTCCTCATCTCTGTCTTGAAACTGTACCCTCTAATTCTAAGATTGTGCCCTCTGGTCCTGGACACGCCCACCAAGGGAAACAGCCTAGCCACATCTACTCTATCCTTACCTGTCAACATTTTAAATGTCGCTACGAGGTCCCCTCTCATCCTTCTGTACTCCAGCGAGTACAGTCCAAGAGCCGACAAACGCTCATCATACTTAAGCCCTTTCATTCCTGGAATCATTCTCGTAAATCTCCTCTGAACCCTCTCCAACGTCAGCACATCCTTCCTAAGATGCGGGGCCCAAAACTGCGCACAGTATTCCAAATGAGGCCTCACTAGCGCCCCGTAGAGCCTCATCAACACTTCCTTACTTTTATACACTATACCTCTCGAGATGAATGCCAACATAGCATTCGCTTTCTTAACCACCGATCCAACCTGGTGGTTAACTTTTAAGGTATCTTGTACGAGTACCCCCAAGTCCCTTTGTACTACCGCACTATCAATCTTCTCTCCTTCTAGATAATAATCTACCCGCTTATTTCTACTTCCAAAGTGTACAACTGCATATTTCTCAACATTGAATCTCTTGTTTTGAGCATTGGCACCCTGGGAAAGAGGCGCTGGCTGTCCACTCTATCTATTCCTCTCAATATCTTGTATACCTCTATCATGTCTCCCCTCATCCTCCTTCTCTCCAATGAGAGCAACCCTAGCTCCTTTAGTCTCTCCTCATAATCCATACTCTCTAATCCAGGCAGCATCCTGGTCAATCTCCTCTTCACCCTTTCCAATACCTCCACATCCTTCCTATAATGAGGCGACCAGAACTGGACACATTACTCTAAGTGTGGCCTAACCAGAGTTTTGTAAAGCTGTACAGCAATTTTGTACAGCAATAACTCTTACTGTTTTGTGCATTTATTTTGTGAAATGGTTTAAAATCTGTCAGGTAAAATTCACAATTAATGTTGTGGAAAGAGTAAAAGAGAATTCAGGTGCCAGAACTTGAAATCTTTTGGTGGAAGAGGGATGTGGCTTTAGGCTAGCACCAAAGGCCAAGCATATGCCCTCCCCTGGACATTGGGGACTCATCAGAAGGATGCACTGTTGAATGGTTGTGAGCTTGGCGGTGCCAACAAAGCTTTACCAGACAGTGTGAATTGTGGCCACTATTGACAGGTAAGTGGGGCAGGCTACACATTCCAACCCAAGAATAATAGCAGGAGTAGGACACACAGACTCTCAAGTCTGCTCATCTGTTCAATAAAATCATGGCTAATACTAGATTTTTCTGCCTGCTCCCTATATCCCTTGATTTCCCAAAAAGTCCAAAAGCTTTTTATCTCTTTACGACTTGGGACCATGATGCCCCAGTAATTGCCCACCACTTAAGGAGGAGAATCCCTCCAAATATCTGTAGTGAAGGGAATGCTTCCCAATCACTTCAATGCAGGAGAAAGGCTGAAGGGACTTTGGTAAGTATTAGTTTATTACCTTCCTAATTATTTGCTGTACCTGCATTCTAACTTTTTGTGTTTCATGTAGAATCCTCAGATTCATTGGTACCGCAACATTCTGTTTAAATAATAATTCACTTTTTCATTCTTCCATCCAAAGTGATTAATCTCACATTTTCCCACATGGTACTCCACATACCAAATTCTGGTTCACTCACTTAACCGATCTGTGTTCCTTCACAGGCTCTTCATGTCCTCTTCACAAACTTGTTACCCCATCTATCTTTGTATCATCAGCAAATATAGCTACAGTACTCTTGGTCCCTTTTTCCAAGTCATTAATATAGATTGGAAGTCGATGAGGCCTCAGCACTGATCCCATTAGGTTCGTGATGCCAATCCATAAATGACCACTTTACCTTGACTCCCTGTTTTCTTTCAGTTCCCCTCTCCATACCAATATATTCCCCCTCCCCCCACAATCATATGTGCTCTTGTGCAATAATGTGTTATGTGGCACCTTACTGAATGTCTTCTGGAAATCCAGATGCACTACATCTACTGGTGCCCTTTTATCCATCCTGATTGTTGCACAGTAAAGAACTCTTGCAAATTTGTCAAACACCCTTTTATGAAACCATATTGACTCTGATTGATTGTTTTATGACTTTTGAAATGTCCTCTGAAACCTCATTAACAGTGGATAATAAAGAACAAAATTTTAAAAAAAGATTTTAAAAATTTTCTCTTTCTGTGTAGGACTAAATTATAGTGACCTTTCCACATATGGCAAGATCATATTTAAGTTTCCACTTGGGCGATGATGCTATGCGTGAGTGCTGGGTTACTGAGACCCACTTATGAATTTTTCTCATGGTTATAATATGATTCACTCTGTGACTTATCTCAAACACAAGTGAAGGGAAGGTGGGTGTTATTGAATCATGTGTTTCAAAGCTCAAGACTGCATGCAGCAGGTTGGTTAGTTACACATAAGAGCAAATATACTGGGAGCAGGAGTTGCCTAATCAGCCTTGTGAGGTAGCTCTGTCCTTCAGTAAGACTATGGCTGATGTGATCTTGACCTAAGCTGCACTTTTCTGCTTGTTCCAATACCCTTGATTGTGCAGAGGAAACTTTAGGTCCATTGTTTTGACAAATGAAGGAAACGACCTACCATTATCAGGTTAAGCAAGTAAACATTTGAGGATGAAATAATTACATCCTGAAGCTGAAAGTACCTAGAAGTTAAAGTTAATATCACAAAATTGTTATTCAAGTTTAAACTGGTAATCATGAATAAGGCTGCACATTTGAGGACTATCCAGGTGACAATCACATCTGGGTAACAATCCAACTTGGCCATCCAATACCGCCCTATTGGTCTACTCTTGATCATCAGTAAAGCAATGGAAGGGATAATCAACACTATTATCAAGCAGCTTTTGCTTAGCAACAACCTGCTCATAGAAGTTCAGTTTAGGTTCCACCAGAGTCACTTAACTCCCGACTTCAATACAGCCTTGGTCGAAATATGGACAAAAGAGCTGAACTCCAGAGGTGAAATGAGAGTAATTGTCCTTGACATCAAGGCATCAAGGAGCCCTGGCTAAACTGTAGTCATTATGAATCAGGGGCAAAACCCTCCTCTCATTGGAATCATACCCAGCACAAAGGAAGATGGTTGTGGTGGTTGGAGGTCAATCATCTCAGCCACAGGACATCTCTGCAGGAGTTCCTCAGGGTGGGGTCCTAGGCCCAACCAGGTTCAACTGTTTCACCAACGTAAGGTCAGAAGTAGGGATATTCACTGATGATTACACAATATTCAGCAGCTTTCACAACTCCTCAAATAATGAAGCCATCCATATCCAACTGCAACAAGACCTGGACAATATATTCCCTGGGCTGAGAGGTGGCAAGTAACATTTGCTCCACATAAGTGCCAAGCAATGACGATATCCAACGAGAGAAAATCCAAATATCACTCCCTGACATTCAATGGTATTACCATCACTGAACCCCCACTATCAATATCCTGGGGGTTACATTGACCAGAAACTGAACTGGAGTAGCAATATACACAACATAGCTAGAAGAGCAGGTCAGAAGCTAGGGATCCAGTGGCAAGTAACTCACCTGCTAACTCCCCACAGCCTGTCCACCATCTACAAGGATCAAGTCAAGAATGTGATGGAACACTCTCCACTTGCCTGGATGAGAGCAGCTTCAACAACACTCAAGAAAGTTGACACCATACAGGACATAGCAGCCCGCTTGATAGGCACCCCATGTGCAACCATTCACTCACTTCACCATTGGTGCACTGTAGCAGCAGTTTGTACCATCTACAGGATGCACCGCAGCAACTCACCAAGACTCCTTCCAAACCCACAACTCTACCAGTTAGAAGGACAAGGACAGCAAAACCACAGAAACCACCACCTGGAAGTTGCCCTCCAAGCCACACACCATCCTGACTAGGAAATATATCGCCGTTCATTCACTGTTGCTGGGTCAAAATCCTGGAATTCTCTCCCTAACAGCATGGTGGGCAATACCCACACCTCAAGGACTATAGCGCTTCAAGAAGGCAGCTCACCACCACCTTCTCAAGGGCAATTAAATGTTGGTTCAGCCTGTGAAACCCATATCCCTTGCATGAGCACATTAAAAAAAATCACATGATTAAGTGAGAAAACGTACAAGGTAGAAGGGAGCAGCTGGTATCAACAATACCACAATTATGTTGTCACTATTACTGTGTGGCTCTCTGATAAAAATAAATGCATCCAAAATTACAAACCATGAAAAATGCAACATAACTTTTGTGAAGTGTTCTATCACTTCCTGCAAATAAAAACCTTTGTGCAATGGTAACCCTCTGGCTTGATTAAAGTCAGAAGTTGAAGTATTCACAGCCCACAGAAAGACAGTAAAGCAGTGAAAGAGCTTTACTAAATTTTCAAGCTTCACAGTTTCATCTGCTGATTACATCTCTGTAGGCCCTTTCACACTTATTTTATACAAAAAGTAAGCTTTTCTTGACAAAAAGTAACCAAAATCCAAAACATTTCCCCCCATACCTTTTTGCAGAGTTCTGCAGCAGAGTGACTCATGTTTGGACCTGACTGTAACTATATGACACAGGAGGACTCAGGCAGTTTGCAACAGTTGACTGGTTGCTTCATTCAGTGGCAATTTTTCACCATTTCTGATGAAGCAACTCTTCAGCCACATAGGAAACTTAGAAGCTGAAAGCTCAGACTGCACAAAGAATGGCCAACAAACAATAACCAAAAAAACCCACTCAGCATTAGTTCTATGTTATCCAACTTGTATCAAAGCTCATAATAATATGTGTGAAAGTTCTTCTGTATTTTATGAGTTCTATCCTCTTCAGACTTTCAATTTTTGTCATTCCACCATTGGTAGCCATGTCTTTAACTGCTAGGCTTAATTCTCTGAAATTTCCTCCTAACTGCCTGTACAAGAACTTAAAATTGACCCCCCTTTACCCAGCTTGGCATCTCATGAGCTCAATGTCAAATTTTGTTTTGATAATGCTTTTGCAAAGAGCTGACAGGTATCTTGTTATATTAATGCAACTTGTAGCAGTAATGATGGAATGCTCCATTGTCAAGGAAGGCACCTTTCAGACAAAACATTAAATCAACTCCTCATTTATTCTTTACGCTGGAGTTAGATGATCCCATGGTCATATTCAATGAAGAACACTTATATACAGGCCAATATTTTTCCTTCAACAGAAACACAGATATCCTGGCCATTAATCCCAAGGCTGACTGTGATATCTTTGCAGGAGAGGCATTAAAAATGTTGGCCTTGCAGCAATGCCATTAAGGAATAAAGAAATAGTTTGGGACAGCTGTGTTTTCTAATTAAGAACAATTTTTCCAGTGACACAGTAGGTGGTTATTCGGCCTATCGAGTCAATGCTGGTTCTCAGACTAACCCCACTAATTCCATTCCCACACTTAGTTTCCTGTGGTCTGTTCTCCGTCACACATGCACTTTAACTCCACTTTGACTTTCTTACCACTCACCTACACTGGGGGAAATTTACAGCAGCCCCGATTATCCTACCGACCAGTTTATCTTTGGGATGTGGGAGGAAACTAGAGCATAAAAATACTGATATCCTAACCAATGATCCCAAGGCTTTCTGTGATAACTTGGAATTTGGCTGCTGTCAAGAACAATATGGATTCAGTAGTAATTTTCAAAATTGAATTGGACTTAATAATAAAGATGTTTCCAAGAATATGGAGGAAGGTGATGAATTGGATAATGTCAATGGAGGAAACAGACTAAGAATGGTGCAGTGTTGCCTGTCTCTTCACAGTGCTGAAATGGGAAAAAATGGGGTATTTTAAAGAAGTTGTTCTAGTTAGAAGTGGATTGAATATAAATTTCCATACTGACAAAGGGTTCTGCTGAATTGGTAACTATTTCTCCTCCCACAGATGCTGCCTGACCTGCTGAGTGTTTCCAGCATTTTCTGTTTTTAAATTAGATTTCCAGCACCTACAGTTTCTTGATTTTCAAATATAAATTTGTTGGATTACACCTGCTGTTTGAGTAGAATGGACTTATCTGGACTAAAGTTGGAGAGGGTATGTTCAGACAGAAACGTCACACGTTAAGTTGCATTGTGGAATCGATTCCAGGCTGTTTTCAGAGTTGACGAATTGTTGGATGTCGTTTGTAAAATACTTCAGGAAGCTGTTTCCATCATCTACGAGGAACAAGTATGGAACTTCAGGAAGTCCTCACCATTTGCCTGAATGAGTACAGCTCCAGCAACACTTCAGAAACTTTGACACACCATCCAAGACAAAGCAGATCAATTGATCGGCATCCCAAACCTTCACTCCCTCCACGTTCCAAGCAGTATGACTGACACCTGGACTGCAGTTACTCACCTGAGTTCAACCAACGCCCCAAAAATATGTGGGGTGGGAGGTTAATTGGCCATGGTAAATTGTCCTTAGGAGAGTGATAGAATCTGGGGGGAGTTGATGGGAACGTGGGGAGAATAAAAAAAGTTTGGGGTAGGATTAGTGTAAAAATAGACGCTTGATGGTTGGCGCAGACCTGGTGGGCCTGTTTCTGTGCTGTATTCGTCGATGACTGTAACAAAGTAGTAGATAATATGTACTAAACTGGTGGTGTGTTTTTAGGTTTGAGGACCGGGAGAAGCAGGTTCAAAGGGATGGGCAAAAGACACAGGGGTGGAACGAGAAAAAGGGGTGGAGGTAGTTTGGAACCCCACCACCTCTAACTTTCCTTTCAATTCACATACAATCCTGACCTGGTATTACCATTCTTCCACTGTTGCTGGGTCTCAATCCTGAAATTCCACACCCAATAGCATTTTGGGAGCATCTTCCTCAGTGGGAGGGCAGCAGTTCAAGGGAACGGCTCACCACCAATGAATCAGGACAATCAGGAATGGGGACATAAGCCTGACCTTGTAGTATTTTCCATCAAGTAGGTTATTTTATGTAATTAACATTCGAGATGCAGTATTTACTGTTAATACCAGTGGGAAGAGTTGTTTCTCTTTCCACAGATACTGCCTGATCCATTGAGCTTTTCCAGTATTTTCTATCTCAGATTTACAACATCTGCAGTGTTTTTGGTTCTGTGTATTTACTGTGTTATGTCTCAACCCTGGAACTCTCCACCAATTAGCAACTTGGAGGCAGCTTCATTAGTGAGGCACCAGTGGTTCAAGAAGGTGGCTTACCGTTACCGTCCCCTTAAGAACAATGAAGGATGGGCAATAAATGTTGGCCCTGTAGCCAAGGCAATACTCTATTACTGAATTAAAAAAATTAGAGTGCGCCATTGGTGGCCATTCAGCCCACTGATTCTATGCTGGTTCTCAGAGCATTCTCACTAATTTCATTTTGCTATTTATTTCCCCATAACCTCTTCTCTCACACATATGTCCATCAACTCCACTTTGAATCTCTTAATTCCTACCTACACTGGAGGGATTTTATAATGACTGATTAACCGCCCAACCCACATGTCTTTGGGATGTGGGAGGTAACCAGAGTACCTGGGGAAATTCACGTGGTCACAGAGAGAACAGACAAATCCTATACGAACAGCACTGAGGGTCACTTCCATACCATAAAATTAAATCGTAAGACAAATGTCAACTTGTCAGAATAGTTGGGATAAATTAAACATTAAACATTTAGTGTAAACGTTAAATTCGATTTTGCTTTCATTAAGTTCATTGTAGTCCTCATTGGCAAGCTGGAGATTTAGCTGAAATACAGAACTTCAATCCTGTGTAACTTTTTCTTTATGTTACTGGTTTGATGTTACTAAGAAATACAAGCGAAGGGCCACAGTCTGCACTGCAGGGCACCAATACAGTCCGAAAAGGTAGGGCAGAAGAAATACAAATTATAAAATAGAGATGGCAGCAAAAGGAACCTGGGAAGAAGGAAAAAAGAAAGAAGGAAGGTAGTTAGTGAAGATCCTGGTTTCATCAACAGACCAAAACAGGCAATGCAAAGCTTGAGAAACTAGAACTCAAAATGGACACTGGCCATGGTAGTTTGATGTGAGAGGCAAAAATGGACAAAGACTGGAGGAAAGAAAAGGATTTGAATCGAATGACTTGTTTCAGAACTGGTTCAGTTCTGTATACCAGTACGGAAAGGCTCATTGTATTTGCTTAGAGGACACCAAACCAGGTAACAAGAATAATTTAAGAAATGCAGGGATTAGACTACAACCAGTGATAAATTGAGCATGTTCTTACTGGAAAATAAAATTGGGAGGTGATGTGAATTTGTTTGCTGGTTCTTAGGATTCCAGATGATGTGCTTCATAACAAACTATTTCACCAATGGAACCAGAGCACATGACCTGCACATGGAAGTGGTTAAATGCATGAGTATCTTTCAGAACTACAGTGTGCAGAGATGCAGCCGATGAATTGCAGTGTTTACCTAACTTCAGCACAAATTAACTTTGGTGGCTACTAATTTCTCGAAATGGCAAAGTCAACATGGCATCTAGGGCTGGAGATCCACAAACTAGCTCTTCAACAAACTAACTCTGTGGATTAAGGAATAAAAATTAGAATGAACTGGAGCCAATTACAGGAAGAGACAAGTGCAGGTAAAAAAGATTGGATTGAGGCAACATGAGAAAAAACGACAGTAAGGAAAGGATTAAAAATGTAAAATCTGCAAGCAATTTTACAGCTTACAGGAGATGAATTCCATACTTCCAATGTTCCCTTTCTGGGGTTTCCAGCTTGAATGAAATCAGCTCTTTTGGTCATTAAGTGCAACACCTAACTTTCTGCGGTGAACATAATTTGCAGCAATTTCTTGAAACTCACGGGGAAGACTGAGGGAATTCCCTTTTCTGTATATTTCACACACAAGCAATGTCTGGTGCATCAAACTGCATTACTTTCTGAAGAGTTTCTGAGCCAATATTTCAATGAATGATCGACATAGACTCAAGGCTTGAAATTGGTACATTCAGTTTTAACATTGCTTGCCTGCTATCCATGATGGAAGTAAATAAATCAACAAACATTCCATTTTAAAATAAAACTGGAAACCTCACTGAGTTATTGACTCCCCCAGTTGTTAAGATGGTTGCAGTTCCAACAGAGTGAGAACAGGCTTGAATTTGCTTGAAATGGCCACAATTATTAAAAATTGCTAAAGTTCAAAGTTGTTGAAATGGCCGAAACAATCTCTAGAATAAAACATTATAGTCCAACCCATCATTACACCGATTACTAAGTTGTTCAGCGTAATCTTGATCAACACCCTGAAGAGCAGTTGCCTGTCAGCACCCTCTTTGTCTTAACCAAAGTTTTGTCCTCAACATCCGCTTTCAATCTTGTTGGGATCTTCCATGCAGTAATTCAAAGTAGTTTGATATTTACATAGAAAGTAGAAGCAATATTAAAAGTAAAGAAAGTACAGGTGCCTTTCATGTTTTCACAATATCCCCAAGGGAACAAAAGCCAATTAATTTTGTTTGGATTCATAATTAATTTTTAATCATATACGAACCATGTTGTGTCTAGTACAGTTCCCCATTCAGAAATGGGCAGATGGACCAATGTTTAGGTTCTACAGTCAATAAGGCATGACTGAATACAAAGGGCTTTATTTTACTAACAGAGTCTTAATAGAATTGACCATTCTGTTGTGGTAAAAAGTGTTCAATGGTTTCTCAGAAGAGAGAGATCGATGAACTTTTGAACTTTCATTTGAGCTCCAAAATTTTTCAGCTCTGGTGAAAGGTCATCAGCCTGAAATGTAAATACTTTTCTCTTCACAGATGCGAGTTGAACTGCTGATTATTATAATCCAGGATTTTGTCATTTGCAGTTTCTTCCCCTTTTGCAAGCAAGCAATGTCACCACACTGGTGCATCTAAGTAGAGCTGCTGCCTCAGTACTCCAGTGACCCAGGTCCAACCCTGATCTTGGGTACAGTCTGTGTGTAGTTTGCATATTGTCCCTGTGATGGCATGAGGTTTCCTCCAAGTGCTCCGGTTTCATCCAACATCCCAAAAATATGCGGGGTGGGAGGTTAACTGGCCATGGTAAATTGTCCTGTGGAGAGTGGAAGGGGGGGGGGGGAATTGATGGGAATGTGGCGAGAATAAAAAAGTTTAGGGTAGGATTAGTGTAAAAATAGACCCTTGATGGTTGGCGCAGACCTGGTGAGCCTGTTTCTGTGCTGTATTCCTCGATGAGTGTAACAAAGTAGTAGATAATATGTATTAAACTGGTGGTGTGCTTTTCGGTTTGAGGACCGGGAGAGGCAGGTTCAAAGTGATGGGCAAAAGACACAGGGGTGGGGGAATGTAAGAAAAAAGTTTCTTTTTAGAATCACAGTAAGTGGTAATGGTCCAGAATCCCCCACCAACAGTAGTGGCGGTGAAAACACAGTCAACTGGCACGAGGGCCTAGAGAAAAGAACAGGGGAAAAAGGTCTGAAGAGATTAATCTACAAGGTGGCCATTTGACCAATCAATTCATGAAATAGTCACCTTCTCTGCTATAATGATCCCAAGGTTTAGCTGCATTGGGAATAAGAAAGGGACTGTGAAGCTTGGCATCAAGGAAGGGTTCCTGGTTGCTGACAGCATTGGTAAATGGGTGACTGTCAGCTTGGATTTTGAATCTCAGAAGCATCTGATAATGTTCAGTTGCATCATTTGCTGAGAGGGGCTCCAGAATTTCTGGACTTCTTTTCCCTTGCCCATACACCTGGAATGTTATATAACTTAGAAGCATAAACTATAATTGTGACATGAACTTGAAGAACTTTCAGAATTTAAATTAGGGTTACCTTGTGAGGAAATGTTACAGCATTAGAAGACATCGATGAAAACAAGATATTAACTATTAGAGACCCATTTAAGTGTCCATACACCTGTTGCAAATTAGTTATTAATAAAAACCCTTGCTTTTATTGTCAGTATGGTTTTATCAGATACGAATTATTTCTTGGTTTAAAATCAGTTACCATACATTGGGAGCATAAATTGGGAACAGATGCTCTCAGAGAAATGCACAGCAGAAATATGGAGGCTGTTTAGGGAACACTTGCATGGGGTTCTGGATAGGTTTGTACCACTGAGACAGGGAGAGGATGGTAGTGTAAAGGAACCATGGTTGACAAGAGAAACATTTAGTCAAGAGGAAGAAGGAAGCATACTTAAGCTTTAGGAAACAAAATTCAGGCAGGGCTCTTGAGAATTATAAGGTAGCCAGGAAGGAGTTTAAGAAGGGACTTAGGAGAGCTAGAAGGGGACATGAGAAGGCCTTGCGGAGAGGAATTAAGGAAAACCCCAAGGCATTCTCCATACACGTGAAGAACAGGAGGATGATTAGAGTATCAGAGATAAAGGGGGAAAATGTGCCTGGAGGCAGAGGATGTAGGAGAGATCCTTAATGAATATTTTGCTTCAGTGTTCATTAGGGAGAGGGACATTGATGAATGTGAGGTCAGCGTAGAACAGGCTATTGTGCTGGAGCATGTTGAAGTTAAGAAAGAGGTAGTGTTGAAGCTTCTGAAAAAATTAGGATAGGTAAGTCCACGGGGCTGGATGGGATATACCCCAGGTTACCACGGGAAGTGAAGGAGGAAATTGCTGGGGCATTGACAATGATATTTGCGTCCTCCCTGGCCATGGGATTGGTGCTGGAGGATTGGAGGATGGCAAATATTGCTCTGTTGTTCAAGAAAGGTAATAGCGATAATTCTGGGAATTATAGACCAGTGAGTCTTGCATCAGTGGTGGACAAGCTATTGGAAAGGATTCTTAGGGACAGGATTTACAAGCATTTGGAGAAGCAAAGTCTTATAGTCAGCATGGCTTTGTCAGGGGCAGGTTGTGCCTCACAAGCCTAATTGAGTTTTTCAAGGTGACAAAACAAATTGATGAAGGTAGAGTGGTGGATGTGGTGTATATGGACTTTAGTAAGGCATTTGACAAGGTTCCCCATGGTGGGCTCATCCAGAAAGTCATGAGGCATGAGATCCATTGAGACTTGGCTGCATGGATTCAGAATTGGCTTGTCCACAGAAGGCAGAGGGTGACTAGCGGTGTTCCACAAGGATCTGTTATGAGACTCCTGCTCTTTGTGATTTTTATAAATGACTTGGATGAGGAAGTGGAGGGACGGGTTAGTAAGTTTGCAGATGACAAGAAGGTTGGAGGTGTTGTGGATAGTGTAGAAGGTTACCGTAGGTTACAAGTGGATATAGACAGGATGCAGAGTTGGCCGGAGAAGTGGCAGATGGATTTCAATCTGGAAAAGTGTGAAGTGATACACTTTGGAAGAACAAACTTGAAGGCAGAGTACAAGGTTAATGGCAGGATTCTTAGCAGTGTGGAGGAACAGAGGGATCTTGGGGTTCAAGTCCATAGATCCCTCAAAGTTGCCGGGCAAATTGATAGGGTGGTTTAGGCAGTGTATGGGGTGCTGGTCTTCATTAGCCAGGGGATTGAGTTCAAGAGACACGAGGTAATGTTGCAGCTCTATACAACTCTGGTCAGAACACACTTGGAGTATTGTGTTCAGTTCTGGTCGCCTCATTATAGGAAGGATGTGGAAGCTTTAGAGAGGGCACAGAGGAGATTTACCAGGATGCTACCTGGATTGGAGAGCATGTCTTATGAGGATAAGTTGAGTGAGCTAGGGCTTTTCTCTTTGGAGAGGAGGATGAGAGGTGACTTGATAGAAGTGTCTAAGATGATATAAGGCATACAATAGATAGAGTGGACAGCCAGAGACTTTTTCCCAGGGCGGAAAAAGGGGGAATAATTTTAAGGTGATTGGGGGAAAGTACTGGGGGGATATCAGAGTTAAATTTTTATTACACAGAGAGTGGTGGGTGCATGAAACGCGCTGCCTGGTGTGCTGGTGGAGGCAGATACAATAGGGACATTTAAGAGACTCTTAGATAGGCACATGGATGATAGAAAAATAGAGGGGTATGTGAGGGAAGGGTTAGATTGATCTTAGAGTAGGTTAAAAGGTCAGCACAACATCATGGGCCGAAGGGCCTGTACTGTGCTGTACTGTTCTATGTTCTATTAATGAGAAATTTTCTGAAAAAAATCATTCTGCAGCATGTTTTTAGATTATTTGAAACTAATTAGAAATTTTTACAAACTAGAAATGAAGGTGTACTCTCTCTCACTTCCACTGAACATATCCCTGATGCACATGTCAACACACTCAGTTTGTAACAACTTCCTTCAACTGATGGTGTGAGCTGGAGGGGAAATTATCAAACTAATGCTTTAGAGAGAAGCTGACGCCTACAGAACAATGTACCAAAGTTGGATAAAATTTTTTGTACATTTGTTTCAGAACAGCCAAGACCCCAAATACTTCCAGCACCATTCTGTTTCTGTTCCACCAGCAGGAGATACTCACCAAACACTGGCACTCAGTCAAGGCAATGAATACATAATAAATGGCAAGGTACTGATAAGGAATAGAAATATCCCAGAGTGGATGTCCTAAGGTTCCTGAAGGCATCAAGACGGGCATCAAGACTGTTGAACACACGGAAAACTTTACTTTAATAACAGGGCCACAGAATACAAGAGCAGGAAGGTCATGCTGGAACTACACAAGGCATTAGCTAGATCATAACTAGAGTTCGTTGGAGAGTTTTGGATACCATATTACGAGGAGGAGATGATTGCACTGGAGGTTGCAGAGTAGATTTGAGGATGTTGGTGGGACTGAGAGATTGGCTTGAATTTTTTTTTATTTTCCCTCCCCCCCCCACTGTGGATGATGTATATAAAAATAGACACCCAGATGGGATAATGAGGAAAGACCCAATTCTATTAGCAAAGAAGGGGATGTAGATTAAGGTACCTTAATGGATTAGAAAGAGAGCTGAGGAGAAACAATTTCACCCAGTGCTGGGAGGTCTGCATTTAGCAAGTACCTGGCTGAGCTGTTGAAAACAAGCACAGCAACAGACCGGGCTATGGAGTTAGCCTATGAGACTTTTTTGGCTGACGTGGATGCAATAGATTAAATGGAGCCTTTCTGCATTGTAAATGGGACTAGTTTAGACATGATTCGGACTTGCTTAGATGGGCACCTTGGTTGGCATGGATGAGGGCCTGTTTCTCTATGAGTCTATAAATTTCTATGAATCAGCTGGGAGTGGTCATGGGAGTCTTTTACCGTGGCTGTACTCCATGAACTCTCACGGCATCAGGTTAAAAGTCAGTGACATCAAACAATGATATTGTAAGAGCTGACCTTCACAGCCAATCACATTGAAGAATTCTCACAGATGCAAAACCAGGATTTAAAAAGATGATAATCTGCTAACATTTATTTTTTTATATATAAACAGAAAAAATAAAATTTGTACCAATATAAAGGGAGCAGCTGAGATTAAAGAAACAATTTTCTTCTGAAAAAATGGATTATATTTTGAAATATTTATCCAAGGAAATTAAAATCCACATACAATTAATTTTTCAGGTCATAGAGCTTGTTAAGCAGAAATTATGGGTTAGTGCATCATTAAAAACTCTCACCATGCTATGAAGCAAAACATTTTTTGTGGCATTTAATAGCAAGACCAACTTGTAAATACCTGAAATTCTCATTAATCCACTTATTTCCCTCAGTTGTAATGGAGAAGGCTGCAACACAGTGGAACCTGCAGAGCAGCACTGTACCACTGACTGTAACATTAGGATTTCTGCATTAAACTACCCATGCTCAGAATTCCCAAAGTTGCTGATCTATGGTCTAATAACTTCAAATGTGTCGATTTACCATCATTGCATCTGCAAAAAATTTAATCAGGACTTCCAGCTCTTAATCCAATTTGTAGAGGAATTTTGTTGCTTGGTTCCAGTCGAGGAATTTATTAACACAATGGAAGATTACAATTTTTTTTCTGTTGCAGCACTAAACGATGCAACTCTCATGCTTATGCTAAGATTTACACTGTCCCATTATCAGACACAGAATTGCCATGCACATCTTAAATAATCTGAAAGGCAATTCCAGTCTTTAGTTGAAATAATTCTATGCACACGTATATGATCAGGATGGCTAATTCATGACCATGCACAAGCATTTTATTATTGATATAAACCTATCAAATCTAGTAAACATCAAGTCTAACTTGTGAAACTGATTCACATTTCCTCCAAACCCTCCAGAGACTCTATTGCAAAACTTGGGTTAACCAATGACTTGATAATAGGGCAGGGTGAGTGCCTGGGATCACATGAAAGCCAATTTACTCAGAAGATGGTTTATTTAAAGAATCCAGGAATTGGAACTTAAAAATAAAGCTATTTTGAGTTCTCCTATTAAAATGGGATAGTTTAGTCAGAAGAATGCAGTGATTGGAGGATAGTTCCACTTCAGCCTCAGTCACTTCCAATGACTTGGTGACCAAACTTGATTTACCATAGATGGTATTGTTTCCGTTTGTAGCCTTTTGTGTATTTTTAGAAGATGTTGTTTAAGATCATTACCTCCCTATAAGTCTTTCTCTGTGGCTTCTGTACACCTTTCTTTCTCCCTAACTCTACCCCCCCACCCCCAAGTGATGATGTCCTGTTTGTTGAATTGGATAAGGCCCAATATCTTGTAAATAACACAAAGTAAGAACTAAACATCAGAAAATAAAGCATCCTCTGTCAAGCTTATGGCTGCAAAAGGCCTTGGGTGCAGAAGGAAACATTTAAAAGTTCTTTGAAAAAGAGAAATGCCACTTTCAACTCTGGAACATGATTGGACAAAAAGTGCACTCCATTGGCCTCTGTGGCTCTGGTTATTTTTTTCGTTCACTTCAGGGACAAGGGTAGTTCATCTAGTGAGGGAGTCACAGAATAATAGGCAATTGGGAGAAGGGAACGCAACAGAGTACCAATATACCTGATGTTAAATACCAATGGCTCAGTATTTTGAATAAATGAATAATTGAATGAATCTACTTCCAATTTATATTTCAAAGGGAAAAAAATATCAGCAGGAAGGTGAAGTTTATAAGCAACTTAACAGAGAAACTACATTTGGAAGATGTTCAATCTTAGAGGTGAAAACTAGAGGGAAATAACTTTTGCCTTAAAATAGCAGATTGGAATGTACTGTAGAAAGAAAAAATGATCTATAATATAATTGATCAGTTTATATACACTTCAATTGAATTTACAATGTTTTGCTGGAAGTGCAGGTGAAATTTTGTCTTGCTTCAACAAGATACCGCCAGATACTTCCTTGAAATAGAATTGTCCTACACTAATCCATTGAATATACATTTCCGAGTGTGAGAAAATAGAACACACTGTAAGCAGTGCTTTCTCCACCAATCTACAGGTTTAGTTATTTGATTATAAATTAGTAACAAGGATTAGAAATCTTAAAAACTTGCAAAGATAAATTAAGTCATTAAAACAAATTATCTGAAGTAATTTTGAAATTAATCTCTAGCGACATAAGAATTTTCATGGTGAAAGACACCAACAATTTATTTGTGGTCATAAGGAATTATACAATTTTAAAACATGGGACAATGTCTAAAATCCGCATTCCCTTTTCAGTTTTAAGATTCCCTGTTACATCAGTAATGGAAAACCATGTAAAGTAATAAGATACAGTATAACCCCTTTAAAATCATGAAAAGTTTATTTATTGTGATTATGTTATAATTTAAAGTTAAAAGAGAAGCACTGATAGTGTTTATACAAGCATTCTCATTAGTGAAGTGAAAAAGCTAGTGTTAACAACTGCCAAGCAGAGCTAACATGTATTTAACAAGGATATTTTCTGAGGCGGTCTCCCTACTTCTGCATAACAGAGTTTCCTGATAGTGTTTCTGCATTTCATTGGATGATATAAACGACAGTAATCAGTTCATGCCTATGTTGAAATCCCCAATTTTGAAGTGGTTGATTTATACAATGACAGAAATGCAACCTTATGCATTCCCAGTTAACAATAAAACATATTTATATTAAAGTTTAACTACATTTCTCTGTCATAACAATGTAACACGTAAAATTAGATATTGCTGGAACACATACCACGGGTACATCACTATTTGTTATCAGACACTTCAAATGAAAACTCAAATGGTTAAAATCATGTGAAGATATAAACAGCAATCTTAGCATTTGATTTTTTTTGTACTTAAAAAAGTATTTTCTTGAAGAAACGTATTTTTGTGCTGGGACCCTAAGCAAGCCCATGATATACCATACTGTGGAGCTGCATCCTTAACATGTTCCAATTGCACATTTTTGAACTCTGATGCCCAAATAAGATTGTTGACCAACAGAGTCCTGACCAAACTGTGCCTTAAAGGCACAAGCTCTTTAATTAATCCTCTTAAGACCGTCATGGTACATTTATATCATAAACAAGTAAAATGTGTTCTCTTTAGCATAAAATACAATTAATATTGCACAAGATGATGCATCTTTTCCATAATCAACAATTATCCCAAGAGCTCACAATTCCATTGACTGAAGTATCAGGCAAAGGGAAAATAAAACCCCCTTTTCTAAATAAATTAGGAAGTGTGTATTTCAAGTTTAAAAAGACAAAAGAAGATACTGTATATAATACTGTCAATATCTCATCTCCTGTCCATTTTACAAACCCTCTCTTGTTTTAGCATGTGGCAACAATTATTTTGGAAAGGTTTGGCAGAGGTTAAGGCAGAGAAAAGAACAGGTAAAATGACACCCTCCTTGCAAACCTCCCCCCCAAAAAAATATACAGTATGAAATCCAGTACATTATCTCCACCATTTCAATGGCAGACCCCCATGTAATTTCTCATATCAGTCCCTTTAATTTAATCAGCAGGCAAGACTGAAAGCTGCATTCAAGTCTGAATGAACTGGAGCCATCTGGTCTTTGACATGAACCAGAAAGCTTCATGTTCACAGTGATGGTCACACGGTGGTGGAGAAAGATTCTGTCTGGTCCTGGCCCTTTGTGCAGACATTCTGGTGACTAATCTGGCTGTAGTGACAAGGATGCAGTGTTGCATCCTCATTATCACTGTCTGTACTGTCCTCACTGTCCTTATCATTAGCTTCCATTTGTACATTTCTGCCGAGGTGGTGAAAATGGTGAGGAACACCCCGAAGACCACGAACCCTCAGAGCAGTTGGAATCAGATCTTCATCAGAGGAGTGGAATGAATCATCATCAGCGATGTGGTTCACAATGTGGATCCGATCAAAAGTGTGTCGGTCTGAGAAGTCCCTCTGCCCTTTTAGGCACATGACCTGTTGAAAAAGCAGATTATTATTGTTCCCTTATCACAGTTTTGAACATATACCATTTGTTTTATATAACTAAACACCTGAAACAGATCTGAAATTTATGCTGCAGAAATTTATGTTTCTGGCCACAGTCATTTTCCTCAGTCAAGTTTTCCTAGATAACCAACTTCCATTTTTTTAAATATCATATTCTACAGTCCTGGATACTCACCAATCAATCCAGATTTTGATCAAATGCTTTGATTGTTTCAGGTAAATGTAAATGAACTGTACCTTGAGTTCAGCTAACCAAACACATTTAAACAGAACAGTTCCCCATCCCTTGATTTGGTGGCAGACCATGAGCAGAATTACATTGGTCTTTCTATCACTGTATACATTAATAGCCTGGATAAACAAACTCATTGGACCCAAATGCATCCCATAAAATGTGTAGTGTAGGTACGCAGATTTCACATAGCTTCATCAGATCTCTTTAGACGAAGGATAAAACACCAATTATCCAGCCATTTTCCATATGATCGCAAATCTGCTTTTTCCTTTCCTTGCAGATTCCATCTCCATTCCTACCACCAGTCCAGATACAGTTTTCTCTTTTTCTCAGCTAAACTGGTACAAAGGCTATTACAAGCTGGACTTGCAGTGGAATTATTTTGTCCAGTGCAAGACAATCATAAAATAATTAGAGGGAAATAAAATATCAAACTACTTAGGAAGAGATTTGGCAATAAATTCACACAGAAACTCAGTCAACCTTAGATATGTAAATGTGATCTCAACTTTAACAAAATTAGAAAACATGGATTATCTTAATCCTGCTAGATCAAAAAAGTTAATTTTTAAGAAGGGGCTGAAAAATCTCAGTTTCCAAGGAATAACTGATTGGAATTTTAAAAAATGTCTGTTATATATCTACTAATCTATCTCAAGAGCACACAAAAAAGCAAGGAAACTCATAACTCTCTCCAGAAAATCCAAAAAGAAAAAATACATGCAAAAGATGTTAGCGTATTGAGGATTCTTAGCTTTTCAGTCTACACAGAAGTATTACTTGTTACAACATTAGTAAATTAGTCAAGTATCCAGTTGTTAAAAAAACTTTATCCCAAAGAGGGATAATTTATACAACACAACCATTTTGAATGTGCATAAACATATTTTAAAAGTATCGAACTACATGGGAAGGAATTACAGAACAAGTTCACACAAAATGTCACTCACTGGTTAGGCATGTAAAAGTGATCTAACCTTCATACAAAGCATGGGTATGTATGAGAATGATTTACATTGTTGTCAGTGGAAGTTTCACACATACAAATGCAAGTGGTATGAATTGCACCAGTTAGAATGGACTGGGGACATATACAATTACTTACCTGAAGGAGACTGCCCCAGTCCGTTATGCATGTGGTGGAAGGAGGGAGCAAAAAGACAGCAATTTAGCAGAGGTAATACTATTCACACCACCGCACTAAAGATTCACTACAGCTGAATTTGAAGCTCTAGACAAGAGCAAATCCTGGTGAATAGGATCTGTTGATCTACAATTGCTTTCTTCAAGATTCTTTGTAAAAGGTGTGAATTTTCAGTGGGAAATGACTCAGTGGGCATTACTGGGGCAAGGTGAGGGGACTGCACTTTTGCATCTTGTCCACTTGGCTTTTATTCACATGAAAGCACTGTCAGGTTACTCAGCCACTGGACTCATCGCAACATCCTTGCTTTACGCAGGGAGAATGGCTAGATAGTGATAAGGAGTGAGAAGCTCCCTTGCAGTATCATTGAATGGAAAACCAGAAAGGGGACCCCTCCACCACTTTTCTCTTCCTCTAACCAGAGGCATGGAGGACAATTACCTTAGCACAGAATAAAAATCAAACCCTGGACCTTGCTGATGTATATGGTTTAGCTAAAGTCAGGGTAAAGTCAGAGTCATCACAGAAGCCTCTTTCCGCACCCCCAAGTAGCAGTATAAGCAAAAGTAAAAGTAAATCTCTACATACAAAAAAATGTTCTAACTTTTCATTATACTGTTTCTTTTCTGACTGAGGTTCAATGGACAACAATGGTCCTCCGAGACTCATCCCAGTGACGTCGTGGTCATATCATTCATCCTTCACAAATGAACCTAAAGGCTGCAGTGATGCACTTTTATCAGAGATCACAGCAGCAGGAAGCATTGGCAAGCAGCCACAGAAACATCATCCAGTGCAAATTACAAATCAAAATAAATCCATGGAACCAACGTGACATCCCAAAGCACTGTCATTTCTTTTCAGATAATGGGATGTTATTCGCCAAAAGATTTTTCAAATTTACAATATTTCCTGCTGCCAACATCTCCACACGTCTACAATAGACCACAATTATTGTAAGGAATAGTTTAAAAGTTAAATGTTTAAATATTGCTTCATTGTTTTAGATACCAGCAGCACACTGACACTTGGTATAGACTGACATACATCAGTCTAATTCAAGTTGTAATTCTGTCCTCCTGAATCATTCCTGGCTAAGGAAAATAAACCATTTATGCTTGCTCAGTGTTAAGAGATAATATACTTAAAAATGGTTTCCCAATGGGTCCAGTTGATATCTCTGAACACAAAGATCCTGCTAGCTTCTATCTTAATGCCAGAGACATGAAGCTGAATTTGTTCAATATTACTTCACCGATGTAGTCTTATTTCTTTTCTCTCAGTGCATCCAAAATTGTAGTATGATAGTGTAGATTCCTTGCAGAAGAAGACCCAATTTTCTAGGGCTCTGGTCAAGGGAAGTGGTTACTTGGCAGCATTTCAATATTATTGAGAAGGGTGGAGAATAGCAAGAACTAGAACGTGTTTGGGAGTACGCTCGTGTGATCACAGTTCACAAACAATCATTGATCAATATCTAAAAGACTCATTATTTCTGAGTATGTAACTTCATCCACAGCAGATCTAGACTTTGGAAAATACCGCAATTCCTAGCCAGACTTCAGGACTCCCTCTCTACAGCCGAATATCCTCAACCCGATAAAGATCTTGTGTTGTTTTGCCAAGACCCTAACTTCTGTGATCCTGTTTAGAGTAAGAGTTGTTAAGATTGCATTTCTACAAGGAGATGGACCACGAGTTTCATCAAATATTTTTGAACACAAAGTTTGCACAGATCAACCATGATTCCCAAGGACTCCACTCATCATTTCTCCCTACCAGCTATAATTGCTCTTAAGGGACCAACTGTTACACTGATTCAAGAATAATGAGTCAGACCGTGCTCGACCTGACATGTGCCTTGTGTTCAACTCCCTCAGCTGTGCTAACCCTTCATGGTCTTGTGGGTCCAACCAAACTTGAGACCCTGCTGCTAAAGGCCACCCCACAAAGTGGAGCAACTCACACGGGGCAAGTCGGCCCTCAGGCAGCAGAACCCAAGGCCTGCCCACGGAACACCCGATGGCTAACAGTTTGTACAGTCAATAGACCTGTCTCTAAACATCTTTGATAACCAGTGACATACAAAAATGGTTGAAAAATGTGATATAAAGTAATAAAAATTAAAATATTACTTTCAATTTAAAGAAAACATTTAACTTCCACAAAATAATATTAAGATAAAGAAAAAACAAACGTCTTACCTTTTCCATTCATGGATGGGACCATGCGAGATACGTAGACCACAGCTGGCATGAAGCTAAGGGGATGAGATACAAAGTGTATCTGGTCCCTCAGTGCAGCACAACTGAACTTCAGCCCTGGACTTGGTGATCAGTCCTTCGGCAGAGTGGAAGGGAAAGTTGCTAAAGCACATCTGTACTTCTGCACTGCACTGCAGGGCACAGTTGTGGACACTGCAGACATGCAGAACAGTGGTTGTGGGGGAAGCAGTTCCAATCCAGCCCAATGTGAACAGGAGACACAAAAGACTGCAGATGCTGGAATCTGGAGCAAGATAAACAAACTGCTGGAGGAACTCAGCATTTGTGGAGGCAAAAGGATAGTCGATGTTTCGGATCAACTATTCCTTTGCCTCCACAGATGCTGCTTGATCCACTGAGTTCCTCCAGCAGTTTGTTCTTTTTGCTGAGCCCAATGTGAATATTGTTTACAAGGTTCGCTTAACTGTCTTCCTTGAAAATGGGTACCACACTGACTTCCAATCCAGTGAAAATAGATTGTTGTATATATTTCTATTTGGTTCATTTAAAATTTGGGTCTGTAATGTATCCCTCAGGATTTATCCTTTATTGCTGAACCCCTTGAAATTGCTCAGAATATCCAAAGTAAGACAAAATCATTAAGTTCAGGAGAGCTGGCAAGTGCTTTCAGGAAGCAATCATTCAATTTATTAACTTTCTTTTTTTGTTGATTCTTCAGTCTCAACCACATATGCAGTCTTAATAGGCCTTAATTCTTCTTTAATTATTCTTTTCTTTAGACCATTGAAAATGCCTTGTGCACTGTTTGGTTTCAACAACTAAGCTGGTTCCTAGTTCCCCTCTGTTCATCTGTTTTTGCTGTTTATTTATACCAGTGGTTTCTCTCAGCTGTCCATCTCTGGAGTACTTCTTTCTCTTTGCATTGTCTCTCTGAGGATAGTGTTTCTTTAATCTGCAGTTTTTTTTCTTAGAATATACACATTCTTTTTACACAAGACTGAAGCTTTTCTAAGGATTAACATATTGTTTCTCATTGCACATTTGGCCTTTTCACAGCCCTAATGTTTACTGATGCTGCATTAATTTATAGTAATTCGTCAAAGTTAATTGTATTATGGTTGCTATCATCTAGAAGAACTATAGATTCTGTTGTTCTTAATGCACTGAGTAAAACTATGCTACGATCATTAACTGAGATTTTGAATCACTTGGAGCTTTTCAATTTATATTAAGTTGGTTAAAGTTCCCCCTTCCCTCTCCCCTAACCAAAAGTATTATCTTCTGTTTTGATCACAACTACTTTATCACTTCATAGAATAATCTGTCCTCATCTTTGAATTTAGAAAACTAGGGGTTATCTTTGCTTCTTTAAACACCACATACATACAGTCAATGTCAATAGAAAGGCTACGCTACACCACAGTTGATTTCCTTTCCCTCCCTGCTGTTGCAGAGATAGAGCTGCCTCACAACCTTTCCTGTTTATTCCATCCTTTGTGAGCTGTATATTTTAGTTATCATCGGATTTTAATTGCATATGCAAATCTAAATGCCTGGTTAATAGGTTACACCAAGTCTTCACAGCATTGCTTTTGAAAAATAGATCTATTGCAAGTTCCCTTTCTTTGTGGCCTTCTTTTGTTTGCAGCATACTCCTCTCTGTTCTGCTGTTTAAAGGCTCTCCTCAATGCCTATTTACCTTATCAACAAGAACACTAGAACACTTCTCATCTTGGGTGATCCCCCATGATCAACTTCTCAATGGTAAGAACTTAACTGTCTCTTAGGAGTCTGTTCTCCTCCATACCAGATCAACTTCCCAGCAATGTAATGAGCAATCTAACCTTTCTCTACTTGAGACATCCTCAAATACTGATGATTACACAGGAAAATTAATTTCATCTTAGAAGACAACTTCTCAACTTTCCTTTGCAACTTCGCCATACCTTTAATGCAGATTTAGTCAATGTGAATCTCAACTTCTGACAGTTTTCTTTCACCCAATCTGTTTGTTCTCTTATCCTGATCCCATCCAGAATGCTTGGTCAATGTTGCAAATCAGGTTCTGTATCCCTCTTATCACAGAACTTCCCCCCCCCCCCCCCCCCCCCCAACCACTTCTAACTACCAGATGGAAGGAAGGCCATTGACGAAGCAGCTAAAGATGGTTGGGTCTGGGATATTGCCTTCAGGAACTTCTGCAATGATGTCCTAGGACTGGGATGATTGATTTTCAATAACCACCACCATCTCTAAGTGTGTTAATAAGAGTTCAGGTTAGCATATTCCGGTAAGGGGGGAATGGCAAAGATGGCAAGATGAGGGAACCTTGCATGCCAAAGGATAACGAAGTTTGATCAGGAGAATAAAAAGAAAGCATATGGCAGGTATAGGCAAGTGGAAATGAGTGTGTGGGAGAGAACTTAAAGAAATTAGGTGGGCAAAATGGGGCCATGAAATATCCTTGGCAAATAAGATTAAGGAGAATCATAAGACATTCTCTAAGTATTTCAGGAGGAGGGTAGCCAGTGAAAAAATGGTCTTCTTAGGGACCAAAGGGGTGATCTATGTGTGGAATCAGGCAATGTGGGTGGGGTCCTAAATGAATACTTTTTATCTGTGTTCGCCAAGAAGAAAAGAAAATGGAGGGCGGCGAGTTCAGGGAAGGGTACATGATAATCTGGTCAGGTTGGTGTCACGGAGGAGATGTTAGAAGTTATGGGATGTGTAAGGGTCGATAAATCCCCAGGGACAGATGAGATCTCTCTCAGGTTGCTATGGGAAGCAAGGGAGAAGATAGCTGGGGCCCTGATGGAGATTTATGCATCTCTGTTAGCCACAGGCAAGATTCTGGAAGATCGGAGGACCACTAATGATCTTTTAACTAAAATGGACAGCAGGCATAAGCCAGGTAACTACAGGCCAATCAGCCTTGTGTCAGTGGTAGGGAAATTATTGGAAAAAGTCCTCAGGGATAGGATATAGTTACATTTGGAAAGGCAGGGTTGATCAGGGATAGTCAGCATGGCTTTGTGGGGGGGTGGGGGGGGGGTTATCCTGCCTCACTAATTTAACTGAGTTTTGTTTTGTGGCAACTAAGAAAATTCATGAAGGCTACAGCAGGATATAGATCACACAGGGTGTTGGCAGATGGAATTTAATCCTGACAAGTATGAGATGATGCATTTTGGTAAAATCAGAGTAGGACATATACAGTAAATGGTAGGGCACTAAGGAATGTTGATAAACAGAGGGACCTTGGAGTTCACATCCATAGTTCCCTGAAGGTCACAATACAGGTAGAAAGGGTGGTGAATAGTGAAGAAGGCATTTGACATGCTTGTCTTCATAGGGTGGGGCACAGAACATAGGAATTGGGATGTTATGTTGTGATTTACAAAACACTGGTTAGATTGCACTTGGACTATTGTGTGTAGTTTTATTCACTACAATATTGGAAGGCTATGGTTGTGCTGGACAGAGTGCAGAGGAGATTCACCAGGGTATTGCCTGGATTGGAAGACACGAGTTATGGGGAGAGATTGGATAGGCTGGGCTTGTTTCCCTGGAGTGAAGGAGGCAGAGGGGTAACCTGATAGAGGGATACAAAATTATAAGAGGCGCAGATAGGGTAGATAGTCAGAATCCTTTTTGTCCCCATGGTAGGGGTACCAAAAGCAAGAGGACAGAGGTTTAAGGTGAGAGGAAGGAGTTTTAAAGGATCTTTGAGGGGAAAGTTCTTTTTTTTTAAATATATACGAAGTGATTAATATCTGGAATGTGCTGCCAGAGGTGGTGGTGGAGTCGGATACAATTACAATATCTAAGACCCATTGAGACAGGTACTTGAATAACCAAGTCATAGAAGGATATGGATCTAATGTAGGCAAATTGGATTAGTGTAGTTGGGCAAAAAGGTTGATGTGGACATGGTTAGCTGAAGGGCCTGTTTCTGTGCTGTACAACTCTATGACCCCATGATCTTGCTTTGTGCGGTGACTGTAGCCATCAATGTGCTTTACCCTAGTTGGCAATTGACATTGGCACCTTGAAGTCACCCTTGATGTCAAAGGCCGTCACCTCACTTCTGAAATTCAGCGATTCAGTCCAGAGAGTAATGAGGTTTAGAGCTGAATCATCCTGGCAAGACCCAACTGGGCATGAGCGAGCAGGTTCTTTTAGTATTGCTTGATCTGCCGAGAACATCTCCCATTACTGCTGATGACAGAGAATTGACTGATTGGGCAGTAATTAACCTGAATGGATTGGTCCTGCTTTTTGTGGACCAGGTGAAGTTAATCATTAACTACACCAAGGCCACATGCAATGTGGACAATATGCAAAGTGCAAAATATGCAAATATTAAAAATACCTCTCTAAGAGAGTAAGTAACGCTGGTCAGCTTGCGGTCATTCCATTCAATCCTGGGTAATACACCTCAGGAAGGCTACATTGGCCTGGAATGTCTGCTATATACATTTGCCAGGAATACGTCTTCATTTCAAGAGTTAAATTACCAGAAGAGTTAAAAAACTCTGCTAACCTGGAATTTAGCAGATTAAGCAGTAATTTCCAAGTTTAGGCTATCATAGAAATAGAATCATATAAATTATGATACAGGAATCCACCATTTGATTCACTGAGTCCCTGGCAACTCATTTCATTATGTCCCATTTCCCCATTCTTCTTCAGTAGCTCTCAAAATTATTTTCCCTCAAAAGCCCTAATTATCTCCACTGTAAATCCTGATGATATTAACTCCCATATTAGTGATTAAACAAACACTGCTGCTCAAATGGAGTCAGTTTTTTTAAAAAAGTGTTGCAATCTATGCATTTGCTCACAACCCACACACATGGTGCTCTTAAAAGGGAAGTAAGTGTTTTTTAAAGTGGCTATTGTAACATAATACAGCAAAACAATACAATTTCCACCAACTTTACAGGCAGTGATCCAGATCATAACCACTCGCTGCATTTAAAGGTTTTTCCATACATCCCCATTTCTTTTGCCAATCATTTTGATTCTATGCCCCCTGGTCCTTGGACTATCTTTGAAGTGGAAAAGCTCTATTTATCCTAAATGAACACGCCACCACCTTTATCAAGCTTTGCTTCTCTATGGAAAACAACTCCAGTTTCAGTGGTCTAACTGTGGAGATGAAATCTTCATCCCTGGAATCAATCTAGTAACCCTCTTCTGTATCATCACTATGCCCTCCAAATCCTTCCTTACAGAGTAATGACTAAAGGCTAGACTCAAGCCTTTCAGGAATAAGTCAAAATGCTGAAGTCAGAATACCCTCAAACAAAAGGCATTTTTGCAAAATTAATCATTACTATCAGGCCTGTGACTGATAGATTTATATTTGCTGAAAAGATTAAGGCATTAAAGGCAAAGGCAGCATTCTGGCATTAGGATGTAGATCAGCCCGGACCACCCTGAATGACAGATCAAACCTGAGAGGCAGAATGGCCTTAGCTTGGTCAAAGTCAAAGTTGAGTTTATTGTCATATGCACAAATACATGTATGCACAGGTGCAATGAAAAACTTACTTGCAGCAGCATCACAGGCACATAGCATTCTGATGCCATCATTTTTGTTCTTTCAATCTCAAACAGATTTTATTTTTAGTTTACTGTTCCTATGTTTTAGGTCCACTCTTTTCCATTTTACTTTCTTTTAGCTTGAATTCCCTCTGGTAACTTTTTCACACACACAGCTTCTTGCAACTAAAATACCTCATGTTTGTCGACCACAATCTTGTTTACATGTAAGCTATTACTGTCTGTCATGGTCTCTGTGGCCTCACACTCCCACATACTGTGAATATCTTGTATTACTTTTTGAAATATATTCTTTTGAATATACCTATTTTAGTTTGCGATAACCCTGTATGTTGTCTTCAACACATTTTCACAGAACTTCTTAAAACAAAAACTGCTCCTTTCAGATGGAAAATGCAGTGGATTTTTGATCCTTTTGTGAAGGCACTGTCCTTAACACATCCCCACTTTACACTTCAATCCAACTTTTCAATAGTTATTGGATTACATACTCAGAGGTTGAGCAGGTTGAGACTTTTCTCATTGGAGCATAGAGGAGTGTTGATCTTATAGAGGTGCATAAAATTGAAGGGCATCAACAGGGTGAATGTGCACAGTTTCCCAGGGTTGGGGAATCAAGAACTAGAGGGCATAGGTTGCAAGTGAGAGGGGAGAGATTTAATAGGAACCTGAGGAGCAACCTTTTCACCTGAATGAGCTGCCAGAGGAAGTGGCTGAGGCAGATACATTGACAACATTTAAAAGATACTTGGATAGGAAAGGTTTAGAGGGATATGGGCCAAACACGGGCAAATGGGATTAGTTTAGACGGGAACCTTGGTTGGCATGGACCAGTTGGGCCTAAGGGCCTGTTTCTGAGCTGTATGACTCTACATACATAATTTGAGTAAAAGGAATCTCATATTTCCATTTGGCCCACCGAATCTATGCTAGCTCTCAAAGCAATCCCGCCAATCCCATTACCCCACTTATTTCCCCATAATTTATGATTCTAATCTCTCTCACATGCCCATCAATCACAATCTCCCCCCACTGATTTTCCTACCACCCAATGAGAGGCAATTTACAATGGCCAATTAACCTATCTGGCAGCATGTCTTTAGGATGTGGGAGGAAACCAGAGCACCTAGAGGAAACCCACGTGTTACAGGGATGACATGGCAAACTCCACACAAGCAACACCCAAGGTCAGGATTGCTGGAACAATGAAGCAGCAGGACGATACAGGGAAATTACTAGGGATGCAGTCACATATGAATTAGATTAGAATAAAGACAACTGATTAAAATAGTATGATTTTATGAAACCTTATCCATCAGAATTTATAAAATGTCATTGTTTTACGTGGGAGAAATTACAAAGAATTAATGGGAAAATTTAAATCTGGTAAGATATGAGCACCCAAACTGATGCTGCTGAAATACATAAAGCCTCTTCTCCAACCATCTTGGGAGCATGTAATAGCTCTGTTCAAATGAGTTTTGTATTTTATTCTGTTCATTTGTTACGAGTATATTACCCTGATCTTTGCCATGGGAAGCAGAGGGGTAGGTCAGAGGAAGAAGTGCATGTGGAAAAGTCAGATCTAACATGTAGAGAGGCTTTGAGGAAGGAGAAGCAGAGTACAGGGTATAAAAGTAGAAAGGTAGATGGGCTAAAGTGCATTTACTTAAATGCAAGAAGTATCAGGAATAAGGGTGATGAACTGAGATCTTAGATAAGTACATGGGACTATGATATTGTGGCTCTTGCAGAGACTTGGTTGTCACCAGTGCAGGAATGGATATCGAATATTCCTGGATTTCAGTGTTTTAAAAGGGATAGGGAGGGGGAGAGAAGAGGAGGAGGAGTGGCGTAACTGGTCAGGGACACTATTACAGCTGCAGAAAGGGTGTATAATGTAGAAGGATCCTCTCTAGAGTCAGTATGGGTGAAAGTTAGGAACAAGAAAGGAGCAGTTACTCTACTGGGAATATTCTTTAGGCCCCCTGGTAGCAGCAAGGATACTGAGGAGCAGATTGGGAGGCAGATTTTGGAAAGGTGCAAGAATAACAGGGTTGTTATCATGGGAGACTTCAACTTCCCAAATATTGATTGGCATCTGCTTCGTACCAAAGGTTTAGACGGGGCAGAGTTTGTTAAGTGTGTCCAGGACGGATTCCTGTCACAGTATGTTGACAGGCTGACTAGAGGGAATGCCATATTAGATCTAGTATTAGGTAATGAACTGGGTCAGGTGACAGATCTCTCGGTGGGTGAGCATTTGGGGGACAGTGACCACCCCTCCCTAACCTTTAGCATTGTCATGGACAAGGATAGGAGCAAAGAGGACAGGAAGATATTTAATTGGGGAAGGGCAAATTATGAGGCTATAAGGCTAGAACTTGAGAGTGTAAATTGAGATGACATCTTTGAAGGGAAATGTACTATGGAGATGTGGTCGATGTTCAGGGATCTCTTGCAGGATGTTAGGGATAAATTTGTCCTGGTGAGGCAGAGAAATAATGGCAGGGTGAAGGAACCATGGGTGACAAGAGAGGTGGAACAACTAGTTAGGAGGAAGAAGGCAGCATACATAAGGTGTAGGTAACAAGGATCAGATAGGGCTCATAAGGAATAGAGGGTAGCAAGGAAGGAACTTAAGAAGGGGCTGAGAAGAGCAAAAAGGGGACATGAAAAGGCCTTGGTGAGTAGGGTTAAGGAGAATCCCAAGGCTTTTTTCATGTACGTGAAGAGCAGAAGGATGACGAGAGTAAAGGTAGGACCGATTAGAGACAAAGGTGGGAAGATGCGCCTGGAAGGTGTGGAAGTGGGTGAGGTTCTCAATGAATACTTCTCTTCAGTATTCACCAAAGAGAGGGGCCTTGATGATGCTGAGGACAGTGTTGGTAAGGATAATGTTCTAGAGCATGTAGATATCAAGAGAGAGGATGTGTTGGAGCTGTTAGAAAATATCAGGACAGATAAGTCCCCGGGGCCTGATGGAATATTCCCCAGGCTGCTCCGCGAGGCAACGGAGGAGATTGCTGAACCGTTGGCTAGGATCTTTGAGTCCTCGTTGTCCACGGGAATGGTACCGGAGGATTGGAGGGCGGCAAATGTTGTCCCCTTATTCAAAAAAGGTAGTAAGGATAGTCCAGGGAATTACAGACCAGTGAGCCTTACGTCTGTGGTGGGCAAACTGTTGGAAAGGGTTCTTAGAGATAGGATCTATGAGCATTTAGAGAAACATGGACTGATTAGGGAAAGCCAGCATGGCTTTGTGAAGGGAATATCATGTCTCACAAGCCTGATAGGGTTCTCTGAGGTGGTGACCAGGAAGATTGATGAGGGTAGTGCAGTAGAGGTCTACATGGATTTTAGTAAGATGTTTGACAAGGTTCCACATGGTAGGCTTCTTCAGAAGGTCAGAGGACATGGGATCCAGGGAGGCTTGGCCATGTGGATTCAGAATTGGCTTGCCTGTAGAAAGCAGAGGGTTGTGGTGGAGGGAGTGCATTCGGATTGGAGGGCTGTGACTAGTGGTGTCCCACAAGGATCGGTTCTGGGACCTCTACTTTTCGTGATATTTATTAATGACTTGGATGAGGGGGTAGAAGGGTGGGTTAGCAAGTTTGCAGATGACAAAAAGGTCGGTGGTGTTGTGGATAGTGTGGAGGACTGTCGAAGATTGCAGAGGGATATTGATAGGATGCAGAGCTGGGCTGAGAAGTGGCAGATCGAGTTCAATCTGGAGAAGTGTGAGGTGGTACACTTTGGAAGGACAAACTTCAAGGCAGAGTACAAGGTTAATGGCAGGATTCTGGGTAGTGTGGAGGAGCAGAGGGATCTGGGGGTTCATATCCACAGATCAGTTGCCTCACAGGTGGATAGGGTAGTTAAGAAAGCTTATGGGATGTTAGCTTTCATAAGTTGTGGGATTGAGTTTAAGAGCCGCGAGGTAATGATGCAGCTCTACAAAACTCTGGTTAGACCACACTTCGAGTACTGTGTCCAGTTCTGGTCGCCTCATTATAGGAAGGATGTGGAAGCATTGGAAAGGGTGCAGAGGAGATTTACCAGGATTCTGCCTGGTTTGGAGAGTATGCGTTATGAGGAGAAACTAAGGGAGCTAGGGCTTTACTCTTTGGAGAAGAGGATGAGAAGAGACATGATAGAAGTATACAAAATATTAAGAGGAGTAGATAGAGTAGACAGCCAGCGCCTCTTTCCCAGGGCACAAATGCTCAATACAAGAGGGCATGGCTTTAAAGTAATGGGTGGGAAGTACATCAGAGGGAGGTTTTTCACCCAGAGAGTGGTTGGTGCATGGAATGCGCTGCCTGGGGTGGTGGTGGAGGCAGGTACGTTGGTCGAGTTCAAGAGATTGTTAGATAAGCATATGGAGGAATTTAAAATAGGGGGATATGTGGGAGGAAGGGGTTAGATAGTCTTGGGTGTGGTTTAAAGGTCGGGACCACATGGTGGGCTGAAGGGCCTGTATTGTGCTGTATTGTTCTATGGTTCTAAAAGATTGCACTGAGCTGTTGCAATGAGCAAGATTTGGCCAGTATATTTTGATGATGCAGTCAGTCATTAGACACTTGAAGCACAATGTGCTCCAGGAGAAAATCAATGAGAGTCGATAACTTTAATGACTATAGGTGGGAATGATCTTGCCCACATGTGTGCACTGAGAGATCTGCAAAACAGGAAGTGGGCAGTAAACTGTGATAGGACAAACTAAGTGTTTCATATATTTAACTTCCAAGTCTTAATCTTAGTTTTCCTTTGTTTAAAAATAAAGCTTCTCTAATATTATGAAATGGCCTTTGACTCTACCATCCATGATACCAATTGAGTAACATAAACTGCTAAACCATGCCTAGTAAGAAAACACAGAGACTAGGAAGGTCTCTTTGCAGCATATTCAGATTTTGAACCTGCACTTAATGCTAAAGCACAGATTATAAATCTAGATGTACTGAAATCTACAATGAAAAGCAGACTGGACAGAACTGGAAAAAAACTTTGTACCCACTGACCAAAATTAGATGCAGTTCCCATGGCAAGCCACTCAACATTATGGGTGCACCAGAAATACAAAATAGCCAACACGGGTAAATATATGTTTTAGAAAGGGAAATGTGCAAAGATGTGATAAACAGAGGGATAGGGATATTTCAGACTCCACAAAAGGACTTCCTTGCTAAGGCTTCAGCTCAAGAAAACCACATAAATGAAAGATGGATGCTGAAGTCACTTGGGATTTTTTTTAATCCATTAAATCCACTTTGTGATGTAATTTGTATTATGATACCTGCTGATTTTTAAAAACAAAATTGATGATGGGATGAGGATGTCGCTGGTGTTCATTGTCTATCCCCAACTAACCCCTGAAGTGAGTGACTTGTTTGGTTATTTCAGAGGTCAATTAAGAATTCACAGCTCTCACTGGTAGATCAAGACAAATATTGGGCAAACTGGGTAAAGACTTCAAATTTCATTTCCCTGAAGAATAACAGTAAATCAAATGGATTTTTACAACAATCTGGTAGTTTCATTGTTAGCATTATTGATACTTGCTTCTCATCCTTTATGTATTTAAATAACTCCAACAGCATCAGCCAAACCTGTGACCTCTACCACCACAAATGATAAGAGCAGCAGGTGTACAGGAACAAAATCATCCAGAGTTAGAAATATATTGCCTTTTCTTCATTTTCAATGGGACTTAATACTGGGACTACCTTTGCAAGAACATATTGAGAATACTTTCACAAGTAGGTAGTTTGAAAGTGTAATAAGGATGGGTAATGAATGCTGGCACTACCAGTGACACCGGCATGCTGGTAAATGAATAAAAATAAATAAAGCAGCACGTGTTAACATTTCCCAGCTCTGTAGTGGAAATTGAACACTGGATCAATTGTTCAGATATCAGGATGCTGATCCAGTATCTTAAACTTTATGACATAATACACGAAATGATTGAAATAGCTGCTGTTTGGATCCTTGCATTCTTTAGTTGGAACATTTACATTCATTGCTGTATAGAAAATTAAACAAGCATTACAAAAATAGCATTAACCACATATTTAAAAGGATGGCACATAATGTCCAAGCTGAGATCAAGATTTCCAAGCTCTTTTTACAATTCTTATTATTTTTAACCACAAGGGAGCATGCCTATCTGAATTCTTAGCTTCCATGACTTAGCATTATGGTGGTGAAAAACATCATTACAAACAGGAAGAAATATTAAAAAGGGTGGTAGATTGGGATTATGACAGCATCAACCGACAGGAAATTCTATTTAATAAAAATTCAAAAATGGACTGTTGCTGGATTTTTACAGCTTCTGTGTGAATGACCGCAGTGAGCACAACGTTTTAAGGAGCACTTTCCATTTCTAATTAACAAGCCTGGATTTTGGCTCTAGATATTGGCCCTCGATTTAACCAATTACCAACTGCACTCTGAGAATATCAATGTTCTTTAAGTTGCAAACTTGAAAAAAAAATCTGCTGAAGTGTAAACGTGCCAAAGATTAGTGCTAGCAACGAACCTGAAACCAGAAGGTTTCCAGTGAATCAGAACAGGAAACCAGAATAAAGCTAACTCCGGTAGGTCATGACTTCTCGATTACTGTAAAATAGAAAACCATGATTTGAATCCACTGGCTACCTCTGCTAAGTCTGGCATCACATGAAAGGATGAGAGATTGAAGCTCAAGCTGAAGAATTTCAGAAACTTAACCACATGCCCTTTCTTTGACAGTAACCTGTGTATGACCCTGATTTGCAGTTTAATATGCAAATTTTAGTAGTAAATTGTTACAACTTTTCTTATTGGGCTATTCAAAAAAATGGTTCTACCAAACACTGAATGAAAACTACAGGGAGTAGCATTACCATAAAGAAATCCATTTAACTTGTTACGCTAGTAGTGGATTGCAGAGGTTCAAGGTGCACAGCAGCTTTTATATTGTTTGATATGCTCGGCCATTTCAGAAGGAACTGTCAACCACATTGTTGACTGTCTAGCATCTTATAAAAGCTGAGTAAGGACACCACATTTCCTTCCCTGAAGAAGATTAGTGAACCAAATGGGAACTGCATTTATGATCATCATTAATGAATAGCTGCTTTTTATTCCAGCTTTATTTAACTGATTATAAATTCTTCAGGTAACATGGAGCAATGTGAAATTATGTCTCTATTTATTAGTCTAATCCTTTAGACTACAAGTTCAGTAACATATATGCACTGTGCCATACCATACTATTTGGAAAGCACAAAAACACACAGGACGGCACAATGTATACAAGAGATTATACAGCACAAAGCTCAATTAAAGTAATGGAAAGACATAATATTCTGATGTACCGTCTGGTATTAGAATATCTATAAACTATGAAAGACATTTAGCTTTGGCATTAGTTATCAGGCACAATTAGTGGATGTACTTTTATTCAAGCTGTTACTGAAACCACATTTTCCCTTGTGTGAGATTTTCCAGAACTACATTACAAACAAATGAAATAATGAGAAGGCCCAAATTCAATTCTAAACTTTAAAAAAAAGACCGATATGATTGTAAAGTTTGTAGATGATATCTAAATGAGAAATGTAGTAAAAAGCGAAAAGGAATAGAATTCAGAAAAGGAGACATACACCAATATGGGAAGGCACTTGGCAGATTAAAATTGATGCAGTGAAGCTGAAGTAAAGGCCATGTGAACAAGTGTGTACAATCTTAAAGGGGTGCAAGAACATACAGACCTGGAGTGTACATGGATAAATCTCTGAATCCTTAGTTTTGTGAAGAAAGGCAAAGAGTACAAAAGCAAGCAGTTTAGCCCAAAACATTGGTTTGGCCTGGAATGTCTTTAATGGTTCTGTTCTGACCTTTCCAAACACTGCCACTGCATCTGCAACAATGGCATCCCTCTCTTCCCATCAGCATCACCTCTGGCTTTCCCAAAGTTCCATCCCTGGAACCTTCCCTCTCTTCCTTACCCCCATTCTATCCATCAGCAGTGCAGTACCAATTTTCACATACATGATGACCCACAACTTTATGTCTCCACCACATTTCCAACTCCCTCAGTTGCATCTGTTCCATCAGATTGCTTGTCTGATCTCAAGCACTGGAGAAATCTCAACTTCCCCCAGCTTGACATCATAAAATATAAGCCTCTGCCTTGCCACAAAATCTGCTCTTTTGCCACTATTTCCTGCCACTGACTACCTGTAATCTTGGCATCCTGTTTGAGCTTCAGATGAGCATTAAGACTCATATCCTACCAAATTCAGAGTTCCATCTCTGTAACACTTCCATCCCTTGCTGCATATCTCAAGTCATGCTGACTTTGAAACCTTTATCTATGCTTCTGACACTGCTAGAGCTGACTACTCCCATACTCTCCTTATCAATTGATCATACTCTAGCCTATGAAAATGTGCTGTTTGTCTCACCACGACATAAGCTGATTTATTCATTTTTCAGATGCAAGAACAGCATTTACTGCCCATCCCTACAATGGAGCATGATCTCCTGGTATACTGCAGATCTTTTTCAATAAATTCATCCACTTTATCTTTTTAGTCTCATCCAGCCTTGTTTCCGTCTTAAGTGCTTTATCTGAGCCTGATATCCCTCTATATCTTTATTCTACATCTGGCAGCACAGCCTTCCTCTGTGTAAGTCTTACACTTGGAACTCCCTACTTAAATTTATTCACCATGAAGAAATAATTCTCAGATGTCTTCTCCTTAACCAGGTGGTAAATTGTTTCTATAAATCTGTCTTCTCCTGATAGCTGTCTGGTTTCCTTGCATTTATTTGGAATATTTCCTACTCTGAAAATATTATGTAATTGTAAGTCGCTGTTATTAATACACTAAACAAAAGACAAAGGAACAACTTAGTGTAGTATCTGGTGCTTATAAAAATCAATTACTACGTTGTTACTTAAATGTCTATGGTCAACACAAATTATGACTTTAAAGCAAAGTTCCTCTTTCTAAACTAGTACAACATAAAACCTCATTGGTTCTGATCTTGATTGTTGACTTGGTTTCTCCTTCCACAGGTGCTGTCTGACCTGCTGAGTGTTTTTGGCTTTTTTTTCCAGATTGCCAACATCTGCAGTTTTTTGCCTCAATAACAGCAACATGAAATTACTACTGCATCAAGGCAATGTATCAGCTACTTTCAATCCAAAGTAAATCTTATAAGATACAGCTGGATATTTTGAAAACTAGCATTTTAAAAAAACAGGAAATATTTCCTCTAAAAGATGAAATGTTTAAATAACCACCATACATAAAGTGAAAAAGCATTAATACTGGGCCTTTGATGTGCAACTACTGGAGAAATTGTCTGAATAAGTGAGTTTGATCTAAAAAATTGTGAATGCTACAGAAAGTCACACATGCAAATTTAAAGTTTAAACAACATGATAAAATCATCAGTTGTGACTTTGGGCCTACATAAACATCACGCTTTTGGTTGGTTCCATTTCTACACTTTACTCAGTGGGTAAAGATATGAATGTCAGGCAACTCTCAGGTTATGTGCACAATGCTGCAATGCACGCTAAATCTGTAAATTGTGTCAGCAACGTTGAGCTTTCTGACTAGGCCTTAGAACCACGTCCATTGTAGCACTGGCATGCAAGTAATGGAAACTTATTCTGTGCTTGTTTTGTATGTGCATATTAGGAAGAGGTAGTGAGGGCTCCTATACTAAAGCTTGCAAACCACATGACCCCTGTGAATGCTATCTTATCGCATCACAGGTTCCTTAGGGTGACCACAACCACTTAAATCAGACTAAACCAGCGAGGTGACTCGGGATTTTTGACACGTACCAACAATCTGATAGAGTTTCTGGTCACCAATCAGCTTATAAACCTCTGCTGCACCGAGTGCAAATCTGATCATCACCCCACTCACCAACTGCACTCATAAGATAGCGTAGTATGAAACACACAAAATGAAGATTTACTGTTACATTCTTTCAGACCAAAACAATGTTTTTTTTTCTCTCTGAAGGATAGGCAGTTGAGGGGGTCAATTCAGTTAAAATATAGAGCAGGTACTGCTGCTAAATTAATAGCCATAACCATACAGTGAGACAATTTATTTTGTGTACTTGCTGCACTGTGCCAAGAAATCAAATTTGCTAAAGTCCAGCTAGAATGATGCTCAATGTTTAAAAAAATGCACTAGAATGGTTAAGGCCTAGGTATGCACAGTCCTGTGGCTTCATCAATGGATCAGTTGAGCCATCAAGTTCATAATAAAGCAGATGTCATTTTACAATGTTTAGCTGGTGATGCTAAGAGCATTCATTTTGTGGTATTATACTACTGCTAATTTTTGGTCATTTGATGGACTACGCCGGGCAAATCAGAATATAATTATTGTATACACGAGATAACTTTTCTTCAAGGGGTAAAAAAGCAAAACTAAAACACCAACACATTGAGGCAGATATTGAGCCCTGCTAGTCTTTTATATTAGAAACATAGAAAACCTACAGCACAATACAGGCCCCTCGGCCCACAAAGCTGTGCTGAACATGTCCCTACCGTAGAAATTACTAGGCTTTCCCATAGCCCTCTATTTTTCTAAGCTCCACGTACCTATCCAAAAGTCTCTTAAATGACCCTATCGTATCTGCCTCCACCATCGTTGCCAGCAGCCCATTCCATGCACTCACCACTCTCTGAGTAAAAAAACTTACCCCTGACATCTCATCTGTACCTACTCCCCAGCACCTTAAACCTGTGTCCTCTTGTGGCAACCATTTCAGCCCTGGGAAAAAGCTTCTGACTATCCACATGATCAATGCCTTTTATTACCTTATACACCTCTATCAGGTCACCTCATCCTCCGTCGCTCCAAGGAGAAAAGGTCGAGTTCACTCAACCTGTTTTTATAAGGCATGCTCCCCAATCCAGGCAACATCCTTGTATATCTCTTCTGCACCCTTTTGATGGCTTCCACATCCTTCCTGTAGTGAGGTGACCAGAACTGAGCACAGTACTCCAAGTGGGTCTGACCAGGGTCCTATATAGCTGCAATATTACCTCTCGGCTCCTAAATTCAATTCCATGATTGATGAAGGACAATACACCGTATGCCTTCTTAACCACTGAGTCAACCTGTGCAGCTGCTTTGAGCGTCCTGTGGACTCAGACCCCAAGATCCCTCTGATCCTTCACACTGCCAAGAATCTTACCATTAATACTATATTCTGCCATCATATTTGACCTACCAAAATGAACCACTTCACACTTATCTGGGTTGAAGGTCTTGCAAGGTCAGCAAGCATCCATTCAACCCCACTTAAGATTCACTGCCCATCAGTTCTGCGTTGGCTCATTTGCAAAACTGAGGTCTCCACAGTGTGTCCCAGTACAATCATCTTTTTTCTGTTTTAATAATTGGTCCACCACCCCACCAACATGAAGCAGGTAGTGACGGCTGGACTCAATGTACCTTGACTATAAAAATGGTGGGAGACACATCCATGATTGGTCAAGCATCGCACTGCCTCTATAAAGTTCCCATAACCTGCACTAACAAACCTGACTGAATCTCAGCTTTGAACATTTTTGGGGAAATATCCCTGCTTAGAATAACAGCAAGATATTTAGAAAATCATAAGGCAATCAAGCAGAGTCAATATAGTTATATGAAAGGGAAATAGTTTATTGACAAATGCTAGAGTGCTTTGAAGCTGTAAATACACAGGGTGAAGAAAGGGGAACCAACAGATGTTCTGTATTTGGGATTTCCACAATGAATTCAACGAGGTGTCATTAAAGTTTTATGTTGATACATTATTGTTTAGGATAGCTATGAGTAAGGATAACATTGGATCTTGCCGTAAGGTACTAAATTGGGGGAGGGCAAATTATGACAGGAGCTAAGGAGCATTGATTGAGAGCAGCTGCTGTCGGACAAGTCCATGTCTGACGTGCGGGAGTTGTTTAAAGGCCAGCTGATCAGAGTTCAGGAACAGCACGTTCTGGTAAGGAGTAAGGACAAGGATGGTAAGGTAAGGGAACCTTGGATGACCTGAGAGGTCCTAAATTTAGTCAGGAAGAAAAAGGAAGCATACACAAGGTTTAGGAAGCTAAAATCAGACTGGGCCCTTGTAGAATATAAAGATAGCAGGAAAGTGCTCAGGGAGGCGATTAGGAGGGCCAAAAGGGACCATGAAATGTCCTTGGCTAGCAAGATCAAGGAGAATTCCAAGGCTTTTTCTACTTATATTAAGAAAAAAAAGGATAACTAAGGAGAAGGCAGGTCCACTCAAGGATAAAGGAGGTAAGTCAGAGCAAGTGGCTAAGGTACTAAATGAGTACCTTGTGTCAGTATTTACTGAGAAGGATTTGGAGGATAGTGAAAGCAGAGTGGGGCATGCTATTGTGCTGGGACATTTTGAGATTAAGGAGGTAGTGCTGGGTCTTCTGAAAAGCATCCAGGTGGATAAGTCCCTAGAGCCTGATGGCATATATCCCAAGATATTGAAAGAAGCAAGTGAGGAGATTGCTGGGGCTTTGTCAAAGATCTTTGTGTCCTCACTAGCAACAGGCAAGGCCCCAGAGGACTGGAGAGTTGTGCCTTTGTTCAACAAAGGAAGTAGGGTTAATCCAGGTAATTATAGGCCAGCGAGCTTCACATCAGTGGTAGGGAAGCTACTGGAGAGGATACTGAGGGATAGGATTTGTGTGTATTTGGAAAGGCATGGCCTGCTTAGGGACAGTCAGCAGAGCTTTGTGCAGGGCAGGTCACGCCTTACAAACTTGATTGACTTTTTTGAGGAGGTGACAAAGGAGCTTGATGAGGCAAAGGCAGTGGACTTTATCTACATGGACTTTAGTAAGGCATTTGATAAGGTCCCTCAAGTTGGTTGATTCAGAAGATAAAGATACATAGGATCCAGGGTGAATTGCAAGTTTGAATTCAGAACTGGCTTGCCCATAGAAGACAGAGAATGGGTGGAAGGCTGTTATTCTAGCCGCAGGCCTGTGACCAGTGGTGTTCCGCAAGGATCGGCACTGGGACCTTTGTATATGATGTATATCAATGATTCAGATGAAAATGCAGATGGGTGGATTAGCAAGTTTGCGGATGACACCAAGATTGGTGGCGTTATGGACAGTGTAAAGGACTATCAAAGAATACAGTGGGATTTAGATCAGTTACACATATGGGCAGAGAAGTGGCAGATGGAGTTTAATCAGGCCAAGTGTGAGGTGTTGCACTTGGGGAGGTCAAATGAAAGGAGAAAGTATACAGTTAATGCTAGGTCCCTTAATAGCATTGAGCTACAGAGGGATCTTGGGGTCCAGCTCCATAGTTCACTGAAAGTGGCTATGCAAGTGGATGTGGTGGTAAAGAAGGTGTATGGCATGCTTGCCTTCATTGGTAGGGGTGTTGAGTACAAGAGTAAGGAAGTCACGCTGCAGCTATATAAAACTTTAGTCAGACCACACTTGGAGTATTGCATACAGTTCTGGTCGTCCCATTATAGGAAGGATGTGGAGACTGTGGAGAGGGTACAGAAGAGGTTTACTCATTTGCTGCCTTCATTAGAGGATATGAGCTACAAGGAAAGGTTGGACACACTGGGGTTGTTGGAGGCTGAGGGGAGACCTGAGATAGAGCTTTTTAAAATTATGAGAGGCATAGATATGGTAGACAGTCAGAATCTTTTCCCCAGTGTAGAAATGTCAAACACCAGAAGACATGGTTAGAGGGAGGAAGTTTAAAGGTGACGTGAGGGGCAAGTTCTTTTACACAGAGAGTGGTAGGTGCCTGGAATAGGTTACCAGGGGTAATAGTGGAAGCAGGCAGTTTGGTGGACTTTGAGGCTTTTAGAGAGACAAATGAATATGAAGGGAATGGAGGGATATGGCTGATACACAGGAGGAGGATATTTAGTATAAACTGACCTTAAGATCAGCACAACATTGTGGGCTGGATGGCCTGTCCAGTGCTGTACTGTTCTATGTTCTACGTTCTAAAGGTTAATGCACAAGCTAAGAGTGCATGGGGTTGGGGATAATTTATTGACATGGATAATGGAAGAGCCAATCAAATGGAAACAGAGTTGGGATTAATGGGTCACTTTTGGATTGGCAATCAGTAACTGGTGGGATGGCACACCGTTCATTGCTGGGGTTTCAACTATTTATTGTCTACGATTAATGAGTTGGATGAAGGGACCATATGTACTGCTGCCTAATTTGCCGATGATACAAAGGTTATCTGAGTGCGTAAGAATTTGGCAGGTGGAGTGTAATGTGGGAAAATATGAGGTTACCCACTTCAGAAGGAAGAATGTGAGACTCGAAGATGTTATAGTACAAAGGTTGAAGTACACTAAGCACAAACATTTAGCATGCAGGTACAGCAAATAATTGGGAAGTCAAATGGAATGTTGGCCTTTATTGCAAGGTGTGTGGAATATAAAAGTAGGGAAGTTTTGATGCACCTTGATGCTGGTGACTGCACCTGGAGTACTGATTAGCATTGGTTTCCACGTTTACGGAAGGATGTGTGTGCACTGGAGGCAATGTAGAGAAGACTTACCTGGAATGAAAAGGTTGATGTATGAAGAAAAATTGAGCAAGTTGGGCCTAAACTCACTGGAATTCAGTGGTGATTGTACAACTGTGGACTTGATTTATATGCTTATATGAATTCAGTAATAGGATTCTTTATTGGCACTGTGGTATCTACACTCAGAACATTCTGCTCCTGAACTGTTTCTTTTGCATTTATTTTCTCCATTATTGGTCGCAAGCCCCATAATTTCACTAATACATCTCTCACTCTTGCTTGTAATCTTCCTCAAAAACTTATTTTTTCAATTACCTAGGCGATAAGATACCACAGTCCTAATATAAGAAATAGTCCTATATTACAGCTTTGCATGTTTAATATCTCATTTTTAGGTACAGCTAGTGCTGCCCCCAGCATGATCTTCTATGCAACTTAATGAATTTAGGTTAATCCTCTGACAGAGTGAGGAATGTGCATGTTGTTACATATATGGTGGAAGACTATTCTGCTGTGCTGCTGATGGCTCACAATACCTTATGGTTGCACAGTTTTGAGATGCTAGAGCTGTCCTAACTCTATCCTGCTTAATCCAATGGTAATGCAGCATAACAAGAGGGGCAGTGCCCTCATATGAAGATGGGAGTCTGCCCTTACAATGATCACTCTTGCCAATACCATCATGGACAGATGAACCTCAACATGTACACTTAGGAGGAGATTTTGTAGGTTTATTCCTTCTGTTGGTTCAGTCACCAACTGCTGCAAGGAAGACTGGACTGATCAACCAACTTTAAAGGTGTGGGAGAAACAGAAAGCTGAAGGAGTCTCACAGTGAGGCCCTGACATGATTTAATGAATAAGAGATGGTGTGCTAAATCAGCACTTGGGCACAGAAGAGTAAGGTTCAGGGAGGCAGGACTGAATGACAGGTTTAGAAGCTAAGGGGAAATGAGGAAAACTCAGAGGAAGAACAAACAAACTTGATAGAAGAGCATTAGACAGGTAAACTGACACAGATAAAACAAAAGTTGAATGGTAACTGTGAGTGAAGGACTACTAATCAAAAGATATGCTTTCTTCCAAAAGATTGCTTGGGAAGTATTATAAGAGCCCTTTTAACACAGAAGCAGTATTTATTTCTGTCTTTCAGTTTTTCCTATTGACAGTATTCCTTTCAGTTCCAAAACAGTGCTATGCCCTCAAGTCCACACAGGCCATGAGTTGTGGTGAAACTAATTGCTGGCCAATGCTCGACATGTGTGCAGTGTCACTTAGAACAGGGTTAATTAGGAACTAGTTATAACCTGCAAATACAAGGCAGCTGCAAGCCACATTGAGCCTCAGTCGCCTCAATCATTACTGATACTCACATGCCGTCAATTCCGATAAAGTTGTTTAAAAATTCTTATGCCTGGGAAGCACTGGGCTGGATCGTGCTTGAATTTCCCCACCCCTCATGCTTGCTGAATCTATAATCCCACAACTGCACTGATTTTTGCAGTCTTGTGTGTCCAGTCCTATAGGATCTGATGCCATCCCAGCGAGAGAGATGATGATTTGGGCTCTAGAATTAGCAACGTTGCTGGCTAAGCTATCCAGTACAGGTACAAAATTGACATCTACCTGACAAAGTAGAAAATTGGCATGTCCAGTTTACATAAAAGCAGTGCAGATCCAATCCAGGTAATTAGTTTCTTCTATCTCCTCTCAATCATGGACAAAATGAGAGATGAAGCAGTCAGTGCTCCAGTTGTGCATTATGCTAAACAGCCTCAGAAAAGTGACTGAGCCACAGGTCTGGATCCCAAGGCCCCACCCTGATTGCACAGAAGACCCTTTGATGGCTTGATGCTGTCAAGAGCGCTTTTAACTTTTTTTTTAATGTCATTTAAAACAGTTCAAACAGATTAAATAATTAAAAAGAATGGGTGAAAAATTATTTAAAAACACCTTTAAGTGGCAGAATATTAAAAATACTGGTACAGGCAGTCCCCAGATTACAACAGGGTTCTGTTCCTGAGAACTGTGTTTTTACCTGAACCGCTTGTATATTGGAAATGAACAGAAACAGAAGTGATGGGAGAGTGAGCAGGCGCAGGAAGATTGGCCACCGCTGGCCTCACTGATTCGGTCAGCAAGCGAGTCTGCTCAGTGCTCCCAGCCCTGCTCGGCGTGACCCAGCCCCTGATTACTGCAACTTGCGGGGAGATGGTTTTGGGGGGTGGGGAGAGACACGCAGAAATCACCCTCTCAAAGCTGGCAGAAGATTCCTGCAGCAGCCAGCAAACCCATCCCCATCAATCCTGCTGGTCTCCCAAATTCTCATATGTAAAAGGTATCCATAAGTTGGGCATTCATAGCCTGGGGAGGACCTGTATAAATTAAACTTTATTTTTCAATCCAGGTTGACGACCACATTTAAACAACTGGGCAGCATTACAAACCCTTGCCAGAAGCTTTAGGAATGGATGCCAGTAATGAGTCCAGTGGTGGGACTGAAGATCAGACACACTGGCATCCGACATTCAGTTAACTGCAACATGCAGAAGGCAGGAATGAGTTGACCCACATACTGCAATTATCCGACAGTTCTGTACTGAACTTTTAACTAGTGAGCAGCACTTTCCAGACCATTAGTTTCCTAGATGCAGCAAAAAGAAAAAATGGGTGAAGAACTATTACAACAGACATGCCGCACTCATGCGTCATGCTTAACCTCCTGGATGCCCAATCTGTGAAGTCAGTCTGCCTGCACAGTAAATGCAAACACAACTTAACCCTCGGGAGTGGGGAACCATCAAACCTGACATGTTTTCCGGTTCGGAAGATTGTTCAGTTAATTCTTCATTGTTTACTACTGGTTAACAAGAAACCCATAAACAAGTCACAGGAAAGCTTAGGGACACAATAATGCCGTTTGACCACAGGCCTGCCTTCAACTTATCGGGTTTTTAATCACATTATCGAAATCTATTTCTCTATAAAGAGATTCTCAGAACCACATGCAAAAAAACTACCCAACTTCCTCATGATAAAGTATTCAAAAAAAAATTGAGAAGGACCAAGGTAAAATAATAACACAATTCTAAGGGCAAAAGGCCTGGTAAAAGTTTTGGATGAGGGAATGGCACAGATAATAGGCACAAGCAGAGGTGCTCAATCTCTGACTAGCTGCACACAGTGGAAGCACAGATCAAAGACTTGAAGCAATCATGATCTCTGGTATGTTCCTCAGTAATGAGACTTTATTAAGCCTACCTCCATTACTCATGTCATTTCAAATTGGTCTTTTAGAAAATAAACAAATTTTTAAAAGTTCAAAAATATTGCACGTGAATAACTGCAGTGACAAAATAACCATATTTGATGTAATTTAAACTGTGTTCAAAAGAAATTTTGATTGAAAGAAAAATCTTTTCTTAAAAACCCAAAATATTAATGGCATTTTAGAATTTTCATCAAGCTTCACACTAACTTCTTCACTATTCTCAATGTTGATTGTACTTAAAATGCCCTCAGCTGATTTACTAGTTCATTTTTTTTGTGATCTCTGTGGGGAAACTTTGAACTTCAACAAGTTCTGGTTCCTGCTCCAGTGAGCTGAGACTGCACGAACTATGGCAGCAATTCAAATTTCAAGATCAATTTGTGAGCTAACAGCAAAAATTCAGAAACCCATTTTCTGTAATTGAGGTAGGGAGGAATGCAGGGAATCAGTAGAAAGCAAGTGATAGCAAGCACAAAGTGGACAGCTTTTCGCAAATTACATTTGGGTAATGATGATATGACTAGTCAGCGTTATTGCTGGTGATCCCTCATACTGGTAGGAGTTTTGGGCAAATGTGTTGATAGCTGAAAAGTGCCTCCCTTGTACCACAGGCTCTCAGGTAGAGAGAGATGGGGTGTCTAGGTCTTGTTTCCTTGCTTCTGTCATTTTTCCATCTCCAAGATAAGAAAGAGAGTTATGCACATTGGTTTTGTACAGGGAACACTTTTGGATCAGACCTGATTAGCAAACCATTTGGATCTTTCAGAAATATCCTTCATGGTTACCATGATCACTTTTACTGACACAAGATTTTATCTCCAGATCTTTAAAAACAAAGTCAAATTCAGAACAATACCTCCCTTTTCCCCACCAAATTTATTTAATAGAGGAGCCATGGAAATGGGGGAAGTCTCCAGGTTCAGTCTGTGGTTTAATTGATCTTGGAATAAGATGTCACTAGAACTGGAGGAGGTTTGAGAGAGGAAACAAATCACAACTGACATGCCTGGATTGTGGACAAGAGAAAGCAAGTCTGGATTTGGTTATAACTGCAACTTGCGACTGATGAGTCCAACACTGACTACCAAGACTCGAGAAAATAAGCGCAGCTTGGACATGGAGCCACACGCCAGAAAAGCAGTCAATACATCCAGAAACAAACTGTGGGAGGCAGGTATTGGTTTATTATTGTCAAGTACTGAAATACAGTGAAAAGCTTTTGTTTGCATGCCATCCAGGCAGATCATGCTGTACATAATTACCTAAAAGAAATTGGTGGTAAAACTCTCTCCAAAAAAGCAAGTAGGTATAAGGCTTCTGGTGAAAGATCATCAATCTGATAAGCTAACCCTTTTCCTTTCTGCACAGATGCTGCCCAACTGCTGAGTATTTCCAGCATTTTATGTTTTATTTCATATTTCTTGCACCTGCTTTATATGGGGATTTCTGCCAGTTAGGAACTGCTCTTCATTTATCAAATTAGCTCTGTCTCAAGTATTGTTCAGTTCTCAGACATGTTAAAATCACCATCCCTTTGAGTTCAAGAAGCTTGTTTCCTGTTTTGTACATTATAGCTAGGACATGCATTCACAGTGAGTAGATATTCATGGTAGTAGTAATTTTAGTTTACTTTTGGTATCACCGTCAGAACCAAAATAATATTTAATCCTTTGCACATTGATGCAAGCAATTTACCCAATTTAGTTGTTGGCAACGGTGGGATGGAGCAGTTACAAGGATGCTTCTGCCAGTATGAAGACAATGTTTTTATTTTCTACTGAGTCCCGACAAGGGCTCATCAGCAATAGTGGAGGCTGATAGACTTAACTTGAAAATAAGTGCAAGCATGGAGTTTATCACGATCCTATTTATAGTGGTGCCAAAGAAGCATTGCTACACACAGTACTAGGACTGAACTAAGAAAGTGATTCCAGAATAATGTAGGAGACATACAAGAAGCAGCATCATATAAAATAATTGTCTAAAGTCATGAACTATTTATTCTGCACTGAGTCAAGGTGGTGGGGGAGAGGTGACAGACAATACGTGGTGTCTAACATTTTCACCTATCCATTTTCTCAGATACAAAACCTGTTGCTTTAAAGAAACCCATAATGGTAAGCTTTTATGACCACCACAAATGCTTTGATGTGATCTATTCTACACTGCAAGCCTCTTCAATAAAAGCTTAAACTCTAATGGGTAAATTCCTGGTACAGAATGCTAAAGAGTGAAGATATTCAATATTTAGTATGAACAGTCAGCCCGAGGAGATTGAAATTATTAGTACCAATTTACTTATAATCTTAAGATACATACTTTCACAAAAAGGATAGCTACACAGAGAAATTAACTGACCTATCACTGAACATGTATTAAAAGCATTAAGTAACAATTATCTTGATCACTGGGTTTTAAAGGAGTAAAGGTATGGGCTTACTGTTAGTTTTTCCTAAAGCAATGCCTATCTCTGGTGTTTGCTTGTGGTGTGCCACTGAACTTGCTTCATAAACTATATTGACTGGCCCATGGCCAGTGACTTCACTGGCCATCTTTTGTACATCTTTACACTTCCATAATCTAGGTAGTACAGGCAAGTCTTACAACACCCAACAGGAAACATGGTAATATTTCTTAATATAAAGCAGAATTTTTTCAACATCAGAAGCTTTCCTAAAATGGAGTGCTGATTTTATTTATTTAAAACATGCATTTTACACTGCCTCTAATACAGAAACAAGTTACATGTTCAATTTCTGCAGATACATTTGAAAAAGTCAGGTACACAAGAATCAAATAATTTAGTGGTTAATTTGGCTATTAAGTGGAACATAGTTTTCTATATCTGATATAGTAACATATGAATCTGAATTATAGCCCTAAAATGAAATTCATTAGAATTTATAAAGAAATACAAATTATGGCAATTAATAACGATGGTGCTTGCATAGTATTCACATTCCTGCTACTGATAAAAAGTACTTTAGTGTGATTATGAAAACAGAAAATGCTGGGGTTACTTAGCAGATCAGACAGTATCTGTGGCAATAGAAACACTATTCAGGTCAATGGCCCTCTATCAGAACCGCTGAAGGGTCACCAACTTGAAATGTTAACACTTTCATTCTTATGGTTGTCAGATAGGTTACAAAGCACTAGAAATAAAGGTAAAACCTAATATTGGAGAAGAACTATTGTCGAAGGTAACAATGTCTTTGGGGCTTTTACACTGGATGCTACTCTGGCCTACTTAATACCACTGTAGTATAGACAGAGGTAATGTGAGGAGATATGGTTCAAAAGAACAAGTCTGTAAAGGAGCACATGGTACATAAAAACTTTAGATCTTGCATGAGAGTAAAATTTGATTTATACATCAAACGGTAATGGACCATCCTTTTTGTTTAAAACTGAACATCAGTCTGATCTAATAAAGTAAGTTTTGATTCTCTGACCAATCTATTAAAAATAAATGAGGTAGCTGTTAATTTAAGTCTCTTTTCATTTCCCTCATGAGGAATTGGCTGTTAGGCGGTTGTGGTCAACATTTCACATAAAACACATCCCTATCTTCAGGAAGATGAATGTGCAACTTTGCTTCTTTTAGTTTTCCACAAACATTTGGAGAAGTAAAATCACAGATTGTCTTGCTGATAGCAAAAGGGCCACATATGGGTCATTCTACGTTAGCTATCCTGACGTTAAGTACTTTAAGTTTTGACGAGCATCAATTGTTGCCCATTAACAAGAAAATCCAATTAGGCTTCATTGTTATATTAAGCTAACATTTAACGTCAACATTCAAAAGGGGTTTTATAAATGTTCCACAACACATTCAATTGTGGTAATCTGTACACTAAATTATCTATTTTGCAAGAATAAGATAAGGGTAAATCCAGTAAGCATTCACCTATGCTAGATATTCGAGATCAAGATGCTTAATAACTTGTATTGATATGTTTTATGTTATCAGCCAATTTATTGGTGAAAAGTAACCAGAAACCCAACTGGTCCAGCCGCATACATTTAAGAGCGGGTCAGAGACTGGGCATCTTGTGGTGATTGATTCAGTTCCTGTCACCCCAAAGCCATTCCACCTTCTAAGGTACACGAGTGTAATGGAATACTCTCCACTTGGTTGGATGAGTGCAGTGCCAACAACTCTCAAGAAGCTCGAAACCATGCAGGAAAAAGCTGCCTGCCTGATTGACAGCCCGTCAATCTCTCTAAACGTTTATTTACTTCATCACCGGCAAACAGTGGCTGCAGCATGCACCATCTAAAAAGTTACTCACACAGGCTACTCTGAAAGCTCCTCCCAAACCTGTGACCTCTACTGCCAAGGACAAGGGCAACAGTTGTAGGGGAACACCACCACCATGCCCTCCTCCAAGTCACACACCATTCTGATTTGTAAATTTATCGCCAATCCCTGCTGGGTCTAAATGCCAGGGCTGCTCCTCCAAAGACACGATGAGAATACTTTCATTATAAGGACTAGCAGAAGTTCAAGTAGTCAGTTTCTACTCCCTTTTCAAGGGAAATTAGGAAAGAGCAGTGTAAATTGGTTTATTATTTTCACATGTACCGAGGTAAAGTGAAAATCTTTGTTTTGCATGCCATCTACACAGATCATTTCTCACATCAGTGCATTGAGGCAGTACAAGGGAAAAACAATAACAGAATGCAGAATAAGGTGTTACAGTTCCTTCCCAGTGGTGCCCGGATCCCAAGCAGTAAAAAAAAACATGAGCTGCTTGCACACAACTGAACAGGAACTTTTACAAAATGTAAATTGATTTGCATTGAAGAATAGTTACAATCGTATAGTTTTTCTAACAACCTCAGCACCAAAAAGCATTTTTTACAGCCAATGAAGTATTTTATAAGGGAAGTCATCCTTGTAATATAGGACACGTGACATTCAATATGCAAGCGCAAAGTTTTAGCACAACTTTAGAATCATCTGTTTAGTGATGTTGATCGTAGGATAAACATCAGTCAGGACACCTGGCATTACTCCATCGGTCTCTTTCAAAATAGTGCTATGGGGTACATTACAACCACTCGAGATCAGAGATAGGGACCCAGCTTAACATCAAGTCCATCCGTGCAGCACTCTCTTACTTCTGCATTACAGCGTCAGCCTAAATTTTTGTACTCAAAATTTCTTGTGGATATGAACCTACAATATCCCAACTCCTAGATGAGAAGGTTATCAGCTGAGCAATGGCTAATGCTCATGGTGGATTCCTCTAATGACGAATCCTCCTAAACTGCTGTATACCTCTACTGTTTGTACAAGATATTAATGTTTGGAGATGCAAGATTTTATGCCATATAAGAACAGAAAATGGTTGTTAAAATAATCTCAACAGCACCTTACCCATGAAAGATGTGGCACAATTTTAAGAAATGGAAGTCAATAATAAAAAAGTTTATAACCTAGTAAATAGTTATTCGCAGGGATTGAGATCCCAACCCCTACAGTGGGGAAGAGGAAGAATCAGCCATGTTTAATGTTTCTTCCCGCATTTTGTTGAAAAAGTATGCATGGAAGACAAAGATCAGGAACAATGTTTATCATACGTGAACAGCTTATCACAGTTCACATGTGCAAAGTAATCACCTGGGTGAACTACTGAAGAGCATTAAAAGTCTGCAGAACCATCATACTGCGAGGAGTAATGCTGGTTTTGGGAAAGCAGCAAAGAAACTGGCAGTGTTATAAAAAGCAAATGTCAGTTAAAATGAGGTTACAGAAAACTTACCTAAAATACATAAGATACAAATATATTCAAGTTCCAGGGTTTATTTCTAAAACAATCAGACACGTTATAAGCATGAAATCAGACTGATAATCCTGAGGTAGCACCTCTATATTGAATACTTAAAAACTTTCCAATCACAATAAAGAACAGGATGTGAATTAATGTTCTTTTTGTAACATTAAACAGCTAGAATTGTGCAACAAGCCACTGACAAATGCGACGTGGCAGAGCTTCAACACATTGCACTATCAAACAGTGACACTGTAGGACATTTTATGACTGTGATTCCTGACATTTTGTGCTCTTCTCAATTATTCCTTTAGAGGCACCCAACATCATTGGGACACAGCTATCTCAGAATGAAGACAAAAACATTGTCATTACCATGGATAAGTAAAACTGCCACAGTAGTTCAGAGGTAAAGAGAGTCCATGATGTAGAGAACAGAATGTCTCAATGACAAATGGAAAATTAAAATGGTAGCAACAAATCACCAACAAAATAGGGGCTTCAGAGAGACCTCAAGGAGTTAGTGCACTGCTAAATCATACAGACAATGAGGTTCCAGTCTTAACTAATTTGTATAGCAGATATAAAGGTGCTACAATTGCCCCCAGAGAAAACAAAGGAAAACAATAGGAACCGGACTGGGCCATAGCCCCTCAATATGATCACAGCTGATTAATTACATTAATTACTCCCAACAGGCATTAATTACTCTTCAAAACCAGATTCACATATCCCTCAATTCCCCAACTTTCAAAAATTTATCTACCCGCTCTTTAAATACCTCCAGTAATGTAGCCTGCACAGCTCTCCGAAGCAGAGAATTCCAGAGATTCACCACCTTCTCAGAGAAGAAATGGTGATGCATTTCAATTTTAAATAACTGCCTTCTAATCTTGTAATTAGGTTCCCTCATTCCAGACTCAGTGGAAACATCTCAATATCTAACCTGTGAAGCCCCCTTAGGAACTTGTATGTTTCAATGAGATCACCCCTCAGTCTTCTAAACTCCAATGAATACAGACCTAACTTTTTCAGCCATTACTGAGAGGGCAAAGCTCTCATCCCAGGAATTAGCCTAGTGAATCTCTTCTAAATTGCCACTAATGCTAGTACAATCTTTCTTAAATAAGGGGCCAACACTGCAGCATGTACTTCAGATACTACCTCACCAAAACCTTGAAAAATTTAAACAATACTTCTTTTGCTTTCTTAATTACTTGGAGTACCTGCATTCTAATTTTTTTGTGATTCATACACAAGAAAATCTAGATCCCTCCAATACTATGCTCACTTGCTCCATTTAGATAAAATTCGACCCTTTGATTGCTCCTACAACCTCACACTTTCCTACGTTAAATTTCATTTGCCAAGTTCTTTGCCCATTCATTCAACTTATCCATATCCTGTTGCTGAGTCCAAGTTTCCTCATCACAGCATGCCCTCCTATCCATTTTTGTGCCATCAGCAAACCTGGATAGCTTTCACTCTACCCCCTTCTCCATGTCATTAATATGATTAAGGGATGATCCTTGGGACATCCCACGGATTAAATATACCTAGTCTGCAAAAGGCATTTAATCTTACTCTACCTTGACTGTGATAACCAGTTTTCAATCCATCTTAATATACTTCCCCTCCAATACTGTGACAAGGAATGAAAAATAAACAACAAGAGATCATGCCAGTGATTTTCATCTAAAGATCCTGCCCAAAGTGTACACCTGTAGTACTGAGTGAGGAAAATAGGGCTGAGCTGTGATGCCCACCACAATTAAATATCGTGTCAATTTACTTATCCAAGATCATTTGTAATATTGGTCACTTGGATAAATTCTCAGATGATGACACATATTTTTGGAGCAATTAAGGGAGTTCAGCAGAGAGAAGGGGAGGAGAGAAAAAGTACAGGAAATATATTGGTATCCATTCTACTCATCTCAAACAGTTAATCTTTCAGCTAGAAAGAACGTTTCTGATTGGCACCATTTAATTGTTAATTTGATAAACTGGAATTTGATAACATAGTTGACCTAAGAACATGGATTCCATGGGATGTTAACAGCAAGCATGATGTTCCTCTTCTAATAGAGAGAGTACAAAAGCTCAAGGCTAGGCTAAACTGAAATGTGGTTAGGCCCCAGTTATTTTAGTGTGTCTATTTCTGAGCATCACACTTTACAAAGTGCACCAAGACCTTGAAGTGGGTGAAAAGATTAGAAAAAGTGGAGGGAGAATTAAGAGGCATTCATATCTATGAAAGGCTTCCAACACAATGCAAGAAGAAACTGCTTCTAAAATACGCCTGCCTTTAAGGTAGTTGGCAAGGAGCCAGAGGTGCGATGAGATAATTTTCACAAAAGAAAATAGACAAATATTTCAAAGGGAGCAAGTTACAAGGCTATGGGGAAAAAAACAGTTCATCAGTAGCAATCGCCAGATAATTACCAGCACCAATGAGTTCAGAAATAGGATACCACAAATGAATATGTGGCTGAAGAGATGGATCAAGAGGGAAGGCTTTAGATTTTTGGGTAATTGAGACCTAAAAGAGGAGGTGGGATCCATACAACCTTGAGGGGAATTGGGTTAATGCCACAGGAAGTGTTAGCTCAGCAATGGAATAGCAGTCTGACAGCCGAGGAAAAAGCAAGAAAAATGTATAATTAAGCAACACAAAAATTCATTTTAGCAGTGCTAAATTCTTTATACATCAATCAGGCTGTTTACGAAATAAAGGCGAAGAACTGATGGCACAGATAAGCATGCAATTATTACGTTATTGAAACACAATGTAACTTTCGACAGGAATGGCAGCTCATTATTATAGGTTTTCCAGATTTCAGATGAGATAGACAGGTGGGGTTTAAAGGGAACAGGGGGCAATAGCAATACTGGTTAAATAAACAGTTACAGCTGTGGGGATGGATGACATGACAGCAATCACAATAAAGGAGGCCATATGGGTTGAAATAAGGAACAAATATTCACATTTCTAGGAATTCCCCACAGGCCCTGAATCGGGACGAAGATAATAGTGAAAATATGTAGACAAGTTTCCGAGGAACAAAATGCTATGTAGTAGGGAACAATTTCAACAAACACTACACTGAGACAGTAACAGAGTAAAGGAAGTTGATGCAGAATTCTTGGAATGCATTCTAGAGAAATGTTATTTAGAAAGCAGTACATTGCAAACATAAGACGTAAGTAATGGTCTTAGTTTTAGGGAATGAACCTTGGCAAACATGAAGGGTGGCAACAGGAGAACAATTTGGAGACAGCATCATAATTCAATTTCTTTAGAGTTAGGGGAAAATATTGCAACTGGCACAAGCCCAATTTTACTAGAATATGCTGCAGCAAAACTAAGTAAAAAAAAATGACCTGAATGTAAACCAGCATCAAAAGAGTAGAAAGCATTCAAGGAGAAGTTAGCAACAGTTCTGACCAAATATGTTCCTAATAAAAGAAAAGGGGCCCTCCCATGTCCGGACCCATAACGTTGTTGAGGAACTTACAGGGTAGGATAAGGCAGTAAAAAACGAGAGAAACTTGACAGACATGACAAATCAATACCTACAGAAAGTCTGGAGTATAAAAGGTGTCATGAATTTAAAAAATAGGATGGCAAAGAGCATGCATGAAAAAATATTGGTATGGGAAAAAATACTGGTATGGAAGATCAAGAAATACCCCAAAATCTTTGGTAAGTAGTGAAGGGAAAGAGGATAACAATGGAAAGATTAGATGCTGCTGAAAACAGAAATGGTTGTTTAAGTATAGAGGCAGAAGATGTGTCTAGCTCCAATTGAATAATTTATACCGGCCTTCATGGAAGAGGAAGACAGAAGATAAAGACATTGAAGGAGGATGTGAAGTAGCGAAAATGTTAGACAGTAAGAAAGGAAAATTTAACAGGTCTATCTTCTTCAAAAGTGAATAAATGACTAAATATGGATACAATCTATAGCAGGATGGGTGGGATTTGGGGGGGAGGAGAGGGATGGATGGGACGGGGGAGGAGCGGGACGGATGGAGATGGGGGGGAGGAGATGGACGGACGGGGATGGGGAGGAGAGGGACGGATGAGGGGGGAGGAGAGGGATGGACGGACGGTGGGGTAGAGGGATGGACCGGGGGGGGGGGGGGGGGGGGGGGGGCGGGGGAGGAGAGGGACGGACGGGGGGAGGGACAGATGGGGGGAACGGATTGGGGGGGGGGAAGAGGGATGGATGGGGGAGGAGGGAGGAAACAAACAAACAGTTCAAGTACTAATAATTTTTCGGTTCTCTTGAGCTACAGACTTGTTATCAGAAAGACAGAAAATATGGCACCTTTGTTCACAAAGGGAGAAAGGAACCAAATGAACTATCCAGCCCAACATCAGTGATGGACAAACTAATGGAAAGAATGACAAAAGACAGTATAAATCAGCATTGGGAGAGGCACAGTCTGGTCAAGGACAGTCAACATGGATTTAAGAGATGATGACAAATTGGATTGAATTTCTTGTGTGTTAACAGGGAGGGTGAATGAAGGTAGTACATTGATTCAGCAAGATCTTTGAAGTTTCATTTATGCAGAATTATGCACAAAAGTTAGAAGTAAATAAGCCGTGATCTTATCTGTAGACTTAAGTGGCCTACTCTTGCTCCCAATTCATACATTTGTATGTTCTGAAATTTTGACAAGATACAAAATATAATTTCAAAACACTAGAAAAATGCAGATGTACTATAAAAGGGGAACAATAATACTTTTTCCATCATGGTTCAACTCTTACAGTACACCTGGGGCTGATGGCAAGCTGTGTACTTGGCCTTTGGTCCCTGAAATAGCATTGGGAGAGAAATTATAAAGGCTCTGCTCTGTTACTCACTTGGTTATAATATCAGAGTCAAACCTGTAATCACTACAGCATAAGTTATTAACCTGATATGTTTAAAAAAGTCACGATGGTATGTGGAAAAAGACAATTTTGAAATAGTACGGTTTTTAAAATATCTTTGAAGGGCAGTGCAACCTCAGCATTTTGCAAAGTCTGAGGTAGCAGATTGATCAGGATAGCAACAGCCCGTGGGATCCAAGGATAAGTGTCAAATTGGCACGGTAGTGTAGCGGTTAGCGTAACACTATTACAGTGCTAGCGACCTGGATTCATTTCCGACCGCTGTCTGTAAGGAGTTTGTACGTTCCCCCTGTGTCTGCGTGGATCTCCTCCGGGTGCTCCAGTTTCCTCCCACATTCCAAAGACGTACGAATTAGGAAGTTGTGGGCATGCTATGTTGGCGCCGGAAGAGTGGCGACACTTGCAGGCTGCCCCCAGAACACTTGACGCAAAAGATGTATTTCACTGTGTGTTTCGATGTACGTGTGACTAATAAAGATATCTTATCTTTCTTATCTCGAAATTGGCTTAAAAATTTGGAGGTATGAAAAAATAACATTCAATGGGGTGCAGGGTTGTGTGCAATAGGGTTTCATAGGGCTTAGTACCAGGTTCTACATTTTGCATGGTGCATATTGATGCAGACTTAGATGAAGGCAGACTTAGAATTTATTGACTATAGCTCCGCCTTCAATACTATAATTACAAGCAAACTCATCACCAAACTCCAAAACCTGGGACTCAACACCTCCCTCTGCAACTGGATCCTTAACTTTCTGACCAACAGACCGCAATCAGCGAAGATAGGCAGCAACACCTCCAGCACGATTATTCTCAACACTGGTGCCCAACAAGGCTGTGTCCTCAGCCCCCTACTCTACTCCCTATACACTCATTACTGCGTGGCCAGATTCTGCTTTAACTCCATCTACAAGTTTGCAGGTGATACCACCGTTGTAGGCCGTATCTCAAATAATGATGAGTCGGAGTACAGGAAGAAGACAGAGAGCTTAGTGACATAGTGTCATGACAACAACCTTTCCCTCAATGTCAGAAAAACAAAAGAGCTGGTCATCGACTTCAGGAAAGGGGGAAGTGTATATGCACCTGTCTACATCAATGGTGCTCAGGTCAAGAGGATTGAGAGCTTCAAGTTCCTAGGAGTGAACATCACCAATAGCCCATCCTGGTCCAACCACGTAGACGTCACGGCCAAGAAAGCTCACCAGTGCCTCTACTTCCTCAGGAGGCTAAAGAAATTGGGCACATCACCTTTGACACTCACCAATTTTTAGCGATGCACCATAGAAAGCATCCTATCTGGATGCATCACGGCTTGGTACGGCAACTGCTCTGCCCAGGACCGCAAGAACCTGCAGAGAATTGTGAACACAGCCCAGCGCATCATGGAAACCAGCCGCTCCTCCATGGACTCTGTCTCTACTCCTCGCTGCCTTGGTGAAGCAGACAGCATAATCAAAGACCCCACCCACCCTGGTCATTCTCTCTTCTCTCCTCTCCCATCAGGTAGAAGATACAGAAGCCTGAGGGCACGTACCATCAGGCTCAAGGACAGCTTCTGTCCCACGGTGATAAGGCTATTGAATGGTTCTCTTGTATGATGAGATGGACTCTTGACCTCACAATCTACCTTGTTTGACCTTTCACCTTATTGTCTACCTGCAATGTACTTCCTTGTAGCTGTGACAGTTTACTCTGTATTCTGTTAGTGTTTTTACCCTGTACTACCTCAATGCACTCTGTACTACCTCAATGCATTGTGCAATGAATTGATCTGTATGAACAGTATGTAAGACTAGTTTTTCACTGTACCTCGGTACAAGTGACAATAATAAACCAGTACCAATACCAAGGGGCAATGATCAAGATGTCTGCCGATGGTACCTAAATTGGCAGTGCCGTTGATGGTGAGACAGGAAGTTCTAAGCTGCGGGAGGATGTCAATGGATGGTTGGGTAAACACAAAAGTGGCATATGGAATTTAAATGGAGAAGCAGGAAAGCATGAACTTAAGGAAGCAAAACAAACAGGTAGAATAGTAAGAGGGATTGTGGAAGTCATGTTCAAAGATATCTGAACACAGCAGGACAGGTGGAGCAAAATCTTCAGCTGCTGGAAATCCAAAACAGAAACAAGCACCAAGCAGGTCAAGTTGTATCCCTGGCTGAAGAGGGGTCCTTGACTGGAAATGTCTCTGTTTCTCTCCCCGTGAATACTGACACATCTGCTGACTACTTCCAGCAGTTTTTTGTTAATATGTTTACGAAGATAAGGTGGTTAAGAAGGCATCAGGGACACATTTCTTTAGTCATCAGAGGCATAGAATACAAAAGAAGAGGTCATGATAGAAATATATAAATCACTAGTTAGTTTACAGCTCGAGTACTTGTCAAAGTTCTAGTCATCACACTATAGAAGGGATACGTTAGCAATAGAGGGTGCAGAGGAGATTTATAAGCATATTGCCAAGACTGAATAATTATAATAATGAGGGGAGATTATCTAGGCTGGGTTTGTTTTCTTTAGAACAAAGGAGATTTAACTAGTATACGAAAATATGAAAGATGAACAGAGACCTGTTTTTCCTTGGCAGAGAGGTCACTAAGTTGGAGGTATATTAGTTTAATTAGTGGTGCATTAGAAGGGAGAAGAGGATGGAAAACAAGTCAAGAAGAGGCATGGGGATCTGGAAGTCAGTTTGAAAGTGTGGCAGAGACAGAAACCATCACATTTAAAACATAACAGTGTGAGCACTTCAAGAGTTGAAATCTATAATGTTATGGGCTGTCTGTTGGGATGTGGGAGTAACCCAAAATAGTTTGATATTTGACAGATATTTACCACATTGGGCCAAATGGATATATTTAAGGCAGAGATTGATAGGTCTCTAATTGGTAAAGGGGTAAAGGGAGAATGCAGTATTGAAAAAAACCAGCCATGATGGAATGGCAGAGCAGTCTTGATGGACCAAATGGCCTAATTCTGCTCCTATATCTTAGGGTCTAAATGGTAGCCTTCTGTGTATTAAATATGGAAGAACAGGGGAGATGGGACTAATGGATAGTTTCTAAAAGATAGCACAGGCATCAGAGGCTAAATACCAATACCACTGCTGGCAATTCCCACAAAGTGGGGAATTAAATAGAACGCTAAGTGCCCCGGCCAATCCCATAACTCTCAGTGGTCAGTTGCATAGATATATCAGTAGAAATCTGGAGATGGCTGCCCACCAATTCTCTTAGTCAGGGTCTAGTGTTGCTTAGGAAAACCTAAATCTGATAAATGGCTTGTTTAATTTTAAAATACAAGTTGTCTTTTTTTTCACTGAACTAATCCAGTGATAAATTAAACCAGACTGACTGGAGAAGTCTCAAATATGGTCTTCATTAACTACTCCAATCCAGGCAGCAGCAGCCTTGATTCTATAGTTGACCCACAGAATCATTTGCAAGGGAAGAATTAACTATGGCTGCTCCGTGATCACATTGCTGCAGCATCTGGAAGTGTATGTATTAACATTGCCTGGGGAGAGGATCAGGCTCAGTTGTGATACCACACTGATTCCAAGGAATGAATAATCAGTCATTACTCAAGGACAACATCTGTGAAAGGCATCTTGTGTAGGGCAATGGAGATTCACTAATGTCACAGAAATAAGTGTGAAGTCCTTGGGGAGAAGTTTGAAGGGAGAATAATTAAATGCACTTGGATTTATTTTAAAAGCCACACCTTCCTTACCAATGAAATCATTTCTACTTTAGTTCAATATCTAATCCTATGCATTGTAGGACTGCCGAGATTCTTTTCAGTCCCAAGGATAAAAATCATGTAAATTGTTTTAATGTTAGTACACCAAATCCAATTTAATTTAGTATTATCTATAATTTCAGTGAATCTCACAACCACATACTAAACAAAGTTGCTTAATTTTAAGAACTTGTACTAGCCTAAATACAATTTAGATCAACTAATTATGGGCACGTGATTTGAGATGGAAATGAACAGTAAACTCTTAATGCAAATATAACTATGAAAATTAAAGAAGCGATTAATGTAAAGCTATAAAACATGAATAAGTTAACTTTGCAGCTTCTGGTCACAAACTAAACTGAATATGCCAAAATAGGGAGTGAAGGAAAAAAATGAGGAGGAAAGGGAAACAAGATAAGGAACATTGTTATCTCATGCAGATGTATGTGAATAACTTCACAGCAGAATGCGGCACCAGTAGATTTACATCAGAGCCAGCTGCATTTTTCAGTAGGCAAGATTTGTACAAAAGTGTGATAGATAATGGAAAAGATTAACAAAGTACGCAAATCTAGATTTTATCACTTACCTCATGCTGCAGCTCTTCTATCTGATCCTTCAGTTCTCGAATATATTGGGTGGAGTCTGAGTTATTAAGTTGGCCTTTAACTTTACCTTCTTCTCTCTGGTACAGAGAACAAAAGCACTTAACTGCAGCATTTGCCCAAACCTCTTAACTCAAAAAATAAAATTAAAAACAAATGGCATCACTTTTCACTTCAACTTATATATACTCCATTAAATTCTGGCTAATATTGAAAAAGAAACACAATTTAATGCACTTATTGACAACTCACACAAATTAAGATGAAGCCAAGTGAAAATTGTTTCACCCTACTATAACTGGAAAAGCTGTTCAAACTGAAACAGTCCACTGCTGAAAAGAGCAAGATTTTGGTCATTTCCCTTCAAGAAGCATACAGATGGTGTGATTTATAACATTGCTTAAAAGCTATTCACAATTAACTAGTGTTGCCAGCACACATGAATCAGATGCCCCAAACAGTCGAGTTATGTACCACACAGAAGATGCAGGAATTCTACTTAAAAGTGAATTGTTCCCGTTTAAAAAAAACTAACATGCACTGTTCTGCCCAACCTTTTAAAATAGTGAATGTGTTAAAAGTAAGTCCCCACAATTTTGCAAATGGTAAAGAAATAATGAACTGCTCAAATACCAGCAGTATTTAACCACATGTAAAGATTATTTTTAAATACATAACATGACAAATGTTATTTTTCTTTGGAAATGATAATGAGTTGGTTCATGTTATACAAATGATTATGCTTCACCAATGAAAGTAGCAGGCCAACCCTTTCTTGTACATCACATTTCCTGTCCCTCTATTCTTTTTCCTTTGTCTTTCTCAATGTTCATGCAAATCAGAAACATCAGATGGGAAAACAATTTGTGAACCTTTGTTATTAACAAAATGTCAAAGGAATTTCGGAAAAATAATATTCAAAATTAAAATTAAAGTTGCTCGTCTTGCAGCCTTCTTGAGTTTACTTTTTTGTCACTATGTACCTGACTAATATTTTTACATTCTTTTAAATCATTGTCTACCAGTTATTTTACTTTCTCTTAAGAGTTTTTATTCTCCATTCTTTTCTTGTTACTTCTCTTAACCAGCATCCTTGTTACCCAGACTTTATTTTGCCATTTTTGCAAGATAAATTCAGTAGATTTCTTGGTTGCATTGATTACAGGAAACACACTGCTAAATTTTGCAGGTTGATGTTTCCATATCCTTAATTACAGGTTTCTAGTGGTCAGCATTACAGCCATTAAAGGAGGGCTAGAGACCAAGTTGCCAATATGATCTTCACAGGAAACCCAGAATGGACTTGGAAACATGTAGAACCTTTATGTGAATGAATGTGGTTATAGGTAGAGGCTGCTTACATTTCCTAGGATGGTAAAAATCCTCATACTGATCAGGCCAAAAACATATCAAATTAGGAACTAAAAAGGCTTCCAATAGTGAAAATATAGAAATTTTGATCGAATAAAAAGAGATAAAATAAAAATAAAATGTAAGAAATAAGTGTCCCAAACACCTTACAGTCAATTAAATCTTTTAAAATGTAGTTACTATTGAAAATTAAGAATGCAGCAGTCAAATTGTGTATAATAACCCCTCACAAACATTAAAGTGAAAATAACCAAATAATCCATTTTTACTGAACTTGTATGAATGATAAATATTGAGCAGGCTGCTGGAAATAACTCCCTCCCACAACAATCATTCTCTCTTCTCCCCTCTCCTGATGGGCAGTAGATGCCAAGCTTGAGAGCATGTACCACCAGACTCAAAGACAGCTTCTATCTCACTGTTATAAGACTTGAATGGACCTCTCCTACACTGAAAGATGAACTTGTGAACCCCCAATCTACCTTGCTGTGGCCCTTGCACTATATTTGCCTACCTGCACTGCACTTCCTCTAACAGCAACACTTATATTCTGCATTCTGTTTTCCTTTACCACCTCGATGTAATTATCTATGGCATAATCTGGATGGCATGCAAAACAAAAGCTTTTCACTGTATCTCGGTGCATATGACAGTAACAATAAACCAATCCCCCTCCTTGTTGAAGAAATGCAATGGCATCTTGCACAAATTCATCTGAAGTACAGCACCTCTATCAGTGCAGCACTCACTCAGTATTGCAAAGACTTGAGCTATAATCCTTGCACTGAAGAGGTTCTGGAGTGGATCTGAAGCAAATTATTAAACTTTATTTAAAATGAATCCTTTAGTTCACTATTGCCAAATAGGATTGATATAATTGCTCACCCTGTGACACTATATCAGATATGATTAGGCTGGTGGCAGCACAAGACTTCTTAGAATCAGTGTTTCATTGAGGTTTTCCCTCAACCAACTGATAACCAGAGCAGTTACTTCCTAGCTGGGAACATATGGCTCACTGATGCCTGTTAAACTGTAGAGAGATGTTAAGAAACTAGAATAATAGCTTCCCTCTTTTTTTGTGTTTTACACTTCCCTCAATTGTATTTTGCCTTTTCTTCATCAAACTGCATTGGAGTGTTCATTTTGTTCTTACATGAATCATTTGTCTTTTTACAAACATCAGTGTTAGGTACTGAATCCAATGTTTTACACACTTACTGAAAGACAGCACTTGATAGGTTTACATATTTTAACATTCCTGCAGTTGGGGAGGGTGTTGCAGTAGTACACTGCATGTGGAACAACTGTGTACATGTATGCAATGTGTACTGTGTGCATGTACAGCACGTACCTCGTATACTTGTGGTGATAGTGGACTGGGGAGTTATTGGTAATTTGGAGATCAAGCAACTCCTGGAAATTTCAATCACTTCTGAATGAATAGTACAACTTTTATTAAGCAAATTATGCCCAAAGAAACAATGCATGTCATGAAGGATTACATTTACATGTTGTTCTGCAGCCTGCCAGTGGATGTACAGAGATGCGACTCCAAAATCTCCATTATTTGCCCCCTTTGCAACTGTTCTTTTCAACAGGCAATGCAGGGTTGGTAATTCACACCCAGGGAAATCCAAAGTGGAATTCCAGCCAAATGTGCCATTTCACATGACCTACAACTTGAATCTAAAATATTTTGCAGTGTAAAAGGTCCCAAGATACTCCAGAGGTTGTATCATCAAACAAAACCACACACTGTCAAACAAGGAAAAATTGGCCCAGGCAATCCTCCACTTCAGCATCGATTGGGTTGGTACAGAAGTCAAGTACATACTGGAGATTACATGCCCATACAACCAGTACTGGAGATTACATGGCAGTACAACTGATCTTCCACATCACTGCTGGACTCGCCAAACGCTAGGACAAAGCTCAAACATCCTAAACTGAGGGACCAGATACACTTGCAACATCAAATATTCAAACATGGTCACCGAGTTGGGATGGATAAGATAAATGAAAGGTATTTCTTTTCCCTTTAGTTAATATTGTCTAGAATTAATTATATCAGTTAAATATGTTTAACAATTTCAACAACGATTATATCTATTTCAACTGTTTTTAAGTATTTCTTATGAGTTGAAAAGTCATTTCACATTAGAAGCTATCAAAAGCCCATAAGCATGGAGGGGAAACAGGGCTTCTGGTTCCACCTTCTGAAGTCTACTTAATGCTTACAGACTTTGCAGAACAGCAGCAGCACGAAGGCCTGGAGCTCTATTTGTCCATTCAGATCACAGGCTTTTGGCCTGCTTGTGTTGGTGAGCAAGTGAAGCGTTGGCCAGGTCAAGAACAATCCAGCCCATTATCACATAACTATGCAGCTTGGTCAAAGAATTGAGTTTTAAGTAATGTTTTAAGAAGAGGGAAAAAAAACAAAGATGGAGAAATATAGGGAATGAATCCCAAAGCTCAGGTCCTAAGCAAATGAAAGCACAGCAGATGGTAAAACTTTAAAATCAGGGAGAGCAAAGCACATCATCCTTAACTGAATTTCACTGCATGGAGTTACCATCCTGACCTGTACAGGTAGGAGACTATATTCTTGATGGGGAGATGCATCAATAGTTTCACTGGTGGAGAACTTTGGAAAGAATACACTCATCCAGGAATAATGACCAATATAAAGAAACTTGGAAATACTGGAGCAGAAAATGTCTTTATAAAGTCTCTCTATATAGCAACAAATCCACAGTAAGCCAGGATAGGGATGACTGGATAATTCCCTTGTCAATCAAGCTCAGTGAACGAACTGCTGCAAATTAATTTGATCAATTTTACACAACAATTTTTTAGGTAACTATCTTCACGCAGAGTTTTCCTGGTAAAATAATCCTCTTATCAGAAGTTGACATAGTTCTCATTTCTTGTGCTCTTCAAACATTTAAGTAAATAGACTGTTTACTGTAGGAAATGTGTCATATGCCACACCCATAACAATGGGCATCAAAGATTTATTGACATTCTGCATTTAAAACAATTGCAAGGTTACAATAGTATATTGTAAAACCCACACTAATACTGCAGAACACGACTCGTGTCTTAAAACACTCCAGTTAGGTAGCATAGCATTTATACTGCCACAAACAACTTGCATCAACACAATGCTGTTAAGTTAGGAAATGGTTCAAGACACATCTAAGAGGGTGACGAGTTACAATTTGACACAGAGCCAAGTTGCAGCGCATTAGCTCTACCTGCAGCCAATGATAAGCAGAGGGAAGAAAAGTTTTCAGACAAGGGGAAGTCAAATTTACTGGACCAATAATGGTACAGGGTATATATTTCCACAATGAGAAAGGGCAGTCTTGCTAATTTAGAGACCTCTGTATATTTACAATTTTCTCAGACTAATTCTGTACAAGTTTCTTGGACTGAATCTGAACTCCCGACCCAAAAGCAATGCGGGACCATGGCATGGATGTTTTATGACTGTGAAGAAGCTTCCAGGGCAGTTCCATGTGGATAATACTTGATCCATTGCTTTTTGTATTATAACGTTAATTATTTGGACCCAGATGTAGGAGGACATGATAATGAAGCTTATAGATGATACAAAAAAAATGGTCATATAGTTGATAATGAAGAGGAAAGCTTTAGGTTACAGGTGAATAGGCCCAACCATCTTTAGCTGCTTCATCAATGACCATACATCAATCGTAAGGTCAGAAGCAGGGATGTTCACTACATAATGCTCAGCACCATTCCTGACTCCTCAGATAATGAAGCAGTCCACAACCAAATGCAGCAAGACCTGGACAATATCCAAGCCTGGACTGATAGGGGACAAGTAACATTCGCGCCACACTAGTGCTGGGCAATGACGATATCCAACAAAAGAAAATCCACCCCCTGACATTCAATGGCATTACCATCACTGAATACCTCATTATTAATATCCTGGGGGTTACCATTGACCAGAAACAGAACTGGAGTAGCCATATACACAATGTGGCTACAAGAGCAGGTCAGGGGCTAAGAACCCTGCCAAGAGTAATGTATCTCCTAACTCCCCAAAGCCTGCTTACTGTCTACAGGGTTCAAGTTAGGAGTGTGATGGAATATTCCACTTGCCTGGATGAGTGCAGTTTCAACCACACTCAAGAAGCTCGACAGCATACAGGATGTAGGCACCCCATCCACAACCATTCACTTACTCCACCACCGATGAACAGGAGCAGCTGTTTATACCATCTAAAGGATTCAATGCAGCAACTCACCATGACTCCTTAGACGATACCTTCCAAACCCACAACCTTTACCAGCTAAAAGGACAAAGGCAGCAAAAGCATGAGAGTTGCTCTCTCCAAGGTCAAACCATCCTGAATTGGAAATATATCGCTATTCCTTCATGATCACTGGGTCAAAATCCTGGAACTCTCTCCCTAACAGCATTTTGGGAATAGCCACACCTCTAGGACTGCAGTAGTTCAAGAAGGTAGCTCACCACCACCTTCTCAAGGGCAAATAGGGGTGGGCAATTAAATGCTGGCTCAGCCTGTGAAGCCCACATCCCTTGAATGAATCTAAAAAAATGAACTGGTAGGCTGGGCAGAAAAGCAGCAAATGGAATTCAAGTTGAAGTGTGAGGTAATGCATTTGGGGCAGTGCAGCACGGCAAAGGAAGACACAGTGAATGGGAGGATACTGAGTGTGTGGAGAAATAGATAGACCTCAAAATATAGATCCTTAAAGATGAGGGAAGTCAATAGTATTATTTTAGAAGCCATGTGCAATGCTTTCCTTTATCAGCCAAGACATAAGATACAAGAGCAGGATGATTATACAACACGAGTTAACCACAGCTTGAGGACTGCCTCCTGTGATGGTCACCACAGTACAGAAAAGGTGCAACTGCATATGAGGGGGAACTGGAAAATTGAACAAAGAAAGATTGGATCAGCTAGTTGTTTTCTTTGGAACCAAGAAAGTTCAGGGAAATTTATCTGAGGGGTAGAAAATTAAGAGGAGCTTGGTGGAATAAATGGGAAAGACCCATTTTCCTTAGCGAAGTGTACAAAAGCCAGGTGCATAGAATTAAAGTTATAGGTAGAAGGATTAAAGGGAGGTGAAGAAAAATATTTTCACTCAGAGGATGGTCAGGTCTGAAGCTCTCTAAATTAGAAGGGGTATTGTGAGAAAAAGCTTCTTTACTTAATATGGTTAGAATCAGGAATTCACTTGCTACATTGATTGTGGAAAGAGACTTAAACAATGGCTTTCTAAAAGGGAATTGCAGATTGTGGCTCTTCAAGTTAACATCGAAGTACATTTTAAAAGTACTTCTATGTTCACTTGGAGAGCCATAACCCACACAGCCACAGGCCTCTTGCAGGACAGTGAGATTGGATAGGGTTCCTCTTTTTTTTAAACTGGCATGGACAACACATATCAAATGGCTTCCCTTCATTGTAAATTTTCCACGATTTCAAGGAAAATTGGTCAGATTAAGAGATCAGAGGAAGCAGTGCAAGATCACAGTGTCTATACTTAAAAGTGATAGAACCTAGCACACTCATTAAATTATTTAAAGTATAGACCTGCCTCTGAGGGGACAGTGCAAACTACTTCCATTTTAAGTCCCAATTTACCCATTCTAGGAATTTAAAGGTAGCCCTCACATTTCCATAGGGGACAAGGTTAGTAAGAGAGATTGTCCTAGGAGATCTGTTAAGATTTAACTTAGAAGGGCACTACTTGCATCCCAGAACATGAGGAACTACTGAAAAGACTTATTGTAGCTCTAAGTTCACATTCACAGATTGTGACATTATGGTTAACTGTCAATAAGTACTGCTAAACTTCATCCAAGGGAAATGATATTACACTAAATGCTTCATCCATTTTAGTAAATAGCCTAGCCAGACCTAGAAAATGGTCAGAAAATCTGAACAAAGGATGTGGTTTCCTTCTCATGTCGTGTTTGCAAAGATACGTGCAGTGCAATACAAAGTCAAGCAAAAGTGTTAGGCTCCATAATTTCTAAATGAAAGACTTCAACCTCAAAGGTGCTGAGTGCAACTGGACTGAACCACTCTGCTTTAAATTCACTTGCAACCAAAACAATGTTAGGATACTGATGTAAACTATTCTGAATGACTATTTTCATTTTATTGCTTAATACTACTGCACATAGTTAAAGGTGCAATGACCACAGAACATCTGACAAGGTATTAAAACAAAAGAGCCGTGCAATTCTATTAACAAGTAAAATTCACACAACGCAAACTAGTGGAGAAAATGCAGCTGAAAGAGACTGCAGATGCTGGAATCTAGAACAAAAGAAACAGAACATTGAAAGAACTCAGGATGCACGGTCTCAACCTGAAACATCGACATACACTGGAGAAAATGCAATTGTTAAATCAGGTTCTGCAAGATGAGAGAGAACTGGAGTGAATTATAAAATGCATTTCAGGAAAGCTAACTTTTAAATAAGTACTGGAAAAGGAGGTGAATTAGGGTGAAAAATTAGAGGAAAGAAAATACAAAGAAAAATAGTTAAAATATTAGTATGAAGAGACAAAGAACCAAACTACAGTTAAATGAAGCAAAAAAAGATTGAGAGAAGATCCAAAATTTGTATAAATTATACAATTTATAAAAATTGAATAAATTGTACAAAATGTATACAATTTTATTGTATAAAATTATAACTGGTTGTGGCAGGGGAAATAGAGGGAAGCTGTTTCCATTAGCAGATGGTTCAAGGACCGGTTGTGGAGGGGGTGAGGCAGATTTAAAGTTTTGTACAAAAGGTACAGCAGGGATATGAGAAAAAGAGTCTCTACTCAGTGTAGTTAGAATCTGGAATTCAATTGCTGTGTGGGTTCTGGAAACAGACTCAAACCAGGACTCTGAAGGGAATTGGGTAGGCACAATAGACTTGAGAAATACTAAATTGTGAGGGGGGAATGGTGGGGGGGAGGTGGTCACAGGATTACCCTATCTGCAGCTTGCATAGGCTCTATGGCCTCTTGTGCTGCAACAATTCAATGATTTTATGTCAATATAGTTTTTTTTAAGTGAGTTGCTTTTGAAGTATAAATTCTAATAGGAAGTGCTGCAACTAATGTATGCACAACAAGTCCAACAAACAGCAAGAAAGGGTTTGGTCATATAGTCCTGTTCTACCACCATATTTTTTTAAACTTCTGTTCAAACAGGCAGATGGAGTCTTGATTGAACATCTCCTGTGAAAGGCAACACCTCCTGCAATAAGGATTTCCCTCAGAACTCCACTGAAGTGCCAGCTTCTATCACATGTTCAATTCTGGTGTTGAATGAGAACTCAAAACGTGGACTCAGAGGCAAAAGTACTATTCATTGTAGGTAGTAGTGAAGGAGGAGCCAGTTAAATATAAAATCAAAAAGAGGCTGGTATCGGGTCACATATCCAAATATAGTTACACAGGAATGTCACTGATTCAAAAGGACGAAGTTTACAGGAAGCTATAAAGGACATGCATATTTGAAAATTATGCAACAAAATTAGAAACCATTTTGAAACAAAATGAAAACTTCATGAAAATTTCAAATTGGTATAGGAAACCACAAGACTGAATGCTAAAAATTACTTTTTTCGGACAAACTCATAAACATCAGAAAGCACATGGTATCCCTTTTTAGCAATGTTAAGGCACAGGAAAGTGGGATTAAAAAGGAAAGATGAAAATATTGCAAGAACAATTTTCAGTAAAATCCTAACATCACTTTCACACTTCTGGTTGAAGTGGTACAATGGACGTTTTATGTAGAAATGAGAGCACAACAACTGAACTCATTTGAAATACAGAGCACCATAATAATTATGATATAAGGAGCAGAACAATGGAGCAAAATCTAATTAATTAAATAGCTAAAACATCACACTTTAGTTACTGTCTAAAGAGAAGCTGGATTGCTGAGTGCTGTAAGGCAGATTAGGTAACTGTTTCACCTCAATATTTCAAAAGTAATTTATATTTTAAAGATGAGATAAGACAGGATATACAAAGGAGAATGATAAAAGTAGTTCTACAACATGACGGTTTTTTCAGAGCAGTGCAGTTTCCTCCCACATCCCAAAACCATGTGGGTTGGTAGTTTAATTGACCAGTCTAAATTGCCCTTAATGTATATGTGACTGGTATAATCTCAGGGGAGTCAATGGGAATGTGGGGAGAATGAAATGAATTTGGGTAAAATTAGTGTAAAAATGGGCGCTTGAGGATCAGCATGGATTTGGTGCACCGAGGAGTCTGTTTCTGTGCTGTATTTCTCTACGACTCTATGACAATTTCATTATATATCGTAAACATTCTAAGGAGAGACAAAAGGCTGCAGATGCTGGAATCTAGAGCAACAAAAAAATCAGCTGGAACTCAGCGAGTTGAGCAGCATCTGTGGGGGGAAAAGGAATTACCGACGTTTCAGGTCAAAACCCTGTATCAGGACTTTCCAAGGCGCTTCAGACAGAATTCAAACAAAATTTGAAATCAAACTATATCAGGTGATTTTTGTGCTAATGACAAAAAAGCTGAGAGCATATTCAAGGGGGAAGGTGAGGTGGAGCTAGAATAATATTGATGGAGAATGGTCTAAGTGACACAGATAGCTGAAGCTGTTAATATCTGAGATATGTAATAGGACAAGACTTGGTAGCAATATAGGTAAACAGTGCACACTGGCATGAAAAAAAAGTAAACAAAATGAAAGGATGCTGCTAAACCGATAAGGTATAATATCTAGTTTAACTTCCAGGCAGTTAAAAAAAGACAAAGACACATATTGTACACATAGAGTAGATTAATACATACTATAGAGTAGATTAATCAGCATCTTGAGAGGGAAAATTAACAGGTTAAGTAGTTCTAGATGTGTGCCCTTAATCAGACATGAGTTAGAGATGCAGTCCAGCATTGATGACAACCTATTAACATATGCTCATCGATCTAACTGAACTGCTACCCCAGAGCCCATGACAAGTTTTTCACTGTACCTCGGTACAAGTGACAATAATAAACCAATAGCAAGTTCCTCACCTACGAATAAATTATCTCCATCTACGAACATCAGTCACCATTAAACAGGCTGTTCACCACTTGCATGAAGTGCCCCTCACAGATCAATGCTTGGTACATATTTTTGTTTCAATTTGTAAGGGCTGGGTGAACATCATCTAAAATTACTCTCCCTTTGGCAACACCAGTAAGATCCTGCATTTTGTAAAACTTTGCATTTTTTTCCATACATACAATACCTGATGTTTAAGTGCATGCTTCCCCTATAAAGCTGAAATTATAAACTATATTTTTTAGTAAAACATTGTAAGAGGGCATATGCAGTATTGTGTTTTCCCTAATGCAGTTAAAGAATATTGATAGAAGGAGAAAGTATAATTTTCTCTATAATGTGACACCTTGTAAATGAACACAATGCTTTACAATCTAAAATCCAAAAATTTTGAACCAACTTTTGGCATGATACTTAATTCCTAGCAAAAGGATATAAATTACTCATCATCAAGCAGCTTCTTAGTACCAAAATCAATCTGGTTCACTTGGTTCATAATTCTAAGAATAAGGTTTGCATCAATCACAGCTTGTGCTTGCAGCTGCACTCCAGTTATAATATATAGGAACCACACTGCCTCCATGTTATGTTTCTCTTGTGATGAATCAGCAGTACTGGGAAGTGAGAACATTTCAGTGACTTCTGGACCATTTGTGTTTGGATGAGAACCAGCAACACAATGCAAAACTTCCTAATGTTGTATTCAGCTCTGACCTGATGCCTGAAAACAGAAATCAAAAAAGGAACTACACTCAAATCCACTCATTTCAATATCCATTAGGTAATGTCAAGCAAGATATTTAGATATACATGGTGACCAAATGGACTTCTGCCTTAAGAATTCTCCAAACAATTTCTATTACAAAAGGCAAATTTTTGTAATGATAGATGTTATTTTCTGTGTAACAAAATATAAAAAACTCATCAATCCAGTCATTATCTGTCCAGTGCTATAGATACCCAGTTTTGCCAGAAGAGCAAGAAAACAATTCACGCTTTTAGTATGAAAAATTGAAAGGCTAGGCTAAACATGCATTTAATCTCCATCTTAAGTGTCACAAGCTATTTTTTGTAAAGCCCATGACGCTTTGGTTTGTTATCCTAGACACTACAGCCAGATTTCTAAAATTATCATTATTTAAATGTACAGTTTCATCGTGCTCACCGACCAAAAGTGCTTCTAATGCTTCTGCTGCTGTTTATATCTGCTGAACAGATGATCTAGTAACATATTGTCATCAAGCTGAAAACTTTAATACATATTCTTAAGTCTATTCTTAAGCCAGATAATCACATCTTCTCTCTTGGACGTCTCAGGAAATTGGCTCCTACTCTAGAAACACTTCAGTACATGATTACTACATCCAGAAATTATGTGAGAATGAAATACACTGCTTTTGCAATTACCTTTGGAACTTATCTGAAGCTGTAACAAAAAGACTGACATTAACAGAGACTAGCATTAACACAGACTAACATTTCATTAATAAGACAACAGTATTTCGAAGTACATAGGTTAAGATTCAGTGAGATGAAAATTAGCACTTTCAAAAATGTTTGTGGTCACTGGGTTCAATACAGAGAGAACTGATTAAAATTTGATCACTTAAATGTACTCCTAAAGGACGTGAGTCTTGAATACTTTGGTACATAGAATCTAACAAATTTGTCAAGGTCTGTTAAAAGGAACTGGTATAGAGATGTGAGTGGAGGTAAGTATGAGTCATAACAAATAAGAAACTTCACTTGAATATTACTCAGACTGAACTAGATTGAAGAACCTGCCCTTTTCCTATCAATTTTTTACATCAAGATAAAAACGTTGTTTTATACACTGAGAAAACTAGCTTTGCATACTCAAATCTTGATTATCCATTGAGTACCTCCATGGCCAATGCTAAAACACAGATAATGAAAAACATAGCAAAAGGGATCTAATCTGTTGCACAGTACTTACTTTGTTGTTCATTGTTTATGCATTACAATGCAAGGAGGTTTCTACACTGACAGTGCCTCATCAGCTAAAAAGTCAGTGGAACTAAATGCAGTCCATCCAGAAGAATGGTGACTCATGGAAGGTTAGCACAGTGGTGCAGTAGGCTCCAGTGACCTGGATTTGATCCTGACCCACCGTGCTGTCTGTGGAGTTTGCACTTCCATCCTGTGTTGGTGTGGGGCTCCCCCGGGAGCTTCTGTTTCCTTCCATACCCCAGAGATGTGCTGGTTGGTAGGTTAATTGGCCACTATATATTACCCCTAGTGCAGGTGGGTGAATGAGCATGAGAGAGAATAGGTTACAGGGGAATGGGAATGATCTGAAACCTAGCATAGACTTGATGAACCAAATGGTCTCCTTTATTCTAAAGGAAATATGAATCCCATTGGGATGGAATTGGCGCAGCCCAGGACCCCCATTGGAAATATGCTGGCCCACCCGGGGCTCCTATTAGAATAGCATGTTGCCAGGAGAGTGACTAGCAGGAGCAATCAGACAGCTGGCTGGTCTGCAACTAGGATAAACTGCTATAAACTGCTGCAGGATAATCAGGAATTGACTCAACTTGGATAAGTGGCCAATCAATGGGAAGGTGAAGATTGGTTTTAAGAAATGTTGGGTAATTTTAGTCTGTGCACTTCAAAGAATGCTCACATAAATCATAACGTGCTGGTCTCCCATAAATGAAAAGCCAGACCTGGCACCAATTTGTAGCAGTTTCAGTTCAATATTTTTCAATTAGTTTTGCCCACCATCAGATTGTACTCAATTTAACAAAGCCAACACTAAAACACTGAATAAAAATTAAAAACACAGGTGCTGGAAATCTGAAATAAGAACTGACCAAGGGTCTATGACCTGAAACATCATCCAGTTTCTCTCTGCATAGATACTGCCTGAACTGCTGAATGTTTCCAGCATATTCTATTTAACATTGAAACATCTAGGAACACTGTGTCACCACCTTTGAAACTGTGTCAGAGCATCACACAATATACCCCATCTCCCTGCAACTTTCAAGGTTAATAGTAGAGAATCAATTAATTGCTTGTTCTTGCCTGAAACACACTTAAAGATTATGGTCTTTCATTATTTGCATAAACTATTGTAGAATATTTCTTTGTTGAGGGTCTACACAAGATAAACAGACTGAAGCTACATCAACAGTCAAACCAGATGATACAACCTCATTTCACCACCCTCTCCACTACTCTTAATGGTTTGGCAAATGGCCATTTTCCATAAGAACGGCTCTATTAAGGTCGCTGGTGTCGGATCTGGCTATTTTCAAATCCGCAGGTTCTTTCAGGAGTCCAAGAATGAGTTGAAAACAACTTGGTACTTCACAAAGTTTTATTGTAAAAATTTAAAACAGAGAAACAGTGACAGAGCACATGGCACTAGCTTTAGCATTAGGAGATGAGCCGAGATAAAAGGAACTAAAGATGACCTGGGGTGGGGGGGGGGGGGGGGGCTGAGAGCAAGAGAGAGATAGAGGCAAGATAAGAGATAGAGGCAAGAGAGTGATTAACAAAAAAACTACACCTTGTATACCTGAAATAAGAGGTACTCCTTAGCTAACACAAGTCCAGTCAGGAAACCTATTAGATGCCTATGGCAAAACCAACCAAAGTGAAAACATGTATTCACCGGATGGGCAAACCAATAAACTAGGAAGTGGCCATTCCTTGTACAGCCACTTGAGGTGTATTAAACACTATATATGTTAAAAAAATTACTTAAAACAGTCAAATCCAACACTGGAAATAATGGAGCATCAACTGAATCACTTCCTCACTTCAAAATTAAGTTATTCCTATAACTTGCTATCCACAAGAGGGCAGGAACTTCTACAATCAACTTGAAAAGACAGTGTTTTCTTTTGGTGAGAATGGGTTCTTTTTTGTCTTACAAGTTTGTTATGAGTGATGTTTACAGGAATCAGTGCCGGGGCCTCAACTTTTTATGGTCTATATGAATGATTTGGACGAAGGCACCGAAGGTACGGTTGCAACATTCGCTGATGTCAAGTTTAGACAGGAAAATAAGTTGTGAAGGGGATGAAAGGAGGTGACAAAGGGAGATTGATAAATTGAGTGGGGAAAGATGTAGCAAATGGAGTATGTGGGAAAATGTGAAATTGTCCAGTTGGGCAGGAAAAAAAATTTAAAAACTTGCAATCAAAATGGTGAGAGATTGCAGAGCTCCAGAAAGTTGGGGAGCCCACTGGCACAGCTAGTAGAACCACCAGCTAACAGTGCCTGGGACCAGGGTTTGATCCTAGCCTTGGAGTTTGCTTGTTCTCCTTTTGACTGTGTGGGCTGCCACTGGATGCTCCAGTTTCCTCGCACGTCCCAAAGATCTACAGGTTAGTAGGCAACTTCCCCACATGTGTAGGCGAGCAGTAGAATCTAGGGGCAGCTTACGAGAATGCAGGGAGAATAAAAAAAAAGGATTAATGTAGGATTAATGTAAATGGGTGGCTGATGGTTGGCATGGACTCAGTAGGCTGAAGGGCCTATTTCCATGCTGTAGGTCTCCATGATTCTTTGAGCTCAGGTGTAGAGGGATTTGAGTGTCCAAGTGTATGATTCACAAAAGGCTAGCACGCAGGTACTAAAATTCATTAGGAAAGCCAACACAATATTTTTGTTTATTGCTAGGGTAGTGAAACAAAGATAGGGAGGTTATGCCTTGGTTACAAAGGGCATTGGTGAAGGGGATGTTAATGCTTTGGAAGCATTTCAGAGAAGATTTACTAGACTAATGGCTGGAATGGGTGAATTGTCGTATTGGGAAAGGCTGGATAGGTTAAGTTTAGATCTGAAGTTCAGAAGAGTGAAAGGGATGCACTGAAACATACAAAAATCATGAGGAGCCTTGACATGGTGGATATGAAGTAGACGTTTCTTCTTGCTGGGAGAATCAACAAGGAGATTGATGTTTTTAATTGATTTTTTTTTCCTTTCAGAGGGTCAGAAATATTTGGATAATGCTTTCACTGCCCTTTAAGGAAGAAGAATATTATAATGAGGATATGAAAGATACTTGATAAGCAAAGGAGGGAAAGGTTACCTCAGTGGATGGGATTGCAGGAATGAGGTTAAAATCAGATCTCATCTGATCAGGCTGAAAGGGCCTCCTCCTAGTCCTAATTCACTGACGATACAAAGTTATGTCTTTACCCAAGTTCTTTGGTGGACATAAAGTCTGCAAAGTGAATACAGAAGTTGAGAGAGAGAGCAAAAGTATGGCAGATGGATCATAATGCAGCGAAATATAAAGTCATCAACCTTGATTAGAAAAATAGAACAGGGAACCTTTTTAAAAAGGAAAGCAGCTGCAGAATGCTGGTGTTCCAAGTATTTGGAATGTCGGCACAAAATCAACAACATGCAGGTAAAGCAAGCAATTAAATAGGCGAATGGAACACAGGACTGAATTGTATGAAGGATGGAGTTACACATACACAAACATTGCTCAAGAACATTGAAGCATGCTGTCCTCATCAACTGAAGCAGTTCCTCCACTGGAAGTACTTCTAAAGTGCTGCTGCACAGAGAATTTGGGGATTATACCAATGGCAATGAAAGATTGGTGATATATTTTTGCCAGGATGCATGACTAGGAGGGGAACCTGCAATGCTGTCCTTATCCTTTTTGCAGCAGAAATTTTGGAAGTGCAGTTGAAGGATCCTTGGCAAGTAACAGCAGAGAACTTGATAGATGATACTTACTGCAACCAGTGATATTGCAGAAGTCTGCTCGGGCACAAAATTAAAACCTACGTCAATCACAGTCAATCCAAATGTCACCAAGTTCTGAGGATTTTTAATGTTTATCATGTTTGACCACTGCTGAACCTGATATGTACAGGTAAACTGGCTTCACAGTGACAATGGCATACAGCATCTCACTGGGACACCAGCAACTTTGTTACTGCTTTTAACCGGGGTGAACACCGAGACCGTAAATGTAACACATTGATGCAACATCTTTGCATATTTCTGCCTTAATGAAAGAAAAAATTCTATGGATCCTGGAAATTAGTGCATTTATTTATAAAGAGTGGCTCCAATCTGACCTGATCCTGAAAATTTATAATGATTTTCACATCCAACACAACACAAATCCAACATTTAGTCAAGTCTCTTTGGGCTTGGATCAGTTAGCCAGGGTCTGTTGTGGATGGACTGAATGATTATGGTGTTGGATAGGTTGTCGACCAAGCAGGCTGCTTTGTCTTGGATGATGTTAAGCTTCTGGCATGCTGTTGCATCCAAAAAGATTTGACTGGCTCTAGCACAGACCTCGAGTCATCTGGGGACTGCTCCAATTTGTCACATTCTATAGGAATGCTGTGTGTTGTAAGGTCATGAAACATAGGCTTTCCAATCAGATGTCACATGCCACATATAATCGCGATGCCACATATAATCTAAACCATAATATTTAATTCATTGTAAAAATCATGAATAGGACAAATAATAATTGGCAGAAAATACTAACTTTCTGTTTCAATCAAAACTCTTCATATCCATTTTAATGTAGACTGTGCCCATGAAGATCTAGTGTATGGTCCTGAAATCGCACCATGAAGCAACACCCTTAAAGATCAGAATGAGAAACCTTCAAGAATGGGTCATGCAATGGAAGGTAGGGTTAGGGAAAAGAAGATGGAGAAGGACAAAGACCTCAAGAAACACTGTTGATCTTGGATGATCCAGTAGCCACTTGACATTAAAAAATTGAAGTTTTCTTCCTTTGGTGGTACAGGCCCCTGGCTCACTTGGGCCCCAGCCCATCGATTCTGCCCCAGAGGTCTGGATGAAGACACCCTCTGCTTTACATTAATGGTTTGTGGGAGGCTGTGCTTTTACAAAGACATCTCAAAAACTGTGGCTCACCTAGAGTCTCACTGAGATTATGCCCTTTCCACAGGACTCTCAAAAACTAAGATTATGGATCTTTTCGACCTCTATTCTTGGATATACTGTTCACTTATTCTCTGCCTGAGTCAGGAAGATCATTTGATCACACTTGATAATCCTGCCATATAATCCAATCAAATTAATTCTCAAGAGTTTTCTATGCACAATAAAACAATGATACATGATAAGTGAACAAAGAACACAAGACAGATTTTAATATAAATTGTGTCGGTCCGTTCAATATTTTTGATGGATTTAAAGTTATTTTATTGCAATTTACTGAGACATAAAACTAGTTTTCAACCTAGCATCTGAAGTGTTTTAAACTCAAATCTGACACATTCTGGATAATTTGGAGCTTTAACCACAGCTAATTAGCCACTACAATTACAGTAATAAAATGGTATGTAGTAATACACTGGATTAAATTAATTGTCTTAAAATCTGATTTCTGAACTTAGGAAAATAGATGGTAGATGTGTTTGCAAAAGCAAACCTATGCAACTTAAAGAACTCTTAATTGCATCAGACATGCAATACATTCAGACATTCTGTGGCTGACATGTTAAGGTTCAGATTTGAATTTTCATAATGACTGATGCAGAGTTGAGTGAGAAAGCCTGGCTTTGTCTGCCCTCTTATTGACCCTTTCCTCCTCCAAGATAATTATCATCAGTCTCTCACATCTGGCACATTTTCTTCTGCTACCAGTAAAATGAAACTTGTACTTCTGTAGCTGAGGTGATTTGTAATTTCAAAAAAAAATTTCAACAGTCTTTCCTTGAACTTAACGTTAGCTTTTCCCTAACAAAAAACATCAACGCCCTTTTTTTATATCAAAGCTTACATTTCTCTTCTGATTTCTAATTTGCCCAACGAGGTCGGGTTTTTCCACAGTTTCAAGCTGATGAATAATCAACAGATATAGTGAGATAAGGCTTAACACAGAAAAAGGAGAGTCTAACCGTTGTTTACTTCGCACTCAGCGTCAGCAAGAACACACATTGAGGGGTTAGCGGTGGGAAGGGTGAGCACCTTCAAGTTCATGGGTGTCAACATCACGGAAGATCTGTCTTGGGCCCAACACATTTATGCAAACACGAAGAAGACATGCCAGCAGCTCTACTTCATTAGGAGTTTCAGGAGATTCAGTATGTCACCAAAGACCCTTGCAAGTTTCTATAAATAAATGGTGGAGAGCATTCTGACTGGTTGCATCACCACCTGGTATGGAGGCTCCAATGCACAGGATCGCAAAAGGCTGCAGAGGGTTGTAGACTCAGCCAGCTCAGTCATGGGCACAAACCCTCCCCGCCAGAAGACATCTTCAAGAGGTGGTGCCTTAAGAAGGCGGCATCCATCACTAAGGACCCTCACCATACGGGACATGCCCTCTTCTCGTTACTACCATCAGGGAGTAGGTACAGGAGCCTGAAGACCAAAACTCAACGATTCAGGAACAGCTTCTTCCCCTCTGAAGTCCATGAAAACTACCTTGTTATTCCTTTTGTTTTGCATTAATTATTTTTGTAATCCATAGTAATTTTATGTCTGTACTGTACAGCTACCGCAAAACAACAAATTTCATGTCATCTAAGTCAGAGATAATAAATCTGATTCTTAATGTTGTTTAATAAACTTATGATAAATATTGTTTGACAAGAGCTTATTGCTATTAGAAATATGTTCTTTGAGAACTTCCTACTGCTTGATAACTTTGCATTAAAATGAGTTTTGAATTTAAGGTAAAAGAAAATTCCCCCAAATATTTCACATTTGAAGTAACAGAATCAGAGAAAAGTTGTATCTTTAAGTTCTTCCTTTCTACACAGCCTTCCTGCTATCAATGCCCAGCTGGTAGGATTCACATGTCAATTGTCACTGAATCTGGTGTTAAAGCCAATTTTGCAACAGTGCTCTCTATCCATCTAGCATGCTCACACTGAAGCCCTTCACTGGGGATAATGAACTCTGAATGACGGCTGATTCAGTGACATTAATATCATCACATGTCTCATGGTATTGCTTAGCTGAGTCTTACGTTACACACTTGTGGTATGATACAAAAGTGGTCAAAGCAGTGGAGTGATGCATATCTCCATTGAAAGGATTTTTAAAAAAATCATGAGATCTTTCCTGAAAGTGGATTGAGTGTTTTTCTATTGTTTCTTGCAGACTAAATGTTCCTTTTACCCAATTGAAATAAATAATATATTTGTTCCCCTGACATCCCATACATGCATATATAAATAATAAATCACTGCATAGGGGAGCAGTCCTTTATTCAAAAAATGTCAGGTGCAATCTTATAGCAAAAAAAAACTAATTTCCCGACTTACCCAAAAAATCCTGCAACAGTATTTCTCATTACCAAAATATTCAACAAACTTGAATAGTATGGCTTGAGGCCTTATAAAAGCACTGTGGCTGTTATTTGTGCTTCAGAGCCGGATGACAGGACAAATGTCACAAAAAGAATTGCCCAAATTGCCCTACACGTTAGACTTTTCCTATATATACAGAGAATTTCTCTTGACTTTTGAGTTTTCATGGATTGTGATAGATTTTCTGAGGTACATTTTTGATTATTAGTTGTCTTGAACTTGCATTTTGTTAAGAACCTGAACTTAAGTGTCAAGGTCACCTTTAAAAGGTTTTAATAATTCAAGAGCTCAATTCGGAAGTCTGAACCAGAAGTTTCCAAAGCTCTACACTACTACATCATTTGTTAAGTGTTGTGTTGCTTGTCAGACATCCAGTACTGGGTGCGTGGGAGGAAATTCCCTCCAAAAATTATTGGCAGAAACAAAGACAGTCCATAAACTTCAGTCCCCAGTTACTGGCTCTATCCCCCTCTCTGGCTAAAACAACCTTGTTTGTAACCTTGGCATTCAGTCTTGACACTGAGCAGTTTACCTCTTTCCTCCTTTAACACACTCTCGGGACATCTTACAGTATGAAAGGTACTATATAAATAGTTAATATTGTTTAGAAAATTGTTCAAAATTTGGAAATAATAGGATAGCTACGCCATCTAGTAATCATGGAAATACTGGAACAACTGAAAGATTTCAAATAGTCTTCAATTCTAACTAGTAATTTTATTCACAAAGCTAGCTAATGGGCTTGTGTTCATTCAATATACAAGTCGTTACTAAAATAACCCATCTTCCTCATATTTGTGCTATTGCTGATGGTTCATCCTTTGTCATTTTTTTTCCATTAAGTTAGGGGTTTCACCAAGTTCTTTTCTCTCCATTTCCTTTTCTTATTTATTGTCTACCTTATCCACATCAATACAGACAATTTCATTCAACACTTCCATCTGGTTTCACACTATTCCAACCTGAAAGTTTGACTCACAACAGCTTGATATTTCCACCATGTCCTAATTGAAGCAATCAAATACTGTCTCTCAATCAACAGCTACAATGGCTCCTTCCTCCTCAATTCAAGAGAGAAACCAGAAATTGAATCTTGCAAGATGTTCTTTAAGCATCTACCATGCAGGGCTGGTAGCAAGTCAGTTGGGATCAATTTCAGTAGCCTTAAGTTATCATTGCAATGCCAAGTTGGGATTGAACCACGTGCATGTCGGTGATTCCTAATCATTCTGAAACACAATACTCAACTGTTGACCAGACCAGAGAAGGAGAGAGCTTGCTGTTCACTTTAGCACTGTGCATAGGACAGGAATGCTGTTGAGAAGCTGACACTACATGCAAGCAATTACCTATCACTAGGTCAATGATAATGCTGTAAGCTACCAATCTATCATACTTGGAACATACACTCATCTCTAATTTGTGAATTGAAATGTGCTCCTCAGCACTGGCTCCACATGTAGCCGCATGTTTGCAAAAGACTCCTCTATAGACAGCATCATAGGTGGGCTGACAGATTGACATGGGTGACTACTTTTCAGTCCAATCTGGAATCAATCTTCGAAAGTTGTAATGAGGGATAGGACCTGTTTGCAGTAGTGTTTGCCTGGCTTGTAGCCAGATTGTATCCTTAGCAAACTTGCTCCAATAATATGATCAAGATATAGGAAAAGGGTCTGGTCTATCAATTTGCTAGCTATTGACAAAAAGGAAATAGGTTGGCAGTGTGGTAGCATCAAATGGTTTTTAACCTTGTGAAGGGTAATCACTTGTGTGTAGCTCCAGCTCCTCAGCAGGCTTTGTATCCTGTGTGCTGTGGTAAGGACAGCAGCAAACAATCTCCTTCTCTGTTGAGTGCTGAGTCTTAAATAGTGGAAGATAATTTAACACCGATTTGGGTTTGCAATAATAACCTTCCCAGGGCTGCAGACATTGATCCTGACCAAGTGGCTACTGACTCTGTGCGGTAAGTCTTCTGAGAGATGCAAAGAACATCTGGTAAGATTTAATTTCTGATTTGTCTCTGAAAAAATAAAAGCATGAAATGATTACAGCTTCTCACTGCAAAATAGATCTGGACTTTTAACTTATAAAGATTCAGTTGTAAAATAATGATTTTATTAATAACACCTAACAAAAATAAATTCATGGATTTTTAAAGAGTTTGTGACAAGAATGAAGGTTTTGTGGTTTCAGAATATGAAAATGACTACGTCATTCTCAAGAATGACTTACCAATGACCTGAACAGTAAGAAAAGCAACACTGATTTAAATCTATCATTTCTGTAGTTTAAGTCATTCAAGAACTCATGTGGGTGCACAGACTTAAGGTGCAAACTGTGCATTAATGCTCAATGTTTTTAACTCTCAGATAGGAACAAATGCAGACAAGTGCCTCATCAGATTAAAAATAGTTAATGTGGGCCAATATCACTAGTTTTGAATTTGGTCACGCTCCCCAATAGCATTATGTGGAAAAAAAATCTGGGTGTGCACTAACATGGTTTCCTGCGCATTTCCTTCTATCTTTTCATATTTAAGCTTTACTCATGCTGCACTTATCTCTGTCACAACAAAATGAACATATTTATGGTGAAGAGTTATGATGAAAGGTCAGCAACCTAAAACACTGAGCATGTTTCTCTCACCACAGATGCTGCTCCACCTGAGCATTTCCAGCATTTTGTATTTTTAGTTCAAGCTTCCAGCATGTATAGTATTTGGCCTTAAGGTGTTACCTTACTTTTATGGTGTTGCATTACCACCTTTATTTCAATGTCTGTAGCATGTTTCACACCCCCACCTACACAGAACTTGCATATCTCGCACACAAATCAGAACAATCCTTTCCAATCTATGCAGAACATTTTGTATGTTCTAAGACCAATTAACTGCAGGCAATGATTCCACCATTCAAAACATGTTTTGAAAGATTACTTTGATTTTACACAAACTGTATTTTCTTGCATTTTTCTTTGACTAATTTCATGGTAGAACCAGATATTTTGGGCGTTGGAATAAAGTGCATAGCATGTAGATATTTCTGAAGTAATACATGCATTGGTTTATAACTAAGAGTTCTATAACGAAACAATCTTTGAATATTTTTTATTCAGTGACTTCAAAAAACCACAGATGGCTTTCTCTTAACAATTCTTAAAACAATACTCTTCCAACAGAGACTGGTTTCCAGTTCTTCATCTGTAACCTTTAAATTATGATCATCCTGGTGCTTTTAAAACGTTATGAGGGTTCCTGCCTTCGTTGCCCTTCAAAGCACTGAGTTCTAGGCCCCATCGCTTTTGGGTGATTTTCCCCCCCACCCCCCACCCCCACCCTTTCTACCAATCAACATAATCAAATGCATCCTGGGGAAATAAGTCCTTCCTTTTCACACTGTCCAATCATCTAATAATTTTACAAACCTTAATTAAGTCTTTCCCAGTCTTCTTTCTTTTGAGGGAAATAACCCCAACCTCTGTCACTGATCATCTGTGTTCTCTTTTGCAGAAACATGGCAACCAGGACAATGAACTGAATAATCACACGGGAGTAGAGTCAGAGCTATACAGCAGAGAAACAGGTCCTTCGGCCCATCCAGCCTGTGCTGACCACCCATTTACACTCATCAACCCCCAAATTCTACCATTCATCCACATACTACGGGTAACTAATTAACTTACCAACCAAAACAGATAACCAGAAGGTACAGATGTATGTTGATTGATTAAAGATCCAAAGGCAACACAAAGCAAAATAATTTTTATGCATCAAACTTGAAATGCATTGGATCCAGTTATAACCTTCTAAAGGGAATAAATACATTAAACAAGAGTACTTGGGCACAAAGGAGAGAGCAAGGGAATGAGGCAAACTGTAGGTGTCTTAAAGAGCTAATCAGAACAATGGGCCAAATAGATCCCTTCTTTACAACTTTACATTTCCAAGTGACCTCTTCATGGTGAGGAGCATTATACGTATTATCGTTACTCCATTACTGATGATGGCAAGAAATTTCCAGCTGGTAAACCAAATCGATCATTTTACAAGAAACAAGACTTAAGTATAAAAAAGAAACTGTTTTCAGTAAAAGACCCATCTTAAACTAATTCAAAACAAAATAACCAATGCTCATTTTCTCTCTACCCACTTCCCAACTTGCATTAACATCTGGGAGTTGCTTCCATCTATAGTAAATTTATGATGATTCTCAAAATTGTGTCTACAATGAGATTCCTTGAGTAAGACATTAACAAACAGCTTTTGTATCGCTTCAGACTAATTGGAGGAGGAAAGACACAGAAATATTTCTGAGGAAAAAAGCCAAACAATATAGGTTTTGCTCAGTGAAATAACATATAGCATTTGAGATGAAAATAGGATACTACCGGGTTGAGTGGATGTTGGACTAGCTGAGATGTTTACAGCACACCAGCTCATTCAAACTTTTAATTGATCATCAATGGTGATTATGAACAATAACAGCTAAAAAATATTCATTTATCAAATTTGACTCCGGTCCTCCCTACAAAAAGTCTGAATTTAAACAGTATACTAATATACCTGTCAAGATATTTGGAAAGATTTTCTAAAACCAATCTTGTCATGTAGATCTACATAGGGAAAAAAAAGAATAAGCAACATATATATGCTCACCTGACTTTTACCTGATTAAAAAAAAAATCAAAAATGAATTCTCATTGAATCATGCTGCTATAATATCAATCTGTTCCCCGTTACCTAAACTTCTGGAGTGTTACTGTTCTGGTACAATGGCCTCCGGTCCAAATTCACCATTTTTCCATGTTGCATTAATTTTATAGTCGTTCTCTGTACTTAAGCAAATGCAATCCCCGTAAATGTAAAGCAACAATTGAAACAGGAAATCAAAAGCACATTGCCTCTACTGGTTCAGTAAAACCACCTGATATCACAGTGTGCAAACAAGACCCACAGGAAACTCTGATATAATCCGTTGACTTTACTAAGTCCGTTGATTTAGTTCACAGCAGTAATGGACACATATTTCAATGTTGAATTTCAGTGAATTTCAACATGGTCAAATGATTTGTTAATACTGTCACTGTTAAACTAAGTGGAAATTTCCAGAATCCATGAAACTATAACTGAAGACTTCTGAACAGGTAAGACGCAGAGAGACAACTGAGAAGAATTCCATTAACATGAACTTTCATTTTAACTACCTGCATTTCTAGTTCAGCAATTTTCTGTTGGAGTTCAGCCACAGCTGCAATGCTGTCTGCTTCCCGAAGTCTTACTGCCATCACATCTTCTTTATTCTAAAATAAAATTAAAATGAATTAATTAAAAGTTAAGTAACATACCCATAAAAACATGATTAGCACTATTCTGTTAGATAAAATTATTAAAACTTTAATACTTTGTCAGGCTATTTAGCCTGAAATACCAATTCACTGTTTAAACTTATTTACTGAAAAAAAACAGAGATAAGGTTCATGAGATGGCTTCCCAATTAAAAATTAAATCAGACAGAAGAACAGTAAAGGAAATTGAAGAGTCATATTTCTTCATATACAAGGTTTTCAAAAATTTTCCACTAACATTCCTTGAAATGATTTTGAAACATAATAAAGAAAATAATTAAAATCTGAGGGTTATTCCATCAAAGCTTCACTAAATTGCAGAGTTTCTGATTTCAACTTCAATTGATGCTGTCAAAGGTATGGGGCATTTAACCATGTTAGATGCACTATAGAAATGAAATTTTGAAATAAAGAATTATTTCATCCAAGTTAATGAATATACCCAAAATGATTAAATAATTTACTCTCAAAATAAATAAAAAGTTGACTCACAAAACATTTTAAAATTGTCACTGAAAAGTAACCAATTTCTAAAACTTTCTGCTAGGTGAATGTCATCTTACATTTGATGTAATTATCCTGAGAGCAGCATTTCTTTTCTCGTAAACCACATGGAAACAACACTTCTATTATTGCATACATGATATTTTAACCTTCAGAGACCAGTTCAAGAGTTTTCACTAGTCTACATAAATGTCTATGGGTTGCAAGTAATGTATTTAGACCTCAGGAAATCAGGCAGGTTTGCAGTTATTACAATCTTATGAACATCTAAACGACTGTAATTTCTGAGATTGTGGTTTTATAACCACTAAAAAGCTTTTTAGTTACAGCAAAATTCACATTTAAAGCTTTTCCATACAGATAAATTTGCAGCTGCAGAGGCTAATCTCCTTGAAGGGGATACCATGTTTTGGGTGCAGATACTGGTTTTGACTACAGCTGGATTCACCGGAACATAATGATGTTGAAGTACAGTTTTTTTTAAATTCCAAAATAAACTTTATTCATCATAAAAAACAAACTATATACAACAATAAAACAGTGCAACCTTTACATTTGTGTATGGATCAATCATTAGTGTTACCTTTTTTTTATAAAAAACCACAGCATTGGTGCCATTTGTGTGGCTCCCTGGGGTGATACCCCAATCCCATATTCACATTACATGAGGGGCTTCCTCGCCTGACCCCGCCCCTCCATCTCCAGTGGTAGAAGAACCCTAAACTGTCGTCCTTCCCCACTGAGCCCTTGCGTTGGCTGCACCCAGCGTCAGTGCGTCCCTCAGCACGTACTCCTGCAGCCTGGAATGTGCCAGTCGGCAGCTTTCCCCTACGGACATCTCGCAGTGCTGGGAGACCAACAAGTTTCGGGCAGACCAAAGGGCGTCTTTCACCGAGTTGATGACCTTCCAGCAGCAGTTGATGTCCATCTCTGTGTGTGTCCCCGGGAACAGCCCACAGATCAGAGAATCCTCTGTTACACAGCTGCTGGGGATGAACTGTGACAAGGTTCTTGCATCTTACACCACACCCTCCTCACAAACCCACAGCCCACAAAGAGGTGGGTGACTGTCTTGTCCCCAGCGCAGTCCTTCTGGGGACAGCACTTGCTGGGAGTGATATTCCGATCATGCAGGAAGGATCTGATTGGGAGGGTCCTTCTCACAGCCAGCCAAGCGAGGTCTTGGTGCTTGTTGGTGAGTTCTGGCAATGAGGCATTCTGCCAGATGGTCTGGACAGTCTGCTCAGGGAACCACCCCACAGTATCCATCAAGTCCTTCTCCTGCAGTGTCTACAGGATGTTATGTGCTGACCACCGCCTGATGGACTTGTGGTCAAAGGTGTTGGTCTGAAAGAACTTTTCCACGAAGGACAGGTAGTGCGGCAATGTCCAGCTGACTGGGACATTGCGCGGCAATGGGGCCAGGCCCATCCTTCGCAACACCGGGGACAGGTAGAACCTCGGCACAGTGACACTTGGTGCCCATGTACTTTGGTTCCACGCATAGCCTGATGCAGCCACAGACGAAGGCGGTCATCAGGATGAGGGCAAAGTTGGGGCCACTTTTGCCCCCATTGTCCAGTGACTTGTGCATGGCGACCAGTCGGACCCGCTCCATCTTGGATGCCCAGATGAACTGGAAGACGGCATGGGTGATTTCCAAGCCGGAGGAGCGAGGACAGGCCACACTTGCCCCAAGTACAGCAGCCCTGAGAGCACCTCACACCTGATGACCAAGTTCTTCCCAGTTATTGATAGGGAGCTCTGTTCCCACAGTCCCAGTTTCTGCTTCACCTTCCCAATCCGCTACCACCAATTCTTGTTGCACGCCTCGGCCCCTCCGAACCAGATCCCCAGCACCTTCAGGTAGTCAGACCTGACGGTGAAGGGGTCGTTGGATCAGTTGGGCCAGTTGTCGAACAGCATGGCCTCGCTCTTTGCACAGTTAACTCTGGCCCCCAATGCCAACTCAAACTGGTTGCAGATGCTGACTAATCTGCGAACTGACCTTGGGTCCAGCAAAGACAGCGACATCGTCCATGTACAGGGAGGTTTTCACCTGGGTGCCCCCACTGCCTGGCATTGTCACCCCTCTTATGTCCTTGTCTTTCCTGATGGATTTGGTAAAGGGTTCTACACAATACACAAACAAGACAGAGGAGAGTGGACAGCCCTGCCTGACTCCAGACTTAATGAGGAGGCTGTCTGTTTCCCACCCATTGATTTGGACTGCACTACAGATGTCTGTGTAGAGCAGTTGGACCCAATTCCTGATTCCCTCCCCAAAGCCCATTTTGGAGAGCACATCCAACATGTACGTGTGTGATATCCTGTCGAAGGCCTTCTCCTGGTCCAAGCTGACCAGGCAGATGTCCACCCCTCTGTCCTGCACATAGGCGATGGTATCCCTGAGCAGCGCAAGGCTGTCAAAGATCTTCCTGCCAGGTAAAGCACAGGTTTGGTCCGGGTGGATCACCTGTCCCAGAGCAGACTTGACCCTGTTGGCGATGGCCTTGGACAGGATCTTATAATCCACATTCAACAGTGAGATAGGTCTCCAATTTCTGATGTCCTCCCTCTCCCCCTTCTGCTTGTCGATGAGGGTAATGGTGCCCTTCCTCATGGATTCTGACATGCTGCCAGCCAGAAGCATAGCGTTGTACACTTCCAGCAGGTCCGGGCCCATCCAGTCCCATAGAACCGAGTACAACTCAGCCAGTAAGCTGAACTGAAGATACTCTCCAGAGGATTGAGCAAGACATAAAGGTTCATGTGCACAAGTGAGTGAAGTGCAATACACATTTAACTCGAAATGAGAAGCTTTTCATCTTGCAATTTGTATTGTAATCTGTTCTGACTTTTGGAATTGGTATTGATTTCTGAAAGTAATTTTAATTAACACATTATTATTTATAGCTACTATAATATTCTTAATAAAAAAACAAAACCTAAACTGCATGTACAGTTGTTAATAACCAAGGTGTGCAAATTTAAACTTTTGTAAACTAACCTGAATGTGAATAATCAAGATGACACAAGCCTTTTCTTGCAGAAGTAATTTGGCATCAACATCCCACGGTTAGAGTGCAACAGAAAACTCTACGAGCTGTACAAGTACTGCTTCAACACCATCAAGGACAGAGACTGGTTCATCAGCACCCATCCACCAGCTTAAATACTCACCTGCACACTATGGTTAAAGTGACTTAATGTCCATAAAATTCACTGCTTCCTTGACAGCACCTCCCATTCTTGTAAACTTCACTGCCAAGCAGAAGGGCAGCATGCAGACGTGGATATCACTATTTGGAGGTTTCCCTTCAAATCATACATTATCCTGCCTTGAAAATGTACCACCTATCCCTTTTTTTAATGGGTCAAAATCTTCTAATTCCCTAACAGCACAACATCAAAAATTTCACAGCATCAACAACAGTAGTTCAAAAATGCACCTCCCACTATATTCTCAAGTGCAACTAGGGTAATGAAAGCCATGCATGTTTATATTGGATGAAGAAAAAAAGGTTAGTCAGGAAATTCATTGATGCTAACAATGTGAACGTTAAAAGTATAAAAAATTGTATACAATCAGACTACAGTAAGTTTAAGCTAGTGCAAAATCATGTGTTGCAAGAGACAGATGTCGAAACAAGCTGATTATCAACTCCCTGCACTTGTTGCACAAACTACAATTGATGCTTCCTTCACTACGTACAACATCAGTTCTCAGCAGCACTGATACACTTTCAGTCCTTACAGCAGTCAACTGGGGAGATACTGTACAGCCCACTAGACTTGCATGGATAGCAAGCAGGGAGGTGGCTTAAATCTCTACCAAACCCTGCAATTATCATTTTGTAGAAATGAAAAGTAACAAATGGTTTCTGAGGTGACAAGTTATACATTAAATTAATACTGTGGTAATGCTCATTTGATGTTCCATGGTAAAGACTATAAAGAGAGCTCTAACTTCTTGGCAGAGTGATTTGCAGAAAAATAAAGTGAAACCATTGGAAATAAACATCATCTGAAAAATTAAAAGTAGATTAATATTTTGAATTGAAACTTGAGATTTGATGGGTAGGTTTTGTTTTTAAACTGAGATTGTTTGATAGCTGGAACACACTGCCAGAAGTGGTGGTGTAACCAGATACAATTGCTATGTTTAAGAAGCATTTAGACTGACACTTAATGCAGGTAATTGGGATTAGTGTAGATGGACAAAATGATCAGCATGAATGTGGTGGGCTGAAGAGCCATTTTCTGCACTGTACAAATCTATGACTTGGTCAGAGCTAGAAGGTGAAAGGATAATTAAACAGTTCCATCACCTGTAGCCTGATTGCTGCTCATGGACTCCTTCGCTTCATAACATGACCACAGCAACCCAGCAGTTTGCTGGAAGCCACAAAGCCAAAAAAGGAAAGTGTGACTGCATGATCCAGCTTGGGAGTCAACTGATCATCCAGTCTAACATGTATTATTAGGCTAGGTTATGGGCAAACCAGACTGAGTTGGGGTGCTGTGTTCAGTTCTTGAAGAATGTGAGGAAACCAGTTTGCTTTAATGGGTATTTTTTATTGATGGTTTGTTTACAATTCCTCAATTTATTGAACTCCACTACAACTTACCAAGGTGGGAAGTGAACTCAGATTATTGTATTCTTCGTAACAATTTTTGCAGAAAGCTGTTACCATTATGAGCATGACCTTCTCAAATAAACATAATTTCTCTACATCAATCACCTCAAAATGTTAATTCCTTCAGTTTCTTCCTCACATGTTTGCAGAACGGCAGATAAGGTCATACCCACAGAAAAGGTTTGCTGGCATAGCTATGATTATTTGATTCACTCTGTAGAGAATGTACTTCATATACTGTACCTTGCAGTCCATTTCAGCCATTTTTCGTTTAGATTCATTTAACTGAGTGAGTAGTCCCTTATTCTGGGCTGTGAGATATTGCACCTTTTCACGCAGGCTGATGCATTCTTTCTCTGCTCGACACAGCTGGTTACTGCTGATTTGGTTCTGATATTTCCAAAGATTAGAAACAGATACAAAAATTAGAAACTGTAATTTCCAAATTTCTTTTCTAAATTCCCACTTCACATGTTTAAAAAAATACTGGAAAAAGGTAAATATCACTGGAATATCATGTGCTTTTTTTCCACAAATATATCATTTAATTACACTCCTTTTCACATACTCTTTCAAAAGAAAGAAATACTTATAGGCAACTACAGTTAACGATACTTTGGCCAGTAGCCATAAAGCTCAGCAGGCTCTAAAGCAAAGATATCGCCTTTTTTAATGCCTATTTGAATTCTGTGCCCTCTACAGCAGACCTGTTGTATCCAAGAACAGGACAAGCTACAGTGGGCTGAACAACCAGAATGGACAAAGCTTACTGACTGTTAAACAGGAATTTTAAAAAAACACAAAAAATATAAATTCCATTTGAATCTATTAAAAGAAAAACAAAAATTTGGTTGGGACATGCACTTGGTATAAACGCAACAAAATACTTTTTTTGTGGTAAAAAAAACCTACATGACATTTTTTCCATGAGAAGTTGTTTGTCAATAAAGATTGCTTACCACAGCATTAAAAGTTTTGTTCAGTCAGGAGTAACTAAGGTCTAATCATCATTTTTTTTTCCAACTTTCTAACAGTGCAATACTTTGCTATGGTATCAAGATTTTTATCCATCTTCGGTGGATAAATCAGCAGTAATTAATTCTTTTTTCTGCCATAGTGATAACTTAAATGTAGGCTTCAATCAGCAAAACTAACCGTGCACTTCATGGAAATTGGGCATCTATCTAGAACAGTACTAAACAGGAACAGGCCCTCTGGTCCACCATGTCTACCCCCCACCATGATGCCAAACTAAACTAATCCCATCTGTCTGCACATGTCTGTATCCCTCTATTCCCTGCCTGTTCATGTGTCTGTCCAAATGTCTTTTAAACATTGCAATCATACCTCCTTCTACCACACTCCCCCGGCAACATGTTCCAGGCACCTATCACCTTCTGTGTAAACAAACTTGCCTCGCACACTCGCACATCTCCTTCAAACCTTCTTCCTCTTCACATTAAACCAATGCCCTCTAGTATTTGACATTTCCAACCTGGGGAAAAAGATTCTGACCATCTACCATATCTATGCCTCTTGTAATTTTATATATTTCTATCAGGTCGCCCTTCAGCCGCCAATGCTCCAGCGAAAAGAAGTTAAGTTTGCCCAACTTCCCCTTATAGCTAATACACTCCAATTCAGGCAACATCCTGGTGAACCTCTTTTAAAGCCTCAATATCCTTTCCATAGTGTAGTGACCAGAACTGCACACAATATTCCAAATGTGGCTAAGCTCAAGTTTTATCTCTGACAGCATCTTCCGGGTTAGCTACGTGAGCACCAGAATGGTTTTCAATAATGAGGATGCAGAGCTCCACCATTAGTGGAGCACAGTCTGCGTGCAAATGAAGTGCAATTTAACTAGATACGAGTTCTATCAATGGTTCTTCAGCAATTGCACAAATACCTCTTTCGGTGTTATATTTTTCATAAAAAGCCATTTTGTCTCTCCATTCCAGCAAAGGTAAACAGATCCTTGAACTTTATGTTCGTTTTGCGATGTTCATAGGCAACGTCTGGCTCCAGTGTTGCAGCCTTCCCAAAACGGCACCTTACAGACTTCTAAACTCAGTCTCCGAAAATTAATGCAATCAGCATTTCCACTTCAGACTTCAGTACTGAGTGTTTTCTTCCAGTAATTTCAAATAATTGTTTTACTCATTAACACCTCCTCCAGACTGACCTTTTGTTCCCTTCCTTATCCAATCACCACTTTCACCTTGTACTCTCCTTCATCACACAATCTTTCCTGATTTCCACCCTACCACAGACTTTCCTTTTTGTTTTCTGATTCCCTCCCCTTGGATCTTAAAAGCTGATCATCTCTAACTTTTCCCTGTTCAGATGAAATGTCACTGATCTGAAATGTTCAATTTTATTTCCATCCAGTAATCAACAATGACATCTACACAGGTCATGAGAGGGACTGCACAAGATAGAGACACTGTGCTAAACATCTAAAAAGTAATGTAATTGATCAATTCTTCTTGTAATTGAACATTCAGTTCAAACGTTCAGGTAATATTCTCTTGCATCTCATGATGCAAAAAACAGTTCATTGACAAAATGAGTTGTTGTAACGATGAACTATGGTCTGGAATGCCAAAACAGAATGGCATGATAGAGTCATCCAGCATGGAAACAGACCATTCGGCCCACAACATCCACACTGGCCAGTAGACATCCAATGTTATTACTCCCCATCATCCAGCCTTCTATACCTAGACAATGTATGTGCTCGTCTAGACACACAGGTTCTGTCAGTGACTCTGCTACCACCACTCTCTTTGGCAGTGCAACCTCGTACTCCCCCACTCTCTGAATGGAAAAAGGTTCCCCTCAGATCACCTCTGAGTCTCTTACTCACCCCTTACCCTGAATCTATGTCCTCTAGTTTTGTTCACCTCTAATAAGGGGAAAAGATTCCTTCAGTCTATACTAGTCTAGCCTATGCACACCCATCATAATTTTTCTACCTCAATAATGTCCCCCTTAACTTCCTCTGCTCCAGGGAAAACAGACCTAGCCTCCCCCATCACAGGGAAGAGTCACGAAAACAAAATGGAAAGCATCAGGGGTCAGCAACTGGGTCGCCAACCAACAAAATGACCTCCCAGTATCTCCCAATTAATTAAAAATTAATAAAAACTGGAAATAAAAATTGTTATTGTAAATCATGTTACAGTTAAATCTATAAAGCAAACTCTACTCCATGGAAAAAGTCAAGAGACGCTGTTTATACCTGTGTTTCAAGTTCCAACATTCGTTGCTTAACCTCTTTCAACTCAGCCTGTGTTTCAGCTCCTCTAAGGCGTACAGACATCAGTTCGTCCTGCAATTCACTTACAGCGTTCTTCCGAGGTGAATCTTTCCACCTGCCAGTAGTTCTAGCCAGGTGACGCTGGAAAAAAATTTGCAAATTGGAATAAATTTCCATGATTTTGTTAAGGGGACATTTACCAATACACACAAAGACACATTTTCAACTGATCAGGTAGTTCTCTTCAATCTTAGCTTCAAAAGATCCTAACAACTCCATCAGTGGTTTATTAAATGATTGCTGTGTTTTAATTCCATTGCACTCTTTAAGAATTTGAACGTACCGTCTTGTTCACTTCTGTCAACTTCAATTTCAGTAGCTTCAGATTTACAATCTTGTATGCCTCTAAGGTCACATCTTCTCATACCAAAAGTCAGAGGTTTTTACAGTCCTCCTTAAGAGATACCATGCAACTGACTGGCTCCGATGCCATACTTTGTTTCTTCATTGCAGTCACAGAATACGTCATTTGTACTTTTCTACTCAAAGTAATATCAAATAAACCTTGAAATCTATTCCCTTGACTTGTTTCTGCTGCTAGGCATATAAAGTCCATCTTTCTCTTTTGATGATTACTTTGTTACATTTTTCCCACTAAATTTATTTACAATACACATTTAAAATCTCAGATGTTTTTAATCCCTGGCTTTCCATTGAGATAAAATTTGTGCAGTGACCAATCTGTTCAATCACTTCATCTTCACCTGTGACTGGCTGAGTAAGAATGGAACTATGCAAGAGCTGTCCCACCCAACTGGAAGACAGCGATGTGGGTCAATTAGAAAGGCAGCAGGCAACTGAGAAGAGTGAAGGTGGGGTAGATTACTTTTATTATAACAGTGAAAAATACGTCTTCCCCCACTGCAATCCATCAAATAAAGCCTTCAGTCATCCCCTCAAACCCCATTCCAACAGCAAGGAGCTTGAAGAATTTTGTCATTAAAACTGAGAAAATCCAATAAGCTGCCAACACTGCTATTCCATCCAACCTAGCCAGACTTTTATGGCTTCTAGCCACAAACTTGCATCTTTCTCATCTCGCTCCTGACACCCACCTTCTGCACCTGACACGAATGGACCATTAAATATCCTGTTGCCCATAGTCAACTGATATTAATAGTTCTTTCTTTTCTTACCATTTTTGTCTCCTTCAAATCTGCCCTCAGCACTCCTTCTCAAAAATCAAGCAACCTTTTCCCTTTCTTCCTGCAGCTACCCCCCTTATCTTCAATGTCCTGAGGTAGCTTTCTCATCCATAGATGTTGCAACCCTCTTGCCCACATTTCTCTGAACGTGTCCCTTGAATCTCTCCAATCAGATTTTTCACCGTTATAATAAAAGTAATCTACTCCCTTTCACCCCTACTCAGTTTGCCTGCTACCTTTGATATAATTGACCACATCATTGTCTTTCATCTGGGTAGGACAACTCTTGCTGAGTTTCATTCTTACTCAGCCAGTCACAGGCAGAGAATCATCTGTAAAAGCTTACCCAATATCTTGCAGTACTAAGCCTTGGCCCACTCCTACTTCTTAACTACATGCTGACAAATGCAATATCAGCCAAAAATAGTGGCAGATGTCACATGCATGCCAATATCACCCTCTTCTATGTCATTTGTACAATACTTCTAAACTGTCAGATAGCTCATCTGAATGTGCAGAAATTTCCTGTAAGTACTGAGTAGACTAAGCCTCCCACCCCATCTTGCAGTCTATTTCCTAGTCATCACATCAAGCTCTCCCACACGCCTGTAACATCTGTACTTCTGGTGTACGCCCAACTGTACTTCTGCTACAGCTAAATTATTGTTGAACCATTTTTGGTACTTTCAGATACAACTAATTAAATGGCTGAACTCCTTCTTTTTGCTCTCTGTTAACATGGGCACATCCACAACTCTGCTGCCTGAATTTTCACTGTACCAATCACCATTTATTTTGCATTAGCTCACTGATTTTGTCACCAATTTAAAATCCCCACCCCAGTTTCCAAAGCTTGCTTGACCCATCTCTGAATTTTCCTCTGGCTGAATAAGCCTCCAAGGGATTTGTACTCCTCTAATTCCAGAGATTTGACTAGCCCCAAATTTAACTGGTCCAACATTGGTGCCAAAGATTTCATCCTCCCATAAACCATTCCAGTTCTCTACCACTATTTTCTACCTTGAATTATTCCTTAAAATCAAAGGTAACTGGCAGATCCTGTATTATATTTTCTTTTACCTCTCTCATGCACATAATATTTTATAGAATGTCCATGGTTACATGTTTGAAAACAGTTTGGCCATTAGGCCCACGCTGCTCCTGGGATCTCCTTTTATGCAGTGGGGTTTGTTATGGCCCCACATACAAGAAGCCTCACGTAGCTGGAAAGCTACATTGTCAACCTTGTTCAAGGCAAGTAGGTAGAAACTGTTCCCACTGGGGGAAGGGTCAAGAAGTTGAGAACATAGTGTAAAGGCAACTGACAGAGGGACTGAAAGCGACATGTGGGCAAAATTTTTATATGCAGTGAATGGTTAGGATCTGCAATGAACTTCTTGGAGTGGAGAGGTATTGGGGAGTGGCAACAATGGGGGTGGATTGATCATGAAGTTCAAAGGGAACTGGATAAATATTTGAAAGGAAAAACATCTGCAAGGCTATGGGGAGAGGACAGGGGTGTGGGACTTTAAAGTCATTAAACTGGCCAAATAGCTTCATTCTGTGCTGTAATTCCATTTTTTTGTGATCTGAAATTAAATTACTACCTCAAGATCACCTTTTCTATTCACCACTAACTCCATGTAAGTTTTGCAAAAGGAAGAAAATATTTGCTTTCTAGGTTGGCAATTTAACTCGTTACTGAACTTACAAAGTAGTCATAGGACCTAAGCATTTAAGTTTTTACCAGTTTTACAATATTTGTGGATGAAATTGAGGTTCTCCTGAATTGGCAATTAATCAGACATGTAACCTCAAAAGAAAGTAAATTTGGGAATGCAATGGAATCTTTTAGAAAATCATCAAATTAAGCAGTAAAATATTCTAATAATCTAATGCCTCACCTGAAAGCATAATCGAGAACTACTGGGTGTCACATTTAGTTAGCTGACCAGAATGTTCTTGGATAAGTCACCACTCTGGGGCAGTAAGCCATACTCAGTTCAGTAACAGAGTCATACAACAGAAAAAGGTCCTTTGGTTCCTCCACCCCCCCCCCCCCCCACCCTCCCAAGTCAATACTGATCATCAAAGCATCCCATTTCCACTAATCCTTAGTTAATCCCATATTCTTCCCACATCCTCATTAGCTTCTTCCAGATTCCATTTACTCATCTAAGCACTACGGGCACTTTACTATAGCCTATTAACTTACCTACTCGCATATCTCTGGGACATAGGCGGTAACGTAGGAACTGGATGAAACTCACCCCGTCATAGGGAGAGTGTGCAAACTCCATGCAGACAGCTCAAGACTGAACCCGGGTCTCTGGTGTTGCAAGGGAATGACTCTACTAGCTGCACCACTGTACCATTCACATGCTGACCATCCAGCACCATCTCTACTGATCCCATTTAACAGCACTTGGTGTGCAGCCTTCTCTGTGCCAGCAAATACTTGTCCAGTTACTTATTAAATGTTGTGGGAATGCTTTGCTCCAACCACCCACCAAGGCAATGCGTTCCAGATTCCGATCACTCTCTCGGTGAAGAAGCTCTTCCTCAGGTTCCCTCTAAAATCCTTACCCCTACCCTAAACCTATGCCTTCTAGTTTTAGACACCTCTGATTTGAGGGAAAAGTTTCCTACGACCTATCCTATCTATGTCCCTCATAACATTGCATCTATCAGGATCCCCCTCAGCCTCAGGAGTTACAGAAATGAGATGTAATGAGGATCCTCCATGCCTCTGGGTTAGGGATGGCTATGAAACAGAGAATTCTCAATCCTTAATTCTAGCCAGTAACCCGCTTCTGGAACAATGTAACAAATTGATCTGGATTTCAAATATATGTGAGCTTGACTGAGACACCTGCTATCACTGACTGATGTGCCAGTGCAAGGCTGTACGTGAAAAATGGGCATTTAGACAAGATATTTTCAGGTCCTCCCCAACTTACAAATGCCTGATGTATGTACAGCCTGTACATACAAATGAGCATTTGGGAGACGGGCGGGATGGATTTGTCGGCTGCTGCAGGGCTGCAGGCATCTTCTGCCGAGTGGAAACTCTGTTCGCAGCTGCATTTCTGACTTGCAACCTGTTCGTGTTACCAACAGTTCACAGGAACAGAACCCTGCCGTAACCTGGGGAGGACCTGTGTTAAGCTCTTCCCCAGCAGGAAGACAGAGCCTAAAATAAAGAGGGCAAAATTAGTAAGGTAGGACTTTAGGCTATTCTTCATCATTATCAACAGTGCACGTTTCCACCAGTTCACCTGGATAAATCTCAACTGTCTCTGAAAAATCAAGATGCTAACAGATGTAAGGAAAACAATATCTCACTGCAGCAAAAGGCAAATTAGCATACTTACTGTATTAATTAAAAAGGTTAACACTGATTCATAAATCTCAGCAAGAACAAGTCTGAAAAACCCCAATTTATCAATCTGTCCCAAACGCGGGGTGTTGAAATTTTACCAAGGAGCCATTCTTCCCAAGTGAGCTTAGAAAACAAATAGTGATTGCACATTCAACCAAGGATGGTTGAATATCCTATCACATTTTGTTTTGCAAAGCCAGACGCCTATTGCGCAGACGTTCTGTATCAATGTAGAGGCAGCCTTAGACTTGGGTTTAAAACACAACTGCGAGGAAGGGGAAGGAATTGGTGGGGGGGGGGGGAGGGTGGGAAAGAGGGAATAAGGAGGTAAATGATGTGGGGCTCATGTATTACTGTCCACACTAAATGAGACCAAAGAAGATTTGGGCACAATATACTCTGGTAAACCAGAGAAATAGTCCACTTGAGCAATCTGATATACCAATTAAAACTAAATATCAGAGACACAAGAGATTCTGCAGATGCTGGAATCTGGAGCAAGACACACAAAGTGTTGGAAGAACTCAGCAGGTCAGGCAGCATACTTAGTTCAGAAGGTTCAGACACTAGGTATCCATGGACAGGTTGTAAACTGGATAGATGTGACAGAGGCGGAGGAACTGGGAGAAGGGGATGGCGTCCTTACAAGTGACAGGGTGGGAAGAGGTGTAGTCAAGGTAACTGTGGGAGTCAGTGGATTTGTAGAAGATGTCTGTGGTTAATCTGTCTCCAAGATGGAGACAGAGAGATCCAGAAAGGGGAGAGAGGTGTCAGAGATGGGCCAGGTGAATCTGAGGGCAGGGTGTAAGTTGGAGGCAAAGTTGATGAAACTGACGAGCTCAGCACGGGTGCAGAAAGCAGCCCCGATGCAGTCGTCAACGTAGCAGAGAAAGAGTTGGGGGGCATTACCGGTGTAGGCTTGGAACATCAACTAGCCGACAAAGAGGCAGGCGTAGCTGGGGCCCATGCGAGTGCCCATGGCTATACCTTTAGTTTTCCCTTATTCCTATGGCTCCCTTCCCCCGCCTTGATGAACTACCCATCTCCTCTCCTCTTCCATCCTTTATTCCATGGTCCACTGCCCTCTCGTACTAGATTCCTTCTTCTTCAGCTTTTGGCCTCTTCTACTTATCACCCCTCAGCTTATTACAGATTCACCCCCTCCCACTACCTTCCCCCTCTCACCTGATCTCACCTATCACCTGCCTGTGCGTGCTCCTTCCCCTCCCCCCTTCTTATTCCAGCTTTTGCCCTCTTCCTTTCCAGTCCTGATGAAGGGCCTCGGCGTGAAACATCGACTGCTTTTTTTGCCCTCCAGAGATGCTGCCTGACCTGCTGAGTTCCTCCAGCACCTTTTGCTCCAGATTCCAGCACCTGCAGAATCTCTTGTATCTCCAGAATATGATGTGTTGCTCCTCCAACCTGCATCTTACTTTCCTCCCATTGGTACAAATATCCATCATATACCCTATTGACCAAATCAAATTTTAGGTGCCTTTTATGCCACATGGAAAAATTGTTTGAGTTCTGGCTACTTGGTAATACCTTATTTATGACAATGTTGGTAGTATTAAATCTTTAGCTGACCAAACAGCATTCTCACTGCCATCTACTGAATCAAACAATTATTACAGTTAAGAATGTGAATTTATGAACTCTTCAACTTTTGTTTTTAGACAAAGTAGCTGAGTGAAACTATAACCACCTTAGTACCAGTGGGAATTTCAGAAATCTAACGTTGGTGCCCAGGCAGAACATCATGAAATGAATCTCTCTCTAAAGAGCAAAGGATACCACATACTTTTACACTCATTTCATGACTGATAGAACTTTTTTTCTGAAGATGTGCACAACATTATAAGAACAAAAGAAGGTAAGCAGTAGAGACGGTCATTTGGCTCCTCTGTCATTCAATAAGATAATGGCCAATCTTTTATATCTGTGCCACTTACCCGCACTAACCCCATTCCCTCATAACTAAAGATTTGTTGACCTCATTCTTGACTACACTCATCAATTGAGCCTCCATTGCCCTCTTGGGTAGAGAAGTCCAAAGATTCACTATCCTCTGGATTATGTAATTTCTTCTCATCTCAGCCCTGGATGGCTGATCCCATATATTGAGACTCCTTGACAACCCAGCCATAGGAAATATCATTCCATCAAACACCATGTTTCAATAAGATTACCTTGCATTCTTCTAAACTTGTGCAAACAGTCTGCTTAATCTCTCATGGTACAAACCACAGATCCCCATTCCCAATCTCAGCAATTAAACTGCACCTTACAGTTCCCCATTTACTTTCTTAAATAATGGCCTTACACATGCTACCTTCCATTCAGTTTTAGAAACTGTGGAATTTTGGAAGATGGCAAACAATGCATTCACCAACTCCAAAGCTGTTGTGTGCAGGTCATGGGCAATGTTGTTGACAGTTTTAAAAAAGCAAAGTTATTGACAGCTTTAGTTTCCCAGAACGAATTAAAAATCAACCATGTAACATGTAACTAGAGTTGAATGAATACCAGGCTCAGTTGGGGTGGCAAGCCCTGTTTCTGAACGTATTAATGAACCTGTTGCTTGTATGGCAAACCTAAATTTTCAGCTTTTCTGGTGATATCCTCCTGACTGACAGGTACAGTACTTTATATTTAATCTCACAATGTGTCACAATAGTCCAGTATTTTTCATCCTTTCTTAGGGACCAACTCCTGTTGTTCAATGATGAGAACAGTTATCCATGTGCCTTGAAGCTTAATATGAAAATGGGTGTTATAGTACACTGGGTTTTTGTGCAAAAGAAATTGAATTAAAAGGCAATGCATCTTATCTCCTCCAATTCAAACACAATTCCTTCATGACTTCTGGGTTTAAAACCTGGAACTCTTGCCCAGTAGCTCTGTGGGCTTTGGAAGTACCTTCACCAGAAAGGTTGTAGTGGTTCAAGAAGGTGGCTCATCTCCACTTTCGAGGTCAATGAAGGATGAGGAGCAAATGTGCTGACCTTGCCTGCAACACCTAGATCTTACTATACAAATAAATGAAAGTTAACTTGATTGAGGAGTTTTCTGAATAAAATATTCAGAACAGTATTCCACAATTTCTTTTCTTCTACTTATTGGTGAAATCCTATGATAGTACTCAAAGGGACAAAGTTCAAGATTATCATTCACCAGATATCTCCGTTCAGTTATTCAGAGTTTCTCCATTATGTCTTAAAACTGGTACTAGCTTCCCAGACAGCCATGGACTCTGGGTGGGGAAATATAGTGACAGCTGTGCAATTGAAATCTGTTAGTTCTTATTCCCCAAAGAATTCTACACACTCCTGATTTTTGCCAGTTGATCAAATTCAGAAAACCTTCTTCACTCTCTCCTTTCTGGCTTAGACATGGATCTCTCACAACCTACCAATCCTTCTGTTATACTTCTTGTCCCATGTGCTTTGTTTAGATTGCCTTGAAGTCCCGATAAGTAAAAGCCCGTTTATCCACCAAGCCGAAGTATCTGCCATCTCATGATATCTCATTGTAGTTCGTCGTTGTACAGTAACTGGGATTCATATTGTAGATATCCAGCACATGATATCTCCACATGGTGCAATTATGCAGTGGTGCCACTAGTGGTCCTTCCTGTTCAGGTCTCATTTTACATTTTGTTTACTTTGAAATCACTCGGTATCAAGAAATATCTACCCATTCTGCCTTTGAACAAACCACCTTCAAGATAAGAAATGCAAGAGGATGATGTTAGTACTAAATGAGAGAAATTAAATCTGCAAGAGACTTGAGAAGGGAGAAGATGGGAACATTTTGATGACAGAATACAAAATAGGCCCCTCCACCATCTATGACATCAAGATGCAGAACACTTGTCATATTTCACTTATTGTTCTTCCAAACTCTAATGATTGTAGACCAGACTTACTCACACCACTCCACTTGGTACAACAAACTCATTCCAGGAAACAGTCCTGTAAACTTAAGCTCCACTGACCCTGAGACTAGTACATCCTCTTTTAGCTGCACAGATCAAAACCTCACAAAGTCCTCCAAATGAATTCTCATCAAAGCCCTGCACAATTGTAGCAAGAATTCCTTACTTTTGTATTCTAAACCCCTTGTAATGAAGGCCCACATACCTTTTGTCCTCCTAACCATTTGTTTTGCCTAACTGGTTACTTACTGCATTTCATTCTCAATTTTCAAACACTATAAGCAGCAAATTAAATTCCAGATCACTTTCATCAAAGATTTATATTTCCACATAGAACTCACAGGCCTCACTCTGAATATCTAAATTACAGTATTTGTTTCCTGAAAAATGTTCAAATTCTGTACAAATGTTACGCTAAGATTCTATCTATACAACAAGTAGTGTTTAGAGTCTTCAAAGTAAAACGGAACAGAAAACAGTTAATTTTAACATAACTGAAGCACAAAGAATAAAATCTTAGAGCACTTGGTATGATTCCACAAGGGGGTGCAGTTATTTTCAGTGTGGAACAGGGAATACACTGCATAACTATTGAACATCCTCTGAGAATTTCAAGTAAAACACATGATTAACTGTCTCTGAACTGTGAAACAAATATTTTAATTACAACAGGATACTGTTACTTTGACAACTCAATTTAATCACAGATTCTTAATACTCATTTTACAAGTATAGTATGAAGTCTGTGTATGAAGCATGAATATCCATACTAACATGTAATGTTTACCCAAATTCAGCAAGAAAAACATGATCAAAATTTTCTATATGTAAAAACTGAAATGAAAGTTTAATGATAACAAAATACAAACTAGGAACATATCACATGCGTCAATGTTCATTGAAAGTTTTCGGTCACCTTGTGCTTCATTAATACTATATAAAGAAAAATATACTTTATGTCTTGCTTTAATAGGCAGCAGAGAGAGAAAAGATGTGTTAACTGAACAACACTGGCTGATACTGAGCTTAGCACATTTTTCAATAATTGATTCGACTTTATGATGGGTATTCCAAATACAGCTAATGAGCCAAATGTGATCTATGAAATGGTACAAATCACTTAACTCCATTTGTGTTTGTTTTATCTACTGATCTGAATTCTCTAAGCTTAAAGCTTTGGAAACTTATATACGTACATAATGATACGATTTACAGGTGAATTGATGTTTAATCACCAGGATCATTGACTGTCCATGTGTAAAATATATGCACATTAATGGGAACGATCTTCATGGTTGCAGCTTCCAGGGTATGTAATTAATCTCCCATGACCAGAGGGAATTCACAGAATCTCAATGGTTACAGCAAGGAAGGAAGTCATTACGTCTACTGAGTTCGTACCAGTTCTTTGCAAGAGTAATTCATCTCATCTCCCACCCTCATCCCATTGCCCTGCAAATTCTCTCTTTTCAGGTATTTATCCAACCCCTTTACGAGCACTGCAACTGAATCTGCCTTCTTTACTACTCCTGGCAGTGCATCCTGGACACTAAACACTTGAAGCAGAAAATAGTTTTTCCTCACTTCATGTATGGTTCTTTTGCCAATCTTCATTCTATGTCCCCTAGTAATTAATCTTGACACCAACATGAATGGTTTCTCTCTATCTACTCTATTTATACCAGTGTTCTTCATTGCAAAGACTGCAAGTCAGTGGTGACTCAAGTTATGGTCATTATCTTTCACTGATTTTTTCATCCCCGTTCTCAACCTTTACCTTCATATTTAATCTCCTTCCAGTCTCCGTAGTCTTCCGAAGTCTTCCAGCCATCAGAAGTCCTTTGAGTCTGATGTCTAATGCATTTGGTCTTTTCCTTACCCAACTATTGTTGTTCATATGATCACAGTTTAGAATTTAATGAATTCTCTGCTTAAACTTTAGCACCTATTCAACACCTCTATTGCTTAAGACATTGTTGGTCCAGCATTAGATGATGCGTGCTGCTAATATCATAACCACAACATCAATTTGTGTCAGATTATGTTTCTCTGAGGTGCCTTGACACATTTTTCTACTTTATATGGTGATAGATATAGATATATATATAGATATATATTTTATATTGCAAATAGTAATAAGCAATAATTGATAAATATAAAAGTACAAATGATGTTTGAAGTGGTACATATATTTGCTAAAAAGAATCGTTTAACTCATCCTTAACCTATCACTTCAAATGATTGTTAGTAACATCTCTAGAATTGCTCTTCAAGAGAGTCTTCAAATTCATTGTAAAATGAAATGATCAGATTTTTTGTTTCCTTTCTCCTGTACTTTCTCACCTGAAGTCAAACAGTTATTCTTAATACACAAGTTGTGAACCAAGTTTCAAAATAAAAATCACTGGTGTTTCTGAAATATTCCATCTGGAAATAAATATTAAGTCAGTCAATTCAACAGTCAATTAGCGAGCTAGGGCTTTTCTCTTTGGAGCAAAGGAAGATGAGAGGTGACTTGATAGGAGGTGTACAAGATGATATGAGGCATAGATCGAGTGGACAGTCAGAGACTTTTTCCCAGAGCGAAAATGGCTCACACGAGGGGACATAATTTTAAGGTGATTGGAGGAAGGTATTGGGGGGTGGGGGTGGGGGTGGGGGGATGTCAGAGGCAAGTTTTTTTTTACACACAGAGAGTGGTGGGTGTGTGGATCTGCTGGCGAAGGTGGTGGAGGCAGATACATTAGGGCCATTTAAGACACTCTCAGATAGCCACATGAATGATAGAAAAATGGAGGGCTATGTGGGTGGGAAGGGTTAGATAGATCTTAGAGAAGGATAAAATGTCAGCACAACATCGTGGGCCAAAGGACCTGTACTGTGATGTAATATTCTATGTTAACTGTCTTTCAAAGAGAAGAAAATACATTGAAACATAACATGTGGGGTTACAGAAGATGAACAGAGAAATACTAGGCGATCAATGATAGTTTCAAAAATGGAGAGAATTGGAAGAAAAGCAAAAGGAAGAAGAAAAAAAACAAATTAAAAATAGCATAAACCCAAAGAGAAAGAGGAATCTAAAGATAGAGGATGACACTGAGTTTACTATTCTATACTATCCAGGATTATGAAGGAAGTGCAAGAAGCCTTGCCATTGATCTGGAAGCAATATTCAAAGTTTGGTTGGATTTTATCTCTGGATGGAGGATTGGAGAATTACAAAATGATTCAGCGTAGGAGGGTACCGTTTCATTTATCACAATCTGTGCCACCTTTGGAAGAATCATCTCAACAATTCTACTCCATGTTCAGCAAACATTTCCACTTCAAACAATTTATTGTTGTAAATATTGTTTTCATGTCACTTCTGGTTCATTGGCCAATCGTCTGCCTTTTAGTTATTCCATCGAAACGTTACATGATTCTGAAGATCTGCCCATCGATTAGAATCATACAATCATTGAAAGGTACAGCACAGAAAGGGGCCCCAAGAGCCCATCTTAGAACCATAGAACAATACAGCACAATACAGGCCCTTCGGCCCATCATTTGGCCATCTTGTCCAAATTGTGACATCTTCTTGTCCATACCGACCGCAATGCCTATCTAAGCTAATCCCATTTGCCCACACTAGGCTAGTATCCCTCTACTCCTTTCCATTCCAAGTGCCCGTCCAATGTCTTTTAAATATTGTCACACAATCCTCCTCCAGAACTGGCAATTCATTCCAAATATTCAGCACCTTGTGTGAAAAGCTTACCCCTGAGATTTCTCCCCTCTCACCTTCAATCCATGCCCTCTAATTCTAGGCTCGCCTGGCCTGGGAAAAAGATTCTAACCACTTCATATTTTGTAAACATTTATAAAGTCACCCCTCAGTCTCCTACATTCCAGTGAGAATAAACCTAGACTATCCAATCTCTCCTCATAACTACAGCTCTCTATTCCAGGCAACATCCCTGTGAATCTCTTCTGGACTCTCTATTACTACCACATCCTTCCTGTAGTGTGCCAACCAGAACTGAACACAATACTCCAAATGTCATCTAACCAGTGTTTTGTACAGCTGCAACATGGCATCTCAACTCTTATAATCAATGCCTCGGCATATGAAGGCAAGCATGCCAAATGCACTTTTCACAACCATATCCATCTTTGACACCACTTTCAGGGAGCTATGGTCTCTCTGTACATCAATGCTCCCAAGGTCCCTGCCATTTACTTTATAAGTACTAATAGAATTTGATGTCCCAAAGTGCATCGGATTAAGTTCCATCTGTCACCACTCTGCCCAACATTCCAGCTGATCTATGCCCGCTGAATCTTGAAACAACCTTCATTATCTACGACTTTACCACTTTTTCTGTCATCTGCAAACTTACTAATCATACTCCCTACATTCTCATCCAAGTTATTTGTATATATTCTCTAAGAAGAACAACTCCAGAGTCTCTGGTCTCTCCATATAACTAATTTTTATTTTCATTTTACTTTTCCAAGCAATTAATTCTTCCTCAACTAATTTGTCTAATAGTTTACCCATTCCTGACGTTGGCAATTTGTGTGCTTATAGAAGAATAAGGCTTCACTTTTACGTTTCCATTTAATTTATTTATCATGTATTCCTATTGTCTTTTTCAGTCCTCCCTTGCTCTTTTGCTATTCAGATTGGTTTTCTGGTGAATTATAAACTTTGCTTACTATAGCAAGCCTCTTTTGTTCCATTTTTCCTCTTTTTTGTTTTATTTACATTCTATAGCTTTTGTCATCTAGAGAACAAAATTGTTATTCCCTCAAAGTAGCAGTGAAATCAACTAGTACAATGCAAAAGGAATACAGATTATGTAAATATAAAGGTCTGACTGCAAGAAGCTGCCACTGTATTTAATATCAGTGTCTCTACAGCAAATTCCACTGCAGTATCAACTTAGTGTGCAATAAACTTCTACTGCAATAAGTGATATGAAAAATAAATCATTGTAATTCTTAGTAAATATTTTGTATAAAACCCCTTATTGTTTTCTGCAGTCCTGATAATCATTTTATATAATGAATATTGGAAATCATGCTACAAAAAACATTGATACATTTGCAAGTACCAACTGGAATAAGGTTTCTCTTACCTGCCAATGATCGTCCAAATCTTTAACTTGCTGCCCAAGTTCTTTAATACTCATTAATGCCTCTGCTTCTCTTAGTTTTGCCCCTATGAGCTCTTCTTGCAGCCTGGCCACATTATTCTCATCAGGCAAGGAGCTGTTTCTCTGTTTTTGGAAATGGTTCAAAGATACAAATCTCAGTTTTATGTCAGAATTTGAAATTCCATTGATGCAACAGTACATAGATGCAGAACTTCTTCCAAAAACATCACCAGGAGACAAACAATACATGTCTATGTATTGAGTCAGGCAAGTAGGTGCAGAAAGATGGATTGACAAAATAGAAGTTAACATGATTAACAAAATTATATAACTGATCTGATAATCTGATTGCTTCTTTATATTAGTGTTCATATTATAAGCACACAGTGCAAAATTGGCACTAATTTACATTCCCATTCAAAGAAGATGGAGATAATCTGATGATTATGGTATTCTTCTGAGTCAGGATTAAAACATAACACAGGAGCCAAACAGATACTAACTGAAAAAAGCTATTTGGCCTGAAATTTTAACTCTATTTGCACAGATGCTGCCTGACCTACAGAGATACTGTGTTGTGCCTGCACTAGAATAGCTAAAGACAAAACTCAGGCACAAAAAGCTAATTTGCAAGACAAACAAACCAATTTTCTTTTACTCAGTTACTATTTACTACTCACCTTATCACTACAATTCATAGCCAAGATGAGGAACACAGCAAAATGCTTTCAAACCCATTCTTTTGCTGAATGGTGCTACACGTTGGCACTGCAATGCATTATTCTTCCCATAAATGGGTGTGCATGCTCAGTCAAACCATGCAAGAAACACTGGCTCACTGAAGGATAAGTGAAGTTTGTTGAACAATAGTTTGTTATTCAACAATATTTTGTTTTTCAAATGTACCATACATCAAAATTCAGTACGTGTGTCATATAAATGGCAAGATTTTCTTAATACTGCACCAATACATTAAAGCAAGACAAATGATCAGCGCAGTTCAGAAATACCAATGTCCAAAAATGTGTTTTATTTGCAGGTCATTGAGTATAAGTTGGAAGGAAGATTATTTACTTGTTCTGCTTGGACATATCCTGATCATATTTTACAAAATACATCACATTTTAAACTTTTAATCAGACCTGATCACTTTTGTTAAGTTTCCATCTGGATGTATCACCTATCTGGATGTATCATGGCTTGGTACGGCAACTGCTCTGCCCAGGACTGCAAGAAACTGCAGGGAGTTGTGGACACAGCCCAGCGCATTATGGAAACCAGCCTCCCCTCTTTGGGCTCTGTCTTTACCTCTCATTGTCTTGGTGAAGCAGCCAGCATAATCAAAGACCCCACCCACCCAGGACATTCTCTCTTCTCCTCTCTTCCATCGGGTAGAAGATACAGGAGCCTGAAGGCACATACCACCAGACTTAAGGACAGCTTCTACCCCACTGTGATAAGACTATTGAACAGTTCCCTTATACAAGGAGATGGACTATGACCTCACGATCTACCTTGTTGTGACCTTGCACCTTATTGCACTGCACTTTCTCTGTAGTTGTTGTTGTTTTTACCTGTACTACATCAATGCACTCTGTACTAACTCAATGTAACTGCACTGTGTAATGAATTGACCTGTACGATCGGTTTGTAAGACAAGCTTTTCACTGTACCTCGGTACAAGTGACAATAATAAACCAATGCAATAATAAACCAATACCTTACTGCAGTCTTTGCCTTGGTTAAATTGATAAAACTGAAGGGATTAACAGATCTTTTCTATTCTCTGTAACAAAATATTAAACAAGCTCTGTAAAAGAGCACTGATGATTTTCCTAAAAGGTAAAGATGAGGAAATCTGGCACGGTCATTTTAAAGTGGGATGGAAAGGAAGGAAACCTCCAGGAAAATGTTATTTGTTAAAAGGAAGAAAAATAAATCAATGTGTTAAATGAAATTATCAATTCAGTAGAATTAAAACACTATTAAAGCTCTGAACTGAAAATCATGCTGAACAGATGCAACAAGTAATTGTGCTATTCATTTTTTGATTTTAATGTTCAGAGACAAAAGAAGATCAAAAAAGTATGCAATTCACTCAGGGGTATTTTAGTTCAGTACAAAATCCTTTTACAGGCCAATATATTATGAAAAATTACTTCTTAATATTGCCAGGCATCTAATAGCCATGGAATCTGAAGTTCATGTTGTATTGAACAATATTTCCTTCAATCCCTTTCTCCCTAACCCAATAGATTCTTATAATTATATTTCATAACATAAATCTAGATTACAATTTTACAGCTAGAAAGTAAATTACTCCCTTCTGATCTTCGGACTGCATTTGCCCTATTTAGATGACGCCTGTCAATCTGTGTTTTCTTTGTGTTCAGCTTTTGGCCAATAGTTCTGTCCTCCACTTTCCTCTACAAGAAATAACTTCTTGTAAGTAATAAGATTAAATGTTGGTTTGCACTACCAGGTTTGACTGAAAAAGCTAAGTTACAACATTTTCATGTTCAAATGGAAAACACTGATTTTTAACACTAAAGAATTTGATAAAATGGGAATAAAAGTTTTAGTTACTACAGTAGATTTTTGGTATACTGATAAACATATTTCCACTAAACTATAAACGCAAAGTCAAATTAAGTAAAATTAATTCAATTACCTTCTCTATGTCCAAGATTTTGTCTTGCATCTCTTTAAGTGCACATTGTGATTCTGCTTCTCTTAACCTTGCCTGCACAAGCTCAGTCTCCAGTTGAAGAACAAAATCCTCACTGTAGCGTGGGTTACATTTATGCTGGAAAAGAACACAGCATTTATAAAAAGGTACTTCAGTATCGATTTCTGAAAATCATTAAATAGAGGGGCTCTTTAGCCAATCAAAGGAGTTTACATTATGAAATGCTTGGGAAGAAGAGTTAATCTAATTTATTCTTGTAAAAACTTTGATCAAAGCTTTAAGATCCAGTTTTAGTTTACAGTGATGGCAATTAAAGTATATCAATTAATTAACAATAACTTAGTAAACATTCTATATATCAAATGATTTAAAGAAAATCTGTGCAATTAACTGGATTTTTCAAATTAAGGATCTGGATCTCAATGCACAAAATATATATTTTATTAATGTACATTTTATGCATTCCAATAAACCACAAGCATCTTTTTCTGAATATTTTAGTAGGACATTTGCAATATTGTACTTTAGAGATGCTTATTCTCACACAGAATTAGGCAGATTTACCAAATCTGCATATGAGCATTATTCTATGTCAAATTTACTTATGCAACAAATGCAAAACTTACAGCCCTTGTATTCCCAATACAGCTTTAGCTTCATACCCATTATTCAGGCACAGCACACTGGAATGTGCACCAGATATACAATATAAACATAAATCCAACTGAAGCATCAACAAGAATTTGAAACAAAAACATACAAAAGGTGGACATTTAAAGAATGTTCTTCACTCAGACATTGGTCAAATGGCACCTAATCAGACACAAAACCTAAGATTTTATAGCTTGACTTAATTGGAATTTGTGTGGCACAATTCAGATTTGGGTAAACAGTCATTTTTCAAGCATGAGTCTTAACAGTACTTGTGGTTCAGTAAACAAAGGCATTGCAATCTCGACGAACATTGTGTATGCACATATTTATTTACAAATTCTCCCTCCACCAACAAGTGCCAGCAACGTTCCCAAGCTCTAAGCAACTTTCCAATTTATACCCTAGAAGGTAGCTATAACTGGAACATTTTCCCCTATTATATGTAGTCATCACAAAACATTGAAAGAAGTTTCGTAGGATCAAAGACCCCATTCCAATTGGGTAAAAATCTCGCAATATCTTAAAAACTTAGGCCCACCAGCAGCCAAAAGTACTTAAATTGGAACAAAAGGCATTACTTGTTGCAAGCTTTAAGCTCTTTTAAACAGGTTACATCAATTCCCATCACAAAACATTAATTTTATTTACTAAATATTATCAATAAAATATTGCTTTTGAGATACCACACTTATAAATTTCTTGCAGCATTTAACATTTAAGTGCGCATTTCCTAAAGATTATGTGCACGAGATAGGGTGGGGGAAGTGGAGCTGATTTAGAAGCTCAGCCACAATCCTATTGAATAGTGATGCAGGCTCAATTGGCCACATGGCCAACTGCTGCAACAATTACTTATGTTCTTGTCTGATTTCCCCAAACAGCTCATGTGCTTGCCAAAAGCAATGAGTTTTCATTCCTTCCTAAAAATGGCAACGACACATTAGGTATTTGATCTTGTCATTTTTTTTGTTTCAGAAAAGTCAACTCAATATATGTCAGAGCACAAATGATTTTTAAAGCAAACACCCTGTTCTACATCTGCCTTCATTCATATTTTCCTTATACAATTTTAACAAAATGTGGAAAATACACAATTATGAAATATTTCAATGTTATATATGTCAAACAAAATGTATTTAAACCTTTTAGCATACAAAACAGGATTTTCTGTAAACACATAATTGAAAATAAATCACCTCAAGACTCATTTTGTTATATTTATTGGCCACATTATTTTTCAAGTAATAATTATAAATGTGCAGAAATACTATGTCTACAATTAAACAATAGGTCCCAGCTTCAGTAGTTATGAAAAACAGCATAGATGTCATCGGAGTTCCGAGGTTAAATTACAACCTTTTATTATTAACATTCCACCATCTACAATGAAATGAAAACAGTCAACAATACATGGGAATACACAAAATTTACAACACAGAAACAAGCAATTAAATGGTACTCCTGAAATTGCACCAACAAACAATCATGATGCTGTTATAGAAAATGCTGTCACAAAAATCACGGGAAATGCAATAAGCGATTTTATTTTTGGGAAAAAGGTCCATCTAGTATATCATATACCTTGATTAAAAAGCTGTTTTCAGACCATAGATTTCTCTTTCAAACTTGTACCCACAGAAATGATGCACAGCTCAAGTTACACTACCTTGAGCCATACAGAATTTAACAAAGAACTAATGCACGAGTGTTCACTTCCACTTGCCAGAGTCTCAATATTTCATGGCACTAGTTTATGAAATTGCCCTTCCTGAACATGGACTCAGGCTGAACTAGATTTGCAATATAAAGTGAGGCCATTTAGCTTATCAGGTCCATGCCATAACTACCAACCCCCCACAATATTTCCCTGTACCTCTCCAACTTGTTCTTTCACATGGCCATCGACTCCCCTTTGCCACTTACCAATAAGGTGGTGTAATATGTATTTAACCTATTAGCACATCTTTGATGTGTGAGAAGAAACCAGAGGAACTGGCAGAAACCTATAGACTCACAGGAAGAATGTGCAAATTGTACACATACAGTATCCATGGTCATGATCAAAGCTTGATCTCAGGAGTTGTGAGCACCAACTGCTGCACCATCACATTGCCCAAGATGTAAAAAAAAGTGGTATCTTACTTAACCCTCAACAAAGTTCTGATTTCATATCCTCTGCTTTCGAAAGATTGTTTACTTGTACATCCATTCTCAATGATCGCAGTACCCTGCTGATCAGCCTCCCAGGTCTAACTTCCTCAAAACCATGCTCCGTGTAGATTAATCTATAGTGAGTCCATCATAATACCTCTGCTAACTCATATCAGCTTCTGTTCCATTAGGGCCTCAGATTTTAAAATCTCAACCCTTTTCAAATCTCTTCATGGCCTTGCTCCTTCCACGTCTCCATAACTACTTCCATTTCCAAATCCAGAGAATTGAGCATCTGATAACTATGGCCTCTTTTGTGTACCTCCAATCAGTTCAATCACTATTGCTGCCTTACTTCTAATCATCTGGATCTGAAGCTCCAAAATTCCCTTCATAAAACCCTCATCTCTGCACTCCATCTTCTTTGAAATGCTCTATTAAACCAAACTCTTGCAATCTAGACATTAATTTTAAATTCTTAGATACTTCAGAGCAATCCTGGAAGGTTGGCAACCCTCCTCCATCTCTATAGTATAACAATCCAAATAGATTTTTTAAAGAAATCTTTATGGGGCAGCCATTTAAAATTTGACATGATGAGTTGAGACAACTTGCAGAGTATTGTAGACTTTAGCAATATTTTTGGATGCAATATTGAATTACAGCAATTTGTTTTCTCAGATGGAAGTAAACAATCCCAGGAGGCACTTTGAAGAGCAGCATGGTCATTTTACCCACCTGGCTGGCAACATTTATCCCTCATCTGACATCACAAAAACACAGATTATCCAGCCTTACCGAAATGCTTTTTCAAGGAACTTGCTGTGTTACTACTGCATTTCCTCCTTATGAAGTGACTACTTAACAGTACCTAGTTGACTTTAGGGACGTCCTTGCACAAGCAAATTGCACAAGTTAAAGTCTTTGTTTTTTTGTTGTTCTGTTTTTTTTTGTAAAAATAGTGTAGAACTTATGTTTGTTTTTCTTGTGAATGCTACTCATCTGATGCTACGTGCCTATGATGCTGCTACAAGTAAGTTTTTCATTGCACCTGTGCATACATGTACTTGTGCATATGACAATAAACTTGACTTTGACTTTGCTTCTCCTATTCTCACAGTTAGCTACTTGTCAATTTTTGTCTGATTATTTCTTTGTGAAATAGCTTGGGACTGCATTCTATGCCAAAAATGTTTTAATGTAATTTCTAATTGGTACAGCTCCCATCATGGCTTGCAGTTGTAGATACCATTTGCTAATTAAGAAAGATGAACTTGATGGTGGGCATTTGATGGTCAAAACAGGCTCAGTGGGCTTAAGGGCCTGCTTCCATGCTGAAGGATTCTTTGAACTCATCTGCCACTTGATGGCGTCTCCTCTGCCATCCTTTTCTCAGTGTCAATGATCCTAAGACTTTGAACTTTCTGGTCAGGTTAAATAATCAATACCTAGCATTCAGAGTTAAAATAAATGAAAATAAAAATAAAGTAGTTTTTGTGAAAAAAATGTTTGCATGGAAATCTGTAATTGATGTTAAACATATTGCAAGCTACTGTGTGGGTCTATACCTCAAAGAAAATAACTGCAACACAGTTTCAAGTTTATACCCAAAACACAAGTGAAACCTACACCTAAATAATAAGGGAATATAATTGTACAAAGTGGCAAAGAATTGAGTGGGTGGGCCCTGTATCAAAGTTCTATAGCGTTGAAATTAAACATTCAGTGAGCTCACTAAAGATACAAGGGAAGTAGCCAGCAATGTATAAGCACATATTTAGAGAATCATTGAAGGAGTTTGAAATATAACTGGGTCCATTAACAAATCAAGTAGTAAAATTCAAATATGCCTTACGGTCTTACAATTACATTGAATATACCCTAAACATCAGCTGTGGTGCTAAACAAAAATTTAAAGGCCGACCGTAACCATATTAACAGCCACCAATATCAATATTCATTCAAAGTAACAAATTAAGTTAGTGGTATGTCTGTGCACTAGGGGACCCTGTGATTAAACGAGTGCATCAGTTGTTTACTTCTGCCCATGAAATTTATAGAAAAGGCTATCAGGAACAACTCTTCCCCAAGAACCAAGCCAGCAACTGCTGTCATGTGCTGAAATTTTGCAAAATGATCCTCTATCATTCAACTATTCCTGACATATTATTCTGGTCAGATTTATTTTGATCATTTATTAACATCCTGCTTTCAAATATATTATTTTCTTGCAGTAAAATTTGCCAAAGTTAAGGTTGCAAGATAACTAGATCATAAACAGTATTATCAATTCAATACCTTATTCCGTTATGCTGTTACAAAACTCAACTGATAATAATTTCTACCTCATGCTCTCTGTACCCCTACCTTAAAATGTTAAACAATTTTGATAATTGCAAGAATTCTCAGTAATTTCTGAATGCAAGCAATCACGTCTGATGCTCCAGATCTACAACTGACTGCTGGGATACAAATTCAAGATTATGGATTTTGTGCTAAACTACAAAATGAGAGAAAACCTAGTCTATTGAGAGTACAGAACCTGCAGAACAAATACCCTAGGAAGAAAAGGAAAAAATAAAGCGCAAAGCATTCTGTTCATTTACTGAACAAACACAAAAATAACGAGTTGAAAATGAGACAAGATGGCATGAACAATAAGATGCAAATAAAGCAATGAAGAACAGGAAATAGATGATGCTGCCAGCCTCCTTACCCGTTGCTCTTGGAGCTCCCTGAAGGCATTCTGAGCTTTCTCCAGCTTAGCACTAGCCTCATCACTCTGCTGTTTAATGGTGGCCAGCTCCCGTTTAATGAGGTAGTTTTCCTCTGCCTCTTGTGCCCTTGTCACTTGTCCCTTAGGACACAATTGTGCAGGGAATAAGGATTGGTGTGGGGGAGTAGTGAAAAGTTTTTTTGAATTTACATTGGTAGATTAGTAATACATCCCAGAGGACAAACATTAGATTTTATTATTTGAAGATTTTTGCCCAGTGATACTGTTTAGCAATGTAAAGCACTTACCAAATTTTCTACATGCAATTCTGTTAAATATACATGTGGTAAGAATTAATGGCCTTGATTGAATTAGAAAACTTAGAGTTAGTGAGGAGTTGAACATGCATTAAAATTATAAACACTCCTTCATTTAGATATACATATATTTTTAAAAACTTAAGAACGTGCATCTGGAATGGTCATTCATTAAAACATATTTACTGATTCTATGTAAAATTTTAATTTCAACAGGGTATTGATTCCATTACAATTACACTTCTTTTCCCTTCACTATTAATTATCTGAAAAAAATACTGTAAAGAAAACAGTGCAACTTAATTAAGACTTTTTAAAAAGTAACCATTTTCCAGAAACACACATCATCACATCAAATTTGTGAAAAACAGGAAGAAACTGTAAGCAAAAGTATAAGATGACAGTTTCTCTCAAGGGATGCAGTATTTATCCATTTTATAAAACATGGATAGGATGATAAACTGTACCTGAATCAATCTATCTGCCAAAGAAGCACTTTCCTACAAAGGAAAAATCCAGACAGATATAAGAGAAAGACTGGAAAACAATGAACATAAAAGAAACCTTGATAAAATAAGCTGTAAAACCTGGCAGAAGAGAAACTGCATGAAAATTCTGGAAGGTGTTGTCACTTTTTCAAATTATTCCTCAAAATAGCCTTTTCTGCCACTAAAATAGTTCAGATGTTATATTACATGTGCTGAGAGGAGGTGAACAGTGAGTAAGAACTTGCATCACATCACGATTTAGCAAAGCACAGAGGTGTTTGACTAAAACTAAAGAACTGAAATTTGCAAAGCAAAAAGCTAGTTATTGTCTATTATGTCATACACAGGGCCACACTGCAGTTTGTGCCACTAGATATATATTTAATAAGAAGCCATGCTATTGTTAGAGGCTATTAGAAAATTTATATTTCAGAAAATTATAATACAAGTGTTACAGAACATTATCAAAGTTTGGCCATATAAACAATTTTTTTTAAACTGTCTCTTACACAGAGTTTAAATTGTTCCAATTAACTCTGAAACTACTGCACATTAGTACTCACATTAGTGCTCCATTTTCCAATGCAGCTTATAAAACTAACCAAAGCAAAGAAGCATTCAGCAGGTCATACCCATCATGCTGCTATTTAGAGAAATGTTTATTTTCACTTGTTGTAATTAACTTCACTTAAATTCCACCAAAGATGCAAACTAAATAAACTTCAACACTACTGTGTTTCAATGCATTCAAGTTCCAGGTTCTAAATAGACCTTATAATATACTAAATCACATAAATCAACTTAATACTAAAAATCAATGGCCACAGTTTAACAGCACAACTTACAGAATAGAACACTAAAGCAAGATAAAAATACATGTTTTATGTAATATTTTGGTAAAGTTAGAAAAACTAAAGATAAATGCAGAATGAAATTGAAGGGTATATTTAGATGCAAAATTTAAAATTTGCTGTGCAGACTTGCATCTGCTCAGATGGAATGTAGTTCAACATGCATAATTACGTTCCAATAACAACCAAGAAGCACACAATAGTAAGAGTCTAATCATTACAATTATTTAATCTGTAGCTAACATTTCACCATAAAGAACAATTAATAAATCACACCTCAAACTGCATTTTGATTGAATAAAATGACCCTCATGCAGTCACCTAATAGAAATAAAATGGTAAATTATTTATTATTGTCACATGTACTGAGGTACCGTGAAAAACTTTGCTTTGCATGCCATCCATAGAGATCATTTCATCAGTGCACTGAGTGATGAAATGACCTGTATACATGGCACGCAAAGCAAAGCTTTTCACTGTACCTCAGTACATGTGACAATAATAAATAATTTACCATTTACCAAATGAGACTATGTTTTAAATTTTTTTCCTCATTTATTTGCCTAGCTCTTTAAGGATGATGATACACCAAATTACAAAAAAGTTATTCCATCTGGAAATTATTAAAGTGAAGCACATTTATTCATTTTCTACTTATGTTTGATAGAACATGAAGGTTTACAAAAATGAAGCAAGTTTAAAAATGAGCATGCCAAGCGTCATATTTGTAAATAAAATTCTCCATTTTTTGGTATTCAATTCTGACAGGGCAGCTTAATATTTTACAAGATTATGTACATTATACAAACTTAGTACATAATTTTGCATCAAGGGTGAACAAATGAACCCTTGTTAAAGATGTAATAGTTAAAATGTTTAGGTATTAATTCCACACCAATAGCATATTTGACTAGTGTTGAAAATTTGAAATGCTCAAACAAACAGGGATTTGGAAAATCCGCTCAGACCACTCTAAACGAAGTCTGATGATTCAAATTATTTGCTTCAAGTTGGTATTGGACAAAACTCTCTCCATTTTGTTTTTTGAAAGTTGATTACAAATTACTAGTTTTATGCAAAATATGAAGATACTAGGTCAATTTAATATGAATAACTGGTATTAGTCAAAACAGAGTGGCAGAGTGTTTCCATGTGTAATTTTAATATAGGTTGAATGAGTTTCTGATATTGGTAGGCTACATAACAAGAGAAAAGTGGTGTTGAAAACTTTCAAGATATGGCACTAACAAAATCCATTAAAATGTTTATCTCTTTGCCTTTTCATGTATGACATGATGAATGGCACGGAAGCATTCAAAGATGGGTTAAAAAATGTCTCAAGAAAAAAAATCTTGGAGTGATAACTCTGGAAAGTAGTGTCACAATATTGTGTTAGAAGCTGGGCTTAACCCCACAATTCACTCTGTAAAGAATTCAGCAGGATGAAAGCAACAGAGATTTGCAGAAAAATTAGCACAATTCCCCAGTTTCTCCAATACAGTTTTGCTTCCAATATAAAGCCAACCATCTGGAAACCATGTCAGATTTAATAGGAGCCAAACCTTCAATCCAAACCTTTCATTTCTGAGTAACCAACATTGCCCCTGCTCCCTCTCCCCCAAAATAAACAAGCAATTAGAAATAGAGGCTCCCATCAGACTTGTCAATCATTCAGATGTCAAATATGGAATCTGCATTTACCAGTACCAAAATATCATCCCTTTTCCTAGACAATGAAAAAGTGTTATCTGTATAGCACATCCTATTTTCCTTCACACATTTGAAAAGAATATGAATGTCCCATCATACATTTATTAAATCCTCTTTGTTACTTGCTCCTCTCTGCTAGGGTGTTAACGTGTCATTGAGCCAAGCACTGTTAGTAAAGAAGCCAGACTATTTTATTGGATGACCATCTTTGATCAGGGAAGCAAGTGAAACACCTTCATGAATAGAGTAACATTTATTTGAATTAATAAGGTAATTTAGTTTTTAAATTAATATACTTATAATTCTATTTAATAGCACTCACCTTCTCCAATGTTTCAATGCGTTGTTTCAGCAGTCGATTTTCTGTGCGTAACCTCTACAAGCAGGAAGAAATACATAATTTTTTTCTTTTTAATAAAAATCCATCATGCTGAAGAGCTCCAGATAAAAGTGTTCACACAAAGGATACAAGTCTTTTTTTTACTTGTAGTGCTTTTTTTTCTGCCTGAAAATGTGACAGCTATTTCTCAGGCAATTAAGTAGGAATTTCAGCAACATCAACAAGGGAAGGATTTACCAAGATGAAGCCTAATATCAGTGGTGGGAATGTTACAGGAAGGACTGAGAAGCAGAATCTATCTACATTTAGAAATGCAAGGACTGATTAGGGATAGTCAGCATGGCTTTGTGCATGGAAAATAGTGTTTCACAAGTTTGATAGAGTCCTTTGAAGAGGTGACCACGAGGATTGAAAGGGCAGGTTGGTAGACAACTACATGGACTTTACCAAGGCCTTTGACAAGGTCCTGCATGGTAGGCTGGTCCAAAAGGTTAGATCACAGAGGAACCAAGTTGAGCTAGCCAATTAGATACAAAATTGGCTTGATGGTAGTAGGCAGAGAGTGGTAGAAAAGAATTGTTTTCCAGATTGGAGAACTGTGACCAGTTGTGCACCATGGGGATCAAATGCTGGGTTCCCCATTGTTTATCATACATATTAATGATTTGGATGAGAATGCAGATGGCATGATCAGCAAGTCTGAAGTTGACACCAAAATTGGTGTTGAAGTGGACAGTGAAGGTGGTTATCTGAGATTACAAAGGAATCTAGATCAACTGGGAAAGTGGACAAAAGAATGGCAGATGGAATTTAACTCAGACAAGTGCAAAGTGATGTATTTTGGGAAGTTAAACCAAGACAGGATTTGCACAGTGAATGGCAGGGTGAATGGTTACACTCTTTTTCCCAGGGAAGGGCAATCTTAAACTAGAGGATACAGATTTAAGGTGAAAAGGGGAAGGTTTAAAAGAGATCCGTTGGTCAACATTTTCCACATAAAGGCAGGTGGGTATATGGAACAAGTTGCCAGATGAAGAGGCAGTGGAGCGTACAATTACAATACTTAAGACATTGGGACAGGTACATGGATAGGAAATATTTAGAGGGATATGGGCCAAAGACAGGCAAAAGGGACTCTCAGGAAGACACCCTTGGTCAGCATGGACAAATTGGATCGAAGGGTCTGCTACCGTGCTGCATGACTATGACTCTAATAATGGCAACATTCCATCATCTTCCAAATTACTTGGCTCTGCCTACATGCTAACTTTCCTACATGCTAACTACATGCTAACAAGTACAAGAGCACCCACATTGGGGGCCAACACATTGCCCCAGTTCCACATACCCTAAATCTTTTGGACCAATCACCTGTGTGGGACCTGATCAAAAGCCAAACACACCACATGCACTGCTTCATCTTTACTTACAATACTAGCTACATCCTCAAAGGACTCCGCTAGATTTGGAAAATACAACTTCCCTTTCCTAAATCCACAGTAACTCTGCTCAGTACAATTTTTTTTGTCAAGATATCTTTCTTTATCGATTTCAGAATTTTTCTTGTTCCTGATGTTAGTCTAACAAGGCAGTGATTCCCCATTTTCACTCTTGCTCTTCAATAGCAGGGTCACATTTGCTGCTCTCCAACCTGCCTAAATTTCTAAACAGGGATGTCACATTTGCAGTTCTCCAGTCTGCTGAGACGTTCCCAAAATCTTGGAAACTTTAGAACATCACAAACAATTCACTATCTCTCCAAGTCCACAGGATGCAGGCCATCCCCACCATCCAGGCCATGCCATCTTCTCCCAGCTACCGTCGGGCAGGAGGTACAGAAGCCTGAAGTCCCACACCACCAGGTTCAAGAACAGCTACTTCCCTTCAACCTTTTGGTTCTTGAACCAACCTGCACAACCCTCATCACTACAGCAACACTACAACCATTTTACACTACAATGGACTTTGTTGGTTTTTTGTTCTAATTGCGCTCTTTCTTCTATAAATTTTGTATAATTCTTGTTTTTCTTGTGATTGTTGTCTTTATAATGCTACGTGCCTGTGATGCTGCCACGGTAAGTTTTTCGTTGTACCTCTAAATACATGTACTTGTGCAAATGACAATAAACTTAACTTCAACTTTCAGGTCCAGAGCAATTGTTTAATTTTGTGACTTGCCCCTAGTGATGGTTATTGTTTTAAGCTCCTGCCTCCCTTTTGCCTCCATATTTTCATTTAGTGCATTCTGCCCTGAAGACAGATACGAAGTATTTTCATCTGCCATTTTCTCATTTCCCATTATTAAGTAACCAGCCATAACCCCTGAAGGAATCCAGTCTTACATCCTCACTGAATTTTCAGGTGAAGTGGAAAGAAATTCGGGGTAACGTAGTGTAGAAGGTTTCTGTAGATTACAACAGGACATTGATAGGATGCAGAGCTGGGCTGAGAAGTGGCAGATGGAGTTCAACTCTGATAAATGTGAAGTGATACACTTTGGAAGATCAAATTTGAAGGCAGAATACAGGGTGCAGAGGAGATTTACCAGGATGCTGCCTCGATTGGAGAGTATGCATTATGAGGAGAGACTAAGGGAGCTAGGGCTTTACTCTTTGGAGAGAAGGAAGATGAGACGAGACATGATAGAGGTATACAAGATATTAAGAGGAATAAATAGAGTAGACAGCCAGCACCTCTTTCCCAGGGCACCACTGCTCAATACAAGAGGGCATGGCTTTAAGGTAATGGGTGGGAAGTTCAAGTCAGATATCAGGGCAAGGTTTTTTTACCCAAAGAGTGGTGGGGCATGGAATGCGCTGCCTGGGGTGGTGGTGGAGGCAGGTACATTGGTCAAGTTCAAGAGATTGTTAGATAAGTATATGGAGAAATTTAAAATAGAGAGATATGTGGGGGAAGGGATTAGATGGTCTTAGGAGAGGTTTAAAGGTCGGCACAACATTGTGGGCCAAAGGGCCTGTATTGTGCTGCACTGTTCTATGATCTATGATAATGCACATCAGGATGAACATTAAAGTTACAAAGACAATAATTCGTTGTGCATGCCTCAAAGGTGGTTTTTTGGTCCAATAAAAAGTGTAATTTTTTAATTCTTGCATAGAGTTCTATCTGCATTACAGCCACTGAATGATTACTTTGTGACTTACCTTAATTTCTACTTGCTCTTCCATCTCTTTATTTTTTATGGTAGTGTATTCCTTTTCCAACCTGACAATAAGTACAGTCGTGTGTGATATATGTATTGCACAGCATCTTAAGCAAGTTAAAAAGCCATATTATTCTGATAAACATGGAATTCCTTAAATATTGTAGTACTCTAAAGCCTTTTTCAAAGAACGTCCTATTCAATGGTAATACACATAACAAACTACGCCTTGAAGGAAGAAAGTGGTAAGCTTTACTACTTACCTAGTTTTGTACATTAGTTCTCTTTATGCACTCAAGGCAAGAGATGCAGTGATGGATAACGATAGTTTTGAATGATTGTCCGATTTGTAATGATAGGATTGATCTGTATTGTTAAATTAAATGGAACTGCACCCATTACTTACTTCTTCATTTTCTTTGCATTGTATTTAATTTGATATGCTGTTTGTATCAACTTGTCAGGACCACTGTCAAACTGATGTGGAATGACCTTTTGAAAATGCTGGTGAAAAAATTACGAAGGTTCAATTAATGCTATGGAGCTATAAGAAATATGTAAAATAGAATTTTTTGTAATATCAGAAATAATGAAGTTTACTTCGTCAATACCTGTAACATTCCCTCCATGTCAAGTTGCATCAATTCTGCCTGATTAGACTGTAGTATAGCTAAGCCAACACGAAAAACAATTTCTAGGCCCTGAAAAAATACAAAATTAAAGGTGAAATCTTAACAAGAATGATGACAGGAGACATTTTCCTTCTCTTCTTTCCAGCGCCAATAATAAAAAAAATCTTTCAGCATACTTCTATAGCAACTGGTAGCAAACGAGTTTTGCATTTTCTGATTACTGTAATAAAATGAAGCTAATAAAATTTACATTCCCTTACTTAGATTTTATTCAATATGCAATCACTTACCTGTGAAAGATAGCTGGGAACGCAAGGGTTAACGACTGGCAGTGTAAGGGTTAATAGTATGCTTTTTAGTATGGTTCTCACTGTGAAAGGATTTTCAAGGTAAAGAATGATCTCATTATGGTGTGATTTAGTTATGTCTAGTTTTACTAGCAGGTGCAAGTGGGAAGAAGTTTTTTTTTACCTATATCTTGTTATGTTTGAAACTTTATGTAAACAATTGCCTGTGTAAGAGTAGTTTCTCAACTAGCTTTCCCACGAAAAAGGGTATAAAAATACGCTGTAGCCGAGCTCTCTTTGAGTGGGTTTCGGTATAGAGTTAGTGTTACATGGTTTTCTCTATTTATTTTCCCACTCCCACTAGCGAAATCTAATAAAGCATTTATCGTAAGTTCTTTGATTCTGCTGTTGTCTGATTCTTTCCAGAAGCGCGGGTTGGCTTTGACATTTGGCGTAGTCGGCAGGATTTCACAGGGACCTGGACACCTCCGGACTGAGTAAGTGGCCGACAGCGTTCGGAAGGTCAACTGGAGAAAAAGGCGCCTTCAGAGCCCTTGTGTCTGACTCCTACATTGACCTCTGGGAACATTGTGGTCCCTCATTCGAGGTTGATTTGGTTCCCCTGTCGAAATCCCAAAGAACCAGCAGAGGATAAAGAGATTCACAGGTAGGAGTATGTTTTTTTTAAAGAGATAGTTGTATGGTGAAAGAAAAAGAGTTTGTTTTGTGTAACACTGGGGCACAGTGATACAGGGGCAGAGATCTAAGTACTTAAAGTTTGTTTGGTATAAATAAGGTCGTATGGTATAAGTTCGTTCAAAATTAAAGTTCATTTGGTATTGGAGTTCGTATAGAGTAAATGAGTTCGTTTGGAAGAATAAAGTAGTACTACAGAGTTCATTTTGAAATATTATTTGCTTGGGAAACATAGTCTGGGATAAATTGTAATTCGATCCAAGGCAGTGAGGCCAGGGTAAATTGTGATTCGGACATCAAACATAAATTAGAATGGGACATTCTCTTGATAAAAGTGGAGGAGCTACTCCAGTGCAGCAGATGTGTTATCTGCACCCAGAACATCAAAAACAGTTTCGACAATTGGCTGCAGCTTTAAATAAGAAATTAGGTAATGAAGAGTGACTGATCGATGGTACAAGGTGCGCATTAAGTCATCTGTTTAAAGGACCTCAAGGGAGATATTTAATTTAATTTTTTGTTTAAGGCTCTAATTTCCGTCTTATCTTATTTCATGCTATCTTACAATTTCATGTTAAGTCTGCTCTTTAATTTCAAGAGCGCTTTTCAGTTTGTGGTAGAAATTTATGTTTTTTAAAGTGATACTTTAATGTATAAGTGTTGTTTTTGGGTCATTTTTGTCTCTCAAATTATGTAAGATTTTTTGGAAATTGAGTTCTAATAAGTTAACTTTGAATAGTTAATGAACATTATGTACTGAGGAGGTATAATGCATGTCGAAGAGGGATTGAGTTATGTACGAGGGTGCACCAAAAAACTGGGAGGTTTTAAAGGCTGAGCGTGAATGGTATGACAAGCAAGAAAAGGAGCATAAAGATAACAAAGTATAGCATCAATTGATTAAAAAACTGGCCAAAAGTAGTGAAATTGATAATGACCACGGGGACCCACTGTCAGGCATGGCGACCCTATTCTTGCAGACTGATGAGGATGAGGAATTGGAATATTCCTTGTGGGCGAGACCACCCCCCCGTATGTCCCTCAGGGACCCCTAGATTACCAAACTCCAGCACTGCCAGCACAGCCGAAGCCATTACCTTAAGCTCAGGCTCCTGTCAGGGATGAGCAAGCAATACAAACAATAGCTGACAGTGCGGAAGTAGCCCCCAGACCAACGAGAAAGAAAGTCCCTGAGGTAACAATGCACCCTGTTCGAGTACTCCCCAATCCCAGAGCGGGTGCTCAGGGCCAGGAAGACACTGTGGAGCTTTATACACCGTGGAAACCTCAAGAGATGTTATTAATTGCTTATCATGCCCCAGATAGAAACAAAGATCCCATTGGATTCGTAAATTATATACAATCTACCCAGACCATGTATGGGGCACAACCACGAGTTCTCTTTTCCCTCTGTCATGCTATACTGAATCCTGAAGAGAATATTAAGTGGAAAGCAGCAATGCTGCTTCCTGCAGGAGGGGTGAAATCCTATTGATACATATGAAGATTTAGATCAGAAAAATGGTAATCTGAATCAACAAGTTACTATCATGTTAACAGCTCTCTCGGAGAGCTTAAATCGACCAATTGACATGAGTAAGGTTCTGGAATGTAAACCTACTCCTAAAGAGACAGCCCAGGAATTTTGCGAACGCTTTACTACAGCATATCAGACATATGCTGGAGATCAGGCATACAATAATGGACAGCCATCTGCACATTTAATATGATTTTAATGCAGTGTCTCCCAGAGAAAACAGCATCATTAGTAAAGACTAACCTGGACTGGTGTGATAATACAAGGGAACAATCCCGCAGGGCAGTGCTGGCTTTTTGGTCCAACAATAAAGAGGAAACTGGGTCCTCGGCTAAACCCCGTGTGAAGTATGAGATTCCCCCTACGTGCACCAATGGCAGATAATTGGGATGATTGTTCATACCCCAGTATTGGTGGCCCTCTGGAAGGACCAGCACAGATTCTCCTCCAAAGGTCCTATCAGCAAGGAAGGAGAAGGCCATGGGGGCGGGGTCAGAGACCTCAGGGTTGCCCTAATGTCTTTTATAGACCACCACTACCACGCAGGGATGTCTGCTTTAATTGTGGTAGAGAAGTACATTGGCGACATGAACGTCCCTTTAATTACCAGGAGAATATGGACGGCAGGTATGAGAGAAGGAGGGCACCCTTCACCACTAACAATCCTTTCAGACAATGACTCGAGGTCGAAGGAAGGGCTCTGCCACTCATAGCAAAAGGAAGGAGTGAAGAGCCCATTGTGATGATGAATGTGCAGGGAGTCTCTCTTCCATTTTTGATTGATACAGGGGAAACCTTGTCCACCCTGGATCAGGAACTCGTGGAAGAATATGGATTCCCTGTAACTACTCGTATTGTTCGAATGTCTGGACTGGAAGGTAATCTCAAAGACTATCCAACTACAGCACCTTTACAAGTAACTTATGATTATGCTACCCATATGCTACCTTTCACTATCGCAGCAAATCTGGGTTTCAATTTGGCTGGAAGGGACTTGCTCAAGGGACTTGGAGTGGAAATATTGTGCACCGATAGGGGGCTCTATGTGAGTTCACCCTGTGTACAGCCACAAGTCCTTATGGCAGTCAGCCCTCCCCAATGGTGGTCAGTAGACCTTCCCCCAGAGCCACTCTTTTCTGGCCTGCCTAACCCTTATGTCACCCTGTGCTATGATCCCACTGGTCATGATTGGGAGAAAGAGCATTTCTACGAGGCGAATGAAGGACACACGGTTAATGTACGCTTGACAGGGAAAGTTGAGGGACGGCAGGGAACAGCCCTGATTGCGGAAGTGCCAGAGATGATATGGAAGCAAACGGGATTAATCCATCCACATGTTACACTTACTGTTAATAAGGGACATACGGCTAAGGAACTCGGTGTTTTAACACTTGGTGAATCTTGCTGATCCTAATTTGACTACTAAGCAGGAGTTCCCTCAAGGTGTGTTGACATATTGGACGACGGCTCAGGAAGTTTTCGGCATATTGAAACACCATCGGTCACAGGATTAAGACGGAAATTCCTGACGAGGTCTGGTCTGCGTCTCCATATGAGCCACCTTCAGAGATCTCGGAGCCTGATCATGATTGTCTACAGAGAAATCATCTTCTAACTTCAGCTCGTGAGGATTTAAAGGACTGTCTGATTGATGGAGCCGTAACCTGGTTCATACAGTACAGTATTGTACTCGGTCACTTGCTTTATAGGATTGTTTATCATAGAATGATAAAGAGGAGGGAATGTGAAAGATAGCTGGGAATGCAAGGGTTAACGACCAGCAGTGTAAGGGTTAATAGTATGCTTTTTAGTATGGTTCTCACTGTGAAAGGATTTTCAAAGTAAAGAATGATCTCATTATGGTGTGATTTAGTTATGTCTAGTTTTAATAGCAGGTGCAAGTGGGAAGTAGTAGTTTCTTTTTTACCTATATCTTGTTATGTTCGAAACTTTATGTAAACAATTGCCTGTGTAAGAGTAGTTTCTCACCTAGCTTTCCCACGAAAAAGGGTATAAAAATACGCTGTAGCCGAGCCTTCTTTGAGTGGGTTTCGATATAGAGTTACATGGTTTACTCTGTCTCTTTATTTTCCCACTCCCGCTAGCGAAATCTAATAAAGCATTTATCGTAAGTTCTTTGGTTCTGCTGTTGTCTGATTCTTTCCAGAAGTGCAGGTCGGCTTTGACATACCTCTGACATGAAAATGTCAAATAATCTTGTGGCGACTGGTAATGGAAATGTAGTCAGAAAGATAGTTAGGAACCAGGAGGAAGAGTACATGGATGTGTGAAAACTCTGGGATTGGAAGTGCACATAAAGTTCCGGTAGCTGTTCCTGTGTAGAGAAAACAAGCCAATTAACAGAATCTGAAATGGCACAGTGTATTATATAACTTGAATTACACATACAAACATCTAATAGCAGACTGGCTTTGTTTTAACTTTTTATGGTGGATTTGCAGTATGGGTTTATTTCTATTTTGCTGCTACTGAGAAACATTCCACAAAGTATCAAGTAAATGTAACTCCTCAAAAGTAGTTGCATCTTTAATGAAACTACTTGGGACACTAGTGCAAATTTGTTGTTGGTAATAATCAAGTCCTTTCGTCATTCCTGAGCATTTTCCCAATTGAAAGAAATATTCTTTTGCAAACCCTTGTCTTTTTGCAAAGAGGCCATCTAGTCACACAGCCAATACAGATTAAAGTATTATATTCTTTTTCTATTAATTTATACAGGTATTGTAATAATTGATGATTTGCAAGGCATGGCAAATGGGAAACAAATGGGGAATCTAGTCTTTAATTTTGATAGATTCAAACAAATGAATTAAGATCCCAAACATCTACCAGTAATCCATAGACTAAAATAATTCACAGTTAATTAGTTTGTAGCAACATTTTCTAAAAATGCAGTTCCTAAATATATCCATTTTTCCTCTCACCTGTATCATCCATTCAAATTGGTACATACAGAGGCCTAGCTCAGCCATACTAGGTTTGAATAGCTCTCGGAGTCTATAGTCTTGCATTAGCTTCACAAAAACACAAAATGCTTCCTCCTCTGGCATCTTCACAGGGAAAAATAAACATGCATTAAGACTAGAAGGATTCATTATCATTAAAGTTCATTGGTAACTATCAGCGAAACAACATAATGTTGAGGTACAAGGGATCTAGTGTTCTCAGTACATGACATACAAAGTCAGCCTAGAGATATAGCAAGTAATTAGCAAAGCTATTGGAATTTGGAATATTGTGTACAGTTTTGGTCACCCTGTTATAGGAAAGACATTGTCAAGATGGAGAGGGTGCAGAGAGATTTATGAGGATGCTGCCTGGACTAGAGGGCCTGAATTATAGGGAGAGTTTGGCAACACTGGATCTTTATTCCTTGGAGTGTATGAGAATGAGGGGTGACCTCATATTATTTCATAAAATCATGAGGGGTATGGATAAGGTGGACGGTCATAGTCTTTTCCCCAGGGTTGGAGAGTCCACAACTAGAGGGCACAGATACAAGATAAAAGAGATTTAAAAGAGACCCAAGCGGGTAGTGAGTACCTGGAATGAGCTACCAGAGGAAGTGGTTGAGGTGGGTACAATTGCAACATCTAAGAGGCATTTGAATGGGTACATGGAGGGGAGGGTCTCAGAGGGTTATGGGGTGAACATGGACAACTGGGACCTGCAGGGAGGATGTTGTGGTCGGCATGGACCAGTTGGGCCAAAGGGCCTGCTTCCATGCTGTATTACTCTATGATTTCTCTCAGAGAATGGTGGATGCCTAGAATGCATTGCCTGATAGGGTGGTGGAGACAAATTCATTGGGGGCTTTTAAGAGGGGCTTGGATGGGCACATGAATGAAAGGAAAATAGAGGGATATGGGCATTCTGTAGGTGGGAGGGATTAGCTATGTCGGCACAACATTGTGGGCTGAAGAGCCTGTTCTGTGCTGTACTGTTCTATGTTCTATATGTTCTATGATAACAAGATCAAGGAGGAGTATGCTGACATTCTAGGGCATGCTGATATTAAGGTGGTGGTGGTGGTGTTGGGACTTTTGAAAAAGATTAAGGTTTCTAAGTCCCCAGGGCCTGATGGAATCCATCTCAGGTTATTGAGAGGCAAGAGAGGAGTTTGCAGGGGTCCTCTTGTTGTATCCTCTTTAGCCACAGGTAAGGTCCCAGAGAAATGGAGAGTAGCCAATATTGTTCCTTGGTTTAAGTAGGGCAATAGGGACAAACCAGGAAGTTATAGGTTGGTGAGTCATACATCAGTGATAGGGAAATTACTGAAGATCCTTAGACAGGATCTACACACATCTGGAGAAGCATAGACTAGTTAGGGATAGTCAGCATGGCTTTGCACAGGGGAGGTCTGACATACTTGATTGAGTTTATTCAAAAAGGTGACGAAAATGATTGATGAGGTACGGCAGTGGATGTTGAATACATGGACTTCAGTAAAGCTATCAACAAGGTCCCTCATGGTAGGCTGATCCAGAAGATTAAGGCACATGGGATCCACGGAGACTTAGCAGACTGGATTCAAAACTGGCTCGGCCATCGAGGACAGAGGGCAGTGGTGGAGGGGTGTTATCCTGAATGAGATCTGCGACCATCGATGTTCTGCACAGATCAATGTTGGGACCTCTGTTTGTGATTTATTAGCAAAAATGTAGTTAGGCTCATTAGCAAGTACGCAGAATACACAAAAATTGGCAGAAAGTGAGGAAAGTTGTCAAAGGACTCAGCAGGATATAGACTGGTTGGAAATATGGCCAGAGAATTGCCAGGTGGTGTTTAATCTGGACAAGAGTGAGGTGAGGCAGTTCAGGAAGTCAAATGCAAGAGGAATGTATACAGTAAATGGCAGGACCCTTAGGAGCACTAAGGTACAGATGGATCTTGGGGTGCAAGTCCATAGCTCCCTGAAAGTGGCAACACAAGTAGATAGGTTGGTGAAGGCAGCGCATGGCATACTTCTCTTCATAGGTTGAAGTCTTGAGTACAAGAGTTACATTACAGCTGTGTAAAACTTTGGTTAGGCCGCACTTGGGGTATTGTGTGCAGTTCTGGTTGCCCCATTACAGGAAGGATGGGGAGGGTTTGGAGAAGGTGCAGAAGAGGTTCACCAAGATGTTGCCTGTATTTGAGAGTATTAGCTACAAGGAGAAGTTGGACAAACTTGTTTTCGGTGAAGCTTTGGAGGCTGAGGGAAGACCTGATAGAAGTTTATAAAATTATGAGAGGCATAGATAGGGTAGATAGAGTCTTTTCCCAGGGTGGAAATGTCAAATACTAGAGAACATAGGTTTAAGGTGAGAGGGGGAAGTTCAAAGGAGATTTACGAGGCAAGTATTTAAAAAAAATAGTGTTAGGTGCCTGGAGCATGCTGCCAGGGGAATTGGTGGAAGCAGATAGGATATCAACTTCAAGAGCATTTAGACTGACAAATGAACAGGCAAGGAATGGAGGGATAAAGACCACGTGCAGGCAGATGTGCAGTTTAAATTGGCATCAAGGCCAGCACAGATATCATGGGCCGAAGGGACTGGGGCATGGGAAGTGACTGGTGGGTTATGAGAACGGAGAAAGCAGGAGACAGATCTTTTTCTTGATAACTAAGAATCCTATGAGCTCCAAATCTCATGAAACTGAGAATAAAGGCAGTGAACATATAATTGGAAACCCCAGTCCATAAAGGGAGTAAAGGAGTGATGTTGATCCATGAGATCAAAAGGCAGATGTGATTCAACAAATATTAAAACTTCCACCACGTTTCATTGTGTTTGGAGCACCTGGTGGACAAAAGGAGCACCAGTTTTCTTTAGTCCCATTATTGCCTGTTTTCCAAAGCTTCTGTCCACTTCCTTTAGATGTGGATGATCACAGAATACAGTTAGTACTTGATCACCTGCAAATTTTAAACATTTCTGGAGAACTAGATTACATACTCCAAAACTTTATTGTGAATTCTAAATTATTTACTATGAGCTCACTGAATAATGACAACATGAAACAACAGCTGCAATGCTGTTGTCTTGACAATCATACCAGGACCAAAAAGCTCAGACAAATAAGCACAGCAATTCCACAGGGTGGCTTCTTAAATTTAAAAGTAAAATACCTGCATAAGAAGAAGCCCAACTATAAAAGCACTCCCTTGGCAATAACCAACTTCACGATCTACAAGTGAATAGGCCTGCAAGAAAAAAATTATATTTAAAGTTAACCATTAATACATTTTGTAAAATAACTGTTTAGAAAACCCACTATACTGCATACTACAAACATGATCCAAGAAATTGTAGAATATTTTGTTACCCTCCACTTAAAAATCAAGTCCAATTAACAGCATCAGTGACTAAAGAAATGATTCAACAGTGCTTAAGTAAACCTACATTGTACATTTCTACAAGGTTGCTATCAGATGTACTTTAGTCAGGTATTACCTTATTCTGTTCAATTCCTAATTGCTCATAAAAGTATCAGGTACAAGTAAGTTTTTCATTGCATCTGTGCATACATGTACTTGTACATATGACAATAAATTCGACTTGACTTGAGCAACACACAAAGCGCTGGAGGAACTCAGTGGATCTATGGAGGAAAATGGACAGTCGATGTTTTGGGTTGAGACCCTTCATCAGGACTGGACAGAGGGGAGATAGCTATTTATCCCACATATCCTCTCCATTCACCCAAGGATCTTAGTTGTTTCACTCAAGTACAGTTTCATGCTTCTTACTCTAGAAGGTACAAGCCTAACTTATTCAACCACTCTTGGTAAGACCACCTGCCTATTCCAGGTATTAGTCCACTAAACCTTTTCATTAACAATGTTTCTTAATTGAGGAGACCAACACTGAGCACAGTAATCCAAATATGACATCATTAATGACAAATATAAAATCACAACTCCTCCAAGTTACCACAGGTAGAGGATAATGCAGAATTAACATTACAATCAGATCAGCCATATCCCGGACAATATTGCTAGAGTTCCTCAGGGCAGAGCCCTTGGAATACTGCACATGTTTGTATATACAGCGGCATGCAAAAGTTTGGGTGCCCCGGTTAAAATTTGTTACTGTGAATAGCTAAGCGAGTAAAAGATGACCTGATTTCCAAAAGGCATAAAGTTAATATTCTTTAATACTTTGTTAATATTTTAAGCAAGATTACTTTTTTATTTCTATCTTTTACAGTTTCAATATAACAAAAAAAGAAAAGGGCCCAAAGCAAAAGTTTGGGCACCCTGCATGGTCAGTACTTAGTAACACCCCCTTTGGCAATTATCACACCTTGTAAGCTCTATCTGTAGCCAGCTAAGAGTCTTTCGATTCTTGTTTGGAGGATTTTCACCCATTCTTCCTTGCAAAAGGCTTCTAGTTCTGTGAGATTCTTGGGCCGTCTTGCATGCACTGCTCTTTTGAGGTCTATCCACAGATTTTTGATGATGTTTAGGTCAGGGGACTGTGAGGGCCATGGCAAAACCTTCAGCTTGTGCCTCTTGATGTAGTCCATTGTGGATTTTGAGGTGTGTTTAGGATCATTATCCTGTTGTAGAAGCCATCCTCTTTTCATCTTCAGCTTTTTTTTTACAGACGGTGTGATGTTTGCTTCCAGAATTTGCTGGTATTTAATTGAATTCATTCTTCCCTCTACCAGTTAAATGTTCCCCGTGCCACTGGCTGCAACACAAGCCCAAAGCATGATCGATCCACCCCCGTGCTTAACAGTTGGAGAGATGTTCTTTCCATGAAATTCTGCACCCTTTCTTGTCCAAACATACCTTTGTTCATTGCGGCCAAAAAGTTCTATTTTAACTTCATCAGTCCACAGGACTTGTTTCCAAAATGCATCAGGCTTGTTTAGATGTTCCTTTGCAAACTTCTGATGCTGAATTTTGTGGTGAGGACGCAGGAAAAGTTTTCTTCTGATGACTCTTCCATGAAGGTCATATTTGTGCAGGTGTCGCTGCACAGTAGAACAGTGCACCACCACTCCAGAGTCTGCTAAATCTTCCTGAAGGTCTTTTACAGTCAAACGGGGGTTTTGATTTGACTTTCTAGCGATCCTACGAGCAGTTCTCTTGGAAAGTTTTCTTGGTCTTCCAGACCTCAACTTGACCTCCACCGTTCCTGTTAACTGCCATTTCTTAATTACATTACGAACTGAGGAAACGGCTACGTGAAAACACTTTGCTATCTTCTTATAGCCTTCTCCTGCTTTGTAGGCATCATTTATTTTAATTTTCAGAGTGCTAGGCAGCTGCTTAGAGGAGCCCTTGGATGCTGATTGTTGGGACAAGGTTTGAGGAGTCAGGGTATTTATAAAGCTTTGAAATTTGTATCACCTGGCCTTTCCTAACGATGACTATGAACAAGCCATAGCCCTAAAAAGCTAATCAAGGTCTGAGACCCTGGTAAAAGTTATCTGAAAGCTCAAATCTCTTGGGGTGCCCAAACTTTTGCATGGTGCTCCTTTCCTTTTTTCACTCTAAAATTGTACAAAACAAAAATAATACACAAATCTTGCTTAAAATGTTGAAAAGAATGTTTCATCTTTAACTTTATGACTTCTGGAGATCAGTTCATCTTCTACTCACTTAACTATTCACAGTAACAGAAATTTTGAGCAGGGGTGCCCAAACTTTTGCATGCCACTGTATGTACAAGTGCAGACAGTGACTATTTTCCCTCAGAGAGTCAAACTACCCACAAAGGAACACAAGAAAATAGAAATAGGAGTAGGGCTCTTGGCCCCTCAAACCTACTCCATCATTCTGTGCCAGTTCTCCATTTTCCTGATCTTTCAAAAATTTATCCCTGACATTCAGTGACAGTACTACCAATAACTCTGCCAGCATCAACATCCTGGGGGTCACCTTAACCACCAACTGAAGCAGCCAATTAAATACTGCAACCTTGATGGCTGGTGAGAGGATGGGTAACCCATGACATCTGGCTCACTTCCTGGCATTGCTAAAGCCTTTGATTTAATAAATCAAAAAGAAGAGAGAGAGCAGTGGATAGTGAGGATATGAGGGGGAGAATGAAAATCAAACCTAAGAAAAACAAGGTAACATGCCTACCGCCCAGTGGCTCTGACATCCACTATCATGAAGTGCCTTGAGAGGCTGGTCATGGCATGCATCAACTCCAGCCTCCCACAAAACTTTGACCCACTGCAATTTGCCTACTGTCGAAACAAGTCTGTAGCGGACACCATCTCCCTGGCCTTACACTCATCTCTGGAGCATCTGGACAGTAAAGACACCTACGTTAGAGTATTGTTTTTTGACTACAGCTCCGCCTTCAATACTATAATTACAAGCAAACTCATCACTGAGACCTGGGACTCAACATCCCCCTCTGCAACTGGTCCATGATTTCCTGACCAAAAGACGGCAATCAGTAAGGATAGGCAGCAACACCTCTGGCACGATTATTCTCAACACTGGTGCCCCACAAGGCTGAGTCCTCAGCCCCCCATTCTACTCCTTATATACTCATGACTGCATGGCCAGATTCTGCTCTAACACCATCTACAAGTTTGCAGATGATACCACTGTAGTGGGCCGTATCTCAAATAATGATGTCAGAGTACAGGAAGGAGATATAGAGCTTAGTGACATGGTGTTCTTACAACAACCTTTCCCTCAATGTCAGCAAAGTAAGAGAGCTGGTCATCAACTTCAGGAAGGGAGGTGGCACACATGCACCTGTCTACATCAATGGTGCTGAGGTTGAGAGGGTTGGGAGCTTCAAGTTCCTAGTAGCGAACATCACCAATAGACTGTCCTGGTCCAACCACGTAGACGCCACAGCCAAGAAAGCTCACCAGCACCTCTACTTCCACAGGAGGCCAAAGTTGTCTGGCATGTCCCCCTTGACATTCATCAACTTCTATCAATGCACCATAGAAAAGCATCCTATCTGGATGCATCGCGGCTTGGCATGGCAACTGCTCTGCCTGGGACTGCAAGAAACATCACAGAAACCAGCCTCCCCTCCATGGACTCTGTCTATACCTCTCACTGCCTTGGTGAAGCAGCCAGCATAATCAAAGACCCCACCCACCAGGAACATTCTCTCTTCTCCCCTCTCCCATCAGGAAGAAGATACAAAAGCTGAAGCACGTACCACCAGGTTCAAGGACAGCTCTATCCCGCAATGATAAGACTATTGAATGGTTCCCTAGTACGATAAGATGGACTCTTGACCTCGCTATCTACCTCGTTATGACCTTGTGCCTGTACTGCACTTTCTCTGTAGTTGTGACACTTTACTCTGCATTCTGTATTGTTTTACCTTGTGCTACTTTAATGCACTCTGGAATGAATTGATCTGTATGAACAGTATGCAAGACAAGTTTTTCACTGCACTTCGGTACAAGTGACAATAATAAACCAATTCCAATTCTAAACTGTGGCAGAAATGGGGTAGAAAATAAGGAAAACTGTGCAGCTGAAATTGAATCTGGAGCAAGTAAAACCTGTAGGAAGTCTAAGCTTAAAGCCCTTTACCTGAATGTAACGAGATAGATGAGTTGACTGCACTAATAGTGACATACAAGTACAACTTAATAGCTGTGACAGAGACATAACTGTATGGTAAGTAGGAGAGGGAACTCAATATTCCAACTCATTTAATGTTCAAAAAAATTGGACAAAAAAGAGAGGTGGGGTAGTGTTGTTAATCAAGGAAGGTTTCAGGACAGTTCTAAGGAGTAATACAGTGGATAGTGATGTGGAGTTGCTTTCAGTGGGAACAATGAGCAGCAAGGGAGAAGTGCCAACGGTGGAAGCAGTCTTTAGTGTTGCCTCTCGAAATAAAAAAGCACAAATGGGGAGATATCAAAGGCTTGTATGAAGGGAATTATCAGGGGTGATTATAATCTGCATATTGATCTCCAACTCTCAATAAACTGGAGTCAATAATCAAAGAAGAAATAGCTAATCATTTAGAAAAGTTTAATATAAATGAACATGGTTTCCTGAGAGGTAAATCTTGCATGACAAATTTACTTGAATTCTTTGAGGATGTAACAAGCAGAGTTGATGAAGGAGGCTCTGTACAAGTAATGTATTTGAATTTCCAAAAGGCATGCTCATGGTGTTGGGGGAAGTACATTAGCATAGACTGAAGATTAGTTATAACATAGAAGACAGAGAGTTGGAATAAATGGGGCTTTTCAAACTGGAAGGATGTAATTAGTAATGTGCCCCAGGGATCAGCTCTTAGTCCTCAATTATTTACTATTTACATTCATAACCTGTAGAAGAGGACAGTACGATGACATGAAAATAAGAGCAAGGGCATATTGCAATGAGAATATGATTCTGCAAGAAAAAGATAGGAAGGGCAAAAAATTAGCAAAATGTAGGAAAGTGTGAGGTCATGCCCTTCAGAAAGTGGAATCAAAAGGCAGACTATTATCTAAATTAGGAAAGATTGCAAATGAGTGAATTACACAGAACTAGGTTTTCAAATGCATGAATCACAAAAAACTAACAGGCACAACAACTAGTTAAGGAGGCAAGTAGCATATTGGCCGTTATTGCAAGTGGGTTGGAGTTTAGAAATAAATACTTATTGTTAAATTGTACAGGGTGTTGGTAAGGCTACACCTGCAGAACGGTTTATAATTTTGGTCCGCCTTATTTAAAGAAAGGATACAGCAGTATTGGAGTTGGTCCAAAAAAAGATTCAGCAGGATAATTCATGGGATAAAAGGATTCTCCTTTCTAAAGAAGGTTCATCTGTATTCTTTGGAGTTTAGAAGAATGAGGAGCGATTTCACTGAAACACACAAGATCCTAAGGGAACACGACAGGGGAGATGAATGGGAGAGTCTCGAACAAGGGGACAAAGGTAAAAGGTGGGGGCTGGTCATTTAAAACTGGTGTATCAAAATTTTTTCTCAGAGAGGGTGATGAATTGCTGAAATTCTTTACCCTGGAGGGTTGTAGAGGCTAGATTACTGGAGATGTTTTAAGTAAAGGTAAATACATTTTTAAAAGATTGTAAAATTGAGCATATACGGAACTGGTGCAGAAGAGGAGTTGAGACCTGTGGCAGAGGAGCCAAGTGGCCTACATCTGCTCCAACTTTCTTGTGTTCTTTTCACTCTCTGTAAAGCACAAGTCAAGACTAGGATGCAGAACACTCCATTTGCCTGAATGAGTTCACCTCCAACAATGCAAGAAGATTGACAATATCTAGGACAAAGCAACCTGCTTGATTGGCACCCCATCCACCACACTAAACTTTTTTTTTCTCTTTGAACAACAGCACAGAGTAGCTGCAACATGCACCATCTACAAAATACTTGGCAGTTTCTCACCTAGGCTGCTCTGACAGAACTCTCAGACTCATGACCTTTACCGAGGAGGAGGAGGACCAGGGCTTCAGGTGCACGGGAAATCCACCAAGTTGCACATCATCTTGACTTGGAAAAATATCAGCATTCCATCACCACCACTAGCTCCCAACTCTGGAAATTCCTCCCAAACAACTTTGAGATTACTTGAACCAAATGGATTGCAGGGGTTCAAGGCGGTGTTTCAGCGTTACCTTCTCAACAGCAGTCAGGTATGGGTAATAAATGCTGGCCTTATCAGTGATGCCTGAATCTCAGAAAAAAACTAAAGAAGTTTTCACAAGACAACTAAATTCGTGATCATGAATTGGACAGAAGTTCACTTCATAACGGGAAAATTTCTACACAAAGAGAGAATTCAACTTCTGTGGGACACAAAATAGGCAACAGCAAAACAGCTACCCACTTCAGAACTCTTCTGCTTTTACAACTTGTCTGGCAATCAATTTGACAAAAAAAATCAAGTAGGGTATATAACTTGGGAAGGTGAAGGAGTTCAGAGGTTGTCCCTATATTGACCTCAAGATGGCTATTCCAAAGCTACCAAGAACCAATTTCTTCGAAATTTTAATATTTTAGAGAAGGTGAACTTTAAAATGCGTCAACCTGGTCACTGACTTTGGTATCAACCATATGGAGTTAACCAATCACCTTGAAAGAAACCTAGTAAGATAACATTTTTGTGAAGATTTTTAATCACATAAGCTAATAACTAAAACACAAAAGAAAACTTTAAATATTGCCAGATTCTTGAGGCTTGCTGATGAACCAAAAAGATGCCAATTAAAAGACAATCAGAACTCATCATGTTATTGCCACATTTTTTTATGAAGAATATATCATACTTCATTCCCCATCTCACTTTCCCTTTTTAAAAAGACCAAGTATTGTGTTGTCAATCATTTAATACAGGGCCAAGGTTTAAATCCAAAAATGTATGCTGGATTACAAGTCTTCCAAGCTCATTTAGCCATAAGGATGTCAGGCAAATTAAATGTGGAGTTACAACGTGGTTTTTGATGGGCATCAGTCAATAACACACAGGCACCAACAATTTGGCATTAACCATAGAACCATAGAACAATAGAACAATACAGCACAATACAGGTCCTTCGGCCCACCATATTGTACCGCCCTTCAAACCACACCTAAGACTATCTAACCCCTTCCTCCCTCATAGAGGGATATGAGGGAGGAAGGGGTTAGATAGTCTTAGGTGTGGTTTGAACTTAAATTCCACCATATGCTTATCTAACAATCTCTTGAACTTGTCCAATGTATCAGCCTCCACCACCACCCCAGGCAGCGCATTCCATGCACCAGCCACTCTCTGGGTGAAAAACCTCCCTCTGACATCACCCTTGAACTTCCCACCCAATACCTTAAAGCCATGTCCTCTTGTTTTGAGCATTGGCGCCCTGGGAAAGAGGCGCTGGCTGTCCACTCTATCTATTCCTCTCAATATCTTGTATACCTCTATCATGTCTCCCCTCATCCTCCTTCCCTCAGCTCCTTTAGTCTCTCCTCATAATCCATACTCTCCAATCCAGGCAGCATCCTGGTAAATCTCCTCTGCACCCCTTCCAACTCCTCCGCATCCTTCCTATAACGAGGCGATCAGAACTGGACACAGTACTCTAAATGTGGCCTAACCAGAGTTTTGTAAAGCTGCATCATCACTTCGCGGCTCTTAAACTCAATCCCCCGACTTCTGAAAGCTAACATCCCATAAGCTTTCTCAACTACCCTATCCACCAGCGAGGCAACTTTCAGTGATCTGTGGATATGATCCCTCTGCTCCTCTACACTGCCCAGAATCCTGCCATTTACCTTGTACTCCGCCTTGGAGTTTGTCCTTCCGAAGTGTACTACCTCACACTTCTCTGGATTGAACTCCATCTGCCACTTGTCAGCCCAGCTCCGCATTCTGTCAACATCCCTCTGCAAGCTTCTACAGCCCTCCACACTATCCACAACACCACCAATCTTTGTGTCATCTGCAAACTTGCTAACCCAGCCTTCCAGCCCCTCATCTAAGTTGCTAATAAATATCACAAGAAGTAGAGGTCCCAGAACCGATCCCTGCGGGACACCACTAGTCCCAGCCCTCCAATCCGAATGCACTCCCTCCACCACAACCCTCTGCTTTCTACAGGCAAGCCAATTTTGAATCCACACGGCCAAGCTTCCCCGGATCCCTTGGCCTCTGACCTTCTGAAGAAGCCTACCATGCGGAACCTTGTCAAACGCCTCACTAAAATCCATGTAGACCACATCCACTACACTACCCTCATCAATCTTCCTGGTCACCTCCTCAAAGAACCCTATCAGGCTTGTGAGGCAAGATCTTCCCTTCACAAAGCCATGCTGGCTGTCCCTAATCAGTCCATGTTTCTCCAAATGCTCATAGATCCTATCTCTTAGAATCCTTTCCAACAGCTTACCCACCACAGACGTAAGGCTCACCGGTCTGTAATTCCCTGGACTATCCTTACTACCTTTTTTGAATAAGGGGACAACATTTGCCACCCTCCAATCCTCCGGTACCATCCCCTTTGACAACAAGGACTCAAAGATCCTAACCAACGGTTCAGCTGGTAATTAAGCTGGTAATCGCACTGAGAGCAACACAGAGGGAGCTTCACTTGCATCCAAGTGCACCTTATTAAATTTGACAGTGAAAATAATTTCAACCTACGGAGTTTTCCAATGACATCACGCTGATACTTCTTACTCTTGTTCAGATTATAAACTTTTGAAATAAAGAGGCTGCACATCTAAAGTAATGAAATGCAATGATAGATTTACCTTCATCACATTAAATAAAACTTCTTGCCCTAGACTGTCTTTCTCTTTAAAAAATTCATGTTCTGGATACGTTCTTGCAATATCTCTTCTTATAAGTTTTTCACATGGTGAGGTCATCTTCAAAAGCTCTGAATATTGATCTTTGATGGGCATATTTTGTGCATTGCATAGGAGTTGCCATACAATAGCCCGGAAATGATGAGGAATCCCTTTTCGAACAAGCTCCTGAAATGTACAGAAATAGTGTCAAAACAACTGTTTATTTCAATTGCAAATTATTGTTCCCTTATATTAACAGGTGTTACTGAAACCCCATATATAATGCATGACTAACCAACAAGTCCATTAATATTAGAATCTTTGTGCGACCCCTAAAAACATCACTGAAGTGATGTTTATGGTTTCTGGGATAGGTTTATTGCACATAACAAGTTAGTAAAGAATTTAATCTTTTAAAGATATGACAAAGCCAGGAATTTGATGAAGAGAACTAGTAAAATGCACTTCCAAATAGGTTGGGCAGAAGTCATGGTTACATTAACAAGGTTGGCGGCAATTTGGAGCTAAGATGCCTGCTTACATTGACACAGAACTATGATATTCTAATACTTCTGACACTGTCTGGTTAGGCAAATCACTTAATACAAGAAAACAGGTTTCACTTACTTTTACCTTTTTAAATTTTATCCCAAAGGTATTGGGCCTTTCAACACATTTAATGCAGTCACAGGGCAAGGAATGTAAAGCTAAGAAAGAGTTTCACTCTGTTCTTGTACTGTCTTTCAAAATTTGAGTCATTAAGTTCCCCTCTGAATTATGATTAATTTTTTATCAATATCAATTACAGAATATTTGCATGCCAAGTCACCGGTGAAACAAGTCAGAGTGCATTATAGTGCCCATTGTTAGTTAGTATATCAGTCAATTCTCCAAATAGGTAACATATCAACAGATGCATGTGCAAATCAGCATTTCCCCACCTGCTGCACATCCACCCCACCCACCATTTAGTATATTATGAATATGCACAGATGTGTATCATATGTGCATTTAAATTTGCCCCTCAAGTAGTCTAAACTCCTGCACACCTCTTGATCTGTGTGTCAGTGTATTCAAATCTGATGATAAGAGGCTATGGCTCAAGGTCCAGTCACATTCTGGTTGGAGACCTCTGTGCAATAATTCACTAAACCTGCAGACCTGTTCAGGGTCCATTTGTTCAAAAGACAAGGAAGAATGTGCAAACACGATATAACTATGACATTAAGGGACTTTAATTACCCCAATAATGACTGAAATAATTTTAGAGTAACAGGAAAAGGAGGAGCGTCTTTCATGAAATGTACTTAAGAGAATTTGCTTGACCATTCTCTTCAGACCAGGAGGAGGAGGAGTTGTTGGATCAAGGAAGAGGATGCCGCCAAAATCTGAGTAGGAAGGGGAAGCACAGTATAACTTCAAAAATCTGCTATCCCATTGTTTGGGCATCACAATGGTCAGCCCACTGGAACCCTGTATCCCACACTCCCTTTAAACTCAATGGGGCTCTGTTCACACACTCCTTTGAAACTCACAGGAGTGCCATTTCCCACACTCCCTTTAAACTCATCTAGCCCACTGGAAAATTTATTATACTACTGTGTAACATCTCAACAAAAGGCAAATTAAAGGTGTGTTCATATACAGGCCATCCATGGGTAATAAACAGGTTCTGTTTTTACACACATCCTTGTCAATTTTGTCTATAAGTTGGAACATACACAAAAATCACTCAGTATGGTATCCATACCTCCACAGTATTGAAATGAATAGAATTGAAAGCATACAAAGATTAATAAGAAAGGAAAATTACTAAAAGTGAAGAGAGGAAACTAGTTCAGACTTTCGTAGGAACGAGCATATGCATCTACGTCAGACTTTTGAATTCAGTAATATGGGAGCTCATTCTTATATAGTGTCCACAAGTTGGGTGAGGACAGCCTGTTGAAAAAAAAATATCCAGAAAATCTGCTAGTCCAGCGGGTACCAAATTATCAGAGTTTTACTACAGTGGTGATAGGAGGCGAGGAGAAGGCCGATGGAGGTGTTACTAGAAAGGCTGGCTAGATTTAAGGTTAACAATTCACCTGGTCTGGATGGGATCCAAGGGTGGAGATCACAAAAGCGCTTGTCATAATCATCCAGTCCTCCGCTAATAAACGTGTGTTGCCTAGATTGAAGGACATGAACAACTCCATGACTCTAAGGGGAAAGGCCAGAGGACTGAAAATGGCAAAGGTTGTTCAAAGCACTTGTTCAAAAATGTTTGAATGGACATCCCTAACCTGTCATGTTTAACTTTGGCAGTGGGAAAGATTTCAGAAACAATAATCAGGAGAAAAATAGGTGCTTGGAGAAGCTTAAGTTAATAAAGGCAAGCCAGCACAGATGTGTTAAAGGCAAATTACATTTGAGCAACCCAAATGAAATCTTTTGGTATGAGAAAGAGAAGATAAATACAGGGAATCTTATCTTTTCAGAAGATATTTGATGAAGTCCCAGACACTCAGCTAGGACTAGCAAAATTGTGATCCCTGGAATAAAACTATTTTATTTTATTCCCTATTCAAAACAGCATAGATCAAGAATAAGCTTGAGGGGAGAAAACAGAGTCATGGCAAATTGATAATTTTCGGACTGGAGGATGGTGGACAGCCGTGTTCCCCAGGAGTCAGTGCAAGAATCACTGTTGCTGATATGTATGACTTGGATATGGGTGCACAAGGTAAGATTTCAAAATCTGCAGATGACACAAAACTTGGAAGTGTGTTCAACACCAAGAAAGACAACAACAGTGTGCTAGAGTAGACAGATGAGTTGGCAGTCTGAACAGATGAAATTTGACACAGTGTATTAAAGAAGCAAGATACTTAGACAGCGAGAGAGGTTTCAAGTAATGGGTAAAAAAACATGTACAGAATGTGAGGGAACGGTTATGATGAGGAGGAAGGGAAAAATTGTCATGATCGTGGCCAGTGTTCTTCCCCCCCGCCCCCCACCCGTTTGGCTTCACAAAAGGCAAGGTACTGATGGTTGTTGATAAGACTTCATTATGTTTCAGATTGTGAGTTGGCTGGTATGCAACGAACAGTATGTAAAAAGATGTTAAGGTATGTGACACATTGTGTTGATGCTGGCTGCCACAAATTATAATTAAACTGGCCTATATTATTGATCACACCACAAAAAATTCTCACAAACTAATCCTTTGCTTATGCATTTTGCCCTTTCTTAATTTCATTAAGGTGATGGAAATCTGACTTAAATTGGTAGTGTCTGCGTGTTGAAACTGATAATGTTGTTAAGTGGAGAGATTTGAACCAGCAGCTATGAAGGAATTTCATTATTATTTCGAGTTATTATGTGTGTGACTTGAACACGATAGCACTTCCATTGGTTTGCTGCCCTGTACTTCCAGGTGGCAGAGGTCACAGACTTGGAAGGTGCAGTCAAAGAAATCTTGGCAGGTTGTGCTTCGATTCTCGTGATCATATGTGGAGGGAATACATTTTTAGCATGGTGAATAGATTGAGGGCTGCCATATGCTGTATAATGTTGAGCTGTTTAAGAATTTTTGGAACTGCATTCATACAAGGAATTGGTGAGCATTTCATACTCGTGAGGAACAAGGCTGATGAACTTGGAGCATGGAACTACAATGTTGTGGCCATAACAGAGACTCGGCTGTCACAAGGGCAGGAATGGCTGCTGGATGCTCTGGGGTCCAGACGTTCCAAAAGGGACAGGGAGGGAGGTAAAAGAGGTGGGGGGGGGGGGGGGGTGGCATTGCTAATCAGGGATAGTATCACAGCTGCAGAAAGGGAAGACGTCCTGGAGGAATCGTCCATTGAGTCAGTGTGGGTGGAGGTCAGAAACAGGAAGGATGCAATCACTTTATTGGGAGTATTCTATAGACCCCCCCAATAGCAACAGAGACACTGAGGAGCAGATCGGGAGGCAGATTTTGGCAAGGTGCAAAAATAACCGGATTGTTGTCATGGGTGATTTCAACTTCCCTAATATTGATTGGCACCTCCTTAGTGCAAAAGGTTTGGATGGGGTGGAATTTGTTAGGTGCGTCCAGGAAGGATTCCTGACACAATACATGGACAGGCCATTCCAGATCTGGTACTAGGCAATGAACCTGGTCAGGTGTCAGATCTCTTGGTGGGTGAGCAATTCAGACACAGTAACCACAACTTCCTAATCTTTACCTTGGAGAGGTATAGGGAAAGTATTTAATTGGGGGAGGGGGAATTATGATGCTATTTGGCAGGAACTTGGGAGTGTAAACTGGTAACAGGTGTACTCAAGGAAATGCACAATGGAAATGTGGAAGTTGTTTAGAGATCACCTGCAGGGGGTTCTGGATAGGTTTGTCCCACAGAGGCAGGAAAAGGATGGTAGGGTGAACAAATCATGGTTGACAAGAGATGTGGAAAATCTAGTGAAGAGGAAGAAAGAAGCTTGTGTAAGGTTCAGGAAGCAAGGATCACATAGGGCTCCAGAGAATTACAAGGTAGCCAGGAAGGAGCTCAAGAATGGACTTAGGAGAGCGAGGAGAGGGCATGAGAAGGCCTTGGTGAGTAAGATTAAGGAAAACTCCAAGATGTTCTGCTCATATGTGAAGAGCAGGAGGATGACTATAGTGAAGGAGGGACTGATTAGGGATGGAGGAGGAGACATATGCCTGGAGTCAGAGGTGGTAGGGGAGGTCCTTAATGAATACTTTGCTTCAGTATTCACCTGTGGGAGAGACATTGATGTTTGTGAGGACAGTGTAAAATAGGCTGATAAGCTAGAACATGTCTATGTTAAGAATGAGGATATGCCGGAACTTTTGAAAAACATTTGGATAGACAAGACCCCATGGCTGGACGGGATATATCCCAGGATACTACAGGAAGCGAGGGAAGAGATTTCTGAGCCCTTGGTAATGATCTTTGCATCCTCACTGGTTACAGGAGCAGTACCAGATGATTGGATGGTGGCAAATGTTATTTGTTTGTTCAAGAAAGGAAGTAGGGATAACCATGTGAATTATAGACCAGCGAGTCTTACTTCAGTGGTGGGCAAATTATTGGAGAAGATTCTTAGGGACAGGATTTATGAGCATTTGGAGAAGCATAGTCTGATTAGGGATAGTCAGCATGGTTTTGTGAGGGGCAGGTCATATCTCATGAGCCTGACTGAATTCTTTGAGGATGTGACAAAACACATTGACGAGGGTAGAGCAGTGGATGTGGTGTATACAGACTTTAGTAAAGCGTTTGATAAGGTTCCCCATGATAAGCTCATTCAGAAGGTCGGGAGGCATGGGATCCAGGGAAACATGGCTGTGTGGATTCAGAATTGGCTTGCTCATAGAAGGCAGAGGGTGGTTGTAGATGGAGCATATTCTGAGTGGAGGTCGGTGACTAGTGATGTTCCACAGGGATCTGTTCTGGGACCCCTGCTTTTTGAGATTTTTATAAATGACTTGGATGAGGAAGTAGAAAAGTGGGTTAGTAAGTCTGCAGATGACACGAAGGTTGGTGGTGTTGTGGAAGGATGTCGAGGGTTACAATGGGACATCGATAGAATGCAAAGCTGGGCTGAGAAGTGGCAGATGGAGTTCAACCTGGAAAAGTGTGAAGTGATTCACTTTGGAAAGTCGAATTTGAAGGCAAAATACAGGGTTAATGGCAGGATTCTCAGCAGTGTGGAGGAACAGAGGGTCCAAGTCCATAGATCCCTCAAAGTTGCTGCACAAGTTGATAGGGTTGTTAAAAGTGGCATATGGTGTGTTGGCCTTCATTAGTCGGGGGACTGAGTTCAAGAGGTACACGGTAATGTTGCAGCTCTATAGAACTCTAGTTAAACCACACTTGGAGTATTGTGTTCCGTTCTGGTCACCTCACTATAGGAAGGATGTAGAAGCTTTAGAAAGGGTGCAGAGGAGATTTACCAGGATGCTAGCTGGATTGGAGAGCATGTCTTATGAGGATAGGCTGAGCAAGCTGGGGCTTTTCTCGTTGGAGCAAAGGAGGATGAGAGGTGACCTGATAGAGGTATACAAGATAAGAGGCATAGATCAAGTGGACAGCCAGAGACTTTTTCCCACAGCAGAAATGGCTAACATGAGGAGGCATAATTTTAAGGTGTTTGGAGGAAACTACAGGGAGAATATCAGAGGCAAGTTTATTTTTGTTTTTACAAAGAGAGTGGTGGGTGCATGGAATGTGCTGCCAGGGGTGCTGGTAGAGGCATATACTGGTACATTAGGGACATTTAAGCAACTCTTAGATAGGCACATGGATGACAGAAAAATGGAGAGATATGTGAGAGGGAATGGTTAGATTGATCTTAGACTAGGCTAAAAGGTCGGCACAACATCATGGGCCAAAGGCCTGTACTGTGCTGTAATATTCATTGTTCTGTGTTTGAACTCTATTACTGAAGACAATCACAAACAGGATCCAGATTTATTAGTTTAAAAGACAGCAAAATAATCTGGTATTGGTATTGTTTTATTATTATCACTTGTACCGAGGTACAAAAAACTTGTCTTGCATACTGATCGTACAGGTCAATTCATTACACAATGCAGTTACATTGGGTCAGTACAGAATGCATTGATGTAGTACAGGTAAAAACAATAACAGTACAGAGTAAAGTGTCACAGCTACAGAGAAAGTGCAGTGCAATAAGGTGCAATGTCACAACAAGGTAGACCGTGAGGTCATAGTCTAAGGTAGATCGTGAGGTCATAGTACATCTCATCGGTCTATGCCAAGTTAACGAATAAAAGTGAGGATGACACTGCTACAATTACTTGACTGTTTAAAAAACTCATTTTCAGATGTGATAAGCTATTTCTGCTGTTCTTTTTAAGAAAGCTAAAACAGTTAATAGTTCAAGATGAGTGATGACTTCTTTGTATTCCGTTATATCACAGGAAACACTCTTCAAACATGTTGTGACACATGTCCAGAGTTCCATTTAAGTGACAACTGTCCAGAGTTTCAATTTAGTCTTGGTATTACTGTAGCAAGATTTAAAACCTAGCATAGGAGAGTAAATGTTTTAAAACAGAGTTCATTGTTAAGATGGCAAGTTGCTTGTCATCTCTTTAGGACTTTTCACATTGTTTTGTTTCCATCCTTTTAAGGAATGGTCTACCTTTGAGGTTCACTGCAGTGAACTGTATTTAACTGAAAGAATTGAGATTCAGCTGTTACATTAGTAGAAATGTACATACTGCCTCCTAGATTTACTAACAGAGGAAGTTCCACTCTCTTCAAATGGCACAACATGCAATAAGAAAATTTACACCATACCAAATGGAGGGAAACAAAATGGATAGCATCACTGCACCCTACATTTCAAAGGGAAATAAAATTAGCTCTATTTGATTATTTCCACTTTTGCAACTTTTCCAAATCTTGCACCTTTCCTTTCCTGTAATCCCATTCAAATATCTAACACCTAAACCACCAAGTAAGGTGTTCAGCTCTGATTGACACACTGAAAAAACTATCACAAGAACCTTAAGTTGTAACGTAATAGAATTTGGATGAAATTTGCTACTGGTCCAATGCAGTCCAAGAGATTAGGCAAAATTAAGTTGATTGTGGTTGGCAATTCCAGTGTCCAGGAATTAGTAGATGACACGTACCAGACTTGTACGACCCCATCATAAATCTGGATGAGCTGTGCAACAAATGCTGGCATGTATGTCACTCCACATGAAGTCCAGCAGAGAAACCCAATCATGCTGGGATTCCCCAACCTTACACTGGGGAGACCTGGCATAGGACTAAATTCCTATTTTAATGAGAATTCCCAACCCAAAAGTTAGGCAGAGAAAGACAAATACTTTTTTCCCCTTTGTGAAAATGCTTTTAACTATTTAATGCATTTTAAAAAGTACTTATACAAGCTCATTCTTTAGATCAATTTTAATAGCTTTAATTATCTCTGTATAAAGAGATTAATCAAATCTTTAAGTTTCTCAGACTCTGAAGGTCCAAACCCACCCACCCTCTTGTCATGAGCTGTTGGGATATTCCATGTGCAAGGCTTCAGCAGTATGCCAAATCAAGTCCAGCCACCCAAGGGATCTGGAGACCCACAGTTGGATCTATTCATTCCTATTAAGCTAATAGAGCATTGGGGACAAGTTGGATGGCAACCAAAACAAGTGCAATCCAACCCCAGTGTATTTCAACAGAGAAGCAAATATATACAATACAAATAAGCAAATTAAAGCAAAACCATGTATTTAACCTTTCAAAAGTGTCATATTACAGCTTTCCACCCTTCAATTTTAAATGAGTAATGATAAGAATATGATAATGGGAGGTCCTTACCCTCATCTGCTTCTCTTTCTTTTTCCGTACATCGTCCCACTCATTAACAATTCTCCCCCAAAGAATCCAGGAATCTTCTTCTAGGTGGCTCAGGTTACTTGAGGCAGAAGAACTGGATACCAGGGAAGATCCACTATTGCGTCGAGATCCATTGACAGATTTCAAAGACTTACTATCAGTTTCCAGTAGCCTGCACGAACAAAGGCAACATGTAGTCTTCTAAATAATCATCTAGAAAGCTGTGAATATTATTTCAAGTTAACAAAAAGATACTTAAGTACGAAAAAAGATTGTATTTTTGCAGCCCTTTGTTACTTTTCTAAATTTACTGAATTTGGGTACGATTTCCACTTGAAATTTTCATGATATCAGGAAAGTAAACATGATGCCTGACTGCACTTGGGTATCATTTTACAAATCGTGTCATACTCTGTCTCTTAAGTATCCGGTCTTCATCTGGAGATAGGAGAGTTATTCCTTGGACAATGCTTGTACATATCCAGGTGGTTAAAGACACCAGGAGAAATGGGAGAAAAGAAATTTTTAAAAGGTGCATTGATAAATAAGAAACTATTTATTAATAAACTAGCACATGGACCAGATAACACTTTTGTTAAAATTTTAGTCACTATAATTTTCATCTGTTTGTCCCTACAATTAAGGAAAAATAACTCTTCCTGAATTTCTTGGAAGAGTTGAGGGATCAACTTGGAGTACCTGCCTGTACCTACAATGGGTCAGTTGTATAGGGTAAAAGGTCATTTCACCAGCAGCACACAATTTAAGGCTGCCCCCTACATGGATTCGAATAAGCACATTTTGAAGAATGATGGCTCATTATAAACATCTTGCTTGCAGGCTATTGACAGCAAACCAGCTTGTTTTAAGCCCCCTGTGCATTTTCAATAGAGCAGTATCACACTAAAAATTAAAATGCTTATTAGATGCAAGTGTTTTGTATTATATAACACAAATATCTTCTGATACAATTTCTACAGGAAAAAAAAGTAATTAACTTCATTGATGGGGTTTACTTAGACCCCCCCCCCCCCACTTCCAAACACGTGACACACAATTTCATATAATTAGAAGTACCACTTTGCATATTCTAGCCTGTTTTATATATTGTGTTAAGAGTTTTCATTGTATTTCAAAACGTCAATGGTACAATAAATCTAACAAGGCAATCTACATTCTTCCATTGTGCAAACTTTCCTCATTATGTATCACTAACACTGAGCAAGTTCAGTTTACTTGCAGAAATGAGGCAGCAAGACTTGAATGAAACAACCCAACTTGAACAGTGCTCCAGTGGTTTGTTATGTGCCTCATAAGACAAACATAGATATTTTTACTAATGCCTATATCTTCAACCTCATCATCGTGACAACCCAAGAACACCACACCCCCTAAAACCTTTGAGAATCAATTAGATTACTCCATCATTACACTTTTTTTTAACCTGACTTTCTTCATACAACCTCCACTTCATCTACACCAAAAATGTTGCTGTAGGAACTATTTGAGTCTAAGAATGCAAGCCTTTTAATTATATACGTGTAACATGCTTTTTGGCAAGCCTAATAAAGTTCCTTCTGTTACGGACTCGGTGAATGTCCCTTTATGATAGAGTTAGTAGTGTGTGTGGGGCGTGCTTACGTCAACGGAAGATAAAGGACGTAATGACGTTGCTGAAGAAGTCAGTCAAAGGGCGGGAGCAAAAAAAGGGCGGGAGCAAAAAAAGGGCGGGAGCAAAAAAAGGGCGGGAGCAAAAAAAGGGCGGGAGCAAAAAAAGGGCGGGAGCAAAAAAAGGGCGGGAGCAAAAAAAGGGCGGGAGCAAAAAAAGGGCGGGAGCAAAAAAAGGGCGGGAGCAAAAAAAGGGCGGGAGCAAAAAAAGGGCGGGAGCAAAAAAAGGGCGGGAGCAAAAAAAGGGCGGGACAAAAAAAGGGGGGGAGCAAAAAAAAGGGCGGGAGCAAAAAAAGGGCGGGAGCAAAAAAAGGGCGGGAGCAAAAAAAGGGCGGGAGCAAAAAAAGGGCGGGAGCAAAAAAAGGGCGGGAGCAAAAAAAGGGCGGGAGCAAAAAAAGGGCGGGAGCAAAAAAAGGGCGGGAGCAAAAAAAGGGCGGGAGCAAAAAAAGGGCGGGAGCAAAAAAGGGCGGGAGCAAAAAAAGGGCGGGAGCAAAAAAAGGGCGGGAGCAAAAAAAGGGCGGGAGCAAAAAAAGGGCGGGAGCAAAAAAAGGGCGGGAGCAAAAAAAGGGCGGGAGCAAAAAAAGGGCGGGAGCAAAAAAAGGGCGGGAGCAAAAAAAGGGCGGGAGCAAAAAAAGGGCGGGAGCAAAAAAAGGGCGGGAGCACAAAAAGGGCGGGAGCACAAAAAGGGCGGGAGCAAAAAAAGGGCGGGAGCAAAAAAAGGGCGGGAGCAAAAAAAGGGCGGGAGCAAAAAAAGGGCGGGAGCAAAAAAAGGGCGGGAGCAAAAAAAGGGCGGGAGCAAAAAAAGGGCGGGAGCAAAAAAAGGGCGGGAGCAAAAAAAGGGCGGGAGCAAAAAAAGGGCGGGAGCAAAAAAAGGGCGGGAGCAAAAAAAGGGCGGGAGCAAAAAAGGGCGGGAGCAAAAAAAGGGCGGGAGCAAAAAAAGGGCGGGAGCAAAAAAAGGGCGGGAGCAAAAAAAGGGCGGGAGCAAAAAAGGGCGGGAGCAAAAAAAGGGCGGGAGCAAAAAAAGGGCGGGAGCAAAAAAAGGGCGGGAGCAAAAAAAGGGCGGGAGCAAAAAAAGGGCGGGAGCAAAAAAAGGGCGGGAGCAAAAAAAGGGCGGGAGCAAAAAAAGGGCGGGAGCAAAAAAAGGGCGGGAGCAAAAAAAGGGCGGGAGCAAAAAAAGGGCGGGAGCAAAAAAAGGGCGGGAGCAAAAAAAGGGCGGGAGCAAAAAAAGGGCGGGAGCAAAAAAAGGGCGGGAGCAAAAAAAGGGCGGGAGCAAAAAAAGGGCGGGAGCAAAAAAAGGGCGGGAGCAAAAAAAGGGCGGGAGCAAAAAAAGGGCGGGAGCAAAAAAAGGGCGGGAGCAAAAAAAGGGCGGGAGCAAAAAAAGGGCGGGAGCAAAAAAAGGGCGGGAGCAAAAAAAGGGCGGGAGCAAAAAAAGGGCGGGAGCAAAAAAAGGGCGGGAGCAAAAAAAGGGCGGGAGCAAAAAAAGGGCGGGAGCAAAAAAAGGGCGGGAGCAAAAAAAGGGCGGGAGCAAAAAAAGGGCGGGAGCAAAAAAAGGGCGGGAGCAAAAAAAGGGCGGGAGCAAAAAAAGGGCGGGAGCAAAAAAAGGGCGGGAGCAAAAAAAGGGCGGGAGCAAAAAAAGGGCGGGAGCAAAAAAAGGGCGGGAGCAAACAGGGAGAGAGACACCAGCCTGCTAGCTTCTCTATCAATGGATGAGAAACAATAACTGTCTGTCACTGCAATCCATGTATGGAAATTGGAAGTAATCCGGTGGAGTTCACTTTGTTGCTGACCTGTAGAAGGAAACAGGTATTTGTGTGGACGACCATGAGTCGGATGCTTTTGCGGGTGAGGAAGTCACTACCAAGTAAACACTGAGGTGTTGTTTGGGTTCCATTGTGGAACATTTAGATTTTGTAATTACTCCCTCTATGTTCTCCACATCTACGCCTTATCTTCAGACAACGGTGGTTGCTGAAGAAACCTTTGCTCATGTTTCACCTTATGGCTTCCTGAACTGAACTTTAAGAACCATTCCTGGACTTGGAGTTTGGGACTTTGCCACACACACACACACACACAGAGTTTAGTTTTGGGGTTAATGTTCAAGATTTAACATTTTTACTTCTAACATACTAACATTTTTACTTTTATTTTTCTTATTATCATAAGTAGTGATTAATAGTTTTTAACACTGAATCATGACTCAGTGTTTCTTTTGTTGCTGGTTCGTGACACTTCCCTCAACTTTTTCCTTGTATTTTGCAAATTAGTGCATTGCTGTGCCCTTCACTCTCACTATTCTGAAAGATTTGATCAACTTTGTTCTCAATGTCCACCCTTCTCCCACATTCAGATGGTCTATCTATGACTCATTCATTTCTGGGGGTTCGCTGCCAATTAATGTCCGGAGCTACATTTAAATAAGCTCCTGTCCTCGTCCTTTCCAGTCCTGATGAATGGTCTCAACTCAAAATGTCAACTGTTGTGCGTTGCTCCCATTTTGTGTGTTGCTCCCATTCCAGCATCTGCAGAATCTCTTGTGTTTCTGTAGGACACCATTTCATTCAGTTTCAATTTGTGTTACACTGATTATCCCACCTTCTATTTTCCACAACCAAAGATTTCTATCTACCTTGGTTAAGGTCCTTTAATTAGATCCATCTCATTTCCCATCATGAAAAATCAAAAAACTGCAGATGCTGGAAATCTGAAATAATAAGTAAATGACAGAAACGTTTAGCAAGTCACCTGTTACCTGTGGAAAGAGAAATAGAGTTCGCATTTCAATGTTAAAACCCCTTTGTGAGTTCTGCTTCAGGGTCAGTGAAAAGCTAACTCTGCTTCCCTTTCCATGGACGCCATCTGATCTATTGAGTGCTTTCAGCATTTTCTGTTCTCAATCACCACAACCTTGCTCTCATCCCACCAGAACCATGTTGTGGTGCAGCATTTAAATTCAGATGACCATCCAGTATTCAGGACTGCAGATCTACATGGCTAAAGAAGATCAGAGACAGGAAAATGGCCATGGAGGTTTTTAAAACAAGGATGATAATTTTAATAGATAATTTTAATGCTTAACTAGGAGCCACAGATGACAAGTAAATGGAATTTCTTGCAAGTTAGTATACAGGTAGAGTTCCAGATGATGTTTATGAAAAATGCAACAGTGAACACCAACTGGATCTACAACTAACAATGGTATGTTTCAGGATTTCAGCAGATGATGAGCTGAAGATGAGGTGGAATCAGGTGACGTCCTAGAGATGGAAATAAACAGTCTTAGCAACAGTGTAGGTCCAGACCTCATCTGAGTATTATTTTTTAATTAGTCAACATGGAGAGCACAGTGGTTCAACTACCAGAGATGTTTGCTCAGAGTTCCAGCAACTAGGGTCAATCCTGACCTCCAGTGTCATCTGCTGGGAGTTTGCATGTTCTCCCTGTGACTGCATGGGCTTGTTTTGCATGCTTTCATTGCCCAAACCAAAAATGCAGGTGATTAGGTTAATTGGCCACTATAAATTGCCCTGAGCATGGAGCTGAATGGAGGGAGTGGAGAGAATAATACGCGAGGAGTGTAGGATTAGTGTAAGTGGGTGCTTGATGGTTGACGTGGATTCGGTTTGCCAAAGGGCCTGTTTCCATGCTGTATGAACATGATTCTCTCTTTATCCGTATTCATTATTAGTGTTACAATTCCACATCAGCAACACACCTTTGTTTTGGGACAGCAGCTATGGAAATGATCCTGCTATTCCTATTTGCACATGCTCGATATCCTCCTCTGCCTTTCAGCAAAATCCTTATCATTTAATCTTCACTTCCCATCACCTAACACAGGTTTTATTTTATTTTTCCTCCCCTCCTCTTGCCTCTGTACTTGTTGAAAACAAGTTACACATCAAGTTTTTCTTATTCTGAGCAAGGTCATCAGGCTAAAATATTGATCCTATCTCTTCAAATGTACCTGACCGGATGTGTATTTTAACTGTCTCCTGTTTTTATTTTATACTTGTGTTTCATCTAGCCTCCATCTGATCCACTTCGAAAGTGTCCATCATCATGAAATGGCTTTAATTATTGGCTTTTCTGGAATGAAATATCAGGAGATATTTATTTCAGTATATAGGTGTACCTCTCTCAACTTCTTTTCAAATGCAACACCTCTGCAACTCCTGCACCAGTGCAACATCAAAATTTCTACAGTCAGCAAAGTCACACGAGAAGATCTACTAATGAGTAACTAGAGAACATATTTTTGAGATTAGACTTTTCCTTTTCCCGTGCTGGCCCAGAAACGAAGATGCAATCAACTGTGCTGAGGAACAATTTAGATGAAGTTGAAATTAAAACTGAAAAATCCAGGAAAAAACCATGGGCTATTTCATTAGCAGTTCAACTGATTCAAATTCATAAAACACCAACTCATTATAAAATGAAATACATGAACACTTGATATGGCATGTATACTTCTTGTTAATGGTTTGAATAATGTTCCAGAACTATGTGGCAACATCTGGACTTGCATAACTATGGTTAGTGATCAGTTTAGTTATAGAGTGGAGTTAGAAGAACTATGATAGAGGAGTTTCAAACTTTAACTACCCAAAACTTGAAAATTTATCAGAACAGTTTTATTCAAATAGTGACAAATGCGTGAAATAGTCTTTTGTGCAGAGCTGCAATGACTAAACTATTTTAAAAAAAGCATTATATTTAAATGATATGAAACTGGTGCTCAGAGAGATCTGGATATACTCATACCAGAACACACACAGAGCTAGTATGTATGTACAGTGAGTAATTATGTCACCAAATAAAATTTTTGCCTTTATTACAAGAGAGACGTTATATAACAGTAAGTCTTGCTTCAAATATAACGACTATGGTGAGACCACACCTGACAAACTGCATATGGTTTTCTCTAAAGTTCAAACAGAATATACTTGCCTTGGAGGCAGTGTAGAGAAAGTTCACTCAATTCTCTGGAATGAAGGGACTGTGTGATGAGTAGAGTAGATTGGGCCTGTTTTCACTGGAGTTCAGATGAAAGAGGGTTAACTAGAAACTAGAAGCAGGAGTGGGCCACTCTGCTGCTCAAGCCACTCACTCATTTAATAAAAACATGGCTGATCTGATGGTAATCGATTCATTAAAACACAGGAAGATTTCGAAGGGACTCAGAAGGGTAGATAGAGGCATAGATAGAATCAGAGTTATACAGCATGGAAACAGGCCCTTTGGCCCAACTCATCCATGCTGACCTGAGCTAGTCCCATTTGCCTGAATTTGGCCCAGATTCCTCTAAATCCATGTACTTGTCCAAACCTCTTAAATGTTGTAACTGCACCCACCCTTACCACTTTCTGACAGTTTGTTCCATATACCCACCATCCTGTGTGTGGAAAACTTGCCTCTCAGGTCCCCTTTAAATCTCCTCCACCCCCCTTAAACCTCTGCCCTCCAGTTTTAGATTCTCCTACCCTGGGGAAAAGAGTGTGGCCACCTACCTATTCTATGCCCCTCATGATTTTGTACTCCTCAGCCTCCTTTCCCAGGCAAAACAGTCCCAGCCTATCCCGTCTCTCCTTATAACTCGAGCCCTCCAGTCTCAGCATCATCCTTGTGAATCTTTTCTGCACCCTCTCCAGCTTGATCACATCCTACAGTATGTGATGTTCCGATATATCACTTGATGGTGGGAGTCTCATTCTGGGAACATAAATTTCTTCTCTCAAAGGGTTGTGAGCCTTTGAAAATTCTCTACCTTAGAGAGCTGTGGATGCTAAGTCACATGTCTTTAGCAGAGTATCCCTGGTATCAATCTTGATAAGTTGGTGTTTTAGTTTAATTTTAAAACCTTGTTTAATTTAGTTTAACAATCAAACGCTAACCTTGTAGTTTTAAATTGCAGTGGCACAAGATGGTAAACAAGTTTAGTCTCTCAGGTAATTAGGTAACCAGCTGGAACAAATTAAGTCAGGTGACAGAGGCACTGATGGCTGGGAAAATACTGTGGTTCCAACCAAAAACATTGCATGTTCTTTGCATTGCATTGCATCTGCAGAGTGTGGACTTTGGTGAGTAAAGCTGATGAAGACAAAACTTAGATAAATTAAATAAACAAAATAAATATTTAATTCAGGCTTGGCAGGTGATATATTGCATGTGTGGCATTTAGGAAATAATGGAAACACCCACTGGGAATCAATAGCCACCCAAAAAATTTTGGTTTAGAGATGATGATTTGGACACTGTTATGCATCAATGCAGCAGAAAGATAGATGGATATTTTCTTCCAGGAGTTGTAACAATCCTTATGTTAAGTTGTTAGTTAGCGGGCAGTGGGAAAATGATCCCTTGTGTTCATTGATCTCGTTACTGAAGATTCAGTCTCACTGGACCCTGCCACTTTGATCTGGCCCAAGCCTTCGTTATCCTGGTCCTGCTCCACTCACTGTTATTGGGATCTGTGCCTTATTCTTTATTCCATATCGAAATAGGGTGGGATAGGGGTCCCAGGTATTGTATGTGAGGTGGGGGGGTTTAAATTGGGTTTGTGGAGGGTTCTGGCTTGTGGAGGTGTTGGTTGTTCTGGAACTGGTTCGTCATGAGCGCCAGGAAGATGCAACTAAATTTGAGACCGATTTGGGGACCAAGAAGATTACTTTGCAGGAGTCTTAGCTCACGCACTTGTCCAATGGGTGTAAGGTATTCGCAGCCTGTATGAAACTGAGAGGGGACTGCCAATTGGATGAGTAGATTGACCGTAGTTCTGTAGTACAACAGGTTATTCAAGGTGGGGGATAAAAAGGAATACAGCAACAATAGGGGAACAGCTACTCCTTTCAGCAGCCACAAGAGCACGTGTTGCCTGCCCTGTGCCAATTGCAGGATCCTCTCCTTGGGACTGGAGAGGAATATGGAGTGAGAGGAGAGATCAGTTACCGCGGTCGAAATGGGAACTAATGAAAGGACAAAGGGGTTAAGTTCTGTTGCAGGAATATGAACATTGAAAGTCCAAATTAAAAACAGAATCCCAAAGGTGGATAATTATCTGGGCCACATGCAAATTGGCATATGGCAAATAAAAATCAAAGAACTGAATGTATGGCTCAAAGATTGGTGTGGATAAACACAAAAATCAAATATGGGGCATTGGCTCCAATACTGGGGAAAGCAGGAGCCATTCTGTTTGCATGGGCTTCTCTTTATCAGAGTTGGACCAGCGTCCATGCAAACTCAATAATGTGGGCTGTCGATAAAATTTTGAACTAAGTAACATGGGAGAGTTTTGGTGGTGGGGCAATTTAGAAAATAAAATGAAAAGGACAAAGTAACACAGAGTAGCAAAATGGGTAATGATAACCAGAGTCCATCAGGCCAATGCACACAAGCATTAGTATACCTTCAAGAGTCAGAGCAGGGAAACAAGGTAAAAGGATCTGAAAGCACACAGGATTTGTAAAAACGGGTAGGTATTCCATCACTTACAAATGTTCATTTATCTATCGGCTATTGGCCCTTTGGCCTAACTCATCCATGACAACCAAGTTGCCTAACTGAGCAAGTCCCATTTGACTTTTTAGGATACATGTCCTTGATTTATGAGATTTTTCTCCCTGTAACAAAAAGCATGCCAATATCAGCTCAATGTGTTTCATACTTCCTCTAACACCATTTTGTCTTTGCTAAAATCACAGTGCTCTGCTTCTTTTCAGGACAGGATTCATCACCATTTATTCTGGCCATCTTTTAAGATGGCACCAAAACACTCCAGCAGTTCTGAGGACTGCACCTTTTCTTAGATCAGATCCAATTAGAATATTGTCACATACGCCAGGATGCAATGAAATTCCTTGCTTGCATGCAGAGTAAACTGTATAAATGGTAATAATAAATGCTACAATAAATACAACAAAGAATGTAACACAGCAGAATGGTGTAAAGATTGTCATACGAATCTGAAGTAATGCAAAAAAAATGCTAAAGTGACAATAACAGAATAAGAGGTAAAATTAAAAGTACAAGAGCATAGCAGCACCACCAGGAAGGGTATGAAAGAGGTGATTGGCTTAGAAGTCTGATAGAAGTGGGCAAGAAACTGGTCTTGCATCTGGATGTCCTGGCTTTCAAGAAGAGAGAAAAGGGAATGGCCAAGGTAGCAGGTATCCTTGACGATACTCTTAGCCTTCATGAAGCAAAGTACCCTGTCGAGTGAGTGGATGGAAGGAAGGGCAAACCCTGTGATGCACTGGCCTATGTTTACCATCTCTGCAGATTCTGTTGGTCCAGAGTAGAGCACTTAATATACCAGGCTGAGATGCAATCTGTCAAGATACTTTGTGGTGCATGCGTAGAAGTTTGAGAGAATCCTTGTGGACAAGCCGAATCTTCTCATATGGCTAAGAGAGTAAGTATGTTGATGTGCTTTCTGGATCACTGCATCAGTATGAAGGGACCAGGTGAGGTTGCTGGTGATATGGATGCTGAGGAACTTGAAGCTGCCAAGCATCTCTACAGCAGCTCCATTGATGAGGCCAGGGTTGTGTTCAACTCCCTAACCCACATCCACCCCACCCCCCCCCCCCCCCACCTTCCTTAGGTCAACAACCAACTCTTTTGTCTTGCTGACATTAAGTGCAAGGTGGTTGTTCTTACACCATGAAACAAGGTTTGCGATCTCTCTCCTGTGCCCAGTCTCATCATTGTTGTTGATCTGACTGATAACAGTGCATCATCAGCAAACTTAAAGATCAAGTTAGTGCTGTATCTGGCAACACAGTCGTGGGTACACAGGGAGTAGAGCAGGGGACTGAGCTGGAGAGCACCAGTGTTGAGGGTCAGGGTGGATGAAATTTATGACCAATTCAAACAGACTGAGGTTAAAATTGGTCATAACAATGGTAATAAGCAAGTTATAAATATTAATATGAAGCTGGATATAATTCATACCAGTGGAAAAGGTAGGAGTTTGGAGGACATCAGCCATTTATTATATCCTACAGCATCGACAACGCAAACAATCCCACCTACACAAAGCACACATTGATCGTCTGAACTCAGTACTTGCTACTTTTTTCCAAGAACAATTTATGCTGTTAAGCAATCAACTTGTACAATATAATTAAGCATAGGTCACCTTCTTAGGCAAACATTCTGGATCAAAGCTTTCACTCCATTAGTGAGGAGTGGAATGTGCCTGTGCTTGAATCCTTCTAGTAAGGAATAGTCGCTATACATAGTTATCGCATGGTCTTGACAGAGCAAGATCTTGGTTCAATGGCAAGAAGGTCCAAGACAATTGGAGGCTATGCTGCACAGACATGCACTCCAAGCTCAGACAGACATGCCACATACATAAATGGACACAAACATATGACGTTGCTAAAAACATTTTTACCTCGTCAACACTCACAATTCACACCCACCTTGGTCCCTCCCTGCCTCAGTCTCATTACCTTCAACCCCCACTTCTAACCGCATCCCTCAGTCTCCACTCCTCTTCGAATCTGACCCACCTCCACACAAACCCCCAGCTGCTAGCTGCTTGTTCTCTCCAAGAGTGAAGCCACCCAGGACTGTTGTCATTCATCCACTTCATGAAACTAATTACACAGAATTGAAGGCACAACACTTAAATAATAGCAAGTAAAATAGTGAAGGAATGTTAATAAGTAAATTGAACAAATTGCAAATCATTGATTAGAATATTAGATATGCTTCAGTCAACATGACCAACTTCACTGAACTTCTAACTGCTGCCAACATATTTTAGCAAATTGTGAATAATGGTCAGTTTCCACACAAAACAAAAGTAATTGAAAATACCCCCTACCTTGTGAGGCTCATAATTCTCCAATACAACTTCAAAATAAAAATCAACTAGCACATTGTCCAGTTAGTCCAAACAAATAAACCTCTGCTCTTCCATCTGGACTTTAAACAGTTGAGTCTCCTCCCCCTAACCATACCTCATTTTCAAGTGCTGAGCATGCCCTGATAATGTTGCAATAACATACAGACCTTCACTCTGTATCTGGCACTGCTGGAGCCTACCTGCAAACTAAGTGGCACAAACAGAAAATTAACAAGATAACAATGGTGAAACTGTCAGCATTGTGCCCAATGCCGCCTCATAACCGAATGTAAATTCAAGGTTCCCATATGACCACATGTGAAAGCTGAAATCCCCAGTAATTTCCTGCTGGGCAGTCAGCTTCACCGAAACACTGTATTCCTTACACTGTTCAGTGTGCAAGTGAGAATTGAGCTGAAATGTCCTGTACCTGGTCTTTCAATGAATATCTTTGCTCATTCAGAGGAGATGCAAGGGATCTTCTCTGCCCTTGATTTGAATGCCAAGGAACAGTCACAGGAGTCTCAGGCAAGACTTTGCTAATTCAAAAACTTTCACATTAGAGCACTCCTAAACTAATAATCTCTTAAATCTTTCCAAGACTGTTGAACCTAAATGACCTGTTAATCCATTTTTTAAGCTTTTGAAACTTTTCCCCAAAATCAAATATTTATGACAGTTTTGACAAGTCTAGAAGTGTTAGTTCCAGCTGTATCTCTTATTAAGCTATCCCTTTTGGCACAATAGCCTTGCCACACTACAAAACTGAGGGTGGCCCTCAGTTGAAGGCAGACCTTTGTCCCCACCAGGAATGTGCACTGGTCACTCCTACCAATACTATCAAGCACTCGTAAGATAAATTGTAGAGGATGAGGTCAAGTAGTTCTGTTTCCCCCTTGAGCTGGGTCTCTCCTAACTACAGACCCAGTCATTCATCCTGTAATGTGGCATCTTAGCCAGTGGTGAATCTACCAAATCAACCAGAACACTGAAGTCCCCATTACAGAGTACTTCCTGTGCCCCTGCTAATCTCAGTGATCCTTTTAAGTAGTGCTCAACAGAAAGGGGGGGGGACCAACTAACCAGGTGTGGACAGGCAGAGAGTTGTAATTAGAAGGTCAAAGCTGCCATTAACACTTGCTCACGTGCAATCTGATTTTAAGGGGTCCAGAATTAATATCAAGGATCACTGACTCGCACTACCACCTCACTGGTATCACTAGAGGATTTGTTCTGTTGTTTTAACAGAACATATATAGGAACAATGCTGGGGACACTGGCCAAAATGTATGATTCTTCGAGCATGAATGAAATCAGGCTATTGCTTGATTGTGTAAGAAAGCATTTCCAATTTATTCCTTTCCTGAATCCTCCAGGGAGGTTCCAATGACAAGCAATTTTTGTCATTGTGGTGTCCAAATCTCATGGTCAGGTCAATGCCTTTTTGATACAGTTGAAGTGGCAAGGGTGGCCATTTCAAAGGGTAGTTAAGAGTCAATGACATTCCACTATATGATGTCACAAAGCCCAGATGAAGGAGGACAGGATTTCGATCCCTAGGGGAAAATGATAAACAAACTAAGCTTTTAACATCAATCCATTACTTTTGTGTATATGTACACAGACTCAATTTCTGGCATGAATGTCTTATTCAACTCACTGAACTTATATACTCCAGTGAAGGTCTGAATTCATGTCAATGCACCTTCAATTGATGCCTTTACCTTACTAGACCAGTGACATAACTACAATAGTGCTGTTCTCAGGGATCTTGCAATATACTTGAGCAAAGCCAAGTCAACAACACAAGGCAACAAAACTATTTGAAAATATTGGCACTGATTTTTGCACTGTTTCAACTAGGGTTTCTGGAGAGAACTTCTGACTGACAGCAAAGCAGAGCTCATCACATTCCTAATCTCCTGCTCCACCTCTGGACCCAGCAATGTATCTTCAGGTGGATGCCACTCATGTTTAGTTGAACAGCTGGAGATACTTCACATCTGACTCCTCAGGTTTACACTAGCCACAGCTATCACACCTTGTGTAATCTCATTTGTTGACTGGGAGAGATTAGTATAACTTTAAGAAGCAAACCGTGAAGCACAGTCCAAGTCAAGGACAATCTTATTTGAAGTGAGACATTTTGTTAAATTTGTATTGGTAAGTGATTTAGGTTTTGTTTTAAACTATTAATTTGTTATAAATTAGTTAATATTAATTAAGTATGTTTTAAGTAATTTACTTTTAACTGCTTCTATTTCAACTAGTTTTAAATTCTGTTAACAGAGACATTTAGAAACATTTGAAAGCTGTAAAGAAGCCAAAGCAGTCCAGCACAGGGCATCCAGATATACTGCTGAAGCAAACAGTAGCTGTCTCTCGCAGACCACTCCACCTCATGGTTGCCTGTGAGAGCAAGGACTCAAGCTCAGTTGGACTTGTAGGGCCACTGCAGATAAGTGCAAGGTGTTGCAACTTGGGAAGTCAAACCAGAGTAAGAATTTCACAGTGAACGGTGGGGCCCTGGGGAGTGTTGTACTCCTCGGTCCCGCTGGTCAACAAGTACATAGTTCTGTGAAAATGACATCACAGGTAGACAGCGTGGTGAAGACGGCATTGGGATGCTGGCCTTCATTGGTCAGGGAATTGATTATAGGGGTTTGGACGTTATGTTGCAGTTGAACAAAATCTTGGCGAGGCCACACCTGGAGTATTGTGTACATTTTTGGTTAGCCTGTTATAGGAAAGACACCATTAAGCTGGAAAGAGTGCAAAGAAGATTTACGAGAATGTTGCCAGGACTTGAGGGCCTGAGTTATTAGGATGAGGTTGGGCAGGCTAAGACTTTATTCCTTGGAGCATAGGACACTGAGGGGTGACCTTATAGAGGTGTATAACATGAGGAGCCTAGATAGCACATCATCTTTTTTCCCCAGGGAAAGAGAAAAAACTGGAATGCATATGCTTAAGGTGAGAGGGGAAAGGGACCTGAGAGGAAACTTCTTCACCCAGAGATGGTTCATATATGGAATGAGCTGCCAGAGGAAATGGTTGAGGCAGGTACAATAACAACAGTTGAAAAGACACTTGGACAGGTACATGGATAGAAAAGGTTTAGAGGGATATGGGCCAAGTGCAGGTAAACGGGACTAGCTTAAATGGGCATCTTGGTCGGCATGGATGAGTTGGACCAAAAGGCCTGTTACCGGGCTGCATTATTCCACGGCCAGGATAGTGCAGCAGTAATGATTACATTGCAGTGGACTAGGGGAGATCACAATGATCACATACGGGTCAGGTGCAACACACAAGTCAGGTGAAGCATGATCCAGCTCAACAATAAAGCATTGCGTGACATAAAAGTACAGGGGAAAATGATTCTATTTCTTGTAAAAATGTTGTGCAGTGTTGGGAAATCACAGCTCTTGATAAAAAAAAAGTAGACAGTCTGGAGAGATTTACTCTTTAGAAAAGGGAAGAATGGGAAAAAACCTAAAGTGTTGGTCAAATTTTGTACATGTGAAGTGAATGCTTCCACTTTTGGGAAAGTCCAAAAGTAAGACACATAAATGCAAGACCGTTAGTTCATAAACCCAATTGGGAAATAAAGAAAAAATCCTCAATCAAAGAATGGTTAGAATGTGGAACTTACCACTGCAGGAAGTGATTGAGGCAAATAGCTGAAATGCTTTTGAATGGAAACTTGAAGTGTACAAGGGAAAAGGGAATTGAAAAGATATGCTAGAAGGCTGAGATGAGATAAATGATATGGAAGACAACTTATTTGGAGTAGAAACACTACCACAAACCAGTTGAGTTGTATATCTGCTTCAGCACCATAAACTCTGGATAATGCCTGCTAACCTCAAAAATCAATGTCATTTAAAAATCAGCCTTTCATTGTGATAACATTACTTGGACAAGGAGAATTTATCTACTTATGAATTTCTGCTTATTGGAAATTATAGGGGAAATAAACATTTTCAAAATCTCCTTTGAGCAGTACCCAATTAACCATAAAATTTCAATACAATAAATACTGGGAACCAAGATATTTGCTGGCAGGAAAACTATTCATACATTACCATATCCTGCCGACAGATTCCCATACCAAAAATAAGAATGAGCCAAGACTTCTTCATTTCAAATCAATTAAATCACATTTGTTCATAACTATATGGATATCTTGATTAATTTGACTAATTACTGAATCCAAACATCAAGCAATTTCAACAAAATGACTGCATGTGGACAGCAAGCAGAACTCCATTGATTAAAAATACATGATAGAAATTGTGGAGGACAGCCATAAAGTAACATCAGCTGAAATCCCATCATTTTCTTCAGTTTTTATATAAAATCATTTTACTTATAAAACACATTCAGGGATCAATACAAAACTTACCTGTTTTGTTCTTCTAATTTAGCAAGAAGCTCCAAGTCATCAGGACTAAGTGTAGTTGGTGATCCTGGTGAAAGTGCAGGTGTAGAGAGCGTTGTTGATGAAGATGTAGTGTGCAGCGACGAAGTGGATGGGCTTGCCACCTGACTAGCCATTTGACTGACAGTGTGAGACACTGTGTTCTTCACCCATGAGAGAGTAGAACTCAACTTCTCTGCAACCTTGTCTGTCGCCACCTGAGGAGAAAAGTTTATAATTACATTTAAACATATAGCAATGCAATAAGCAATAACCTGTTTAAAACATCCTTTGTTTTTAATTTGAAAATTCAGTCATGCTGGAAAAAGTATTGGTTTTATATGATGCTTGAGGAGAGTTAAGTCATTCACAGGACTTGGATACTGCTGAAAAGACCAGAATTTAATGAACGTCCCTTAATCCCAAGGAGGCGATGGTCAGAATGTTGAGTGCCACTTCAGCTATCCCAGAATAATAAGTGAAATTAGGCCAGGTCAAGCAAGGTAAGCATTCAGAACTTCAAATTAGAATTGAGAATTCTTTAGCAAGTTATCAAAGGTCAAAATTTGGCTGCCTCTTCAGGTCATTTTAAAGAATGGCTTGATTTACATGGAATATTGGGTACCATCAAGATGACACCCATGTGTTGGATCAATATACAAAACATCAAGGCCAGTTAAATTACAAAGGTTTGCTGCAATAAACAAAACAAAAAACAGGCTTCTTCTCATGCGTTCCAATCCATCAGATCACACATACAACCGACATAAATCTACTTGGAGACACAAGAGACTGCAGATGCTGGAATCTGGAGCAACAGTGCTGGAGGAACTCACCAGCTCAGGCAGCATCTATGGAGGGTCCTGACCCTTCGTCTGGACTGGAAAGAGGGGAGATAGCCGGTGGATAAAGGTGGGAGGGAAGGGGTGGCGCAACAGCTGATAGGTGGAACCAGGTGGGGGGGGGGGGTGATAAGACAGCTGAGGGAGGAGATAGAGTAGGAATGATGTCAGAAACTGGGAGGTGATAGGTGGAAGTGACAAAGGGCTGAAGATGATGGAATCTGATAAGAGAGGTCGGTGGAGCATGGAATAAAGAGAGGGAGGTAGTGAGGGGAACCTGTGGGAGGAGTGTGTGGGTGATGGGGGCCAGTTGGCAAGAGGAGAGAGAAATGAGGGAAAAAGGAACAGAGGAGGAGTGGTTTCTCAAACAGAAGTTTAAGAATTCAATGTTCATGCCGCCAGATTGGAAACTGCCCATGTGGAATACGAGGTGCTGTTCCTCTACATGAGTCGATCTACATGGGTCAAGTTAACAAGGCAGCTTTCCCAGAAGAGATGCAGAATGTCCATCCCAGTAGAGATAATGATGAAATACTAGGTCAGGGCCTTCTGACCACAAATATTCATTGTGCCACATCTGCAGACCAGCATGAGCACTCCTGTGCCAAGATCCAACTCTAAGCAAATTTTGAAATGATACATTGAGGAGGACTGTGCGTGGTTCTGGATGCCTAGCAAGAGGAAAGGTGTCAATAAACTGGAAAGGGTGCAGGAAAAATTTACAAGGATGTTACCGGGAATGGAAGGCTCAAATTACAAGGAAAGACTGAATGGACTGGGGCTTTTTCCCCTGGAGCATAGAAGGCTGAAGGGTGAGCTTATAGAGGGATACAAGATCACCAGGGGCATAGATAAGGTGAATAATCAGTCTTTTTCCCCAGGGTAGTAGAGTCAAAAACTCAATGATATAGGTTTAAGATGAGAGGGGAAAGATTTAAAGGGGACCTGAGAGGCAACTTTTTCCACAGAGAATGGTGGGTATGTGGAACAAGCTGCCAGTGAAAGTGGTAGAGGCAGGTACAATTACAATATTTAAAAGATATTTAGACAGGTACATGGATAGAAAAAGTTTAGAGGGATATGGACAAAAAGCAGGCAAATGGGACTAACTTGGGTAAGCAACTTGGTTGGCATGAACAAGTTGGGTCAAAGGGCCTGTTTCTGTGCTCTACTCTATCAGAGTTCCATCTTGAGTACCCAAGCCTTCTTCCCTCAATTTTCTTCTAATACACCCATTTCCACTCACAAGCAGCCACAAAGCTCCAACCACCAGTATGAGCTTTTGTATTGGTATTTATACAGAGCAGGATCAGAATCCCACTCATCAGAAGATCAGAGATCACAGATGCAGACAGAACCAAGCGTCCTGGACTGGCAAGTCACAGTTGCCATCACACTCAGTGTGGAGGTCTGTGAATAGGTTGGCAAGTTTTATGGAGCATTTTAAAGGCAGAGAGGCAGAAGAGTTTGGAATGAACTCTCGACTTAGGAATTCCAGTTCATCGGGTGTGTAATGATTTGAAACATGTAATCTTCCCCTCTCTAAAGAGGGTGCATGACCACTGAATACACCTGTCCCGCCACTGGAATCCATGCAGAATCCAGCTGCAGATGCAGCCAGATTGATCAGTGCAAGATTGATTGGGTCCAGCAACCTTCTTCCTTGTGACAATTTCATTGTAATTCTACTTATTACACTTAACACCAATCTAACAACTCTTCAGAGTTCTGTGTCACGAACCAGCAACAAAAGAAACACACTGAGCATGATTCAGTGTTAAAAACTATTTTATTAATCACTACTTATGATAATATGAAAAATAAAAGTAAAAATGTTAGTATGTTAGAATTCAAAAATGTTAAACCTCGAACGTTAACCCCAAAACTAAACTCGTCGTGTGTGTGTGTGACAAAGTCCCAAACTCCAAGTTCCAGAATGGTTCTTAAAGTTCAGTTCCGCAAGTCATAAGGTGAAACATGAGCAAGGGCTTCTTCAACAACCACCGTTGTCTGAAGATAAGACGTAGATGTAGAAAAACATAGAGAGAGTAAATACGAAATCCAAATGTTCCACGATGGAACCCAAACGACACTTCAGTGTTTACTCGGTAGTGACTTCCTCACCCCGAAAAGCATCCGAATTGTGGTCGTCCACACACAAATACCTGTTTCCTTCTACAGGTCAGCAACAAAGTGAACTCCACCGGATTACTTCCAACTTCCATACATGGATTTCAGTGGCAGACACAGTTATTGTTTCTCATCCATTGATAGAGAACACTAGCAGGCTGGTGTCTCTCTCCCTTCTCTCTATCCTTCTTCTGACTTCTTCAACAACGTCATTACGTCCTTTATCTTCTATTGACATAAGCACGCCCCACACACACATACACACTCTATCTTAAAGGGACTTTCACTGAGTCCGTAACATCTGTAATGTTTCCTGCAGATTTTGATTTTTTTTTCTTAAAAGATAAACATTATGTGGCAGCAGAATTCAGGCAGGGCAGTGTTCCTCATTAAGAATTCAAGAGTCAGGTATTACATCAGCAACAAGCCAAACTGGAATTGCAGCTGCTGAGCTATGTCGAAACTGGCCACAATCAGGATACAATGGCACTGACGACCTGCTCAAAGCTATGAGAGAATAACCCACAGCAGCATTCCACACTGTGTAACAGTAAACGTCACACACTTTAACAACCAGCTACCAACAACATTCAAATCAAAATTCCTGATTATAAGCATACAGGGATAGCATGACGCAGCTTGCAAACAAGTAATGGCAGGTTTCTTGAAATAGCTAGTCTAAATACTTCTGCATGTCTGGGCATACTTGGCATTTTGTTTCCAAATCCACGTAGTTAAAAATTGTATTTTGTTCAAAAATACACACTGATTTTCTGAAAGTAGTCTAAATCATCTCCTGAAAAAAAGTAAGTGCAAACTGATGAATAAAAATTAAAAATACCTCAGGCTATGGAAATCTGACAAAAAGTAACAGCAAATGCTGGAAACACTCAGCAAGTCAGGTCACATCTGTGTAGAAACAGTTCAAACCTTTCAAATCAAAGGCCCTTCGCCATTTCTGGTTCAGGGTCTTGAACTTGAAATGATAACTCTGCTTCTCTTTCCACAGTTGCTACCTGACCTGCTGGATGTTTCCAGCATTTTATGTTTTTAAATTGCCATTTGATGAAGGCATGTTTGTGAATAGTAATTAAGCGTCAGTTTACAATTTGTTTACCAGCTCTAATGCTTAAAGTACAATTAGCCGTGATGAGCACTTTTTCCCCTCTGTTCAATTTTCCCCTCCCATTCAAAATGTAATATTTTCATTGAATATTGGAATAGTAAAGTAAAAATGGATTGAATTTTTCCAACTAACATACAGGTATCAAGCTGCAATGACACAGCATTGTGATTCATCCTTGCTACTTGGATCTCTTTAGGAAAAAGATCCTCTGACAATAAAGATTTACAGCGAGACCCTGGGAACCAACAACCACTTCCTACATCTTGGGAGCCACCTCAGCAAAGGCAGACATCGATGATGAAATTCACTCATCTTCAATGAACCATTTCAGCCTTTGGTTCCTTGAGGAAAAGGGTGTTTGAAGATCAAGACCTCAAACCTCGCACAAAACCCATGGTCTACTGGTAGCGGTGATCCTTGTCCTCTATGTGCTTCTGAGACTTGGTCTACCTACAGCAGGCATCTCTAAGTACTGGATGGATACCACTGATGCCATCTCCACAAAATCCTTCAAATCCACTGGAAGGATAAGTGAACCAATATCAGCATCCTCGGCAAGGCCAACTTCTCCAGCACTAAAGCCCAAGTTGGTTCTGCTGGGCAGGCCAAGTTGTTCACATGTCCGACACGAGACTCCCAAATCCAACCCGCTGTTCTGAGCTTTGTAGTGCAAAGAGATTGCCAAGCAGACAGAAGAAAACATTTAAAGATACGCTTGAAGCTTCCTTGTAAATTGTAATATCCACCAATTCCTGGGAATCTTTGTCTCATGACTGCTCAGCGTGGAAGAGGAGTGTGCAGGACAGCAGTGAGAATGTCTACGTGTCAGTAGCTCACAGAGGCCCAATGTAAGCAGGAGAAGTACACCACCTCACAAAATACATGCCACCCATACTGTCAGTCAATTCTTGCCCCATCTAATGAAGAATCTGGCAAAAGCTGTACTTCTCTGCAAATAAAAATGAAGACTCAAAACCTTATCGCCCATCTCTAAACAATTCATCATGAAATGATATTGATTGATGCAGCACAGTGGTATAGGGAGATGCAGAGGTAGAAAGATTCAAACTCAGAATCACAGCACACTCAAAGGACATTCAGCACATGTTCTATCTGTTCAGTCTGTCCTATGAAAGAGCAATTCAGCTAGTCTCACGCACTTTCCTTCCCCCCCCCCACCCCCTGTATTTCATCTCCTTTTAATACTGATCCAGTTCATTTTTCAACATCATGATAGCTCCCACAATTCCCTCAGACTTTAAACACTCACTGAATAAAATAGAATTCCTCATGTCACTTTTGGTTCTTTTGCCAATCATTTTCATTCTATGCCTTCTGTTCCTTCACACACAAATGCAAAGTTTTTTTTTATAAATCCACTCTATCTAGATACTTCATGATTTTCCTATTCTAAGAATAACACCAGATATTCCATTCTATCCACTTAACTGAAGTCTCTCATTCCCTCATGCTAGTAAATCTCTCAAGCATCCTTGCTAAGAACTTATCCTCAAGTGTGATGCCCCAGAATTGGGCACAATACTCCTTGCTGCAGCCAAACTAATCTCTTATAAAAGGTTCATTGTGACTTCCTTGTTCTAATACACTGTCTGTTTACATATGTCAGGATCCTGTCTGCATTGCTATACAGCTATTTCAACCTCCCCTGCCACTTTCAATGATGTACATACAATCCTCCCCCATCCCACCCCTACCTGGTCCACTAGCATGTCTATATGTTTTTGAAGTGTTTTTCCTTTTCTCCACACAGTGCACCACACTTCCAAGTTTTGTATTGACAGCAACTCTTAGATAGACACATGTCCGGCCATTTATCCACTTCAGCTTGTCGTATGATTGCATTTGTTACATTAATGGCCAAGAGATCCATTCTATTTAAATGGAAGGATCCTATACTTCCTACCACATTTCAATGGTTTTCTCAAACTATAATATGTTTAAACTTAGAAAAAATTAGGAGTGGTACTGTTGATCCTTCGCTTAAATTTGAGGAAGTTTGAAGTCCATTTATTCAGTATTTCCATATGATGTAAGCAGACCTTTTCCCAATCCCTTTCAATAACCTTTGAATATAGAGGAACAGAGTTAACGACATAATAATTTTTTTTAACTAAAGAAATAACAGTCCAGTCTTTTTTGTGAAGTTTTTGGTTTATTTTTATTATTTTTTTTAATTTTGGGGTTCTCTTTTCATATAATTAAATTTCTTTTTAAATTCTTTTGTATCATGTTCACTTAGTAAGAGATTGGGAGGTTCAGATTATATATTTTACTCCCTGTGAGTGTAATTATTGTTATCCCAATCTCTTTGCACCATGTGTATAATCACTAATGTTATGTCTATCAATTTGAAATTTAATTTGAAATTTAATAAGATTGAAAAAGAAAGAAAGACACATGAATGATAGAGAAATGGAGGGCTATGTGGGAGGGAAGGGTTAGATAGATCTTAGAGCAGGATAAAATGTCGGCACAACATTGTGGGCTGAAGGGCCTGTACTGTGCTGTAATGTTCTATGTCTATGTTTGTAATTTGTGGTCTGTACACCCTTGTCCAAGTCATTAATGTACAGTAAGAAAAGCAGTGTTTCTATTACCAACCCTGAGAAGCATCACTGTACATACCAGACTGAATAATAACTATCTACAACTACGCTCTAATTCTTATTCATTAGTCAATTTTTTTTTAATCCCCTTTTATTTATTCTCTGGGCTTCGATATAGCTAAGCCTGATATGCAACACAATATCAAATGCCTTTTGAAAGTCCACATACACCAAATCAACATTCCCTCATCAACCCACTCTGTGAATTCATTAAAAAAATTCTATTAAGTTAGTTAACCATGATTTACCTTTAACACATCCATGTTGACTCTCAATAGGCAATCCACACTTGCACAAGTAACTACCAATTCTCACCCTGATGATCTTTTCTACAAAGATCAAACTGACTGAATTGTATTTGTTGGGTTTTTCCTTGCACCTTTTTTTGAAATAAGGATGTAACATTTGCAGATCGCCAATCCTCATGCACCATCCCCATATTTACAGATAAATGCAGAAAGTCATACAGCACAGAAATAGGCCCTTCATTCAAGCACCTATTTACAATAACCATACACTAACCCTATTTTATTCTCTCCTCATTCCCATCAACCACCCCTCCTCTCCCTAATTCTATCATTCACCTATATACTAGGGACAATTTACCATGGGAAATTAACTACCAATCTGCACTTCTTTGGGATGTGGGAAGAAACTGGGGATGCCAGAGGGAACCCATGCAACTACTGGAAGAGCGTGCAAACTCCAGAGAAAACACCAGAGGTTGGGATTGAACCCAGGTCACTGGAGCTTTCCACCCTCAATTCCCACAGAAACCAAACATGCATCCAATCTGGATTGAGTGATTTATCCATGATAAGCGCAGCAAGCATTTACGTAGTGCCTCTTCATTGATATTTAACTCATCCAGCAACTCATAAGACCTACATCTTCCTTCATAAAATCAGATGTGGAATGCTCATTTAGTTCTTCAACCATGTCCTTTATGGCCCATTTAGCTCCATCTCTCCTTTTCATGCAACATTACCTGCTGCTAACCCATTTGCACTTTTGTTCCTCTTGACTTGATTCAACCAACTCCAGACAGGCCTCCCTCACTCTATCCTACACAAACTCGAGGTTGCCCAGAATTAGAGTCATACAGTGCAGAAACAGGTCTAGTGACCAACTATGCCCATGCAACCAACAAGAACCTTTCTGCACTGATCTCATTTACCAGCACTTGGTCCGTAGCCTTCTTTGCCTTAACAATTCAATTGCTCATCTATGTGCTTCTTAAATGTTGTGAGAATACCCACCATGATATCTGCTAAACTATTTGCACCATCTCTTTCAACCATTGCCCATGCCTAAATTTCCACAACTGACCCCTCCCCCTCATGAAGCAAATCCTTGGTGTTAAACTGCTCACCATTGTTTTCAAATCACTCCGCAGACTCACATTGTCCAATCTCTACCATTCCTATAATTTCTCCGATTCTGGTCTCTTAAACTTAATTGTTCTACCATTGGACATCAATTGCCAAACTTCTGTGTGCTGGAGTTCCACCCAGAATACTTTCCAACTCTTCCTCCCCCCTTTAAGACTACCTTCAAAATTTCTCCTTGCAGTGTGTCAAATTACATAGTAGTTTTCTGAAGTGACTTGGGCCATTTTGGTTTATTAAAGATACCACTAAAATGTAGGTAGTAGTTATAGTAATCTACAATGAAAGCAGCTCAAATATAAAGGGAAGGCATCCAAATGTCGATAACTACTTTAAAATGCTGCTTCAGTATGCAGTAAATAAAGGGTTCTGTGTGAGTAACCGGAAAACTATTTCTACTGGTAGGAGAGACAATATTCTGGGGAAAACAGATTTTCAACACCCTCAGAAGAACCTGAGCAATAACAAGTTCTATTCTGATGAAATATATCAGTCTCTTGTTCCACAGTTGCTGACTCACTTGCTGAATATTTACAACCCTTTCTATTTTTATTTCAAATTTCCAATATCTACAATTTTCTTAAATAAATTTACACAGCAAACGTGATCTGAAATGCACTCTCTCAAGTGGCGGTGTCACAGGTACAAAGGCAACTTTCAAAAAGGAACTGGATATATGGTCTAAATAGAAGAATTGAAAGGATATGGGAAACAACAGGATGATAAGAATAATCAGATAAACTCTTTTTATAGATCTGGCATAAACAAAGGACCTAATTGGCTGCTTTTCTGCTGATTAAGTCTTTAATGTTATATCCACTCTATTGAAGCTTTAGATTAAACGACATAACTAGTTTAATAGACATCAGCCTTTACACTCTAAATAGCATTCAAAATAATCTTAATTTTAAACTAGTTCTGACCGCATAATGGTTTAAATAATACTTTAAGAATAGTAAAGTAAAATGAATGGATTTTGCTTGAAAACATTTTACCATCCTGCATTGCAAACACTTAAAATTTAAATTCAGACATAGTTAGAACCTGATCACTTATCAGGCCATTGTATCAATTAAGATAATGCTAACGTAGGAAATTGGTCTGAACAATGGTGAAGCAGGAACAAGCAAGCAGCGTCCCCAAAGTGCTTTAATGTCAAGTTAGCCAAAACAAAAAGGCACCCATAACTACATTACTGGATCATATTTGATTAATGTTCAGTTGAAGTAAAGGAACTACACTAAGCAAAGCACTGCAGTGGTGGAAATCTAAAAATAAGAAAACAGGGCAATACTCAATCAGTATTGAAGCAAATGCACAGAGAAAATTAAAGTTAAATTTGTAAGTCAATTATAGACACAGAATCATAGAAAATATACAATACAGAAAAAGGCTACTTTACAACAACTTTGTGTTCAATATCAGCAAAACCAAGGAACTGATTGTCGACTCCAGGAAAAGGAAGTCAGGCAAACACACACCAGTCGTCATTGAAAGGTCTGTGTCTGCAGTGGAAAGGGTGAGCAGCTTCAAGTTCCTGGGTGCCAACATCTCAGAGGATCTAACCTGGGCTCAGCTCATAGATGTAACCATGAGCAAGGCACGCCAATGTCTCTACTTTCTTAGAAGTTTAAGGAGATTCATCATTTCATTGAAGACTCTGACAAACTTCTACAAATGTACAGTGGAAAGCATTCTGTTGGATTTGACTGTTTTAAGTAGTTTTTTTAATATGTATGGTGTTTAATACACCTCAAGTGGCTGTACAAGGTATAACCGCTTTTTAGCTTATTTGTTCATCCATCAGTTGAATACGTGTTTTCTCATTGGTTGGTTTTGCCTCAGGTATCTAATAGGTTTCCTGATTGGACTATTGTTATCTGAGGAGTACCTCTTATCTCAGGTATAAAAGGTGTCGATTTTTGTTAATCTCTCTCTTGCTCTCTTCCACCCCCCTCCCCCCGCCCCCGCCCACCCCCCCCCGGCGCTAGCTCATTTTTAGTTCCTGTGTCTCGGCTCATCTCCTAGTAGTAAGGCTAGTGCCATGTGCTCTGTGACTGTTTCTGTGTTTTAAACTTTTCCAATAAAACTTTGTGAAGTACCAAGTTGTCTTCAACTCATTCTTGGACTCCTGAAAGAACCTGCGGATTTGAAAATAACCGAATCCGACAATTCTGACTGGTTGCAGCTTGGTATGAGAAGGTCAATGCACTGGAACACAAGAGGCTACAGAGGGTGCTGGACTCAACCAGTTCCATCACAGGTACCATTCTCCCAACCATCGAGGACATCCCCAAGAGGTGATACCTCAGGAAGGTGTCATCCATCAGTAAGGACCCCCCCACCATCTGGGCCATGCCCTCTTCTCATTACTGCCATTAGGCAGTAGGTACAGGAGCTTGAAGATTCACACATCAAAAGTTCAACAACAGCTTCTTCCCCACTGCCATCAGGTTTTTTTTAAATTAAATTTTTAAAATTTTATTTACAGTGTGGTAACAGGCCCTTCCGGCCCAACGAGTCCATGCCGCTCATTTTAAACCCCTATGTTAACCTACGCATACATCTTTGAAATGTGGGAGGAAACTGGAGCACCCAGAAGAAACCCATGCAGGCACAGGAGAACGTACAAACTCCTTACAGACAGCGACGGTTGAACCAACCTGAAAAACGCTAAATTCTTTCCATCAAGTCGAAAGTCAAGCTTATTGTCTTATGCACAAGTTATATGTAATTTATGTTAATTTAAGTTTATGTAATTCATGTTGTCATGTTTGTAATGTACTGTGCTGCTGCCGCAAAAAGCCAATTTTCGTGTATTTATATCCTGGGTACATATAGCTTTGACAATGAACTTGAAGTTTGAACTTGAAACTTGGTCCATGATGTCTATGTCAGTTGAAAAAGAGCTGCCCAGACTAATCCCATACTCCTACCCTAGGCATACAGCCTTGCAGGTCATGGCTCTTCGAGTACACATCCAAGTACTGAATAAATGTGCTGAGGGTTTCTGCCTTGACCACATTTTCAGTCAGTGTTCCAGACTCTTTCATCCTCTGGGGGGAAAAAAAGAGTTTCCTCATCTACTTTAAATCTATGCCTCCCAGTTTGTGAGCCTTCTGCTAATGGTACCATTTCCTTCCAATTTTGTCTGGGTGTCCAGTTGTCCCCTCAATTTTACACACACCAAATTGCAGCATTGAAATTAGGAATGTGGAGTCAAAGCAACATGGAAGGTAAAGCTGGACAGCCAACGTTAACTTGGAGAGGAGCAAGTAATGCAAATTCTTGACATGTCTGTTAACATGGTTAAATAGGGTCATTTAAAGCCACCTGGATAAGTGCATGGATAAGAGAGATTTAGAGGGCTATGGGCCAGACGCAGGCAGATGGACTTGCTCGCTGGGCAACACACTTGGCATGGAAGATTTGGGCTGAAGGACCTGTCTCCATGCTGTATGACTCTATAACTAATGGTTAAATGGGGTCATATATTGATCTTTTACTTGTTGACAACAAAATAAGCATTTATTTCCCATATTTTCTGACGAAGGACCTAGGACATGAAACATTCACTGCTTCTCTTCCACAGATGCTGCCTGACCTTCCAGTTGTTTCCAGCATTTTCTGTGCTTATTTACCACACTTTGGTTTGTCTCAAACCACTATACCGCACCTTAAGCCAATAAGAATGGAAAGATTTTAAACTGAATGCTTATGGATTTCATTTGAACTCATACAGATTGTGAAAATTCATGACTAGGAAGTTTTGTCATGCTTTTCAGAATAAGTATTAACCCCTACCCCCCAATTATTCCCTCCAGTCTGAAATCTGCTACATATAACTTGACACTGGGTTATTGGGTTGGGTGCTGGAGGCACATAAAAGCAACTGAAGTGATAATAATAATATCTTGGGCATTAGGACAGACTGTCTTACTTTATATTAAATATATTTGAGGTAACAGTTTTTAATGATCCAGAATAATATCAAGTAATTTTAATTTGCACTTTAAAAAACTGTGTATTATTTATCTTTCCAACTGCATTGTTTATTCCATCTCTTTTATTCATCATAATGCTTCATAAACTTAAGGTGCAATGTATGCCAGTAAGTAATTTTGGTGAAGCTTTTCATAACTATTAGAAGAACAAACGGTTAAAATTGACTGGAGGATATAGCAGTCTTTTATGACCTACAGTAATACTTACTTGAAGTATCATTAAGTTATTCTCTGCAGTAGTTTACAAACAAAAGACTGCATGACATCAGCTTTTACAAAAGGTTATGAAATACTATGTTGATGGTTTAATAATTCACCTTGAATGTACTTTGGTATAGCCATTAGTTAAAACAAAATATAGTGTACATCAAAAAACATGCATCATGCAGTCAAAAATACTTCCATCTACACAATATTCTGTTCATCTCTGCAGGTGCTGCCTGATCTGAATATTTGACATTATTCAAAAAGACATTCTACATTTAAAATGAGGCAGAATCCATCCAGTCATTTGTATTCCAAAAAGTATGACTCATGAAGCAGTTCATCAAATCTGCAGCCGTAAATCACCAGGAAGTATTCTATTTAGATATGATTCATTGCAGTATCACTGGCCCAAAACATAATAACAGTAAAAAGAAAATGTTAATCTGAATATTCATGTCCCCCTGTTAAAGTCAAGCAATTAAACTTTAACAAAAATGTAAGTTTAATAAAATTGCAAACAGCATGTGTTATCCAGAGCTTCTCTACAGTTTGTCACAATCTGTCATAGCTGACCAATGAGGGCCTCATACAGAATCACAACTGAAAGTAGCCATTTGACTCATTGTACTAGTGCCAATTCTTTGTAAGGGCTATCCAATTAGTCCCATTCCCTTGATCTTTTCCCACAGCCTATTTTCCTACTTCAACCATTTATTCAATTGACTTTGAGAGTTATTATTGAATCAGCTTCTATTGCCTTTCTAGACAGTGTTTTACAGATCAAAAGCTGGCTATTGCAAATTCCTCCTTTCCCCTCTGACCCTTCTTTACATGAACTTAACCACAAGCTTCTTCAAGCATGGCATTTTTCAAAAAAAAAAGCTTTATGGTCAGCACCTCAACAGCAGCAAAGGTCAGTTGGCCATTCATCTCAAAACTAAATTAATGTCTGTTGGACAACATCATGCTTAATACGGTCATTACATTCAACAACATGATAAAGTCTATTATTTTTCTAACTCTGATTAACAAAAGGGAATTCTGAAAAAAAGCACAGAAATTCATGCAATTCTGTGTGTCCAATAAAATATTATTTCTAATTACAACTGATGCAGGGGAAAAATCACTTGCTAATGCTCAATTAAAATATCTTAAAAATACCATTTTTTTTTAGCATAATATCTGTACCTAACAAAACCAGGTAATTCTCTTCTCTTTACCGTAAATTGCCTTTCAGAAGCATCAGCAGGGAGAGAAGTACTCTCTCTCTCCATGGATGCTGTGTTCCATAATTTTCTATTTCTGATTTGTAGTATTCCCAGATACGTCACTTTTGTATTCCTTTGCAAATCTCTCAATTCACATGAAAAAAATAACCCTGCCAGTCTAAATTGAAAACTTAACCAAGATTTTTTATTAATGGCCCAAATTCCAAATACAAACACAGATAAATAAATTTAGAAACACTGTATAGTCCAGTTGATGAACACAGTACCATTCAGATTATAATTCCACAAAATAGAATAGCATTTTTAAAAATCAACTCAAATCAGAATAAAATGTCCTTCCATTGTATAAGTTGAATCTATTCTTGGCCATGTTCCATGATCATATTTTCTCTCCTTAGCTTTGGTTCTTCTGGTTGACTCCAAAATGGCCTTGCTAGGTACTTATTTCAAGGGGCAATGGAGGGTGAGGGTGGGGGGAGTGATTAAACACTGGCCTTACTGAAGCCCATGAACAAATAGACTGTCATATTTTTCCAACTCTCTTTCCTACCTATTTACGTGTTATCATTTAATTTAGCAAGCACACCTCTGGTGTCTTCATTCAAGTCATTTTTACAAATTGGAACAGCACAGATTCCTGTGGCCCACCTATGCCCACTCTTAACCTGACTAACAGGAAATAATCTTTTGTCTGTGCCAAGAGGTTACTTATTACACCATGTGCTTCTATTTTCTGAAATAACCTTGGATTCAGCAACAACTTACCAAATACCGTAGTTCTTCCATTGTTCTCATTTATCTACAACACATTTCTTCATTGAAATCCAATAATTTGGTCAAACACAAATTACCTTTCACAAGATCATTATTTCTCTAAGTGCCCAGTTGTAAGCTTCTAACATAACCTCAAGACACATGTTAAGTAAATGACCTGTAGTGTTCTGTCTACCATTCTTTCTGAATAAGAGTTACATTTGATATTTTTCTTCCCCCAAATATAGGAAAGTTTGGAAAATTAACACGAATACATCAACTCTCTCTCTCTAGCCACTTCTTTCAATACCATTGTCTCAAGTCCATCAGGACCAAGGGATCTGTCAGTTTGCAGCTCAATTTGCTCAGCACTTCCCTGGTGATTATAATTCTAAGTTCCTTCCTTCCAATTTCTGATCTGAGATGTTACTTCTATCATCTATAGTGACGACTGAAGCAAAATATCTGTGCAAATCATGTCATTTCCTTATTTTCCATCATTAATTCCTGACTCTCTCTATTGGACCACTGCTCACTCTTAATTTTTTTAAAAATCCTTATAGAAACTGTTTTTACAGTTCTAGCTCTTTGTCTCATACTCTAATTTTACTTCATTAATTTTTTAGTCATTCATTCTTTCATTTTTATATTCTATCTAACCTTCTCACCTGCCACTCACCTTTTCACATTGGAAACCTTTTACCTTTAACTTTTTTTTCCCAAGTTGACCATGGATGGTGGGTCCTCTTCTGAGAATTTTTCTTTCTTGCTGGAATGTGTCTATACTGCATATTCTGAAATATTCCTCATCTGTCACATCTCAATTGACCAATCCCTTGGCCTAATTTGTCAATTCACTTCAGCTAGCCCTCATGATTGCCCTATTTTAAGTTTAGAATACTAGTCTTGGGCTAATTCTTCTCTCCCTCAAATTAAGTAAAGAATACAATCACAACATTATTTTAAGGGTGCCTTCACTATGAGGTTATTAGTTAATTTCATCTCATTGCACAATACCTGCTCCAGTCCAGCCTGCTCTCTGGTTGGCTGCTAAAAAATTATCCCCAAAACACTCGAACTTCTCACCAAGGCCATCACTGTCCATCTGATTTACGCAGATGAAGATCCCCTATGATTATCGCCGTACCTGTCTGACAAGCTCCCATCATTTCTTCTTCTATACTCCACCCTACTCTCTGGTTACTGTTCGGGGGCCTGCACACTAATCCCACAAGTGAGTTCTTGCCTTCATTATTTCTCATCTCCATCAAAGCTACTGGTTTCTTGAACTTAGGTCATCCCTCTTTATGTCAGTAAGACTATCATTAGTTAACTAAATCTGCAAGAAGCAGCCATTTGGACCATCAAGTCCACATTAGCTCTCAGAGCATTTCCATCAATCTCATTCCTCCACTTATTTCCCAGTAATTTATTCCCTCTGATGTGCACCCCGATCTCCAACCACTGACCTACAGCTGGGATAGTTTATTGTAGCCAATTAATCCTACTAACCAGGGACGTGGGAGGAAACCAGAGCAATGGGGAAACCCACACAGTCACAGGGTAAATATGCAATCTCCATACAGACAGCACCCAAGTTCAGGACTAAACCTAGGTCACTGGAGCTGTGAGGCAGCAGCATGACCTGTGGCTGCGACTGAAAAAAAGACATTACTAAATATTCAATTCACATGAACAATATTTGTAAAATTAGGTTACTTCCTTTGGATTATGAGCACAGAACGAGATGTGAAAAGAAAATTATCAGGCTTCAAGCAAAAAAAAAGGAACTAAATCTTAATCCTATTAAATGCACAGAATAGACTCCCAAAATAGTAAGTTGTTGAGTAATATCTTCAAATATTTTATTATACTAAAGATTGCGGATAAATGAATGGAAATGAGCAAATACTTCTGAAATATCATCTTGACTTGCTGGGATCTAATGCTCCTCCCTCCTGCATCGCCCATCAGCTCATGCCAACCAAAAAACAAAATGCCAGCAGTTTGTTACTTAGTCAGAAATAAAAACAGGAAGTGCTGGAAATACTCAGCACATCCCACAGTGTTTTGCGGAGAGAGAAAAAAAGTTAACTTCTCAGGTCAAAGATCCTCCAGTTGTGAAGGGTTATTGATCTGAAAAATTAACTCTGGTTTCCATCTCCGCAGAGTCCTGCCTGACCGCTGAGTATTTCCTGCACTGTTTTTATTCCAGATTTCCAGCTTCTGGTTTTCAATTTCCATTGCTTTGTCAAGCTGAATTAACTAGTTTCACATGTAGGAGGTAAATTGTTGTTCACAGATAGGACAATTCAAACTGCATACTTGATGAAAAATACATCCATTGCATTGTCCACAGAAGAACAGATAGGTTGACAGAAGGTACTTGCACCCCAAGGTACCTCTGGACATCAATGCTTCTGAGGTTCCTGCCATATATTCGATATGCCCAACCAGAATTTAACTTCCCCAAGTGTATTACCTCACACTTGTCTAGATTAAATTCCATCTGCCAATGCTCCACCCAACTTTCCAGCTGTATCCTTGGATGACTTTGTTCACTATCTATGGCTCCAGCAATTTGCATGCAATTGCAAACATACTAATTATACCTCCTGCATTCTCATCCAACTACATTAGAAACAAAAAGTGCCCCAGCACCTATCCCTGCAGTACACTACTTGTTACAGATTTCCAGTCAGAAAAATACCCACCCACCACTACCCTCTGCTTCCTATCACCTGTTCTGGATCCAGTTCACCAACACACCTCGGATCCCTTATGCCTTGACCTTCTGGACCAGCCTACCATTTGGGACCTTGTCGAAAGACTTACTGAAGTCCATATAGGAAACATCTACCACCCTGCCTTCATCAATCTCCTTGGTTACCTCCTCAAAAAACTTACTCAGATTTGTGAGACAAGATGTCCCCTGTTAAAAAAAACATGCTGACTCCTCCGAGTCAGTCCCTGCCTTTCCAAGCAAACAAAAATATTGTCTCTCAGAATCTTCCCCAGCAATTTCCCTACCACTGATGTAAGGCTCATCAGCCTGTCATTTCCAAGCTTATCTCAACTGCCCTTCTTGAACAAGGGGACAACCTTAGCTTTCCTAGATTTAAGGTCCTCTGGTATCTCTCCTGACACATGCCTCCTCCAACTACACTCCTTGAATCTTGGCATTCACCAAGATATGCCTGAATTCTCTGGTTAGCCAAATGGAATGTGTCCTTTTAAGGAGAATGTTCCAGCAGTAAATGTTTGATTTCCTTAAAGAGAAATGAGGTCAGCCACACCTCCTGAAACACAACTTATCCTGATAATAAATCAAGAATGTCAGAGACAAAAGACATCCAGGTTTATTAGATCTGGATTTCATCAGTTAGTAATGCTTAATATTAAGCAGTGACTTCTTCACTCAGCTTGAAGTACATTCATTGATGGATTGCAATAAATGAAATAATAATAAAAAAAACATTCTCCTTTGTTTTTAGAGATCTAAGAACAATAACTATAATGCACATCACTGACTTTGACAACAAAGTCTGAAACATCATATTAAGATTAACTGGCAAGTTTATTCTCAAAAACTTGCCATGATTATAAAAGGCGATGATGAAATGTTTACATGTCCATAAGTCAATTTTGTCCACAAATCAGAAAATATTGAATAATCACTCAATACAGTAACCATACCTCCACTGTATTGTAATAAATAGCATCAAAAGCATGATTTAAAAGTGGAGATTACTAAAAGTGGAGAGAGACAGGAAACTAGTTCTGCCGTTTAAGAACAAGCGTACGTACGTACGTCAGACTTTTGAATTCAATAATATTGAGTGAAATCATTCATACATAGAGGTGTCCATAAGCTGGGCGTTCTTAACCCAGGAATGGCCTGTAAATGAGCTACTTTCTTTCGTCCAAGAATCTCGCTGCCTTTGTAATGAACAGGATTACAAAGGTGCAAATTAAATTCTAAACTAATGGTAAAAACTGAACGTAGCACATAGCACAATGTCAGCGGACCAATTTTACCCAAGTTCCTCAATACCTATATTTCCCCACCTGATTTCACGAGCATAATTGCTATTGATGAAAGCATACATTCAATCATGCCAACAACAGACAAAATACACTCAAGGGCAAAGGTTCACTGCAGATAACTAAGATACTTCAAAGACAACCTTGAAATTTGGCTATTGTTACAATTTTCCATGCTTATGCTTGCAGATCCATTCTAATAAGGAATTGATGCACATTTTTTGTTTCAACAATTTACTGAGGTTGGCTCTTTTCTACGTATTCTGTGCTGATGTTTTAATTCTAAAAATTGGTCCACATAAAGGCAAGAGGAACATTTCTGCCAATGGGCTGGTTTGTAAAGGATACCTGGTACAGTACTGAATCACTTGGATCAGAAGCTTCAATTCCACCAGTGCAGCTAGTAGTACTACAAGCAATCTCAGCACCATGGACTGAGAGAGGTGAAAAAAATTAGAGAAAGTATCTTGGTTTAAGGATGTTCATTATCATGACCTAAAACGTTCTACAGCTGACCAAGTAAGTTTCAAGTATAGCTACAGTTGCAAATAAGAAAGACAACAATTTACAAAGAGCAATGTCCCACAAACATCACTTTGATACTGACCAAATCTGTTTTAGCCAATTTGGAATTTAGATATAAAGTTTTGGGCAGAGACAGCTTGCCTCTTCTTCAAATTTCTGCCACATTCACATTAATGAGCAGATGGGGGCTCTGTTTAGCATCTTTACCAAAAGAATGCAACTCCAACATTGCAGATCCCTCCCAGTATGACACAGGAATGGCAACATAATTTTTGTGCTCATTCTCTTAGCTGCGATTCTTCCTTCCAATCACAACCACTTCAACAAAGGTCACAATTAACCTCAGCAGTGATCCTCAGTCAAGTACCCAGCCAATACAGCAAATTAATAAACATGTAAAGCATGGCTACCTCGGCAAGGTAGCAGAGGGCTGCTGACACCTATCAAAGGCCCTAAGCAAATGTTAATTAGCTCAAAGGGAGAGCAAACCTGCCAGAAAATGTTGTTCTACAATAACTTCCAGTTGGACTAAATTATATAAAACACAATCATCTATATCAATTTAGATTGGAATGTGCTTTAATGTTTTCTTCCTAAATTTCACCAAGCATATAAATGTTTCAGTAACAAGTTCTATTCCTGTTCTATTAAGATTCCAATGGCAGCTGGATAACTGGGAAAGGGTCATCCAGATCTTGCCTGCTTCCCCAAGAGAAAAATAGAGATCTTAAGTCATCCTCTAACATTCTCTCAAACCTCCCTAATGACCACAGTGAAGTACTCTGAAAATGACTTTTATATCAATGGGTAAAAGTGTTTGATGCAAAAAAAAAGTAAAACTAATTACATGTCCAGAACAGTTTTCATCAGTACATTGAATTTCATTAAATAAAATCAGTTTCACCATAAAGCATATTTAAAAGAAGGGAACGCTAATGAGGAACAGTTCTGAAGTGGGTGGAAGAAAGGTCATTTTGCAAAAACTTCCAAGAATATGTTCCTAGCACCTGCAAATTTGTCAAACACAATAATGTATTGCTTGTACTTCCTCAAATCTAACCTCTATGTTTTTCCAATTAGTCTTTCTTCATTTAAGTTTTGATCATGCTTATACAATGTCATGGAACACTTTGTATTACACTGTCCAACTACTTTTACCCATTCCCCCAGTACCACCCTCCAGCAACACCCTCTCTAAACGCAAGGGGCAGTGCTTCACAGAAGTGACAGACTGCAACACTGATGAAATACTAACACTATATTGTAAATCTAAAGGGTGGTTGAGCATAACTGAACAACCCCATGTGCCATCCATCTTAAAGTGTTGATGAAGGGCTCTACAATAGGTCATCTTGTACAGCGTTTGTAGGATAGGTGCAGATCCTAAATTAGATAAGGAATTGGTTGTGTTCCCTATCATGTCATGTGAAGATCAGTTACTCAGAATCAGATTTACACTTTGGCAAACTGTGGTACATCCAGCCTCTGCCTCATTTGTTTTCCTATTCCCAACCACTTGCGATCCCAGCATCTGCATTAACTTTTCGTGATCCCGTGTGGTCTATTGCTCCAGGGGCCTCCATTCTGCACGGGGCATAGTGGGCTGTGAGTGGAACCCCATAACTACAGTTTGCTAATAGTGAGGGAGAACGTGGTTTCGGAAAGAAATCTGAGAGAAAATGAGGTTAACTTTCTAACCAGGCAACTAGTACATTATTATGAGTGCAGCGAAGTTCTCTGATCAAGACTTGTTGCACCCTTAACTCCTCTTTCACCCTGAACAAGTTAAAAGTCCTTCCATTTGATCATGTATGAAGGTACATTACATCCATGTTCATAGGAAAATCTCGTTAAGAGTACAGAGAGAAAAAAGTGCCCAATGAGCTGAAACACAGCACTGTTTTATCCCATGCATCATTTGAATCATCTGACCTAAAGCCATTAAAATGTATAGTGTCACGCAAGTTGTCATGAATGGAACAAGTGATACTGAGAATTATGGGAACAGCCAATTTTTTCCCCCAATATCTGGTTGCCACCCGCACTATTCATGGCATCAAGTGTGGTGACACAAAAGGAAAGTAGAGTGGTATGCTGCACTTCCATGTTACCAAAAATCTAGATTAAGAGTCAGGTGGTTTGTCTAACTGGTAATTTCCCTGGGACAATCAAAAAGGAACTAAACAAGTTCCTCAACATAACTAAAATCATCATCTAAGGAATGTAAATGTTTGCATTTCAATTATTGTGGTGATCTCCTGAAACATATCAGCATTGTATCACGAGTCAATGGTGAATTACACGATTTCGTTCACTGCATTAGCCACAATATTTACTTTGCCCTTCCCAGAAATTATCAAACCGAGAGGGAGGGAATATACCAGAGTTAGGCACGGTAGTGTGGCGGTTAGCATAAAGCTGAGGCTGTTAGAGGTGGATACTGGCATTTGCAATTGGGTCCTCAATTTCCTGACGCAGCGGCAGCAGACAGTTAAGAGTTGGCAGTCATACATCAGGAACCATCTCAGCGGCTCACCTCAAGGCTGTGTCCTGAGCCCTTTATTGTTTAGCCTGCTCACACACGACTGTATTGCTAGATTCAACACCAACGACATCATTAAGTTCGCTGATGACACAACAGTGAGTCTGCATAGGATGAAGGTGGAGCAGCTAACAGCGTGGTGCAGATTCCACAATCTCGCCCTCAATGTGGACAAAACAAAGGAGATGGTAATTGATTTTAGGAGGGCTGGCAAGCATGATCATACACCGCTGACTATCGATGGTGCTGCTGTGGAGAGGATCAGCAACATTAAGTTCCTGGGGGTTCATTTAGTGGATAATCTGACCTCCACTATTAACACTGCAGCCATCGTTAAAAAAGCCCAGCAGCTATACCCCCTCCGGAGACTCAGAAAGGCAGGCCTCCCTATTCCATACCTCATCACTTTTTACAGGGGCACCATTGAAAGCATCCTGACCTACTGCCTCACCTCCTGGTTTGGTAGCTGCAAGGCCAACGAACAACAGCAGCTCAATAGGATGGTGAACACAGCTAGCAGGATCATTGGTGCCCCTCTCCCCTTTTTGATGGAGATCTATCAGCAACACTGCGTTTGTAGAGCTACAGCCATCATTAAGGACTTTCATCACCCTTCTCACAACCTGTTTTCCCTCCTGCCGTTGGGGAAGAGATATAGGAGCATCTGCTCTAGATCTAGTAGGATGCTGAACAGCTTTTTTCCACAAGCAGTCAGGATCATAAATGGACTGTGTCCCCTTCCACTGACAAGCTCTCCCTCCACACACACATACATACTCACATCAATACAGAACCAGTTTGATAGTTACCTGATACGCTGAACTTCATCTCGATCTGAATAAGCACTTATTAATACATAAACGCACTTTAACAGATATGAATATGTGTTGATATGTTTTTAGTTTTGTTTTAGAAATGTTTTTATAGACTATTTTAGATATTTATCACTGTTCTTTTTGTTGTACTGATATGAGCTGGTGAGAAACAATATTTTGTTTTCTTGTGTATGTAAATACTCAGAGAAATGACAATAAAGCAAATCTTGAATCTTGCCAGCGACCCGGGTTCAATTCCGGCCACTGTCTGTAAGGAGTTTGTACGTTCTCCCCATATCTGCATGGGTTTCCTCCGGGTGCTCCAGTTTCCTCCCACATTCCAAAGACGTACAAGTTAGGAAGTTGTGGCCGTGCTATGTTGGCGCCGGAAGTGTGGCGACACTTGCGGGCTGCCCCCAGAACACACTACGCAAAAGATGTATTTCACTGTGTGTTTTGATGTACATGTGACTAATAAAGATATCTTATCTTATCATGATGCTTAGCCACACTAAAATTCCATAGAGCTCATTCTTCCTGCTGTAGTGCATCAGCATTGTTAAAGATTTACTTTCTTTCATTTTGGCTGGTGGGAGATTTATACAAGCAGCAGCAGATTTCACTTTAATGTCACAACTCTGGAGAGTGGACAGTTGTGGCACAGCTGCTGCTTTATAGCTCCAGCAACCCATGTTCAATTCTGACCTGTGGTGCTGTATGGAGTTTCCATGCTCTCCCTGTGACAGCATGGGTTTCCTCCAACATTAGAAGGACTTGTGGGCTGATAGGTTAATTGGCCACTGTGTGCAGTTGAGTGTTAGAATCTGGGGGGGTGGGATGGATGGGGGTATGAGGAAGAATAAAATCGGATTAGCGCAGGATTAGTGTAAATGGATGCTGGATGATCTGCATTGGCCTAGTGGCCTGTTTCCATGCCTTATGACTCAATGTTGTTATCAGTTCAGGAAACTCCACAGCAAAACAGCCAGTTCTGAAAAATGGATATTCAGTCAACAGAATCTACAAACTGAGTGAATTAATTTGGACATCTCAAAACGAAATAACAGTATGCAATGCAGTCTCATAGCTGATTATCGGAAGGATAAGATAGCTTTATTAGTCACATGTACATCAAAACACACAGTGAAATGCATCTTTCGCAGAGTGTTCTGGGGACAGTCTGCAAGTGTCGGCACACTTCTGGCGCCAACATAACGTGCCCACAACTTCCTAACCTGTACGTCTTTGGAATGTGGGAAGAAACCCGAGCACCCAGAGGAAACCCACACAGACACAGGGAGAACGTACAAACTCCTTACAGACAGTGGCCAGATTTGAACCCAGTTGCTGTGAAGTGTTACGCTAACCACCACACTACCTCCCCCAACATTTGCCAAAAACCGAGAACTTCACTCATTTGGCAGTCAAATATGAGATTCAGCTAATCTATCACTGCAGAAAATAGGATTTTCCGGTTCTCTCTGAGCACCACTAATAACTAAAACTCAGCTTTTTTTTAAAAAAAAGTGAGAAGTGATACCGAAACACACACGTATTCAAGCCATAAATGAGAACTCTCTAAACAAGAGGTGGGATTTTGAATTAAACTGTTCAGTTCCCATTAGGGAAAAAAAATTCTGAAAATGGTGGCTACATCTAGATATCCTGAAGTATTTAACTAAATTCAAGAGAAGGAACTATAATAATCCATGATGAATAAGACAATCCAAAGAATGAGCCAATTCACAGACTCACTGGTTACAAATGTAGGAACAATTCTGACATGATGGAAAAATAAATGAGGAAGATATCCAAGAAAATCTTCCCACACACTGCAGCATCTGGTGATAGTTGAGGAGAAGCAAGCCCAGAAAATCTAGGGAATGACTGCTCAGTAAGGTATGGAAGAAACATTGATTTAAAAATGACATACCATACAAGAACAAAATGCACCAAATAAAGGTAGCAAAAATCAACACTGTGATAAGCCTCACAATAATTTGCATTTTCTGAAAATGCTAAATTTGCCATTACTCACAATCTGGCCCTGGTCCTGTTCCCCCATGACATTCAAACAGTTTTCTAGTCCCTTTGGTAGTTTAATTCCAAGAGAAGGATTGGCTGTGATACATCAATTCCCCAAATTTCAGGTGGTATTAAGTGGGGTTAAAGATTATTCAGTGGAAAGAATTCTGTCTGAGTAGATTTCACCAGTTGGATGCCTAAAAAGAACCAAATGTTACAATGTGGTGACCAAGATAGTCGCAAGAAAAAATTGTACAATAAAACAAAACTATTAAATTAACAACACATATACATCTTCTTCAGACCATTGATTAGTTAGCTCACTGCCCTGCGAGCAGTAGAGAAAACTAGGCTCAGTTAAACTAGTTCTCAAGAAAGGTCCTCGAGGTAAAATGTTAACTGCTTCCCTGCCCGCGGATGCATCTGGGATGAGCTTTGCCAGTTATTTTTGTTTCTCTTTCAGATAATTTCCAGCATCTACATTATTTTTCTTTTGTTAAAAAGGCAGGAAATGTTGGAAATGCTCAGCATATCCGCAGAGAGAAAAACAACTTCAGGCTTTTAACCTTTTGTCAGAACTTACTTTTCTCAATATCAGATTTTCTGTCTTTTATTTCACATTTCCAGCATATGCAATATTTGCATTTCCCATGGGAATATCCTTTGAACATTAAATGCAGGTTACCCTCTGCATTGGACTTGAGCTAATCAGAAGAGACACATTAAACAAATTCTCCTTGGGACCCCTTGGTTTGTGTCCTGTATCAGTGCTGACAAGAATACATTCATCACTAAGTGAAACGTAACAACTAGGTCTCCTCAACAAAGGGTTCTGCTCGACTGCAGTTAACAGGGCCCTTAATTCCATTTACCATACTTCTCTCACCAGAGCTTAAGAACAAAAGAAACAGAAGGAGTAAACCACTCAGTCCTTCATGCTTGCTCAGCCCTTCAATAAGATCACAGCTGATCTTTCTACTTGAGCTACTTTTCTGTACTAATCCCATATCCCTCAATTCTCTCTGCATCAAAAAAAATCTTTAATACCAGACAAGGCGACAGCTGAACCTCCATACCTCTCTTTGATAGAGATTTCAAAAATTCACTATTTATCTTACCTGAATGACTGACTGCTTATTTTGAGACTATGGCTCCCTTGTTCTCGACATCCCAACCTGGGGGGACATCAACTCTGCCTCAGTACTATCAACACCATAAGGATATTTAAAGTTTCAATGAGATCACCTCTCGTTCTTCCAAAATCTACAGAGACCCAGTCCGCTTAACCTCTCCCTCTGTCCACAGCCACAAAAGGGCATCACTTGTCGTCACCTTTCAACTTCACTTTACTTCACCAAACTTCAATTTAAACAGATCATCCTCTTCCATTTCCATCATCTCCAAGGCGATGTCACCACCAGACATCTCCTCCTCTCACTTTTCCATATTCCAAAGGAAGCACTGGTTCACTTTTTCATCACACCCTCCCATTGACACCTACCCAAACAACTGCGCAAGATGTAACATCCCATTTTACCTCCGCCCTTACCACAGTTCAACACAAAACATTCCTTTCAGTTGAGACAGTAATTTAGAAGTACTGCTTTAAATTTAGTTATTGATATTCCCTGCTTGCAACTAGTTATCCTTTTATAATAGGAAGATGAAAGAGAGATTGGACAACTGCTTTGCCAAATATTCCATTCAGTCTGAAAGCACTTCCAGTCATCTGTCACTTCAGTTCCCTGTCCCACTCCCATCTGCATCCTCAGCCTCCTACACAGTTCAAGCTTGAGGAACAGCACTTCATCTTTTGACTTAGTCCTGACAGTCTCATGAAATACAAATCAAAAATCAGGTTTAAATTTTTTAATTTTTAAAAAAATTTTATTTACAGCATGGTAACAGGTCCTACCGGCCCAACAGGTCTGTGCCGCCTATTTTAAACCCCATGTTAACCTACCCATACGTCTTTAGAATGTGGGAGGAAACCGGAGCACCCAGAGGAAACCCATGCAGACACGGGAGAACGTACAAACTCCTTACAGACAGTGACGGGAATCGAACCCCGATCACTGGCTCTGTAATAGCGTCGTGTTAAGTGCAAGACAAAAATTACTATAAGTTACAAAAATAAATAAATAGTGCAAAAAAAGGGTAGTATTCCTTGGACTGTTCAGAAATGGTGGGGAGAGATGTACCCAGATGGAGCCAGCTGAGTCTACAATGAAGTAGAGTTTGACAATTCTGCAGCTACCATTTTACACCACCTACTCAAGACCAATAGCTTTTTCTTACAGCCCATTACCACCTTGTTTTCACTTTGACATTCATCCATTTGGTCATTCATCTCCGTTGCATACCAATCTCCAACGCCTTCCCCTTCTTTCTGCATCTTAAAACTTGCTTGTCTCTAATTTTCCCACTGCTGAAAGATCATTGACTTGAAATATAATTCTCTCTCAGCAGATGCTGTGCAATTTTAGCATTCTGCTTCAACTTAAACAAGGAATTGTCTGTCGTGCCGATCAGTTTAAACTAATCAATGTAACTAAACAGCAGGTGATTAATCAGCTGCTCAAAATGTCTGTCAACACTGAGCAACAGCTTCAAGAATACAAGTTCATTTACGCTATTAACCAGATCAATCACTACAAGTGAATCCAAATTTAATGGGAAGAAACAAATCAAAACTGCAAAGTACAGCAGTACTCTTGCACTTATTTAAAAACACTTCTGGGCTTCACAGCTGGTTTAGTGAGTCACCAAACGAAAGCACTTGTCAAAGGGATCACCTACACTGAAGGAGCAACCCTCTCCAATCCCTGGCCTGTATCAAGGAAGAAAATGGGAAAGGTAACAGTATTTCCACCAATCTTACTAAAAAAAATCTACATTTATAGATTAAGAATAGGATTAGAAGTGGAAAGTAACTATAGGAAAACTAAAAACAAAATGACATGCTTTAATAATATGTAACACTTTCACTTCATACTTTATAAAATATATTTGATTTATATAACACAAATAACAACAACCTTTTCCAGTTTACATACCAAATAAAAACATTAACAACTGCAATGTTCATTGGCTGCCCACCTCAAAAAGAAAAACATACAGAATAATAAGCAAGCAAACCTCAGTAAGCTACCCAGGCTCAAATATTCAAGCATCAGACTCAAAGTCTCAAAAGCTTTTCAAAATCAACCACTCCAGTTTCCCATAAAGCCAGTCGTTCCAAATTAATATTTTCCATCAACATGTTTGTCATTGTAACAACAATTGTGTGATCTACATGGAACTCTTAATTTCTCAATGGGAAAAGAGTAAATTGGAACAATTGATTTCTCTTTATCATTAAATCCAACTATTTTAGTAGGATAAATTTTTCACTGCATTGTCAAGTCAGTGCCAGAGAGTTATCCAACATTTTTCGGCAGATGTTGTCTTTCTTCCTTCATTTCAGAAGAGTAGGGTACCCCTTTTACCTTGCCTCTAATCACAATGTGATTTTAATCACAGTTAGGTTCCGAAATTAGTCAAATTAGTATGGAAATGGGGTTCTAAAATTAGCCTCAGTGTACTTACAGGTAAGGGATATTACCCAAGGTTCCAAAGAATTGAGAGCATAGGAGTAGGCTGAAAGTTACTTGAACTGTACAGCATTTGCAGAAACTCACCATCCAACTGGGCACATTGTTAAAGAATTACCAGTACCAAAGAACTGCTTTACAAAAAGTAGAAAAGTGTACAGTTTTAAAAAATATTAACAATAATCAATCTGGGAATTGTCTCCAAAGGTTTAATATTGCAAAAAATTCAAACAGCTGATTGGCGAAGGGAATAAAGATGACAAGAGGGAATAACACCACCAAGTCCAAATTGGACTAAAATTTAGTATATAGAGATGAAATGACAACACATCAGCTCACCCCCTTCTGCACCAGATAATTATCCTAAATGCACCAATCTACACCTGCTTTAAAAAAGTCAGCAATATGCAACAGTACCAGCTACAATACTAAAACAAACCACAAAACCAAGACGAGTATAAAACTGCACACACCGCAGAATTTCACTTCAGTTACTGCACTGATGTGGTATTTAATTCAACGTCAACCAGGCAAAACGCTGATTGAAATTCACTTCACCCTACCGACCACTGACCAATCTACTGAAAGATTTAGGGGCGAAGGGAGTTTATTAAACGGTTGTTTAAAATGCATGTACTCATTTAAATCATCCTCCGGATTGCACGTGGAAAAATAAAGCTCAAGAAAATGATAAAATATTAATGATGATGAGCTTTCACATTTGCTTGCAAGCAGGCTGGCACTGGGGCAGCGGGAGCTGCTTGGAAATCAGGCCTGGCTGCACTACGGCAGGGTATAGCAGAGACAGCCCAACAGGGGAACATAAACAAACCATCCAACCCTCGCAGAACAACACTGGCCCCAGCCACCCCTCCCCTCAAAGTACTCCCCAGCCGCCGTCCGCCACAGCCCCGGGCCGGAGGTGGCCGCAAGAGTTGGGGCCAGTCTCGGGCCTACGGTCGACTCCCGTTGCCTGTCCGAGTTTCGGAGAGTCGGCTGACCGGCAAGCCCGGGCCGTCAGGAGGCGGGTTCCTGCACTGGAGTCCGGGGATGGACGGGGCGGGACCGGAGAGCAGAGGCCGGCCGGCTGCCTGGCCGGCCGGTCGGCGGGCCCCTGCCTGCCCGCCCCCGCTGGTTAATGGTTAAAACGGCCGGCCCTTACCTTGGAAAGATTAAACACACGCCCGCCGCCTCTCTCGCCCTCCTTTCAAAGATTAACTTCCCATGAAGGCGCCAACAGGGTGAACAGCCCGCGGTTCAAGTGTGTGCCAGAGGCCCGGACTGGGCGCACCTCCACTCGTTCAGCCGCCCGGGCAAACCCCCCCCCTCCCCACCTTCCTCCCCCCGCCCGTTCCCAAACTCGGCAGCCGGCGGGGCGGGGCGGGGCCGGTGACGTCATGGAGCCACGCCTCCTCCTCCTCCTCCTCCTCCCGCTCCAGGGGACGCCGGCTGCCCGGAGTGCCGTAATCCCGGAGCTGGGGGAAGGTGGTGAGCGGTGCCGTCCTGAGCGGTGCGGTGCAGCCAAAAGCAGAACTCCTTAGCCGGCGCAGCAAGTGGCGGTAAAAACACTGCAATCCTGAGCAGGTGCAGTGCAGTCAGGGGCAAAACAGACGTCAGTCCTGAGTTAGTGAGCGAGCGCGGAATGTCATGCAATCCTGTGTCGGTGCAGTGCAGTGAGAGGGCAAAATAGTCGTCAGTCCTAAATTAGTGCGTCGAGTGCAGAACATTCTGCAATCCTGAAGGGGCAAAACCGATGTCAAACGCAGAGCATATTGCAGTCCTCTGCCCGGGCAGTGCAGCAGGAGAAGAATACACTGAGGACCTGAGACTAGGCAATGCAGTAAAGGGCCGAACACATTGCAATCCTGATCGGGGACTATGCAGCAGGAGACCAAAGAAAATGCAGTCCTGATCCAAGGCATTGCAACAAAGGCTGAATCAATTCAATCCTGATCTGGGGCAATCCAGGAAGGAACAGAACACACTGCAAACCTGAACTGCTGCAGCCAGTACATCAGAATATAATATAAAAAAAAGCAGGAGTAGGCCATTTATCCCAGTTCTGCTATTCAGTAAGACTGTAACTGATAATTTACCTCAGTGCCATTTTCCTGAACTAACCCCTTATAAGTCAATTCCCTTAATTACAATATGTCTATTTATCTCTGTCTTAAATATACTCAGCCAGTGAAAGAATAGATACCCTAGCTCAGGGAAACATCATTGCTGCCTTTACTCTGTGAAGCCCGATAAGGATTGCAGTATGTTCTACACTTGATGCACTAACTTAGGACTGATGATTATTTTGCACATTTCAATGAGTTCACCTCATGAAGAAGGCTTTTTGGCATGCTTGCCTTCATCAGTCAGGGCATTCAATATGGAAGTAGAAAGGTTATGTTGTGACTATACAAGACGTTGGTGAGACCACACCAGTATTGTGTTCAGTTTTGGTCGCCCTTTTATAGGAAAGATGTCATTAAACTGGAAAATAGATTTACAAGGATGTTGCCAGGACTCGAGGGACTGAATTATAGGTTGGTTGGACAGGCTGGGCCTTTACTCCTTGGAGCATAGGAGACTGAGGGGTGACCTCATAGTGGTGTATAAAATCACAAGAGGCATAAATAGGATGAGCCGTCTTTTTTCCAGGGTTGGGGAATCGAAAACTATAGGACATAGGTTTATGGTTAGAGGTGAAATGTTTCATAAGAACCTGATGGGCAACTTTTTTACATAGTGGGTGGTAGATAATATGGAACCAGCTGCCAGAGGAAGTGGTTGAGACAGGTACGTTAGTTTAGAGGAATATGGGCCAAGTGCTTGGAAATGGGATTAGCTTGAATATATATCCTGGTCGACATGGACACGTATGGGGTGACAGGCCTTTTTCCATGCTGTACAACTCTATAACTTTATGACCTCCCTCTCCTAACCTCCAAAGAGTATAGCCCTATGCTGCTAAATCACTTTTCACAGTGCAACTCCACTCCATCCCCGTCACGTCATCCTTCACCCTATCCCAGGAATCAATCTGTCAAACCTTTGCTGAACTCCCTCCATCGAAGATGTATCTTTCCCAAGGTAGGGAGACCAAACCTGTACGCAATATTCCAGGTACAATCTCATCAGGACCAACACACACAAAAAGTGCTGGAGGAACTCAGCAGGTCAGGCAGCATTTATGGAAGGAAATAAATCAGGACTCGGCCCGAAACGTCGACTGTTTATTTCCCTCCATAGATGCTGCCTGACCTGCTGAGTTCCTCCAGCACTTTTTGTGTGCATTGCTCCAGATTCCAGCATCTGCAGAATCTCTTGTGTCACAATATCATCAGGGTCCTGTATAATTTGTAGTAAGACATTTAGGTAGTCACATGTACATCAAAAGACACAGTGAAATACATCTTTTTGCCTAGTGTTCTGGGGGCAGCCTACAAGTGTCGCCACACTTCCGGCATCAACATAGCATGCCCGCAACTTCCTAACCTATACGTCTTTGGAATGTGGGAGGAAACTGGAGCACCTGGAGGAAACCCACGCAGACACGGGGAGAACGTACAAACTCCTTACAGACAGTGGCTGGATTTGAACCCGGTCAGTTGCAATAAAGGCCTACATACCATTTTCCTTCTAAATTGTCTGGTGTATGAGCATGCAAGCTTTCAAATATATGGACTGAGAGCAGAAGCATGTCACTTGGTCCCTGGAGCCTGTTCTGCCATTCAATATCATGGCTGTTCTGGTTGCAACTTTAACTCCTCTGCATTTCTTCCAACCCCTCCCTCACCCTCCACCCCAGTAACCTTTCAGGAATCTATCTACCTTAAAAATAATCAAACATTCTGCTTCAATCGTCCTTTGAGGAAGGACACCAGACCCCATTCAGCGCAAGTACCTTTCAACTTCTCAGCATTTACAAAATACCCTGCTTTTTTGTTTTTTCTGCCAAAGTGGATGACCTCAGTTTTTCCACATTCTCTTCCATCTGCCATTCACTTAGCCCATCTCTATCCCTTTGGAACCTCTCTGCACCCTCCCCACACTGCCATCCAGCTTAGTGTCATTAGCAGCCTTCGATATACTGTATTTGGTTCTCTCTTCCAAGTACTGTAAACAGCTGGGGTCCCAGAGCTGACTTATCTGGATGTATCACAGCTTGGTACAGCAACTGCTCTGCCCAGGACCGCAAGAAACTGCAGAGAGTTGTGGACACAGCCCAGTGCATTACGGACACCAGCCTCCCCTCCTTGGACTCTGTCTTTACCTCTCATTGTCTTGGTGAAGCAGCCGGCATAATCAAAGACCCCACTCATCAGGGACATTCTCTCTTCTGTCCTCTTCCATCAGGTAGAAGATACAGGAGCCTGAGGGCACGTACCACCAGACTTAAGAACAGCTTCTACCCCACTGTGATAAGACTATTGAACAGTTCCCTTATACAATGAGATGGACTATGACCTCACGATCTACCTTGTTGTGACCTTGCACCTTATTGCACTGCACTTTTTCTGTAGCTGTGACACTTTACTCTGTACTGTTGTTGTTTTTACCTGTACTACATCAATGCACTCTGTACTAACTCAATGTAACTGCACTGTGTAATGAATTGACCTGTACAATTGGTTTGTGAGGCAAGCTTTTCACTGTACCTCGGTACAAGTGACAATAATAAACCGATACCAATACCAATACTTTTTAAAAATTTATTCACCTTTCAGGCTCTGCACATCACCTGCAAAGCCAGCATTTATTGCCTATCCCGAATTATCCTTGAGAAGGTGGTGGTGAGCCAACCACCCGCCATTGCCCACACCCCCTTTCCTCCCCACCCACACCCTCTGATTTGGAACCATTGCAACCTGTCTGGTGAAGATACTCCCATAGTGCATTTGAGAAAGAAGGTCCAGAATTTAGATGATGAAGAAGAACCTGCAAACAGGTAAGCAGCGTGCATCTGGGAGAAGAACCTTCAGGTGGTGGCACCTGAAGCCCTTCTCCTTCTTGGTGGCAGAGGTTGTAGGATTGGGAGATGCCGTTAGGGTAGCCTGGGCAAGTAATTGCAGTGCATGTTGTAGGTGGCACACATTGCAGCAATTGTGGAATGAGCAAATGTTTAGAATGGTTGATCAGACGCCAGTCAATCAGGCTGCTTTGCCCTGGATAGTGGCAAGTTTCTTGAAAGTTGTTGGAGCTGCACTGACACAAGCAAGTAAAGAATATTCCCTCACACTCCTGACATGCCTTTTAGATGAGGGAAAGGCCTTGGAGGTGACTCACTCACTGCAAGATACCCAGTATTTGGCCTGCTCTTGCAACCACGGTACTTATGTGGCTAGGTCTTGTTGAGTTTCCCATCAATAGTGTCCCACTGAACATTGAAAGTGAAGGAATGTTAAGGATAGGTAGTTAGACTTTTCTTTTGGATATAGTCATAGCCTGGCACTTTTGTAGTCTGAATGTTACCTGCCATTTATCAGCCTGTATTTGAATATTGTCTAGATCTTACTACATTCGGGCATGGGCTTTTTCATTTACTGAGAAGTAGCAAATAAAATTGATCTTTTTACAATCATCAGCTAATATTTCCTACTTCTGACCTTATGCTAGAACAAAGATCATTGATGAAACAGCTGAAAATGATTGAATCTGGGACACTGCCCGAAGGAATTCATGCATTGATGTCCTGGGGCTTGGCTGATTAACCTCCAAAACACAGAACCAACTTTCTTTAACCTCCTTATGTTTTTTGAACCTTCTCTTGTGTGGCACCTTATCGGAGGCAGTATGGTAAGGGGCAGCAACTACTGCAATTGTGAACTGGCGCAGTGCAGTAAGGTGCAGTGCACACTGCAATCCTGAGCTGATACACTAAGTAAGAATTCCAGTACAAAATTCTGAGACAAAAGTAGTGCAGAACTCTGACCCAGTGCTGAAGTGACTTGAACAGCAAAAGTGTATAACAAAGGGCCAAAGGTAAACACACTGCAGAACATCTTCACTAGACCAGTATAAAGACTTCCACAATATAATTCTACAGTACAGCAATCTTGTAAGAATCCAGCATCAAGCACTACACTGCAGTCCACAAGGGTTTGGTACACAACATCATTTATATTAGAAAGCAAGATGCTGTTTAAACTCTCGTTCAATTCCTATACACAGTGGCATAAATTCAGAAACCTTTCTTCTGTGCACCGAGTGCACATACATTTTCTCTCATTTATCAAGGCCATAAGCTGGAATATCTTTCAAAACCTCTCTACATCTCAACCTCCTCTTTCTTTAAGATGACGTTTAATGCAAAGCCTTGACCATTTTGTTTATCTCTTCTAATATCTTCTGAAAGAGAACAGTATCCTGCAGCTGTTTGTGTTATTTCTGTAAAAAAGAAAAAAGTTAACAGAAATGAATGCAGTTGCCATAGAAAGTGACTGGGGAACTAATTATGGAAAACTAGGAGACAGCAGATAAATTCTGCATCGGTCTTCATTCTACTAACATCCCAGAAATAGCTGTATATATCAGGAATTAGAAGGGAGGGAAAAACTCAGGAAAATTATAATCACCAGGGTAGAAACACTGAGCAAATTTCTGGAGCTGGCAAGTCTGTGGGTATGGATGGATTTCACCTTAGATTCTTGAAAGGAGTGGCTCGGGGTTAGTTTGAATTTTCCAAAATTCCGCAGATTCAAGCAAGGGTTCTATTAGATTGGAAAATAAAAAATGTAACTTTTATTCAAAAACAGAGTGAGATAGAAAGAGGAAACTTCAAGCTTAACGTCTGTCATTGGGAAAATGTTAGAAGCAGTTATTAAAAACATATCAGAGCTCTTAGGAAAAAATCAAGGCAATCTGACAGTGTCAACATGGTTTTGTGACAAGGTAATAATTTTTGACCAATTTATTAGAGTTCTTTGAAGTAATATGTACACAGATGACACCACTATTGTTGGCAGAATCTCAAATGGTGACAAGGAGGTGTACAGGAGTGAGATAGTTCGGCCGGTTGAGTGGTGCCACAACAACAACCTCGCACTCAACGTCAGCAAGGCCAAGGAACTGATTGTGGACTTCAGGAAGGGGAAGTCAGAAGAACACACACCAGTCCTCATTGAGGGGTCAGTGGTGGAAAGGGTGAGCAGCTTCAAGTTCCTGGGCGTCAACACCTTAGAGGATATATCTTGGGCTCAACACATTAATGCAATCAGGAAGAAGGCACACCAGCAGCTCTACTTCGTTAGGAGTTTGAGGAGATTTGGTATGTCACCAAAGACCCTTACAAATTTCTACAGATGTATGGTGGAGAGCATTTTGACTGATTGCATCACCGCCTGGTATGGAGGCTCCAATGTGTAGGATCGAAAGAGGCTGCAAAGGGTTGTAGACTCAGCCAGCTCCATCATGGGCACAACCCTCCCCACCATCGAGGATATCTTCAAGAGACGATACCTCAAGAAGGCAGCATCCATCATTAAGGACCCTCACCACCTGGGACATGCCCTCTTCTCATTACTACCATCAGGGAGGAGGTACAGGAGCCTGAAGACCCACACTCAACATTTTAGGAACAGCTTCTTACTCTCCGCCATCACATTTTTGAAAGGTCCATGAACCCATGAACTCTACGTCGTCATTCTACTTTCTATCTATCTGTCTATCTACCTATCTATCTACCTATTTATTTATTTATTTATTTATTTATTTATTGGTAACGTTGTGAATTTTATGTCTATGCACTGTGCTGCTGCCATGAAACAACAAATTTCACAACATATGTCAGTGATAATAATCCTGATTCTGATTCGGATTCTGTAGATAAAGGAAAACTGGTGCATGGATTCTAATTAAGTTTTCAGAAGGCATTTGATAAGTAACTGCATCAAATGTTATCACAAAAAATAAAATAAAATCATGGCGTAGGAGGTAACCTATTAGTGTGGGTAGAAGATTAGTGGGCTAACAAATACAAAGTGTGAACATAAATGGATCGTTTCCTGGTTGGCCTGACATAAGAAGTGGTGTACCATAGGGATCAGTGCTGAGGAGTCAACTTTTCTAGTTTGTATAAATGCACAGAAAGTATGGTTGCTGATAACGCACAGGTAGGTAGGAAAATGAATAGTGAAGAGAACATAAGGAGGGTACAAAGGGATGCAGCTATGTTAGGTGAGTGGGAAAAATCTGACCAATGGAGTATAATGTGGGAAAAAGTGAATTTGTCCATTTACGCAGTAAAAATTAAATTGAAGCATATGATCTAAATGGTGAGAGATTGCAGAGATCTGAGGTTCAGATGGAGATACACTAAAGATTAATTGCAGGCACAACAAGTAATTAGAAAAGTCAACAGAGTGTTATAATTTTTTGCTAAGGGAATTGAATACAAAAGTAGGAAGTCTTTCCAGCATTATCTGCTTTTATCTCAGACTTCCAGCATCTGCAGTTTATTTTAAATTTTCACAGAAGTAGGAAGGTTACTTTTCAGGTACATGAAGCACTGGTGAGCACTTCTTGAGTATTATGTAAATATGTAATTGGTAATTTGGTTTATTATTGTTGCATGTACCGAGATACAGTGAAAAACTTTGTTTTGCATGCTATCCATACAGATAACTTCATTACATCAGCTCATTGAGGTAGTACAGGGAAAGCAATAACAGAACGCAGAATAAAGTGTTACAGTTACAGAAAAAGTGCAGTGCAGACAGACAATAAGGTGCAAGGTCATGGCGAGGTAGCTCGTGAGGTCTAAAGTCCATCTTAATGTACAAGATGTCCATTCAATAATCTTATGACAGTGGGATAGAAGCTGTCCTTGAGCCTGGTGCCATATACTTTCAGGCTTTTGTATCTTCTTCCTGATGGGAGGGGGGAATGTCTGGGTTGGGTGGGGTCTTTGATTAAGTTGGCTGCTTTACTGAGGCAGCAAGAAGTATAGACAGAGTCCATGGAGGGGAGGCTGGTTTCTGTGATGTGCTGAGCTGTGTCCAGAACTCTCTGCAATTTCTTGTGGTCTTGAGCAGGGCAGTTGCCATACCAAGCCATGATGCATCTGGATAGGGTGCTTTCTATGGTGCATCTATAAAATTGGTGAGGGTCAAGGGGGACATGTCAAATTTCTTTAGTCTTCTGAGGAAGTAGAGGCACTGATGCACTTTCATGGCCGTGGCATCTATGTGGTTGGACCAAGACAAGCTATTGGTGATGTTCCCTCCAAGGACAAAATGTATTTGTCTTCTTATTTAAGGAACAATGTTAATGTCCTAGAAACAGTTCAGAAAAAGTTTATTAAAGTAATACCTCGAATGGATGGATGGGGTTACGAGGAAAGGTTGGACAGATGAGGCATATATCCACTTGAGTTTTGAAGAATGAGAAGGGACTTGACTGAAACATAGAAGATCCTGAGGGGTATGGACAGGGTGGATGTGATGAGGATGTTTCCTCTTGTGGGAGAATCAGGAACTAGGGGTCACTGTTTAAAAATAAGGGGTCACCCTTTAAGACAGATGAGATCATTTTTGTTTCTCAGAGAGTTGTGACCTCAAAGTTAGTGGAAACAGAATCTTTGAATATTTTCAATGTAGAGGTTGATAGCTACTTGGTAAACAAGGGGATGAAAAGTTACCACAGGTAGACTGTGCAGAGTTAAGGTTATAATTAAGTCAGCCACAATTTTATTAAATAGAAGATCAGGCTTGAGGGTTGGAGGAGCCTACTCCTGCTCCCAATTTGTACATTTGTATTTAAAGGAATAAAATCCAAATTATAACTAAAATCAGAGAGCACCCAATACATCAAATAATACTTTTTTAAAAACTGGATATGATGGAAATATAAAATAAATACAACGTTACTGAAAATACTCAGCAGGTGTAGCAGCATTTGGAGAGAGAAACCGAGTCAATGTTTCAGGCTGATGATCTTTCATCAGAACTCTGCTGATAGGGCTAAAGGTTCCAAGACGAGATCAGTGATAACATCAATGAAAAGATATTATTGTTTGCTATGTCCACCATCCATTCCAGTCCCTCTGGTTCTCACTGGTGTTAGAAGGTTCAAGTGCACCAGAGCAGACAAGAGTATGATTTGAGAGTTAATGTTAACTTACCTACCACCGATATCCACCTCCTTGATCACAAAAGCAAGGTTAAAAGCCCAAGTCAATACAGGTAAGGATTAAGCATGGAGCCTTCTTGATCTGTCTTGGCCTAATTGTTCATTGCTTCAAACAGCAGAGATGTTGAAGAGGTCTGGCAGATAATGACTTTGCAGTGAAAAGAGCAATATCTTCTTAACCTGTCCTGAGCTCAACACTAATTTGCAGTTCTTGATAATGCACAGCAGGGGGAATTTCATACTTTATCTATTCTGACCCAGTACCTGCTGTATCTGAACTGGGAGTGCTTACGGTATGATACAATGGAATTTTACAATGCCCAAACCTGGAACATTACCTGGATACTTAATGTTGTGCCTCTATTTAAGAAGGGCTTCAGGGATAAGCCAGGGAACTAGAGGCCAGTGGGTCTTATATCAGTGGTGGGAACATTATTGGAAGGGATTCTGAGAGAATTCATTTGCATTTAGAAAGGCAAGGACTGATTAGGGATAGTCAGCATGGCTTTGAGCATGGGAAATCATGGGAACCCAAACCAAACTTCAGAATTTGAGTTTTTTGAAGAGGCGACTAAGAGGTTGGTGAGACCAGGGTAGTAGGTGTTGTCTACATGGATTTTAGCAAGCCCTTTGACACGGTCCAGCATGGTAGACTAGTTCAGAAGGCTAGAACACATGGAGTTCAGGGTGAACTAGCCAATTGGTTACCAAATTGGCTTGATGGTAGGAGGCAGAGGGTGGTAGTGGAGGGTTGTTTTTCAGATTAGAGGCCTGTGACCAGTGGTGTGCTGCAGGGATCGGTGCTGGGTCCTCCGTTGTTTGTTATATATATTAAAGATTTGGATGAGAATGTAGGTCGTGTAGTTTGCAGATGACACCATAATTGGTGGTATACTGAACAATGAAGAAGGTTATATGAGGTTATAATAGGATATTGATCAACTGGGAAAGAAATGGCAAATGGAATTTTACTCAGACAAGTGCGAAATGATCCATTTTGTGTGTAGTTCTGGTTGCCATCCATAGGAAGGATGTGATTAAGCTAGAGTGGTGATGAGTAAGCATACAGGAGTGAGACAGAATATTTGGTTGAGCAATAACAACCTCACACTTAATGTCAACAAAACCAAGGAACTCATCATTGACTTCAGAAAGCGGAAGTCGGGAGACCACCTAGCAGTTCTCACTGGTTCAGAGGTGGAGAGAGTAAGCAGCTTCAAATTCCTGAGCGTTAACAACTTGGATGACCTGTGCTGGGCCCAGCACATAGATGCAACCACAGAGAAGGTGTGGCAGCACCTCTGCTTTCTCAAAACCTTAAGGAGATTTGGCATGTCACCAAATACTCAAACAATCTTCCGCAGATGCACTGTTGAAAGTCTCCTGACAGGTTGCAACATGGCCTGGTACGGCAATTCCAACACACAAGAATGCAAGAGGCTGCAGCGAGTTGTGGACCCATCATGGGCACAACCCTCCCCGCCGTTGACAGCAATGGAATACCACAGACCATCTCTTGCACCACCATGGATAACTCCTATTATGTCTTTTTGTGTTTTTTGCACAGTCTGTTTTTCACTGTGTTTATGTATAAGTTATATTTTGTGTATTGTCTGTACTTATGTGCCTGTGATGCTGTTGCAAACTGCTGACTCTGTAACAGTGGGATGGAAGTTGGGCCAATGAAGTCAGGCACATACAGTTGAATCACACGTGGAGAGGTGACCTCAAGTAGGTGACAGAGTACAGGAATGGACACCTCCTGACCAAACACAGTATTCCAGGTGGAACCTGGGTGACATCATCAGAGCGCATGGAACAATGAGTTACTTGGTGAATGTGGTAGACAAGATTGGGAAAGTATGTGTCGGTCATTTGTTACTTGGCAGATCCATCTGCAGAAGACATTACAGTACCTGAGGAAAGTTCAGGGAGCACAGAGAGCCCAAGAGGGACTGCACAGTCAGATCATAAGGAGAATCTGTGTCCAGGGTGGACATCGCTGAGACACTGAATGAACCAGCACCACCGCACATATTATGAGTGAGAAAATCAGCGGTGCCTTATACATTCAAAAGCATTACAATGCATTACCATTTCCTGTCTTAAATAAAACAGAGAAACATGGTGGAACGTGATGAGAATGTTTGCCGATGTCATCTGTGACATCATTGCAGCCACAGGAATGTGCTGAGTTGTGCCTGCAATAGACAACCCCTTTCTCTGTGCTGCAAAAATCAGCCAAATGAACTGTGGAAATATCTGAAGTCTCGGTCCACAACAAGTGCTGGAGGAACTCAGCAGGTCAGGCAGCATCCATGGAGGGAAATAAACAGTCGAGGTTTCGGGCCGAGACCCTTCATCAGGACTGGGAAGGAAGAGGGCAGAAGCCAGAATAAGAAGGTGGGGGGGAGGGCAAGGGGGAGGAGCACACACAGGCAGGGGGTAGGTGAGATCATGTGATAGGCAGGTACAGGTGAGGGGGGAAGGTAGATGGGTGGGGGAGATGGGGAAGATGTAATAAGCTGAGAGGTGATAGGTAGAAGGGGCAAAGGGCTGAAGAAGAAGGAATCTGGTAGGAGAGGACAGTGGACCGTGGAATAAAGGACGGAAGAGGGGAGGAGAGGAGATGGGCAGGTCATCAAGGTGGGGAAAGGGAGCCACGGGAATAAAGGAAGACAAAGGAGTGGGGGAGGGAAAGAAAAAGAAGGGGTGGGGTTACCGGACGTTAGAGAAATTGATGTTGAGGCCATTTTTTTATGTCTCTGATGCCTCTGTAACTGGTGAACCACTCACTGCAGTTACAGACACTAAAATGCGAATGTGAGACTGGCCTTTATGGTTTACATATGCATTATTTTTTCCCCAATGACAAGTGAGAGAATTTTCTGTATACCCATAGGTTAAGTTGCGGAGTCCACGCAACAGTCTGTCTTTATATATTAAGGCCTTGATGCAACTGCTGCGTTCTTGAGATCTTAATTTCTTGGGGGTTATGCAAGCTTTCTGAAGTCATTGTTAAGATAGTTGTAGTTTTCTAAGGTAGCATGATCAGTAAAGGATTTGGTGTGCAGGCACATTGGTATTGTCAAGATTTCCACTTACATGTGCTTGAGAACATAAGAAACAGAAGCAGAAGTAGGTTATTCAGCCTCTTGTGCTGCTCTGCCATTCAGTAGATCAGGAGTGATCTTTTACCTCAGTGAACATTTATGAAGCAGTTAGCCTGACAAGCAATATAAGGGTTTTATAAATTTCAGTGAGATTGCTTTCTCATTCTTCTGAACTCAAGATGAGTATTGGCCCTGTTTGTTTAATCTCTTCTCATACAACTAGAGACTAATTAATAAGATGAGAGCTCATGGAATTACAGGTAGGATAGTAGAATGGGTGGAGCATTGGCTGGTTGGCAGGAAGCAAAGGGTGGGAATAAAGGGATCCTGTTCTGGTTGGCTACCGGTTACCAGTGGTGTTCCGCAGGGGTCAGTGTTGGGCCGCTTCTTTTTACATTGTATATCAATGATTTGGATTACGAAGTTAATGGTTTTGTGGCTAAGTTTGCAGATGACACCAAGATAGGTGGAGGAGTAGGGAGTATTGAAGAAACAGGAAGGTTGCAGAGAGACTTAGATAGTTTAGGAGAATGGGCAAGGAAATGGCAGATGAGATTCAATGTTGAGAAATGTGCCGTTGTACACTTTGGAAAAAGAAATAAACGGGCAGATTATTATCTAGATGGGGAGAAAATTCAAAGTACAGAAGTACAAAGGGACTTGGGGGTACTCGTGCAGGATACCCTAAAGGTTAACCACCAGGTTGGATCTGGTGGAAAGGAAAGCAAATGCTATGTTGGCATTCATTTCGAGAGGTATAGTGTATAAAAGTAGGGAAGTCTTGATGAGGCTGTACGGGGCACTGGTGAGGCCTCATTTGGAATACTGTGTGCAGTTTTGGGCCCCATATCTTAGGATGGATGTACTGATGTTGGAGAGGGTTCAGAGGAGATTTACAAGGATGATTCCTGGAATGAAAGGGCTTACTTATGAAGAGCATTTGTCGGCTCTTGGACTGTTCTCACTGGAGTACAGAAGAATGAGAGGGGACCTCATAGAAACATTTAGAATGTTGAAAGGACTGGACAGAGTAGATGTGGTTAAGCTGTTTCCCTTGGTGGGTGAGTCCAGGACTAGAGGGCATAATCTTCGAATTAGAGGGTACCAGTTTAAAACAGAAATGAGGAGAAATTTCTTTAGCCAGAGGGTAGTGAAGTTATGGAATTCTTTGCCATGTACAGCTGTGGAGGCCCAATCATTGGGGGCATTTAAGGAGGAGATAGATAGGTATCTAATTAGTCATGGTATCAAGGGATATGGGATTAAAGCCGGAATTTGGGGCTAGATAGGAATAGTTTTTAGTTTAGCTCATGGAGCAGACTCGATGGGCCGAATGGCCTACTTCTGCTCCTTTGTCTTGTGATCTTGTGAACAAACCCATTATCTCAGGAATCAATCTGGTCAACGTTTCCCGCACTTCTTCTGTTGCAGATATATCCTTCCTGAGGTAGGGAGGACAGGCCTATACACAATGTTCCAGGGCTCTATGTAATTGCAGCAAGATGTCTCCATGCTTGTGTTCAAATCCTCTTGCAATGTCCTTTACCCTCACTTAGTTGCCCAATCCCGGATTGACCACTGTGGTTGCCTTAACTGCCCTCTGAAATGGTCCAACAAACCACTCTGCTCAGGAGGTAATTAGGAATTACCCTGCCACTGATTCCTCATCCCTTGGAAGAATAGTGTAATAAATAAGGCCAGAATGAAATGATCTGTTTCTATGTTGTAACATTTCTTGATTCTACTTCGGTGCTACAGCCACCAAAGTGGTGACATCTTAAGAAAACACTGATTCCACAAGATCAGAGGTACAGAAGCCTGAAGCCCCACACCACCAGATTCAAGAACAGCTACCTCCCTTCAACCAACCTGCACAACCCTAATCACTACCTCAGTATAGCAACACTATGACCACTTTGATCACTTTGTAGCACAATGGACTTCGCTTTTTTTGTTCGAATTGTGTTCTTTTGTGTAAAAATTGTGTATCATTTATGTGTAAGTTATGTTTTTCTTGTGAAAACTGCTTATCTGATGCTATGTGCCTGTGATGCTGCTACAGGTAAGTTTTTCATTGCACCTGTGCATACACGTACTTGTGCAGATGACAATAAAGTTGACTTTGACTTTGACTTTTATCCTGACAGAGGAAAACAAGCAGTTATACCAATAATAATTTGTTTTGTTTTGTTCAGAATGATTTTCCCCTGCTTATAGCACATCAGGCTTTTGCACTCTTTCCCTTCTGCAGATTTCCCAACTGTCTATTAATGCAGACCTAAATGCCAAATGGCACAAAAATACTAAACAATGAAGTTTACACTGCTATGTAGTAATGAATGAGAAGTCCCGTGCTAGACCACAGGGGAGGAAACTGTGTAGAGGAGCCCAGAATCAGAATCAGAATCAGGTTTATTATCACTGACATATGTCAAGAAATTTGATGTTTTGTGGCAGCAGTACAGTGCAAGACATAAAGACCTAAAAATTACCATAAGTTACAAAAATAAATAAATAGTGCAAAAGAGAATTACGAGGTAGTGTTCATGGGTTCATGGATCATTCAGAAATCTGATGGTGGAGAGAAAGAAGCTGTTCCTGAAACGTTGAGTGTGGGTCTTCAGGCTCCTGTACCTCCTCCCAGATGGTATTAATGTGAAGAGGGCATGTCCCAGTGGTGAGGGTCCTTAATGATGGATGCTGCCTTCTTGAGGCACCGCCTCTTGAAGGTGTCCTCAATGGCGGGGAGGATTCTGCCCGTGATGGAGCTGGCTGAATCTGCAGCCTCTTTCGATCCTGCACATTGGAGCCTCCATGCAAGGCAGTGATGCAACCAGTCAGAATGCTCTCCACCATACATCTGTAGAAATTTGTAAGGGTCTTTGGTGACATACCAAATCTTTTCGAACTCCTGATTAAGTAGAGCCACTGGCATGCCTTCTTCATGATTGCATCAATGTGTTGGGCCCAAGATAGATCCTCTGAGATGTTGACACCCAGGAACTTGAAGCTGCTCACCCTTTCCACCGCTGATCCTCAATGAGGACTGGTGTGTGTTCTCCCGACTTCCACTTCCTGAAGTCCACAATCAATTCCTTGGTCTTGCTGACATTGAGTGCAAGGTTGTTGTGACACAACTCAGCAGCCGATCTATCTCACTCCTGTACGCCCCCTCATCGCTGTCTGAGATCCTGCCAACAACAGTGGTGTCATTAGCGAATTTATAGATGGCATTGAGCTGTGCCTAGCCACACAGTCATGAGTGTAGAGAGAGTAGAGCAGTGGGCTAAGCACGCATCCTTGATTTGTGCCTGTGTTGATTGTCAGTGAGGAGGAGCTCTGCAGAAGATACAACCTCTGCTTACATGTGTGCTTTCATGGAGCTCCAGAATTCGACTGAGATAAGTAGGTAAGTGCCAGCAATTAGCAGAAAATTTACTGTTGTTACTTAGCAATATTAAGGAGAAGTGAACACTTTTGAGTTGTCATGCAGTGTGGAGGACTCCTGCTGGTTAAATTGTGCAAACAAGGCCACTGCAAAGACACCTCTTCCTACTCAACTAATTTCTTTCACGCAACCACTGTGAGGGTGTGGCTACCCTACTGAAATCCAATCTTGGGATTCCCCATTTTTCCACCTTTCTCTACCTTTGATCATCTCAACTTTTACTGCTCTCCTTCATTGAGTTATACATCAGGGAAATGGGCCCTTCTGCACAACTAATCCATGCCAACCTCGATGCCTGTCTATGCTAATCCCATTTGCCTGTGCTTGGCCCACATCCCTCTCAACCGTTCCTATACATGCACCTACTCAAATGCCTTGTAAACATTGCAACTGCACCTGCTTCTACCACTTCCTCTGGCAGCTCGGTCCAGCACCCTCTGTGTGACAAACATGTCCCTCAGGTCTCCTTTAAATCATTCCCCTCTCACCTTAAACCTATACCCTCTAGTTTTAGATTCCCCTATATGGGAAAAAGAGTGTGACTGTTTACCTTATCTAGGCCCCTCATAATTTTATAAATCTCTATAAGGTCACCTTTCAGCCTCCTTCACTGCAGGGAAAACAGTCCTAATCTATCCACGCAACATCCTTGTGAATCGTTTCTGCACCCTCTCGAGCTTAATCATATCCTTCCTTCAGTGTAGTGAACAGAACTGCACACAATACTACAAGTGCGGGCTAGCCAACATTTTGTACAACTGCATCCTGATGCCCCAACTCCTGTGCTTGATGCAATGGCTGATGGAGGCAAGCAAGCCAAACACCTTCGCCACCCTGTCTACTTGTCACCACTTTCAGAGAACTACGTACTTGTACCCCTAAGTCTCTCTGGTCAGCAACATTCCCCAGGGCCCTGCCATTCACTGTGTATGTCCTGTCCTGATTTAACTTCCTAAAGTGCACCACTTCGCACTTGTCTCAGTTATGTTCCATCTGCCATTCCTCTGCCCTGTTGATCAATGCCTCCTTGAAACCAATGACAACCTTCGTCACTATCCACTGTACCACCAATTCATCAATCTTACAGATTTTTAAAATTGGATTCTTCATGGAGACTCTGTCTTAAGTGTCTTTTATCTTCCATAACTTTAATTACTATTTTAACTCACATTTCTTAAACTGGTCCCCTTGTTTGTTTACAGAGTGTGTATGATGGGAGATCAAGCAGCATGTGTTTGGAATAACCAGAACCATAGAACCATAGAACCATACAGCACAAAACAGGCCCTTCGGCCCACCATGTCGTGCCGTCCATCAGACCACCCTCACACTATCTAACCCCTTCCTCCCGCATATCCCTCTATCTCACGTTCCTCCATATGCCTATCCAACAAGCTCTTGAACCTGTTCAATGTATCTGCCTCCACCACCACCCCAGGCAGTGCATTCCATGCACCAACCACTCTTTGGGTGAAAAACCTCCCTCTGACACCTCCCCTGAACCTCCCACCCATAACCTTAAAGCCATGACCTCTCGTCTTGAGCATTGGTGCCCTGGGAAGGAGGCGCTGACTGTCAACTCTATCTATTCCTCTCAATATTTTATATACCTCTATCATGTCTCCTCTCATCCTCCTCCTTTCCAGTGAATAAAGCCCTAGCACCTTAAGCCTCTCCTCATATTCAATACTCTCCAATCCAGGCAGCATCCTGGTAAATCTCCTCTGCACCCTCTCCAACGCCTCCACATCCTTCCTATAATGAGGCGACCAGAACTGAACACAGTCCTCTAAGTGTGGCCTAACTAGAGTTTTGTAAAGCTGCATCATAATCTCGCGGCTCTTAAACTCAATCCCGCGATTTATGAAAGCCAACATCCCATTGGCCTTCTTAACTGCTCTTTCCACCTGTGAGGCAACTTTCAATGAACTGTGAATATGAACCCCCAGATCCCTCTGCTCCTCCACACTGCCAAGTACCTTGCCGTTTACCCTGTACTCTGCCCTGGAGTTTGTCCTTCCAAAGTGTACCACCTCACACTTCTCCGGATTGAACTCCATCTGCCACTTGTCAGCCCAGCTCTGCATCCTATCAATATCCCTCTGTAAGCTCCAACAGCCCTCCACACTATCCACAACACCGCCTATCTTAGTGTCGTCTGCAAACTTACTAACCCAGCCCTCCACCCTCTCATCTAAGTCATCTATAAATATCACAAAAAGTAGAGGTCCCAGAACCGATCCCTGCGGGACACCACTAGTCACTGCCTTCCAATCCGAGGGCACTCCTTCCACCACAACCCTCTGCTTTCTACATGCAAGCCAATTCCTAATCCACACAGCCAAGCTTCCTTGGATCCCTTGGCCTCTGACCTTCTGAAGAAGCCTACCATGAGGAACCTTATCAAATGCCTTACTAAAATCCATGTAAACCACATCCACCACACTGCCCTCATCAATCTTCCTGGTCACCTCCTCAAAGAACTCTATCAGGCTTGTGAGGCAAGATCTTCCCTTCACAAAGCCATGCTGGCTGTCCCTAATCAGTCCATGATTCTCAAGGTGTTCATAATCCTATCCCTTAGAATCCTTTCTAACAGCTTACCCACCACAGACGTGAGACTCACCGGTCTATAATTCCCTGGCCTATCCCTATTACCTTTTTTGAACAAGGGGACCACATTCGCAACCCTCCAATCCTCCGGCACCACCCCCGTAGACAACGAGGACTCAAAGATCCTTACCAGCGGTTCAGCAATCTCCTCCCTAGCCTCTCGAAGCAGCCTGGGGAAAATCCCGTCAGGCCCCGGAGATTTATCTGTCTTAATATTATTTAACAACTTCAACACATCCTCTCTCTTGATATCAACAACCTCGAGAATATTACCCCTACCAGCACTCCCTTCCGCATCATCAAGACCCCTCTCCCTGGTGAATACCGAAGAGAAGTACTCATTCAGAACTTCTCCCACTTCTGCCGCCTCCAGGCAAATTCTCCCACCTTTGTCCTTAATCGGACCTACCTTTACCCTAGCCATCCTCCTACCCTTCACGTACTTGAAAAAGGCCTTGGGATTTTCCTTAACCCTACTAGCCAAAGCCTTTTCATGTCCCCTTCTAGCTCTCCTCAGCCCTTTCTTAAGTTCCTTCCTCACTACCCTATATTCCTCACGGGTCCTGTCTGAACCTTGCTGCTTATACCTCACGTATGCTACCTTCTTCTCCCTAACAAGTCGTTCCACCTCTCTCGTCACCCACGGTTCCTTCACCCTGCCATTCCTTCTCTGCCTCACCGGGACATATTTATCCCTAACATCCTGCAAAAGATCCCTGAATATTGACCACATCCCCATGGTACATTTTCCTTCAAAAAGGACATCCCAATTTACACTCCCAAGTTCTCTCCTTACAGCCTCGTAGTTAGCCCTTCCCCAATTGAAAAACCTCTTGTCCTCTCTGCACCTGTCCCTGTCCATGACAATTTTAAAGGTTATGGAGCAATGGTCACTGTCCCCCAAATGCTCACCCACCAATAGATCCTTCACCTGTCCCGGTTCATTTCCTAAAACTAGATTTAACATGGCAGTCCCTCTAGTCGGCCTGTCAACATACTGCGTCAGGAATCCCTCCTGGACACATTTAACAAATTCCGTCCCATCTAAACCTTTGGCACTAAGCAGGTTCCAGTCTATATTTGGGAAGTTGAAGCCTCCCATTATAATAACCCTGTTATTTCTGCTTCTCTCCAAACACTGCCCGCCAATCTGCTCCTCTATATCTCTACTGCTACTGGGGGGCCTATAGAATACTCCTAGTAGAGTAACTGCTCCTTTCTTGTTCCTTAACTCCACCCATACGGACTCTAGAGATGATCCTTCTACAACATCCATCTTTTCCACAGCCGTAACAGTGTCCCTGACCAGTATCGCCACCCCTCCACCTCTTCTCCCCCCTTCCCTATCCCTCTTAAAACACCGAAAACCAGGAATATTCAATATCCACTCCTCTCCTGACGTCAGCCACGTCTCAGTAATAGCCACGATATCATAGTCCCCCATACTTATCCAAGCCCTCAGTTCATCCCCCTTATTCCTGACACTTCTTGCATTTAAGTAAACACACTTCAGTCCATCTACCTTACTACTTTTACAGCCTGTATTCTGCTTCTCCTTCCCCAAAGCCTCTCTACCTGTTTGATCTAACTTTTCCCCATTCCCTTCTTCCTCTGACCTACTCCTCCGGTTCCCTTCCCCCTCACAAACTAGTTTAAACCCTCCTGTACCACCCTAGCAAATCTCGCCGCAAGGATATTGGCCCCCTTCTGGTTTGGGTGTAACCCGTCCTCTCTGTACAGGTCCCACCTTCCCGAGAAGAGATCCCAATGATCCTGAAATCTAAAACCCTCCCTCCTGCACCAACTTCTCAGCCACACATTTATCTGCACAGCCACAGCCTGCACCAACTTCTCAGCCACACCTCCTCCTCTTCCTACCTTCACTATCACGTGGCACTGGCAGCAATCCCGAGATTGCTACCCTTGAGGTCCTGTTCCTCAATTTTCTGCCTAGGTCCCTGAACTCACTCTTCAGGACCTCATCCCCCTTCCTACCTATGTCATTGGTGCCAATATGGACCACAACTTCTGGCTGCTCTCCCTCCTACTCAAGAATTTTGTGGACCCGATCAGTGACATCCCGGACCCTGGCACCTGGGAGGCAACATACCATCCGGGATTCATGCTCACTGCCACAGAACCTCCTGTCTGTTTCCCTGACTATCGAGTCCCCTATCACTACCGCATGTCTCTTTCCCACCCTTCCCTTCTGAGCAGCAGTACCAGTCCCAGTGCCAGAGACCCGGTAACTGCAGCTAGGCCCCTGCAGGTCATCCCCCTCAACAGCTTCCAAGGCAGAAAACTTGTTACTGAGGGGAACAGCCTCCGGGGCTCTCTGTCCTGTCTGCCTGCCTGACTTCTTCTTCCTCTTCCCTCCCCTGACCGTCACCATTCTATCTGCCTCCTGAACCTCAGATGTACCTACCCTAAGGGGGGTGACTGTCACCTGATGCACCGTGTCTACATAACTCTCTCCCTCCCTTATGCTGCGCAGTGTTTGTAGCTGCGACTCCAGCTCATCAACTCTGAGCCGAAGTTCGTCCAGCCTCAAGCACTTACTGCAGATGTGGCCATCTTGGACCGCAGCAGGGTCCACGAGTTCCCACATCAAACAGCTGCAGCACACCACCATGTCCTCCATCTGACTACCTTTTTTTTTCCCCTAGGTACTCCCACCTACAAATCTATAATGACCAAAAGCTAAACCTTGCCTTTACCTACTTACCAGCTACTTACCCTCCTTGCCCCTTCACGCCGAAGACCCTTGAGCCAAAGCCCAGAACACTCTGCTGCCACTCACTCCGCTGCCCGCTCCGATGCTGCCCGCTCTCTAGGCTGTTTGCTTTTTAAGCTGCCCGCGCCACGCCTGCGCAGTCCAGCCCCCACTCGACTACTTAAAAAACTTATTAAAAAATCTAAACCTTACACTAAAAACCCTAACAAAAACTAACCCTTACACCCAAAAACCCTAATAAAAGTGATAAACAGAGAAAACACTTAGCTGCTCCGAAGTCCTCCGAACCGAAGCCCGAGTCAGTAGATTCAGTAGATCAGGCAGCATGTGTGGAAAGAGAAATAAAGTGTCTCAGATTTGAAATGTTATCCACAGATAAGATATCTTTATTAGTCACATGTACATCGAAACACACAGTGAAATGCATCTTTTGCATAGAATGTTCTGGGGGCAGCCCACAAGTGTCGCCACACTTCTGGCACCAGCATAGCATGCCCACAACTTCCTAACCTGTATGTCTTTGGAATGTGGGAGGAAACCAGAGCACCTGGAGGAAGCCCACGCAGACACAGAGAGAACATACAAACTCCTTACAGACAGTGGCTGGAATTGAACCCAGGCTGCTGGCCCTGTAATAGCGTTATGCTAACCGCTACACTACTGTGCCTGCTGCCTGACCCACTGAGTGTTTCTAGCATTTTCTCTTTTTATTTCAGACTTCCAGCATCTGTAGTTGTTTTAATTTTGTGAGGATTGGAATAGTTGAGTCCAGCAGCAGTAACAGAAGCATGGATGAAGATTTCATCAGCAGAAGGGATGGAGGCAGGGGCAGAGATGGCTAATATCATAGAAATAGAAAGTAGTATTCATAATGGAGAAGTCATATGCTAAGAGTCAAATAGAAAATCAATGCTGCAAACAGTCCTGTTCAACAAGACACATAGGAAAGATGTGTAGGGGTGGCAGGGAAAGAGAATACAATCCACAAGTGTTCCATGATTGACTTTCACCCAAGTGAAATAAATATTAGTTGCTGTCCCAAGTTATAGAAGGACAAGCTATTCAGATAGTATTTCCAGCTTTGTCTGTTTCTATTTCAAATAATAAGGTTGTTTAACTATAAACGCAACTACATCATAACGGAAAACAGCTTGATATGTAGCAGGGAAATGACATTGATTCTAAGATCAATAGAGTTAGAAAACTGTCTCAGACCCTCATTATAGGAAATTTCAAAGTTAGTTATCGTTATATATCACTTCTAAACATCATAAAATAATTTCTATATGATAAATATGCTAAATTCTTTTACTTTGATGTTATTATTTATCCACAGAGAAAGATGAAGTATAATATCCAGGATAAAAATTTAAAGGAAGTATATGACAAGAATGCAAGAAAATAGGAGCAGGAGCAGGCCACCCACCAGGCCCCTCAAGCCTGCCCCAGCATTCAATGTGATCATGCCCGACCTATACTGACCTCGTCTCCTGTGCCAGTTCCTCATTATCCACAGTTCCTCGATCTTTCACATATTTATCTATCCCCACCTAAATACATCTCATGATCTGACCACCACCACTCCCTGGGGCAGAGAATTCCAGAGATTCCCTCCCCATTGGGAGAAGAAATTCTTCTGCACCCCAGTTTTAAATGGCTGGCCCATATTTTGTGGTGTCTCTTGGTAGAACAACCCAGGAATTAGCCTGGTGACTCTCCTTTAGACAACTATATCTATTTTAGGTAAGGGGACCAAAACTGTGCACGGTATTCCAGGTGTGGCTTTACTACATCATTTGCCTAAATAACTACCTGCTGGACTGACTAGTGGTGGAATCAGCCTTTGTGTTCCTTTGTGTTCGCCCTCTGAGCTGTCTTCACTTTCACCTTCCCCTTCTCCCACGGGTCTACCTTTCTCCTGGCCATCTTCCTTCTCCACTCTCAGTCCCGATGAAGGGTTTCAATCCAAAATGTCAATAATTTCTTTCAGATTCATACAGCATGGAAACAGGCCCTTCGGCCCAACTTGTCCATACTGACCAAGTTGTCTATCCCAGCTGGTCCCACTTGCCTGCATTTCACCCATATCTATCTAAAGCTTTTCTATCCAAGTACCTGTCTTAATATCCTTTAAACAGTAATTGTTTTTAGTTCCCCTTCCCTAGGAAAAAGACGATGTGCGTTCACCCTATCCATGCCCTTATGATTTTATATACCTCTATAAAGTTAAGGAATAAAGTTCTAGCCTGCCAAACCTCTCCCGATTACTCAGACCCTTGAGTCCTGGCAGCATCCTCGTAAATCATCTCTGCACTCTTTCCAGTTTAATGATGTCTTTCTTATAACAGGGTGACCCCTACCCTGGGAAAAGACTGTGATCATCCACCTTATCTAACGCCACAACAGGTCTACAGCAGACGCGATCTCACTGGCTCGCCACTCAGCTTTGGAGCACCTAGACAACAGCAAAACATACATCGGGCTGCTGTTTATCGATTACAGCTCAATGTTCAACACCATCATTCTCTCAGTACTAATAAACAATCTTCAAAACCTGGGCCTCTGTACCTCCCTCTGCAACTGGATCCCCGACTTCCTCATTGGGAGACCACAGTCAGCGCAGATTGGGAGTAACATCTCCTCCTCACTGACAATCAACACAGGCGCACCTCAAGGATGCGTGCTTAGCCTACTGCTCTACTCTCTCTACACTCATGACTGTGTCGCTAGGCACAGCTCAAACACCACCTCTAAATTTGCCGATGACACCACAGTTGTTGGCAGAATCTCAGATGGAATTGAGGAGGCGTACAGGAGTGAGATAGATCGGCTGGTTGAATGGTGTTACAACAACAACCTCGCACTTAACATCAGCAAGACCAAGGAACTGATTGTGGAATTCAGGAAGGGGAAATTAGGAGAACACACACCAGTCTTCATTGTGGGGTCAGCGGTGGAAAGGGTGAGCAGCTTCAAGTTCCTGGGTATCAACATCTTAGAGGATATATCTTGGGCCCAACACATTAATGCAATCAGGAAGAAGGCATGCCAGTGCCTCTACTTCATTAGGAGTTTGAGGAGATTTAGTATGTCACCAAAGACTCTTGCAAATTTCTACAGATGTATGGTGGAGAGCATTCTGACTGGTTGCATCACCACCTGGCATGGAGGCTCCAATGTGCAGGGTTGAAAGAGGCTGCAGAGGGTTGTAGACTCAGCCAGCTCCATCACGGGCACAACCCTCCCCACCATCGAGGACATCTTCAAGAGGCCATGCCTCAAGAAGGCAGCATCCATAATTAAGGACCCTCACATCCGGGACATGCCCTATTCATGTTATTACCATCGGGGAGCAGGTACAGGAGCCTGAAGACCCACACTCGATGTTTCAGGAACAACTTCTTCCCCTCCGCCATCAGATTTCTGAACGGTCCATGAACACCACCTCGTTATTCCTCTTTTGCATTATTTATTTATTTTTGTAATTTATAGTAATTTTTATGTCTTGCACTGTACTGCTGCCACAAAACAACAAATTTCATGACATATGTCAGTGATAATAAACCTGATTCTGATTCTGTCTTCATGATTTTATACACATCTATAAGGTCATCTCCCCCACAGACGCCGCTCGACCCCCTGAGTTCCTCCAACAGATTGTTTGTTGCTTCCAATTCCAGCGTCTGCAGTCTCTTGTGTCCCTGTCTGACGTCATCCTTGACCTCACACAAAAAGCTGGAGGAATAGAACGGGTTGAGCAGCATCTGTGGAGGGAAATGGACAGTCGACTTTTCGGATCAAGACCCTTCATCAGTCCAGATGAAGGATATTGACCAGAAATATTGACTGTCCATTTCTCCCCATTGATGCTGCTCGACCTGCTGAGTTCCTCCAGCTTTTTGTGTGTGTTGCTCCAGATTCCAGCATCTGCAGTGTCTCCTTTGGAGGGAATCTCTGGAATTCTCTGCTGCAGAGAGCGGTGGAGGTCAGAACATAATTAGGTCGGGAAAGATTAACATTTGAAAGATTGTGGATAATGGGGAAATGGCACAGGAGATGAGGTCGGTGTAGATCAGCCATGATCATATTGAATGGCAGGGCAGGTTTGTGTGGCCAGGTGGCCTGCGCCTGCTCCTAGTTACTTATATTCTTGACACGTACTTTCTTTTTGTGAGTTGCTCCGGATTCCAACATCTGCAGTCTCTTGTGCCTTCTTCTACAGCAGCTGGAGAAAGAGTTAATGGGGTTGGGGGTGGCAGGGGGTTTGAGTAAAAGTCAAAGTCAAACTCAAGTTTATTGTCATGTGCACAAGTACATGTGTGCATAGGTGCAATGAAAAGCTTACTTGCAGCAGCATCACAGGTACATGGCATTATACAAGCAGTATTCACAGGTAAAACATAAAGTTAACACAAATTCATAGAACCATAGAACAGTACAGCACAATACAGGCCCTTCGGCCCACCATGCTGTGCCGACCTTTAAACCTCGCCTAAGACTATCTAACCTCTTCCTCCCACATATCCCCCTGTTTTAAATTCCTCCGTATGCTTATCTAACAATCTCTTGAATTTGACCAAAATACCCGCCTCCACCACTGCCCCAGGCAGCGCATTCCATGCCCCAACCACTCTCTGGGTAAAAAACCTCCCTCTGATATCTCCCTTGAACTTCCCACCCATTACTTTAAAGCCATGGCCTCTTGTATTGACCATTGGTGCCCTGGGAAAGAGGCGCTGGCTGTCCACTCTGTCTGTTCCTCTTAATATTTTGTACATCTCTATCATGTCTCCTCTCATCCTCCTTCTCTTCAAAGAGTAAAGCCCTAGCTCCCTTAGTCTCTCCTCATAATGCATCCTCTCTAAACCAGGCAGCATCCTGGTAAATCTCCTCTGCACCCTTTCCAACGCTTCCACATCCTTCCCATAATAGGCGACCAGAACTGGAAACAGTGGTCCAAGTGTGGTCTAACCAGAGTTTTGTAGAGCTGCATCATTACCTCGCGGCTCTTAAGCTCGATCCCATGACTTATGAATGCTAACATCCCATAAGCTTTCTTAACTATCCTATCCACCTGTGAGGCAACTTTCGGGGATCTGTGGGTATGAACCCCCAGATCCCTCTGCTCCTCCAAGCTACCCAGAATCCCGCCATTAATTTTGTACTACACCTTGGGGTTTGTCCTTCCAAGGTGTACCACCTCACACTTCTCCGGATTGAACTCCATCTGCCACTTGTCAGCCCAGCTCTGCATCCTATCAATGTCCCTCTGCAATCTTTGATAATCCTCTACACTATCCACAACACAACCAACCTTTGTGTCAAATTATACACAATTTTTACAAGAGAAAACACGATCAGAACAAAAAGAAAGTCCATTTTAGTGCAAAGTGATAAGAGTGGTCATAGTGTTGCTAAACAGACACATAGCATCATATAAGCAGCATTCAAGAGAAAACCACAAACATAAATTAATGTTCTGGGGTTTAGATGTTTCAAAAGGGATGGGGAGGGAGGTAAAAGAGGGAGAGAGAGTGGCATTGCTAATCAAGGATAGTATCACAGCTGCAGAAAGGGAGGACATCATGGAGGGATTGTCTACTGAGTCAGTGTGGGTGAAAGTCAGAAACAGGAAGGGAGCAATCACTCTATTGGGAGTATTCTATAGGCCCCCCAATAGCTACCGGGATACTGAGGAGCAGATAAGTAGGCAGAATTTGGAAAGGTGCAAAAATAACGGGGTTGTTGTCATGGAAGACTTCAACTTCCTCAATATTAATTGGCACCTTCGTAGTGCAAAAAGTTTAGATGAGGCAGAATTTGTTTGGCCTGTCCAGGAAGAATTCCTGACACAGGATGTGGACAGGCCAACTGGAGGATAGGCCATACTGGAGTGGTGGATGTGGTGTATATGGACTTTAGTAAGGCTTTTGACAAGGTTCCCCTGGTAGACTCATCTGGAAAGTCATGAGGCATGGGATCCATGGAGTCTTGGCTGCATGGATTTGGAATTGGCTTGCCCACAGAAGGCAGAGGATGGTAGTATTCTGCCTGGTGGTTGGTGACTTGTGGTGTTCTGCAGGGATCTGTTCTGGGACCCCTGCTCTTTGTGATTTTTATAAATGACTTGAATAAGAAAGTGGACGGGTGTATTAGGCAGACATCATGAAGGTTGGAGGTGTTGTGGATGGTGTAGAAGATTATCGTATCAGGATATAGACAGGATGCAGAGTTGGGCAGAGAAGTAGCAGATGGAGTTCAATCTGGAAAAGAGTGAAGCGATACACTTTGGAAGAATGAAGGCAGAGTACCAGGTTAATGGCAGGATTCTTAGCAGTGTGGAGGAATGGGGGATCTTGGGGTCCAAGTATATCGATCCCTCAAAGTTGCCATGCAAGTTGATAAGTGTGGTTAAGGCGGCGTATGGTGGATTGAGTTAGGGGATTCAGTTCAAGAGCCACAAGGTAATGTTGCAGCTCTATAAAACTCTGGTTAGACCACACTTGGAGTATTATGTTCAATTCTGGTCACCTCATTATAGGAAGGATGTGGAAGCTTCAGAGAGGGTGCAGAGGAGATTTACCAAGATGCTGCCTGGATTGGAGAACATGTCTTATGAGGAAAGAATGAGTGACTTAGGTCTTTTCTCTTTGAAGCGATGCAGGATGAGAGGCGACTTGATAGAGGTGTATAAGATTGAGGGACATAGATAGAGTGGACAGCCAGCACCTTTTCACCACGGCGGCAATGGCCGGTACCAGAGGACATCAGTTTAAAGTCAGAGGAGGAAAATTTAGGGGAGATGTCAGAGGTAGGTTTTTTGCACAGAGAGTGGTGGGTGCTTGGAATGCACTGCTGGGGGTGGTGGTAGAGGCTGATACAGTAGGGACATTTAAGAGACTCTTAGATAGGCACATGGATGATAGAAAATGGAGGGTTATGAGCTGTGTAGGAGGAAAGTTAGATGATGGAGTAGGTGTTTAAATAGATTGGAACAACATTGTGGGCCAAAGGGCCTGTACTGTGCTGTCCTGTTCTCTGTTCTATATGGAACGAGCTGCCGGGGAGGTGAAGCAGATATGATAGCAACTTTTAAGAAGCATTTCGACAGACACATGAACAGGCAGGGAACGTAGGGAGACGGATCACGTGTAGGCAGGCGGGATTGGTTTAATTCTGCATCATGGTTGGCACAGACATTGTGGGCCGAAAAGCCTGTTCCTGTGCTTTACGTTTCTCTGTCCTTAAACATAAATTATAAACAACTTTTACAAGGAAAAAAAACATACAGTTAGAACAACAAAGAAAGCTCATTTTAGTGCAAAGTGATCGGAGTGGTCACAGTGTTGCAGGTTGATGTTCAATGAGCTGCTGGCGAGCCCCTCCTCCCGCACGGCAGGGGGCGCTGTGGTGTGCCGGCGCAGACTCGGCAGCGCCCGGGTTGCTCCCGACACAAGTTTCCCCGCCCCTCCCACCTCCGGCCGCCTATGTATCGCGCATGCGCAGTATGAGCGGCCTTTTTTCCCACTGGGGCGGACGTCGGCGGCCCGAGAAATCCGCCTGGGTCCCGGGTGATCGGGGCTGAAATCCGCTCGAAATGGTGGGTGCGCCGCCGAAATGACCCTCCACACTGGTGGCAGACCTCCGCCCCCATCCCCCGGGGGCATCAGAGAGCGGGCGGCGGGTTGTGCGGCGCAGGATGGCGTTAGATTGTCGGTGGTGGGGGGGGGGGGGGTGAAGAGGCGCCGGCGGCCGATGCGGCTCCTCCAACGTGGCCATTGCGGCCGGCGGGGAGACGCAGCGCCGCCCGGTAGCCCGGGCTCGGTGCCGCTCGCAGCACCGATGCATGTTGTTCTTGTCCCTGCCGGTGATTCATTCAGCGCTGGGTTAAATTATTTTACTGTGCGGACGACGCTGGCGCCCTGCTGGATGCAGGCCCCGGGCTCTTGCCTGCGAGTTGATGCTCGGGTTGAGCCACTGTTGCCAACTCTACCCGCAGTTAAACTCTTCCAGTTGACGGGCTTGATTACGGTCTTGTCGTCGCCCTTTGAATTATGTACTTTTTTTAAACCCAGGAGATAAACGTGTAGGCCTGCTGTAACAGCAGCTTGTGTGGATGCAGCAGCTAATGGCCCCCAAAAAATGTCAAACCACGTGAGGTATGGGGAGATATAGCAAAGGCTTGGTCAGGGAGAGAGATTTTTGACCAGTGTTTTAAAGGAGGAAATTCTAAAGCACTAGGGAGGTTGAAAGCATGGCTGCCAGTGTTGGATCGTTTAAACGTAGAAGAGGCCAAATGTTGGTTGCAGTACCTGTGTCTGGTGGTTGAACAGGGTTTTGCAGAAATAAGGGAGAATTCAAAATGTGCATGAGGTTTTTAAAATTGATGTGCTGTATCTTAATTGAGAGCCAGTGTACCAAGCACATGGGTAATCTGTGAATAGAATTCGGTGCAAATGAGGACAGGGGTTTCCTTATGGTGCAGTAGAGCAAAGGAGCCTTAGACCAGGAGTTTTTTTTAAATTGTCAAAACTAGATGCGACTAACAAACATGAATGAGGATGTTGGTATCAGATGGGCTGAGGTGTGGGCAGTTAATTCAATTCTCAAATAAAGGCCATGGTGCAGGTATGTGAAAAGGCTACAAAGTGTTATAGTTAGGTTAAATTTGGATCGTTTGAATCCATTTTACACAGTTCTTATCTGGGAGGGTTTAAATTTTGATTTTTGGTCACGTTCACTTGGATTTTGTTTTTACACATTGTTCTTTTCCCTCTAACGTAGGGATTCGTTAAAGTCGTGAAGAGCAAGGCATACTTCAAGAGATACCAAGTGAAGTTTAGGAGGAGGAGAGGCAAGTTTTTCCAAAGCTGTCCTTTAATGTACTGAGATCTGTTGGTCATTGGTAGGATATTATCTAAATATTCTATCTCCTATTTCCAGAGGGAAAGACTGATTACTTTGCACGAAAACGATTGGTGGTGCAAGATAAGAACAAGTACAATACTCCCAAGTACCGGATGATTGTACGATTCACCAACCGGGACATCATATGCCAGGTAAAGACCTTGCATTAATAATTTTTGATCAGTGTTGGAAGGAGTTTTTGTTCAAATCTGTTGAAGTTTGCAAATTTTATTATATTCTGCGTTGATGAACAAAATGATTTTGGGTTTTTTACAGATTGCATATGCAAAGATTGAGGGCGATATAATTGTATGTGCTGCATATGGCCATGAATTACCTAAGTATGGCATAAAAGTTGGACTTACAAACTATGCTGCATCCTATTGCACTGGTCTACTACTTGCCCGTAGGGTAAGTTCAGAAGTCTCTTTAATTTTCACTGGTATAATTTAAATCCTTTAGTTTGTAATAACTTATCTTTGAGGAAATCATTTATACTTAAAACTTTCTTAGTATGGATACTATACCAGAAATCACGTTATGTACTTTGATTTTTTCTATAAACCATCCATTTATTTCTTCGGTAAAAGCTATTGTTGGCACATATTGTCTGAAACTTTAAAAAATATATAAATTTTTGGGTGTTGGTTTTATTGTGGATTTGAGAATTTCTGCTTGTGCGGTAGAGTTTTAGTATGCACAGCTTTTCATCACCAAATCTGACCTTTTTATACTGCCAAACGTCTGATCTACCAGTAACAGTGGCAGCAATATTTTGGGTTTGTGCAGTGCTTTCAATGTGGAAGAATTTCTCATGTTTTTCAGAAATGGGTTAATCAAATATGTGGATACAGACAAGGAGCTGCAGGGGACGGGACTAAGGGCTTCATTTAAGAGTTTTAATGGAAATCAAGTTTGTGGTCAGGCCGGAGGTGTTAGGGAAGGAATTCCAGTATGTAGATAAAGGCACGGCACAGCTGTCAGAGATGGAGTTAAGGTATAGGGCTGGGAGTTGCACAGAAGACCAGAGTCAGTCAAAATTAGGGGTTGGTGTTGGGACAGGTTAAGTTGCATGTCCATAGGCCTCAACCTTAATAGTTTTAATGTAACGCTGTGGAAAAACATAAATTCTGCAGAAGGCAAGGTTGGGAAAAGTGACTGACAAGAGGCAGCAGGTGGGGGGCGGTGGGCAGGGAGGTGTGGGAAGGAGGGGGCTGCCAGCTTTAATGTTAATTGACCAATTTGCTCATTTAACAAATGCCTGACACTAAACCTGACTACTGCAGATGCAGTGTCTATTTTTTTCCCATCTCCAGACTCTGCTTTAGTGTTGGACTTGCACCCACTCTGCTTTATGCAGTCCAAGGCTTTTGGAGGGTGAAGGTGTCCCTTTCTGCATAATCCAAGGCAAATAGGCCAAGAAATCATAATTCCCCTGTGGATTTGTAGATCTGGTAGAATTTACAGTGCCGATAAAAGTCAGGTCTCTACCCCACTGTGTCATGTTTGCACTACTCGTAATTTTGATAATTCCATCTTTCACGCAAAATCTTTGTAATCTAGTTGTTCAAAATGTGTACTGTAGATGGTAGGCCCACTTCTGGACAAGGCAAGGTCTTAAACAATAGATTTACTTTTAAAAGTGGATGTCTCTCAAATATTTTATTTTAAACAGCTGCTGAACAAATTTGGGCTGGACAAAATCTATGAGGGTCAGGTGGATGCAACTGGTGATGAATACAATGTGGAAAGCATTGATGGACAACCCAGTGTCTTCACCTGCTACCTGGATGCTGGTCTTGCTAGAACCACCACAGGCAACAAAGTCTTTGGAGCTTTGAAAGGTGCAGTTGATGGTGGCCTGTCTATTCCACACAGGTATGAGGAAATTCTCAGATTTTCATTTGTGGCACTTCATTTTTTGCTTTTAATTCAACATCATTTATCACAGTATTACATTGAAAAGAGCAAACGTGGTAAACCCCAAGATACTGTTAGAACTGATTTGTGAAACAAGTGTTCCATTGGGAATAACACCTAACTACTGATTCCTGCCTTGAACATGCCACTGCAATTACATGCAGTCTTATCAGGGATAAAAATGGATAGATTGTGCCGAGTAGTGGACAGAAAACATCATTAGAAGCTAATCTGAATATAATTGTCATTAGTCTCTGACCATTTGAAGTTGTTACTCAATTCAAATACTTAATTTTCTTTTTGAAGTGAGTGATTACTTTTTTGTAGTATGTTGATATTGGTATCTCAGCACTCTGATGTGATGTGAGAAGCTGATGGAGTTGGAGCTTTTAAGTTTTTTAAATTTAAATTAAATTTTTAAATTTTATTTACAGCGTGGTAACAGGCCCTCCTGGCCCAGTGAGTCCACGCCGCCCATTTTAAACCCAGTTAACCTACCCGTACGTCTTTGCAATGTGGGAGGAAACTGGAGCACCTGGAGGAAACCCACGCAGACACAGGAGAACGTAAAAACTCCTTACAGACAGTGACGGGAATCGAACCCCGATCACTGGTGCTGTAATAGCGTTGCGCTAACCGCTACACTACTGTGAAGGGAGTCATTATAGCATGGAATTTAGAGAGATGCATTACTGACAGTGCTGCTGTGCTGAGAACCTGGCACAAGTCCCCACAGCATGCTGATGTGCTCAGGTCAATGAATTGCTCGCAGCTCAGTGTTGAGAGGTTGCCTATACTGGACAGGCTGGAGCAAGTGGTACAGTTTGGCTGCTCAGTGCTGAGAGGAGGTATTTGGAACTGCATCCGACTGGTATTGACTACTGGGTACTGATGTGGTTTGACAGACCACCTGGATGCTGTGGTCTCTCATTACCTCCTTTTGGGTGCAGTGAAAGCTACTGTCTCCCTTTCTTTTTGTCTAGTTACCCAGTTCTTCCGAACCAGTTGAGCTGCTTATGGTTGATAAATCTGCAGGCTGGGGAGAGCAGTGCAGCCAAACAGAGGCAGCAGCTTTCATCACATCCAGCAGATGGTGGGGGAGTCTGTAGGATATGAGTGGTCCTGTGACATGTGGAGCAGCTGCCACCAGTCCTCAGCAATGGCCACACTTGCCATACCAGCCAAGGTGCAACCCTGAGCCCTACCTCTGAGCGCAGAGCTGCTGGGTGTCCAGCAGGGGTCACGCCAGGTTTCCAGAGCAGCAGTGACAGGGATTTGTTCTGGGTACCCAACTGAGCTTGAATGGGTATTTTTGTTTTAAACACAAGAGAACCAAAAGCGCTAAAACAAATTGGGGCTCTCCAAGATTCCTGTGTGTTAGTCAACTTAGAGTGAAATTTGTTGGTCTTTGCTTGATGCAATGTAAATTTTCCTCCCAATAGTGGATTGATATCTTGCGTTAACTTTTGCAAAGCAGAAGAGTAAGTGGAATACTCATGCTAATACAATTTAATTTCCCAGCACCAAGCGATTCCCTGGTTATGATTCTGAGAGCAAGGAATTCAATCCTGAAGTCCATCGTAAGCACATCTTTGGGTTGAACATAGCGGAGTACATGCGCTACCTGATAGATGAGGATGAAGATGTCTACAAGAAACAATTTTCTCAGTACATCAAACATGGAATCACAGCTGACATGGTAAGCAATAGGTTATTTACGAAGTGTGCATTGGGCTCTGTCAGGAAGATGTAGAGTTGGGGGTGGTGAATGAAAATGGTGGTACCTATCAGAAGGTTACGCTTAGAGGGATTGTATAATAGAATAAAGGTACATATTATGATGTTCCAATGTTGTTGCTGTCAGTACAATGGTTTGTAGAATTGGAATAGTAATTTGCTCAGAATTAAACTCGTGCTGGTTTGGAGAGACGAGACAATAGATGCACAAGACATTGGTGAGACTGCACTTGGAATATTTTATGCAGTTCTGGTTTGTTTAAGTCTTGGACAGTTGTGCTCTGCACATGTGGTGAGGAAATTTGGAGTTATGGTAGCTTGTGGGACTTGCAGTGCAGTTCGGTTGAAGAATTAAATGGACTAAACCAGAGTTGTTTAGCTGGTCTACAAGTGGAGAGATGGCATAAGAGGAGCTTTTGCTGCTGTAGTTGAATGGAGGGTGGGATAAGTTTTACTTTTCCGTACAATTGAATTTTCTCCATTTTGTGGGTTGAATGATCCTATAATTGTGTTGTGTTAATACTTTTGATGGAATGTACATATCCAGTCTGTCAAATTCATACTGGTACTCTGTAAAGCAATCCCATCAATCCAATTTCCCTGCTTTATCACTGTAGCCCTGAAACTGTCTATCCAATTTCGTTCTGATGTCATTGATCTTGGCTTCCATTACCTAAGTAGGCAGAGAGTTCTTGTTGTTACCACTTGCTGTATAAAGAGGATGATGACCCCAGTCTCTTCAGCTTAATGTGGCTAAGATCCTACTTTGGAACCACTGCTAAATCTCCATCGCTACTTGGGAACCTTTGTACTCGTATCTCTTACATATGAAGCCTAAGAAACTGTGTGCCAGGGTAAATGTTGAGATGTTCAGGGTTCTACCCCTAGCAAAAATGAGGGGGCATAGGTTAAAGATGATGGCTGGTCATTTAAAGCAGAGATGTGTAGAAATTTCATCTTGTAGAGGGTGATGAATCTCTAGAATTGTCTGCCCCAGAGAGTTGTTGATGCTAGATCATTAGATGCATTTAAAGTGTGGTAGATAAATTTTGAGAAATCAGGGAATTGAGGGCTCTGGAGATCTGGAATAGACAAAGGATGTATATCTAACTGTGATCATATTTAATGGTGAGGCAGGCTTGAGAATCCAGTGGTCTACTCTTGCTCCTATTTCTTGTTGTCTGTTCTCTCAACAAGTCCTGCACCCTCAGTGAGTCCCCAGGTAATCTCTTTACCTGCACCTTTTCAAACTGCCATAGAGTCTTTGTTGCCCCTCCCTGCTCCTTCTGCCAAATGATATCATCTCATACATGTGTGTTAAATTCCACCCGCCACTGGTCTGCTCATTCTGCTAGCAGTAGATTGGTCATTGTCCTATTGCAGTGGGTATATGTTATCCTTGCCGTTTGCTACACTGAAGTTTAGGATCTTCGGTGAATTTTGAAACTTTACACTGTATTCCAATAGTGAGAGAGGTTGTTAAAGGCATGATATAAATCTGCTGGAAAGTTGGGTGGAGCAATGGCAAATGGAATTTAATCCTGTGTGTGAGATGATGCATTTTCAGAGGCAAACAAGACAGGATGTACACAGTAAACAGTAGGGCCCTAGGGAGTGTTGATGAACAGAGGGGCCTTGCAGTACAAGTCCATAGATCCCTGAAAGTAGCAGTACAGGTGGATCTGGTGGTGAAGAAGGCATGTGGCATGTTTGCCTTCATTGGACAGGGCATAGAATATAAAAGTTGGATGCCCTGTTACATCTTTACAAAACATTGATTAGGTTACACCTGGAGTGGTGTGTGCAGTCTGGGCACCACATGATAGGAAGGGTGTGATTCCACTAGAGAGGATGCAGAGGAGATTCACCAGGATGTTGCCTGGATTGCAGTTATGAGGAGAGACTGGGCAGACTGTTTGTTTCCCTGGAGAAGAAGAGGATGAGTGGAGACCTGATGGAGGTGTATAAAATTATGAATGGGGGATAGATTTCTCCCCCACAGCGGGCATGGGTATAAGGTGGGAGGTTCAGGTGGGATGTGAGGGGGAGTTTTTTTTCATACCGAGGGTGGTCGGCATCTGTGATGAGCTGCCTCGGAGTCATACAGCACGGAAACAGGCCTTCACCCCAACTGGTCCATGATGACCAAGATGCTCCATCCAAGCTAGTCCCATTTGCCACTTTAGCTCATAACCTTCTGAACCTTTCCAATCCATGTACCTGTCCAACCCACTCAAGTTGTTATTTGTACCTGCCTCAACCACTTCCTCTGGAAGCTCATTCCACATAGATACCACTCTGTGTAAAAAAAGTTACCCCTCGTGTTCCTCTGAAATCTTTCACCTTTTAATCTATGCCTTCCAGTTCTTGATACCCCAGCTCTGGGGTGGGGGGGGGGGGAAGCGGGGGATGGACTGAGTACATTCACCCTATCTGTGGCCCTCATGATTTTATATCTCTCTATAAGATCACCTCTCAGTTTCCTACATTCCAAGGAATAAAGTCCTATCCTGTCCAACCTCGCTCTCTATAAACTCAGTCCCTCCAGTCTTGGCAGCATCCTTGAAAACCTTGTCTGCACTCTTTCCAGTTTAATAACATCTTTCCTACAGCAGGGCGACCAAAATTGAACACAATGGATTCATGCAATTTAACCTTCTAGAGCAGCCTACAATGTGGAACCCAATCAAAGGCCTTACTGAAGTCCATGTAAACCATGTTTACTACCCTGCCCTCATCAACTTTCTTGGTCACCCATGCACAAAACCATGCTGACTACCCTAATCAACCCATCTTTCCAGATGTACATGTATCTTATCCCTCAGAATCCTCTCCAGTAACTTACCTGCCACAGATGTTAGACTGCCCCGTAGTTCCCAGGTTTTTCTTGCCGCCCTTTTTAAATAAAGGCACAACATTTGCTACACTCCACTCTTACCGGCACCTCACCCATGGCGAACGATGATGCAGATATCAGCCAGGGCTCCTGCAATTTCTTCTCTAGCCTCCCACAGTGTTCTTGGATAAACCTGGTCAGGCCCTGGAGATTTTTCTACCTACATACCTTTTAAGACATCCAGCAGCACCTTTACTGCAATGCCAACCGTCCCCAAGACCTCCCCATTTACTTTTCCAAGTTCCGAAGTCTTTGTGTCTTTCTCAATGGTAAAAACAGGAGAAATATTCATTAAGGACCTTGCCCATCTCCTGCAGCTCCACACAAAGGTGTCCCCTTTGGTCTTTGAGAGGCCCTATTCTCTCTCTGGTTACTCTTTTTTTTCACTTTAATATACTTAATCTCTTTTGGATTTACCTGAATCTTCTGTGTCAAAGCTATCTTGTGCCCCCTTTTTGCCTCCTGATTTCCTCCTGGAGTACAGTTCTGCATCCCTTGGACTCCTCCAGGGATTCACTTGATCCCAGCTGCCTGTACCTGACCCATGTCGTCTATTTCCTGGCCAGACCCTCAATATCACTCATTGTCCAGGGTTCCCTACTCTTACCAGCCTTGCCCTTCACTCTAACACGAACATGCAGACCTTGAGCTCTCACTGTATCACCTTTAAAAGCCTCCCACTTGCCTGTGGTTCCTTTGCCCGCAAACAACCTACTCTAACCAACATTTGCAAGCTCCTGTCTCATAGAGTCAAAATTCGCCTTGCCTGAATTTAGAACTTGAACCTCTGGACCAGTTCTGTTCCTTTCCATAAATATTTTAAAACTAAAAGAACTATGGTCACTGGTCCCCAAGTGCTCCCCCACTGTCACCTCAGTCACTGCCCTGCCCTATTATACAAAAGCAGGTCAAACTTTGCTCTCTCCCTAGTAGTGCCTTCTATATATTGCCCAAGGAAACTTTCCTGAATGCACTTAACAAGTTCCACCCCATCTAAGCCCTTATCAGTATGGCAGTCCCAGTCTATGTTAGGAAAGTTAAAATCTCCTACTATGACACCCCCATTATTCTTACAACTCCGCACAATCTCCCTGCATATTCGCACTTGTAATTCCTGTTGACTATTTGGGGGCCTATAGTACAATCCCAACAATGTGATCATCCCCTTCTTATTTCTCAGCTCCACCCAGAAAGCCTCACTGGATGATCCTTCAGTAATTTCATTTCTGACTACTGCTGTGACACTCCCCTTAATCAAAAATGCAACTCCCCCTCTTTTCTCTGCCTCTCTCGCACCTAAAGCACCTGTACGCCAGAACATTAAGCTACCAGTCCTGTCCCTCCCTTAGCCATGTTTCCATAATGGCTAAAATATCCTCGTCCCACGTAGCTATCCAAGCCCCAAGTTCATCCACCTTACCAGTCAGACCTCTTGCATTGAAATAAATGCAATTTAATCCAATAGGCTTTCCTCGCTCCTGGCCATTCTCCTGCCAGTCATATCTATTCAACTTGATGTCACTGATTTCTGCATCACTTTCCAGCCTTTCATTTGCCTCCCTGATGCTTGGGATCCCACCCACCCCCCCCACCAAATCTAGTTTACCTTGAACTGAAGTGGTGGTGGAGGCGCAGAATCTCACATTTAAGAACCATCTAGATAAGTAGTTGAGTCGCTAAGGCACAGAAAGCCACAGACTTGATGTGAGTAACTGGGATTGGTATAGATGGGTACCATGGGTGGCATGGACGTTGTGGGCCAAAGCACCTGTTTCTGTGCTGTGCGATTCTGACTTGTCCATGTCTTCCACATCTCAGAAAAGAAGGGGTGGTTCCAGCACTGTCAGTGGGAACACCATCTCATTCAGTATGTTTAAAAAAAAGTTACCATCACTTACTGTTTTCTGTCCTTGTGCTTGTTTTTTTTTATATCTAAGATGACAAAATGCCTAAATACCAAGGTTAGAACTTGGTAAGATATGGGGAAAGCTATGGTATATGTTTGCAAAGTGTTCATGAAGTAAAAGTCTGATTGTGGGCTGTTCTAAACATTATTTTTATAGATAGAGGATTTGTACAAGAAAGCTCATGCTGCTATTCGAGAAAATCCCATTCATGAGAAGAAGCCCAAGAAAGAGGTCAAGAAAAAGAGGTACGACGTTCACTAATGATATTCTCAAAACTGGTAAAATGTAATAGTTAGCCTTAAATGAATTGAAGAAAATCTATTTTTCAACCAGGTATGATCTTGGTTTTTGTATCACTGCAAAGTAATCTAGACTACATGAACCCTACTGTGGTATTTGGGAAAAAGTAACATTTTTCAGTTGAGTGAAAGTTTACATGCAAATTTTGTTTTTACTGCACATGAATCTGTGGTCCTCAGCAGTTCCTGGATTTTAGCCTAATAGTTTGCAAGTATAGCAGATTCATTTAAAAAAAGAGAGGTAGGTCTCCAGCAATCACTTTGAAGCACATTTTCTTGGACAACTATAAATGAATTGGGCAACTGCAGTGCTTGTTTGTGTTTATTTAAATATATGCAAACTGGAAATTCACAGCAGATCCTGAAATACTGAGAATTAATATTTCCAATCTAAATTTCTGTCGCAGCAAACAATATTTTAATGGGATTGAAAGCAGTGAAATTAAAGTTCATTCTTGGGTGTAAGTTAATGGCTTGAATAATATATTTAACACTGGTTAATCCCAACATCTTTAGTGGGATGGGCAAGAGGAAAGACCTGAAAACCATGAGAGAGTGCCCTTTTAATGACTGGCCAGGGAAAATAGGCAATAATGGGGAGAGAACCAAACTGACAAATCAGGTTGAAAATAAATCCCAAATCTGAGTTAGAAGGTGCAGCTATGCTTTAAGTAGGAAGGACAGTGTTTCCTGAACAACACCTTGCTCATACTCATTCCACTTTTTGGAAGAACCAGTTTATCCAAAGTATTGTTCATTATTTCATTCAATTATACCCACTACTTTTCCAGCAGTGTTCTCTTTTCTGACCCTGGTTTTGTTGATTGGAGAATTTCCAAAGTTGCTTGCCCTCTCCTTTCCTCATCTTATCCCAAAAACACAGTACTGAATTCAATGTAAGCAAGCAACAAAAATGTATTTATATACTGGCTTTAACATGGTACAGATGCTACTGCAATTCACGGTGCTTGCAAACAAAATTTGATGTCAAACCACAAAAGTTTTGGGAGAGAAAGGTTAGAGGTTTTAAAGTGTGTTATAAAAAGGGTGGGGGTTGGGTGGGTGAGGTTTAGGAAGAGCATTACAGAATTTAGGGTCTGGGCACCAGTGGTGGTGAGAATTAAATTCTGAGATTGTGGGGCCAGAACTGCAGGGGTGCAGGTTTCTTGGAGATTTAGGATTGGAGGAGGCGAGAGAAGGGGAAGAATGAGGCCATCATGTGATTTGGGAATAAGAATCTTAAAATAGGTTTAACGTGCAAGGAAAGATTTAAAAGGGACCTGAGGGGCAAGTTTTTCCAGTGTGGTGGGTATGTGGAATGGGCAGCCAGAGGAGATGGTAGAGGCAGGTACAAATACGACATTTTAAAAAAAACCATTGGGACAGGTATGTGGACAGAAAGTTTGGAGGGATGTGGGCCAAACACAGGCAAATGTGATTAGTGTCGATGGTTATCTTGGGCCAAAGGTCCTGTTTCTGATGTAGAACTATGAATCTACTTCCATTTTTTTTATAACGTTGCCCATCACTGCCTCTACCCTTTGGTGCCTAAGCTTTCGACATGATTACTCCTGATGCTGTTTTCCATAAATTTGTTTATTCTGATAACTTTCCTGTTTACTACTTGCTCTGACCCATCATCTTACCCTTTGGACCGTCGGTGAAAGTTTTTGACATCAATTTGTCTCATCTGCTATGCACTACTGTCCCTGATACCCACGGTTGTTCACCTGTCGAAATAACAGTCCTGGCACCACTTCCTAAATCATTCCACCATCTACAGTTACGTTACAGTCTTTGATACTATCAGATTCTGTTAATGCCTTTTATCTAAGGTGTTCCTATTCAGTGTTTTGCACGTCATATGATGTCTTACAGCCTTGAACCCAAAGTTAGTTGCAGATTATTTAGGTTCTTACCAATACAGATGGAAATGAACAAGTATAAACTATAAATTTTAAAAAGTTACTATATTCTACTTAACTTTTTTGCTTCTTTTGTAGGTGGAACCGTCCTAAGATGTCATTGGCACAGAGAAAGGATCGTATTGCTCAAAAGAAGGCCAGCTTCCTCCGGGCACAGGAACAGGCTGCAGACAGTTGAAGGGTGCCTTCAGCAATTGTTTAAAAAAATCATCTGAATTCATATTAACTGCTCCAATAAATTTGAAAAAGTTTCTCCCACGTGTTGAATGTTCGTAATAGAGGAAAACCTTGTGTTTTGTAGTTGTTTTAATTATTATTCCTGTGATAACTTAGTCCTGCAATCCCTAGTTGGAGAAACTCATTTTTATCTTAACAGGTATGAGGTGTGCAGAGGTTGGGAGCCAGCACCAAAAAGGAAATAGGTTTATTTTGCTTAAGAGGAATTGCCTAGCTTCAGTGGAAAGATTTCTTGGTTTTTATTCTGAAAGAGTGAGTAGAATGGATCAATACTCCTTAGAAGGATGAGAGATGATCTTAATGAAACCAGTAATATTCTGATGGAGCTTTACCAGGTATATTCTGTGAGAACATTTCCTATCAGTGGGGATTAGTCATGACGTCCTACAGCACAGAATCGCCTTTCAGTCAACCATGTCCACATAAACTTTTTTTTGCTCATCTACACTGATCCCATTTGTCTGCATTAGAGCTGTATCCCTTTATGCATTACCTACTCGTGTCTTGTCTAAATTCCACCTTGTCTGAAAGTGCATTCCAGGTGTCAATAACAGTAAAAATACTTGCACATCAGAGCCCCTTTTAAATCTCCTTTCTCTTGCCTTGACCTATGAGGTTTTGTTTTTGACTATATCCTATCTATCCCTTTAATTTTATGTACCTCCAGAAGGTCACCCCTCAGCCTCCTTTGCTCCAGAGAAAAGCCCAGTATCTCCCCATAACTGAAGTCTTCTGATCCAGGCAACATCTTGCTGAATCTCCTCTGCACTCTTTACAACACAATCACATCCTTACTATGCTGTGGGAACCAGAACTGCACATCACACTCCCAAGTGTGGCCTAACCAATATTTTGTAAAGTTCTAGAGCTAGGAGGTGTCGCGTATAAAAGGACACTTATTTGGAGTTTACGAACTTCAAGATTCTAAACCCATAGAGCTCTGGCTAGAGTCATTTAGTCTATGCAAGGCAGATGGATATTTGTGGCCAATGTGGTGATCAAATGGGAAACTGGCCAAGATGAGATTAGTCAGAGGAGGCTTGATGGCATATTATTTCTTAGATTCCACTGCACATACATGGTGTCTTTGTGCCATTTTATTGCCAAAGCTGTTCTTTCAGTTAGAGGAAATATATTCTCAATTGAACTTGGGCATGAAAATCAGTCAAGTGTAAAACAGAATTCAGCTAATCCTCTTTAATGGCATGGTTAGTTTTAGCTCTTTTGTAAGTGATCCTACATACAGTTTGGGATTTCTTAGCCTTAACTCTATATATAAAAAAAGCAAGGTGCAAGTTCATAAAGAGTTGACTCAGTGGGGTTACTGTCCTATGGGGCTGAAGTAGGGGAGATCAGATAAAAGTGGATGGAGAAGCTTCACTTTGGTGTTATCAGATACCTTACCTCCACTTGACCAAGCAGGCAAAACCTGTTTAAAACAGACTACCTCCATAAAATGGTACCATCTTTAATCCAGCACTTCCTTTGTCACCAGGACAATTGACAGACTACCATGAGCATTATGTAAAACTAACAGTGCATTTACACAGCAGCTTTCCTGTCTGCTTCAGAATGTCTCTGCTTTACTGTCAAAAAGTAAGTCAACATTGTTGGAAATGCAGAAGCTAATTTGAACACAGGTAAGTGATTATAAAATCAATTTGAAGAAAGTTGACCGGGGTGGGGGGGGGGAATGTATATTATTGGCCAGGATACCAATACCTTTTGTACTCTTCAAAATGTGAACTTTGGATTTTTGCATCCAATTGAGAGCAGACAGCACCTCCAACAGTGCAGTACTCCTTGTAGATTGTGGAAATGAACTGAAATATATGCATAGATAAGTGCTTAAGGTTCCAGCAAGCAACTTGAACCCATAGGTTTCTGATTAAGTGGGAAAGTTAAACAGGGTGGCAATGTTCAAGTTATGGGATTGTGCAGTACTGAAGCACGGTTAACTGCAAAATTACACAAGGATGCACTCCCTATGATGGAATGGCATATTGTTTTTACACCCCCCCCCCCCCAAATGTACAAGAATGTTAGCAGAAATGAAAGGCATTCAAAAAAAAATCAGATAATCAGGCAAAGTCAATGAGGTTTGGGAAAGGGAAATAATTTTTCACCAATTTCAGGGTTCTATGAAGTAATGTGCTGAGGTTGAAGGGGAACCAGTGGATGTACTATTGCAGAAAATTTTTAAAAACTTGTGGATAAAATTGATGTAGACAGAAAGTTATCAGAAATGAGATGAAAGCAGTTCAATTGAGAGGTTAGATATTCTCTATTCATTAGGGTTTAGAAGAATGAGGGGCTTGATAGGGTAAATGTTGGGATGTTTTCACTGGCAGGAGAGTCGTGACCAAGGGGGCAAAACTGCAGAATATGGGGCTGGTCATTTAAAACGTGCAGAAATTTCTCAAATTCTGGTTGGCAAGATATTAAGAATGGAGTGCCACTGGTGCTGGGGCCTCCACTTTCTACAATATACAGATGAATGAAGGAAGTGAAAGTGATTGCTAACTTTGACAACAAAAAGATTGTTTGCTATTTACATTAATGACCTGGAGGAGGGAACAAAATGCAAGGTTTCCAAGTCTGTCAATGGTATCAAACTATGTGGAAGGCCCTGTTGTGATGGGGACATGATAATTTTGCAATAGGATGTAGATTGATTGAAGGAGTTGGCAGAAATCTGGCAAATGGAGTTTAATGTGAGGAAGTGGAAGTTGTGCATCTTGGTAAGGGGAATCAAGGTTTCTTTTTTAAAATGGCAAATGAACAAAGTTCAAAGGGATCTAGGTGTTCCAGTACATGAATCAAAGTTAAGACATTTCTTTATTAGTCACATGTACATCAAAACACACAGTGAAATGTGTCTTTTGCATAGTGTTCTGGGGGCAGCCCACAAGTGTCGCCATGCTTCTGGTGCCAACACAGCATGCACACAACTTCCTAACCCATATGTCTTTGGAATGTGGGAGGAAACTGGAGTACCCAGAGGAAACCTATGGTAGGTCCAACAGGTAGTTAAGGCAAATAGCTTAGAACATAGAACAGTACAGCGCAGTACAGGCCCACAATGTCGTGCCAACATTTTATCCTACTGTCTATTTAACCCTTCCCTCCCGTCTCTATTATTCATTTGTCTTAAGAGTTTCTTCAATGTCACTAATGTATCTGCCCCTGCAACTTCTGTGTGATGGAGAAAGGGATAAATGTTGGAGGCTGTCCAAAGAGTCACCAGGCTAAATCCTGGGTTGTCCTTTTAAGAGGCTGGACAGATCAGGCCCATGTTCCTTGGAGTTTCAAAGAAGAGGAGTGACCTTATTCAAACATACAAGATCCTAATGAGGCTTGATAGGTTAGGTGTTCTCATGAGTAGGAGAGTCACAAACAAGGGGACATTACCACAACATTTAAGGGGCTGGTTATTAAACATTAAAGGAGTTGAGGCCATCCTAGATAAGTTATGATCATATTGAAAGGTGGGGCAGACTTGAGGGGCCAAGTGGCCTGCACCTGTTCTTGTGATAGGAAAGTAAGTTGGGAGAAGGACAATGGCTACAGAGGGACATGGAGAGCTTAAGTGGGTAAAGATTAGGCAAATGGAATACAAGGCAGGAAAATGTAAACTCACCCATATTGGCAGGGAAAATAAAGCTTCACCTGAATGCATTGCAGAGCTCTGCAATGTTGACAAAGCTGGATGTTATAATGTACATTAATCAACAGTAAGTAATTAGGAAAGTTAATGTATTCAGTTTTCCAAGCAAACAGTAACAAGGATAAGGAGGTTACATTTAAAACATTGAGACCACAACTGGTGTACTCTGTGTAGTATTAGTACTTGTAAGGAAGGATGCATGTGGGAAACAATTCTGATGTTTACTTGAACAATACCTGGAATGAATGGGTTATTTTATGAGGAAAGATTATACAGGCTGGGCTTGTTGGAATTTGGAAGAGTAAGAGGGAACTAGAGCAAAACAAAATCCTGGAGATCTTGATAGGATGGATGTAGAAAAGATGTTTGTTATGGGAGAATTTTGAACCAGGAGTTGTTTAAAAATGTTGCCCATTTAAGATAAAGTAAAATAATCTCAGGCTTGCAAGTCTTTTGAATTTTTCTCCAGTGATGATGGTGGAAGCAGATACTTTAAAAAAAAATATTCAAAGCAAAGGGCCATAGATTCTTAAGCAAGAGTTTAAAGGTTACTGCAGGTAGGTGGGACCAGTTAGGTTGCAATTAGATCAATTATCTTAAGAGTGGTGGACCACTCTTAATTTGTTTACTCATGTGATTAGACACAGTAAAACTTCAAAGTGAGCATGCAGAGACCATAAAATAAGTCCTTAAAAAGCAACATGTTAAGTTTAAAAAGCACATGAATTACCTTTAAACCCGAAGAGATCACACTGGAAGTTTCAGTTATATCTCAGGTGTAGTATTCTGGGCACTGCTGAAATCAGATTTTGGGAAAGATGTACAAGAGAGCCTTAGTTCAGAGAGTCTTCAGTTGAAAGTCTGGATCATTGGGATCCTGAAGCTTGCAGGTTGCAGCCACTGACATCAGCTTTTTTGTAAGAAAATCAGTAGTCATAAGCCTCCCCCAGACCTCAGAATTATCATAGCATATCACCAGAGTATTTTGTTAATTTGTTTTGGAAGTTAATAGCCAACACCATGTTCAGGTGACACAAGGTTAAGATTATTAGACTTATGTCATCTGTGGATCCTCCAGAAATAAACACAATGCAAGGAGACCTTGGAAACAAATGGGGAAAAATGACCAGCTTAGAAACACTCAAGGGAAATGCATCACCATTAAGGGAGAGGCATACAATTAATTTATTGGTTACAAATTTAAGTTGAAGCAACATTAAAATAGAAGGAACTTTCTGAACAAAAGCCCTAACTGCTATTATGCCTGTAGATACCTGTACTTGTGCATAATGACAACAAACTTGACTGTGTGGTTTCATATTAAATTTAAGGGAAGAGTTCACAAAATCAAGTGAAATAAAATGTGTTTACCACACCAATGTTCTGTTATGAGATTTCTGCACCTCCTGTTTAAAGCATTTGTCAGGCAAGTCCAATACTCCACAGAATTTGTAGATAGCATACACACGGAATAAAGTGCACATCAATTTAATTAGAAATGAAAGTCCTACATGGACAGATAGGCACAGTTTACTTCATTATTCAGTGTTAACAAGATGGCCAGGAAATGAACTTTATATATAACTTGCTTTTTTGACCAAATTGAAGTATGATACTCAAATAAATGGTGCAGCCACCATAAATGACAACCCCTGCATGCAAAACAAATGTTTTACGTGAGAATTTACTGCCCCTTTTTCCAGGACCTGTCAGCAATCTCTCATTATCCAGCCCACAAAGCACCAGTTTTCACATGCTTCTGCATTGAAATTGCTTCCACTGTTGGCTTCTGCTTTCAGTTGTTTGTCACTCTCCATCTTACTCCCATTCTGATTTTGTCATTTTCTCCTACAACATTCCAATGACAGTCAATATAAACTTGAACAGCCCCTCAGCTTCGGAGTTGGAAAAAGTAGGACCCATTGAGGGCAGCAAGGAGCCATAAGGTACAAGTTGGGTCTTGAGTGAATACTTTTCATTGGTATTCACAAAGGAAACAGACTTTGCAGTTGGAGAATTCATTGGCAGGGTAAGTGAAAGTCTAGTCCATAGATAAAAGAGGAGGTGTTTGATGCTTTAGCGAGTCTAAACGTGGATAAATTCCCAGGCTGCTGCTGGGAAGTAAGGGAAGAAATTGCTGGGAGTCTGGCTGAGGATTTTTTAAATCTTCACTGGATACAAGTGCAATACCAGATGACTGGAAGACAGCAAATATGGCCCCTCTTTTCAAGGGTGACAGGGAAAGGCCTGGGAATTACAGGCCTGCAAGTCAGTGGCAGGGAAACTGGGAGAAGTTCTGATCTCTTGGAAAGGCAGAGACTAATCAGAGACAGCTTCACATGGCTTTGTCAAGAGCAGATCCTGTCTAACCAATTTGATTGAATTCTTTGAAGAGGTAACAAAGTGTATCGATGAGGGCAAGGTCATAAGAATGATTTATATGGACTTTAGCACAGCTTTTGACTGTGAGACTGGTTCAAAAGGTTAGGTAGGGCTCATGGGATCCAGGGCAGGTTGGCCAAGTGGATCCAAAATTAGCTTGGCAATAGGGAGCAGAGGGTGATGGTAGAAGGTTGTTTTTGTGATTGGATGCCTATGACCAGTGGTGTCCAACAAGGATTAGTCCCAGACCCCCTTTGTGTGTGCGATGTGTGTGAAGACTTGGATGTGGCTGTGGGAGGCACGGTCAATAAGTTTGTGAATGACCCAAAGATTGGCAGAGTTGTTGATAGTGTTGAAGGTAGTCTCAGGCTGCAGAGAGACATCATAGTGTTGGTGAAAATAGCCGATGAGGTTTAATCTAGACAAATGTGAGAGGATCATTTTGGGAGCACTAATGAGGCTAGGACATACACCCTTGGGGAGTATTGAGGAACAGAGGGACCTTCCAGTACATGTCCATAGACCTTTGAAGGTGGAAACAAAAGGTAGATAACATGGTTATGAAAGCATATGGGATATTGGCCTTCATTAGTCAGGGAAATGAATACAGAAGCAGGGAGCTTATTTTCCAACTTTATGAAACCTTGGTCAGACCTCAGGTGGAGTACTGTGCAGTTCTGGTCACCACATTATTGAAAGGATGTGACAGCCCTGGAGAGGGTGCAGAGGAGATTCACCAGGTTATTGACTGGGATGGAGCAGTGCAATTATAAAGGAGAGACTGGAGAAGCTGGGTTTGTTCTCCCAGGAGCAGAAGGAGGGATATAAAATTATGAGTATTGATATGGGGAAACATTTCCAGCAGTTTACCCTATCAGAGGTAGATCAACTAGAAGACAGATTTAGGGCAAGGGACAAGAGATTTAGACAGGATAAAAAGGACCTTCTTCACCTAGAGAGAGTGGTTGAAGCTAGGTTACTGACAGCAGTTAGAGAGTCTTGACAAGCACTTGAAATGCCTGGGCATTGATGGCTGTGGAGCAAATGCTGGGAGACAAGATAGATATGGAGCGGTGCCCACTGGTTGGCATGGACAAGTTCAGCTGAATGGCCCACTTCCATGCTGTACGATTCTTTGACTCTATGCATAATTACAGGTTACTGGACTCAACAACTGGCGTCAATGGTTTCAAGTGAAAAATGATGTTTCCAGAAGTTTGTGGTTTTCTCTCAGATTTCCAGCAGCCACAGTAATTTCAGTACTCAGCATGTCAGTCTGCATCTGTGAGGAGAGAGACAGAGTTAACGTTGCAGTTGAAGCCCGACCTGCAGAGTGTCTCAGCATTTTCTGTTTTTATTTCAGATTTCCAGCGTCTGCTGCTTTTTATTACGGTGACCTTGCTTCTCCCCATTGCACCTCCAAGGTTGATCTTCTCTTTCTGTGTGTCCCATTATCAACATCTCACCCAAACTGTTTTGTCCTTTAATCTATCACGTCTTCCAACCTATTGCATACTTCCCCTTTGGTGCCATCTTCCACTCCCTTTTTCTTTGCATCTTTAAAGTATTTCCAGCTTGGGTTATTGGCCCAAAATGTTAACTCCTGTTTCACTCTTTGCAAGAATCATCTGACCCACTAAGTTCTTTCAGCACTTTTTAATTTCAGGTTTTCAGCATCTGCAGTATTTGCATTGTTATCTATAAAATAAGTCCAATTTCTCATTCACTTCCCTGCATCAAGCGAGAGGTTCCATCATTTACTGTTCCAAGACCAGGAGGGTTTTGGCCACGGTGCTCACATTCTCCAATAACCCGACTGACACCCAGGACCACTTGGTTCTAGATCTCATCACAGCCTTGGTCCACAGTTGGATTAAAGAGCTGAATTCCAGAGGCAAGACAAAAATGACTGCCCCTAAAATAAGAGGCAGCATTTGACAGTGTTGCATCAAAGAGCCCAGGTAAAACCAAGGCAACAGGTGTAAAATGGAAAACATTTCAGTGGCTGGAAAGGGCTCTTACTGTAGTTGTTGAAGGTCAATGATCCCTGCCCCGTGACATCACTGCAGGTACTCGTCAGGGAAATGTTCAAGGCCCAGCCATGTTCAGCTGCTTCGTCAGAAATCTTCCTCCTATCTCAAGGTCAAAAACGGAGACGTTTGCTGAGGATTGCAGTGTGTTCATTTGCAACTCCTCAGCCGATGAGGCAGTCCTAGTCTGCATGGAACAAGATCTAGACAAGGTTCAGGAAGGGCTGATAAATGGCAAGTAACATTTGCGCTATAAAAGTGCCTGGTAATGATCATCTCCCACGCGAGTCTGACTGCTTGTCCTTGACATTCAATGGCATTCACAGTGCCAAGACCCCCAATCAACATCCAGAGGGTCACCACTGATCAAAAACTCAACTGCATCACCTCTTTAAAACTGTGGTTACAAGGGGATGTCAGAGACTGAGTATCCTGCAGTGGAAGGCTTGTCCTGACACTCCAAAACCTTCCCATCATCCACAAAACACAAGTCAGGAGTGTAACGGAATGCTCCCCGCTTGTTTGGGTGAGTGGAGCGCTAACTAAACTCAGGAATCTTAGCACCATCCAGTACCACACAGCCCACTGTGATGGCACTCGTCTACCAATCCCAACATTCATTCCCTCGAGCAAGAGTGCAATGCAGTGTGTGCCTTCCACAAAATGCAGTGATACTACCTACCTGTGTTACTCTGATAACAACTCCTAAACCCACAATCTCACCACTATGAAGAACAAAGGCAGAGAGAAAAAAAAAATCACCTGTGTTTTCCCCTCCCAAGTCACACTCCATCTTGACTTGGAAATATTCCATTGTTCCCTCATCATTGTGTCCAAATCCTTGAACTCCTCATCCAATAGCATTGTGGAAATTTCTTCACCAGAGTGCCCAGCACCACCTTCTCAAGGGCAGTTCGGGATGAACAACAAATGCTGGCCTTGCCAGTGACGCTCATCTCCCAAAAAAACATTTAAGAAGTATATACACATAAAGAATAGATATTTTAGCAAGGTTATAGAATATAACTCACTGATTTCAAGGGAAGCAGAATAACAGAAGAGAGAGAAAGAAAAGCTCTTGCAGTTACAGAGCATCTTTTATGTCTTCGTGCCATCCCAAAGTGAAGTTACCAATGTCATACAAGAAATGTGTCTTGACAACATGTACACACCCAGGACCTATAAAAAGCAACATGATCATGTCTAATAGGCAAGCTGTGCATCATTAAACAAAAGTAGGAAGTGAAAATGAGAATGGAAATTAATACAAGTATTACACCCAAGTTAATAAAGATGTATTCATGTAATGAAAGAGGTTTTAAAATTTACTTTAATGCAAAAAAATTAGCTTTTGAACAAATGACCTGAAAAAAAATTAATGGCCAATATTTTTTTCTTAAATACTGTACCCTCATCCCACAGGATTTCATGAAGTGACTATGAATATAAAGTGCTCAATTAACAATTTAAAAATAAATTTCATTCCTATTGAGTTGCAATTTTGACACATTTAAAGTTCTGTCTACCATAGAAGGAAAGATTGTCCTTAGATATACAGGTTTTTTCCAGTTTACTATCAACATAAATCTTAAAGCTGAGCAATATCTTGTGTCATTTAATCATCATGCTACAAATTGTAGTTAAAAACCATACAAAAGTCATCATGCTGCATACGTGTTTTTTTTCACCCTCTTAAAAGAAAAGCAGCCAAATTTATAACCATTAAATTAATAAAAATCTCTAGTGGTTTTCCTTTTAACATCATAAACAATATGATTTACTGTGCTCAATGGACAAACTAAAACAAAACCTTTCACGAACAAAAAAATGCTTTTTCCAATATTATTCAATTAATCCTGTAGAATTCTGTTCTTCTATGAATGTTTAGGAATCTTTTGTATGAGAAATTTTCTTCCACAGCAATGTCTTTAGGTTGTTCAATATCAAGGAGTGTTCCATTTCCATTTGGCTGGCTGTTCCTCGGAGGGCTATGCAGGAGTAGAGCTGCTTCTCCAGTTCTTCTCTCACATCTGAGGGAGCACCATTTAAAAGGTAATCTTTCAGCAATGTACAGACCTTGGTCAGGTTTGGCTGATCTAGTTCAGTGGTGCATTGCTTTTTGCTTTGATGACATGTTGTCCTGCAGTCTGTGCCATAGACACAATCCACATCAGTCTCGCAGCGGCGGCCACCAATTAGTTGTTTAAAACTAACCTCTGGTACAACTTTTCTCATATCTATCATTTTTAAGTCATGCTTAGTATTATAGCCAATGTTATTTGCACTCAGATCACACATCAGGAAATTGCCAAATGTTCCATGGAAAACATCCTCAACAAATTCTAAAAGTCCTATTGCAATCTTCGCTTTTCTGGGCCATGAAGGAGTAAACCATTGATCCATACTACGTCTCAAACCAGAGGGAATGAAGAACTCCAAAACCCAAGGAATAGTGAGTCCATAGAGGTAACTGTAGTGGACTTTTTCTGTTACATAAAGATCTCCACAGAATCCAAGTAGTTTTGGTGTATGTTCCTTGTCTTGCAGAATTACTGTAATCAAAAACTCATTGAGCTGAAGCAATGCCCACGTAGATTTTGCTTCTGCAAGAGAGATGTGGCCATCTTTATTTCCATCTGCTACAGTGACAACCAGTTTCAGTAGCTCCTGAAGGTTTGCCTGATCACCAAGCTTTGCCTGAGGAAAAGACAATTATGCAGTTTGTTCTCAGAAGATGTGTGCTGATTTTGAACTTTTATTCATAAGCTTACCTTCAAGAGATTGTAAACCATTTCTCGAAATTCCTCCATGGAAGTGCCTTTAGTTGGTTTGTCAAATAACACCATCTCTTTCCTTGGTTCCATGTTGGAATCTAAATCAAAGTGGAAAAGTTCTTCAAGCCTGCACTTTAATACTATCTGCGACTCATCCCAGACTCCTCTGTATACCTAGAGGGAAATAAAATTATATTTATGAAATGGAATGGGAAAATAGTTTTTGGAATGTTTTAGAGTTTAAAAATTTGCATAAAACATTTTTATCCAAGTATGAAAGTGAGCTTGATAGGCTGCATTGATTAGAAAACATTGATAATGCTACTTAATAGTTGCTGTTTTCCTTTAAAATTTTTTCAAAATCAACTTCATGCAAGGCAAAATAATTATTATTTAAAAAACAAAGTTAATTGACCTCCTGGGAAAGGAGAAAATAAAGCAGTTAGTGAAAGGTTTTGTTTTAGTTTGTCCATTGAGCACAGTAAATCATATTGTTTATGATATTAAAAGGAAAACCACTTGGTGATGAACTGTTGACAATCACATCACTCACAAATGAACAGAAGTAATAAAGAACAGAGACTTGAAACTTATAAAATCTGTTTGGCAACTTCCTCAACATAATCACCAAGTCTAATGCTAAACAACTAATCACTTTGTCTTCACATATTTGGACTGTTTGGCATGTTTTTGACCAACTTCCAGAAACAGAATGACACTAGAATTGTAACGAGAATTGACAAACAACAGTGCCGTGTAAAAGCTTTGGATTTGCCACCTGGAAAATGAATTTCCAAGAATCTTCTTGAAGCTTGAAGAACAAAGGCTTCAATCAATTAAAACTAAATACGCAAACGTCAGTGGGCAGCAAACTACAGGAGCCAAAAAAGGGAAACTCACAAGTTACTGGACCTTGTTAATACTGGGAGTGAAATTGGTGGAAAAAACAAAAGTTGGTGAACATGCCCAAGAAGTTTGAATAAAGCCACAAAAAAAAAGGGAGAGTAATAAAGTTTTAAACCAATGAAGAGAAAAGATGCCAATTACTAAGAAACGTAGTAAACAGAAAATTGAAGGAGATCGGAATTGGAAACAGCAAGTCTCATATTTTAATCTAGAATTAGCACAGCAGAGATGAACATACCTCAGACATTCCTGAGAGCTCCCAGGTAACTCCACTTTCCACCTGTATCAGAACTGGTCATTTCTGCCAGTCTTTACAGTGGCTCAGGATTTTTAAAAAAATTTCTATTCATATGGTCTCTTTGCTGTTAGCAACACATTACATAGACAAAGCAGCATAATCTGATCCCAACCACTTCTATACAAACTCATTTTGTCTTACCCTATTAGAGATATTCCCTTTATTCTATCCAATCCCTCCCCCTTCTTCTAGGTGACTGAAAACTAACTTATTTTCTCAGTTCAGATAAAGGGTCCTAAATCTGAAATGTTAACCACTTCTCTGCCCGACCTGCCAAGCCTTTCCAGCATTTTGTTTATAATCACAGAACCCAGGATGTCAATCCATACATCCAGGGACAGAGGCCAAAAAAATAGAAAGCAATTTGTATTGAGTTTCTGAATTTTATGTACCTCTCTTGCTTTTGCAGTTTTTTTTACATCTGCAGATTGTGAGAATTTGAAGCTCTTGTCAATGCCAGCCTGTTCAAATGAGCTTGCAGACAACTGAACTGGCCACCAGATGGTGCTGTAGTACACACCTTCTTAGTTAACTTACTTCATCTCTGATCAGAGGGACTGTCTGAGGGAGCTGCTGAGGTCGATGTGGGATCCTGCAAACTCTGCCACAGGTGGGACGTAGGGTGCACATGTGACAGGTGGGCGCAGTATAGAGGCTGGTGAGCTTCCCCTGCTTTTGCTGGGCTCCCGATTAAGATGCTCGAGGTTCTCCACACTTCCTTACAACACTGAAAGAGGTTATTCAGTCCATCGAGTCTATTCTGTGAGCCAGCACAATCACCATTCCCCCTCTAACTGATTCTCCCTACATTCCCATCAACTTCCCCCAGGTTTCACCATTCACCTACACACTAGGGGCAACTTACAGTGGCCATGTAACCTACCAACCCTTGCGTCTTGGGGATGTGGGAGAAAGCTTGAGCACCCAGAGAAACCCTTGCAGTCACTGTGACAACATGCAAACTCCACACAGACAGGATCGGAAATCAGGACTGAACCTGGATCTCTGGAGCCAAGAGCTAGCAGCTCTACTAATTGTACCCATGTTACCCTATGTGCCATCTCACTGCCAGCCTGGATGCTACATTTGTGTATTGATCCGTCACAGACCAGGGCTTCTCATGAGTCAATGTTGGACGTTTTTTTTATTTTTAAAAGGCAACTTGAAGCATTTCTGGTGTAGGGCACATGAATGATATGACTTGCCCACCAAAGCCAACCAAGGCTGTGCCACCACTTCAAGAAGACATATTGCTTTAGCAAAGGCAACATTTCACTTCTTCATTCATGGAATGTGGATGTCACTGGCAACGCTGGCACTTATTGTCCGAGTAGAGAAGGCGGTTTGGAGTCAACCACATTCAGGGGCCTGGAGTCACATTGGCTCAACCTCAGTAAGACAGGTTTCCTTCCCTGAAGGATGTTAGTGAACTAGTTATGCTGTGATGGGAATATTTCCCTTGCAAGCATTCTCTTGGATGCATTTAACTTTTGTGTTAATTAACAAATGGTGCTTGGGTAAGTACAAAACACATATCCTTAAAAAAAAGGTATGCATGTACTGTAACTTGCTTTCTACATCAGGATGAATTGATAAGTGAGTCACATGAATCAAGTACAATTTCTGATGTAGGTCAGAGCACTATTCTACATTATTTTAAAAAAAACAAGTGCAGAAGGTCCACAGCTTGGGCTCTCAGCTCAAGAACAAACAGGAGAAACAGTTGCACTTCAATTAGGAATTCAGAGACAGCCTCTTTACTCAGTGATTTAAATGTGGTACATGTTACACATGGAATAGTTGAGAACAGGTTAGAAATTGTTACAAAACAACTGAAGAGCTTTGCAGATAGGGTTAGATGAAGCAAGGTGGAGAATCACTTGGGTCTCAAACAAAGTTGGTGTTCAAAGTGATGAATGACCCATTTCTCTGCTGTAATTCATAACATGTACATTTTTTAAAAGATGTGGTTTGAGTGAAGGGCAGGCACAGTAGTGTAGTGGTTAGCGTAACACTATTACAGTGCCAGCAACCCAGGTTCAATTCCGGCTGCTGTCTGTAAGGAGTTTGTACGTTCTCCCCATGTCTGCGTGGGTTTCCTCCGGGTGCTCCAGTTTCCTCCCACATTCCAAAGACATACAGGTTAGGAAGTTGTGGCCATGCTATGTTGGCGCCAGAAGCTTGTTATGGGGCTACCCCCATAACATTCTACGCAAAGGATGTATTTCACTGTGTGTTTCAATGTATATATGTGACTAATAAAGATATCTCATCTTATGAGTACATGGAAAAAACCAGAGACTACCAATGTGCATCTGAGAGTACTGACAACACAATTAGACTTTCTGCTTGCTAGTGAACGCAAGACTAGCACTAACCTGCACCGACCTAATGAACAGTCGAGTCAAGCTGAGAAGATGCCATATCAATCCCTGGTCAGTACTGAGGTAGTTGATCAGGCCATGGTGGCAACAGGGGAATTTTACTTGGGCTGAGTACAGAGGAGCAAATCCAGTAAGCATTCCTATAACTATTGCTGAAAAGGATATTTATAGCATTGGGCTGGGTTGTAATACCTGAAAAGCCTACTCCCGCTTTGGTCAGAAATAGGTGTGGACAAAAAAGATTGGCCAGCAGCCAAAAGAATACTATCAAGTAAATACATTGAAGACTGATGAGATAACATGAAATCAGACCAGGACAACTACTCAAAAAGAAAACAAAACACAGACATCCAAAATAGAAATGTAAAATACTGGAGATTCTCAGCAGGTCAGTCAGCATTTGCAACAGCATTAATGTTTCAAGTCAATAACCCTCCAACAGAAGCAGAAACACGAGAAAACAAGTGTGTTTTAAGTTGCGGAGGAAGGGAGGGGTTTTAACCAGCCTTTGTTTGTATTAGACTGGTTAGTTCTGCTACAAGTTCATCTACTTTAATATTAACTGAATTTTTAATCTCTCCACAGATGCTACCTGATCTGCTGAGTATTTCCCACTTTCTATTTTATTTCAGATTTCCAGCAGCAGCTGTTCCGATCTCACATTTCCAGCAGGTTTTTCCCCTCTGTACTGCCCTCATCCATCTTCCTGTGTTTGCATTCCTCCAGGTAGACCAGATGCAAATTGTGTACGGTAATTTCTCTCTCCTAGATGGCAGCACAAGACTAGGTCACCAGACAACCTTTGTCCCCACCCGGTCACAGGCATTCCCTTTGTTTACTTCAGCCCTCTCCGCAACTTAAAACACCCTTGTTTTCTCACTTTTCCCATTCCAATGGAATGTTAACTTTCTCCCTCTCGAAAGATGCTGGACCTGCCATTTAAATGCCAAGTCCAATGCTGTGTTGAGCTGGTCTTAATGATAAAGATTTTCTATAACATGAAATTTCTTACTCTCAACATTCTAAGCAGAACAATAAAACGTGATTTATAATAGCACACAAAGATTGCAATCATGGCTAATAACTGTTTGAATCTTTAACCAGCTTTCAAGCAAAGTCCAACGTCTTCTATTCATGTAGACAAAACACAGAAAGAGAAAATAAGGTTGAAAGTCTTTTTATATTTGAACAGATTTTCTGGCAGATTAACAAGATGCAACAAAAACGAAACCTTGTAGCTGTCAAGCTGATGTTTACAATTTCTTGAATCAGTTAAATAACGATGCATAAAGCATCTTAAAACAAAATATTAGAAATACATTATGTTAAAATATCAGATGTACACAGTGCATGTGTACTTTAATGGGTCAGATGGCAAATTCTTAAATGATATTACCTGATTGTGCGGCTTATTAGACAGGCACTTGCCAAAGTAAAGCGTATCTTTATCACACAGACTGCCACAGGCCGATCCATCAATAATTCCTTTCTGGTATTTATCGCACTAGAAAACATAATTCAGAACCATAGAACCATACAGCACAAAAAAACACTGTTCCATGAAAAGTTTTCCACTTTAAAAAAAATCTTGAAATATTTAAACTTCTACACAATTTATAATATATTTTCACTCAAATTTAAGTCCATGCAATGAGGGAGACCATGGCTTATTTGACACAAACCCAAGCAGCTCTGGGGGTGGGGGAGAAATTGGATATAGTTGTTATTGACTCACACCCCCCCCCCCCCCCATGTCTTGATCCCCACTCTCTGGGGCATTAACTGGAGGAAGGAATTTCTTTTCTTAATGTTCTTTTTCCTGTAACATATCATTTCCAAGTTGGCAAGACCTCCAACCTCCCCCCCCCCCCACCCCCAATTTTAACTCTGCCCCTCGTACAGTGACTACATTTAAAAACAAACATTACTTAATTGCCTGTAAAGCAATTTTGGACAAGCATAATTTACAAAAAGGTGCAACTTTTTCCATTTACTCAAGAAACCCAAAGCCTTTACCATTTATATTCTAGTATATTGGTAGCCTTTCCATTTGCTGTTCAATCACTTCCCATTCATACTTGAGGATTTTTTGTATTCCTCCTAATATGGTCAAAAGAATTTTTGTTCACCTCCTTGCCTTGAGCTGTGGTCTACACCAACTACCAATTAATGCTTTACGACCTTTATTATTAGCCAGTTCTATTTGCATTGGTTTAACCTCAAACTTTTATCATCAGAGGTCAATTAGTTTTCTTTTTGGAAAGGTAATGGTCAACATTTCCCATCTGCAACTTTATCTCCTAATAAAAAAGCTTATCTCCTTAAAAAAAATCAGCTAATCAAAATGCCAGATATTACATTTTCAAGGGAAGGTGTGATGGAAATAGCTCCATCTCTGAAAAACAGTTAAAAGAGAGGGAAGAACATTTATATCCACAATATCTCAGTGCTTTGGAGCCAAGACTGTTCTAACATTGGGAAACACAGCAATATGCAAACAGCAACATAGAGAGAGATGGCAGATGGCCAATAAATCCCAGAGTCATAAAATCATACAGCACAGAAACAGTCCATTCAGCCCATCACATCAACACCAAACAGTGGGCACCCATTTGCATTAATCCTTCTCCAGCAATTGGCTTGTAGCCTTCAAATGCCAAGGCGATTCAAGTGCTCATTTAGACATGTCTTAAATGCTGTCAGTGACTCTGCTTCCACTATTCTCTCCGGCAGTACACTCCAGGTACTCACTACTCTTTGGGGGGGGGGGGGGGGGGGCGGGGGGGGAAAGAGGAGGAAATAAAAGATCCTCCTCAAATCCCTCTGAATCTGTTACCCATTTACCCTAAATTTCTGTCCTCTTTTATTCACCTCTGATAAGGGGAGAGGATTCCTGCAGTCTTCTTTACCGATACTCCTCAAACTTTTATACCCCTCAATCATGTCCCTTCTTAATTTCCTCTGCTCCAAGGAAAACAGACCTAGCCTTTCCAGTCTCTCCTCATTAGATGCTCCATCCTAGGCAATAACGTGGTGAATCTTCTCAGCACCCTCTCCATCGCTATCACATCCTTCAAGCAAATCACTGACATCGATAGGAGTAGCTGGAGTCTCAGCAACCATCCCTGCAGCACTCCAGTGGCCACAGCTTCCTAATGCTCATTTCAAATGCTTGGCTGGTCAATATTCATTTAGTTTATCTTTTTTTTTGAACAAAGACATTTCACTGGCAAGTTTCCAATACTTACAAAAGTAATTCCTATTATATGTAGTATACGTGTTGTAACTCTTTCATGGCAATCAATGGGCACTGTTATTTAACCAGTCAAGTGACTGAAGCAACTGTAATTCTCTTAAAAGAAAACAAAATCTGATTCCACTGTTGGGATAGTTGATTCCAGTTATAGATTCATACAGCACAGAAACAGGCCCTTTGGCCTAACTGGTCCATGCTAACCAAGATTCCCATTTAAGCTAGTCCCATTTGCTCACGTTTGGCCCAAATCCCTCTAAACCTTTCCTATCGATGTATCTGTCTAAGTAGCTTTTAAATGTTGTTAGTGTATCTGCCTCAACCACTTCCTCTGGCAGCTCATTCCATATACTGACCGCTCCCTGGGTGAAAAAGTTGCACCTCAGGTTCCCATTAAATTTCTCGCCTCTCACTTTAAATTTCTCCCCTCTCATTCTTGATTCCCCAACCCTAGGAAACAGACTGTGTGCCTTCACCCTATCTATACCAGTCAATATTTTATATACCTCTCTAAGATCACCCCTCATTCTCCTACACTCCAGTTTGAAAAAAAGACCCAACCTGCTCAACCTCTCTCCGTAACTCAATCCCTCGAGTCCCGGCAACTTCCTTGTAAATTTCCTCTGCACTCTCCTCCCTGGTTACTGTACATTTGCATATTTACCTTCAAACTCTACTGAACATACCTTCTCTTTACAAACTCTAATCAAACCTGAGCATTAACAAATTATTTTTTGGTACATACTTACAAACTGAATATTTTGAATCCTTAAGAGGCACATAGTGGCCATCTCTCCTTTAATTGTCAAAGGACAGTGCATTCTCCAAACTACAACTGCATTACTGCAACAGAGTACAACTGCCACCACAATGACTTATTGAAGTATTGAATAAAGAAATAAAATTTAACATTTTAACCATGCACAACATCAATTGGCTACAGCACAATATGCAGTATATCAGAAGTCAAGAGGCCCATATCCAAACGCAAAAATAACAGATGGTATCCCCAAGGTGGATGTAGAGTGGATGTTTCCTCTTGTAGAAAGGTCACTGTTTAAAAATAAGCAGTTGCCCATTAAAGATAGAGATAATGGGAATTTTTTTTCCTGTTAGATGGTCATGAATCTTTGGAATTCTTTCCCTCAAAGGGCAGTGTAAGAAGAGTCTTTGAATGTCTTTAAGGTGATAAGCAAAAGGGGGTGAAAATTGCTGCAGGTAGACTGGAATGCAGAGTTGAGATTACAAATAAAATCAACCATGAACTTATTAAATTGCAGAGCAGGTTTAGGACCAAGTGGCCTACTCCTAATTTGTATGTTCTTGGATTCTTACAGCAAAGTCACTGGAAGCCAAGAAAAAGTTTGAAAAATTTCCATATTTCTGCCATTTTAATGTTTACTGAACATTCCTCCCCCTTATACATTTGGTTGTAAATCTTTCCATTTCTGTATGTTAATTATGTTATAAAATTACTTTCATCAACATGAACTTGAATTTATGATATGCAATTCTATATGTGTGTCCTCTTTGTCCAGAGGTTAATTAGCATAATTCTATGAACACCTATGTACCACGTGGAGCGTAAAAGGAAATGAAGCCTATTCAACATTTAAACTTAGAGGACAAATCACCATGTATTTGTCTTGGACAATAGTATACTTCATATTTTCCAATCACATTTCAACAATCCATTTGCTATTGAAATGCAAAGACGTTGCAGGCAATGCTGGTGCAACAACAGGCAACAATCAACTAGGTATTATGCAAAAGACACTGCTGTTGAACATGACACTGCTTCAGGCAACGTGTTGCAGAGTTGCTGCTTTACTTGACGAAACACGTCTTAAAAATCATCAATATCCCTGGCTATAACTGGTTCTCTATCCAGACTGAAGGTTACAAAAGATGATAATGCTACACAAGGCAATGAGCCACTGTTGCAAACCACTCAGTTAGGAGAATCATTGACCATCTGCATTCACAGTTCTCGATCCATAGTGAGAGAACAAAGGCACAATTATTTACCACACATGCACAAACTACTATCCAATGGTTTCGGAGAAGGACTATATTCATGAAAGTATTCTCATTTTTTCCCACATGGCACAATATACACATCCATCCAAAGTGACAGGGCTGAGGAACAACATGGTGTCAAAGACATTTTGCTCAGTTCACATTAAAGCAAAAAGATGTAATTAAATTGTAGGAAAGCTGCCGTAATCAGAACATACAGTCCACTCAGTTTGTGACGAGCTTACATTACTTATTCTCGAGTGGTCATTTAAACATAGTCCATCATACCACTAGTATATTAGCAATAGGACAGGGAGCTCATGCCATTTTGTGACCAAAAAAAGAGCTTTTATCTTGGAGTGTGTCAGTATTTTAAGTCTTAACATCAGACCCCCTGAATATCTATATTGTCTCGTTTGTTCATATCCCAATAGAGCTGCAACAGCAGGTAGCTGTCCTTGCTCAGTCTTTGCAGCGGTGTCTGTTTTGAGTCATGGCCTCAGCTGTCTGCCATATGACCAGCAGCAACTGAAGCCAGATTTCAGATGGTGCTGTAATTTATGACTTCCTTTAACAGGAACACAGAGGATATGGAGGAAATGTGTTTGTTGGACAAACCTTTGCACTGACTAATCCTCTGGTGAAGTTAAAAAAAATTACAACTGAGCAGCCAGTAGATGTAGAAATCATTCCAGGCAATCCAACAGAAAGAAATACCATAACAATTAGCTTATTTACTTCACGTATGTAACTCAAGCAAAAGATGCCATTAATTTTGCTGCATTATATGATTAGATCCATATTCTTATGGAGTTTAGAAAAACGAGGGTGTGTTTTTACTGAAACATGCAAGATCCCATGGGGCATGACAGGATAAGTGTTGAGATGTAACCACTAGTGGAGAATCTTGAAAAAGGGGACCAAGTTACAGGATTGGGGGGGGGGGGGAGGGGGGGTTGTGTGTGGGTGTGTGGGGAGAGAAAGGGTTGGTCAGTTCAAATAGAGGCAAGCAGGAATTACTTGAAAAGAATGGCAAATCTCTGGAATTCTCTACCCAAAGGGTTGCAGAAGCTAAATCATTGGAGTACTTTTTGAAAGATCAGAGAATTAAGGCTATAGGGAACTGGCACAAAGGGAAGAGAAGCCCAGGGCAGATCAGCCATGATCATTAAAATGGCAGGTCAGGTTTGAGGGGCCAAGTGGCTTATTCGTGTTTCTACTTTCTCATGTTCATATTCCAAATTTAAAGTAAATTACCCCAAAAGTGGGTTAGGTTTCTGTATTAGCCGTTGAATGGTGCCATACATTTCCAGTTCACCTCCTCCTTTTCTTGTAGTAGTAACGCAGACTCATTTTCCATTTGCCCCGGTGCACAACTCACAAGTTAGCATTTCATGAAGATGCACTGGTCATTTGTATTGTGTAATGCCATTCATTGTGCACCAACAACATAGGTTAAAAAGGGATGAAGTCCCAAAAGCTGAATACAAGGAGTTAGCAGGCAAATTAAAAAGTAGAATATCAAAAGGTAGTAATCTCAAGCTACTGCCAATGCCAGCCGCTACTTTTTCTTTAACAAAAATTTTCCAATGAACATGCTGTGTTTAAAGGGAGCACAGGAAAGAGGGCCCTGATGAGACCCAGAAGGCATTGACAAGGTGGCACAGAAAAGACTAGTGTACAAGAGCTCACATTTACAGAGGAAGTGTGTAAGCTTGAATTGAATACCGGTTATTACATATAAGAGTTAAAATAAATGAGTCTTTTTTCAGGTTAGAAGTGGCCCAAGGATCAGATCTTGACCCTCAATTATTTATATTAAAACCTGGAGGTGCAGAGTGCAAGGTATCAAAGATGACACTACAATAGGTGGGAAGGCTTATCATGAAGATATTTGGACTCTGCAGCAGGATCAGAAAGAGTGAGTAGGAAAAATCTTGGCAAATTAATTTTAATGTGGCAAGTGCAAAGTCATGCTCTTCAGCAATAGAAATCAAAGGCAGATTATCTTCTAAATGGAGAGAGACTGCAAATCATTTAAATAAAGAGGGATCCAGGTGTTTTTCTGCATGAATCATGAAAAAATCAGCAGGTGGGTCCAATAAGTAGTTAAGGTGGCAAATGGCATTTTGGCCTTTATTGCAGAGGGGTTGAAGAATAGGGGAGGTTTTGTTACAGTAGTACAGATTGTTGGCGGGGGCACACCTGGACTTCTGTACACAGTTTTGGTTGCCTTATTTAAGCAAGGATATACTAGCACTGGAGGCAGTTCAAAAGAGATTCACTAGGCTAATTCATGGGATGAAAGGGTTGTCATTGTAAAAGGATACAAGTACAAGACCATACACATTAGATAGAGAGAAGATGCTCCTGATGGCTGGAGAGTTCAGAACCAGGAGTCACAGCCTCAGAACATGGAGTATTTTATTTGGAGCTGAGATCAGTTGAAATTCTTTCATCCAGAGGGTAGTTGAACCAGTGGAATTCTCCACTACAGAATTATATTCAAGAAGCTGGTAGATACATTTCTTATTCCTAAAGGGATCAGTGGGTTAGCAGCCAAGATTCCGTTGAATGGAAAAAGCCCAAAGAGCTGAGTGTTCTAACCCTGCTCCTGTTTTCTAATGTTTCTAGATGCAGGAGAATGCCATTTGGTCCCTTGTGGCAGTTCTGCCATTCAGCAGGATCATGGCTAATCTTCTAGCTCTGGACAACTCTCCTCATTTCCCTTACTATCCAAAAATCTATCAATCTGTGTCTTGAATTGGGCGAAAGGGGATTAGATCAAAACATTTGTGATCCTGAGGGATCCCCACAGGATGGATGTGGAAAGCACATTTGCTCTTCTGGGAGATGTAGAACCAGGGCTACAGTAAGGAGTCACTCATATGGGAGAGAGTAGGATAATGAGTCTTTGGGACTTTCTTCCTCAAAGAGGAGTGGAAGCTGTGTCTGTGTGTGGACGCAGGGGTAGGTTAGCACAGATAGAGTTAACAATCAGATCAGCCATTGCAAAGCAGGCTTGCCTCTGTATACAAAGCAGTGGCCTACTTCTGCTTCTAATTTGTAGGTTTGTACAAACTCAGCAAATGGGTAGAAAATTCCAAAGCTTCACCACCCACTGGTGAAGAAATTTTTTCCTTATCTCAGTCCTCAGTCCTGAGTGGCTAACCTCCAACTTTGAGACCATGACACCCCCTCCCCCCGTTTCTTGATACCCTATCCAGGTGAAATATTATCCCTACATGTACCCTGTAATTATGTTCTATGTTTCAATCAGATCATTGCTTATTCTTCAAAACCTGAAAGAGTATAGGGCCAGTTTGCTTAAGAGGTCTAACATCCCCTATCACAGGTATCAGCCATATTCTGGAGCAGTAGCATATCCAATTCTTGTGATTTTTGTTGTTCAAAGTATTAAAGTCTCTACTTACATTAGCACATTATTTACAAGGACAGAGGCATCCTCACTCCGAGCAATCTTTTAGATCAATGCATTAGCATTGTAATGAACAAACACTTGTACGCCAAATTGAGGCCAAGGCAAGAAAATTGTTACGTAAATGTCTGTGAACTCATTTTGCGCTTTGCATTGTAAAAAATGTCAAAAAGACTATTGCACAAGCTGTACACCATTATTTCCAAGATGCACATTTCATAATCAAGACATTATTAGGGAAAGTGTCAGTATGAAAAATCTTTAGATTTCTTATTATACACAGGATAAGATCATAGTAAAGCACTAAAGATTAGTTTACTTTTTAGCTTTAACAATTCACTAAAGCACAACACACATCTTAATAACTAGAACAGAAATATTAATACTCACAATTATTTTCTTGCAGTCGTGAGCTCGGCACAATTCTGTGTAAGTGGAGTATTGTACGTATATCACCCAACTCCCAACAAATACTGCAAGCCATGAGAAGAAGAGGTATTTGACACGTACACATGGCAAGCGGGCCTATGAGCACAAGAAGAGCAGTTTTCACTACTGTTAACTGCAGTGCATGTTGTTCATCCCAAATATTTTAACATTTCTAGTTGTAAAACATTACCAGAATCCAATGGCTTTAAGTATTAACCCATTTTTTGGCAGAGATAGAAAGGGATGTTCCAGTGTAAAACAGGAACAAGCTAAAGGCAATGGTTAAGTCATAGAGTTATACAGCATAAAAAAAGGCCCTTCAGCTCAACTCATCAACAATGATCTACAATGAATAGATGCAAGCATAAGATTAAATTCAAAAGTTTTAGGGTATTGGGCACAAGAAATCTTTTCACACAAATAATTGGGAAACTGCCTGTGAAGATACCAAAGTTAGTGAGCAAGGCAGACACAGTGCCAACATTTGTGATCAAGTCAGGTGATTAAAAGGGTGGTGGGCAAAACAATGAAGACAGGGGAGGAGATTAGTACAGAGAAGACAAACACCACCACAGACAATAAGAAATGACTCATTTCTGGTGTATTCCATATATTTCACCATCATCGCCTTTGATTGAGCCAAAGGCTGTTTGAAGATCAAGACCCAATACTTGACACAAAACTCCCAAGTCTACTGTGCAACAGATTCCTGTCCTCCTGTGCGCCTGAGACCTGGACTGCCTAGAGCAGGCATGTCAAGGCAGTGAAAACTTAATGTCTCTGAAAAATCCTCCAAATTTACTCAAAGGATAAGCAAACCAATGCTTATTGGTTTATACAAGGCGTTAGCAGGCAAATTAAAAAGTAGAATATCAAAAGGTAGTAATCTCAAGCTTACTGCCAACGCCAGCCGCTACTTTTTCTTAGACAAAAATTTTCCAATGAACATGCTGTGTTTAAAGGGAGCACAGGAAAGAGGGCCCCGACCACACCAACCCAGGCTAAATTCCCAACACCGAGGCCCTAGTCACACTCAGTTGGTTCCATCGAGCAGGTCATTTTCCTCACATGCCCAGTTCCAGATTCACCAAACAGGCAATCTATTCCAAACTCTGTCATGGAACAAGATTGCTAGGTGGACAGATGTACCCAAAACCCCTTTGAAGAAATCCAACACATTCACTAACTCCTGGGGATCTTTAGACCCAGACAAAAGTCAAGAAGGTGCATTTGAAATGCTATTGAAAACCTTGTGGCTACAGAACAGGTACACACAAAGCCTTACATCCAGTTCAAAAGGAGCACACCTCATCACAAATAACTCACTCCTTTGACACCTCCTGTGCCAACTGCAGGAGGATCTACAATTCCCACAATGGCCTCAGTCACCTCAGAACCCTTAAAACTGGAGTAGAAGCAAGTATCTTCAATCCCAAGGAGAAACAAGAATTCTATACAAATCCCCTTAGCCAGCTCTGGGGTTCAAAGAGGCTTCTAAAATTGGAGCATGTGGCATTGAATGGATAGTATTTTCCAGGTTGTCTTATATTGACCAAGTATCAGAACCTGATCTAATGTCCATATTGGTGCTATCTTGCCAGGGGCATCTTTCAAAGTAGGAGACAAAACAAAATCTTCAGGAAGTTCAAAGGTTGGTGAAAATTAGGGAAATAGTAGCACTGGAGAGAGTAAGGATTTAAGGTGGACAAATCCCTTGGATCCGATAGCCTATATCCAAAGTTTCTAAATGAGGTGGTTACAGAAATAGTGGATGCATTGATTTTGATCTTTCACACTTTCTCAGACCAGGGAATGTGTTGTGCCCTTTAAATCCAAAAGGTGGCAAATTAACGCCACCCCTCCAGAAGGGGGGGAAACATCAGACCAGTTAGCTTGACAGAGGCAGGCTGAGATATAGACAGACAGACACACACACACACATTTATTTATGTAATCTATTTAAGTAAATAGGTAACTAAAAAGCTAGCATGAATAATGGTGAAGGCGAAATCACGGATCATTGTAAAACCTTTGGTTCACTAGCTTCAAGGAAGGAAATCTACTGCAAAAATCAAAACAACTGCACATGTTGGAAATCAGAAACAAAAGAAAACCAGAAGTGCTGGAAATACTCAGCAAATCAGGTAGCACCTGTGGAATGAGAAACGGTTAACGACAACTGTTTCTCTTTCCTCAGACACTGCATGACCCTCTGAGTGCTTTCAGCATTTTCTGTTTTCATTGAGGTAATTTATCATACTTGCCTGGTCTGGCCTGTGCGTGACAGCCAGTGTGGTTGACTCTAACTACCATCCAAGATGCCACTCAGTTCAAAGAGCAATTAGGGATGGATAATAAGGAGTTGTCCTTGGTGGTCATGTCTACATCTTATAACTGAATAAATAAGTAGATAAAGATCTAACTAATGTAGATAGATTATCAAACATATGTAATGCTATCATGTTTTGTTTTTGAATTGGAATATTATCGTCATGTACTGATATCATCGTCACAACAACTCCCTGCAGTTTCTTGCAGTCCTGGGCAGAGCAGTTACCATTCCAAGCCATGATACATCCAGACAGGATGATTTCTATGGTGTACCAATAAAAATTGGTGAGGGTTGATGGGGACATGCCAAATTTCTTTAGCCTCCTGAGGAAGTAGTTTTGAAGGTGACAATTTAGAAAAGAGTGGACCAGTGTGCTTGGTGAATTTGATTACATAAAATCAGGACTAACATGGATCAAGAATAGTTAACACACAGAAAGCAGAGATTAGAAAGAGTGGTAAACACAGCCTAGTCCATCACAGGCTCGTCACTTCCTTCCATCCAGTTCATCTCCACGTTGCATTGCTTCATGAAGGCTGATAGCCTGCCTATCACCCTGACTGTTCCCTTTTCTACCTTCTGGGAGAAGATACAGGAGCTTGAAAACTCTGACAACCAGACTCAAGAACAGCTTCTTCCCCACTGCTATCAGACTTCCGAACCAACCACCTCTTTTCACACCCCTCCCCAGTGGTGCTGCCACATTCTTGGAATCTTAATTCCACCCCTCTCAATTATTCTGTTATTGTCACTTTAGCATTTCTTTTTGCACTACTTCAGATCTGCACTACAATCTTTGCACCATTCTGCTGTTTTGCACTTGTCATTATATTTATTGTTGTATTGATTACCATGTATACTGTCTACTGCGTCAGCTTTTTGCAGGTAAGGAATTTCATGGCACCCTGATGAATATGGCAATAAACTAATCTGAATCTGAACCAAGTAGTAAATAAAAGGACTTAAGGATCAATGTTTAGGCCTCAGCTATTCAAAATATGTTTCAATGAATTAAGTGAGGAGACTGTATAGTTTCTTGATGACAAAAAGCAAGTGAACCGTGAGGAGAATGCAAAGAGTCCACTGAAGGGCGTGGACAGGTTAAGCTAGTGGGCAAAAAGGAAGTACCTGCAGAGTACTGTGGGAACACGAGGTTATTCACTTTTGCAGGAAGAATAGAAAAACTGAATATTTTTAAATAGTGAGGGACTGGTAAATATCAGTGTACATCACAGTTTAGAAAGGTACAAATTAAACAATGACCATTCACTCAAATTTAAGGAAAGGCTTCCTTTGACTTAGTTGACTGAATTTTCTGAGGAACTAACAAGGAGAGTTAATAACAGTGGTGTATTTGATGACTACATGGATTTTACTAAAGCATTTGCAGAGGTCCCACATGAGGAACTGACTATAAAATAAAAAAACTCATGAGATCCCAAGGGAATATTGGTCCAAAATTGGTATTCAAAAAGCTAATAGTAGCTGCCAATGATGCTTTCATGATTGGAAAGCAGTTTGCATTGGGTTCCATTAAGCTTAGTGTCTAGTCCTTTGTTTTTCAGTTTATACATTAATAATTTGGATTCAAATCAAATTTGCAGATGTAGTGGATAGTTAGAAAGAAAGCTCTGGATGTAAAGTAGCTATCAATGGATTAGTTGGATTGGAACCAAAGTAGCAATATAAATTAACAAGGAGACATTTGCACTTGTGGACCAGAAACAAAGGAAATGGAATACACAAGACACTTCTCAATATCCTATCATTTAGAGGAAGTGAGGGATCTTGAAGGGAGTGTATGAAATAGCAAGCAGGCAGCAATAGAATGGGATAGCAAAAGTAAGGGTACTGAGTAAACTTGAAGGTTGGAGAAGTTGACTTATGAGGAAGGACCTACGACACTGGTGTTGTTTTCCTTGGACCATGTGTAGCTGACAAGAAAATTAATTGACTGTAAAATTAGGGAGGGTCCATATGTTTTTCTCATTACTCATTGTTTGAGATCTCAACATTGCTGGCAAGGTCATCATATATTGTCCTTTCCCAATTGCCCTCAAAAAGACACTGGCGAGTCACAACTTGTAACTACTACAGTATGTCTGGTAAAAGTACTCCCACAAGCTTTTGGGGAGGAAATTCCAGGATTGAAGTCCAGCAATAAATTAAGGAACTGTAATATAGTCAGAGGGAAAGTTGCAGGTGGGTGATGTTCTATTAACCTGAAGCTCTTGTCCTTCTTGGTGATAGACATTGTGGGTTCAGGATGTGCTCTTCTGCCATAACTTTCTATTATGGTGACATTTTTAAACAAATAGACTGGTCATTAAGAATGCAGCAGAAAATCTCTCACAGAAGGAAAAATCAAAGGACAGGATGCACTGACTAAAATCTTAGAAATAATATTTGACATTTTCATTCATGTTCATCTTATGTGCCAAACAGGAGGCTTGGCAAATCATATAATCAAATATATTTCTTGCAACAAGTTCAAAATGAATGTTTGTCATATAGCTGAAAAGAAAACTGAGTCATGACAAAGCAATTACTATGTAGAGTCAGAGAGAGGGCTGAAGAAAAGTGGTTCTTGTATCCAAAGCTTAACGGAGATCAGGCTGCAAAGAGGCAGGTAGAAGTTGCTGAGACAGAGGATATTGCAGATTGGGCCAAGAGGAAGGTGTCAGGACATATAGTTATGGTGACACGTGCTGCCTACCACAAACTTGTGATGCTGTCTGCCTAGTAAGGACTCAAACTTATGCCCAATGGGCAGGTATCAGCGAAAGAATGAGAATGGAATGAATGAAAAGGGGAGAATAAATAAGAGGGATGGAGGTAAGCAACATTTCCTTAAGAAACTTTCATAGTATCCTTGGAAATGATTTACGAATGATCATTCAGCCTGGATTACTAACAGGATCTGTGCAGGACATTTGTAACAGAAACCACAATTCTTCCCACTCAGATAATAATGCATGTCAAGACTATAATATATAGTGTTGACTAGAATGAAGCTTACCTGGGTTTTATGCTGGTAATTTGATTATTTTTTGTTTGAAGATGCAAAAATATTATTGCAAAGATTATTGCTCAGATCAAAAAAAGGGGAAAATTCATTGAGATTCAATTCGAAAGTTTATACCAGTAGGCCGAGAGGCACAGAGTGCTGGAACAATCACTGAATTGAAAGGACTAAAGTGAGCATTCATCATGCTCACTTTAGTAACTAGTATGATTTTGCATGTCACTAAAACACACAAAAAAGATTTTTTTTTGAATAAATAGAACACAAGCACTGAATGGTTTTTGATTTTTAAACAGCTTTCTACTTTAAAGAGATCAGAACCTTCTCACTGAGCAGCACAAATTATTTGAAACTTGCTATGTAATACAAATAAGTGTAGAACTTAATTTAAATTGTTCATGGACCAGTTACAAATTCTTGATGATTTACTGCTCCCTATTAAATAGGCAAGAACTTGTTTACACTGGTAAAATGCTGTAATAAACTTTGAAAACATGCACCTTTATTTTCTGTTTGAGAACAAAAAAATTCACATGGTCTTCTTCCTCTTGTGCTAAGATTTAGCAGACTATATCAAGTAGGACGATTTTAAAAGACAATTCTTTGGTGGTTGATTGGGTAGGTACATGGTTCCCCTGACTAGGATGTCTAGAGCCCAAGGTTGTTATTTCAAAATAAGGGGTTAGCCAATCAGGGAATGAGAAGAAATTTCTTTACCCACAGGGTAGTAAAGCTTTTGAATCCTCCACTCGAGAGGGCTGCAGAGGCTTATGCCACAAGTAAAAGTCCTTTTTAAAACATACAAACTTGTAAGGTCAAAAAATTCATAGTATTTTTATCCGGTTGGCTTTACAATGCACCTTACACTGAACAATAAATCAGAAACATCTGTGTGGTGATGAGGGCAATTCACACAATCTGAAAAAGAATCAACGGAGGATAGAGAAGGAACAGTGCGGTTGAATGTTGTCTAGATTTAAAACCAGAGAGAGGGAGAGTTAGATTGGAATAAAAATCAAAAGATAGTAACATCTCCTCCTCGCTAACAATCAACACAGGCACACCTCAAGGATATGTGCTTAGCCCACTGCTCTACTCTCTCCACACTCATGACTGTGGCTAGGCACAGCTCAAACGCCCTCTATAAACTCGCCAATGACACCACTGTTGTTGGCAGAACCTCAGATAGTGACGAGGAGATGTACAGGAGTGAGTGATCAGCTGGTTGAGTGGTGCCGCAACAACAACCTCGCACTCAACAAGACCATGGAATTCATTGTGGATTTCAGGAAGGGGATGTCAGGAGAACAAACACCAGTCTTCATTGAGGGGTCAGCAGTGGAAAGGATTAGTAGCTTCAAATTCCCAGGCATTAACATCTCAGAGGATCTATCTTGGGCCCAACACATTATACAATCATGAAGAAGGCACGCCAGTGGCTCTACTTCATTAGGAGTTTGAGGAGATTTGGTATGTCACCAAAGACTCTTGCAGATTTCTACAGATGTACGGTGGAGAGCATTCTGACTGGTTGCATCACCATCTGGTATGGAGGCTCCAAGGTACAGGATCAAAAGAAGCTGCAGAGGGTTGTAGACTCAGCCAGCTTCATCACGGGTACAACCGTCCCCGCCATCAAAGACATCTTCAAGAGGTGGTGCCTCAAGAAGGAGGCATCCATCATTAAGGACCCTCACCACCTGGGACATGCCCTCTTCATCTTACTACCATCGGAGAGGAGATAATAGAAGCCTGAAGACCCACACTCAACATTTCAGGAACAGCTTCTTCCCTTCTGCCAATCAGATTTCTGAATAGTTCATGACTACTACCTTGTTATTCCTCTTTTGCACTACTTAGTTATATTTGTAACTTAGAAATTTTTTTTAATGTCTTGCAATGTACTGCTGCTGCAAAACAAATTTCATGACATATGTCAGTGATAATAAACCTGAATCTGAGGATTAACTGAAGTAAATAGAAAATGCAAATAGAGTAAAACAAACAACATGAGAAACAAAATAGTTGTTCAAGAAATAAGGAATATCAAAAATGGAAATCAAGATCAGAAATCCAGGAAGAAAAAAGTGAATACTTTAGAAATACTGGAACTTGCAAAAAAAAACTAAACTGGAGGAGGTAACAGCATTAATAAAGCTGAAGAGATACAACACAGCAGCTATAATACAACATGGTTATGGTTTGGCCATAACTATAAACCTAATAGCCTAGATTTGGAGCAAAATAACTATTTGGCTTCTTGAAGAGAAGTCAGATAACAAGTTACACCCAAACTCAAAAGCACTGATAGGTGCAAAAAAAAAGCACAATAGTTCCTATCCAAGTTATCCTACATGCCTCAGTAGGAACACTTCACTTTGATTGATTAGAGACCTATAGTTGCTTGCCCAATTCACACAAATCCTGGGATAAAACCAACCAAAGGGAAGTCTATTATCGGAGGGGATTGTTAAACACATGGATTATAGACAGCATGGTAGATATTCAAATTAGATAACACACAATGTAGAAAATTACCCAGGTATGTCCTGTCCACAAGAAGCCGGACAAATCAGTCTTGACCAGTTACTGCCCCATTAGTCTACTCCTGATCACTTGCAAAGTGACAGAAGGGATAATCAATAGTGCTGTCAAGCAGCATTTGCTTAACAACAACCGACTCACAAAAGTTCAGTTTGGATTCCACCCAAGTCACTCAGCTCTTGACCTCATTACAGCCTTTGTCAAAACATGGACAAAATGAGCTGAACTCCAGAGAGATAACTACCCTTGACATAGTCAGCATTTGATCGGGTATGGCACCAAAGAGCCCCGGCCAAACCAGAATCATTGGGAAATCAGGGGGGAAAAAAATCCTCCGTTAGTTGGAATCATAACTTGCACAAAGGAAGGTATTGGTATATTATTGTCACTTGTACTGAGGTACAGTGAAGAACTCATCTTGCATACTGTTCGTACAGATCAATTCATTACACAGTGCACTGAGGTAGTACAGGGTAAAAACAATAACAGAGTACAGAGTAAAGTGTCACAGCTACAGGGAAGTGCATTGCATGTAGACAATAAGGTGCAAAGTCATAACAAGGTAGATTGCGAGGTCAAGAGTCCATCTCATTGTATAAGGGAACTGTTCAATAGTCTTACCACAGTGGTCCTTGATCCTGGTGGTATGTGCCCTCAGGCTCCTGTATCTTCTGCCTGAGAGAGAATGACCTGGTGGGGGGGGGGGGGGGGGGGGGGGGGGGGGGGGTGGTCTTTGATTATGCTGGCTGCTTCACCAAGGCAGTGAGAGGTATAGACAGAGTCCATGGAGGGGAGGCTGGTTTCCGTGATACACTGGGCTGTGTCCACAACTCTCTGCAGTTCCTTGCTGTCCTGGGCAGAGCCGTTGCCATACCAAGCCATGATGCATCCAGATAGGATGCTTTCTAAGGTGCATCGATACAAGTTGTTGAGTGTCAAAGGGGACATGCCAAATTTCTTTAGCCTCCTGAGGAAGTAGAGGCGCTGGTGAACTTTCTTGGCAGTGGCGTCTACGTGGTTGGACCAGGACAGACTATTGGTGCTGTTCACTCCTAGGAACTTGAAGCTCTCAACCTCAGCACCGTTGCTGTAGACAGATGCAATGTACACCACCCACCTTCCTGAAGGGAGTGGCCAGCTCTTTTGTTTTGCTGACTTGGAGGGAAAGGTTGTTGTCATGACACCATTCCACTAAGCTCTCTATCTCCTTCCGGTGGTTGGAGGTCAATCATTTCAGCCACAAGACATCGCTGTAGGAGTTCCTCAGGGTATTGTCTGAGCTCTAACCATCTTCAGCTACTTTATCAATGACCTTCTTTAAATCACAAGGTCAGAATTAGGGATGTTTGCTGATGATTGTACAATGTTCAGCACCATTCAACTTCTCAGATAATGAAGCAGTCCACAAAGAAATGCAGCAAGACCTGGACAATATCCAGGCTCGGGTTGATCGGTGGTAAGTAACATTCACACCACAAACTCCAGGCAATGACAATATCCAACAAAAGAAAATCCAGCTGTCACCCCCTGACATTCAATGGCATTACCATCACTGAATGATGATATTAAAACTAATACTGCAAATACATGATTCTTAAAAATTAGATAAAAATCATAGGGTCCTGCTGATGAAAGATGCGAGTAAAAAGATTAAACAGCAGAGCACAGACCAGTTCATCCAATGGCAGATGTGGGCAAACAGAGTGAATTTCCACTGATACTCTCCATTTTAACTCTGTTACTTCAGCAAAGATCTCCAGAAAAAGAGGGGGAAAAAACTCAAGTCTCCAGAAGCTCAAATTTTGTACTACAATGCAAATGTGATTTTAAAAGCAGTCATTAAACTAAAGACTTCAGGGTCTAGAAGCATTCAGGAGTTCCCACCATGGAAATAACTTTCACAAATACATTGTATCCTGTAACTATTCCCAGCACATGCTAATTATGTACAATACATTTTAAAGTAATGCACAGTTGTAGGTTTAAACATGATCAAATCATAATAGTAGGGAAGTAACAGTCAGCAGCAAATCAAGTATATTCAAGTAGTGTAAAAGTAATGGCCAGTACTTTATCATTTGCTCTGCCAATAACAAAAGAGTTAATCAAAGACTGTTATAGATAAGAAGCTGCTACAATTCCACCATGTAGAGCTGTAGTCTGAAGATGAAATTCTTGATGTGTCAGCATACTGTATTTTTATTGGAACGTCACATTATTATGTACACAGATTCCATATGTGCAGTAATGCTGACCAGGCTTGAAATGTTACCAGTGATTGATGTTCATACTCTTTTGCCCATTTTCAAGCCACAAGGGATTACAATTTTATTGAAGAAAGTCTAATAAACCCAGAAGTAGAAAAACTTCCAATTCTCTACAAAAGGCAAATATTTGCTGATTGGTGATATCTTCTGTTCCAAGTTGCATTCAAGGTTTATTCACCACTGAATGAAAAAAAAAGTTCAAAAACACTTGAATCATTAAGGCAGAGTGCTGGTAAATGGGAATCATATAGATGGGTACTTGATAGTCGGCATGGAAATGGAAATGCTGTATTACACTATATGTATATTCTTTGTCTCATCTTTACTTCATTTTGCCTTTGCTGTATTTGATTTGCAAGCAGCTTAAATACTCCCTTCAAGATTCTGAACACCAACTCAGTTTGGGGTCCCTTCTGCTACCATCAATTCTGCCCAATTTATATCAGCCTGAACAACGTCTGTTGTACATGTAGGAATGTCTTTGGAGAGGTGGGGTGAGGGTGGGGAAAGAGAAGTAATAAGTATCATTGTTGTGATGCACAAGATGATTTACAGCAGCACGATAGCATAGCTGTTAGCATAACACTATTGCAGCACCAGTGACCCAGGTTCAATTCCGGCCACTGTCTTTAAGGAGTTTGTACGTTCTTCCCGTGACTGCATGGGTTTCCTCCGGGTGCTCCGGTTTTCTCCCACATTCCAAAGACATACAGGTTAGGAGTTGTGGGCATGCTATGTTGGCGCCGGAAGCGTGGCGATACTTGCAGACTGCCCCCAGAACACTCTAAAAGATGCATTTCACTATGTTTTGATGTACATATGACTAATAAAGACATTTTATCACGATAAATGTTGTTCGCCAACAGATAAATATTGGGTAGCCCAACAGGGGAACTCACCAACTTCTCTGTTAATGAGATCTATTACAAACTCCCAGAGAGGGTAAATGGATTTAACCTGTCTTTTGAACAGCAGCATTTCCAATTGATCAGCTCTCTGCCAGTACCATACTAATGCACAAGAGGAGATTATGATTGCAAGGCTTAAACTCACAACCTCTTAAGTAGAGATGAGTGTGCCATCACCAAATGTTACCACCATATCAGATGCAAAAGATATGGGACTAGAAAAATAATACTTAAAAATATCAATTCAACCTTCACTGAAGCCATTCCAACTTAAATGCAAGGCTTCCAGGCTGTGATATTCTATAATACCCAAGTTTTGTGAGCAGTAAGAAGCTCATACAAGAGCCTTTCATCTGCAGTATTTCATTATGGAAAGAGAAAATTGAGGAAGTACATTAGAAGACCTGATTGCTGTCACCCTGAAAACTTAAAAGGTGGAACCAATCTGAAGAAAGATGGACATCTCAGACTCTTTAGCAACAGCCCAGGTAGGGTTATATGCAACTTTATATCATTGCTCAGGCCTCACAGCCTTGGAAGACCAAATGCAAGAAGGACCAGATTGAAAATCCAGATGTTCACCTCTGGCACTCAAGAACCTGACTGCATCAGAATTTAAAAAAAAATCCTGAGTGTACCACACAGCACAATGCTTTAGGCCTTGGTCTTATTTCCAGTGTCACAAAGTGTGTGTGTGTGTGTGTGTGTGTGTGTGTGTGTGTGTGTGTGTGTGTGTGTGTGTGTGTGTGTGCTGCGCGCGCGCACACACACACACATACATGGCTGAACAAAAACACATTTTCCTTAATTACAAAAAGTCACAATCTGGACATTCTACCAGAATACATGAACCAAGGTTTTATACCATCTTCAGCAAGGAGCGTATGGCAAGATGCAATTCCTCACTCCCTTTACTTGTACCAATTATAAACTTTCCATCATCTCCTGTTGTACCACTAGCTGCAATCTGATAAATTGATAAGGTAACTTCATTCGTCACATGTACATCGAAACACAATGAAATGCATCTTTGCGCAGAGTGTTCGGGGGGCAGCCTGCAAGTGTCGCCATGCTTCCGGTGCCAACATAGCATGCCCACAACTTCCTAACCCGTACGCCTTTGGAATGTGGGAGGAAACCGGAGCACCCAGAGGAAACCCATGCAGTCACGGGGAGAATGTATAAACTCCTAACAGACAGCAGCCAGAATTGAACCCGGGTCGCTGGTACTGTAATAGTGTTATGCTAACCGCTACTGCAAAAATCGCAAAATGAAAGAATCAGAACTGCTGCTAAAAAGATAAGTTTTATGGTAACCATTGCCTACATTTGCACACCATGGGAAAATGGTGTGCAAATGTAGGCAATGGTTACCATAAAATTTTACTCTAAATTGAACAAAGCACAAAGAACAAAGAATGTCAGATAGCAAATTCTGTACTGTATGGCTACAGAACATTCTTTGGGGCTCAGCTGACAAAAGATGGAAGTGAAACTGAAGAAAACATGTGTTCCAGCTTTCAGAGGAAAGCTCCTGCAAACTCATTTCTATTTTTAAAACTACATTGACTAACCTGTTTTGACACGGATCTGGTTAATAATGAAAAACAAAACAGAACCTTCCATCAGGAAGACATAAAACATAGATTATGATAAGGACTTACAATGTTCAAACATATCCCTATTAAAACTGTAAACTATGCTATAATACAAGGGTGTCAATGGGCTTAGGGAGAAAGCAAAAAAGTGACGATGTCACGTTGAGTCGAGTTTATTGTTTTATGCACAGGTGCAATGAAAAACTAACTTGCAGCAACATCACAGGCACATAGCATCACATAAGCAGCATTCACAAGAAAACATAAACATTTTTTTTTAAAACACAAAAGAACACAATTAGAACAAAAAGAAACAAAGTCCATTTCAGTGCAAAGTGATCATAGTGTTGCTAAACTGTAGCGATTAGGGTTTTGCCAGTTGGTTCAAGAACCGAATGGTTTAAGGGAAGTAGCTCTTCTTGAGCCTGATGGTGTAGGACTTCAGGTTTCTGTACCTTCTCCCTATGGTAGCTGCAAAAAGATGGCATGGCCCCAATGGTGGGGATCTTTGATGATGGATGTTGCCTTCATGAGGCAGTGCCCTCCTGTAGATATCACCAATGATGGGGAGGGATGTTCTCATGATGAATTGGGCAGAGTCCACTACTCTCTGCAGCTTCTTACATTCTTGTGCTTTCAAATTGCCATACCAGACCATGATGCAACCAGTCAGGATACTTACAACAATACATCTGTAGAAGTTTGTTAGAAAGTGTTTGGTGACAAGCCAAACCACCTAAGAAAGTAAAGATACTGGTGTGCCTTCTTTATAATTGGATCGATGTGCTGGGCCCAGAACAGGTCATCTGATACATTAACACCCAGGAATTTAAAGCTGCTGACTCTCTCCAATGCCGATCCTCCAAGGTAGACTGGCACATTTTTGCCCTCCTTCCCCTTCCTGAAATCAACAATCAGCTCTTTAGCTTTGTTGATATTGAGCAAGAGGTTGTTGTTGCGGCACCACTCAACCAGGTGTCCTATCTCGCTCTGGTAAGCTGACTTGTCGCCAAGTAATCGGTCCAACAACAGCAGTGTCATTGGCGAATTTGAAGATGGCACTGGAGCCATACTTAGCTACACAATCAGGTGTGTATTGAGAGTAGAGCAGGGGGCTAAGTGTGCAACCTTGAGGTGCACCTGTGTTGATGATCAGCGAGGAGGAGATGTTGTGACCAATCCTCACTGAGTGAGGTCAAGATTGGATCAGGTATGATTTGACTGAATGGCAAAACAGGCACAAGGATGTGACTAATCTATTGTTTCTTATATTGTGTCACCCAAGGATCATGAGCAAATATGGACATTGAATAATTGATTTAATCTCCTGAGAGCAATTGCAAGGTATAATTAAGCAAAACTTCAAAACATGCATACTACCTCAATGCACTGTTGTAATGAAATGATCTGTATGGATGGCATGCAAAACAAAGGTTTTTCCCACTGTACCTTGGTACATGTGACAATAATAAGCCAATTTGCCAAGGCTACCCTGCCAGCACCTCCCAAAACAGCAACCTCTAATAAGCAATTTTCCCCTTATTCAGTCAGCATGTACCTTCCTTCAGAAGTTTCTCAGCTAACCCATTATTATTCTCTCTGAAGAATTTAATTCATTTTCAATTTCACTTTAATCTAGAACACCAACTGCACAAAAATCCTTACTGTAACAATTATAGAAAAAAGTTTCCAGGCAGTTTTTATTGTTGGCTTAGTTCAGAATCAGGTTTATTATCACTGACATAAGTTGTGAAATTTGTTGTTTTGCGGCAGCAGTACAGTGCCAGTCATAAAAAAAATCACTACAAGTTACTAAAAAAAAGTACAAAAGAGGAATAATGAGGTAGAGTTCATGGACTGTTCAGAAATCTGATGGCAGAGGGGAAGAAACTGTTTCTGAAATGTTGAGTGTGGGTCTTCAGGCTTTTGTTCCTCCTCCCTGATGGTAGTAATGAGAAAAAGGCATGTCCCAGATGGTGAGGGACCTCAATGGATGCCACCTTCTTGAGGCACTGGCTCTTAAAGATGTCCTCAATGGAGGGGGGTTTTATTCTGAACTTTTTATTCTGATAGTCACAGTACTTGGTGATCCCTTTTCAAATGATTTCCTATCTCTACAAACTGAAAAGGTTCCAAGAGAAATAAATTTCTTTTCCCCCTTGCAATTCACCTTTCATTACTTAAATTTCAACCCTGCTCAGTTACAAGAGTGGGCTGTCCTAGCCTTTTTCACAGATTTCATTACTGTTGCTCCATTGTAAACCACTCAAGACAGCCAAAGACAAGACTCAAACACCAGTTGATCTGTAGTAATCATTTAGTTAAAAGCAACCGACTAATGTATTCACCTTTTCCTCGAAGGGCAGGCTGAGACTGGCAAAATCACCCTCTGCAAAATCCAAGTAAGACAGCAAGGTTAGAATCTGTCTGTACTTGCAGAGCTGTTACCTGCAGGGTTCTGGACCTGGTGTTGGGAGGAGTTTGGATGGCTCTCTTGACTGACACAATGATGACTCCTTGTGTTTCAGAAATTATCAATGGTTTGTCAGGATTCCGAGTACTCAGCTGCTCATGCAAGTACATTTTATTCACCCCGCCCCAATTATGTCACTTCCTGCAGCTGAATACAAGATTAACTTTACTGAATGAAATTTGTTGGTAAATCATTTCTGCACCAGAGTATACATTTACATATCCTCAACATCCCAAAATGCTTCATAAACAATTAAAATCACTTTTTTAAAAAAGGTTACAGTCATTATAACAAAAAGTGGAGTCAATTTTCACTCAAAAAAAATCACACACATGTTGTCATACGTGCCAACCATGAACTTGACTTTCCAGGATTCAATGCTGACCTGCTGGTTAGTCTCATTCCAATACAAAAAGGCAGGGCCGTGTACAGTGGTAGGTCTTTGAGCAAAGTACTGCTTTCATATTTGGCATGACGAGGTAAATTAGGTCCCCAAGCTCTGCTTGCAGACAAAAGCTATTAAAATGTGAGCCTTTTGAACACTAATTCAGCAAGAATCTTATAAAATGGGTGCACTGTATTACTTAAAACAGGGTGCACAGATATAGATAGTCAAGCATGCAAAACAGAGCTGCCCTGAATATTGAATTAGTTCTTGAGAAAGTTTCCATGTTACGATGGTACAAATTTTACTTCTCTGGTACTTTTACAACTGATCAGTGAAACTGGGGTGAACAATCAACCAGCCAATTCACTAAATCTGAAACTGGAATGTTATCAAAAAGGTGCAAGCAGATTTGAAAACAGCAAACAAAAATGGATTAGAAAGTCAGAAAAGATATGACGAATATCTGAGACTAAAAAAAAACAATGAAAATCAAAAAGCTGCAGCAAATTGGAAATAAAATTGGAAAATGCTTGAATCACTCCGCAGGTCAGGCAGCATCTGCTGAAAGAGAAACAGTTAAAACTTCAGGTCAAAGAGTCTTCATCAGGACCAAAAGTTTATTTTACTGTTCGCACATCATCTGACAAAACTAACAATGAAAACCCCCAACTATCAAAAAAAAAACTACAATCAATTACTTTTGTAGCCTATGGGAAATTATCTCCCCTGCCCTACATGCATCTCTGGAGCATCTAGATAACAAAGACACTTATGTCAGACTCCTATTTATTGACTAGAGCTCAGCCTTCAATACCATAATTCCAAAAAACTCATCTCAAACTTCTGGACCTAGGACTCAGCAACTCCCTTTGCAAATGGATCCTTGACAAGGAGAGCAACACCTTTGCCATGATCATCCTCAACACTGGTGCCCCACAAGGACGTGTCCTCAGCCCCCTACTTTACTCCCTATACACTGATGACTGCAAGGCCAGATTCTGCTTGAACTCCATCTACAAGTTTGCAGATGACACCACCACGGTGGGCTGGATTTCACATAACAACGAGATGGTGTACAGGGAAGAGAAATAGCACCTTGTGAAAAGGTGTCATAACAACAACCATTCCCTTAATATCAGCAAAACAAAAGAGCTGGCCATTGACTTCTGGAAGTGGGATGGAGCACATACCCCTGTATGTATCAATGGTGCCCAGGTGGAGATGGTTGAGAGCTTCAAGTGCCTAGGTGTAAACATCACCAATAATTTGTCCTGGTCCAAACATGTAGACACTATGGCCAAGAAAGCAGACATGCACTTTTACTTCCTCAGAATGCCAAGGAAATTCAGCCTGTCCTGCTTGACCCTGATCAATTTTAAAGCACGCTGTGCTGATGCATCATGGCTTGGTATGGCAACTACTCTGCCGAAGACTGCAAGAAATTGCAGAGTTGTGGACACAGCTCAGTCCATCATGAAAACCAGCCTCCCCTCCATGGACTGTCTACACTTTGCTGCCTCAGAAAAGCAGCCAGCATAATCAAAGACCACCTCCCCACCCCCCAATCAGGCAGAAGATACAAAAGCATCACCAGGCTCAAGGATAGCTTCCATCCAGCTGTTACAAGACTCTTGAATGGTCCTCTAGTACAATAAGGACTCTCAACCTCACATTCTACCTCGTTTTGGCCTTGCACCTTGTCTGCCTACATTTTCCCTGCAACTGTAACATTTTATTCTGCATTGTTATTATTTTCCCTTGTGCTACCTCAATGCACTGTTGTAATGAAATGATTTGTATGGATGGCATGCAAAACAAGGTTTTTCCTCTGTACCTCAGTACATATGATAACAATAAACCAATTTACTTGCCAAGGCTACTCTGCCTGCACCTCTGAAAACAGCACCCTCTAGTATCAAGGCTAGGAGCAGAATGGACATAAGAAAACCACAAACTGTAGGTTCCTATTCTGCCTGGCAAAGACAGCTCTTTCAATGCTGTTGGGTCTAAATCCTGGAGCTCCTAATTAGCAGTATTGTAGGAATACCTTCACTAGGATGTCTACAGCGATTCAAGTTGGCTCAGGCATTGGCAATAAAAACTGGCATTGTCAATAAAAACTGGCATTGTCAGCAATGACCAGTTCCTGTAAATACAATAACTCAAATCTGAAGCCATCAACTATATCAAATAGGCAGTCATCATTTGCTATGACAAACACAGATGGTGCTTGGTGTCAGGCTGGACTCCTATGGGTCAGGAGATTCAAATGAAGAGTGTTACTATTTCAACAGATTAATTGAATCAAGATAACAAGAGCAACATAGTAATCTACAATCACATCATATGTGGAACAAGCATGTGGCACGCAGCAGCCAGCAGGACATTCCTCCCCCAACCCCCCCCCCCCCCGAGTCTCAGCTTAAAAAGGAACCACAACAAAAGCCAATACTTACACAAAATTACTATTGTCACTTTGAGTAACACAAAACTGAAATATTTTGGTACATTAGGTAGTGAAATCAGACAGGCTGCTGTGGGAAGTGGAATGTCATACAGTTACCATATGAAGTGGCATTTTTGACGATAGATTGGTATATTATTGTCATTTGTACTGAGGTACAGTGAAAATTTGTCTTGCATACTGATTGTACAGGTCAATTCATTACACAGTGCATTTACACTGAGTTAGTACAGAGTGCATTGATGTAGTACAGGTAAAACAATAACAGTAGAGTGAAGTGTCACAGCTATAGAGGAAGTGCAGTGCAATAAGGTGCAAGGTCACAACAAGGTAGATTGTGAAGTCATAGTCCATCTCATTATATAAGGGAGCCGTTCAATAGTCTTATCACAGTGGGGTAGAAGCTATCCTTAAGTCTGGTGGTACGTGCCCTCAGGCTCCTGTATCTTCTACTCGATGGAAGAGGAGAGAAGAGAGAATGTCCTGGGTGGGTGAGGTCTTTGATTATGCTGGCTGCTTTGCCAAGACAATGAGAGGTAAAGACCAAGGAGTGGAGGCTGGTGTCCGTGATGTGCTGGGCTGTGTCCACAACTCTCTGCAGTTTCTTGCGGTCCTGGGCAGAGCAGTCGCCGTACCAAGCCATGATGCATCCAGATAGGATGCTTTCTAGATGCATTGGTAAAAGTTGGTAAGAGTCAAAGGGGACAAACCAAATTTCTTTAGCTTCCTGAGGAAGTAGAGGCACTGGTGAGCTTTCTTGGCCGTGGCATCTACGTGATTTGACCAGGACAGGTTGTTGGTGATGTTCACTCCCAGGAACTTGAAGCTCTCAACCCTCTTGACCTCAGCACCATTGATGTACACTGCCCCCTTTCCTGAAGTCAATGACCAACTCTTTTGTTTTGTTAACATTGAGGGAAAGGTTGTCATCATGACACCATTCCACTAAGCACTCTATCTCCTTCCTGTACTCCGCCTCATCACTGCTTGAGATACAGCCTACAACGGTGGTATCATCTGCAAACTTGGAGATGGAGTTAGAGCAGAATCTAGCCACACAGTCATGAGTGTGTAGGGAGTAGAGTAGAGGGCCGAGGACGCAGCCTTGTGGGCCACCAGTACTGAGAATAATCGTGCCGGAGGTATTGCGGCCTATCCTCACTGATTCAAACACTAATCATGCTTTAAATGGAATTAGCAATATTTAGTGCTAATAACAGGTTCCAGAAATGAAAAGCATGATGGGGCAAAATGTTTGATGTAGAGAAAAACAAAATTACTGATCCTTGGCCGATCCATTTAAAAAAAAAGCCCAGATTTTTCAGAGATCATGAGCCCAAATTACCCCTGTGTTACAGGAGGAGGGATTACAAACCATTTTATGGGAATGCATCATGATTTTCTGTAATGCAAAGCAGTGTCATCTATGTGTGTGTCAAGAAATTTACTTTTTATTTTCCTACACAAGGTCTGAGAGAGCAAATTTTATTCCTTATCTCGATTTTTGGGTAGTAATTTATGAATTCTGTAAATGTGGATTTCTGTTAATGCAAACAAGCTGTATTGTGGGGATTGCCTATAACTGTTGTTGCTATAACTAAAATTTATTGACATATTACTATTTGAAAACCACTGTCATATTAAATGCAAAGAGAAGAAACTCAATGTCACCCCTGAACGATTTTTTCTTGCCCGACACGGCTTGAATTTGGTCTATTATACAACCACCTTCTATTTTTTATTACTGAACACAGATATTCAAATATTCCAGGTAGACCAGAGAGACTCTGCAGCAAAATTAAAATTTTCTACTTTACTGTTAGGGAAAAGAGCAGTGAGACTCATTGTCAGGAGATCTCAATGCTTCATTCCAGGAACAGGTCAAGCCATGACTAGATTATTTGACAAAAATAAGGAATTTCAGTGCAAGGTTCACTGCCAATGTACACCAAGTATAATTCTCACCTTGTACAAGTATCTGTCTAACTTAAGTCCCAATGGAAGGTAATCTTGCAGACTGCGACCAATGTCCCTGAAGAGAACTACCAGCACAGCATCAACCATTCACATTGAAACAAGTGCTGGACTTATGCAAACCTGCTGCAGTGGCATCCTATTTCCAACTCCACTTATCAGAGACATTTTTAATTGTGTTAAATCCCACCATAGCTTTGATAGAACACAAAAGTCCACCCCAAGTTTAGCCTGCCAGTCTTTAAGTAGGGAGGGGCAAGAGCCTCAGAATTATGCTACGCTAGACCAAGTTGCCATTGAGCTTTTGTGATGCTTCACTGGACTCCTCCAGAATCCAGAGATTCAGTGTGATTCCACTCATATGCACCAGGTAATTTTGGTCACAGGAGAGCAAAGGTGACAGGTCTAATTCAGAAACACACTGCTCCCACTCAAAAAAAATCTGGTAAAGGTTTAGAGGAGACACACCAGAAAATACCTGGATTAAAGTAACCAAGGCATTAGACTAGGTTTAAAGGTTGCTACCCTGGAAAAATATCAGATTCCATATGTGAATTAATTAAATCTTTAAAATTATGCAGAATTAGTAATCTATCCAAATGCAGGATTGGGAAAACCAAAGGGTGGGGGGGGGGGGGGTGTGTGTGGAGGAAGAAGAAGAAGAAAAAAGTCAGGTTTACTAAAGCACTGAGTGGTTGCCAGGAGTTGATTCTGTTGCCAGAGAATGAGTGCCAGAATGATCACCAGATATGGATCCAATGCAGACTTTCATAATGAGAAAAGTGTATAGATCCAGTGAATGAAACACATCTAAAATTATAGAACACAAATTGGCTTGCTGATATTTTTGACACCTGGAACAATCTTCTGGGGCCGATAATAAATTGCCTCTGAAGGCCAGGGAGAAATTAGTCAAATTAATCCAAGATGTTTCTTTGGCTCTCCGCCATATTGCATGACTGTATATACAGCTCCTGTTATTGCAAATCATTTATTCCCCCCCCCCCCCCCGTCTTTCTTTCATTTCACCTTTGCACTGGTAATGTAATCTCCCACATTGAGTACTATATTTCCTCACACCCCTTGGAGGTTAAAATATCATGAATTCTCAAGGTCCATGGCTACCAGTCAGGCCTCCAAATATGGTTCCTAAAATCCTTTGTGGTACAATTAACATAATTTTACAGTGGGTCAACAAAAATCATAGTAGTACAATACTAAGCTTTCTGACCAAATAGGAACTGGTTTTGCAAGCAAGATCATGATATCCAACGGGGTTAGGATTTTATGGCCGTATATCTTCAATGATGCAATTACCCAGTGTTAAAAGCTGATGAATTTACATGAGAAAATAGAACAGCCAATTTGTGCACAGCGAGTTCTCAAGTGTTTACTTCTATGTATTTCCTCTGCCATCTTGATTGATGGCATCACCTTGAAACATCACACTCCTACACTCCAGATTGTCCACCTTCTTACATCAATTCTTGTCCAGTGGCCATAAATGATTGCTCATTCTTAAAGCCATTGACTGCCCAACTATAGCAATTAGAAACAGTAAGTAACCAGTAAATGTTTGTGTTGCTGTTGAGTTAAAACAGTGGCCTATATATGCATCCTTAGCAGATTCTTAGTTAACTATATCACAGGATCCTTTGTGCCCTCAAACGTTGAATATGACTGATAAATCCAACAGCAAAAAAAGTAGCAGCAGGGGCACTTGGATCTCTTTATGCTTTTAGCACAAGAGAAATGTTAATGGTTGAATTTCTGCTCAATTAGATCTATCATAAACTGCTGTAAACATTCCTCAAGCAGCATCTCCAGAAGAAGAAGGAAATTTAATGCTTCAAGTCTATAGGACTACATTTGAATATAAACGTTTGCTTTGAATTAAGAACATCCAGCCAACCATATCAGCCAACCATTGCAGATTCTCTTATGAGACATGCCAAAGACCATAGAGTCTTAGCTGGGTTGCAATCCAATTAATAAATAAAATGATCCTCCCCCAAGGAGAGAATTTCCTGGAATTTTAAACTGCTCACCCGTAACAAAATTGGCAATTTCCAGAATAGAAATTGTTGCATGCTTTAGTAGCTTGTACATATTGTCAAAATTGCTACTATAGTAACTGCAGCAGAAGTCACCACAGGAAACTTGAGCCATTTTATGCTCAAGTTTCACCTAATCTGTTTTGTAAAATAATGTTCCTTGTTGAGAGAGAGCAAAGCCATGTTCTGGGTTTCTCTGTCCTTCACAAAGAACCTTCTTTTTACAGGTGACTTCCTACATTTAATTTGTTGGAGAAATGACACTGAAAGTAACAAATAAAGATAGTCTCTGATGTTACTACTGGAGGAATGGGAACTAAAGTAAAAAATATTCTTGGACGATGTCGACATTATTGTTGGAATACTAAATAATATATCACTTAAGGAATGATTAGAGGATATTGTGCCAAGGACCCCAATATACTTCACAGTTAAATAATTCTTTAAAGTGTAATAATTTGTTGGGTCAGAAAATAGGAAAGACAAATAAAGTCCAATACATAACCAGAGTTTCTTCTTGATGTAAAGGCTCATTTAAAAAAAATCAGATGATTGCAGTTATGTTTTGTGCTTAATAATTTCTTACTTCACACCAGTCTAGTGCCATTCTATTTCTGATAGTGAACAGAAAACTGAAAATTGCATTGGTGGCAGTTAACTATTACAAATCAGTCTTCATTGGAAGGGCAAAGCAGTTAAAATGCAAAGCAAAAGATAACAGCGCTCTTGATTGATGCTGGCTTAATGCTTGATACTCTAACCACAATTTCAGCAATAACTGTACAAGTGCAAAGGAAACACACACACACACACACACACACACAAGCAATGAAGCTTAAAAGGAACACAGCATTAAAATTTTGCAGATGACAAAAAATTCTGCAGATGCTGAAATCTGGAACAATACACAAAAAGTGCTGGAGGAACTCAGCAGGTCGGGCAGCATCCATGGAGGGAAGTAAACAGTTGACGTTTCGGGACAAGACCCTTCACCAGGACTGGAAAGGAAGAGGGCAGAATAAGAAGGTGGAGGTAGGGGAAGAAAAAGCACACACAGGTAGGTGATAAGTGAGTTCAGGTGATAGGCGAGTCCAGGTGATGGGGGAAGGTCATGTATTAAGTTGAGAAGTGATAGGTGGAAGAAGCAAAGGGCTGAAGGAGGTAGAATCCAGTAGGAGAGGGCAGTGGACCATGGAATAAAGGATGGAGGAGAAGAGAGGAGAGGAGATGGGCAGGTCATCAAGGCGGGGCCAGGGAGGCACAGGAATAAGGGAAGACAAAGGAGAGGGGTTACCAGAAGTTAGAGAAATCGATATTGAGGCCATCAGGTTGGAGACTCCCAAGGCGGAATACGAGGTGTTGTTCTTCCAACCTGCATCTGGCCTCAACGTGGCAGTAGAGGAGGCCATGGATAGACATGTCAGTATGGGAGGGACGTAGAATTGAAGTGGTGGCCACCGGGAGGTCCTGGCTGTTGCAGCAGACAGAGCGAAGGTGTTCGATGAAGCGGTCACCCAATCTACGTTGGGTTTCACTGAGGTACAGGAGACCGCACCAGGAGCAATAACTGACATCCTCAGACTCACAGTTGAAGCACTGCCCTCACCTGGAAGGATTGTCTGGGGTCACTGAATAGTGGTGGGGGAGGAGGTGTTGTAACAGGTGTAACACTTGGTGTGGTTACAGGGATGTGCGGGGGGGGGGGGGGGGGGGGGGGGGAGGGATGGGGAGGGACAAGTGCACAAGGGAGTTGAGGAGGAGAGCAGTCCTTTTGGAAAGCAGAGAAAGAGGGTGAAGGGAAGATGTGTCTGGTAGTAGGATCCCATTGGAGGTGGCAGAAGTTATGGAGAAATGATGTGTGGGGTGGTAGGTCAGAACAAGGGAAACCCTGTCCCTGTTACGTTGGGAGGGGTGTGGACAGACGTGCGGGAAGTGGAGGAGATATGGGTAAAGGCAGCATTGATGGTGAAGGAAGGGAAACCCCAGTTACTGAAAAAAAAAAGGACATCTCTGATGTCCTAGAATGGAAAGCCTCATCATGGGAACAGATGCAGCAAAGGCAGAGGAACTGGGAGAAGGGGATGGCATCCTTACAAGTGACAGGGTGGGAAGAGGTGTAGTCAAGGTAACTGTGGGAGTCAGTGGGTTTGCAGAAGATGTCTGTGGTTAAGCTGTCTCCAGAGATGGAGACAGAGAGATCCAGAAAGGCGAGAGAGGTGTTGGAGATGGACCAGGTGAATCTGAGGGCAGGGTGGAAGTTGGAGGCAAAGTTGATAAAATTGACAAGTTCAGCATGGGTGCAAGCAGCAGCCCTGATGCAGTCATCAATGTAGCGGAGAAAGAGTTGGGAGGCGTTACTGGTGTAGGCTTGGAACATGGATTGTTGATGTAGCCAACAAAGAGGCAAAGAGGCAGGCGTAGCTGGGGCCCATGCGAATGCCCATAGCTACATCTTTAGTTTGGAGAAAGTGGGAGGAGCCAAAGGAGAAGTTAAGGGCTAGTACCAGTTCCACCAGATGGAGGAGGGTGGTGGTTGAGGGGAACTGGTTGGGTCTGTTATCAAGAAAGAAACAGAGAGCCTTAAGGCCTTCCTGATGGGGGAATGGAAGTGTACAGAGACTTGATGTCCATGGTGAAAATGAGGCAATCAAGGCCAGGGAACTGGAAGTTGAAGTGATGGAGAGCATGTGAAGTGTCACAGACATAGGTAGGAAGGGGACTGAACCAAGGGGACAAAATAGAGTCAAGATGCGAGGACAAGTTCAGTGGGGCAGGAGCAGGCAGAAACAATGGGCCCTACCAGAGCAGTTGGGTTTGTGAATCTTGTGTAGGAGGTAGGAAACGAGCAGTGCAGGGTAGGGGAATTATGAATTTGGAGGCTGTAGAGGGGAAGTCTCTGGAGGCAATGAGGTCAGTGATAGTGCGGGAGACAATGGCCTGACGCTCCTTAGTGGGGTCTAAATTGAGGGATAAGTAAGGTGTCCAAGAGTTGACGTCTGGCCTCAGCAATGTAAACGTCAGTCCACCAGACTACGACAGCACCACCCTTGTCTGCAGGTTTGATAGTGATATTAGGATTGGTTGTGAAGGGTCTGAGGGTATCATTATTGCATCTAGTGCAGCCTCCTGTACATCGGTGAGACCCAACGTAGATTGGGTGACCAGTTCGTCGAGTACCTTCGCTCCGTCTGCCGCAACAGCCAGGACCTCCCCAGTGGGCCACCCACTTCAATTCCACATCCCACTCCATACTGACATGTCTATCCATGGCCTCCTCTACTGCCATTTGAGGCCAGATGCAGGTTGGAGGATTCATATTCCGCCTTGGGAGACTCCAACCTGATGGCCTCAACATTGATTTCTCTGTTTCTTCCCCCCACCCACTCCTTGGTCTTCCCTTATTCCTGTGGCTCCCTTCCCCCACCTTGATGACCTACCCATCTCCTCTCCTCCTCCATTCCATGGTTCACTGCCCTCTCCTACCAGACTCATCCTCCTTCAGCCCTTTGCCTCTTCTACCCATCACTTCTCAGCTTATTACATCCCCCTCCCCCATCTACCTACCATCTACCCCCCCCCTCACCTGGACTCACCTATCCCCTGCCTGCGTGTGCTCCTCCCCCTCCCCCCCCACCTTCTTATTCTGCCCTCTTCCTTTCAAGTCCTGATGAAGGGTCTTGGCCCAAAACGGTGACTGTTTATTTCCCTCCATGGATGCTGCCTGACCTGCTGAGTTCCTCCAGCACTTTTTGTGTATTACAGCATTATTCAATTGCAAGATAGGCTGAATAGGGGAATACTATTTCATCCAAGTCATCTCTGATTTAATAGGTATTGATGGGAATGTGCATAGCATAAATTTTAGCAAAGGTGGTCAAATTATATTGAACCTCTGCAGAACCCAAAAAAACAAAATCAATCAGCAAATGCTTCAAAAAAAAATCACCATGAAAAGATATCCCTATTTTTGTCTGCCAGTTTTATTCCCTGACATTTGGATGAATTTCATGGGTGGTGGTATGTGTTAGGATTTCCTAGGAAGCATAATAGTATCAGGGATTCACACAATGAACTGCATGAAACTTCAACTGCTATTTACTGAACTGCAAAATGACAGTTACCCATTTCCAGCTGGTTTAATAAGAGATATGCCTTTAAAGCTCTTTCACCTACAGGAGATAAAGTTATGATGCATCGTTCCTACACACAATCAAGATGGCAGAAATAAGGGTAAGATGTTCTATGAAAGATGATATTTCATACAGGGGCCTCTAACTGCCAGTTCTACCAATTCAAGTTAAAATTAAGCACTGTTACGGATGTCCTGGCAACAGCATTCAACTATGTAAAAAAAAAAGTAGTCCCATGCTTGTAGGTTTAACAGCAGTAACTGCATTTACAAATTACTCAAGCTTTGTAAAAAAAAATGCAATTTCCATTTCTGAACCTCCCACTGCCCAAGCAGAACAGAAATATCTAAACCAAGATGTGTTTCTCAATTTTATAACAACTGCAGGAGCCAGATGAAATGCAGAACAGACTCTTAGCAAGTTGCCATAATATGGTAATGTCTACGGGATTGCAGAGTTATGTACTATAATACAAGATGTATCATCTCAGTAAATCACAAGTGGTTAAGAGCATACTTTCACAGGATGTGCCAAGATTTCAGTATCTCCTCCCGAATCTGCAACCTCCACAATCTAGGAGAAGGATATAGACGACCTGACTTGGGCATATTGTTGCCATGGACCAAAGAGACAGAATTGCATTTATATATCACCTTTCAGGATCACAGAACATCACAAATTGCTTCACAAATAAGGAAATACTTTAAGTATTATCACAGTTCTAATGTTAAGCATAGTAAATTCCCACAAAAAGCAGGTGGCAGTAACCAGATGGAGACAATAACCAGATACTGTTTCTTGGTGATGTTGATCAAGGGATAAACACCGACCAGCGCAATGGGGTCAAATTCATAGTCATGTATCTTTTCTCCTACCCAAGAAACCAAATGGGGTCTCAGTTTTAACACTTCATCCTGAAGTATTCCTTCAATACTAGACTACAGTGTGCTCAAGTCTCTGGGATGAGAATTGGATTCAACATTGGCTTAGCGGGAGAAGCCAGAGAGTGGTAGTAGATTGTTGTCTCTCTGCCACAGGGATCGGTGCTGGGTCTGTTGTTATTTATCATCTATATTAATGATTCAGATGATAATGTGGTAAACTGGATCGGTAAATTTGCAGATGACACCAAGATTGGGACAGCAAGGAAGGCTATCAAAGCTTGCAAAGTGATCTGGACCAGCTGGGAAAGTGGGCTGAAAATGGTAGATGGAATTTAATGCAGGCAAGTGTGAGGTGATGCACTTTGGGAGGATAAACCAGGGTAAGGCTTGCACAGTGAATGGTAGGGCTCTGAGGTGTACAGTAGAATAAAAGGACCCAGGAATACAGATCCATAATTCCTTGAAAGTGGCATCGCAGGTAGATAGGGTAGTAAACAGCTCTGACCACAAATTCATCAGGCAGTGGTCAGCATGGAACATCCTGCAGATACTGCAGGACAGAGACACAATGGGGTGGTTCCCTGAGCAGAGCAGATTTCAGCAACAAGCACCAAGACCTTGCTTGGTCAGTGGTGAGGGAGGCCCTCCCTGTCAGAGCCTTCCTGTACAGACGACATATCACCTCCAATATGCTGCCGCTGGGATGGTTGCGGTGCAGAAGAGACGGTCACCTACTTTTTTGTTTTGCAGACCTTCTTCAGGTCCTGACCCGAAACGTTGACTGCCTGCTTTTCTCCACGGATGCTGCCTGGCCTGCTGAGTTCCTCCAGCATCATAGTGTTTTTCATCTAGATTTCAGTATCTGCAGTCTTTTGTTTCTCTGGGAAAAAGACTATCTACCCAATCTATTCCTCTCATAATTTTATTAACCTCCATTAAGGTCACTCTTCAGCCTCCGATGCTCGAGAAAAAACAATCCAAGGTTCTCTAACCACTCCTTATAGCTAATACTCTAATCCAGGCAACCTCCTGGTGAACCTCTTCTGCACCCTCTCCAAAGCCTCCACATCCTTCCAGTAATGCAGTGACCAGACCTGCATGCAATACTCCAAATGTGGCCTAACCAAAGTTCTATACAACTGCAACATGACTTCCTTACTTTTAGTCTTAACACCCTGACTGATGAGGGCAAGTATTGGTATATTATTGTCACTTGTACCAAGGTACAGTGAAAAGCTTGTTTTACAAACCAATCATACAGGTCAATTCATTACACAGTGCAGTTACATTGAGATAGTGCATTGAAGTAATACAGGTAAAAACAATAACAGTACAGAGTAAAGTGTCACAGCTACAGAGAAAGTGCAGTGCAATAAGGTGCAAGGTCACAACAAGGTAGATCGTGAGGTCATGAGGTGATAGTCCATCTCATCGTACAAGGGAACCGTTCAATAGTCTTGTCACAGTGGGGTAGAAGATGTCCTTAAGTCTGGTGGTATGTGCCCTCAGGCTCCTGTATCTTCTACCTGATGGAAGAGGAGAGAAGAGAGAATGACCTGGGTGGGTGGGGTCTTTGATTACGCTGGCTGCTTCACCAAGGCAGCGAGAGGTAAAGACAGAGTCCAAGGAGGGGAGGCTGGTGTCCGTAATGCACTGGGCTGTGTCCACAGCTCTGCAGTTTCTTGCGGTCCTGGGCAGAGCAGTTGCCGTACCAAGCCGTGATACATCCAGACAGGATGCCATAAACATTCTTTACGACCTTATCTACTTGTGTAGCCACTTCCAGGAAGCTATGAACTTGCACTCCAAGATCGGTGTACATTAATGCTCCCAGGAGTTCTGCTACTCACTGTATACTTCTCTCTTACATTCGACTTCCCCAAAGTGCAACATCTCACATTTGTCTGGATTAAACTCCATCTGCCATTTCTTTGCCCACATTTCCAACCAGTCTATATCCTGCTGAATCCTTTGACAACCCATCTCACTATCCACAACTCTGCCAACGTTTATGTCATCTGCAAACTTGATGAACACAACTGGCCACAAATCTCCAGTTAGAATAATACTCCTCCACCACTACCCTCTGTCTTCTATGGTCAAGCTAATTCTGAATCCAATCTACCAAGTTTCCATGCATCCCATGTGCCTTAATCTTCTAGATCAACCTAGCATGAGGGACCTCATCAAAAGCTTTACTGAAGTCCATGTACACAACATCCACTGCCCTCCCAAAAAAAACTCAAATCAAATTTGCAAGGCATGACCTCTCCTGCACAAAGCCACGCTGACTATCCCCAATAAGGCATAGGTATACAAGAGCAAGTCAGTCATAATGAACCTTCACAAAATTCTGGTTCAGCCACAACCAGAGGGATGAGATTCAGTTCTGGATGACAGACTTTAGGAAAGGTGTGAAAGTTTTGGAGAGGGTACAGAAAAGATTTATAAAAATGATTCCAGGGATGAAGGACATTAATTATGTGGATAGACTGGAGAAGCTATGGTTGTCCTCACTGGATCAGGAAGATTGTGGGGAGATCTCATGGGAGATATTTAAAAATCAATGAAACGTTTATACAGAGTTGATAGAGTAATAAGGTTCCCACAGGTGGAGAGGTGAAGAACTAGGGAACAAAGAATGAAGGTGATTGGCAAAAGAAGCAAATATGACATGATAATTTTTTTTTGAAAAACACAGCAAGTGCTTAGGATCTGGAATGCACTGTCGGGGAAGTAGTGGTAGTAGGTTCAAAAGGGAGCTCGGCTAATGTCTTGAAAGGAAAGAATTTACAGGTAACGGGAAGAAGACAGGGGAATAGGTTGTTCTTACATGGAGCCAGTATAAAGTGGACAGTTGAATGGTCTCCTTCTGTGCAACAAACAATGCATGCAGTGCTTCTTATTTGAAGTACAGGCATTTTGAGAAAATAATTCACCTTCATTCTAGTTTGCTCCAATGGGAATATAGAATGCAAAAATTACTCCACCTTTTATTTTAAAAAGTTGCAATTAAAGGAATTACAGAACCATGGCAAATTTATGAGACAAAACCATTTAGCCCTTTGTGTTTGCACAGTTGCCAAGGAGCTAGCCAGCCTAATGCCACCTTTCAGCACTTGGTCCATAGTCCTGTAGGTCACAAATTTTCAATTGAACCTCTGCCACTCCTTCAGGATGCAAATTCCAGAACCTTAGCACAAAACTTTCTCATTTCCTCGCATATATTTGAGTTATTTTAAATATACACACTCTTAAATATACACACTCTCAACATTTCTATTAACAGAAATATGTCCTTCCTATTTACTCTGGGTCACTTTAATTTCTTTCATAAATGTATATTATGTAGAGTCACAGAGCACAAAAATTGGCTCTTTGCTGACCAAGATGTCTATCCAAGCTAGTCCCATTTGCCTGTGTTTGGGCCCATGTCTCTCTAAGCCTTTTTTTTATCTCTGTACCTGACTAAATGTCTTTTAGACATTGTAATTGCACTCACCCCTATAGCTTCCTCTGGCAGCTCACTACATATACCCACAACACTGTGTGAAAAGACTTCCCCTCAGGTCCCTCTTAAATATTTTCCCTCTCTCCTTAAATCTATGTCCTCTAGTTTTAGACTTCCCTACCCTGGAAAATAGACTGTGACCATCCACTTTATCTGCATCTCATGATTTTATAAAACCCTACAAGGACACCCCTCAGCCTCCTACACTCCACAGAAAAATGTCCCAGCCCTGGGAAAGCAACTGGGATAATCAAGGACCCCTCCCACCCCAGTCATTGTCTCTTCTCCCTCTCCTGTCAGGCAGAAGATACAAAAGCCTCAGACCATGAACCACCAGACTCAAGGACAGCTTCTATCCCACTGTTATCACACTCTTGAATGGACCTCTCATATGCCAAAATATGAAACCTTGATCTCCCAATCTACCTCGTCATGGCCCTTGCACTTTATTGATTGACCTGCACTGCACCTTCTCTAACTGCAACACTATATTCTGTTTTTCTTTTTACTACCTCAATGTAATTATGTATGACATGATCTGTCTGGATGGCATGCCAAGCAAAAACTTTTCACTGTATCTCAGTACATATGACAACAATAAACCAACAACAATATCTACCTTCTTCTTGTAACTCAAGCTGTCCAGTCCCAGGAACATCCTCGTGAACTTTTTGAACCTTTTCTGCATCCTCTCCAGGTTGATGACATTCTTCCTGTAGCTGGGCAACCAGAACTGAGCACAAGTGGAGTATTGTAGTGTAGTTTCACCAATGACTTGTACAGTCACAACATGATGTTCCAACTCCTGTACTCAATGCCCTGACTGATGAAGGCAAGCATTCCAAATGCCTTCTTCACCACCCTGTCTGTGTTGCCACTTTCAGGGAACTATGTACTTGCATCCCTAGGTTTCTGTTTTACAATACTATACATCATACATAGTGCCTCAGATTCTTCTGTTCCAAATTAAAATAGCTCTGACATATCCAATCTTTCCTCATTAGTAAAATTTTCCAGTCCTGGAAAAATCCTTGTAAATCTCCACTCCACCCACTCTAGTACAATCATATCTTTCCTGTAGTGGTAATCAGAACCGCACATAATACTCAACTAGCATTGTATACAGTTTGAGCACAACCTCCCTGGTCATATATTCTATGTCTCAACCAGTAAAGGAAAAGTACCCTGAATGAATTTTTAGAAAGCATCTCATTAACCAGTCCTGCTTTCTTTAAGGATCTGGGAATATACACTACAACAGACCTTTGTTCTTCCCTACCACTCTATATTCTCCTACTAATGGAAATGGAAAGACACAGATCCAAAAAAAATTTCATATTAAATTATAAGCACCTGGACAAGGGAACAGAGATTGAATTAGTGAAAGCCAAAAGTACAATTAATGCCGGTTTGTTACAGTGATACATTTGTAAACAAGGAATGCTGGGGTTACTTGACAGGTGTTGGGGTATAAAACTGGTTTCATTTTTTGAAATTGGATTCAAATTCAGCCAAGTTGAAAAGATAAAATTTTTTTAGGCTAAGAGTATCAGCTGAAGCAAGTTTGGACTACTTGTCTAACATGTTCACGGTATGACTTGTTATAAACTGCAACTTTCAATCAAAGCTACAGAAAAGCTGATGTTGAAAGTGGTGGAAAAGAAACATTGTTCCACTGGAATACATCTCTGAAATGGGTGACTGAAGGAACTGGAGAAAGGGAGCGGTACAGCTACTGCTTCACAGATCCAGTGATCTGGCTCAACCCTGTGGCCAAGTGGGTTTCCTCTGGGTGCTCCGTTTTCCTCCAAAAAGCCAAAAGATGTGGGGGTTGGTTGGTTAGTTAATTGGAAAGATGTTAATATATTGGAAGCAGTTGAGAAATACCTTACCAGACTAATACCTGAAATGGGCAGGTTGTTTTAGGAAGAAAGATTGGACAGGCTAGACTTGTATCCATTGGAATTTCAAAGAGTCAGAGGGGACTTCATTGAAACATTCATTGAAAGATTCTCAAGTACTTTGACAAGGTGGATGTGGAGAGGATATTCCTTCCTATGGGCGGATCTAGAACTAGGGATCGTGGTTTAAAATAAGGGGTTGGCCATTTAAAACTGTTGATGGGATTCTTCCCCCCCCCCCCCCCCCCCCCCCCCCCCCCCCCCCCCCCCCCCCCCCCCCCCCCCCCCCAGCAAGCCATGAATCTTTCAAACTCTCTTTTTCAAAGGGTGGTGGAAACAAGGTCAGTTAATTTTATTTTTTAAAAAAAGGTAGAGGTGGAGAATACTTGATAAGCAAGGGATGAAATATTACCATGGGTAGATGAGAATTAGAGTTGAGGTTATAATCAGATCAGTCATGATCTTATTAAATGGAGCAGGATTAAGGAGCCAAGTGGCTTCTCCTACATGCAATTTGAATGCTTGTACTAATACTTACCAACTTTGACACTTGGTCACTGTAAATGAAGGGTGTAGGGAAAAACTTACACTGGTTTATCATATTCAAGTAGTTAAAATAAAAAGGAAGTAATCCCTTTGAATGCAAATTCTCACATAAAATTTCAATTAAACTACAAGTTTATATTTGGTAAAGTTGCTGATATCATCTGCAACCAAAAGGTAGATGAAGCATGAAAGAAAACCCATGACTGGAAGGGCTTAATGGAATTTCATTCTGCCCACACAATCCAAGAGCTACATATCCGAATGCTGAAACTTGATCAGAACATTTTGACTTTACATTGTCTTCTGATTACCAATACAAATGGCTTAACATACAAATATGGTGAAAATTAGTTCCCATGAAATTAATTTGTTTGTAGAGTTAACTAAGTATTTATTTGTGCTAATTGTGTTGTCTTTTCCTTCATCATGAGACTAGAAATTTAACCACGCCATTTATATAAATTTGTGTGATGCCAAGAAGCACTACAGAATATTTCACTTTCCACACTTTAGGTTAAAAAAAAGAGAATTGCATTTAATATCCTGCCTTTCACAACCTCAGGATATCCCAAAGTACACTGCAACAAATTAAATACACTCAATATATAGACACTATTATAATGTACATAGATCTAAATTATACCGACTTAGGAACTCATCTAAAGCTTTGCTGCCCATATCCTAACCCAAAGCAGTTACCATTCATTCTTTACCTCTGTTCTTACTTATCCACGTTACCTCATGGTGTGATGGAATCTTATCCTTATTTCCAAAAATGGTACTCCACACTCCTGACCCCATCCCAGGCTCGTGCCCCTTTGCCATATCCCCAACTTTCTCTATTCTACAAGAGACACATGCAGCAGCCGCCAAGGTCTGGAATTCCTTCCTGGAACCTCACTCTTGTTCCTCTTGTTCTGCCCCCCATCCTCCTTTAAAATATCATTTCTAACCAAGCTGTGAAATAATTCACACAACTGTCTAAAACTTTCTTAGTAACTCTCGTGAAGTACGAGACATTTTGCTGAAGTTGTTTCAGGCACCTTATAAGTAAGTGGTATGTCAGCCTTAGCTCTGGTCATCTCTCCTTTGTTAAAGGTATAACACAAGTTTATCCAAATAGAAGCCAAAATTATTAAAAAAGTTTTTGCACATTTTGTGTAAAATAAATTAGAATGAGGCCTGGTGGTTTTGTTAACAATAAACCAATTTATAGGCCACAAACTAGCACCAAGGTATAAAAATTTTATAGAAGTTTTATTGTATACCACATACGAATTCTACATCAAAATATGAATAAAGTAGAAATACTGAAACTAAACAAAATGTGAAACAATATTCAAGACCTTACTGCTGTCCAGTTACTGATTCCCTTTAACGTGATATTTTCAAGTCAAAAGATCAACCCAAGATACTCAATTCTTAAAAGCCTCAGCCATGAATATTACTGCACTTTCTGAACAAAGCAAAGAAAACAAAAAAAAATCAAACTAGAACAGCTTTTGTTCTTAATGGGTTGGGATTATAGTCTTGATGGAATATCTAGAAAATCTAAATTTCTCATCTATAATAATAATTCCTTCCAATGTCCGATCTTCCATTTCTTTAGAAATCATTACAATTGTCTGTAAATAAATCAAGAGTGATTTGAGGGTATTAAGTGAAAAAAAAGTTGATTGTATTCTGATCCATGCTATGAATGTCATGGCATTTAAACAATAATTTCACCCTCTGATTAGGTCTTCAAACTCTGAACCAAATCCAACTGAATTTCACTGAAGCATCAAGGAGGAAGACCTGAATAACAATGTCTCATTGTAGATTAGATTTGTATTGGTAAGATGGAAAAAAAAAGTGAAATCTACATCATTCTGCTCACATAAACATTGGCTAAAAAGGATTACGAGGCAAATATTACATTGTTGCTCCCAAATTCGTTGCCAGAAGTAAAAATGTAATAAGTGTCGAGGAAGATTATAAAAAAAACATCAAGATGGACACAATTCAGTGGAGATTTAGATTGTTTTCACTATGCATTAGAAATATGGCTGGGTAAAACTCTTTGGCATGGCCATTCTGCAGCCTTAGTTTTATAAATGTGATTAGCTTTATGAGTGTGTATCATGGGCCTGAAACGTTAACTGTGGTTCCCTCTTTGTAGGTGCTGTCTGAGCATTTTCAACATTTCTTGTTCTTATTTCAAATGTATAGTATCTGCATTTTTGTTTTCTCATGAGATCTTTAAAACTGACATAAGGTAGGAATATTAGAACCCACAACTATTGAGACACATAGGATGTTATGAATGATGGCACTGGTTCGCATTGGGGTAGATATAAAAGCAAAGCTTTGAATGAGTTTTTAGTTAAGATTTTTTTTAGAAACAGATACTTCGATGCTCAAATCTACAGGTAAAAAGGTTATTATACAAGAGCAAATGATCTAAGCAAGAGGTAGATTGAGCAACATTACAGGAGATACAAGTAGGCTGTATGGGTAATGGGAGTGGTAATGGATGTGGCAAAATTCAGGAAATATTAGAAAAAGCATAAGCAACTTGCACTTAAACAAAATAATCACTGAAAAACACTAACTTTCTCTCTTTAATCCTGTCCATGCCCCCCTCCTAAAGATGTGAAAATATAGTTCTTCAGGCTATTGTTGTCTTCAGAAGCTTTACCTAAGCAACATCACTGTCAAGCCTGATCAAGTGTAAAATTTTAAGCTGTGGCAAGTTCACCGGTTCATAGAACTGAGAACATTACAGCACAGGAACGGGCTCTTTAGCCCATGATGTCTATGTCAATCATGATGCCAATCCAAATTAATCCCATCTGCCTGCACATAATCTCTCTATTCCCTGCCTGTTCACGTGCCTGTCTAAATGCCTCTTAAATGTCACTATCGTTTCTGCTCCCACCACTTCCTCTGCCAGTGCATTCCAGGCACTTAGCACTCTCTGTAAAATAAAAACTTGACTCGCACATCTCCTTTAAAGTTTCCCCCACTTACCTTAAAGCTATGTCCTCTAGTACTTGACAACTCCACCTTGGGAAAAAGACTAACTATCCACACCTCTCATAATTTTATACACTTCTATCAGGTCACCCTTCAACAGTGGATGCTCCAGAGAAAACAGTCCAAGTTTGTCTACTCTCTCCTTACAGCTAATACTCACTAATGCAGGCACCATCCTGGTGAATCTCTTTGGCACACTCTCCAAAGACTCCATATCCTTCCAGTAACGCAGTGACCAAAACTGCACACAAATACTCCAAACTTTGTCCAAATAAAGTTTTACACAGCTGCAACAACTTTCTGACTTTTAATCACAATACCCTGACTGATGAAGGAAAATATGCTGTATGCCTTCTTTACCACACTTACTTGTGTTGCCACTTTCAAGGAGCTATGGATTTGCACCCCAAGATCCTTCTTTATATCGATGCTCCTAAGGGTCCTGCCATTTACTGTATACTTTCCTCTTACATTTGACCTCCCAAGATGCGATACCTCACACCTGTTCTTATTAAACTCCATCTGCCATTTCTCTGCTCACATTTCCAAATGGTCGATAATCCTTATGAATCCTGTGACAACCTTCCTCACTATCCACAACTCCACCAATTTTTATGCCGTCTGCAAACTTAATCAGCTCATCTACATTTTCATCCAAATCATTTATATTTATCACAAACAGAGGTCCCAGCACTGATCCTTGCGGAACACCACTGGTCACAGACCACCAGCCAGAGTAACACCCCTCCGTCACTACCTTCTGAATATGGCCAAGCCAATTTTGAATCCAATCTACCAAGTCTCCATGGATCCCATGTGCCTTAAATTTCTGGATCCGGCTACCAAGAGGGACTTTGGTCGAAAGCTTTACAGGCCATCCATGGGTATCGAAAGGGTTCTGTTTTTACAGACATCCATAAGTCAATTTTGTTCACAACTCAGAAAATACACCAAAAAAAAATCACTTACAGTAACCATACTTCCACAGTATTGTAATGAATGGTATCAAAGCACAGAAGACTGATAAGAAAGGACAATTACTAAAAGCGGAGAGAGAGAGATGAAACTAGTTCTGCTGTTCATAGGAATGAAAGCATGTATGTACATTGGACTTTTGAATTTAATATTATGGGAGCTTGTTCTATGTAGGGGCTTCCATAAATTAAGCATTCTTAACCCAGGGAAGGCCTGTACTAAAATCTATTATTACAATACCCACTGCCCTAACCTCATCAGCCATCTTTATCACCTTCTCAAATAAACTTAATCAAGGTTATAAGACAAGACCTCCCCCACACAAAGCTGGGCCGACTCTCCTTAACGAGTCCATGCTTTCCCAGATACGAGTAGATCTGACTCACAAGAAGCTTCTCCAATGATCTGGAGCAACAGATGCACAAAATGCTGGAGGAACAGCGGGTCAAGCAGCATCTATGGAGGGAAATGAGGACATTTCGGGCCAAGACCCTTCATCAGGACTCCAATGACACAAGGCTCACTGGCCTATAGTTTCCTAGTTTGTCTCTACTGCCCTTCTTAAATAGGGGGACAACATTGGCTATTCTCCAGTCCTCTGGGACCTCATCTATGCCTAAAGATCTGTCAAGGCTCCAGCAATCTCCTCTCTTGCTTTTCTCATTAACCAGAGGTAGATCTCATCAGGCCCTACGGGCTCATCCATCTTAACGTTCTTCAAGACACCCAACAGCTCCTCCTCCTTCTTGATATCAAGATGTCCTAGGACATCAGTATTCCCCTCCCTGATCTCACTATCCTCCATGTCCTTACCCTTGGTGAATACCAATGTGAAGTACTTGTTTAGTACCTCATCTACTTCCTCTGGTTCCCAGGCACATATTGCTTCCTCTGTCCTCAAGTTTGTCCTACCATCTCCCTAGTTTCCCTCTTTTTAAATGTATAAAAATGCCTTGTGATTCTCTTTAATTCTACTTGCCAAGGAGATTTCATGGTCCTTTTTAGCCTTCCTGATTCCCTGTTTAATGGCTCTCCCACTTCCTTTATATTCTTCAAAAGGCCCTGCCCAAATTCAGCTTCCTAAACCGTACATATGCTCCCTTTTTCTTTTTGACTAACTGGACCACATCAAGTGACTTGTAATCGCTATGACCCAAAATGCTCTCTACTCAGGGATCGCTCTGAAATATGAAGATAGATAACACTATTTTCTGTTGAAACATCTCCTCACACATAATGGAAGAACTACATGAGAAAGAAACATATTATCCATAAGTCAGTATTTTTGACAGCGCAGTGCATCACTCCCTCAATATTGCATTAGAGTGTTTGCTAGCTCTTTGAGCTCAAATTTTTGGAGTGTGACAACTTCACCACCTGATTAAAAGATGGCATTTCTACCATCAGAAAAATAAAAAGAGACAAGCGCAGGAGAAGAATGAATGAAGATATGCATCAGTACACAATTTTGAGAGAATGGGGAAAAAAAGAAAAAAATCAGTAGGGAAATCAAACACAAAACAAGGTGGGAAAAGAAACAGAAAATTATGGAGGCAAACTGCTTATTTTTTTGTGCAAACAATGCCCCAGGAGACATTAACAAAAACAAGGGGAAGATCCATCAAAGCATTTCTATTTAAAAATATATTCATTTTCCTAACAATTTTCTCTGCTCTTCACCTCTTATTTTTAAATCGGGGTACCGTTTCCTTACACCAAGTTTTTTTTTCATTTATGTGCCAATCTATTCATCTCAGGTTGGAATAGAACCATCGTCTGCCTCAATCTTTTCCTCACCCAATATTTAAATACATTTCCACGTGGAAGGGGGAGGATTTAATCAATCAGCACAGGAGTCAAGGAATTCGTGCCACGAGGGCCCTTAAGGCTGTTTGCAGCATTTTAACCTCAGCCCCAAGTGGGCACTAAAGATGGATCCCTCTCGGTTTGGATAACTCCATGTCTTTCTCAACGACGACAAAATCTGAGCTGACCCCAGCGCTCAGATGACAATAGTCTATATTACTGGTTGACCTACTCTCCAGGTGAAGGGGCGTAAACCTCTCATGCGTTCCTTAAATACCAGAATCTGAAAACGAGCTGATCATTTTTCAGAGACCTATTTGAATGCTTCAGTACACCCGACCAGCAGGATGGTAAAATTACGACATGGCAACCACGGTTTGGATTAAACCTTGTATTTCCACCGAACATGGAATAGTTCCAGTGCGTCACCTCGAGAGGGAAGGGGAGGAGAAAGAATATCGGATTTTTTTAAAATTGAGTATCCATCTAGTTCCAAACCACAACTACAGACAAGTTAAACTCAAATGCCTTAAGGGAATCGAACACATCTTTGAAGCAGAAGCTTGACTTGATTTTACATGGATCACCTTGTACTCCGAAATACGTTTTATGTTGCAAAAAAGTCCCTAGTCAGCATTAGTATTTCCGATGCAATTCCACACCCAGTGAAGCATTGTTTTCTACCGCATAGAATCGTCTCTCGTTGCATTACTACATTCTTTTAGTGACAATAAAAGACCGTCCAGACGGCTGGCTTACCCACTTTGAATCCAACCCAAAATAAAAAGTGCATAGCAGAGCAACAAATTTTTAAAAAGACCGTTTAATGTTATAAATGGACAGCACTTCAGACATGGACATGGTAGCGATACGCGCACACAAAATGCCCGGAACACAGCTCATACAAAATGCCCGGGATGCGCACAGGATACATACATACACACACACACTGCATCGGGTGCTATACAGTAAACGTGCATGCAAAATGCATGGGGGTTACAAAAATGCTATTACAGAAGGCTGTGTGTGTGTGTGTACGAGGGAGGGTGGGGGGAGGGGTTGGGCGGTTGCAGCTGTGCCGGCTCACTCTGCACCGGGGCCATTCATTCACTGCGGGCTCTCCGCGTGCAGCGCGAGGCACCTCCGGCGCGCGGACCGCGGCCGCCTCACGTGACGGCCCGGCTGATGACCGTTTTCAAATAGCAACCGCCGTGGCTGCTCGGATCCCGCTCTCTCTCCACCTCCTCCCCTCCGGGGCCACCTCCCACCACCACTTCCCTTCTCTCCGCATTTCCGCGGACGGACCATCCCTCCCGATGATAAAACCGAGGAGGGTAGACATTAGGTGTAATAAACATAAGTTATGATTCAAAATTCACCCACTTGGATGTAGTAGTGACTGCCGCAGATCTTCCTCAGGGAGGCCCAGGGAAGCAGTCCCCTCGCCATGGCAATGAAGCGCATCCACTCCAGCCGCCCGCCTCCCTAACGCACCCTCTCTCCCACACGGAAAACGCTCACTCGCCCTCAACTAGTCCGCAGCCGCTTAAATGCAGCCCACGCAAATCAGCACCGGCACCCGGCGTGCCGGTGGGAAGTTTCATTTGCCTCTCTGGCTGGTTTTGTTCGGAGCTGGAGCTGGAGCTGTCATCTGCTGCTCCGGCGATGCCGACCACTGTGTGCTTAAAGGCGCACTGCCGCCCGGCGGCTTTTTGGAATGCAGCCAAGGGGCCGGAGTTAGCCGACACTACCTCCCCCATCCAACTGCGAAATACAGCGACCGTGACTCTTTGTGAATCATTGAAGCAGGGGCTGGGTTTGCACAAGGAATGAATGTCTAATAAATCAAGTACTTTTGTGAAGTGAAGCCAATGCACGAAAAGCAGCAGACAACGTGCACACCTCCGGGCCATCAAACGGCGACGTGAGAAAAACTGGATTATTTTAGTGATGTTGATTGAAGGATACAGGAATTTCCCGTATTTGACCTCATGTATCTGGTAATTTATAAAATCACCAGGGATTTTAGAGAGCTCCAGTTTATTGCAGGACCTAAAGCCAATCCTGTAAGAATTATGCATGTATAGCCATCTCCCAGGCTTTTCAATCCACAGACTCCAACTGGCACATAAGCACCAACTTTGTGTGTGTGTGGTGGTGGTGGTGGGGGTGGTGGTGGGGGTGGTGGGGGTGGTGGTGGGGGTGGTGGTGGGGGTGGGGGTGGTGGGGGTTTTGTGCTTCATTCTCTGAAGTAGGATTTGTACCTACAATCTATACTATTGACTGAACCACTGATGTAAAAGAAAAAGAGAAAAGATTTGCTTTAACTGGTATCTTTTACTCACAGGGATTTTCAGCCAATGAAATACTTATTGAAGTGCATCCAGTGTTGTAATGGAAATACAGCAACATCCTACAACGAGATCAATGGGTTATTGATTTTTGTGATGTTTGTTGTGACATAAATATTAGTCAGGACACAGGAAAATGCTTTTGTTTGGATTGAGTCCCCAGATTGGGTTTTGCATCCTGCAACCTTCTGATTCTAAGTTAAGCAAATAAAGCAATGCGTGGCATCTCTAAATGTGGAGGTCTGTTATTTCTCATTGGTGGCCTGATTGAGAAACTTTACATGAGGTAGCTAATCCTATCACATTTACAGAACATCTTAAATTTTCCCAAATAGCAAAAAAAATAAATTTTCAAGTCCAGACCTAACCTGGCAATAGACTGATAGAATTCTGGGTATGATGAGTTGTATTTATAACAGCCACGTTTAAATGCAGCACAACAATTAAGAAAGCAAGCAACATGCTTATTGGTAATAGCAGTTTAAATCAGGCACTGTGATAAAATGTCTGATTTGTCTAAATTCAGGTTGAATTTAGTTTTGGTCACCATAGCACAAAAATAGTATTCAAACCTTGGATGCAGTGTAAAGCAGTGTGTTAAAGCTGATCCCTCGTGTCAAAGGACTGCATTCACCCCAACCTTTAAAGCACAGAACAGCTGACAAATAACCTAAAAAAAGAGTTGATAGCTCGTAAAAAAGCAACTGATAAAAAGCCTTGCATAAAAGCTCATGCCAGACCAATGAGTAGGTTATTTTAAATGCAGTGGATTTTGTCGAGTTGATAGTGTTCTATTCTGTTGGGTATTTTTGTTAAAACAAAAACTGAAAGCTAATAGGCAGGTATCAGAATGAATCAGGTTGAGGCCATTTTGACAGTTGTTCCTGTGCCAGCTCATTTCCTGCTCTTTTTCCAAGATCCTTGCAAAGTTTTCCTGTTCAAAGTATTAATGAAATTTCTTTTCAAATGCTATCATTGAATCTGTTTCCACCACTAGTTGATGAGGCAGTGCATGGCTGCTTGGAGCCAGACTTAGATGACCTCCAGGCTTGATTTGGGCTATAAAAGTGCCAAGGAACAACCAGCAAAATGGAGGCCAACCATTTTCTTCTGGCATCAAATCACCAGTGGTAACCACAGGTAATAGCATAAATGGCAGTGATGCTTCACTCCCTGATGAGCTCAATGCCTTTTATGCATGCTTTGAAAGGGATAATAACACCACACCTGTGCGAATCCCCACAGCACTTGGCGACCCTGTGATCTGTGTCTCCGAGGCCGACGTCAGAACTTCCTTCAAGAGGGTGAACCCCTGCAATGCGTCAGCCCCTACAGTGTATCTGGCATGGTATGGAAAATCTGTGCCGACCAACTGGCTGTAGTTTTCAAGGACATCTTCAACCTCTCACTGCTGCAGTCAGTTACCCACCTGCTTCAAAAGGGCATCAATCATACCGGTGCCCAAGAAGAGCAGGTTGAGCTGCCTCAATGACTATCGCCCAGTAGCACTCACATCTACTATGATGAAGTGCTTTGAGGGGTTGGTCATGGCTAGAATTAACTCCTGCCTGAGCAAGGACCTGGACTCTCTGTAGTTTACCTACCTCCTCAACAGGTCTACAGCAGACGCAATCTTGCTGACTCTCCACTCAGCTTTGGAGCACCTAGACAACAGCAAAACATACATCAGGTTGCTGTTTATCAATTACAGCTCAGTGTTCAACACCATCATCCCCTCAGTACTAATCAACAAGCTTCAAAACCTGGACCTCTGTACCCTCCTCAGCTTCCTTATCGGGAGACCACAGTCAGTGTGGATTGGTAGTAACATCTCCTCCTCGCTGACAATCAACACAGGTGCACCTCAAGGATGCGAGCTTAACCCACTGCTCTACTCTCTCTACACTCATGACTGTGTGGCTAGGCACAGCTCAAACACCATCTATGAATTCGCTGATGACACCACTGTTGTTGGTAGAATCTCAGGTGGCGATGCAGTGGCGTACAGGAGTGAGATAGATCGGCTGGTTAAGTGGTGTTGCGACAACAACCTCGCACTCAACGTCAGCAAGACCAAGGAATTGATTGTGGACTTCAGGAAGGGGAAGTTGGGAGAACACACACCAGTCTTCATTGAGGGGTCAGCGGTGGAAAGGGTGAGCAGCTTCAAGTTCCTGGGCATCAACATCTCAGACGATCTCTTTTTGGCCCAACACATTGATGCAATCATGAAGAAGGCACGCTAGCAGCTTTACTTCATTAGGAGTTTCAGAAGGTTTGGTATGTCACCAAAGACTCTTGCAAATTTCTAATAGATGTATGGTGGAGAGCATTCTGACTGATTGCATCACCGCCTGGTATGGAGGCTTCAATATGCAGGATCGCAAGAGGTTGCAGAGGGTTGTAGACTCAGCCAGCTCCATCACGGGCACAACCCTCCCCACCATCAAGGAACATCTTCAAGAGGCAGTGCCTCAAGAAGGCGGCACCCATCATTAAGGACCCTCAACACTCGGGACATGCCCTCTTCTTGTTACTACCATTGGGGAGGAAGTACAGGTGCCTGAAGACCCACACTCAACATTTCAGGAACAGCTTCTTCCCCTCCGTCATCAGATTTCTGAACACTACCTCATTATTCCTTTTTTTTTACACTATTTACTATTTAGTTTTGTAATTTATAATAATTTTTATGTCTGTATGTCTTGCACTGTACTACTGCCGCAAACAACAAATTTCATGACATATGTCTCAGTGATAATAAACCTGATTCTGATTCACTGGCCAGTAACTTAATCAGATTGGCCACATAAATACTGCAATCACAAGAGCAAGTCAGAGCTTGGGTATTTCAGCATGGAAACAATAAGCCGAATGGCTTCCTTCTGTGCTGTAAATTTGTGTGTTTCAATAGTTTTGCTGTGGGGACTCCCCACAGCAAAGGGATCCTCTCCCTTGTTGTTGGTCTTTTGACCAACAAGGTATCACTCGAAAATACATTGTCTTTCCTCGCCTGGATCCAACTCTGCTTACTTAGAATAACCCAGTCAACCACCTTATACATTCACTCCTTCCATCAGTAGCACCACATGGCTGCAATTTGTACTGTTTTCAAAATGCAATGCAGCAACTTATCAAGGCTTTTTCAATGGGAAATGCCACACAGATATCTCTTCCACCACTTAGAAGGACAATGAGATCAGGTGCATATGATCCCCACTATCTCTAATTTCTCCTTCATGTCACACATCATCCTATCTTGGAAATGTATCATTATATTTCTTTAATGTCACTGGGAAACTGCCCTGGCAGTCTCTAACTAACTGCACTGTGGGAGAATTTTGACCTCATTAGTACATGAGGTGGCTGTAAGCCATTTTCCTTTGGAAGTAACACTCAAGTCTTATAATCAGAGCAGGCTTATTGGTGTAACAACCTTTTGTACAGAAGCTTACTGAATGCCTTTTGAAAATCAGATATGCAACATATATTGTTATTTACCTTTCTAGTTACATCTTCAAGAAACTCCAGGAGATTTATAAAACACAATTTTCCTATCATAAAACCACATTGATTCAACCAAATCAAACTATGATTTTCTATATTGATAATTGTTAAATACATTAAGACACAGAATGGTTGGGCAAAATTTCCAGCTTCCGTGTTGTAATTTATATGTACCAATATACTACAAAGCATCTGAGATCCACTTACAGAAAAATTGGACAAGCACACTCAAAGACAAGTGAAAGACCTGATATCCAGCTTAGTTCCAAAGCAGGTCTTATGGTTATGCTCAAACCTGTGACCATCATATAGTGTGATTTCAGGTAATGTAAAACTGCTCCTCCATATAGGAAGCAATAATCAGAATCAGGTTTATTATCACTGACATATATTATTAAATTTGTTGTTTTGAAGCAGCAGTATAGTGCAAGACATAAAGACATTAAAATTACTATAAGTTACAAAAATAAATAAATAGTGCAAAATAGGAATAATGAGGTAGTGTTACTGGACCATCCAGAAATCTGATGGCGGAGGGGAAAAAACTGATCCTGAAATGTTGAGTGTAGGTCTTCATGCTCCTGTACCTCTTCCCGATGGTGGTAACGTGAAGAGGGCATGTCCTGGGTGGTAAGCGTCCTTAATGATGGATGCAAGAGCCACATACAGAAGTGATGAGCACAAATGGACTGGAAAGATTAAAAACAGAAACTGCTGGAAAATACTCAGCAGGTCTGGCAGGAATTGTGGAAAGAGAAACAGTTAATATTTCAGGTCAAAACAAATTCTGTGTGAGTGTGAAATTAAAATAACATGTTCCGATCATACAGCCGTGGTAACTCTTATGTTCCATAAATTTCCGTGAATCAAACTGAGAGTCTTTCCACCCTAATTTTGTAACAAATTTAATTTTAGGTATGTTAATCTACCTGTGTTTTATTGACAGTTAGAAAAAGTAAACATTCAAATTGCTAACACCTATACATCCATGTATCTCTAAGAGAAAGAAACAAGTGAAGTCAGACTGACCGTTGTGTTATATATTTCGTATTTTTTATTGAGTACAAAAACAACTGCTTCCATCTTAATAGCTAAAGGGTTTCACAGGGGTGTTATTAAACAAAAATTGACACAGATCTATATTAGAGCAGATGGCAAGATTTTAGAAACAGTATTAAAAATGAAAAAAGAGATGGAGAGGCGAAGAGGCTTAGGCTTTTGTTACTTAAAGTATGGCTGCCAATAAAGTAAGCTAGAAAGCTTGGAGGATAGAAAGGAAACAGGATGAGGAAGTTCTGGCTTCCAGCCACCAATCTCGAAGTAGCAGTTTGGGTGGGGTGCATGGAAAGTTAAAGGCATGATGACATTGTAGGAATAGAAGCACAGAGGGGATAAGCAGGAGCTGAAATAAGCAGTATGCAAGTGAAGATTTTTAGGTTGGTGCAGAGATTCTATGAAGGAAGAGGGTAGATGCAGCATCAGTGACAGGGTTTGTGAAGCACATTTTAAGGCAGGGACGATGGTAAAACAGTCACTGAAATCTACATATTCTTTGCAGCCTGCAGCAGCTAATGTCAGCTGTTTTTATTCCATGCTAAGCTATCCACCACCCACTGGAAACAAAAGAAAATAAAAGAAAATGAACCACAAAGTAAGATAAAATCTGAACATAAAGAGGCTTTCATGTCCTTGGGACTTAGTAAAATGCTTGGCAATCAATGAAATATAAGCTCTGTTATAAGGTAGAAAACGTGACAGCCATTTTGCTTACAGTAAACATAAATGACCAGATAATTTTAACTGAGGGCTAAAGGTAGCCAAAGCATTAAGATTACTCTCCTGCTCTTCTTCAAGGAATACTGTGGAATCTCTTATGTTCATCTGAGAAGAATTTTGAAACATTGAGTAGATCTCCCTCAGTACCACACCAAAGCTTAAGACTCCAGTCTCTGACATGAATTTAAGGTTATGACTTTCTGACTTAAGTGAAAGTGTTATTATTAAAGGCATGGTTAATGTTAATGAGCTAGGACTCAAAGATACAGAATCAATAAAGAGACAGATTGAGAAATAGCAAGCTGAAGATAATTAAAAATGAAGAGAGTGTATATTTTCCAAGTTATCATATGCAACACCTCAAGAAATTAATGTTTCCCCATTACTACAACATGCATTTATATAGCACTTCTACAGTGGTAAAACACCAAGACATTTTACAGGAGCAATTATCAACTTCAGAGCTACAAAGAAGGAGTTGCAAAAATAAATGTGGATCTCATAATGAAGGAGAAAATATATCAGAGAACAAATAAATGGTTGGGGTATTAAACAAATATTTTGTGTACATCTTCACTTCAGAATACATAATAAATGTTGTAAAAATCGAGGGGAACTAGAGATCTAATGACAGTAAGGTAAAGACATTGCTATTACTAAGGGGAAAGAACTGGAGTAATCAGGTGAATAAAAATTGGACAAATCCCCTGGATTTGATAGCTGCAACACAGAGTTCTACAAGTCGTAACTACAGTGATAATGTGAGAGGCAGGTGGATCAAACGCACATTTGCCAGCTTCAATTTTTAGAGCCCTTCTAAGATTTTGACAGTATCTAAGTCATGACAAAGCATTCACAGAGTGACCAAAGGGAGAATTCCAAATATCTGTAATATTGGTAATAAGATCATCATCTACAAAACCCACTGCAAAACTTGCCAAGTATTCTTCAACAGCCCTTCCCAAACCTATGATCTTTATTACCAAGGGTGGCAGGTGTATGGGAAGAACACAGCATGCCAATTTACCACTGACTCACATCATCCCAAACTGGAAATACATCTTCATTCCTAGATCGTTGCTGGGCCGAAATCCTTGAACTCCTTACTCAACAATACTGTGATACTACCTTCAGCAGAGGATTTCAACAATTCAAAACTGTGGCTCTCCTTTTTAAAGGAAATTATGGACAGACAACGAATGGCAGACTTGCCAGTTAATACCATCTGTGGCAAAAACTGTGCTGGCAAATAGTTTTAAGAAGACTATGATATAACGTACACAATTCCTATTTGATTGCTATTTTCAATACCATAATTAAAAAATAATCTTGTACAAATGCTCTATACTTACATAAGATTGACTACAAAAGTAATTAATTGGCCGCAAAACCAATTTGTGTATTCTGATGACATGAATCGATCAATATAAAAGTTTTCATATGAAAAATACAACTGTCCGCAGAGGTAAAATAGGCAGTGTGGGGATTATTTGCATTGGTACAGCATGCCCTATGATGACTAAACAACAAATAATAAACGGAAAAAGAAGTGCCCCTCTGAAGCTTAGTCTTTCCTCTTCCTCAGTGCTCGGGAGGAAGCGAAGGGTTTGCGCACTCGGGCTGTGTGAAGTTGCTGGACGAGCAGCCGTGACCGCTCCCTCCATCAGCAGCCTGCTCCTCTGGCGCCGGGTTGGGGGGCAATGCGCATGCGCCTGTCTCCACCTTCCCTCCCCCACAATGCACAGCCGGGCCCGCGGGAAACCAAAATGGCGTTGGTGTAACCGGAGCTGGCGCTGAGTGTGAGTGAGGAGTAACGGCAGTGGCTGCGGTGAGAGGGGTAGCCGCCTACAGCACCGCATGCTCTGGGGGAAAAAAGAGGGATTTCACTGCCGTGGCCGAATGAGGTGAGTGCCGCTGTTTAAATGATATGTTCTTTGTGTGTGTGTGTGTGTATTTGTTTTGTTTTAAAGAGGGAAAGGGTTTCTGGAGCCTCGACAGCGAGGCCTCTGGGTTCCCGTTTCCCTGAGGGGAAAGTGGCCCCGCCGTGTCCGGCCACTGGCTGCAGCAGCTGCGGGGCTCTTCAGCACCTTCTGGGCCTGTTGCCGTGTGGCTACAACAGACTGATTTCGGGCGCGTTCTTCATTTTGTTTACATTTGCCCACCGCCTTTGTCTAAGATGAAGTCTAACTAGTTGGAGGGGATTCGATTTCTGCCCCATGTAGTCGGCGGGAGGAAGAGGCCCCGGAGGATTTCACCAGCCCGGATCTTTATGTTGATATCGCAGTGAGGTTCCATTTCCTTTTTTTTCCAGAAAAAGCATTTTTTTTTAGTTTTTGAATTTATTTTACATTTTGTACGTGCTTCTGTAAATCAGGCAACCTTTCAATGAACTTGTGTGAATACCACGATGCATGCCAATATTGCTGGCATGCACTTGTAGAAAACTGAACGGAAAACATTACAGTTGAAAAGTGTGTTTGTACAAATTTAATGTTGTTTAGTTGTTAAATTGGACGCTTCATTTGAAAGATGCTGAAATTGGTTTACTTCGTCTAACTCATAGAATGCGCCACATTTTATGTTAAATTTAGTTCATTGAATTATCTTGATGGTGTTGTCAAAATAGTGAACAAATTATACTTTAATCTGAAGTTAAGGATGAGTTATTTTTAATTTTTGACATAAACAGTTAAGTGAATCAGTAGTCCTTTCATGATTGCTTCTTTGTGACTCAATTAAACCTTTTTAATTAATGTTATAATACTGCTATTTGGGTCCATGGCAATCTGGCTTTCAAAGTCTAGAAAACTAAAACCTATTCATATTTGTACTGTTGATTTGTAATCCAAAAAAGTCAACATGTTTGACAATCTTCAATTTGTAGTTAGTCTAAATCATTAAATAAGTTAAATAGAAATAATGAATCCATTACAAGTAAATTGTATGATCTCTTGTTTTTATTTTGTAGGCCTAGAGGTGTGGAATACTAGTACCCAGTGTGGCTGTTCCATTAAGAAATTATAAATTAGAGCACTTAATCAGTTGTACGTATCCCTGTAGCCTCATTTTATGCAGACACAAGACTGTAGGTGTTGGAATCTGGAGCAAAAATCAAACTGCTGGAGGAGCACAGCAGGCTGAGTAGCATCTGGGGGGGGGGGGGGGGGGGGGTTGGAGGCAGAAGGAATTGTCAATGTTTCAGGGCAAGATCATGCATTGGGACTGAGTGGAGAGAAGATGGCCAGTGTAAGGAGTGGAAGGGTGAGGTGGGTCAGTTGGTGATAGGTGGGGGGGTGGGGGGTGGGAGGTAAAGGATGATGGGCACAACAAAGCAAGATAGGGAGGGGAAGTTGGGAGACAGGCGGGTGGGTGATAGGTGGAAGTAGATAAAAATAAGGGCAGGTGCAGGGTGTGGGGATGGGAGGTTTGGTCACCACTGCCTCCGTGCCTTTTTTCTTTGGTAAAGCAGCATCCTCATCCCACACTGATGACCCCTTCTTGTGTATCCAACATGCCCCTTCCTCTTAGACACCCACTTTGGGCCTTTCATTTTCACTCCCCTCACCCACTCTGGCCTCACCGCTCAGCACTCTGCTCACTTTTCATCAATACTTACCTAGTCATCAAACTCACAGACTTTGGCATTGCGACTGTAGTCTGGCAGACTGACTTCGACCTTGCAGAGGCCAGACAGCAGCTCTCGGATGCCTCTTCATATTTGCCCCCGGACCATGACCCCATCAACGAGCACCAGTCCACTATCTTCCACACTGTCAAAGATCCCATCACATCAGGATGTCTCCCCCTCCACAGCCTCCAATTTGAGAGTGCACCAACCCTGTATATCCCACTTCTATCTCTTAACCAAGGTCCACAAACAAGACTGTCCTGGTCAGCCTGTCATTTCTGCCCACCCCAAAATAATCTCTTTATAGCTTCACTCAATCCTAGCTCCCCTTATCCAGTCCTTCCCCACCTTTATCGAGGACACCTCGGATGCCTTCTGACATCTTGACGGCTTTCAATTCCCTGGTCCCCAGTGCATCATCTTCACTACAGATGTTCAGTCTTTATACACTTTCATCCCCCATCAGGAAGGTCTTAAAGATCCAACTTGTTTCCTTCTTCCAGCACTCTCATTTACCTAGCTGAACTTGTTCTCACCTGAACAACTTTCCTTTTGATTCCACTCACTTCCCACAAATGTAGCCATGGGCACCAGCATTGGTCCTAGTTTTGCCTATCTTTTCACTGGTGATGTGGAACAGTACTTACTGCAAACCTCTGGTACCACATGCCAGCTCTCTCCATTACACTGATGACTGCATTAATGCTGCTTCCTGCACCTGTCTGTTTTATCACCTTTGCTCTCATTCACTTGGACCATTTCTGACCCTTTTCTGTCTCCATCTTGGGAGATGAACTATCCACTGACATTTACTATAAACCCACTGAGTCCCACAGCTACCCAGACTGCACCTCTTCCCATGTTGTCTCTTGTAAGAATGTCATCCCTTATTCCCAGTTTCTGTCTCATCTGCTCTCAAGATGAGGCTTTCCATTCCAGGACATATAAAATGACTTTTTTTTTAAAAAAAAGGAAATGTGGCTTCCCTTCTACAGTGGTTGATGGAGCCCCTCTCTCACATTACCTCCATTTCTTGGCCTTCTCCTCTCACCTCCTCTCCTCCTCCCTCGCCCCCCCCAACAAAAAAAGAGTTCCCCTACTCCTCACCTTTGACTGTACCAGTCTCTGCATCCAGCACATTATCCTACATCATTTCCACCAGCTGCAACAGGATCCTGGATCCCACTGAGTCACACCCCTTTTCTGCCTTCTGCAGAATTCACTCGCTTTGTGACTCCCTGGTCTACTCATCCGTCCCCACCCACCCTTCTCTGACCCCTGACACTTCCCCCTTCACTGCAGGAGGTGCAGCACCTGTTCTTACACCTCCACTCTCGCCACCATCCAGGGACCAAAACAGTCATTCCAGGTGAGGCAAAGATTCTCTTGCACCACCTCTAACCTTGCCTGCTGCATTCAGTGCTCCCAGTATGGCCTCTTCTACGTTGGTGAGACCAAGTGCAGACTAGGTGACTGATTTTGCAGAGCACCTGTGCTCTGTCCACAGTGGCCATCCTGAGCTCCCAGTTGCATGTCCTTTCAGATCCCCTCATTCCCATAGTAACCTTCTGTCCTTGACCTTCTCCACTGCCAGGATGAGTCCCGACGCAAGCTAGAGGAATGACACTTCATTCTCCCCAAGTAGTCTACAACCCAAAGATATGAACATTAAATTTTCCAATTTCGGGTAACCCTTGCCTCGGGTGTTCCCATCTATCTTCTTCTGATCCACTCTGGTCCTTTTTTTTGTCCCCTTTCCTATATTCCTCCCCCAGCCCCCTATTTTCATCCTCATCCCTTGCTTGGTTCCATCCACCAACTACTCATTTTATCCACTGGATTCCCTCCTCCATCTAGTTCCATCTGCTCTTGATTTCTCCCCTAATGATTCCCATTACCAGCTTTCTTTCTTGTCAGATTCCAGCACTTGGTGGCCTTTGTGTCCGCTCTTATCACCCTACAGCAGTCTTCTCCACCTACACTCTCCCATCCCCCATCTGCCCTTTTGTTTTTGTCTGCTTCCACCTATCACCCACCTGCCTCTTCTAACTCCACCCCTTGCTCTCCCCCACCTTGCTCTTTCTGCCCGTCATCTTTCACACCTTGGTCCATCTATCACCTACTGACCCTGTCTCACTCCTTCACTCTCTACTTCATCCCTCCACTCAGTCCTGATGTAGATCTTGACCTGAAACATTGAAAATTACTTATCCACAGATTGCTTATCCCCACCCATAGATGCTGCTCAACCTGCTGAGTTCCTCCAGCAATTTATTTCGTTTTATGCATATCAACAAAAAAAAATTGGAACTATAAGCAGGAGCATGCCCTCCTTTTGAGGTCTTTTTTTTTGAGATTTTTGATAATATGACTGAAACCCATGATTTTCATGGAATGTTGATTTTAGCCATGGTAAGGGAGCTTTAACATCTGAGAGAAGGCACATTCTTGGTTTCTGTTTTCTGGTTAATTTTGAAGCCTACTGGACAATGTAGTCAATTTTTTGGCTATTAAGCTCCTGCAAATGTAAAGCGATATTGACTAGATGTTTAGATGAAGCTCTTGCCTGGGTGCTGGTGCTTCTGTTGCACTTATATGTTTACCCTTTTCTATATACGGGCAAGCATGGTAGTGTAGCGGTTAGCACAATGCTATTACAGAGCCAGTGACCCGGCTTTAATTCCAGCCACTGTCTGTAAGGAATTTGTACATTCTCGTCACGTCTGCATGGGTTTTCGCTGGGTGCTCTGGTTTCCTCCCACATTCCAAAGACGTACGGGCTGGGAAGTTGTGGGCATGCTATGTTGGCGTCAGAAGTGTGGCGACACTTGCGGGCTGTCCCCAGATCACTAAGCAAAAGATGCATTTCACTGTGTTTTGATGTACATGTGACTAATAAAGACATCTTGTCTTATGCCCTGAAGTCTGGGCCTTGCTTCAGCTAAGGGTGGGATTTTCTGCTATTCTGCCAGTCTCCTGTAGACTCTGCACTACTAGTGGACTGCCCACAAACATGCCGACTCTCTAGCTGGAAAATCTGCCCAGTGAGCCTGTTCCTTGTTAAATGTTAAGCAAGCACAACATACTCATTGAAATTATTGGGCAGAAACAGCTGTTGAAAGAGCATTAACTAGAACTTTTTATTTAGTTTAGTTGATTGAAATGTATTTAATGGTTTTAAATGTTTTTAGCATAAATATTTAAAGCTAATTTAAATTTTTGGTACTTCCTGTTTACTGTTGAATATTTGTAAATGTCAAAAATCCAATAAACATTTAATTTCATTAACAGCAGGTGAACCTCAGCCTTATCAGCTGTCAAAGGGATCAGTAGTATGTCCTCAAATATTTATAACATACATTCATGTCTTAGGAACTGAGTGTATTGTAGCCACACTTGCCAATTATACAAAGTTAGGTGGGAATGAATGTTGTGAGGTGGATTGGTTAAGTAAATGGGCAAAAATTTGGCAGCTGGGTTAAAAGTAGAGAACTCAGGTCTTCCTCTTTGGTAGGAAGAATAGCAGAATATTATTTAAATGGAGATTACAAAATTCTGATGTACTGAGAGATCTGGAAGTTCTCGTGCATGAAACAAAATTAGCATGTAGAACTAGAAGTAATTTGGATGGTTCCTGTTTTCTTCGGCGAAAGTAGCCATCTGGCTAGTAGATGCAGAAACTGGAGTGCTTTAATATCTTCCAGGCCATCTTCATTGTGGTTTTTGACTATAGGGGAATTAAGGGTTATAGGAATGAGACAGGAAAGTGCAGTTTGGCCAAGATCAGATTTGCCATGATTTTAATGCAAGGTGTAGCAGGTTTGAGGGATCGTGTGGCCTCATATGTTAGGTTATGTTCCACTTGTAGTGCACCCAAGCATTTTGAGAGAGATACACTATGCTATGGCATATAAACAATGCTGATTAAACTAGAAGCTCACCTTCCAGTTGAAGAGTGTGCTTAATACAACATTAGGGGAAAGAAGTTCATCAATGGAGGTCATCAATGATTTGAGGTCATCAGAAGATCTACACTCTCTCAGCAATTGAGGCATAAGTATTGATTAGGGCACTGAGGTCCCTTGCTCTCATTTGTTCTATTCCAAGTGTCTGCCTGATAACTTTAAGTGGATATAATAATCCAGTTTTTTTAAATATTTCAAAGAGTAATTTGGAGGAAAATACACTTTTCTTCACTCTAGCTCCTGCGACCATTTTCATAGCTCCAATATTGACTGAGATCTGCCAAATGAGGATCAAATTTGCCCTGTTACTTGCTCTTTGTTATCCTAGTTAGTATAGGGAACAAGGTGAACATTTTTATCTGTAGTGCCACACCATAGTCTTTGTTATGAAGAAAGAAATGTTTTGTTAACCTGTGTATAATGTTCAATTTAAACATTGACAATGCATGTACATCAGAAAAAAAATCTTCCTTGGGTGAAAAACATTTCAGGTGATTTGTGGTTATGAAAGGCACTACAAATTCAATTTCCTTTTTGCATCTAGTACTTTATTTATTTGACCTTTTTCTTCCCCTCCTAAAGGTGACATTGGTAGGGTCTGATTTCATGGCTGATTGGGTGAACTACAAAAGTCTTTCAGCTGACTTGGAAGTGTGATCAAATTTCACTAGCTCTTAAACTGAACATGTGTTAGCTTCACATAGGATGCAGTTTACAATGCAATATGTTAGATAAATGGATTGTTCTGGAATTACTTCATTTTGAACTTTAAATTCCAGTTGATGATGCCATTTTCCTGATGGACAGAGACAGTACGGGAGTAGGTAACTCATCTCTCCACAAACAATCTCCCTCCCATCGTAACCTGAAGACGCCAGTGTCCTCGGTTCACTTGTCATTACAGGATGGATCAAAAGGAAAAAGACCTGTGTGCAAATTTGAGGAAGGCCAGGATGTCCTAGCCAGGTGGTCAGATGGCTTGTTTTATCTTGGAACAGTCAAAAAGGTAAAAATAATATGCTCATTACTTCAGTCCACAGCAATGTGTTGTGAAGCAAGGCAGAATCACACAAAACAACTGTGTAAATGTAAAGGATCCTGTTGGTCTCAACTTCTCTACAAAGATGTAAGTTATTCCTGGCATCAAAGGTGACATTGCACATTATTGTTTACAATAAAGATAGCCAGATGTGGAATTGAAGAATAAATCAAATTTTCTTTCCCACCTCTTTTTTCTTCAACATGTACAAAAAGACAAGATGTCTAAACTCCCTTCTGTTGAATTCACAAATCTTTCATACTGTCCAGTATTAATATCTTCATTTATTCCCTATGTGATGCTGACTGCTTGCAATTGGTGTCTTTTTATTTTGATTGCAGTGTTTTGAACTTTGACAGTGTGGAAGATTTAACTTTTTTTCCCCCACTGTTAAGGATTGGACAATTGCTCAATGATTTTAATCTAGGTAATAAGGAATAGAATAAAGACAGAGGAGAGTAATTATCCTAAATTGGAAAATTGTTAAAAGCAAACATTGGAATAAAAAATTTATAAGCCCCCTGATCATAGCTGTGGGATTATATAGAACATTACAGCACAGTACAGGCCCTTCGGCCCACGATGTTGTGCCGACATTACTCTAATATCTAACCCTTCCCTCCCACATAGCCTTCCATTTTTCTATTATTCATGTCACTAATATCTGCCCTCACAACCTCAACAGGCAGTGCATTCCACACACCCACCACTGTGTAAAATAAAAACTTACTTCAGACATCCCCCTTATGCCTTCCTCCAATTACCTTAATGTTATGCCCCCTCATGTTAGCCATTTTCACCCTGGGGAAAAAGTCTCGACTGTCTGCTCAATCTATGCTTCTTATCTTGTACACTTCTATCAAGTCACCTCTCATCCTCCTCTCCAAAGAGAAAAGCCCTAGCTCACTCAACCTATCCTCATAAGATATGATCTCCATTCCAGGCAGCATCCTGGTAAATCTCCTCTGCACCCTCTCTAAAGCTTCCACATCCTTCCTATAATGAGGCAACCAGAACTGAACACAATACTCTACAAGTTTGGTATAACCAGAGTTTCATAGAGCTGCAACATTACCCTGTGGCTCTTGAACTGAATACCCTGATTAATGAATGCCAACACACCATATGCTTTCTTAACAACCCTATCAACCTGCGCAGCAACCTTGAGGGATCTATGGACATGGACCCCAAGATCCCTCTGTTCCTCCACACTACTAAGAGTCTTGCCACTCACCTTGTATTCTGCCTTCAAACTGGATCTCCCAAAGTGCATCAATTCACACATTTCTGGCTTGAACTCTATCTGCCATTTCTCAGCCCAGGTCTGCATCCTATCAACGTCCTGTTGTAATCTACAGCAACCTTCTACACTATCCACAACAGGAACCTTCATGTTATCAATAAACTTACTAACACACCCTCCCTCATCCAAGTCATTTATAAAAATCACAGAGCAGGGGTCCCAGAACAGATCCCTGCAGAACACCACTGGTCACCGACCTCCAGGCAGAATACACTATCTACCACCACCCTCTGTCTTCTATGGCGAGCCAATTTTGAATCCACACAGCCAAGTTTCCCTGGATCCCATCCCTGCTGACTTTCTGAATGAGCATTCCATGAGGAACCTTACCAAACACTTTACTAAAATCCATGTACACCACATCCACTGCTCTACCATCAATGTGCTTTGTCACATCCTCAAAGAATTCAATCAGGCTCATGAGACACTAACTGCCCCTCGTGAAGCCATGCTGACTGCCCCTCATCAGCCTATGCTTCTCCAAATGCCCATAAATCCTGTCCCTAAGAATCTTCTCTAGTAATTTGCCCACTATTGAATTAAGACTCGCTGGTCTATAATTCCCAGAGTTATCCCTACTCCCTTAAAGGAACAACATTTGGCACCCTCCAATCACCTGGCACTACTCCTGTGGCCAGTGGGGACACAAAGATCACCAAAGATGCAGCAGTTTCTTCCCTTGCTTCCCGTAATAACCTTGGATATCTCCTGTCTGGCCCTGGTGACTTATCTATCCTAATTTTTTAGGAAGTTCCAGCACATCATCTTTCCTCATGTCGACATGCCCTAGCGTATCAGCCTGTCATATGCCATCCTCATAAACGTCAAGGTCTCTTTGGTAAATACTGAAGCAAAGTATTCATTAAGGACCTCCCTACCTCTTCCAACTCCAGGCACATGTTTCCTCTTTTATCCCTGATCGGTCCTACCCTCACACTAGTCATCCTTCTATTCTTCACGTAGATGTAGAATGCCTTTGGAGGTTTCATTGATCCTACTTCACCAAGGCCTTCTCATGCCCTCTTCTAGCTCTAAGACCATTCTTAAGCTCCCTCCTGGTTACCTTGTAATTCTCCAGGGCCCTGTCTGAACAATGCTTTCTAAATTTTGGGTAAGCTTTCTTCCTCTTGACAAGAGATTCCACGTCTTTTGTCAACCACGGTTCCTTCACTCTACTATCCTTGCCCTGCCTCAATGGGATAAACCTATCCAGAACACCAAGCAAGTACTCCCTAAACCTCCACATTCCACATGCACTTCAAGAATCTGTTCCAAAATTTACACTCCCAAGTTTCTGCCTAATAGCATCATAATTCCCCCTCCCCCAGTTAAATACTTCCCCATATCATCTGTTCCTATCCCTCTCCAAGGCTCTGGTAAAGGTCAAGGTGTTATGGTCACTGTCTCCAAAATGCTCTCCCGCCGAGAGATCTGAAACCTGATCAGGCTCAATGCCCAGAATGGCCTCTCTAGTCAACGTCTCCACATACTGTGTCAGGAATCTTTCCTTGACCCACCTAACAAACTGTCCCATCTATCCCCTTTACACTATAAGGAGGTGCCAATCAATATTAGGGAAGTTGAAATCACCCATGACAACAACCCTGTTATTTTTGTACCTCTCCAAAATCTGCCTCCCGATCTGCTCCTCATTGTCTCTGTTGCTACTGGGGGCTCTGTAGAATACTCCCAGTAGTGATCGATCCCTCCCTGTTTCTGACTTCCACCCACACTGACTTAGTAGACGATACCTCCAACATGTCCTCTTTCTACAGCTGTGACACTGTCCTTGATCAGCAAAGCCACTCCCCCACCTCTTTTACCTCCGTCCCTGTCCCTTTTGAAACATCTAAACTCCAGAGTATCCAGCAGCCATTTTGCCCTTGTGACAGCCAAGTTTCTAATGGCCACTATGTCATAGTTCCATGTACTTACCTATCCTCTAAGTTCATCACCCTTGTTCCTGATACTTCTTGCAATGGACACACTTCAGCCCATCCAACAGACTGCAATTTTGCCCTTTCAACTGCCTATTCTTCCTCAGTCTTTCTATACTCTGCATCTACTTGTACACTAAATGCACCAACCTCTGACCTATCACTCTGGTTCCCATCCTCCTGCCAAACTAGCTTAAACCCTCCCCAACACTTCTGGCTGCAAGAATATTGGTCCCCCTCCAGTTCAGGTGTAACCTGTCCCATTTGTACAGGTCATACCTTCCCCAGAAGAGATCCCAATGATCAACAAATCTGAAACCCTGCACCAACTCATCTGCCATATCAACCTGTTCTTACCCTCACTGGCACGTGGCACAGGCAGCAATCCAGAGATTACTACCCTTGAGGTCCTGCTTTTCAGCTTCCTACCTTGCTCCCTCCATTCCCTCTTCAGCACCTCATCTCTTTTCCTACCTATGTCATTGGTACCAATATGTACCACGACCTCTGGCTGTTCGCCCTCCCCCTTAAGAATGCTGTAGACCCGATCGGAGATGTCCCTCACCCTGGCACCTAGGAGACAACATACCATCCGGGAGTCTCTTCCACATCCACAGAATCTCCTGTCTGCTCCCCTTATTATGGAATCCCCTATCACTACTGCTCTCCCCTTCTTTCCCCCCTTCCCTTCTGTCCACACAACCAAGCTCAGTGCCAGAGACCTGGTCACTGTGGCTTTCCTCTGGTAGGCCTTCCCACCAACAGTATCCAAAGCGGTATACCTATTATCGAGGGGAACAGCCACAGGAATAGATACTCTGCACTACCTAGCTCTTATCTATGAACTCTTTGTTATCCTGTAGGAATCTCAGGTCATGAAGCTGCAGCTCCAGTTCCCAAACAAGGCCTGTAGGGAGCTGCAGCTGGATGCACATTGTGCATATTTAGTTATCTGGGAGACTAGGATGTCTCCCAGAACTCCCACATCTCACAAGATGAACGCACCACTGAATTTGGAGCCATTCCAACTACTCTGGCCTGGCACTAAAGGAAAAACCAAAGCAAGGAAGGGGGAAAAGAAACTTACCAGAGACTTAACTTCGCCTCTACCTCTTCTCACTGTAGCCTCTTGAGCCAAAGCCTCAGTCCCCCACTCTTAACACCAGCCCACTCCAACAATAGATGCTCCACTTATACCTATCTTCCCTTTATTTGCTGCTGTTAATCAGCCAATCGTTGAAACAATTTGTAAGAGTGCCTTGTTTAGACTCTTGCAAGGTGAAACTCTCAAGCACATGCACAGAGACTCATCTCTCTTTCAAAAGTCCCGCTCCAAAATTCAGGAAATTAGAGATGGGTACATTGTATAAGGGAGTAATCATGGGTGATTTCATTTTTAAGCTGGTCAAACCAGTTTTGCTGCAATACTGTGAGTGGTACAAGTTTGTGGTGTGCTTTGGAAATAGTTACAAGATTTGTTTGTTTTGGGGTTGAAGAATGCCTTTACAATTAATGATTTAACTTGTGGCCAGTGGTTGAGAACAGACTTCTAATTCTCCATACAATGTTAATGCACACTGCTATTAAAGTGGGTGTTATCAACACTGTTATTAAGTCATATTGTTGAGCAGAGGAACACACAGGTGATGTATACTGTATCTTAACAACTTCACCTGGGATTTACCAAGAGACTGAAGAATAATTAGGCTCCTGTCACATCGATCCCTCTGTGGGGTACCAGGTTGTTCTTCAGTTTTCAACAATTGGGGACCTATCATTTCTACCATAAATATGAACTACTATTTCTGAAAAAGCTAAATGACATGAAAAAGATGTTTTTTCAGATCTTATAAAATGTTTACTTTGTAATTAGTTTAATTTTTACTGGACCCTTAAAGATAGTTTCTGCACCTGCCTCCTGTCTGTGAAAACATTTGTGATTGCTGAGATCAGCACTTTCCCACAATCTTTATTCCCATATGCCAATGTCTTAAACTGATTTTATGTTGGCCTACCACTAAACTGTCCCCATTTTATGGTGCAGGACTTTATCTTGTATATTCTTTCATAGCTTTGTTTCAATGTGTTAAGGAACCAATTTGGGAGTAAGGTATTTTGGATTTAGTATTGTGCAATGAGACAAGATTAATTAACAACCTTGTAGTAACGGATCCTTGGGAAGAGGTAATGAATTTTGTATCAAGTTTAGAAGTGATTTTTGTCGAGTACTAAACTTGGGCCTTGCCCTTAGGTAGCTATGAGATGTGAAATGACCAAAGTAGGTTAGGCAAACAGATTAAAAGAAATAATAGAAAAGCAGTGGCAAACATTTAAATTTGTATTTAGTAATAAATATACATTCCCTTAAGGAACAAAGGTGCCACTGGGAATAAGGGTCCAAGGCCGTTAATGAGGTATTTGATTATAGGAAGAGTCTTATGTTATTGGAGAGAGTAGGAAGCTTGAGGGCTGGGAGCATAATGGAATTCAGCAAAGGATGACCAAGACACAATAAAATGCTGGAAGAACTTGCCCAATCAAGTAGCATTTGTGGAAGGAGAAACTAGTTAATGTTTTGGGTCAGGAATTCTTTTGAAGGGTCCCTGACCTGAAATGTGAAAGCCTTCCCTTTCTACAGATGCTACTTGACTGGCTGAGTTCTTCCAGCTTTTGTTTTTTGTTTCGGGTTCCAGCATCTGCTGTTTCATTTGCCTTCCAATGATGATCAAGAAACTGATAGAGACACAATGAGTAAATTAGCAAGTGCCATTAAAATCTATTTTTATATAAAGAAAGAGGGCAAAAGTAGACAGTGTTTCACAAATAGGGGCAAGGAAAATTATAATAATAGCAGAGACAGTATTAACTACTTTTGTCAATGCCAGTACAGCCTTGAAGGGCCATAGGGGTCATTACTGCTGTGCACGTCCCTGTTTACTCTCATTGACGTGGACTCTCCGCATTAGATTTGAGTCAATTATTCAAAGCAAATTGAAACTTACTGCTCCCAATGTATATCCACAAGTCAAATATTTGCCCTATGGTTTCAACGACAAAAAAAAATGTGACCCATTTGCTAGGTTTCTGTTTTCTAAGGCATCATGTGAATATTTTGGTTTCGTACTAGTTTTTGAACAAGTTTAGCTTGTTCCTCCAAGTATTTATCCTTATTGATATGCTAGAGGAACTATTTCAAGTGGTGCTACATTATGTTGTAGATTTCAGTTATGTACTTGGATGATAAGAAAAAGCAACAAAGAAACTAAATCATTATTCCTTTGAATTTATTTTCCATTGTTTTGTAATTGGTCACTGGGCTCGGTGAGGAAAGGATGGTCTATGAATGAGGTGAATACAATTGGAAATTCAAGGGAGTATTTTGCGAAGTCAACTGATGCATTTGTATAAAAGCTGATGTTCTTTCCAATTTGCTTTGAAGGTGGACAAACCGAAAGAGAGCTGCTTTGTCATCTTTGAAGACAGTTCAAAGTCCTGGGTCTTGTGGAAAGACATACAGACTGGTAACTTTTTTTTAATCTAATGGGCGAGGCTTTACCGAATCAAGTTTGTAGTGACTTGTACGTGGATAAGGGGTGAGCAGTTTCTGGCTTTTGGCGTTCAATCTGATGTTTTAATATTGATCCTGTATATCAGGTTCCCCTGAACTGGCATGCAAACCAAATTCACCATGGGGTATTCTTGTATTAACCAGCTGATGGATCACTGATATTCTGCCAAGAATGTCTTGTGTGGTAATATGGACTGATTCTCTGCCATGGTGGAGATCGGGAAGAAAGATTTTGGGGACATATTATGCAGAGTGGGGCTGATTGTTGAGAAGATCCCCAGTACGAGTTAATCTTCTGCTTCAATCTGAAGTGTTTGGGCAGCTCTTGAATGGTAGCTGACAAAGGTACAACTGAACATATTTAATCCAAATGAGACAAGTTTACTCATCAATAGGAATTTAAGTCAGAATTTTAATTTTCTCAATTCTTCAGAACACATTACCTTGTCTGTAATTGAATTTCTGTATATATTCTTTACGAATTTAGGAATACCAAAATTGAAACCCACTTCCCACTACTCAGTATTTCAGTAGAAATTGTCATCCTTGCGTTCTGTGGATTTTATTTTTCTTTGAACAGGCAAAGAATAGAGGGATATGGACCTTGTAAAGGCAGATGGGATTGGTTTAGATTGGTATTGTGGTTGGTGCCGACATCATGGGCTGAATGGCCTGATCCTATGTTGTACTGTTCCATCTTTCATATGTTTAAATATTAGGACTGCATGCAGGGAAGGTCAGGAAACAATTGGATCATGGGGGGCATCAGGGAGTGAGAAATCAACAAGATTTATCATGTCATATCAGAGCCGAGTATTTCGATATATATTTTTTGATGTGTGGTTCAGCAGTGATTGACTTCATTTCCTTATCCCAACCTCTGTAAATGAGGGGACAATTTTTTTTTGTGCCCTGTAACATCAGAACGCTTTCTTAAAAAAGCAAAACTAGTGCATCGTCCAAAATTTTGCTTGTGCGCCAAGTACTTGAGGAACTTCAATTTTGGAACAGTTGCTCTTGATTAAGCTTTCTTGCAGGAATTGACTTTCCACTTTGTTCTTGTTTTATGATTTGTAGATTAATTTGAACTTTTATGAAAAATATCTCATTGTAAAGAGTGTATTGATTTTGAAATAATTATTAGGCCAATCAAATTATGGCCACCCCTTCACATGGTTATGTTTAAGAAGCTAGTCATTGATACATGTCTTTGGCTTTTTAGTTTAACTAAATGTAAAAACTATTGTAGAAATTAAAATGTTCTCAGAATGTGGCTGATAGCAATGCAAAATTTTTAATTGTCCTTCTATATTTGTCCATGAAATGCTGACGGACCTCTTCCTTGGAACGGTCAATTTATGCCAAAAGCTAGATTGTATCAACATTTTGACCCTGCACCAATGAATGAAAAAGTTACTGCTACCATTGGTACAGTAGTTTAACGGTTTAATTATTGCTAGAATTTTGAAATTGTGATTCAGCAATATGAACTTCGAGTAATTTTAAACAGTAATGGTAGAAACTATCATATTGTCTTTTAAAAGCCCATTTAGTTTGCAAATGTCTTTGAGAGAGAAATCTGTCATCCTTGTCTGGTCTGGCTTGTAATGTCACTGCAGATTTTCCAGGCCCAGGTTTCTTACTGAACCTTGGAGTTGGGGTGGACATTAAATATTGGCATTCCCAGTGATGTTGACATGAATAAATTTATGAATTAAAAAAAACCTCATTGAACAATAGATGGTGGGTTGGACTGGGAGAGAACTAGTTCATGATGTATATATTTAAGTAATCAATTTTGGCTTTTATTGAAAGAAGTTTTATGTCCTGATACTTGGCATCTCCATTTTATGAAGAATGCAAAAGTTCAGAACTGAACTGCCATGGGGCTTTTTTTTTCCTTTCCTACATTTGTATGATGTTATCACGACTGTTAGTAATATTTCTAGATCTATGCTTCAATATCCTGAGACGTTTTTCCAAAGCTTCTCAGATTTCATTGAATGATCTTTGTTCACAACCTTATGGTGATTGTGGAAATATGGGCAAAAGGCTACACTGTTGTGCATTTAATCCTAGGAGCCTGTGGAGGTGGAGAGATGGTTTGCACAATATGCCAGGAAGAGTGCTCTGAAGTACCTAATGAAATGGTTATTTGTGACAAGTGTGGACAAGGTAAACTATAAACTGGAATCAATTTGAAGTTTTGAAAAGGTGCTTTTAAGCAAGAAGTATTTTAACAGACTTATTCTTTTTCAATAGGCTATCATCAGAAATGTCACATGCCTAACATAGATTCAAGTGTGATTGCATCAGATGCTAAGTGGCTGTGCCGCCAGTGTGTCTTTGCCACAACCACAAAGGTATTGTGTAACTGAAGTACGTTGCTACTCCACTTAATGCTGCCCCACAGAGTATTGATTCACTATAGTGCTCTTGGTCCTCTGGTCTGAATGCTAACGGGTACATTATCTTCTGTACTTGTTATTTTAAAAAAATGACATCTCTTTGGGCCGTGTGGTGCTGTGCCGAAAACGTGGCATGAACCCCTGCTCTCTATTAGCACTCATGAACCACTCTAATAGTGATCTCATTGCAGTACTGCTCGGTGTCAAGTGAACTGGTGTTTGGGTGAGCAATGTGACTGCTCAACACAGATGCTAGGCTGAGGGTTGCACCCTAGCTGGAACAACATTTGTGGGCCATTGCTGGGGACTATAGCTGTTGCTTCGTGTTGACATACAGTTGGGATCATGCCATCTCTCTCATTATCTCCTATCGATCTGTTGAAAGCGGCTGTCTCTTTTTGTCTGTACACCTTCCCCAGGCCAGAAAAGTCTCTAAGGTAATAAACTTAATGGACTCCAAAGAGCGTGTTGCCAAAGAGATCTGCAGGCTGGGGAGAACCGTGCAGTGAAGCAAAGAGCTTAGGAGACAGCAGCTTCCATCATATCCAAAGAAGGCAACGAGAGAGACAATAGGATTCTGGCAGACTGTCAACATGTGGAGCAGCCGAGGCCAGTCCCCAGCAATGGAACTTGCTCACTATGTCAGCCAGGATGCTGACCTCAGCCCTGTATCCCAGCAGCTACACTGCTCATGTGACACCAGCCCCGAAAGCAACATTGCATGTTGCCTCAGTGACTAACTCCACACTGAACTATGTAGTGATGAGCTCACTTTGTATTTCATTGTTGCTGGAGAGCTAAGCCCTCAGCCAAATTCCTGGCACAGCAGCACATGACAGTGGTACTGTGGTACTGTCTCTGTATAAATCTATAATGACCCTGTTTCACTCCACTAGCTTTCTCATTCCCGGGAATGCATCCTGACTGCTAAGTGAAGTACCTGTGTACGTTGTTTATTTTGATAAATGATGTTCCAATGATGGAAAAATTACCACACGGTCAAAAAACCTGGAAACTGGGGTATAGAAAATATGTACTTTTTGTTTAATTTATAAGCACTTGGTATTTTTCACTTTGTAACTTTCATTGGTCAATTATGAATCATGTTGCTAACTCAGATTCTTTTTTGCCTTTCATTGTAGAGGGGTGGTGCTCTTAAGAAGGGACCAAATGCCAAAGCTCTGCAAGTCATGAAGCAGACATTGCCATACCAGTTGGAAGATCTTCAGTGGGATGTAGGCCATAAAACAAATCATGAGCAGTGTTATTGTTACTGTGGAGGCCCTGGGGAGTAAGTCAAATATTTCATGGTTTAGATTGAATTTGTTTTTCTAGTTAACTTGGAAAAATTGTGATGCATTTCTTTAGATTTACCTGTCTTGTAGAAGTAGGGTGTATCCTTTTCTGAATGAATCAATTCCAGGCATTCAGATATGGCCTTGGAAAAAAGATGATGTTACTCTGTAGGGAATCAACACAGCTAAATTTGTCATAAGTGAAATCTTGAAAACATGGCTTGAAGTAAGTGAAGGTTAAAGTTCTACCTTTGGGGTTATTGACTGAAATTAATTGGGAAGGAAGATACTCTCATTGTCATTTTTGTAACTAATCCTGGCTGTAGTCATCAACTGTATGTAGCTGTAGTGCTGAAATATTCAGCTGTTGGAATGCAATCTATAGTTACACAAAAGACAAATTAGCCTATGACAGTTGCATTGCTTTGAGCCTTGTCATTTGTGCCAGTCAGGGTGACAACTCCATGGACAACGTGCTCCTCAGCCCCTGGTCCTTGGAGTGCTTTAGATGAGCTAATTTCTTAGAAGTGTGAAACAGGCTCTTTATCCATCAGTATTTTAAAAAAGGATATTCTTTTAAAATATGTTCTTCCAATCGAAAGCAATATTTATTAATGGTGATGCTACTTTCATTGTGGTAGATGTTTAACTAAATTATATTTGGATGTCTGATTCAGATTTATTTCTTTTTAAGTTGGTACCTGAAAATGCTGCAGTGCTGGAGATGTAAACAGTGGTTTCATGAAGCCTGTATACAATGCTTGCAGAAGCCTATGCTTTATGGAGACAGGTGATACCTGAAGTTACTGCCTAAAGTATATCTGTAACTCTTATGTGAATTTTCCATAGGCCTGTAATAGTACTGAGTGCATGACCATTTTATCCAGGTGCCTACTAGCATTCATATATTGCTATAATTTGACTATGTTATAGAGAATACCTGTACACATTTTTGACAATTTAAGTTTCTGATTTCATTCTAAAAACTACTGGGTGGTTCAGCTAACTCTTTGTACTATTTCTGCCTGTACTGATCTTTTGGTATGGAGCTGGAATGATGTGAGAAATTGATCATCACTTGATTGAATTCTTTTTGTTGAGATCAAGGCAAACTAAAAACCACTTCACTTCAGCACAGACTTCATAGTATTGCTGGCATGTAAAATAACAATTTTTAGTTATTATCACAAAATTTGAATAAGCCCCCTCTCCCTCAGAGGATAGTAATGGTTTCAAAGGTCCAAATTGTGCAGCAAATTCTTTTTAATTTGGCATCTTCCACATTTACTAAAAGCTACCTGTATACTTAAAGGCTGGAAATGGTGGCCATTACTGAGGATAAATGAATAATGTAAGGCTTTAGAAAACCTTGAGGACCAGGCATTTAATGGCAAATCACCTTGCTTATCAATATTGTTAATGTTGTTTAGGGGGAGAAAAATATTACCTGGACCTTTAGAAATTAAGAATGTAAATGTTGGTCCCTGCAAATTGGAAGATGCCCATGTAATCCCACTGTTTTTTGAAAAGGAGAGAAAGGGTAAATGGAGATCCACAGACTAGTTACCCATAACATGAGTAGTTGGGGGAAATGCTAGAATCTGTTGTAAAGGACGTGATAACAAGACACTTGGAAAATATCAATGGGCTTAGACAAAGGCAACCTGAATTGATGAAAGGGAAATCATGTTTGATAAATCTCCTGGAGTATTTTCAGGACATAACTGGTAGAATAGATAAAGGAGAACCAGTAGATGTGATGAACTTGGATCAGGTCCTAATGTGCAAAATTAAAACATGGGATTGGGGGTAATATACTGGCATAGATTGAGAATTAATTGATAAGAAACTAAGAATAAATGCTTTCTTTAGGGTTGTAGGTGGTGACAGGTGGGGTAGCAGTACTTCACATGCAGCAATTCACCATATATACTAATGATTTGAATAAGGGAGTCACGAACAACACTCCCTTATTCTAACAACACAAATCTAAATGGGCTTGAGGAGGATGCACAGAGACCTCCAGGTGATTTAGAGAAGTTGAGAGGGTGGGCAAAATATGGCATATGTTTTGTAAGGTGGATAAATGTGAAGTTATCCATTTTGTTAGGGAAAATAAAGGTAGAGTGTTATTTAAATAGTGATTAGGGAAATGCTGATGAATAAAGGGATCTGGGTGTCCTTGTACACCAGTTACAGAAAACAAACATGCAGGAGATGGTCAAGAAGGCAAGTGGTTTGTCTTTCATTGCAAAAAGTTTTGAGTACAGGAGCAAGGACACAGTGCTACATTTATGCAGGTTTTTGGTGAAACACATCTGGAGCCTTGCATCCAATTTTGGTCTCCTTACTGAAGAAAAGATGTACTTTCCATAGAGGGAGTGAAATGAAGGTTAACCAGACTGATTATTGGGATGACAGGACTGTTGAATAAAGAGATGGATTGACTGTGTTTGCATTCACGAGTTTGGAATGAGAGGAGATTTCATTGCAAAATTCAGATTGGGCTTGACGGGCTGGATGCAGGGAGGATGCGGGCTTTAAAACCAGGAATCCCAGACTTGGGGTACATGGTAGCAAACTTATGAGATGAGAAATTTCTTCATTTGTGGAATTCCTAACCACAGAAACTAGAGATAATCTCACTGTGTATACTTTACACAAAGGCAGTGGAGTGTGGGGAGAGAGCAGGAATATGGTATTAAGATAGAGCATCAGACAATATCATGTAAAAAGGCAGAGGAGGCTCAAAGGCCCAAATGGCCTATTCTTGCACCTACCTATCTGGTATTTATTTTTCTTCTGTTGCCAGCTGGAAAGATTGAGCTGCATTTCCAACTTATGCACCATTCAGGTTATGAACAGTTTGCAGGAACAGAACTCAGTCCTAACCTGAAGAGGACTTGTTCTTCTACTGGGAAGTAGGAATTTCTTTATGCTGAGTAGAATGTGGAACTCATTACCTCAGCTTAAATGTTTTGCAAAAAAAGAAATGGCTGAACATAGGAGAGTAAAAGAATAGCATGATATGCTGAAAGGGAGGTGAGGTGGGTGGGATTGGTGAGGACTTTTGTGGAGTATAAACATTTTTAAAGGCTCAATGGGCTGAATAGCTTGTTTCGTGTTGTCTTCTATGTAGATCCAATTATGCTTTCAAGTTGTGCTTTTGAGTGAAAATGTGTGGAAGATTTTATTTTCTTCTTTGTCCATCAGGTTCTATTTATTTATTTGTTCTGTTTGCAATTCTGGACCAGAATACCTCAAACGTCTACCGTTACGATGGTACGTTATTACATTGTTGTTTAGGACTTTAAACATACAATTTTTTTTTCTGGTTTACATCAGTTTTTAAAATGCTCATTGACTCTGGCATTGGTTGGTTTTCTTTTGTTCTTGGGGGATTAGTTTAAGATATAAATAATGATAAATTTGTGCTTGGGTTAATCTATGCTTTAACCAGATATGTCGCATACATCCCATTTCATGTATGTATTTGTGAATACTAAATACATTTTACAATGTTAAATGTATCATTTAAATGAGTAGTAAATTAACATTAAGCACTGGCTTAAAAATGAACTGAACTAACAACTTTTTAAATCAAGATTTTAATTCTGCTTTTGTTTTTAATTTAGCCAGCACTAATATTGGTCAAATATATCATACTAGTATTTCCCTGCTTCCTTATTTTTCATGACTCTGTGCAGTAATTGTTTCAGAGTGCTGTAGTCAGCAAACAAGAACCACTGAAGAAATGTGTTCAAAAGTATTAAAAATGATTTTTCTTGTCTGGATGTTAATGTTAAGTATTTCCTCCTAGGGTTGACATAGCACACTTAAGCCTTTATAACCTAAGTGTTATTCACAAAAAGAAGTATTTTGATTCTGAGCTTGAATTGATGACCTACATTCATGAAAATTGGGACAGACTGCAAACTGGTGAGGTAAGGCTTAGTTACATTTAGAACTACATTGATTAGTGATCATGTTTTTTGGACTAGTAGGGACTGGCAGTAGCTCCTCTGACAGACTTCTTTGATCATATGGTCTCTCTCTCTCTCTGCCTCCTGTTGGATGTGATAGAAACTGCTGTATCTCTCTGTCTGTATGGCTGCATTGCTGTAACCAGCCTGGCGATTTCTGAATGGTAACAAACCCAACACTAGTTGCTGGGGAGGGCAGGAGTTTGCACCAGTTTCTTGGCACACCATTGCTGTCGGTACCACCTCTCTCGACATAATGCTGGAATGATTACTTTTAGTGCTAAATGTCCTAACACGCTTGTTCCTGGGAACGCAACCTTAACACTAAGCAAGGTGCTAGTGTACTCTAAATGCTCCTAAATTTCAATGGCTGGCCTTTTTTCTTAAAATGTATTCCGTACCAAACCTTTATGATAATTAACATTGTCACTCAAAATTGGCGTTGCGTTGCTTGTGTTGAGATATACTGGATTCTGTTAATCGTGCTGTAGATGTGTTGAATTTTAAGAATTGTCACAGTATTGTTATGATTCATTAAAAACTTGTGCACATTGGAGTTCAGTGATAAATGGAGGACCTGCTTGCTTTAAGACAAAAACCTCACAGCATGAATTGTTACACAACTGAAAATGGTCATAATTCCACATTATTATATATAATACATTAAATTTGATAACTTTTTTGAATTGTGTACAAGTTTATTATTGTGAAGGTAAAGCAAATGAGAGTATTTTGAATTCCTATTTTCTTTATTTGCAGCTTGCAGACACTCTAAAACCTGACCGACGTGACTATATTCTTGAAGCCCTAAATGAGAACAAGTGCATGTAAGTACAGATATATCTCCTAATAAATAGAATTATCCATGTTTTAGGAATAGGGTTGAGAAATTTCTGCTGGTTTGTTAGATTTGTTTTTGCCCTGCATTGTAAAGGTCTGCCAGGGAGTAGGAATTTGTTCAATGAGTGGTAATTTGCTATCCCTGCTTGTGTCATAATAGTCCGTTATCATGCTTTGCTGACCTATACTGTATCAGCACTGGGTATTTCTGCAGAGTCTACAACAGTGTTTTGGAAAAGAATTTGCAATAAATTGAGCAGCAGATAAATGATAGAAATGTTGAGTTATATATCCAGATGAGCTCGCACCGGGTGACTGATCGTTCAATGCTCTAATTTGATACTGTGAATGAATTCTTCCAAAATAAAAGGTTACCAAATTACAAATTCTAATCTGTAGAAGCACTCTTAAAGAATAACTTTGGGTTTGGTTGAGATTGAATAAGATGGTGGCTGGGATAGAGTTGATGTGCCTCATGGTATTTTCTGATTTGTGGAAAATTCTCATTTGTTCCTGCTGACACAAAGCATCTATGTGGTTCTCTTTTCTCATCCCAGTTCTTGTGGAAGTGTGTTTGGCTCCCTAGAGACAAACATTACACAGTATGTAGTACAGCTACAGGATGTATGCCTTCCTCCTTTGCTGTGCAGCATAAACATCTGTTTATTTTTCTTCTGGCTCATCTTGTCATTTTTTTAGGTTTATGTCTGGAAAAGAAATCAAGAAGAAGAAACATTTGTTTGGATTGCGAATTCGGGTTCCTCCCATTCCTCCAAATGGTGCAATGAAGACTGAGGAAAGCACTGAGGAAGTTTCTCATGAATTTAAAATTAAAGGGAGGAAGTCCAGTAAATCCACACCTTTACCTGCAGCTGCAAAAAGGTAAAACAGTTCTCTATAATTACTATCTGTGAATCTTTTAAAGAAAAACTGATGCTTTATCTCTGTATCATCAAAGATCCCCAATATCCAGGCCATGCCATCGTTTTGCAGTTGCAAATGCGTACTTGTGCATGTGACAATAAACTTGGCTTTGATTTGTATCAACTGAGCCCATTCTGATATACGTGAACCATGTCAGTGAAGCAAAGATATTGGCCCATCTGGGTTTCCAAGAAGTGAAATGTTTATTTTCTTGAAGCCATCAATCCAGATTTTTGTAAGAAGGGGTAGAACACACCACAGGTTTACATCTACATGAAGTTAATTGTGATCTTTTGTTAAGGGAGGACTGTTAAATTGTTTTTTTAGTTGACATTCTCCACTCCTGCCAGCCCTTCCTAGCGCACAATTGGAGGTTTTAGTACCTGTAATGCTTGACCAAAGTTTTCAGAAAAGCTGTCAATAGATTGTGGCAGTTTCTTAATGTATGATGCAGATCAAAATGATAAGTCTTTGGGAGAATGATCCATATTTTGGTAACTCGGGTAGGTCTTGTAATGCTCATTCATAATTACAGCAAAAAAAGAATCATTGACAGTAATTTAAATTTCTGAACATTGGAACTAAAGCAAGAAGACGAGAGATGCAAGGAGAAAGTTGAGTTAAAGTCTGAAAAAGTGGGAAAGCAGTGTGCAGGAAAAATAGCCAAACAGTGTAATTTTCAAAATAAATTTATCCAAACTGCTAATGTATAGAATTACTTATGACCTTCTTATCAGTAGACTGCAAATTTTCTTAAAATCCTCTTTTCTTTGCATCCTTTCTGGTTGTCACTCAAATGAAAGATCGTACTAACAATAATAAAGGGATAGATTATCATTAAGTGCTTCTGGAAAAATTACTGGGAGGCTGTTTTACAACTTCAGTAGTTTTGCTTTCATTTTGAATAAGCTACACTGCATCCTTTTGAAGAACTTGGATGTTCCAGACATTAAATAGATGCATTGATTTTACATATTAACTACTGGAAGTATTTTCTCTTATTAGTCCTTTAAATAATGGCATAGAAAAAAAAGGCAAGAAAAAGTCTTCAGTTGAACCTTCCGAGCAATACACAAAATTGAAGAAAGTCAAGAGGTTTTCTAACCCAGCAACTGTGGTAGGATGCTTGTCTTTCTTTACTTCATATTTGTCACTTACAGTTTGGGTGCATGTCTCAAATTAGTGTTATATAATTGCACAGATGGCAGCCACATTAGCCAAGTGATTTCACATGTGAGTCCTTTATAGTGAGGATTCGATCCTGAATGACCACCTGAGTTGAGATTATTTTGATTGTGGGGCTCATTGTTGCTGAACTGTTTGATCTCTGCATGTGGATTTCCAGCTAGGTTCACAGTATACTGGTCATGAATGAGTAATCTGACCAAATGAGTGAAATTTAGTAGTTTACTATTACAGAACTGAGTTACGTAATCTTTCCTACTGTTACAAGGTTATCTGAGACAACTTCATCAAAATTAATGCAAGGATTAGTGATTGAAGATTGGCTATATTATGCATGTACATGTGTGTGTATATGGAATTTTCTTTTAGCAAACATGAGATTACTTTTGAAAACTACACTTTAAACCAGCTGAAGCTTATTGCTGATCCATTCCTTCCGCATTCTTAAACTGCTTGCAGCTGCAAATGTTGGATGGAAGTTTTTAACTGTTTTGTAATTCTGTAGGATCACCTTAAAGATATCGAAAGTAATGACTACCTTGAAAAGCATGTTTCCAAAAATTCTGGGTTGCACTTAATGCTGCATAGTCATAGTACTTAAGTGTAACACATGTAGTCAGAGCACATGTTTAGTTGTCACTGATACCTGGTCTGAAGCACACTATTTCAGGATACAAAAATGCTAAGCTTTAAAATTAAGACATTCCTCTAACTGGTAGCTAAAGGCAAGTTTATAAAGTGAGCAGGATCAGGTTAATGCAGCAATGTATAATTGGAATTTAAAAAATGCAGAGAAGTTGTTGTAAGACTATAAATTTCCTTTTTGAATATAGTTTTGCAGACTGCAAAGAGAAAAAATATAGGGCAACTCCCTAAGCTTGCTATAGCTTATTAAATTTGATGCTAATAAACTACTTAGTGCTAATAATGTATGAATACAAAGAACTGTTTGTGGAGTAGTGGAAGATGCATTTGCATTTAAATGAGCTATACATCAGTGAGGGCAAGACAGAAAAGGATGTTTACTTACAGTTGAACTTTGAAATCCAGGTGTTTTTAATGTTGCAGACATAGCCATATTGATCCAGCAGTGTTTCTTTTCCAGGAAACTGAGAAAAGTAACCAAAGCCACTGTGATTTTCAGGACCAATCTGCAACGTTGGATTCACTTGCCTTGGATCTTCCTGGTCCCAAAAGGTAATTAAGTTCTGTACAAAACAAGTTTTTGAAACAATACCCAAAATGACTTTAACTTGCATTTATATTGTTTTTGTGCACTTTACCAAAGAACATTAAAAATAGAATTGAGTAGGTATTCTGTAAGAACCACTTTGCCCAACAAATCCTTGCATTGTTTAGAACCCAAAAATATATCACCTGCTTGACTGAGAAACTGGCATTCATGGGTAGGGAATTACAAAGATTGTGTTTTTGAGTCTGTTATGTCTGTGATCAGATGATCTATTTTCGTATTGTTGATCGAGATGAAAATCACTCAGAATGCAGTGTTTAATTCCTTAGCTTCTCTTTGCTGCCATAAGGCCTCAATTATTCTCAGATCTGACCTGAAGAACTGCATCCAAGACAAAACCACATTCTCTCACAATGGCACATGAATATGAACCTAAATTCCTTTCTCTTGGAAAGGACAAACCAGTAACCTTTTGATTTTGAAGCAAGAATGCTGCTAATTCAGCCATAGTTTGGCACCTAATATTGTCCTTAACTCTAATTAGCTACGACAAGTTTTTTTTTCCCTCAAGGAAAAATAAGTTTATGAATTCTGAATTTTCCAAACACTTCCCCTTTTCTTAGTTACAGTCATGCTTTAATTTCCCAAGCTTCCTTAGCCAACTTAATTCTGAGCCTCTAATTGCCTTTTTAAATTTAATATTCTAGTTTTGTTTTAACTACAACATTCTTGAACTTGACATTATTTGTATACAATTTCTTTTGTATTAGGAGACTTGTTGAGCAAACAGCACAGTCTTCTAATACCTCTGATGTAGAATCCACTGGTGCAGCTAGTACCACAGAAACTACCTCAACTAGCCTGTCTCGACAGTCCAGGTGAGCATTATTTTCTGTAATAAACTAAAAAGGTGTTAGATTGTTCTGCCTAATTGAAAGAAAACAATAGAGTTGACCGGGATTTGAGTTGAATTGATCTTAAAAAATTTTGTGCTTGGTTTTGTGGATTATTTCAGTGAAGTGATTAGTAGATGGCTGCTGCTTTAAAGAATTTTCTAACTTGTAAATTTATTATTGATTTGCTCTGTCAAATTATAGCTGTCTTTGTAATACAGGTCAAATCTATTTCTTTGAGGGCTTCCTTTCCTCTCCCTTTCATCTTCAATCTTAAACACTGAATGCTCTCCCTTTTTCAACAACCATTTTTAGCTGGCCTCTTTAAGTTTACTATGTTCCAAACCTACACTGGCAACGCTCACCAGCTCTTTCTCCGCTACATTGGCGTCTGCATTGATGCTGCATCCTGCACCCATGTGGAGCTAGTCAATTTCATCACTACCAACTTCCAGCTGCCCTCAAATTCACTTGGTCCATCTCTGACACCTCTCTCCCCTTCCTTGATCTCTGTCTCCATCTCAGGAAACCAGATTATCCACCAACATCATCTATGAACCCACTGACTCCCACAGTTACCTTGACTACACCTCATCCCACCCTGTCACTTGCAAGGATATTATTCCCTTCTCTCGGTTCCGCTGTCTCCACTACATCTGTTCTCACGATGAGGCTTTTCATTCCAGGTCATCTGAGATGTCCTCTTTTCAGAAAACGGGGTTCCCACCAACACCACCACCCCCCCCCCCCCCCCCAACTGCCATTGGTGCAGCCTTCACCTGCATCTCTTCTATTTCCTGCATGTCTGCCCTCTCCCTTTACACCCACCACCTACACTCCCAAAACACCTAACGGATAGGGTTCCCCTTGTCCTTGCCTACCACCCCACGAGCCTCCACATCCAACATATCATTCGCCGCAATTTCCGTCATCTCCAACGGGATCCCACCACCACCAGGCACATCTTCCTCTCCGCTTTCTGCAGGGATCGCTCTCTCCATGACTGCCTTGTCTGCTTGTCCCTCCCCACTGATCCCTCTCCAGGAACTTATCCCTGCAACTGCACTAAGTGTTACACCTGCCTCTACAGCTCCTCCCTCACTATCATTCAGGTCCCTAAGGAGTCCTTCCAGGTGAGGCAGTCCTTCACAATTAAATACAGCGGTGTCATGTATTCCATCCAGTGCAGCTTCCTCCACTTTAGTGAGATCTGACACAGATTGGGGGATTGCTTCATCGAGCACCTTCACTGCATCCGCTGCTACAGCCAGGACCTCCCAGTTGCCAGCCATTTTAATACCGCTTCCCATTCCCACACTGACATGTCCATCCACGGCTGTCTCTGCTGCTAAGTTGAGGAATAGCAGCTTGTTATTCTGCCTTGGTAGTCTCCAATCTGGCAGCAGGAACATTGATTTCTCAAACATTCTGGTAACCACTCCCCTCTGTTTATTTCCTTCACCCTTCTCCCTGCCCCCGCTACCTTTGTTTTCCCTTATCCCACTGGCCCCATCATCCACCCATTCCTCCCTCTAGTTCTGCTCCTCACTACCTTCCCTTCATTCCATGGTCCACTGTCCTCTCCTATCAGATTCCATCTTTTTCAGCCCTTTGTCACTTCCAAATACCGCCTCCCAGCTTCTTGCATCATTCTCTCTTCTCCCCCACCTGCCTATCTTCTCCCTCTCATCTGGATGCATCTATCACCCAGCTCTTGCTCCATCCCCTTCCCCTCCCCTTTGAAACTGGCTCCTCCCCTCTTTCCAGCCTGATGAAGGGTCTCAACCCAAAATGTGGCCTGTCCATTTCCCGCCATAGATGCTGCCTGACCTGTTGAGTTCTCCCCAGCATTTTGTGTATTACTATTATGCGCAATTTGTTTTTAGTGATAAATGTCATAATTTATCCAACCATTATTTAGATAAGACTTCTATTACTGTAAAGACATGCAAAAAAGCTCTCGCATATTTTGAAGTTTTATCTATTTGAAAGTGTTCAGAGTTTCTCTTTACTAAATGTGCAAGGCTAACTTGATTAAATTTTGAGCTTGCAGAAAACAAAACTAATCAGAACTTAATGGTAGTGTAATAACTGATAATGCTGGAAATACTCTGTAGGTCAGTGTATAAATAAATTGTGTTATGGCAGTTTAATGGAAGTTTGTCCTTATGGAATTCACAAATCACTTCCGAAAAATTTCAGATGTAGAATAAAAATGAGCTCCTATGGAATTTATGGGGGGGGGGGGGGGGAAATAACTGCATAGACAAAAGGAAACAAATGAATGGCAAACAAACTGCAAAAGAAACAAATTTTGTTAAGGATTTACATTACTGAAAATCGCAATATGGTTTTCTAGGAATGAAGCCCCTTCGTAATACAGGGGTATTGGCGTTTTTGGTGATGAAAACGCTGAATTGATAGTCCTTGCATATTTTGTGATATCCAATGCTACTTGAAAACAAAAACTTTTGTGATCCTAAGATTAAATCAGTCCTATTTTTCAATTGAAAAGTTGTGGTCCAAAACGTGTTCATCTCTTGGGGATAGCATTAAGCTTGGCTATATCCTTATGCTTGAACCTAAATTCTCCACTGAAAGTTAGTTAACTGGGAGATTTTTACTAAAGGGATGCTGTATCTAAAACGACTTGTGTTTATGTCATCTACTAATGATATAATTGCAAGTAATGTTGCAGTTTAGCATGCTTATTTTTAAATAAATTGCTGTTTTTGAAAGTTTTAGCTCATCTATGTTATTTTGATTTAGTCTTTCTGGTCCAAGAAGGAGAACTCGCACTGGTAGATCTTGGCCACTGACTTTGCAACGTTTGAAAAAAAGACGAGGCCGCAGCTCTGCAAGAACCTTTCAGGCGCAGACATCGGAAAGTGGGAATGATGTTGATGAAAAGGATGATTGCCAGTATGATGGACTTGATACCGAAATCATTGATGATCGGGATATGCACCTAAATCACTTAAAATCATCAATTACCAACTATTTTGGTGCTGCTGGTAGACTTGCTTGTGGTGAAAAGTATCGAATCTTGGCTCGTCGAGTGACTCTGGATGGCAAAGTTCAATACCTGGTAGAATGGGAAGGAATAACTGCGTCTTGATTCTTAGCAATCAAGTTTGTTTCATCTTGAGAACACTTGAACCTTTAAAGATGAGCTTCAGAAAGACTATAAGGTCATTCTGAGCCTCTCCTATGTATTTCTAGTAAACTTTATTCCTATGCAACTGAGGTTTAAACCCTGGGAGTGGGTAATTGAGTGTAAATGTTAATTAGCCATAATCTTCAATATTTTCAGGAACCATTTGCAATATATTAGTGACTTTTCCACTCAGGCTTGATATAAGAATTTTGGTGCTACTGCTTACAACTGTGTACTTAAACCATACCTGCAGGGATTAATTGATCTGTAGGTCAGTCTGTACCAAAATGAAGTAATGTAATTTTTTAATATTGTCTGTAGTACTAGTAGACGTTTTCAGATTTTCAAGTGTATTGAATTCACAGGGTGAACAGAGTATTGCCTTTTGATGTAGCAGTACTGTACCCGGCAACTTTGCTGTATCTTAATGATCACATTGATACCTCTGGAATTTCAGAAATGTTACCTAGGATTGTTTTTAAACTGGCAAATTTTTTTAATAATGCTAGTGTAAGCAAATCCGTTATTTCTATTTGTTTTTAAAGGATTTGAAATGGGCATGTTTAGCCAAAGAATTAAATATTAAATTCACTTGTGTTAAGCAGAAATTATCAAGTATATTCATGACATTTATGTGGAATATTGTCTATTTTGTCACCACATTCTGCACCCATTTCCCCTTCAATTACTTTGCTGTTTTACCTGCTGTTCTTTAAAAAAAAACAACCTTCATTTATTTCCAGATGTTTGAGGTGGGCACCGGCAGTTCTTCGGTACATTATTGATTAGTGCCTTTTTATTCTGTATTGGGATGTATTGGCAATTCTTTCCTGTGGTCATCAGGGTTTCCTGATGGTACTTCTGGTGATAGACCCACAATCTGTGAAATTGGCAGTTCTAAAATTCTAATCCAGAGTAAATGGAGTTTAGTTCTTTGTTAGGATATTGTGACTTGGGTAGTGGTGTGGTGGGTACTGTACATGGTGTTCCCATGAACTTGAGCATTTCCCTTTTAAGGCCATCTGTGGGTGTGGAACGTGCATTTGAAGAAACGGTGAGTTGCTCCAGATTTGGATTAAGAAACATGATATGGTCAAGGTAAAGAAATTGATTACTTAACCTTCATGTAAAAATTGACAAAGCTTGACAAAACTGACAATAAGCTGGGTATAGGTAGATGGCTTCAATGTGTAGGTTAGGAAATGAGGTGCCAATCATTGGAGATGATGAATTTCATCTAGCTATTTACACCCAAGCAAATGAATATTGATTAATTCCCAAATTATAACTTGGTGGAAAGGCCTTGAGGAATCGGGTGGCAAGCCACTTAACACATAGGTTAACCTCTACCTCCACCAGAAGCCGTGGAGTTTTGGCCCATTTATTTAAGGGGAAAGTTGCTCCAGGGTTTTGATAACTCATTGTGATTATCCAAAGCTTAATTTGTTTATTAATGTTGATGACTCATTCTGTCACTTGGCAGTTGATCTGGAGCAATCTGATAGGCTACTAATTGATCAGGTTGAACTATGCACACTATTGGGTGGGTGCCAGTTGTTATAGTTAGACTGGAAACTATACATTACGTACTGCTGGAACAGCAACAGTTTGGACAGAGACGAAAGGATGCAAAGTAGTTATCTGTCTTTAGCTGGGTTGAATTTAATAAATTATAAATGCATGCAACACGAAATAAAGCAAAGTCAAGAATCTTACAAAAAAAATTACAGATAATGATCTGAAATGCTAGTAATACTGTAGAGATCCATCTGTTAATATTTCAGGTTAAGGCTGACTAAAGCCAGCCCTGTTAGATTGTAGTGCCTAATTGCCAGAGCTTTCAAACACTTCAGCAAATTATTTACAAGTGTTTCTTTTCCAAATGTTTCTAAAGGAAGTTGCACCAGTAAACTGTTGACAAGGAATGAACAACAGCAAGTTGCATTGAGAGTGCATATGCATGATGTATTAAAATTGTCAGTTTCCTGTGGCATTGTATAAGACTGGACGATGACCACATTTAGTTGTGAAGTAGGATTAGATGATTGGATTAGAACATGTAGATAATTCGATCTCAATGCAATATACCACGGTCCTTTTCTACACTGTTGTTTAAAACAAAATAATTTGGTAAGCAGCTAATAGACCTTAATAATCCATTATCTGACCTTTCAGAAATCCTGATGGTTCTGCATCAGGCTTACCAGGTAACGTTTCCTATGCTAAGACTCGGTGGGGACCGCACTTCCCTAAAACTTAGTTCAATGGAGAATCTTATTTTTTGTGATATCATAATCTAAGGTGTTGTGTTAGTAACATCCAGTTGTCCAAAAAAATTCACCAGTCTGATAGCACCACAGCTCTTGAGTGTTTCCAGATTATCAGTTTTACTGATTTTTTGTTCAGAAGGGGGACCTAAAGTTTCATTAATTTTAGGTAATTGCATCACAATGTATTTACATTGCAGTAATGGAAAAGTGATAAATGTTGTATGGAAGAAAGAGTTCAATTTAAATTGTTTTTCATAATGTCAGTGTCTTAAAATACTGAGAAAATCTTTTTAAGGATTGTAAAGTCACGTCATAGTGAGGCTGGATCCAGTGAAGATAACTAATGTTTCTTGGCAAGCAATATAATAAGAGGTGCCATTGAGTTTCTAATTACATTTTGGAGCTAACAAATACTGTATGTAAGGAAAATTGAAGTGTACAAAATAAAACTTATGAAAACCCAGTTCTGGAAGTACTTAAAACAGCAGAATTTGCAAAACCTGGCAGCAAGGTTAAATTGGATTTGGATGTTGAAGCTTTTGTGTTATTTGGTTGGCTATCATGGAACTTCTGGAAATTTGGGCCAATTCTTGAATTTATCCACAAAGCCATCTGTCAAAATCATTCTTTACCAAAATAAACTTCAATTAATGTTTCTATTGCTTATCTTTACTTTCCTGGAAAGTTTAAAATGTGCTTTTGAAACAAAATATTGCAAAGCCAGAAACCTGTCTAAAAAGAAACTTAAAAATACGGTGTGGAGAATCTCAAGCAAAGCCCCTATTTCAAATGTCTATTTCACACAATTTTTATTTGGGGCAGTGTCTGCTGTTCCAAGAGAAGGAATTTGTAGAATGCCTACAAGATGGCTTTTTAGAGCAGCTTGTGATTGAGCCCACTAGGAAAAAAGCAATTCTGGATTTGGTATTGTGTAATGAACCAGATTTGATTAGGTAGTTTAAGGTAAAGGAACCCTTAGGAGGCAGTGATCATATGATAGAATTTGCCCTACAGTTTGAGGGGGAAGCTAAAATCAGATTTATTGGTATTACAGTTGAGTTAAGGTAACTACAGAGGTATGAGAGAGACCAAAGTTGATTGGAAGGGGCTCCCCAGCAGGGATGACCTGGAGCAACAATGGCAGGAGTTTCTGGGAGTAATTTGGAAGATGTGAGATCATTTCATCCCAAAGAAGAAGCAACATTCTAAAGGGATAGTGAGGCAATTGTGGCAGGCAAGGGAAGTGGAAGACAGCATAAAAGCAAAAGAGAGGGCATACGATATTGCAAAAATGATTGGGAAGCTTTTTAAAAACCAATAGAAGACAACTAAAAAGTCAGTAAGAGGAGAAAAGATGAAATATGATGCTTAGCCAATAATATAAAAGGATACCAAAAGGTTTTAGATATATAAAGATGCATAGCAAAATGTACATTAGGCTGCTGTTTATTGATTACAGCTTGGCATTGAACACCATTGTCCCCTCAGTACTAATCAACAAGCGTCAAAACCTGGGCCTCTGTACTTTCCTCTACAACTGGATCCTCGACTTCATTATCGGGAGGCCACGGTCGGTGTGGATCGGTAGTAACACCTCTGACAATCAACACAGGTGCACCTCAAGGATGCATGCTTAGCCCACTGCTCTACACTCATAACTGTGGCTAAGCACAGCTCAATACCATCTATAAATTTGCCAATGACATCACTTGGCAGAATTTAAGATGGTGAGGAAGCATACAGGAGTGAGATCGGCTGGTTTCACAACAACAATGTCATAATCAATGTCATCAAGACCAAAGAATTGATTGTGGAGTTCAGAAAGAGGAAGTTGGGAGAACACACACCAGTCTTCATTGAGGAGTCAGCAGTGGAAAGGGTGAGCAGCTTCAAGTTTCTGAGCATCAACATCTCGGAGGGTCTATCTTAGGCCCAACACATTGATGCAATCATGAAGGAGGCACGCCAGTAGCTCTACTTCATTAGGAGTTTCAGGAAATTTACTATTTCACCAAAGATTCTTGTAAATTTCTACAGATATATGGCGAAAGCATTCTGACTAATTGCATCACCGCCTTGTTTGGAGGCTCCAATATGCAGGATTGAAAGAGGCTGCAGAGGGTTGTGGACTCAGCAAGCTCCATCATGGACACAGCCCTCCCTGCCAGCGAAGACATCTTCAAGAGGCGATGCCTCAAGAAGGTGGCATCCATCATTAAGGACCCTCACCACCCAGGACATGCCCTCTTCATGTTACTTCCATTGGGGAGGAGGTACAGGAGCATGAAGACCCACACTCAACATTTCAGGAACAGCTTCTTCCCCTCCATCAGATTTCTGAACCATCCATGAACACTACCTCATTATTCCTCTATATTTATTTTTGTAAGTTGTAATAATTTTTATGTCTTTATGTCTTGCATGGTACTGTTGCTACAAAACAACAAATTTCGTGACATAATAAACCTGATTCTGAGTAAAAGAGAAGCAAGAGTAGACATCGAACTGCTGGAAAATGATGCTGGAGAAATAGTAATGAGGAACAAAGAAATGGTGGATGACTGAATAAGTATTTTGTGTCAGTCTTTGCCGTGGAGGACATCAGCAACATGCCAGAAATTCGAGTCGGGGGCAGAAGTGAGTGTAGTTGCTACTACTAAGGAGAAGGTGCTTGGGAAGCTTAAAATTCTGAAGGTGGATAAGTCACCTGGACCGGATGGACTACTCCCAGGATTCTGAAAGAGGTAGCTGAGTGATTGAGGAGGCATTAGTAGTGATCTTTCAAGGATCACTAGAGTCAGGAATGGTTCCAGAGGACTAGAAAATCACAATTGTTACTCCACTCTTTAAGAAGGGAGGGAGGCAAAAGACATGAAATTATAGGCCAGTTAGCCTGACTTCAGTGGTTGGTAAGATTTTAGAGTCCATTACTAAGGATGAGTTTTCAGGGTACTTGGAAGCACGTGATAAAATAGGCTGAAGTCTGCATGGTTTCCTTAAGGGCAGATCTTGCCTGACAAATCTGTTGGAATTCTTTGAGGAATTAACAAGCATGATAGACAAAGGAGAGTCAGTGGATGTTGTTTACTTGGATTTTCAGAAGGCCTTTTACAAGGAGCTGCTCATGAGGCTGCTAAACAAGATGGGAGCCCATGGTATTACAGGAAAGGTACTAGCCTGGATAGAAAATTAGCTTACTGGCAGAAGGCAAAGGTTGGGAATAAAGGGGTCCTTTTCTGGTTGCCTGCTGGTGACTAGTGGTACTCCACAGGGGTTAGAGTTGGGTCGGCTACTTTTTACGTTATATGTTAATGATCTGGATGATGGAATTGATGGCTTTGTGGCAAAGTCTGCGGATGATACAAAGATAGGTGGAGGGGCAGGTAGTGTTGAGGAAGCAGGGAGTCTGCAGCAGGACTCGGACAGGTTGGAAGAATGGGCAAAGAAGTGGGAGATGGAATACAGCATAGGGAAGTGTGCGGTCATGGACCTTGGTAGAAGGAATAAAGGCATAGATTATTTTCTAGGTGGGGAAAGAAATCAGAGATGCAAAGGGACTTGATAATCTTAATTCAGGATTCCCTAAAGGTTAACTTGCAGGTTGAGTATGTAGTAAGGAAGGCAAATGCAATGTTAGCATTCATTTCGAGGGGACTAGAATATAAAAGCAAGGATGTAATGCTGAGGCTTTATGAGGCATTGGTCAGGTCACATTTGGAGTATTGTGAGCAGTTTTGGGCCCCATATCTAGGAAGGATGTGCTGGCATTGGAGAGGGTCCAGAGGAGGTTTACAAGAATGATTCTGGGGATGAAAGGGTTAGCATATGAGGAGCGTTTGATGGCTCTGGGCCTGTGCTCTCTGGAGTTTAGGAGGATGGGGGGGGGGGGGCGCGGAACTTATTGAAACCTACCGAACATTGAAAGGCCTGGATGGAGAGGATGTTTTCGGTAGTGGGAGAGCCTAGGGCCAGAGGGTACAGCCTCAGAATAAAAGGATGTCCCATTAGAACTGAGATGAGGGGGAAATTCTTTAGCCAGAGAGTGGTGAATCTGTGGAATTCATTGCCACAGATGTATGTGGAGGCCAAATCACTGGGCACATTTAAAGTGGAGATTGATAGGTTCTCGATTAGTAAGGGCATCAAGCATTACAGGGAGAAGGCAGGAAAATGGTGTTGAGAAGGTATAATAAATCAGCCATGATTGAATGCTGTCGAATGATATGAATCATATTTTTCTGGGCTGGGAGAGCTGTCTCTATGCACAACTAACTGCTTTTATGTAGTTTTGGGAGTGGCAGGTTATGGAAAGCTTCTGGACAGGACTCCGGGCACTTACTAACCTCTGGTGTGTATTAAATCGTATTAAAAGCACAGCCTAGAACAACAACTAGGAAGGGGGTAAAGGTGCTATAGTGAAGAATATTAGAAAATAAGAAGAATATGCAATACCACCATTACATAAAACAAGACTGGCAGTGGTATACTTAAAAATATTTCCAGCATTTTCTTTGTATTTTGGATTTACAACACCTGCAGTCTTGCTTTTTGTGCACTGGCAGCAATGACAGGTGAAGTGCAAAGAGGATTAAATGAATAATCTGACAAATCGATAATTGACTATTTACTTTCTGCAGTTTACATGCTAAAATTTGCACTCCAGAAGTTATTAAATTGGTTTATTATTGTCACATGTACCGAGGTACAGTGAAAAACTTGTCTTGCATACATTCGTACAGATCCATTGATTAGAATAGTACAAGGTAAGACAATACAGAATGCAGAATAAAGTGTTATGGTTATAGAGAAAGTGCAGTGCTGGTAGACAATAAGGTGCAAGATAGATTGTGAGGTCAAGAGTCCATCGTACTAGGGAACTGTTCAATAGTCTTATAACAGCAGTATAGAAGCTGTCCTGAGCCTGGTGGTACGTGCTTTCAGGCTTTTGTATCTTCTACCCAATGGGAGAGGGGAGAAGAGAGAATGTCCTGGGTGGGGTCTTTGATTATGCTTGCTGCTTTACCAAGGCAGCAAGAAGTATAGACAGAGTCCATGGAGGCAAGGCTGATTTCCATGATGTGCTGAGCTGTGTCCACAACTCTACAGTTTCTTGTGGTCACGGGCAGAGCAGTTGCCATTCCAAGCCGTGATGCATCCGGATCAGATGCTTTCTATGGTGGATCAATAAAAATTGGTGAGGGTCAAAGGGGACATGCCAAACTTCTTTAGCCTCCTGAGGAAGTCCAGATGCTCCAGAGTGTCAGGCCAGGGAGACAGCATCCGCCATAGGCCTGTTTCGGCGATAGGCTAATTGCAGTGGGTCGGTTGTTTGGGAGGTTAGAGTTAATGCGTGCTATGAGCAGCCTCTCGAAGCACTTCATGATGGTTGATGTTAGAGCCACCAGGCGATTGTCATTAAGGCACATCGCCTTGTTTTTCTTAGGTACTGGGATGAGAGTGGCCTTCTTAAAGCAGGTGGGAACCTCAGATTGAAGCAGGGAGAGTCTGCAAATAGCCCCACCAGCTTATCTGCACAGCATCTAAGGACACAGCTAGGTACACCATCTGGGCCAGGTGCTTTCTGCGGGTTCACTCTCCGGAAGACTAATCTCAAGTCCACAATGGTGACTGTGGGTTCAGGTGCATTGGAGGCTGTCGGGGTGGATGGTGACATTCTAATACCCTTTTGTTCAAATCGTGCACAGAATGCACTAAGCTTATCAGGAGAGGATACACTGTTGTTGGCAATGCTGTCCGACTTTGTTTTGTAGCCCGTTATAGCACGTAACCCCTGCTACAACTGACGGCTGGTGTGGGACTCTATTTTGGACTGGTATTGTTTCTTGGCAGCCCTGATAGCTTTACGGAGGTTGTATCTCATTTTCTTGTATAGGTCAGGTCACCTGATTTGAATGCCACATTCCTAGACTTCAGTAGGGAATAGATCTCCCGGTTCATCCATGGTTTCCAATTTGGGAACACCTGGATTGTCCTCTCTGGTACACAAAGTACAAATTAAATTGGTGATTCAGCTTTAAGAAATCCTTTGAGTAACACAGCATTTGGTCCGTTTCACTCTGAATGTGGGATTTTATTGTGCACAAATTGATGGCCGTATTCAATATTATTATCAACCAAAGGTGTCCCTGGACATTCTCTCTCCCCCACTCCTATAGGGCAGAATTTACAAAAGCCTGAAAGCACGTACTACCAGGCTCAAGGACAGCTTCTTTATAAGGCTATTGAATGGAACCCTAGTACGATCAGATGGACTCTTGACCTCACAATCTTACCACAATCTATCATCCATGCTGTATGACTATGAATTCTGTTTATACTAAAATGGCTGTGGAAGCTCAGTTGATCACTGTATTTAAAGACAGATTTTTAAAAAATACTTTACAAATGCATCTTTGAAAACTTGGCAATAAGTTACACTTTTTCAGAGCCAATATTCAACAATACACTGCTGAGTACATTATCGGAAAGCATCATACATTCAATGCAGTGCAACATTTACAGGGTTTCCTTCTTGAATATCTGGAATTCACATTAATTCGCTGATTCCTTGCACCTTACTCTCTGCCTGCACTGCACTTTCTCTGTAACTTTATGTTATTGTTTTTCCCTTGTATTGATGTGAAGTGATCTGCCTGAATGGCATGCAAAACAAAGTATTTCATTCTACCTCGGTGCAATGTGACAATAATAAACATTTTAATTGACTGACAATCACTTTGGGGACGTGTTGCGAGCCCCTGAAATTCAGTTGCCACGGTTGTCCATTATACGTGCCCAAGTTACCTCGGACCAGACGTTGCCCGGTCGCCGCGCACACCCGCCCTCCGGCAGGGGACGTCCCCTTCCCGCCGTCCGTTTAACGGCCGCTCCCGCGCCCGCCCGCCCGAACCTGACGAAAACGCGCGAGGTGAGTGTGGGCGGCAGAGCGAAGGACGGTGGCCAGGAGGGCTCCGCCCCCGTCCAATCAGAAACCACATCGCGCCGAGCTCAAAACGGCATCTCCAAGTGACGGGCAACGGCGGCAGCAGCTCAGCGGGAAGATGGCGGTCGCATGTTCAGCTCCTTTTCGTCTCTTGGGACATGTATGACCTTATAATTGGCAAACCACCGGCTTTCAGCCACTTCCCACTCCATTATAAATTGCTCGTTTGAACTGTGCTGAAGGTAATGCACCGCCGTTTGTTTTTTTTGTGTGGGGAGGGGTGGTGATTTTGGCCTGACTTTCATTCATCCCTGGCTTCAGTTCTTTGGGGGTAAATGCAGGTATTTGTTTTTTTATTATATATTGAAAGTAACTTAAGGAGTTCAAAAAAACCATCCCGATTCCCAAACAAAACCCAGCAAACCCTGTATAATCATGGAAACGTTTTTAGCATCTGGCTAGGAGATTTAACGATTTTGGAATAGACGTCTCTTAAGTATCATTAATGCTCTCTTTTCATTCACCAAATCCTTGCAGATGCACGTTGGAAAATCTGTCTCCGGATGGTTGAGTTATTAAGTTCCAGAAATGATGTTTTTCTTTTGAGACAGATTGATTATGGGTAAATAGAGGTAGCCATGGTTACTTGTAGACACAACCGTGGTTGGGAGTGATAAGACTTGGGTTTACTGGAATAAGACCCAGGAGGTAATTTCGCATGGGTTTTGAGTGTCACGTCGCTTCTAATATTAAACTGCAGTCTCTTGTGCCATATTTTTGCCCATGCAGTCCATTCTCCGAATCTAAAACACCAGGAACAAATAGTGATCAGGTTAGGAGAAAATCACTTGGTTATGCTAATGGTATTTGTGCATTTTGTTGCACTTTTATGGAAGCTTATACTTTGGCATCACTTTCTCCAAAGTTTCTACCTTCTTTATGCACAATCAAGTTTAAAATAAATACAGAAGATGTACATTTCTGTAACACTGTTTGTCGTCCTCTCAGGATATCCCAAAAAGCAATGCAGCTGCTGATCTTTTGTTTGAAGTGTAGCCACAATTATACTGTAGTTATCAAGTCGGGCAATATGTGCACAGTAATCAACCACAATCAGCAAAAATATAATCTATTTTATAAATGTTGGTTGACAGATAATTTCTTGGCTCCTCTTCACAATGTTATCATGGGATCTACATGCTCAGCTACTGGATAGGGCCATGGCTTAATGTATCACTTGAGAGTAGATGCATCAGAGAGGGCAACACTCCCTAAGTACTGCACTGGCATTCAATAATACTAATATTGCTGAGACCCATTCCAGTGACATTGTTGGGGTCACCATTGACCAGCTAATCAGCTGGACCAGCTATATATAAATACTGTAGATCCAAGAGCAGGTCTGATGCTGGGCATCCTGCAGCAAATGGTTTGCCTTTTGACACTCAAAACCTTTTCACCATCGAGAAAGCACAAATCAGGACTGTGATGAAGAATAAATGAGGCTCCCAATAACAATCAAAAAGCTTGACATCTTCCAGGACAAAATAGTTTGATTGGCACCCCATTCACTTCCTCCACTACCAATGCACAGTGGCTGCAGTGTGAGCTAGCTACAAGAATATACTGTGTTGACATGGTTAGACCACTCTATCAGCACTTCCAAAACCTTTGGCATATGCCACCAAGAAGGACAAGGGTAGCAAGGACAAGGGTAGCAAGCACATGGGAACACCTCCACCTGCAGGTTCCCCTTCAAGTTATACATCATTCAGCCGAGCCTAAATCATGGCGCACTCTACCCAAATGCACTTAGTATACCCGTCGGAAGGACTGTAGTGATAGGAGAAAGTAGTTCACTACTAATTATAGGGCAATAGATGTTGCATTGACAGCATTCTGTGGCTAGATTTAAAAAAAATCAAGCTGAAAATAAGCATTAACTAAATTAAGATTTTTTCCCCAGAGAACAATCAGATAAATCTGACAACATCTTCACAACGATTACTTTCCACTCACTTTGAAAGATGTGATGTTTCCCGTACTGACTTCTTGTACATGTAAACAATTTCTAATCCATTGTTTGTTGAGTGGCAAGTATACTCCTCCAGTTTGTCTTTCTAAAAAACTTTACATTTTAAGTTTAGTCACTTTGCCATTCCTTAATTTGTCTACAGTTTAAGTTTACAAGATTTTATCTTGCATACATTTACACTTTATTCGTGACTAGGATTAATTGGAAAGGTTTGTGAAGCTGTAATGGGCTTTTGCCACTTTGAAATAATATTTAAAATTAATGTTAGAGTTTGTATAGGTGTAAGTCTGTAAAATTAAGAGCAAATTACCAAGTCTTCAGTGGTTTCGGATTTAAACTCATAATTAGATCGAGTAATTTTCTGCGGTACTGAAGGAGAAAAGTGGTATTTGGTTGATATTCAGTGATGCTCACTTGCCCGCTAAAGAAGAGCAAGTGGTTTCCCAGTCTGCTTGATAATCTTCCCTCGCTGACCATTTACACTAATCCTACATTTATCCCCCTTTTTATTCTCCCCACATTCTCAACAACTCCCTTTGGATTCTACCACACACCTACATACATACTAGGGACAATTTACAGTGGCCAATTACCCTACCAACCTGCAGTCTTTAGTATGTAGGAAGAAACCAAAGCCCCCTGAGGAAACCCACAGTGTTGTAAGGAGACGTGCAAACTTCACACAAACAGCACTTGAGATCAGGATTGAATCAGGGTCTCTGGTGCTGTGAGGCAGTGGCTCTACTAGCTGTGTCACTGTGTAGATGAGCTGCAAAATCACCAATGAATTGTGCAAATTGGTCACTGTCTTTACTTATATGATTTACTATTCATTTGTATTTGTTTATTGTTTGGAGGATGGGGAGAGAAAATTACCTAGCAGTTTTCATTAATCAAATTGAATAAATCAGTTGTATACTTTTGTAAGATCATAATTTTATTTAATAGATAATTAAGCAACTTTGAGTTGAGAGGGTTATTTAGTATAAATATCTCTATCATAGCTTGTAAAACGTTTTCGGAAATTGTTCTTGTTTGCTAAGGAGTGTCTTCTCATGTCTTAAGGTATGTTTTTCTGAAAGCAATTTTATATATCTGGGTTGTTATGCATATTCGATATCTCGTGGTACTGGCTGAGCTGTTCTGTCAATGTTAATATTGAATGTCTCAGTGACTTAAGGGAGCCATATGGTTACAACATGTTTGAGGTAGTCATTCAGCCCAAGTTAGTTTAATCATCCAATACAATGATATCTCTGGTTCTCTCTGTTAGAGTTTCTTTTTTTCTTTATTAAATGATTCCAGAGTTTTAGTCTCCATCAACCTATTGTGAAATCCATTCAATGTGTTGATTACATATATGTGAAGAAGATTCTATATCCATTGCGGTCCCATTAATCTAAATCTGTGTTCCATGTTTTACATCTACAATTTAAATAGATAGTCAGAAATTCATTCCAATAATTATCTAAAGATGATATCCTGGAGCAGATCTTTATCAGGAAGGAAGAAGTGCTAGAAATATTGGAGCACATTAGGGTGGATAAATCCCTAGGGCTGGATGGGACCAATCCCAGGATGCCAAGGGCAGCTAGAGAGGAGATTACTGGATTCAGATGGAGATTTTTACAGTTTCTTTAGCCACGGGAAATGTACCAGAGACTGGAGGATAGCTAATGTTCCACATGTTCCTATGAGGAGGAAACTCAAGGATGGCAAAGCTTGGAATACTTGGATGACGAGATGTTAAAAATTTAGTCAAGACGAAAAAGAAAGCATATGTAAGGTTTAGAAAGCTGAAACGGTGCATTGGTATTGATTTATTATTGTCATATGTATCGAGATACAGTGAAAGGCTTTTGTTTTGTGTGCCATCTAGACAGATTATGCTATACATAATTACATCGTGGTAGTAAAAAGAATACAGACTATAGTGTTGCAGTTACAGAGAAAGTACAGTGTAGGTAGACAAATAAAGTGCAAGGGCCACAACGAGGTAGATTGGGAGATCAAGAGTTTATCTTTTAGTGTATAAGAGGTCTATTCAAGAGGTTGATAACAGTGGGATAGAGTTTCTTTGAGTCTGGTGGTTCATGCTTTCGGGCTTTTGTATCTTCTGCCTGATGGGAGAGGGGAAAAGGGAGAATGATTGGGCTTGATTATGTTGACTGTTTTCCCAAGGCAGGGGAAGTATAGATGGAGTCAATGGAAGGGAGGTTGGTTTTGTCATGGACTGGGCTGCATCCACCACTCTCTTCAATGGCTTCAATGGTGCATCTATAAAAATTGGTAAGAATCATAAGAGAAATGCTGGATTTCCTTAGCCTTCTGAGGAAGTAGTGGTATTGGTGTGCTTTCTTGGCCTTAGCATTTACGTGGCTGGATCAGGACAAATTGTTGGTGATACTTACAGAGAGGAACCTGAAGCTCTCAACCATCTCCACCTCAGCACCATTGATACAGACAGGGGTGTGTACTCCATCCAGCTTCCTGAAGGCAATGACCAGCTCCTTTGTTGTGCTGACTTTGAGGGAAAGGTTGTCATCTTGACACCATCCCACTAGACTCTCTATCTTCTTCCTGTACTCCATCTCATCATTGTTTGAGATCCGGCCCACTATGTTGTAGATGGAGTTAGAGCAGAGTTTGGCAACATAGTCATGAATGTCCAAGGAATATACTAAAGGGCTGAGGCCTTGCTGGGCATTGATGTTGAGATATTCATGGAGGAGGTGTTGTTGCCCATCTTTACTGATTGTGGTCTGTTGGTCAGGAAGTCAAGGATCCAGTTGCAGAGAGGGGTGCAGAGTCCTAGGTCTAGTTGGTAAATTGGTTTATTACTGTTACATATACTGAGGTATAGTGGAAAACTTGTCTTGCATACTGTTCGTACAGATCAATTCATTACAAGAGTGCATTGAGGTTCTACAAGGTAAAACAATAGTAGAATGCAGAATAAAGTGTCACAGATAGTAAGATAAGATATCTTATTAGTCACGTACATCGAAACACAGTGAAATGCATCTTTTGCGTAGACAATAAGATGCAAGGTCATTACGAGGTAGATTGTGAGGTTAATAGCCCATCTTATTGTACTAGGGAACTGTTCAATAGTCTTATAATTGCAGGATAGAAGCTGACCTTGAGCCTGGAGTCCTTGTGTAGGAGTTTGGAGATGAGTTTCTTTGGAATTATGGTGTTGAAGGCGGAGCTATAGTCAACAAATAGGAGCCTTGACATAGGGATCTTTGTTATCCAGGTGTTCCAAAGATGAGTGTAGGGCCAGGGAGATGGCATCCACCGTAGATTTGTCACATGTACTGAGGTGAAGTGAAAAACTTGTCTTGCATACGGTTCATACAGATCAATTCATTAGAACAGTGCATCGAGGTAGGTGGTAGGTGAATCGCAGTGGGTCGAGGTTGTCTGGGAGGCTGGAGTTGATATGTGCCATGACGAGCCTCTTGAAGCACTTCATGATGATGGATGTCAAAGCCACTGGGCGATAGTCATTAAGGCATGCTACCTGATATTGCTTTGGCATCTGAATGATAGTGGTCTTCTTAAAGCATGTGGAAAACTCAGATTAGAGTAGGAAGAGGTTAAACTTGTCAGCGAAAACTCCCGCCAGCTGGTCTGAGGACACAGCCAGAGACTTCTTCCAAGCCAGTCATTTTCTGCAGGTTCACCCTCAGGAACATCTGCTACAGTGACCATGGGTACAGGTGCATTAAAAGGGGGGGGTGGGGGGGTTGGCGTCATTTCACTGACCTTCTGTTCGAAGTGAGCATAGAATGTATTGAGCTCATTGGGGAAGGATGCATTATAGCCAGTGATACCGCCCAACTTCGCCTTTGAGAAGTAGGAGAGAACTTAATCAGGAGGGCTAAAAGGGGCTATGAAATGTGGAGCAAAAAATGAGCTGCTGGAGGAACTCAGTGGGGCAGGCAGCATCTATTGGAGGGAAATGGACAGTCAACATTTCGGGTAAAGACCCTTCATCTGTACTGAAAGAGTAGAGGGGAGGATAACCAGTATAAAGAGGTGAGGGGGAGGGGGTGGGGGAAGAGCTGGCAATTGATAGGTGGATCCAGGTGAGGAGGGTTGATTGGCAGATGGAGTCAGATGGGGAGGGAAGGGTAGAAATAGTGCAAGCTGAGAAGTGATAGGTGGAGGCAATAGCGGGCTGCAGATGATAGAATCTGATAGGAAAGGAAGGTGGAGCATGGAACCAAATATGGGAGGTAGGATGGGTAGATGGGATCAGTAGGGGGAGGGGACCCAGTGGGTGGATTGTTAAGGGTGATAGGCAGATGGAGTATGTGGGGTAGGGGAAAGAAACTGGGTGATGGGAGGTTTGGAAAGAAGGGTGTGTATGAAAGGACCTGGGTAGTTCGGAAGGAGAGAGAAAGGGACAGAGGGGGGAGCAGGTTATGTGAACTGTCATTGGCGAGTAGGCTTAAAGAGAATCTCAAGGCATTTTATACATACATTAAGAACAAGAGGGAATTTGGGAGAGAAGGTAGGGCCACTCAAGGACAAAGGAGGGAATTTATGTATGGAACCAGAGGAAGTGGGTGAAGTACTGAGGTACTTTGCATCAGTATTCACTAAGGAGAAGGACATGGAGGAAGGTGAGGTCAGGGAAGGGTACGCTGATATTCTCACACATGTTGATTTTAAGGCAGAGGAGGTGTTGGGGCTTGTGAAGAACATTAAAGTGGATAAGTCCCTAGGGTCTGATGGTTATTGAGAGAGGCAAGAGAGGAGTTTGCTGGGGCCTTGATAGAGATCTTTGTATCTTCTTTAGCCACAGGTGAGATCCTAGAGGACTGGAGAATAGCCAATGTTTTTCCTCTGTTTAAGAAGGGCAATAGAGACAAACCAGGAAATTATAGATTGGTGAGCCTTGCATCAGTGGTAGGGGAATTATTGGAGAAGATTTTTAGGATATGATCTACTTACATCTGGAAAAGAATAGGCTTATTTGGGATAGCTTAGTGCAGGGAATGTCATGTCTTATAAAGTTGATTGAGTTTTTTGACAAGGCGACGAAGATGATTGATGAGTTAGGGCAGTGGATGTTGAATACATGGACTTCTGTAAAGCATTCAATAAGGTCTCTTGTGGTAGGCTGATCTAGAAGATTAAGGCACATAAAGCACCCGGAGGAAACCCATGCAGACACGGGGAGAATGTACAAACTCCTTACAGACAGCAGCTGAAATGGAACCCGGGTTGCTGGCACTGTAAGTTTTACACTAACTGCTACACTACTGTGCCTGCCTTCGACTTGAAACATACAAAATTCTTATAGGCCTCAATGGGATAGATGCAAAATTGATGTTTAACCAGCCTGTGGTCCCTAGACCCAGGGGTCATAGTCTCAAAGAAGGGGTTCAACTTTCAGGACTGAGATGAGAAGAAATTTCTTCACCTGGAGGGTTATGAATCTTTGGAATTCTCTACCCAAGAGGGTTGTGGAGGCTCAGTCAATCTGTATACTTAAGAAGGGCTTACTGATTTTAAGATTGAGTACTCAAGTGTTCAGGCTTTTTAGCATAGAAAACTTGAGCACTAATCAAAATTGTCATCCTTACTGTGGCGTAAGAGCACTGCACTGTGACTAATTGCATGCATAGTTCTTTATAAATATCAACACTGGTATGGTTGGCTGAATGGCCTTTCTCTATACTGTTCATCTTATGATTCAATGATGTATCATCTCTTGCCTGATTTCACAAATCATCAATTTAATAACTTTAGTCAACAATGGAGGCCAGGAACCTTCCATATGCTGCATGGTCGAGTGGAACTCCATTCTACATCTAACTCTGTACTCTAAAATTGAGTTGCTTATTTGTTGAATTAAAATTTACGCTATCTTTGCTCACTTTGAAAGAACGATGAATTCCCTAAGAGTTCAGCTATTAATGGGGGTGTGACACCCAAGTGACTGCGCCATCCATATCCTGTGACCTAAAGTATTTTTTTTCTCACTGTCAACAACTCAGCTTACTTTTGGCAAGTTTCTTTATTGTGCATCCTGCATTTAATTCTAAGTCATTAATTTAATCTGCAGAAAGCAAAGGACCAAATACAGTAAAACTCCAATAATCCATTAGCCAACTATTTCTGAAATCCTGATGGCTTGGCAGTTGGCTCATCAGGTAATGATTGCCATGCTCCCTGTCAGCTAACCAGGGCCCAGTTCCTGTACTCCCTTTTCATTCACCAGGGACCCAGTTTCCACACTCCCGTCCAACTAACGGGTGCCCCAGCTCCCACACTCACTCTCTTCTTACCCAGTCCCTGGTTCTCATGCTCCCTTTCCACTCACTGGGGCCCTAGTTCTCACCTTTCCTATCAATTTATTGGGGCCCTGGTTCCTGCACATCCTTTAAACCTCCCTTGTTCACTCGACAATCTATTATTATATAGTGTAGCATCTAATGGAAGTGAATTAAAGGTGTTGAGTTACTAGTAGAAAGCACATCTAGTAGTCTAGAAAATCCACTAACCTGATACCACCAACATGCTGGAGTTTTATTGAGACTTGTGAAATCCCGTTGGTAACAGGCTTCCAGTCATAAAGCTGTTCTTCAGCCATTAGCCTTTGCTTCCCGCCACTGATCCATTTTTGGATGCAATTTGCCAGTCTTCTTTGGATCTCATGGACATTTACTTTATTGACCAGCCAGTCCCATGGACCCTAAAAAGCCATGCTAAAATCCATGTAAAATATATCAAACCCACTACTTTCATCAAACCTACGTTATCTCAAAAGATTCAGACAGGATAGTTGCACACAACCTGGCCGTGCCAAATCCATGCCGACTGCTTTTGTAAACGAAGATTTACATTGTCCTTCACAATCTGTTCCAATAATATGCCATTACCGACAATAAGCTAACTGGTCTCTAAATACTGTGACCTCTCCTCTATTTTTAAGCAATGTTAGCAGTGCTCCAAACCTTTGGCACTAAACCAGTAGCCAGAGGTGATGAAAAAATGATGATAAGAGCCTCTGCAATTTTCTGCCTTACTCTTAACAAGCTGGAATATGTTTTCATCCAGGCCTGGTGTTTTACTTACTTTCAAAGATGCTAAACCCCTTAATAGTTCCTTACTAAATTTATCCTGTCCAATACAGGTGTCACCCACATCACGGCTGTTAAGGTAACAGAAATTCACCTTTACAAAGTTCACAATTGCTCTCACAAAATTGATGTGAAAAACGGTAAATAAATCAATACAAATTTTTTTTCAACTCAGGCTTCTTGACACATGCGCAGATGATGCAGCTTTGTGTTGTGGAAAATTACAATACGGGCCATTTACTTGGAATGCAACCCCCCAATAATGTGGTGGTCACCTGTACTTGCACTTCTATTCTTTTGCATGAGGACTAAAATAGCTTTTTGAAAATATTTTTATAATTCTCTTATTCTGAAAATGGTGATTTGCTTTACTGGATATAGGAAAACTTAATCACATGATTGAAAGGCTGCAATGTAAGCAGTCTTCAGTAATCTTCTTTCAGCAATCCTTTTAGTGGAATCTAGTGGGAAAATACTCTGACCCAAGGAGCAAATTACATCCCATTTTTCCAAGTGGGAAAGTGGAGGCCTCTTTTTTTAAATGTTTGCTGACATTCTAAATTTGTGGAGAGGAATAATCCAGAAGCGTCAATATGAGGGCAGAATGACCTAGTCCTAGAACATTGTGCATTTGAGCCTTTTTGTATATATGTGTGTGTGTTATTCTGGCATATCTATCGTACAGTGTGACAGCTTGCATCTTTTTCATTATTCTGACTCATCCACACAAAAAAATGAGTGAGTAGAGTTGCATAAAATTTGTTTTGACAAATTTGTGTTCTCAAAGGGATTATAGGTCGGAACTTATTACAACACATTCCCAGCATGTGTTCTCCACAGATTGAGACAATGTGTTTATTATACTTGATCAGGCCTCCGGGATATATCCAACTTTATGCTCTTCAAGACCCCCAACACCACCTCTTTCATAATGCCAGTATGCTTCAGGGTGTCATTATTCTCTTTCCCTGAGCTCACTGGCTTCCACGTCTTTTTCCTCGGTAAATACAGACAAGAAGTATTCATTTAAGACCTCGCCCATCTCCCATGGCTTCACACATGGATTACCACTGTGATCCCTAAGGGAACCTACTTTCTCCTTAACTTTTTTTTCAGATTTCCAGTACCTGCAGTATTCTGCTTTTGTATAAAGTGCAATGTTGTTGATATTGGAGTAAAATTGTAGCTAGTATTGAAGGAGTGGAGAATGCTTGTGGCACCGGAAAAACTTCCTGAGGTAAGGTTAGGTAAACTGTAGTGTGCAGAAAGTCGCATTTATAAAATTTATTCAGAATCAAACCATGCAGAGTTTATTAAAGTTGGTTTACTTTGTACAAGTGAAGGAAAGAAGAATAGCTATGGGGCAAGTACATTAAAACTATGATAATCCACTATCTGATTATTTGATGGTTCAGCATCTGGCTCACTGGGTAATGTTTTCTGTGCTTCCTTTAGATACACCAGAGCCCCATTTCCTCTGCTCCCATAAAACATATTTGGGCCCCATTTCCCAAACTCCTTTAAACTTATAAGGGCACTGTTTTCCATGCTTCTTGAAACTTACTGGAGGCCTGTTTCCTGTGCTCCCTTGAAACACACTGGGATCCCATTTCTCTTGCTCTCTTTAAACCAGCCAGAGACCTGCTTCCCATGTTCTCTTTAAACACACTGAATTTGCTGGAAAATTTATTATACTACTGTATAATTTCTAAAAACAAATTCGAAGTGTATTGGGATATGAATAGGAATAATATCCTATTGTGAAAAATATCTGCCAGTTTGCCACCACCAAATTCCTGTAGGTGCAGATTAATGCAGTTGTACTGTACATTGTTTTGGAGATGTAAAAGGAAATATTGGGGACGTTAACTCTTAAAGTGAAAAAGGAATAGATCAGGGTTGGAGTCATCATGGGTGAAAGAGTTGCAGGCAGAGGCAGCTGATATTTTTGAAGGGAAAAAAAATGGGATCTTGAAAGCACTGTTCAAAATTTGCAGCTCTTGCTAAAATGAATTTGAGATTGTCCATATTCTATTAAAAAAAATTCAGTACATATTAAACATTTCATAATCATGAATATATACTTAAAATTAATCTTTTATTGAATCATCTCTGGGGAGGTACCTAGTGAGTATAATTATTTGCCAGTTACCTAATTAGTAGATCTTTTTTTATCACACCCAACTGTTATTTGCTCTGGATCCCACCTGAGGTGCAAATTAACTTTTACATTTACAATGAAATGAGGAAATGTCACAGTATGAAGAAAACATTAACGGTTGAGCCTTCATTAATTAGAAACTGTTCTATATAATCATTTCCTAGGTGGACAAGGTAACACTGCCATCTTGATGTCTCTTGGGCACACTTGATTCTGTAAGTTCTTTCAAGGGGATAAATTAGTTATGCAGCTTGTGTTGGATATTGCTGGATTGATTCTGCCTTTTGGGGATGAAATGGTGGATCAGGGATCAAGTCCTTTTTGTACATTAGTCATTGGACTGTGCTAAATATAGGAAATCCTTCAAAGTCTATATAAGAGATAAGCTTGAGCATAGTATTGCATAGTATATATTATTTATTGCAATAGAGCATAGAACAGTACAGCAAAGCAACACATCCATCAGTCCACCATGTCTATGCCAACCAAGATGCCAATCTATTCACAACTGCTTGTGCATGATCTGTATCCTTCTATTCCCTGCCTGTTCATGTGTTTGTCTAAACCCATCTTAAATATTACTATCCCATCTGCATCTACCACCTCCCCAGCAGTGCATTCCAGGCACCTACTATGTGTAAAAAAAAAGCCTTGCAAATCACCTTATAATTCTCACCCTCTCACCTTTTACCTATGCCCTGTAGTATTGACATTTCTGCTCTGGGATAAAAACTCTGACTATCTACCCTATCTATGTCTCTCATAATGTTACAGTATATTGGGTTGCCCCTCAGCCTCCGACACTCCAGAGAAAACAACCTCAGTTTGTCCAACCTCACCTTGAAGCTAATATTTTTCAATCTGGGCAACATCCTGTGAACCTCTTCCGCAGCTTCTTCAAAGCCTCTTCATCCATCCTATAATGTGGCAACCAGAACTGCACAAAATACTCCAAATGTGGCCTAACCAAAGTTTTATGCAGCTGCAACATTACTTGCCAACTTTTATACTCAATACTCTGAACAATGAAAGCAAGCATGCCATACACCTTCTTTACAACTCTATCCACTTGTGTTGCCACTTTCAGAGAGCTAAGGACTTGATTCTAAGTGTCCTGCCATTTACTGTATACTTTCCTCTTGCAGTTGACATCCCAAAATGTATCACCTCACAGTTGTCCGGATTAAACGCCTTCTGCCATTTCTCTGCTCAAATTCCCAATTGATCTATATTCTGCTGTATCCTTTGACCAGCTGTATCCTTTGACAATCTTAATCACTATCCACAACTCCACCAATTTTCATGTCATCTTCAAATTTACGAATCAGACCACCTACATTTTCATCTAAATCAGTTAATATATTAGAAGCAACAAAGTTCCCAGAACTGATCCTTGTGGAACACAACTGGTCATAGACCTTCAGTCGAAAAAACACCCGTATCACACCCTCTGTCTTCTATGACCAAGCTAATTTTGGATCAGTTTATCAACTCACCATGGATCTATTGTGACTTAATCTTTTGGACCAGTCTACCATGAGGGACCTTGGTGAACGCTTTACTAAAGTCTATGTAGACAGCATCCACTGCCCTACCCTCACCAATCCTCTTCGTGACTTCAAAAATCTCAGTCAAATTTGTGAGACAGGACCTCCCCCTCACAAAGCGATGCTGACTATCCCTAATGCCCATGCTTCTCGAAATGTGAGTAAATCCTGTCTCTAAGAATCTTCTCCAATAATTTCCCTACTTTGTCTTATAATTCCCTGCTTTGTCCCTGTTGCCCTTTCTTAAACAAAGGAACAGCATTGGCTATTCTCCAGTCTTTTGGCATCTCACCCATGGCTAAAGAGGATACAAAGATCTCTATCTAGGCCTCACCAATCTCCTCCCTTGTTTTCCTCATTATCCTGGGATAATTCCCATCAGCCCCTGGGGACATCCACCTTACTGTATCTCAAACCACCCAACACTTCCTCCTTTGTAATATGGACATGTTCTAGTATATCAACAAAACCCTTCCTTGTGTCACCATCATCCATGTCCTTCTTTAATACTGATGCAAACTACTCATTAAGGACCTCATCCACTTCCTCTGGCTCTATGCATAAATCTCCTCCTTTGTCATTGAGTGGACCTACCCTTTCCTTAGCTACCCTCTTGCTCCTAATATATGTACAAAATGCCTTGGGATTCCTGTTAATCCTACTTGCCAAGGATGTTTCATGGCTCCTTTTAGCCCTCCTGATTTCTTATTTAAGTTCTTTCCTGTTTCTTTTATACTTCTCAAGGGCCTTGTCTGATTTCAGTTTCCTAAACCTTATATATGCTTCCTTTTACTTTTTGACTAACCTTACAATATCTCTTGTCATCCAAGGTTCTTGAGCCTTACCATCCTTATCTTTAACAATCACAAGAAAATCCTAGTCCTGAACTCTAATCAAATAGCCTTTAAATTATTCCCCCATGTCAGATGTGGATTTACCTTCAGTCACTCCCAAATACCTTCTCCAGTTCCTGCCTAATATTGTTGTATTTAGTCTTCCCCCAATTTAGCACTTTCACCCTAGGACCAGTCTTATCCTTATCCACAACTATCTTAGAACTTACAGAGTTATGGTCACTGTTCCCAAAATGCTCCCCCACTGAAACTCCAATTACCTGACCAGGCTGATTCCCCAATATAATGTCTAGTCCAGTCCCATCCCGAGTTGGACTATCCACGTATTGTTTCAAGAAACCCTCCTGGATGCACCTAACAAATTCTGCCTCTTCCAAGCCCCTGCACTAAGGGAGTCCCAGTCAATATTGGAGAAATTAAAATCACCTGTTGTAATAACCCTGTCATGCTTTTCCCAAGGTCTGCTGCATCTTCATGACTATATCAAAGTAGATATGGAGGTAGAAAGGAACCAGAAGATCAGAACAAGACTTTAGTAAAGTAGAAATTTTACATGAATGATTAACTATCTTCTTATTATAAGTTACTGGAACAGGTTTGATAATGCTGGAAGAATCCTAGAACTATTTTACTGGTGTGAACCAGTTAGTTACCTTATAAGAGTATTTCAAAAAACAGAAAAGGAATGATTAAATGGAAATGAACATTTTCGAGAGAAGTGCCATCTCTGTTACTAAGAACATTAAAAAAAAGTAGGCGAAGTGGAAAGCTTTTAAATCCTTGAAGGCTGCTATGTCATTCATAAAGTTAGTGACTGTTATATCACATTTCTGCAATATCTTCAGTGTCCCCTGTCACGAACCAGCAACAAAAGAAACACACTGAGCATGATTTAGTGTTAAAAAACTATTTTATTAATTACTACTTATGATAATACGTAAAATAAAAGTAAAAATGTTAGTATGTTAGAATTCAAAAATGTTAAACCTCGAACGTTAACCCCAAAACTAAACTCTTCGTGTGTGTGTGTGTGTGTGTGTGTGTGTGTGGCAAAGTCCAAAACTCTCAGTTCCGGAATGGTTCTTAAAGTTCAGTTCCGCAAGCCATAAGGTGAAACATGAGCAAGGGCTTCTTCAACAACCACAGTTGTCAGAAGATAAGACGTAGATGTAGGGAAACATAGAGAGAGTAAATACGAAATCCAAATGTTCCACGATGGAACCCAAACGACACTCCAGTGTTTACTCGGTAATGACTTCCTCACCCCGAAAAGCATCCGAATCGTGGTCGTCCACACAAATACCTGTTTCCTTCTACGGGTCAGCAACAAAGTGAACTCCACCGGATTACTTCCAACTTCCATACATGGATTTCAGTGGCAGACACAGTTATAGTTTCTCATCCATCGATAGAGAAAACAAGCAGGCTGGTGTCTCTCTCCCTTCTCTCTCTCTCTCCTTCTTCTTCTTCTTCTAACTTCTTCAACAACGTCATTACGTCCTTTATCTTCTATTGACGTAAGCACGCCCCACACACACATACACGCACACCCTCTATCTTAAAGGGACTTCCACTGAGTCCGTAACACCCCTAACAATCTTTTTATCCCAATATCAATAAACATTTGAGTTTAGACAATGACCGAGCAACTTAGTCTCCTGGAGTGGACAATTCCAGATTTATAACCCTCAGAGTAAAGTATAGACTCTCTTTATCTCAACCCTAAATAACTAAGCCTGTATTCTGAGCCTGGCTCCTAGATCCAGACTCCTACAGCAGGGGAACCATCTATCTTGATTTGCTGAGCATTTCCAGTATTTTTAAAATATTCTGAAGAATGATCAGCAATCTGAAATGTTAACTCAATTGCTCTCTCCATGAACGCTGCCTCATCTATGGACTAGTTCCAGCACTTTCCATTTTCTTCTCAGATTTCAGCATTTGCAGTTGTTTGCTTTTTAAAACATCTACACTGTTAACCACTTAAGATTGTTTGTCTTCTATTGCGATCCTTGTGCATTCAGTCTCACTTTATAAGAGGATTCTGTCCTCATCCTTTCATTCAATATATCACTGTAGCGAACCTTCTTTATACTTGTGATTGTAGAATTTGAGGTAATGGAATTGGTGTTGTATATTAAAAAAATTAATATTATTATTGCTTTAGTTTTGAATTGCGACTTTTGCTAACTATCATTTGTTCCAAGTATTTGAAAATTGATTTTTAATTTAACCAGAGAAATTTTGTTCCAATTTGCTGATTTCATTGATATTCGGTTTATCAAGATTTAACATGGCTACTTGTAAAATTTTGTTACTGAATAGTCTGACTATTTTTTCCGTGTAGGCTTGACCATCTTCATGACAGTCATTGATGCTTTGTTACAAAAGGGCAAGTGGATGGATAATTTGGTAGCTTTGAGGAAGAGGCTGATGAAGACTGAAAAAAGTTTGCAGAGCTCAAGAATAGATTTTAACAGGTCAGAATTTGAGTATCAATTATTGTTAAGCAGTTACCATATAATCAAGAGGTTACAGATGAAAAACAACAATTTTCCACGTGTGCCTTCTTATGTGGTTGCGTCAGTAGAAATCAGTTAGTGAGGTTCAACTCCAGCATATAAGAGCATGAGTTAGGTTACAAAATTGATTACTACTGAACTTGGAAAGCATTTGTGGTAGCCCTAAATTTGTTAAAATAGTCTTGATATCTTTCTGCATCAAATTCCATTTGACAAACCTCAGGCCATCAACATTATTGTTAAAGTCCATTTCAAACTTTAAATTATCTTGCTCTACGAATTGGAACTTGGCATCATCAGGAAATTTAATATACTTATAATATAATTAATTATAATTATAACATACTTATTATTTCTCCTTAAAACAACAAAGTTCACTGTTTCAAGACATTCCCCAATGAAAATGTCTCTGAATTTCTGTGCAACTGTAATGTGTTCCTTGTGTGTTCCTTGTAGGGTTTGAAACATTAGATCTTGACATCCTACTATACCATTATATTGCTACCTCATAATGCTTGCAATGACACTTCTCCCTATGCTTGGAGTCACCTCTGACATTCCATTGTTTCCTTCCTTGGTCAGATTTATGTCCTCAAAAGAATTATCTTTAGATTTAATGTCCATTTTTAAAAATATATCATCAGCCAGCTTTACAATTACCACACTAGGTACTGTGACTGACAGCATGTGTGCTTGACCGTCATCAGGACACAGATGAGGTAGAATTATTATAGTTCAAGATTGAAATTGTTTAATTAATTTCCTACAAGGAAGTCTACACTCTAGCCCCTTTTCTCATGTTCCTTTGGGCAAATATGTTGAGGCTTAATGTGATGGTATACACCTGTGTGTTGGTTGCCTGTGAATTGAGCTTCATACACAATATCCATAACAACATCCTGTTCTTCTGCTGCTGGAGCACTCTCAGCTCTGTCTTTATTTCTTTTCCTTACTTTTTTTCCTCAATAATCTTCATCAGTACCTTATTCTAGACCATATTTTCTGAGAGTACTCCTTGCTCAATCCTTCGTACACTGTATCTCATCCAGAGCCCTGTTGCTGGCATTCCATATTGCTCAACCAGTTCTTCTGTGCTGTATTAGCTCCAGACCCTCTGACATCAGGATTCCTAAACCCATCTTTGAGTTGCCTTGAGGCCTAACCATGCACCTTTGATATGTCTGTCTGCACCCTTCATTCTTTCTTCCTGGCCCTCAACCTGCTATATCTTCTATTTTTGGTCATCTGACTCCTTACTCAGTTCAATAAATTCCAATGTTGGTCTTGGTTTGGATTCAGCCTAACCTGTGTGTTGAGTCACCTTTGAGTGATTTGATTTTGCTGTCTTCTTAACAGTAACATCAGAGAAGACATACGAAGTTAACTTGTAAAGCAATATTAAGGTGAAAATATAAATGTATTTTTTTTGGTTTATCTAAATGAAAGTTGTTCTAATTTCAAACCTAAATCTACAATTAAACTTAGAAAAATATTTTTATTTTTTTTCCTCAGTTCCCGATTAAATGACCAGTCTGATGACTCTCCAAAGCAAGATCATACCCCAGCTTTAACAATGGAAGATCTCTTTCAATACAATCCAGCAGTTCCTCCAATGAACAAGCATCATCCGACAGCTGCTGAGAAAACGCTTCCTCAAAAAAATGTTTTTAGTAACATTAGTCCAACTAGCAGTTTTGGAGGCAGGGTAATTTATTTTTAGCTTCTTATTATGCTGTATTTATTTTTTGGATCATCTTTATTTGGCAGTGGCAGTTGTCAATTTGCTGTCAATCCGTATAGGTTCACCACATGTCTGTGGCTGTTATATATGTGATATAACAGACACTCAGCCATTTGAAACAGTCTGAATGGCTGAGAAATCCTTCCTACATGGTTGCTTTATGCAGTTTCCTGATGGCCCTGATGGAGTAGTTTAGTACTGTGATACACAGACAGGAAATCTAGTCTGAGTCTGGAATGATTTATAAAATCATGTAAGTGTTACCATGGAGAATTCCATGAGTTATACACTTTGGTAGAAAGAATAAAGAAGATTTAAAATCATGGGAAAAAGATACAAGGGGATGTGAAAAAAGGCTTTTTTTTAATGTGAAAAGGGGTTATTATCTGGAATTTACTACCTACAGGGATGGTGGAAACAGCATCAATTAGGGCTTCCAGAGGGAATTAGAATTTCTCCAGCTGGAGAATCTAGATCTTAGATCTGTAGTGTCAGGATAAGGGGCCAGTCATTTAGAATTAAGGTGAGAAGAAATTTCTTTAACCACATGGGTATATATTTTTGGAATCCTCTCCTCAAGGGCTTAGTTAAGTAGATTTTGAACACCATGGGAATTGAGGGAATTACAGGGATTAGGTAGGAAAGTGGACTTGAGGCACAAAACTAACAGTGATCTTTCTGAATAATGGAGCAGACTTGAGACTCTATTTCATGTGTTATGCTAAAGCAATCAATTACCCTCAAAACTTGATTCCTTCCCTGTAGCACTGCAATATTTTTTCCTTCAACTATTTATCCAATTCCATTGAAAACCAAGATTGAAGCTGTTGTTCCATCTCCCTTTTTGGCAGTGAATTCCAGTTAATAACTTCACCATGCAAAGAAAACTTTTCCTCTCAGCAACTTTAGATTCTTTTGGTAACCTTGTATCTGATCTCTGGTTTTTGAAATTTATGTCAATGGAAGCACTTTCTCTTTATCAAGTTTGTTTAGCATCTACATGATTTTTTTAATATTCCCTTTACAACATAGAAGGAGGTCTTTTGGCCTATCAAGTCTGTGTTGACAATTTTGAGCACTTCTCAAAATTGTTACTCAGTCTTATGTACTTGAAGGAGATCTACCCTTGCTTCTCAAGTCTGTTTTTAATAACTTAAAATTACCTGTCTTTGAGCTGTAGGAATATTATAGTTCAGGGTTTTCATATATTCTCTATTTTTATTGACATGTCCTGACCTAACTTTTAAGAAGGAATATTAGATATTTGATGGGAAATAATCCTGTCGTGCCCTTAAAGTTTTTCTTTAGTTTAGAGTAGGAATAATGAGCTAATAAGCAAACAAATGCAAACATATGATCATAGTCAAATTACCACTTTTATAGATCTCTTAAATTTGCTCCGTCATTGAGTATACTTGCTGTTTAGTTTTAAGCAAGATGTGACAAGTTGGGTGAGGTATGGAAGTGCTAAATTTTATGAAAAATAAGTGTCTTCAGGAAGGAATGGTTTACAATTTCTTTCAAATACATAACTTCCATGCTTTTAGACACCTCATTTACCAACTATATCTGGTGTGGAGCAGGAAAATGAACAATTATGGAGAAAGCTCAGTTCACTTCGAGAGGACAATGCTCGTTTGGTCTCCCAGAATCATAGTTTGGTGCGGGAAATTGAAAGTATACAGATGGAGCTGACTGAATCAAAAGCTAAAGTGAGTATTTTAAATATATGTATTAATTGCATAACATAGAAACAGAAAATTTACAACATTGAAAAAGACAAGTTTTTCCTTTGTGTCTATACCAATTGAAATAGAGCTCCCCAGCCCAATTCCACCTTCCAGCAGTTGGTCAATAGCTCTGCAGATTGCAGCCTTTCAAGTTACATTCAAAGTTTTTTAAAATACGATGAGACACTCACATTAGGGAAGTCCCCTGGTTTATAAGGACGCATGTGGAAAGTGCGAATAGGCACAACCTTCCAAATTTTTGAAAGATATTTGATAAATTGCTGACAGCATATTTGAAGCCCAGGGGTACAAAATTAGCTGAGGGTCAGAAAGAAAAGTTCTTGTGAAAAATTGTTTTTTACTGGCTACATCTGGTATTGTGGTATCCCCGGTGACAGTGTTGAAACCATTAATCTTCGTGATGTAGATTAATAATATACTTTCGTATATTGTTAAAACAGAAATGAACTCTGAAATACACTAACCAGTGATGAGGACAGTAACAGACTTCGGGAGGACATAGAGGGACTTCAGTGTGCAGACACAAGGGAGATAAAATTTAACTTGAGGAATATGAAGCAATTGATTTTGGAAGGAGAAAGGAGGAAGAGAAACATAAACAAATCACAATGTATAAGTGAGTGCAATAACTGAGGATTCTAGGCCTTCTTTGAACACATTTGAAAGAAGCAACATAAATTGAGCTGGTCATTCAAGTTTCTTAGATAAGGAGAGGAAGAATGGAGAATGAAACTAGGAAGTTATACTAAACATTCTATAACTTGCTGAAGGTATGTCCAAGTCTGGGCACCTCATCTTCTGAAAGAATGTAGAAGGAACAGAATGTTTACTGGAAAGGTATAGCAAGGTGATATTTCTTTTGTCTGGATAGAATGGAGATCAGATTTAACACCTTAAACTGTGGAAGTTAAGGGGTGACTTAATATACAAGATTACAAGAAAATAGAAATAGGAATGCACCACCTGGCCCCTTAAACCTGCCCTGCCATTCAGTTTGATCATGTTTCAATAAGATCACCCCCCCGTCGTTATTAACTTCAAAGCATACTTCTTCAGCTGCTGGTGAATAGGAGAACTCTCTCATCCCAGGAACTAACCTTGTGAATCTCTTTTCTGTTGTCTTTTCACAGTGTTCCAGTGTGGCCTCACCAATACCTTGTACAATTCTAACAATAATTTCATATTTCTAACCTCCAACTCTATTGTAATAAAGGCCAGTTTGACATTTGCCTTCCTAACTACTTGTGGCACCTGTGTGCTAACTTTGTGTTTAATGCACAAGAATACCTGGATCCCTCTACTCCAGTTTGCAACCTCTCTCCATTTAGATAATAGTCTGCTTTTTGAATCCTCTTAACGAAGTGCATGACCTCACACTTTCTTATATTAAGCTCCATTTGCCGAGTTTTCACCCACTCACTCAACCTATCTAGTATCCTGTCACAGCATCCAAATAGCCTCATTGCAATATGCCCTCTCACCTGTTTTCATGTCATCTGCAAACTTCAATACCTTACACTCAGCTGCCTCCTCCAGGTTATTAATCTAAATAGTACATAATTGAGAGCCAAGAACTGAACCTCAGGCCATTCCACTAGTTACATTCTCCCAGCCAGAAGAAGACTCATTTATGCCGACTATCTTCCATACAATAACAATACTAATGCATGCTAATACACTTCTCAATACGGCGAGCTCTTATCTTTTGCTCCAACCTTTTATGTGGCCCCTTGTCAAGTGCCTTCTGGAAATCCATATACAACACATTTGTCTCTGTCGACTCTGCTTGCAACATCTTCAAAGAACTATAGCAAACTTGTCAAACATGATTTACCTGGTTTGATTACATTAAGCTTTTGTAAATGACTAGCTATTTCTTCCTTGATTATAGACCCAGCGTCTTGGCAACAGCAGATGGAAAGCTAACTGGCTTGTAGTTTCTTGCTTTTTGTGCCCCTCCTTCCTTGAATAAGGGAGTCACATTTGCTGTTTTATGAAGGTGCCCTTCTGGAGCTCGATGTGTTTTGAAAAAGTTAGATGATAGCTCCACTATCTCTGATGACTCTTCCTTTAAAAGCCTTGGATGCATGTCATTGGGCGCTGGCCACTTAACTACCTTTAGTCCCATTAGTTTTTCCAATACTTTGTCCATTGTTATAACTTCTTCCATACTGTTTGAAATTAGCCCATCACTTATCTTTGAGATATTTGCAGTGTCCTCCACTCTGAAGACTAATGCAAAGTATTGGTTTAGCATATCTTCCCTTTCTTTGTTTCCTGGTGGTAAATCTCCCCTCTAACAGTCCCACACTTATCTTGGCTACCCTCTACCTTTTTTTTCTATTCATAGAAGCTCTTTATAGATATTCAAAATTGAATGTTTCCAATGGTAGGGTTGGTAACTAACTTAGCTTTAAGGTAGTTGGTGAAAGAACCATAAGGCAGACAATAATATTTTGTGCATTGATTGGTTTTAATTTGAAGTGCACTGGCTGAAATACCTGCAGAGAAAGAAGTTGCTGGGTGAAGAGCATGGCAGTGGGACTAACTAGATAACTCTTTCAAAGATTGGCAGGTGCACCAAAGGCTGAATGGGCTCATTCTATGAACTAAAAGTGCTCCATTAAGAGTTGCACAGTAAAATGCCTCTGGGTACAGGTGTAGTACCAGAGGATCAGAGAAATGTTATTGTTGTGCTGTGTCTTTGGTCAACATTGTACTAAGTATCCTCAAAGTATGCATGTGACTGAAGGGAGTATTGTCATCAAAACTATAAGTATAATTTCCTTTTGAACTTGGAAGAAGTTAGATTTTGTGCTGGAATTTTGGGTTGCATTCAGAAATAGATTTTTATATTAAATCTTGTAGTAACATGAGGTGCTGCATTGTATCACTGAGAAAGTGTTTGACAGCACATACACTTTATAGAAGATAGGGCTTGAATATTTCATTTTTATTTTGTTTCAATGTAGGGTTTTTTCTTTCTATCTTTTATCAGTGTTAAGCTTAATAGTTAACAGATTAGTAAAAAAAATAAATTGAATCAAGAGATGCAAGATGAAGGGATAAAAGTGAGGTCAATGATGGATAAATAACAGGAGAGTCTAAATGTCATAAAGGGTGATGGTGCAATGTGAAAGTGGTAATAGAACAATAAGCAGGGTGGGTCTAGAAGACATCAATGAGGGAAGCAGAATTGTGCTCTGATTTTTTTTAGCAACTCTGGACAGGCTACTGGAGGTGATGGCTGGCACTTCCATGGATAATACAGAAACACTGATTATGCAATACACATTAAATTGTGTTCTGTCAAATATGTAGTTATGTTATTGTTTATTAAAATATGCTGTTATGTTTGTTTGAGAGTTATTTCAAAGGCACCACTATTAACCATGACACAGTTAATCTGTAAAATGTTAAATCCACTGCTGGCTAACTGAAGGAAAACACAATGTATACAGAAATCTGAAATAAAAGCAAGATGTTGGAAATGCTTTATGTGAAATGATTGAACATTGAGTCAGAAGGCTGTAAAGTGTGTGGTCAGAACTTGAAATATTGTTCCTTAAGCTTCTTTGGAAATTACATTGTATGCACATTCTTAAACAATATGAGTATGAGAACAAATATGTGTATGTACTATCAGAGCTGAGATGCGTTCATAGTGAAAGAATGGTTCATTTTGTCAGGAAGTGTCTAAAAATGTTCACGGTTGGTTCAAATGATTAACTTGGTAGATTTCCCATCGCATTCGGATTAGGTTAGGAATTTGGGTTGGGAAACAGATGAGGCGGGAGAAATGCGTTTTAAGACTAGTGGTTTGAGTGCTTTAATCAGTGTCAAATATCAACCTGAACATTTGTTTTTGCTTTACTTTCAGTTTTGTCATCTTGAACCATCTATTAATGAAAAGGCACATCATATTTCTCAGTTAAATGAAGATATCCTGGGTTTAGAGGCAGAAGTAGAGGCTCAAGAGAAAGCTCTCAGGTAATGGCAAAGAAGTAATGCAGCTTTTTGTCAGGTATTATAAATAATGGGTCTACCTAGGATATTCTGTTGGATATAGTAGGGCGAGAGATTCTTGTTTCCAGGAATATTCCTGGATTGTCCTGTAACATCTTAGTACCTAGTCTTAGTGAAAATGTTGCAAGTTCAAGGGGTTTGAGCTATGATCTTTCAAATGAGAAATTAGAGAAATCCCCTTCACTTATTTATGTGAATATGAAATATATTATTGCACTAGTTAAAATAGGACATGTTCTTCTCGTATCCTGGCCTCAGTTCTTGGTCCAACAGCAGATGAACTGGTCATTCGTCACACTTACAACTTGTCACATTGCAAATTCACCCTTTACTCAAGCTAAGCAATTTAAAAGTTAATCCCAAATAAATAGTTAATTGTGATTAATACACCATCCTAAATTTAAGTATTTTTTTGAAAGATCTAAATTTTACATGTTATGTTGGTGCCATTTATTTTTAGCATATAATTTTAACTTTTATCTATTTTCAGCATTTGTATTCTAGTGGTGGAATTGGCAAGTTATAATTACATAAAAGATCATAATGTTTAGATGTAGAGTAAATGTTTTCTTAATAAGAGTTTTCTTTTTTAATAAGAGTTGCGGAAGAAAAATTGGAAGAGAGTCAATGGATGGTAGCTGAGAAGGACAAACTGGTGGAAAAATTGTCAGAAGAATGCAAAAGGATAAAGAACGAGCTTTATGAACAAAGTAGAAGAGGAAAGAGGTAATATTTAGCAGTAGTATACATCTCCCGCTCAGAATAATATTTTGTTAAAAAATGCTTTATATAAATGCAAGTTGTTGCATAACGTAGCAGATTTTGAGGAACTCAGTGTGTCCCAAAGTATCTCCAAGGCTGTTCGTTAAACCTCCAAATGCAGAAGATGGTTTGCACTCCAAAATTTGTGCTGGTATAGTATAGAATTTAAGAAAAAATTGTAAATTTTATGGAATGAGAGTTCAAAAAGAATCCTAACAGAGGGAAGTTCAGGTAGCTGAGTATTATGTCGGGGAGTCTGTTGGTGGCGCTCGATGGACTAAGTCATAACTTGGCTTTGATCCAGGCACTTTTCAATCTATTATTTACCACCCTTTAATAAGCCTTTTACAATATTGGCGCAAGTTTAATCTTGATTTTTAACTGTTAAAATGACCACCAGATCTAAAGCCTCTGCTAATGGTAAAGATATTGGAGACCAACCTACTTTGGAAGCTATTTCTAATCTGGATAGAAAGTTCGATCAGAGCTTTGCCGAATTGAAGTCTATTTTAAAAGACTTTGAAGACAAACAAAATACTCTTATCCAGGAGAATGCCAAACAAGTGCAATTAATTGCTGAACTCGACCAAGCTGGTAAAGAGAGAGATGCCAAATTCCATTCACTTGAAAAAGCCTTAATTACGACCAAGCAAAACCTGGAAAAGCAACAACAGAGGATCATCGAGCTGGAAGGACGCAGCAGAAGGTAAAATTTAAGGATCATCAATTTTCCAGAGAACACCGAGACTGGTAACCCTATGGAATTCTTTTCTAATCTTTTGGTCAAGGTTTTTGGTCCCGAAATGTTCCCTGTTCAGCCCATTCTGGATAGGGCTCACAGAGCATTAAGATCTAAACCTGCTCCGGATCAAAAACCTCGGCCAGTAATACTGAGATTCCATTATGTCAGCATCAAGGAACTCCTGATTCGTAGCGCTCGTAGACGTGGAATGATTCAATTTAAACAATGGAAGTTTCGAATAGTTGAAGATTACATCCCAGAAGTTATGAAAGAAAGGCTGACCGACAAACCAATTATGGCTCGTCTCTATCAAAGCAACTATCATCCTGCATTATTATTCCCAGCAAGGTTGAGAATTTCATTACCTGATAAATCTCGCAAATGGTTTAAATCCATTCAAGAAGCCGAGAATTTTCTTTTGAATTAGCTTTTAATTTTAGAAGGTAAGAAATGCGGAAGAGACACAGTGTGTTTCCTTTGATTTACTACCTACTTGTTTTATTATCTAATTAATTTTTAGATTTAAACCTTTTTTCTTCTTTTAATATTTTTAATGTTTTGTTTTAATAACAATTAAGAATTTAACAAAATGACTGATCATTTGCTTTCTTTTCGAAATAATTATTAAACCGTATTTTTTAATTGTCGGCTATTAACGCCCTTTGGCTCTGTTTCAATCTCACAACTATGTTATGAGTTCGATATCTCTGTTTGTATTATGTTGTTCATTTTTAGACAAAACATGGGTGGTTTATATATTTTTTCAATTTGGACTACTGCCACCAATAGAACTGGGGTTAGTTCAATTAGAGGGTAGCCTTCTGGCTGCCTATTGGCCAGTTTTTGGGCTGTTTGGGGGGGGGGGGGTTGTTTTTGTTTTTGTTTCTTCTGGGCTAAACTACAAGTTTTTCTAAATTGTCGCCACATCCATTTCCTCTTTGAGTATTTTATTTTACTTCTTCCTGTTGGTAAAACTCGGAAATACCAAGATTAACCCTTTACATACCATATGTTTTTTAGTCTGTTAAAATGGATAAGTCTATTAATTTTATTTCATGGAATGTTAACAGCTTAAATAATCCGCTTAAACACTGGAAGATTTTTAAAGTTTTTCATAGATTAAATGCTCAGATTATTTTCGTTCAGGAGACTCACATCAGGAGGAAAGATAATCAACGTTTTTTTAGATTTTGGAAGGGTGAACAGTTCCATTCAAATCCACAAGCAAAGCTGAAAGGAGTTTCTATTTTTATAGACTCCTCAATTTCATTTGTCCATCATGAGACAATATCAGACCCAAATGGTAGATTTTTATTAATTACTGGTCTGCTTCATAATAAAGTTGTTATGGTAAATCTTTATGCACCCAATGTAGATATCCCTGAATTTTTTAAACATCTGTTTGCATGTTTTCCTAATTTAAATGAATACACTATGATTATGGGTGGAGATTTTAACTGTTGTCTAAACCCTTCGATGGATAGATCTGTGTCAAATCCTGCACTTCCAAACAAATCCGCTGTCTTTATTAATTCCTTTTTAGTTGAATCCGGAATTTTAGATGTTCGGAGATTTCTACACCCATATGATAAAGAATTTTCATACTTTTCTCATGTTTACCATAACTACTCGAGGATTGATTATTTTTTTATTGATGCTAGATTAGCTCCACTTACTATGGACTGTAAATATAATGCAATTGCCATTTCTGATCATGCACCATTGACTTTATCAATTAAATTACCAGATGTATCCTTTGATGTCAGACAATGGCGATTTAACCCTTCTCTATTACAAGACTCAGATTTCGTCCAATTTATTAAAGAACAGATCTCATTTTTCTTTTTAACTAATATTACTGAAGAAATTTCCAGTGGGATAATATGGGATACTTTTAAAGCATATATCCATTGTCAACTTATTTCATATTCTGCTGGTTTGAAAAAACGAACTAATAATGAAATACGTATATTGGCTGACAAGATTACAGAAATCGATAGGAAATATTCTGATACTCCGAATCTGGAGCTTTTTAAAAAGAGAACAGAACTCCAATTACAACATAGTTTATTATTAACATCTTCAATTGAAAATCTACTACTTAAAAACAAAAGTCAATTTTATATACATGGTGACAAATCCGGTAAATTATTGGCCAACCAGTTGAAAGCTACTTTATCTAAACATAAGATTAATAAAATTCGTAAACCAGATGGTACCTACACGATAGATCATGTTCAAATCAACAAATCCTTTCAAGAATTTTATTCTTTATACCAAACAGAATCCCCTGAGGATCCTACATTAATGTATGAATTTTTAAGAGATCTGAAGATTCCCCAACTATCTTTAAATGAATGTTCTACATTAGATGCTCCCATTTTGGAGGAAGAAGTAAAGAAAATAATATTTTCAATGAACTTGGGTATACAGCTGAATTTTTAAAATCCTTTTCTGATATTCTTGTTCCCTGGTTAGCCAAAATTTTCAAAGATGCCCTATCAGTGGGTAAACTACCACAATCTTTCTATGAAGCAACTATTTCTTTAATTCTTAACAAGGATAAAGATCCCACTGATTGTCCATCTTATAGACCTATTTCTTTATTAAATATAGATTCAAAAATATTTTCCAAAATATTAGCCTTTAGACTGGAAAAGGTTCTCCCACAAATTATCTCTGAAGACCAGACAGGATTTATTCAGAATTGTTCTTTACATGTTAATATTAGGAGATTAATGAATATTTTATATACTCCTTTATCCCAAATCCCAGAATGTGTTGTTTCACTAGATGCTAAAAAGGCATTTGACAGAGTCGAATGGGAATATCTATTCACTACACTTCAAAAATTTAATTTTAGCCCTAAATTTATGTCTGTGATTAAAATGATTTATTATACACCTATGGCTTCAATACTTACTAATAATCAAAGATCTCCTTTGTTTAGGCTTTTTCGAGGTACTAGACAAGGTTGCCCATTAAGCCCTTTATTATTTGCTGTTGCTTTAGAACCCTTGGCTATTGCACTTCGGGACTCTTCAAGTGTATGTGGCATTACTCGCGGACAGAAGATTCATAAGATATCTCTCTACGCAGATGACCTGTTACTTTATATTTCTAATCCGGATGAATCTATCCCCACAGTACTATCACTACTAGATCAGTTTAGTGTTCTTTCAATAACTTTCTAACTTAGAGGAACGGAGCTGACGACATAATATTGCTCTGTTTCTACCGAGAAATTTTAGCCCAGTTTTGTTTTTCTTTTTTTTGTTGTTTTTTTTTGCAATTTTTCTGTTTAGTTTATATTGTTAATAATTTTTCTTATTGATTTGGGGTTCTTTTTTCTTTTTTTAAAATTTATATAATAAATCTTTTTCTTTTCTTTCCTTTTATATTATACTCATTTACTAAGAGATCATTGGATCTACAGATTTTTTTATATTTTGTTCTTTATGATTATCTGTGCCATGATTGTTATCCTGATCTCTTTGTATTACATGTATAAATATTGATGCTATATATCAATCTGTATTAATTTGAAACTAATAAAAAGATTGAAAAAGAAAGAGTATTATGTCAACAGAGGTTTCAAATAATTTTTGATATATGAGTTTTGATGAACACCCGGAAGATTGTGGAAGCAATGCAGTTTATTGAACTCTGCATAAGTTTTAATTTGGAAAGGGCCAAGCCCCACTATAAGGGACAACACCACAATGGATGTTTATGAGATTAGCAAACGCATCTGGTGACTTACAAGAAATGCATCTGAAGGAACTAGCTGGTGTTAATGTTGTTTTCGCAAGCTTTTCCATCTGTGCCATAGCAGAAAAAGCCCTGTAGCCCTGTAGAAAAAGTTTGGTACATTATCCATTGAACATAGATCTTCTTTCATTTCTGTTTCACATGCTTTCTAAAATCAAGTATTTTTGATTTCTAATTATTCATAGTTCTAATGAAAAGTTACCATCCTTAAATGTTACCTCAGATTTTCTCTCCAAGGTTGACGCCTGACTTCCTGAGTATTTCTGGCATTCTGTATTTCAGATTTCCAGCATCTGTTTTTTTTGATTCAGTGCAATATAGATTAGATGTATTATCAAAGCATTCAAGTGGATGGTATAAGTGGAGAATTTCACATGAAGTTGTATAAATTTATATAAAATTTGCTTCAGAGGATGTGATATTTCTAATGGAATTTTTTTGGGATGGCAATTTTGTTGAACTAAATTCTCTGTAAGGTGCTTTGCCCATGCTCACCTACTATTTTATAATTCTATCGATAATTCTAACAGCAATTGAATTAACTTGTAAGGAAATTAAGATAAATCAGAATTTTGATCTTTACTCTTCAGTTAGTCAGTCTCCTACAGCTATGTGGTAGCTACTTAGCATGGAAGAAGGTAGAAAGTTGGACTTTCAGGGATCAATGCTGCGACTATTCCTCAAAATTTATTTTCACAAATTCGACTTAAGAATCAGAAACACAATTTGTAAAATTTGCAGATGACACCAGATGGAGAGGAGAGTTTTATAATCAGTTTGGAGGAGAATACAACCATTTTCAAAAGGCAATAGCCTTGCAGAATAGGCACATAATTGACAAGTGAATTTCAACAAAAATCAAGTGTACTGTGTTTGAATTAAGTAAGAAAGATTAGGTCAGATTTTACTTGGGAAAGTCTGTGATTTTAAAATGATTAAGATTTCTCTGCTTTGTTGAATAGATTAGGACTTTTCTGTTCTTTAGGAATATCTTTAGTAAGATCATTGATAATTAGCCCAACAATGAAACAACTTATTTTTGTTTTTAAATAGAGCTGAACAACAAAGAAATGAAGCCCTATTTAATGCCGAAGAACTTTCTGCAGCTTTCAAACGCTACAAGGAAAAGACTGCAGAAAAATTTACAAAGGTGAGGAAGGCAGTACAGTTAGTTTTTCAATGCAAGCATAAAATATTTGGGACTGCTCAATCTGTTATTTTATCTTTTGCATCATAGTTTCGAGCTAATGAAGAGGATTGGCAGAGCAGCTTGGATCACTGTGACAAGGACAGAGAGGAGTTATATGAGAAATGTACAACCCTAGAAAAAGAATTAGAAAAAAAGAATGAAGAAATCAGGTTAATCTTTCAAAAGTGCATTTGTCTCTTTCACTGCTCTTCCGAATCCGGTGGTACTGCCTACATTTCAACGTGTGATGGAAGCTGTTATCATACCAGAGTACTTTATTTCCTTGCGTTCTCCTTCTCTATCTTTCTCTCTCACAATCCCCCTCTCTTGCAGTGCTTCCTCTCTCCTGCACATGCTCTGTGTCTCTCCTCATGTTCCGTCTCTCTCCTGTTCATGCTTTTTCTCTCTCCTGCGCACAAGCCATCTCTTTCCTGCAGGCAACCTCTTTCCCCTTCCTGTCCTGTGTGCACATTTCCTCTCTGTCCTGCATGCATGCCCACTATCTGTCCTGTGCATGTTCCTTCTCTCCTGTGCACTCACCCTCCCTCGTGCATGGGCTCCCTTTCTCCTGTAGACCTTCCATCTCTCTCCTCACTGACCAGTTTGGAAAATTCCATATGACACTAATATCATTAATATAGAGAAGTTCAAGCTCTACCATTCTTTGACAGTTTATTTGAAGTAGATATTGTTTCCTTTAATTTTTGTCATTGCTTGAAATAATTCTGCAGCACAGCAACAGTAAAATTGTTATTAAATTGTTTATTGTGAAATTGTTACATGTGTATAAAGTATGGAAAAGCATTTGACCAATTTTCATTTATGTTGGTATATATTAAAAATTTGTTTTGTACATAGGCTTTTAATGGAACAGAACTGTGATCTAAAGGTGGTTCAAAAGGACCTGGAGGCTAAAAATTCAGGGCTCTTTTCAGTTTTATCTGATGCGAAAGAAAAGGTTAAAATGTTGGAGAATGAACTGGCCAACAAAGAGACTGTTTTGAAAGATCGAGAAGGCTTGAGGCTAGAGAATGCAGAACTAAGATTACTTACAACTTCCCAAAATGAAAAGATGCTTCAGTTCAGTAAAGAGCTAGAGAGCACTAAATTGGAGATGAGGAACTTGGAGTCACTTCTACAACTGCATCGGACAGGAAATAAAGAGGTAAACTAGAATAAATGTTGAAGTAATCAATGAGGAAGAACACTTTTTTTTAACATCGTGACATCTGTTGTTGTTCCCAAGAAAATCAAAATCCTTTCAAGACTTGAATAATGCTAACACCTCAAAAGATTTAAATTGCAGTCTGCATTATATTAATTGGTTTCTTCCTTTTCAAGACCTTCTGGAACCAAGATTCCCATTTGTGCAAAATGTTTTGTTTTTCAAGGGATGTTTTTGACCTACTTATTTCAGTAGTAGTATCTGTCCCATGATTCAGAAGGTCCTGGGTTTAAGTGCCTCTTTAGAGACTTGGAATGTATAAGCTAAGCTGAAACTCGGTGCATTATAAACAGAATGCACCATTGTTAGAGGTATCATTTTTGATATTGAATATTAAACTGAGGCTTTTCCCATCACCTTGAAAAGCTGTAAACTGGTCCTGTGATAATTTGTGCAAGTATCATCTCGTTATTAACACAGATTTTTCCAATAAGATCAGTGTATTGTTTTGAAGATTTTATTTTGTTGTCACCTGTCAATTTCTGTTTATTAGCTCCCCACCAATACATTTTTCATTCAGCCCTTCTGCTCTTCCCTATGACTTTCTCACCAATTGTACTCATTTGTCTTTCACATCATCTTTAGCAGGCAGGAGTGTATTAAATCTTGTCAATTAAATGATCTTCTAAATACATTTTTCATTCAGCCCTTCTGCTCTTCCCTATGACTTTCTCACCAATTGTACTCGTTTGTCTTTCACATCATCTTTAGCAGGCAGGAGTGTATTAAATCTTGTCAATTAAATGATCTTCTATGTTGTGAGGTACTTGTTAATACCAAAAAGCTAATTGGTTATAATCATTCATTTGCTGATTTTCAGCGCTTTCCATATTGACTTGCTAGTATATTTTCAAATTTCATAATATTTAATGAATTACAATTCATACATCTATCATGGCACAATCCAAGACCAACAAATAATAGAGAATATTACTAAAGGAGCAGATATTATTTTGACCTCCCAAATTTTACAAGTCTTGTGTTTGGGATAGAGAATTCGATGCTGATTAAATGGTATTCTAAGAGATGAATCAGCCATTGAAGGAGATGAAGCTTCCGTTTGTAATAACCTGCTGCTCAAAAATTTTGTTTATCAATTCAGAAATATAACTTAAACACACGATCCTTTAATTCTAATTTCTTCTGTTTCTCTATTTCAGGGCGAAAGTGGTATATTCAGTGCAGGGATAACAAGTGCAAGCTGCTTAGATGTCTTTTCTTCTACCAGAAAGGAAAATGAAATGAAAGATTCCAAATTAAGTGCTGATTTTGGTGATTCTCTTTTTACAGACACCAGGTATTTTTTTTAAAACTACATTGAGCATTGTAAAATATTATTTTTCATACACATAATCAATCTGATCAACCTTTAAGGTCTGCCTTCAAAAATGCATGCATACCCATTTTTAAAATTCTACATCATGATATAACCTCAGATTTAAAAAAAAGTTTAATATTATTGAAGGTTGGTACGTGAACCTGCTTAATTTCATTATTTTTTGTATTTCGGGGATATAAACATCATTGACAAGACCAATTTTCATTGTCCATTCCTAAGTGCCCTTAGGAAGGTGAGAGTGAACTGCCGCCTTGAACTGCTGCAGCCCCTCTTGTGAAGGTACTCTCACAATACTGTTGGGAAGTTCCAGGATCTAGCCCCCGTGACAATAAAGAAATGGCAGTATAGCTCCAAATCAAGATGCTGTGTGATTTGAAGGGGAGCTTGCAGGCTGGTGCAGTTCTTCCCACGCTGCCCGTGTCCATCTTGGTGGTAGAGGTTGTGGGTTTGGGAAGTGCTGCCAGAATAGCCTAGGTGAGTAACTGCAGTGCATTTTGTAGATGGTATACACTGCAGTCACTGTGCACCGATGGTGAAGGGAATGAATGTTTAAGATGGTTCAGGAACTGTCAGTCAAGTGGGCTGCTCTGTCTTGGAGGTGCGCTCATCCAGGAGAGTGGAAAGTATTCCATCATGCTCCTGATTTGTGCCTTGTAGGTGGTTCAAAGGCTTTAGTGTGCCAGGAGTGAGTCACTCACCACAGGATACCCAGGCTCCGACCTGCTGTTGTAGCCACAGTATTTAGGTGGCTGATCCAGTTGTGTTTCTGGTCAGTGGTGCCCCCAAGGATATAGATATTAGGGACATGGTGATGGTTATGCTATCAAATATCAAGAGTAGGTGGTTAGACTCTCTCTCTTGTTGGATTTAGTTATTGCTTGCCACTTAGCAGCCAGTGCCTAAGTTTTGCCTAGATTTTGCTGCATACAGGCTTGGGCTGCTTAATTTGCTGGGGAGTTACAGCTGAAATTGAGCACTGTGCAATAATCAGCAAACATTCCTACATCTGATCTTCTGATGAAAGGAAGCTCATTGACGAAGTGGCTGAAGATGTTTGGGCTGAGGACAATACCCTGAGGAAGTCCTGTACTGATGTCCAGGAGTTGGAATGAGTGGCCTGCAGTAACCACAGTCATCTTCCTTTGTATATGACTCCAGTCATTGGAGTATTTTAACACTGATGCCAATTGACTTCAATTTTTCCAGGACTCCTTGAATCCACACTTGGTCAAAGGCTGGCTTTGATGCCAAGAGCAGTCACTGTCACCCCACCTCTAGAATTCAGCTGATTGGTTCATGATTGGCGCAAGGCCATGACAAATCTGGAGCAGAATCATCCTGGGTATCGCTGACATTGTTGTTGGTGAGCACATGCCACTTGACAGTGCTCTTCATGGCACCTTCCATCATATTGCTGGTGATTGAGAGGAGACTGATTGAATGATAGTCAGCCAGCTGGATTTGTCCTGCATTTGGTAAACAGGATATCCCTGGGCAATTTTCCATGTTTTCAGGTAGGTGCAAGTATTTTGGCTCTATTGGGACAGCATGGCATCTGGTTCTGAAGTCCGTGTCTTCAGGACTAGTTATTGTTATTTTTGTCCTGAACTTGTGCTTTCAATATATATGTGAATTTAGGTTTCTACAGCCAAAATGTTTTTGGGACAATATCTATCATTAACTTTTTATGTAGCCAAATGTTTTTGTTCACAAGAAAACCTACATTCTCTATTGAACCATAAGTACCCAGTGAAGAATATGATCAATTAAAATCAAGGAGATATACACTGGAGCAATTTTCTTTTCATAACCTAACTAGCTACATCAAACAATTCTGAACAGGAGAGCCATAGGATTTTTTTTTAAGAAAATGCAAGTCTTCTGCACCCCACATCCTGCTCCATCCAATAATTGCTGTTTCAGCTTGAAACTTCAAGGACAATTTATCACTTAGAAACATCTGAACTGTGTAGAAGTGGCAAAGCCAGTAAGGATGTTGCATAATGTGACACAATAATTGAATCCCTCCTTAGTAGGCCCCACATGGGTCTAGTTGTGTTATGGTTCTGTAATCAGATGGCTTGATTAATAAACTTGACAGTTAGAATCAAAGCGGGTATAGCCAGCAAAAATGGTGGGTCGCAGTGCCGTCACAACAGGCCACTGGAAAATCTCACAGACCACAAAGATGGTATGGGATTAACAGTGTGTTTCATCAGAGCTCTCCTCTTCTCACTCTCTCTTTTTCTCTCTCTCTCTCTTTCACGCTCTCTCTCTCTTTCTCTCACTCACACGCTCTCTCTTTCTCTTTTGTGTACAGTCTCACTTGCATGTGCAAGTTACCTGTCCCCACCAACTGATGTACTACCTGCTTTGTGTTATTTCACAGCCAACTTATTTAGGATTCTTGAAAATCAAAAAATTGCAGATGCTGGAGAATCTGAAATAAAAACAGACAATGCTGGAAAAACTCAGCAGGTCAGGCAGCTGGAAAGAAAACAGTATTAATATTTCATGTGGAAGATCCTTCGTCAGAGCTAGGAAGGAAAGAAAATAAGTTGAGATTGTGGGGGAGGGTTGGAAAGACACAGAAAATATCTCTGATAAGTGAACTTAGGGTTGTCCTGGGGATAAGCTGTAAAATGAGGTCATCTGGTTGATGGTGCCAGTTAGGGAGGCAGGACATGGTCCTTTGTCCAAAAAATCTATGGAGTGAGGGCAGTGAGAGAGTAAGAACACAAAGGATAGCAAAAGGCAGGCTGCAGGTCATGCCCAGCAGGACAGACTGTGTTAACAGAGAGAGGAAAATCTAAGCTGACGGGTGGATAGCTTGGTCCATTCTGATACAGACAGAGAAAGTGAGTTACGTGAAGTTGTAGAATTCAGTTTAGAGTTTGGAAGGCTGCAGTGTGCCTAGAAAGAAGATGAGTTGCTGTTCCTCAAACTTATGTTGAGCCTCATTATAACAGTTTAAGAGGTCGTACACAGATAGGTCAGAGTGGGAGTGAGATGGAGAATTAAAGTGGCAGGAAGATCAGGGTAACCGTTGTATACTGAACACACATGTTCTGCTGAACAATCACCTGATCTGTGTTTGAGGAGAACACATTGTGAACACCAAATGCAGTGTACTGGGTTGGAGGAGGTGCAAGTGAATCACTGCTTCACATGGAAGGGCTGCTTGGGTTCCTGGATGTGGGAAGGGAAGAGGTGAAAGGACAGGTGTCGCATCTCCTGAGGTTGCATGGGAAAATGCCATACAAAGGGGAGTGGTTGGTAGAGATGGAAGAATAGTCTAGGTTGTTGCAAATGGAATGGTCCCTTTGAAACGCTGAGAGGAGGGGAAGATGTTGCTAGTGGTGAAATCTTGTTGGAGCTGGTGGAAATTGTGAACAATGATCAGTTGTATGCTGAGGCTGGTGAAGTGGAAGGTGAGGACCAAGGGAACTCTATTCTTGCTCTGTCTAGGAGAAGAAGGGATGAGAGCAGAGGTGCAAGAAATCGAAGGTATGCGGTCAAGGGCTCTGTTTAACTATGTGGAAGGGAAGCCTGAGTTCAGGAACAAGGAAGATATTCACAGGTGTTGAAAGTATCATTAGAGCAAATACGATGGAGATAGAGGAAGTGGTAGGATGGAATGGAGTCTTCAACTGGAGGCAAGGTGGAAGGAATTGATCTGAAATGTTAACTCTGTTTCTCTTTCCTCAGATGCTGCCTGACTTGCTGGATGTTTCCAATATCTTGTGTTTTAATTAGGATCCTTGTTCTGTTAGCTTGGGCTTGATTCCAAAGCCATTTAAGGAATCCAGAGATAAAAAAAATGCTCTGCACTATTGCTCCATCTAGTGTCTAGAACACTAACCTTCAGTGGATGTTGGAGAAGAGTATCTGAACCTTACCTGGAAACTGCAGCAAGAGTCTTGTGACCATATAAAAGGGCAGAATGTCATGATCCACATTTCCAAGTGAAATATACCAGAGTTTGCAAAAAAGAAAATTTTTGGGATTTTTTTTGTGACAGAAAATTGAGAGGACAAATTGTTTCATTCACATGATCTTGGCATGGCTCTCAAGGTCAACATTTATCTCTCGACTCTGGCTGTCCGTGTGAGCTGCTTTTGAAGCATTGCATTTCGTCTGATGACTGTACTTCCACTGTGACATTAGAGGGAGTTTAGAGTTTTGGGTAATGTATGGTTAAGTACGGTTTGTAGCTTGGAAGGAAACTTGAAAATCATGATGTTTCCTAGTGCATGTTGACTTCATCCTCATTGGTGGTAAAAGTTTCCATTTTTGGGAGGTAGAACCATAGAATACTACAGCACGGAATACAGGCCATTCGGCCCTTCTAGTCTGTGCCGAAATGTTATTCCGCCAGTCCCATTTACCTGCACCCAGTCCATAACCCTCTAGACCTCTCCAGTCCATGTATCTATCCAATTTATTCTTAAAACTTAAGAGTGAGGCCCCATTTACTACATCAGATGGCAGCCCATTCCACACTTTCACCACTCTGAGTGAAGAAGTTCCCCCTAATGTTCCCCCTAAACCTTTCCCCTTTCACCCTAAAGCCATGTCCTCTCGTACTTATCTCTCCTCATCTAGGTCGAAAGAGCCTACTGGCATTAACTCTGTCTATGCCCCTCATAATTTTGTAAACCTCTATCAAATCTCCCCTCATTCTTCTACGCTCCAAGGAATAAAGTCCTAACCTGTACAATCTTTCCCTGTAACTCAACTCCTGAAGACCCAGCAACATTCTAGTAAATCTCCTCTGCACTCTTTCAATCTTACTGATATCCTTCCTATAGTTAGGTGACCAGAACTGCACACAATACTCCAAATTTGGCCTCAGCAATGTCTTATACAACCTCACCATAACATCCCAACTCCTATACTCAGTACTTTGATTTATGAATGCCAGGGTGCCAAAAGCTTTTTTCATAACCCTGTCTACCTGTGACGCCACTTTCAGGGAATTATGTATCTGAACTCCCAGATCCCTTTGTTCCTCCGCACTCCTCAGTGCCCTACCATTTACTGTGTATGTCCTACCTTGATTTGTCTTTCCAAAATGCAACACCTCACACTTGTCTGCATTAAATTCCATCTGCATTTTCTGGCCCATTTTTCCAGTTGATTCAGATCCCTCTGCAAGCTTTGAAAGCCTTCCTCGCTGTCCACTACACCTCCAATCTCAGTGTCATCAGCAAACTTGCTGATCCAATTTACCACATTATCATCTAGATCATTGATATAGACAACAAACAACAATGGCCCCAGCACAGATCCCTGAGGCACACCACTAGTCACAGGCCTCCAGTCTGAGAAACAATCATCCACAGCCACTCTCTGTCTTCTCCCACACAGCCAATTTCGAATCCAGTTTACAACCTTTCCATCGATACCTAGTGACTGAACCTTCTGAGCTAACCTCCCATGTGGGACTTTGTCAAAGACCTTACTAAAGTCCATGTAGACAACATCCACAGCCTTTCCTTCATCTACTTTCTTGGTAACCTCCTCGAAAAACTCTACAAGATTCGTTAAACACGATCTATCACGCACAAAGCCATGCTGACTATCCTTAATCAGCCCTTGGCTATCCAAATACTTGTATATCCAATCTCTCAGAACACCTTCCAATAACTTACCTACTACTCATGTCAGGCTCACCAGCCTGTGATTACCTGGTTTACTTTTAGAGCCTTTTTTAAACAACAGAACAACATGAGCTACCCTCCAGTCCTCTGGCACCGCACCCGTGGCTAAGGACTTTTTAAGTATATCTGCCAGGGCCCCTGCAACTTCTGCACTAGTCTCTCTCAAGGTCCGAGGAAATATCTTGTCAGGCCCGGGGGATTTATCTACCTTTATTCGCTGTAAAGCAGCAAGCACCTCCTCCTCTTTAATCTGTATATGTTCCATGACACTACTGCTTGTTTCCCTTCCTTCCATATCCACTATGCCAGTTTCCTGAGTAAATACTGATGCAAAAAAACTGTTTAAGATCTCCCCCATCTCCTGAGGCTCCACACATAGATGACCACTCTGATCTTCTAGGGGACCAATTTTGTCCCTTACTATCCTTTTACTCTTAATATACTTGTAGAAATCCTTTGAGTTTATCTTCACATTATCTGCCAAAGCAATCTCATGTCTTTTTGCCTTCCTGATTTCCTTTTTTAGTATTTTCTTACATTTTCGATACTCTTCAAGTACCTTATTTGCTCCTAGTTGCCTATACCTGCTATACACCTCCCTCTTTTTCTTAACCAGGGCACCAATATCCCTTGAAAACCAAGGTTCCCTATGCTTGTTAACTCTGCCTTTAATCCTGGCAGGAACATGCAAACTCTGCACTCTCAAAATTTCGCCTTTGAAGGCCTTCCACTTACTGAACACATCCTTGCCAGAAAACAACTTATCCCAATCCACTCTTCCTAGATCCTTTCTCATTTCCACAAAATTGGCCTTCCTTCAATTTAGAACCTCTGCTGCTGATGAAGCTTGGCTGCTGTGTATCTTAGAGATGATTCACACTGCAGCCTTGGTGCACCAGTGGTGGTGGTAGCTGGGGTGACAATCATGAAGGCACTTTGTTGTTGCTGGTGTCCAGCTTCTATAGTGTTGTTGAAGCTGCACTCATTCAGTTACTTTGAGAATATTCCATCATATTCCTAATTACGATAAAAAAAAATCTTGGAAAGTTAGGGGTGAGCTGCTTGACAGAGAACGTTCAACGTTTGACCATCTCCAACAGTTATGGTATTCATGTGGCTGGTCCAGTTAATTTTCTTATTAGTGGTGCCCTCCCCCGCCCCCCCCCCCCCTTTCCCCACAATGATAATTGTTAGTAATCTGAAGATTAGAAATGGTTAAACTCCCACTTATAGGAGATAGTCATTGCCAAGTATTGTATAGTGCAAATATTATTTTTCACTTAATAGTTCAAGCCTGAGCAGATCAGTTGAGCAGATCATGGTGTATGTGCATACAAGGAACATGATTATCTGAGAAGCTACGAAGTGAAACTGAAAAGTCTTCTTCCTCTGCTTAGGCTTTACCTTAGGGTCAAGAATGAGTTCCTTCCATTCCAGTTCAGTGGTTCTGAGGTGGCTGATGAGGCCAATGTGGGATTCACAGACTGCAGCAGAAGAGGCAGATGGGTAGGACGTTTGGCAGGTGGATGCACTCTTTCTGATGTTTAGGTATGGTTTCTGCATTTTCCCAATGAAGAGACTTCATCAGTGATTCTCAGTGAAACCCCTAATGCTTCTTATTCATTCTGAACTGCCATGGGCCAGGGATTCCCTTGAGTACTGACTTTTTTTCAAGGAGGCTCTTATAATATTGTTGCATTGTTTCTTCTGTCCACCTGTTACTCTCTTACCATAACAGAGCTTGGAGCAGTATCTGTTGTCAGGCCTTCATATGACGTAGTCTGGCCATCAGAGGGTAATTAGAGCCTTGATGCTGATGGTGTTGGCTGGGGAAAGAACCCTAGCATTGGTTTGTTTATTCCGCCAGTGATTTAGGAGGATTTTGTGAAGTCGATGTTGGTGATTTCTCTCGAGTGCTTTTAGATGCCTGCTGGAAATAGTCCATGTTTCAGAAACATACAGGAGCTTTGTACTTGATTTGGGGCTTTGATCTTCAAACTCTTCTTCATATGACCAAAGGCTGTGCCAGTGCACTGAAGACAGTAGTGAATTTCATCTTTGATGTCTGCCTTTCTTGAGAGGTGGCTCCTGAGATATGGGAAACAGTCCAAGTTTTCCAGTGTCTCTTTGTGGACCTTTATTGTCAGAGGATGTTGTACAGCAGGCAAGTTGCTCAAGGACCTTTGCTTTGCAGATACTTAGTATTACACTCATTCTCTCTCATGCTTCATTTGAATGAGTCAATAATTATTTGGAGCTTGGAAAGTGATACCTGTATGCTGCAGTATGATGACTGAGGTTGAAGCAACTTTGGTTCTGGGATGGAAGCAATATTTCCCATTTGCCCTTTTACCAGGGGCTTGTTAGAGGTAAGGTGCATGATTGCAACAAGGGAGATTAACAGAAGTTGAGATGAAGAAAAAGCCTTGTTTGACAACAGTTTGCACTGAAGTTGGGACTGTTGTGGACCTATTGGGTAACTGAAAACTTCTCAGTCTTCAGCTCCAACTCATTTCTGTTCTTATGAAGGAAATATTGCTAATGAAGCACCCAGAAGTGGTTTTGTAAATATCCTTGTAAATATTCACTACTCTTTCTTCAGGATTACACCTGAACTAAGAGGGGACAGTTGTTGGAAAAGACTGAATAGGCTGAGCAGTTCTTTTGAAAAAGTTATTAAAATTTAATTTACATTAGCCTATTCCCAATCACCAAAGTGTCAGAAGCTCTTACACTGCTATCATACACCAATTACATATCAGTAACCTACTCAAAAAGGCTCAATTTGTGTTCCACAAGGGCCATTCAGCTCCTGACCTCATTATAGGTTTTGTCTAAATATGGATTAACTAAACTGAATTCCAGATGTGAGGGGAAAGTGAGTGCCCTTAATGTCAAGAGTCAGTTGACCAAGTATGGCATCAAGGAAATGTAATAAAGCTAAGTCAATGGAGATCAGAGAACAAACTGATAGATGGTGCTATATACAACACAAAAGAAGATGGCTGTAGCTGCTGGGAGGTCAATCATCTTAGCCCCCTTCCTTACGTCTCCCCCTCAGGGCAGTGTCCTTGGGAAAGCCATTTCAGATGCTTCACTAATCTTCCTGCCATCATAATATAACCTACAGTACTATGCATTATACTCGTAGGTGTGACCTAACCAAAATTTTATAGGTTTAGCATAATTTGCTTTTCATCCTCTAGAAGTGAACCTCTTAGCTTTATGTGTACTTCTGTATTAATCCTACATTTGCTGCTTTTGAAACTTAATCCATGGACCCCTTGTTTCTCTACCACATTTACATTTACTTTCCAAAGAACACCTGGCTTTTTATTCCGCTTACCCAAGGGATCAATTTGCAATTGCTTATGTCGAAATTAATTCGCCATTTATATGCTCATTCTTCAAGTTTGTTGGTGCCATGTTGTATTTTCATCCTCAGTAAAATCTATTTCCCCAATGTAGTGGAAATTTTATTTTCATATTTTCAGTTTTTGATTCCTGAGTCCAAATCATTTATCAGTATGCTGGACAGCACTGGTCTCAGCACTGATCCTTGTGATGCAGCACTTCCCATTTTTTTTAAGCAAGTTTGAGGAAATGCCTTTAATTCAATATGGTGAAGTAAAAAATGTCGTCAGACAGTTGTTGTCATTTTTGTCATTTGTTTGGAGCTATATATTTGCTTTATACCATTTTTGACTAAAATTTTTCTCCTTTAGACTAAAATTAGGAATGAAAGGTAGTGAAATTCAGAAGCTACAATCTAGCCTGACCAACAGCAAAGTCTCAAAGCAACAATGTCCTGATGTTTTCGACAAAAGTGGAGATTCATTGGATAGAATAAGCCCCGAACTAACCTCACACAGAAAAAAGAACAGTAAGTTGTACCAGTGAGGGTGGCGGGAAGAATGAAAACAAAACTGAGAAGTTAATCACAGCACAATAATGAAACACAAAAGCATTATTGACATCAGTTTGACATCAACTTTTAGCGAAGTGCCATAGTGATTTTTGTGAAGCACGTTTTAGGGATTTAACTGGCAGGGTAGAAAACAGAAACCAGTGGATATTTTTCAAAAGCATTTGTATGGTAGCATCTAAGAGGTTATTATATAAAGTAAGGGCTCAGAGTTGAGGTAACTTGGGATGGCGTGAACAGGAAAGGACAGAAACCTGTCAGAATAAACAGGTCATTTTTGCATTGACAGACACTCACTATTGACTTAGTTGAAGAGATAGTGAGATGTATCCAAGCTGCCTTAGTTTCTCACTTCTTTTTGCAATGTAAGCCATGAGGATTTGCAAAGGGATCCAAAAAAAAGGAGTAGGCCATGTGGCCATTGAAGTAGCTCTGCTATTCAATGACCATGTGTGAAAAATAAAGAAGAAGAACTGTAGAAAGCTGCAGCAGAAAGGGACTTGGGGTACATGCACATGAAACACAGAAGGCTAGCAGATACAACAGATAATCAGGAAGGCTGGCCTTTATTTCAAGGGATTTGGAGTATAAAAGTAGGCAAGTCCTACTACAGTTGTACAATGCACCAGTGAGACCATATCTAGAATACTGTGAACAGTTTTGATCCCTTAAAGAAAAATTATCATTCAAGGCTATTCAGAGAAAGTTGACCAGGAATTGTTTTGTGAGGAAAAGTTGGGTCTGTAGTCACTGGAGTTTTGAAGAATAAGAGGCAATCTTTTGAAATGTATGAGGATCTTAGGGAGCTTGATAAGATAAGTGCAGGGAGGATGTTTCCCCTTGTGGGCATAGTCTCAGAAAAAAGCAGCCCTATTTACTGAATATCTTCTCTCAAAGGGTTGTGAGTCTTTGGAAATCCTTGTCCCTTAAAGCTGTGGAGGCTGAGTCATCGAATATATTCAAGGGTTGGCTAGGTTGATTTTTAATTGGTAAAGTTAATGGGGAGAGGTGAGAATGTAAACTAAAGGAAAGTTGGATCAGACATGATCTTACTAAATAACAGAGCAGGCACGAGGGGCCAAATAATGTACTCTTTTACCTACTTTTTTTGATTTTATGGTCTATGTCTCAAGTTCATTTCTCTGCTTGATTTCCATATGTTGATATTTTGGATCTGAGTATCCAAAAATATATATCCCAGCCTTGAATATAGTCAGTGACTGAACATCTATTGCCCTTAAAGTAAAATATTCCAAAGATTGATAAACCTCTTTTGAAAGAAATTTTTTCCTTATGTCAGTCCTAGATCATCTCCTATAACTCCAGGTTGTCCTATTTGTGGAAGTAGACTCTTAGCAATATAGGCGGCACAGTAATTAATGCTGCTGCCTTACAGCCCCGGGACCTGAGTTTGATTCTGACCTGGTGCTGGCTGCATGGAGTTTCCATGTTCTTCCTGACGGGTGACCTGATAGAAGTATATAAAATTATGAGAGGCATAATTTCTCAGGGTGGAAATGTCAAACACTAGAGGGTGTAGTTTTAAGGTGAGGGGGGAAAGTTTAAAGAAGATAGCCAAGGCAATTTTATTTTACACAGAGGGTGGTAGATGCCTGGAACGCACTGCCAAGGGAGATGGTGGAAGCAGATACAATAGCAACTTTTAAGAGGTATTTAGACAGACACATGAACAGGCAGGAACTGGAGGGATATATCCATGTGCAGGCAGATGAGATTATTATAATTGGCATCATGGATGGAGCAGACATTGTGGGCTGAAGGGCCTGTTCCTGTGCTGTACTGTTCTAAGTCTTAGACTATGTGGGTTTCTACTAGGTACTATGGACTCCTCCTACTTCCTATTCTTGGTTACTGTAAATTACCCTCATTGTAGGTAAAGTGGCAGAAGAATCAAAGGGAAGGTAATGGGCATGTGAATGAAAATAAGTTATACTGTTACAAGGAAATAAGGGAATGGGACATATGGGCATGCTCTTTTGTGAAACAGCATAGACCACACCAGCCAAATGGCCTCGTGTTATAATAGTACATATCTCCCAGAATTTAGTATGTCTCAATAAGATCACCTTGCACTTACCTCAACTTCAGTGAGCGTAGGTCAAGCTTGAGACAGAAGAGACTGCAGATGCTGGAATTTGGAGTAAAAAACAAACTGCTGGAGGAACTCAGTAGGTCAGGTAACATCAGTTGAGGGAAATTCAGCCCAGATGAAGGGTCTTGACCTGAAGCGTTGACTGTTCATTTTCCTCAACAGATGCTGCCTGACCCACTGAGTACCTCCAGTGGTATGTTTTTAGGCCAGCCTTGATCTCTCCTCTCAAGATAACCCCATCATTCCCAGGAATCAATAGAACATAGAACATTACAGCACAGTACAGGCCCTTTTTTTGGCCCACATTGTTGTGCTGACATTTTTATCCTGCTCTAAGATCTTTATAACCCTTCCCTTCCACATAGCCCTCCATTTCTCTATCATTCATGTGTCTATCAAAGAGTCTCTTAAATGTCCCTTATGGTATTTGCCGCCACAACCTCTGTCGGCATTGCATTCCACGCACCCACCACTCTCTGTAAAAAAAAAACTTACCCCTGACGTCCCCCCTATACCTTCCTCCAATCAGCTTAAAATTATGCCCCCTTGTGTTAGCCATTGTCACCCTGGGAGAAAGTCTCTGACTGTCCACTCGACCGATGCCTCTTATCATCTTGTACACCTCTATCAAGTCACCTCTCATCCTCGTTCTCTCCAAAGAGAAAAGCCCTAGCTCACTCAGCCTATCCTCATAAGACATGCTCTCCAATCCTGGCAGCATCCTGGTAAATCTCCTCTAAAGCTTCCACATCCTTCCTATAATGAGGTGACCAGAACTGAACACAATACTCCAAGTGTGGTCTAACCGGAGTTCTATAGAGCTGCAACATTACCTCGCGGCTCTTGAACTCAGTACCCCGACTAATGAAGGCCAACACACCATATGCCTTCTTAACAACCCTGTCGACCTGCGCGGCAACCTTGATTGATGTATGGACATGGACCCCAAGATCCCTCTGTTTCTCCACACTGCTAAGAGTCCTGCCATTAACCTTGTATTCTGCCTTCAAATTCGATCTCCCGAAGTGTATCACTTCACACTTTTCTGGGTTGAACTCTATCTGTCACTTCTCAGCCCAGATCTACATTCTATCAATGTCCTGTTGTAATCTGCAGCAACCTTCTACACTATCCACACCACCACCAACCTTTGTATCATCAGCAAACTTACTAACCCACCCATCCACATCCTTATCCAAGTCATTTATAAAAATTACAAAGAGCAGGTGTCCCAGAACAGATCCCTTTGGAACACCACTGGTCACTGACCTCCAGGAAGAATACACTCCATCTACCACCACCCTCTGTCTTCTGTGAGCGAGCCAATTCTGAATCCACACAGCCAAGTTTCCCTGGTTCCCATATCTCCTGACCTTCTGAATGAGCCTTCCACAAGGAACCTTATCAAGCGCTTTACTAAAATCCATGTACACCACATCCACTGCTCTAACCTCATCAATGTGTTTTGTTACATCCTCAGAGTTCAATCAGGCTCATGAGGCACGACCTGCCCCTCTCAAAGTCATGCTGACAGTCCCTAATCTACCTATGCTTCTCCAAATGCCCATAAATCCTGTCCCTAAGAATCTTCTCCAGTAATTTGCCCACCATTGAAGTAAGACTCACTAATCTGTCATTCCCAGGGTTATCCCTACTCCCTTTCTTAAACAAAGGAACAACATTGCCTCCAATCATCTGAATCATCTGGCACTACTCCTGTAGCCAGTGAGGACACAAAGATCATCAGCAAAGGTGCAGCAATCTCTTCTCTCGCTTCCCGTAATAACCTTGAATATATCCCGTCCGGCCCCGGTGACTAATCTATGCTAATGTTTTTCAAAAGTTCCAGCCTATCCTCTTTCCTCTTAAGCTTCCTCCTGGCTACCTTGTAACTCTCCAGAGCCCTTTCTGATCCATGCTTTCTAAAGCTCAGGTAAGCTTCTTTCTTCCTCTTGACAAGATATTCTACATCTCTTGTCAACCACGGTTCCTTCACTCTACCATCCTTACCCTGCCTCAATGGGACAAACCTATCCAGAACCCATGCAAGTACTCTCTAAACAACCTCCACATTTCCACTGTGCGCTTCCCCAAGAACATCTGTTCCCAATTTACGTTCCCAAGTTCCTGCCTAATAGCATCATAATTCCCCCTCCCCCAGTTAAATATTTTCCCATATCGTCTGCTCCTATCCCTCTCCAAGGCAAGGGTAAAGGTCAAGGAGTTATGGTCACTCTCTCCAAAATGCTCTCCCACTGAGAGATCTGAAACCTGATCAGGCTCATTGCCTAGTACCAGGTCCAGAATGGCCTCCTCTAGTCAGCCTGTCCACATACTGTGTCAGGAATCCTTCCTGTACACACCTAACAAACTCCACCCCATCTATCCCCTTTACAGTAAGGAGGTGTCAATCAATATTAGGGAAGTTGAAATCACCCATGACAACAACCCTGTTATTTTTGTACCTCTCCAAAATCTGCCTCCTGATCTGCTCCTCAGTGTCTCTGCTGCTACTGGGGGGTCTGTAGAATACTCCCAATAGAGTGATTGCTCCCTTCCTGTTTCTGACTTCCATCCACACTGACTCAGTAGGTGATCCCTCCAGGACATCCTCCCTTTCTACAGCTGTGACACTGTCCCTGATCAGCAAAGCCACTCTCCCACCTCTTTTACCTCTGTCCATGTCCCTTTTGAAACATCTAAACCCCAGAATATCCAGCAGCAATTCCTGCCCTTGCGACAGCCAAGTCTCTGTAATGGCCACCATGTCATAGTTCCATGTACTTACCCGTGCTCTAAGTTCATCACCCTTGTTCCTGAAACTTCTCACATTAAAGTAGACACATTTCAGCCCATCCAACTGACTGCAATTTTGCCCTTTCAAATGCCTATCCTTCCTCACAGTCTTTCTATACTCTGCATCTACTTGTACACTAAATGCACCAAGCTCTGACCTATCACTCTGGTTCCCATCCCCCTGGCAAACTAGTTTAAACCCTCCCCAACAGTTCTAGCAAACCTGCCCACAAGAATATTGGTCCCCCTCCAGTTCAGGTGTAACCTGTCCCTTTTGTACAGGTCGTACCTTCCCCAGAAGAGATCCCAATGATCAACAAATCTGAAACCCTGCTCGCTGCACCAATTGCTCAGCCACGCCTTCATCTCCCATATCATCCTATTCTTACCCTCACTGGCGCGTGGCACAGGCAGCAATCCAGAGATTACTACCCTTGAGGTCCTGCTTTTCAGCTTCCTACCTAGCTCCCTATATTCCCTCTTCAGGACCTCATCTCTTTTCCTACCCATGTCATTGGTACCAATATGTACCATGTCCTCTGGCTGTTCCCCCTCCCCCTTCAGAATGCCGTGGACCCAATCCAAGACATCCCTGACCCTGGCACCCGGGAGGCAACGTACCATCTGGGTGTCTCTTTCACGTCCACAGAATCTCCTGTCTGCCCCACTTACTATGAAATGCCCTATCACTACCACCCTCTTCTTCTCCCCCCTTCCCTTCTGCACCACGTGACCAGGCTCAGTGCGAGAACCTGGTCACTGTGGCTTTCCCCAGTAGGTTGTTCCCCCAACAGTATCCAAAGCGGTATACCTGTTATTGAGAGGAACGGCCACAGGGGTACTCTGTATTACCTGCCTATTCTCCATCCTTCTCCTGACAGACATCCAGCTACCTGCCTCCTGCAGTTTAGGAGTAACTGCTTCCCTGTAGCTCTTATCTATGAACTCCTTGTTATCCCGTAGGAGGTGAAGGTCATCCAGCTGCAAATCCAGTTCCCTAACACGGTCTGTAAGGAGCTGCAGTTGGATGCACCTTGTGCAGATGTAGTTATCAGGGAGACTGGATGTCTCCCAGAACTCCCACATCTCACAAGCTCACCCTGACCCTGGAGCCATTCTCACTGCTCTGGCCTGGCACTGAAGGAAACACCAAAGCAAAGAAAGAAAGGAACTTACCGGAGACTTACCTTTGCCTCTTCTCACCAAAGCCTCTTGAGCCAGAGCCTCAATCACCAACTCTAACAGTGGTCCACTGACACAATGGCCACTCCACTTATACCTGGCTTTCCTTTATTTGCTCTTTTCAAAGGTCCTGCTCCAAATCTGGCTGCAACTCCCGACTCTGCACAGTGAAGCTCACATGCACAGGGATAGAGACTCGCCTCTTTTCAAAGGTCCTGCTCCAAATCTTGCTCCAACTCCCGACTCCCAACTCCCAAATCAATCTACTGAATCTCTGCTGCATTGATTCTCAAGGCAGTATCGTCTGTACATACTACTCCAAATGAAATCTCACCAAGACCCTGTACGATCTTAGAAAGACATCTGCGCATATGTACACTACTGCCCTACCAATAAGAGCTGATGTACCATTTGCCTTTCTCAAATGTTATATACTTTCTGTCTCTCAAGAGGCAGAAGACCAGGATCCTTCTGTACCACCATCATTTACAGCCTGCTTCTTTACCACTTCCTTAACCTTTCCATATTCCTTTGCAGACTCTGAGTCTTTCTAACGGCTCACCTGCAGCCAGGAAACATACAGACTGGTTCAACAAATGGCCAAGCAGGTGGCAGATGGAGTAATATTTCGGAAAATTTGATGCTATTCACTTTAGCAGTCGGAATAGAAAACAATATTTTTTAAACTTTGTGAGAAACTAGCAAAAGCTGGTGTGCAGATGGTTTCTGCTAGTTCATGAAAAACGCAAGCATGCAATTATAGCAAGCTGTTGGAAAGGGAAATGGGATCTTTTCCTTTTAATGCAAGTAGGTTGAAGTACAAAAGAGGGCCTTGGTGAGACCAAACCTGGAATACTGAGTGGAGCTGTTTTCTTTCTGTATTTAAATAATACTCATAGCTTTGAGGTGGTGCAATATATATTCACTGGGTTGATTACCAGGATAAAGAGGAAGTTGAGTGAAAAAGGCCTGTAAGGTGATTTCATTGAGACGTACAAAATTCTGGGAAGGATTGACAGGATCGATGTTTGTACAAGATGTTGGTGAGGCTGCATTTGGAATATTGTGTTGGGTTTTGGTCACCCTGCTGTAGGAAAGATTCCATTAAGGTAGAAAGAGTGTAGAGGAGATTTATGAGAATGTTGCAGGGACTTGAGGGAGTGAATTATGGAGAGAGGTTGAGCAGGTTGGGACTTTATTTATTGGAGCGTTGGAAAATGATATTGTAGAGGTACTGTAATCATGAGGGGCATAGATAGGGAGAATGCACACAGTCTTTTTCCCAGGGTTGGGAAATCAAGAACTAGAGGGTAAGAGGGGAGAGATTTGGTGGGAACTTGAGGGGCAACTTTTTCGTCCAGAGGGTGATCCATATATGGAATGAGCTGCCAAAGGAAGTGGTTGAGGCAGGTACATTAATAACATTTAAAAGACACTTGGTCAAGTACATGAATAGGAAATGTTTAGAGGGATATGGGCCAAATGTGTGCAAATGGGACTGGTTTGGGTGGGAATCTTGGTCGGCGTGGACCAGTTGGGCTGAAGGGCCTGACTCAGTGCTCTGTGACTGACACCTTGGAAAATAATCCAAGCATAATGAAAAGCCTATTCGATCTAAATTATGAGTTCTTTCAATGACAGTAACTTTTCAGCACTTTGGTGTGAGTGGTGCAGGGTATCACAAGTATGCTTAATTTTTTGTAAACTGACCATTCACTCTAATTGGCAAGGTTTATTTAGCAGTGATCACAGATGCTCCCTGGTCCTCTAGCTCTCTTATTGCTGAGGTACATGTCCATTCCTTTACTGCATTATTGATATTAAGTAACTCAGTATAAATCTAGGTCTGAAGATTGGGATAGTATATAATTAAAAATTTTTCTAAACTAAAAGCTTTTGTGATTGTAGCATCTTACTTCAACAGAATTGTTATTTTACAAAATAGTGCTATTTCTGATACTTTGTCAGCTGAGAGAAAGACCTTGGAACAGCATTTAGAAGAAAAACGATGTAAACAAAAGGAAGTTGAAGAACTGCAGACAAAATTATTGGAGGCAGAATGTACAATCTCAACATTGGAGAATCGGATGACTGAGCAGATAAACAGTTTTCAGAACTTTGAAGAGCAACTGTTGGAAAAAGAACATGGCATTGAGAAGTTGGAACAGGAGGTATATAGCTTGCACATCAAGAAAATGGCATTGCAGCCCACAACTCCATTTTAGTACAGATGCTTTACCTCACTGTGCCCAAGTAAGATTAGGAACAGGATCAGGTCATTCAACTGCTGAAGCCTGGATCACCTTTGGAGAGATCATGGTCGATCTACCACCTAGCCCTTTGCCGCTTCCCTTTCCCCATATCCCATAATCCATGTGGTTATCAAAAATCTATCAATCTTAGATTTAATATTAACAATTGACCCAGCATCAGTTATCTTTTTTGTGGAAAGTTATTCCAAATTACCATCACCCTATTTTCGAGTTGTTTCCAAACTTCCTCCTAATTATGTCCCCAGTGCTGGAATCCCAACCATTGCAGATAGTTTTACAATTTTTTCACACTGAAATATCTGATCTAAAACTGCCAGTATGGAAATATAAATTTATATTGCAAAAAATTATTTTTCATCATTTTACCACTTTATCACTGGACTGGAACCCTTTTTGATCAAGGAACAAACCAGTTAGTTTTTAGTCATCAAGGAGAAGTTGGTTGTGAGAGGGATGGCAAAAAGGCACAGCTAGTCGAGATGTTGCCTCACAACTCCAGCGACCTGGGTTCAATTCTGACCTTTGGTGCTGCCTATATGGAGTTTGCTTGTTCCTACTGCAATCATGTGGATTTACTCTGGGTGCTGAAAAGACATATGGGTTAGTAGGTTAATTGGCCACTGTAATTTGCTGCTGGAGTATAGAATATGGGGAGGATGGATGGGAATATGAGGTGAAATAGGATTAGTGTAGGATTAATGTAAGTGGTGCTTGATGGTCAGCATGAGCTAGGTGGGCTGTTACTGACCTGTTTGAACCTCTACTTATTAAATCTCTGCAAACAGAAGCTTTCTCCATTTCAGCTTATCACAATATAATTATAAGGATTGTTGTTTAACTTTGTGCTCCCGGGTTAAGACATTTACCCATTGTGAATGCATATTGAAAATTTGCTAACTTATGATATTCTAACCAGTTAAAATAAGATTCTGAATATTGCATGCAGTAGTGTGTAAATTTTAGTGCTTTCCAAAAACATTGCTTTGGTTCAGAAGGTATACAGAATGTTGTTTTTAGGGGGGAGAAACAGCTGTGAGCAATAGGCTGTAAATTAATTGAATCTGTTTTCTAAGAATTTTGTACTTAATAATGATTACTGAAGGATATTTTAACATACACGTGTTCTATTTGACAGCTGAAAAAAACAAAATCGCAGCTTTCCACTATGGAGAAACAATTGGAGGAGAAAACGATTGCCTACTCGACCAATGCGGTGAAAGTCGTTGAATGTGAACAAGCACTTGCGGTAAAATTGGGATAGCAGTTAAAAAAAATTTGAACAGCATTAACTTTGATTTTTAAATAATTTTTCAGCAGTAGAATGAAATGCTGGGATTAGTTCCTATGTAAGATGTCATAACTTTTTTTAATATTCTAGGGAGGCCAAATTATAGAAATCCATGCTCATTCAAAATGACATTTTCATTTAGTTGTTGAATGTACAGGTTACGAATAGCCAATTTATGTGCAGCCTGTACATACAAGCAAGCATTTGGGAAACTGGCAGGATGGATTTACCAGCTGCTGCGGGGCTGCAGGAATCTTCTGCTGCCTGGGAACTCGGTTTGTGGCCGCATTTCTGACTTGTGAACTATTTGGGTTACAAACAGTTCACAGGAAGGGAACTCTGCCTTAACCTGGGGAGGATTTGTATATAATGTTCTGCTATAATCTAAAAAATATGCTTTGAACAACTGCAACATTTAAAAATTGAATCATTTAATATTTTACTACTTTTGCTATATTGAATCATTTAATATTTTACTATATTTTTGTTTTGTCAAGGAAGTACTTCACCAATAACACAAATCTACAAAAAAAAAAGTCAGGTCAAAATTATATAATTGAGATCCCAGCAATGATCAATCTAGAAATACTTATTTAAGAACTATTGTCCTTGGCTATATAAACATGCGGATCCTGAATGGAAACTTTTGCCACTGCCTTTTTCTCCTTCCTCCATTTCCCATGAGTAGTATGTGAAAAGAGCATAGAATAATATTTTCTTTGTGGAGAAAAGTATGTGGAAAGGCAATGAAAGATATTTTCTACAATAGTTTAATCTTCACTTCTGCTTCCCTCAAATATTAGGAAAAAAATAATGAAATTATCAAATTGGAAAAATTAATTGAAGAACAACAACAAGAAAATATTGTTGCTAATGAACAGACCAAGAAGTTACAAACTGAGCAGTGTCATGAGCTGGAAAAGCAGATTGAAATTGTAAGTTTTCTTTTTACTGATGCTATTCACTTTAGTGCGTACTGCTGATGATTATTGGGAGGCAGTTTGGAATTTTAGAAGCATGCTAATCTTGAAATTGGAAGTTTTAAAATTAACAAATGTTTATTTTTTAGGGGTAACAATGGACTACATTCAGGAAGGAAATGCAATTCTTAAACTGTTTATCAACAGTTAAATGTTATAAATTGGGGCCAATATGATGGACATTGCAAAAAAAAATTTCTTTTGTAACCACAGGCCAGGACTTCTTATTTCTGGGGAGCTGATCTGGCTAATAATCATTTGCAATCTCTCTGCATTTTTCCCCTGACTGGTTACTCCAACACTTATAAACAAGGAGAGAATATTAGATATTTTACACTGGAGAAACTAAACCTTTGAAATTCCTGTTGCTATTAGTAAAAATAAAGTTTATCAAATTGCTGGTAATTCAGTCAACGGTTGTATGCGTCACCATCATTTTCATCAATAGACCCTCTACTACTTTCAGAATAGTTTCATTAAGCAAGAATTTAGCTTTGCAAAACAACTCCAGATAGCAACCCACTGATGTATTAATCCATAATTATTCAAAAAATGTGACCTGATTAAGTAAAATAAATACATGTTACTTTTTGGTTATTAATTTTCCCCGAACTGCTTTAATGCTTCTGAAGGTGTTGACAGAAAAGTGTAAAAATTGAAATTCCTCTGTGAGAACAAAAGAAATTCATAGCCATATATTTATGCAGTACCCTGTTTATGGGCTGATTCAAAATCTATAACATGTGAATAGCTATTGACCTGGATCTTCTGCTGATTAGTGAGCGATCAGTTGCCTGGCGCCTTAACCCATTGATATCCGGAGTGGTTCCAGAGTAATCTTCCACCGGGAACCTAGCTCGCACTTGATCAACAAGGCCCAGCATGGCACAGATCCTTTCAGAGCAAATGTCAACCTTTAAATGCCTTAGAGTTGCATCAACCCTGCCCTGTGCTTACTGGCTGTCAAAAAGATATAAAAACACTCAAAAGTATTTTAAAAATTAGAAGTACTATTACACTTTGGAATTCATAAGTTCAAAAAAATCTTCAAAAATGCAGAACACAAGGAAACAAAAACAACTTAAGTGAAGTTAAATCAGCTCAGTTAAATTAACTCAGTTAAATCAAAAGAATGGAAAATGAGCTTCTCCTGCAAGCTGATTATGTATTTTTGTCATTGAAGTCAATGATCCTGCTAGTTTGTTGGGCATATTTACCAATCTAACTAGTGGGAAAGCTGTAGAACTTTTCATTTCCTGCTGCACTCTTAGAAATCAGCTGCCTAGAGATATTTGCCTTTGCTTGGGAGCCCCGAATGTCTGCCTTGTTGCACAATTCCGAGTTTTTAATTGGAAAAGCTGGTTTATTATGAAACTTATCACTAGCTTTAGTTTGTTGCTGGGAATTCAAGTTTTTTGCATTGTACATCATATTGGCTCCCAATTTATTACAATCCAATTCCAGCAACTAGGCAGTTTGGCAGTATATTAAATGTCTCATTTGACTATGTTTCCAACTGTTTCTGATAAAATACTAAGGTCTTTGCAAATGTCACTGATATAAGCAGGGTAAAAATAGATCTTTTGCTGCCAGGGTTAAGTCCATTGTCTGTCAGAGCTGTTTTTCACGTGAACTTCTGGTGCCAGATTGAAACCATCATTCTTTAGGTCTTTTATTTCTGCTATTATCTTCATCCATATTTAGGATGTAGCATAATAATTTTATGTGCTTTTATCATCTTAGCTGTTTGCATTGCTCATAACATATTTTCTTTTTAGACCACTTTTATGCTTTCATATTGGCAAAGTTCTCATCACATTGAAGTTACTTGCCATTCTATCTCTTTTCTTCAGCAGGACCTAAATTTTTAAATTTGAAATCAAGAGTTCAATATATTGATTCCTTTGCAATTTTTTTTGTATTTGTGAATTAGCAAGCACATGTGTATATACCACTCCTTAGTAGATATTATATCTATAAGTTTTTTATAATTCTTTTGCTGTTTTGAGTTCTTAGCAGCCCCAAAGAACACACAGTTTATTCAGAAACAGAAAATGCTGGAAATACTGTGCAGGCCACATGAGGCCTTTTTGAATGTTTCTAGCATTTTCTGTTTTTATTTCAGATTTCCAAAACCTTCATTGCATGTCCAGTAACAAAGATACTCTATGTTTTCCCACTCAGTTGGCTTGCATGTTCACAGTCTTTCTAAAAACTGTTGGAATTGAGATTCAGGAGATGGACTGCCTTAGGACCTTCTACGCTTGACTGTGGATATGCAGCATTTTGCATGAAGCTCAAACAAAAGAACCTAGGAAATAGAAGCAGTGGTACACCATTTAAGCCATTGTGCTTGCTCTGCCATTCAGTAAGGTTATGGTTGATCTTACTCATTAGCTGTATCTCCTCTGTCATCTTGGATAGAGAATTCCAAAGCTTCACTACACTTCTTCTCATTAGTGTCATGAGTGACCAGCCCTATTCTTGAATCTCTAATTCTAAATACCCCAACAAGATTAAGATTCAGTCCTACATCTGCCCTGTCACACTGTCAAGAATTTAGTATGTTTGAAAGAGATTCTTCTCATTCTTCTAAACTCTAGAGGATGTAGAGCTTAACCTCTCTTTGTATGACAAACCCACTGTCTTTGAAGGCATTCTGATGAAAGCTTACTGCATTCCTAATATCATGAGTATATTCTTCCTTAGGTAGGGTGAGCGCACCTAGACACAATAATCCAGATGCTAACTCACCGACCCAATATAATTAGAGCAAAATTTCTCTACTCTTGGTCTCATAACCCCTAGCAGGTAAGACCAAGGTACTATTTTGCTTCCTAATTGTTTGTTCTAATTGCAAGTTAACTTTCAGCGATTCATGATTAAGGACACCTCTCACTCTGAACACCAGTACCAATCAACCTCTAAGCATTTCTGTCTTCTCTGGAAAAGTGGAAGACCTTGCATTTTTCCACATTATATTCTATCTGTCATGTCCTTGCCTTTTCACTTGACCAGTTTGATTCTCCCTAGAGCCTTTCTCCATCCTCTTCATAAACGACTCTGCCAACCAGCTTAGTATCATCAGCAAGCTTGGATGTATTACACTTTATCCCCTATTCCAAATCATTGATATAAATTGTGAACAGCTAGGGCCCCAGTACTAATCTAGCAGCACCCAACTCATTCCAGCCTCCCAACTTGAAAAGACCCATTTATTCTTATTTGTTTTCTGACTGTGAACCAATCCATACCAGTATATTACCTCCAATCCCATATGCTATAATTTTGTTTCATAACCTCTTGAGTGGCACCTTATCATGAGCCTTCTGAAAGTCCAAATACACCACATTCAGCTAGCTACCACCTCAAAACACTAACAGACTTGTCAAACGTAATTTCTCATTTTTAAATCTACGTTGACTCTGCTCAATCCTATTATTATTTTTAAGTGCCCTGTTAGCTCTTCCAGAATAATAGATTCAGCTATTTCCTAGTACTGACATCAGGCAAACTCAGAATCGGAATCAGAATTAGATTTATTATCACTGACATATGACATGACATTTGCTATTTTGCAGCAGCAGTACAGTGCAAAGACATTAAAATGCATAAGTTACAATAACAAATAAATAGGGCAAAAAAAGGAATAATGAGGTAGTGTTCATGGGTTCATGAATCATTCAGGAATCTGATGGCAGAGGGGAAGAAACTGTTCCTGAATCATTGAGTATGGGTCTTCAGGCTCCTGTACCTCCTCCCTGATGGTAGTAACGAGAAGAGGGCATGTCCCGGATAGTGAGAGTCCTTAATGATGGAGGCTGCCTTCTTGAGGCACCATCTCTTGAAGATGTCCTTGATGGTGTGAAGGGTTGTGCCCATGATGGAGCTAGCTGAGTCTATAAACCTCTGCAGCCTCTTGCGATCCTGTGCATTGTAGGCTCCATACCAGGCTGTGATGCAACCAGTCAGAATGCTCTCCACCATAGATCTATAGAAATTTGTAAGAGTCTTCAGTGACATACCAAACCTCCTCAAACTCCTAATGAAGTGGAGCTACTGGCATGCCTTCTTCATGATTGCATCAATGTGTTGGGCCAGGATAGATCCTCTGAGATGTTGACACCCAAGGAACTTGAAGCTGCTCACCCTTTCCACCGCTGACCCCTCAATGAAGACTGGTGTGTGTTCTCCCAACTTCCCCTTCCTGAAGTCCACAATCAATTCCGTGGTCTTGCTGAGTATGAGGTGGTTGTTGTGACGCCACTCCTGTAAGCCTCTTCATTGCCATCTGAGATTCTACCAACAACTGTGGTGTCATGGGCAAATTTATAAACTGGTGTATAGTTCCTTTTTTTTCTCCCTCCTTTATTCCATAGCAGGGTTACATTTGCTGCTTTCCACTGTGGGAACTGTCCGAGAATTTATGGAATTTTGGAAGAGGATAGCCAGTGCAATCAGTATTTCCATAGTTGCCTCTTTCAAGTCTTTACATTGCTGGTCATCAGGGCCTGAGGATTTATCAGCTTTCAGTCCTATTTATTTCCCCATCACTAATTTTTTACTAATACTAATTTCAATTTCAGCCTGGGTCAGTTGTTCTTTTTCTTTTATCGATGCCTTGCTTCTCCTTTGCTGAATGTTGCCAATCCTTGAGCTTACTGGTCCAATGGCAGCATCGTAAGCCTGTTCCTTTGATCTAATTATGTCTTTGACTTCTCTTGATAGCATGGCTAGACCACATTGTCTTTTTGTTTGCTTTAAAGCAATACATATTACTTGCAAACTACGTATTTTTTTAATGTTAATCATTGCTTATGTACTATCATACCTTTTAGCGTAGTATCTCAACCTATCATGGCTAACTCACTCCGCATACTTTAGTAGTTTGCTTTATTCAGGTTTAAGTTCCTGATTTCAAATTGTACTAAATCACATTCAATATTTGTATAAATTCTATCATATTGTGATCACTGTTCCCTAAAGACCCCTTAACCATCAGATCCCCTGTTATACACAATCCTAAAGCTAAAATATCATGTTCCCTTATTGGTTCCTCAACTTCCTTATCCAGAAAACCATTACTTCCACACTCCTTGAATTCGTTCTTCACATATTACTCTTAGTTTGGTTTGACCTTTCTATATGTAGATTAAAGATGCCAAAATTATTGTATTATCCTTCAAGTTTCCTGAGTTGTGCTATGCGTATAGTCAATTCCTGCCAATGCTTTCTTCCCTTTGCTGTTTCTTAGCTGTCATCAAACGCATTCTGCTTTTTGATTTTCTGCATTAAGGTCCATTGTTTCTACTGCCTATATCTGATTCTTTAATATCAGGGCTCCCCTTTTCCATTTTGTCAACCTCTTTCAAGAGTTCAGTGTCCCAGAATATTTAATTCTCGACCTGTTCCCAACCAAATCTATTTTAATTCGTAGCATTATTCCATCATCTTTCTTCTCGCCCACTTTGACTCTTCTCCTCTTCAAATATCTTCTTTCCAAAATCTATTTATATTGCAGTGGCCCTGTATCCTTCTACCAAAGATTCACCATCTCTATTAGCTTGTAAAGGGATAACATTTTCAATAATAGACATTCTTAAAGTGAAGTAAATATTGATCTTCTTCTGAATCTTCTTCCAATACTTTGATATTTGATTCTAAGATACATACTCCAGTGTTCTGAATCCATATGTTATTGGAGTTCGTTTAAATTGAAATATGGCTTTAATACTGATTTTGATCTTGTTGCATTTCCAATTCCACAATCACAGTACCTTTTAAACTACTTCATTAATATTAAGTGTTTTTGATATCGTGGAAAGCATTACATTTACGCAAGACTTCTGTTTTTAAGCTTGAAAGTGAACTGGAAGAGAAACAAGTGCAGATAATAAAACAAAAGCAAACAATCTCAACTTTTCAGGATGATATCTATGCCAAGGAAAGCAGAATTGAATCATTGGAATTTCTACTTGAAGAAACCAGACAGGCAAGTTTTTAAAATGAAAAATTTTTATAGTTTTATTTTAATTGTTCAAATCTATTGGGGATTAGGTAGGTATTAAATTTATGAAAAGATTGTAGCATAAATCAAGGCACTTAAAATATTATAATGTTGACAACATCTAGCTACATTCCTGCTAGGTCAGAAAAAGGAATTTTTATTTGAAATGAAACTTTACTCATGGATGTGTGTTGTTAAAGTTAATTTTTTTTTTGTGAAGCTGTGTTGCTAGAATTTCTTTTTCGAACTTTACTTCAAGACACTCACCACTGGGCTTTCCTGCCTTTATGAAAGTACATAAACATTTCAAGTGTTTCCTTGTCTTCTTCATACAGCTTTTCTCTGGTGGCCACCAGTGGAAAGTTCAGCTGGTACTTTCCTATCCCACGTGTTTGTGAATTACTGGAAAACATAAAAGCATTCATCACTTAGCTCCTCTGTCATTCAGTTACATTACAACTGTCCACTTTAATCCAATCTCCTGATATACTTGTCTAGTAAAATTCCATCATCATCAGTCTTGTATATTGGCTCAACATCCAGTTCTTTTGGGGGAGTAATTAATATTCACTATGTGAAAAACATGCTTTCAATCTCATTTCCAAATGGCCTAGAATTCATCATAAGATTCATTCAGATCCCTGTGGTTTCTCTGGATCTACTTAACAGAATTCTTTAGTACATTTTAAACATCTTGATTAGATAACCTGTCACCCTTGTAAAATTAGAAAAGAAAATCTAGAAAATTCCTCTCTATTCCTTCTAGACAATCAGTAGTAGTCCAGAACATTGGATGGATCATGACACAGTATTTCGTATCTCTCTTTAGTGCAAAGTAGTCTTTACCCCCCCACCACCCCAGTAATCAGCAAAGACCTGTCATGAATGATTGCAATAAATAAAAACTTGCCACACTAGCAAATAGCTTGTTCCATTCGTCAGGAGTTCTGCAGGAAAATTAGAGTCACCTACTCAATTCTATTTATTTCCATTGTAATTTGTTGGATGACCAATGTTCATCTCCAGCAGGTGAATTAGAATCAGATTTATTATCACTGACATATGTCGCAAAATTTGTTGTTTTGTGGCAGCAGTACCATGCAAGACATAAAAATTACTGTAAGTCACAAAAATAAATAAATAATGTGAAAGAGGGATAACAAAGTAGTGTTCATGGACCATTCAGAAATCTGATGGTGGAGAGGAAGAAGCTGTTCCTGAAATGTGAGTGTGGGTCTTCAGGCTCCTGTACCTCCTCCCCGATGGTAGTAACGTGAAGAGGGCATGTTCCGGGTGGTGAGGGTCCTTAATGATGGATGCCACCTTCTTGAGGCGCCGCCTCTTAAAGATGTCCTCGATGGCGGGAGAGTTGTGATAACTTGTCCTCCTATTATTTATCCTCCCTCAATAAGAGAGTGTCAAGATCTATGGTCACTTAAATTATGTAGCTCTCTGAGCAAAATCTGTTTTAAACTGGAATCATTTTTTGACACCTCTTCTGAATGATTTTTTAATCTCAACATTTCCCATTAAATGAGACAGTATCAGTCCAGGTGTTAGCTTCATTTCTGTTTCATGGAAGGGTTGAATGAGCTTAGTATTAATTCTGCCCACTATGTTAGCATTCCACCAATTTAAATGTCACTTGCCAAACTGGGTTCTACACCACCACTACTTCGTAATCTGTTTGAAGTTATCTAATCTTCTGCTTCATTGTCCTATTATTTGGGAAAATCTTTGTATCAACCACAAAGCTTGAAATTATTTTCATCAGTTTGCACTGTTAGAACAGCCATCTCTCTTTCATTGAAATTATGCCAACATATTTCAAGGATTCAGATCACAAACCTCTGATAATTACATATCTTTTCCCTACAGTTATATATGTTATACCTGTTTAGAAGTTATGGAGAAAGAGAATTTGTTGCTGTGTCCTGATCTGATGGCTATTTCAGCAGACAGAACAATTTAGGATTTACTCACATGTGCCATAAAGAAATGTGAATTCCTCCTTTTCCAGCAGTATATCAGAGCTGTAGCTATGAACATTTCTGGCACTCAGACATTCAGGTCATCTCTGGTGATGTTGTGAGGTCTGTAACTTTTATGGGAACACAAATATCATGCCAAAACAAATTGATATAATAACAACTACCTGATGGCTCAGTTGATTAAACAGTAACTAGCTGAACAAAACAAGTCAGCAGTGCTTCAGTGTTACAATGCAAACTTAGCTAATTTCACTTGAAGCAGTTCTAGGTATGTTCTAGTTTCTCCCAATAATACTGACGTAAGGAGGAGCACACTGGTCACAAGTCCCATTCCTGCCTTTTGTTGTCTGCTTTAAAGTGGTTGTGGAAGTTAAATGAAAATCTGATGGAGATAAACTATGCTGTCTCCCAAACTTACATTTGTTATCTTGGTTCATGGATGGTGGTGTTGAAGTTAAATTATTGAACAAGCAGCCAGAGTTCTGGACCAGGGACCCAGAAACATGAGTTTAAATGTCACCATGGTACGTAGGTATTTAAATTGGAAAGTAATTAAATAAATCTGAAATGTAAAGAAAGAAATGTTTGATTGAATAACAGTAACCACTGGATTATGGTTAAAAAAACATCTGAATCACAAATCTGATTTAGGAAAGGAAATCTAACCTATATGGGAGCCTAGGCCCATCCATGTGGTTGAGCTTCATATGCCTCCTCAGTTTAGGGGCAATTTATGGTGCACAATCGTGCTCAGATTACCAGTCATGACCACATACCATGAATGAATGAATAAATAAATAACAGCTGCTTTGCCAAGGAAAGTAACCACTTGTGTACAGGAGAGTGAAGGGAAAGGAAGAAGACGTCATTAGCATTCTTAAAGTTCAAACCTTTGAATAAATTTTACACCTGAATAATCATCATATGAATTACTGCATTCCTATATTGACATGGTTAAAATATAGCATATTGACCATAAAGTTTCATCAATTTCTGAGAATACCAAGTTCTCATCAGTTATAATATTCAAACTCTTTGTTTGGTAATAGCATCTTAACAATGCAGAGTAAAGAAAACATTGATGTTATTGGAAAAGTTGATGGCAATATGGACGTTCTAAAGAGCACTCTATTTGCCTCCATCATCAATTGTAATATAGTTCAGCGGTTGTAACTACTCAGTGATTAAATGCAGCTCCATTGGCAAAACAGTGAAAACCTTGTGATCTCCCAAAGCCAAAAAACATGTATACCAGTGTACTGGATAAATTTGAAAAGCAGAATATTGCAGACATTGGAAATCTGAACTAAAAACAGAAAATCCTGGAAATATTTAGCAGTTCAGAGAAAAGAACCTGCTGGTTCTGATAAAAATGGAAAGGCTAGCTACCTGAAATTATTGTACTCAATATTGATTCATGAGGATTGTATAGTGCCTTGTGGGAAGATACTATGCCTTTCCTTGAGTTTATATTAGGCTTTATTGGAAAAATGTAAGAGGTCATAGTCAGAGAGGTGGAGTGGGATTGGGATGGAGCTTTAAAATGACAAGCATTTTGTAGCTGCAGTGCCAGTCCATGGACATCATTTACCTCAGCACTACTTTTCTGCACTAATCCCATGTTCCTTGATGCCCTTAATATCCAAAAATCTGATAATCTCTGGGGGACCATGAAGTTGGAGTCTAAGGATGGAAGATATATGTGGTAAAGTTGCCTCACAGGTGGATAGGGTAGTTAAGAAAGCTTATGGGATGTTAGCTTTCATAAGTTGTGGGATCAAGTTTAAGAGCCGCGAGGTAATGATGCAGCTCTACAAAACTCTGGTTAGACCACACTTGGAGTACTGTGTCCAGTTCTGGTCGCCTCATTATAGGAAGGATGTGGAAGGGTTGGAAAGGGTGCAGAGGAGATTTACCAGGATGCTGCCTGGTTTAGAGAGTATGGATTATGAGGAGAGACTAAGGGAGCTAGGGCTTTACTCTTTGGAGAGAAGGAGGATGAGGGGAGACATGATAGAGGTATACAAAATATTAAGAGGAATAGATAGAGTAGACAGCCAGCACCTCTTTCCCAGGGCACCAGTGCTCGATACAAGAGGGCATGGTTTTAAAGTAATGGGTGGGAAGTTCAAGGGAGATGTCAGAGGGAGGTTTTTTACCCAGAGAGTGGTTGGTGCATGGAATGCGCTGCCTGGGGCAGTGGTGGAGGCAGGTATGTTGGTCAAATTCAAGAGATTGTTAGATAAGCATATGGAGGAATTTAAAATGGAGGGATATGTGGGAGGAAGGGGTTAGATAGTCTTAAGCGTGGTTTAAAAATCGGCACGACATGGTGGGCCAAAAGGCCTGTATTGTGCTGTACTGTTCTATGGTTCTATGGTAAATGAGATAAATTATTATCTGAGAGATAGTGGCCTGATGTTCATTGTTGGGGTCATGGTCCAGAGGGTGGTATGATGACTTTTGAACCTTTGCAAGGTAGATGTCAGTTTGCCTAATAATAACAGCACTACCATGTCAGCAAATTTATGGCATTGTGCTCCAAATTCAGAGCAAGGTAGATTAGAGGAAGGATTAAAGGAATGATTTTTCAGGTGAAGGCAGCAAAAGGAGAGTTCAGTATCATGTCAGGCTTGATGTTTTTTGAAGTGGGGATGTGTTTAATGTTAAAGATTGATGTAACTGGCCATTTCTGATGCAAACTAGAAAGAGTGGTTATCTGTGGACTGTAGACCTTTTCTCCTTGTTTTCACAGTTCCTGATCCCTTGTTTGGAGAAACCAAAGACAGATCAGGTCACTGCTTTGCAGAACCTCTACATTCAGTCTGCAAGGTTCAACCTGAGCTTTCAGTTACCTCTTACTTTAATTCTCCATCACAATCCTGTTTTGTTATCTCTGTCTTTGACCTCTTAGACTTCTAAGAAAGCTCACTGTAAGGTCCAGAAACAAAATCTCATCTTCTGACATGTTACACCCTTCAGGACTCAATGCTGAATTCAACTATTTCAGATAACTGGCCCTTCTGATTTGTATCAGAATTGCTGAGTTCTGGTAAAAGGTCGGCAACCTATAATGTTAAACCCATTTTTCTTCTTTCACGATTTTGCCTGATGATATTATTTCTAGTACTTTTGTTCCCATTAATGGATGAGTTTCATATGACACTTAAATAGCCCAGCTGTCACTCTAAGATCTGGACTAGAACAGTTCAAAACAAATCTGCATTTGTGTTTTACATGTTTCTTGTGACCCTCCAGAAAGCATTTATTGCTTATTACATTTTTCCATATTAGAAGAGTTCAAAGGAAGATGCTAATACTGTTATAGTCTATAATTCTCTCTCTCCCTCACCCTACATCTGTTTTCACTCTTGTTTTTTCTTTCCCTTTTTGCTCTCTTCTTCAGATTCTTTCCCATTTCATATTTTGCCCTGCATTTGTGGATAATAACATCTTAATTGTTTATATTAAACATTGAAAATGTTTGCTCCATGACTAATAAAAATATAATGTTCGTGTTTGGTTATATTACTTTGTCATAAAATACATATAATTCTTGTCTTGAATAGATCTGATGGATTAACATTATTTATTGCACGTCAATTTAATTCTTAACAGACTTTATTCATACTTGCAGGAGTCAAAGAAGCAAAATGAAAGAAGTGATGCTACACTAAAAGCCTTGCAAACTCAAGTAGGAGAAGGAACTTCCAAAGTTTGTAAACTTTAGCTTATAATAATTTAACATCTCAGTATTATAGAATTTATCTTCTTTCATGTATTGAGAATAAATGTATAAATCTAAATGTAACAGCTTCAGATTGGTGACCATTTTATGGCAATTTCTGTTTCCGGGACCAGTAATTATTAATAACAAGTTTTAAATATTTTACCACATTGTCACCATTTTATTAAAAACAGGTTAAAGAACTGGAAACTGCACTGGTGAAGTGCAAGGAGGAGCTAAAAATGCAACTGCAACAGGTTGATGAAAACAGGGAACAGCAAGAGAAACAATTGAGAAAAAAATCAGAAGAGGTAAATTAAACTGTTGCACTACTGTATAAAACATTCTTTTAGCTAACAGAACTGGTTATTGTCTTCCTTACAATTGACAAGCTAAATATCAAATTTAAAAAAAATCATCTTACCAGTCACTTTTGTCAATTGTAGTAATTGAAAAGTTGCACAGAATGGCAATTGTACAAAAGAATGCACAGTTTCTCTAAATTGTTTTTAAGAACAGGCAAGTATGTGACCATGTCTAATATCCATTTATCTTTTCAAAGCTTTTGTCTTACTCAACTGATCATTTGCCAAGAAGATAATGCATACAATGAATTATCTTTTTCAAGATCAACAAAATTGGCAACGTTGGAAAATGGTGCAAAGAATCTTGTGAAGGAATGTTAGTTAACATACGCAGGCTTAGGTTGGAAACTGCAGAAGGGAAGAGTAAAGTAGTCTGTATATAAATTACTACAAATCATATTTCTTGTTATTTCTTCTGATTATCTATTTTGAGATTTGTAGACAGGCGTAACCTAATTGAATGCTTTCTGCATGATCAGAAGAAACATGGAAAGCACAAATGCTGTTAATATTTGATTTAGAACAAAGAACAGTACAGCACAGGAACAGGCCCTTCGTCCCACAATGTCTGCGTCGAACACAGTGCCAAATCAAACTAAATCTCTTCTGCTTGTACATTCTTTGCCCCTCTATTCCTTGCATATTCATGTGTCTAACATTACTGTCTCTTAAACACCAATGTCGTATTTAAAGGCGGCGGAACAGTCATTAAGTATAGCCATTCATAATCTGTATTTAGTAAACAATATTGACCTTATTATTGGTGCCAAATGAAGCATCTGTCAAACTACAATAGTTATAAAAAGGTGCTAAAGGAGGACAAGCTAACAGGAGGATGGGTAAATGATGTACATCTTTCTGGAAAACTGCAAGGTAATATACTTTGTGCGCAAAATTACAGAAACCAAATAAATCTTAAACAATGGCAATTTATATGAAGTACTTAACTTTTGGGATATATGTACAAATTCATGAAGGGTTGTGCAAGACTGGTGTACGGCATGGTTAATCAGTGAATATGCAACTTCAAGAGGCAGTAAGGAATTCCTGAATTTATGTCTTGAAGGTACATCGCCTCCAGAAAGAGCTGAAAATGTCTGCACACAATTTAAAGGAAGCAAATGAGCAGAATGTTCAACTCCAGCAGACATTGCTGCAATACCAACAAATGTTACAGCAAGGGACAGCTAGGATTGGAGACTTGGAGGACCACCAGGCAGTTCTAGAGAGAGAGGTGATTCTGTACAACTAATTTTTATAAGGTCACCTGTTTGATGGAATCAAGCATCCCTCTGGGATAATATTGTAATAAAGCATATTTATATTTATAAAATAGGTTTCTAAACTGGAGCAAGAGTTATTGAAACAGAAGATGTCATTTACAGATGAGCTTTCCAAAGCAGAAGGCAAGCTTTTCAAGGCCTATGAAGAACAGGATTCCAAACATCAGCAGGTGTCTGAACTTACCAGTGCTATGAAGTAAGTCTTGTGTTGAAGGTGATTAACACTGTTGTTTACTTTCTTTGTCACTTTTTCATCATTGTTGAATCAGCATGGTTAAATTATAAATTAAATGTTCATGAGTAATAAATGTGTGTTCAAATTGCAGTTAACATCTTTGGAATTGTTAAATAGGACTCTGTGATAGAATCTAGCATGAGAGTCAGAGGTCAGAGTCCTGCTGGAGTTGAGTTGGGGACAGCTTTAGACATATTCTTTGTGGACTTGAGTTCATGACATGACGACAGTTGGGCTAAAAGAGTAAATTGTGAAAACACTCAGCATTCAGACGCAACTGAAGGGATAAATGCTATTTAAACTGCATTGATTCCAGTGCTTTATGTTTTTATTTTATGACTTCCACTGCTTGAAGTTGGCTGTAAATTGTATAGCTGGAAAATTGTTTAAAGAACATGGGATCAATTTTTGTTTGTGACATTATGCATGATTAAATCTCACTTAAATTACAGTGGAGCCCTAATTATGCAGTTTAGTGTCAGTGTGGCATTTGAGATGCTCTAAAATCTGTTGGGTATTCTGCTTAAATACAACCTGTGAGACTTAAGGGGGAGATGAAATTTTCATTGGTGGTCTGTGGAAACATTTCTGAAGAAGTTTGAACATGTGGGTTGCTTGGATCTTCACTGTTGGATACCATATGGGGAAGTACTTCTTGAACAAATCAGGGCCTCTCAAATGGCAGATGGATGTTATACCAACTATGCCAATAATCATGGGAGGAGTGGCTGACAACCGTAGGACTGGGAAGGACTTAAAGCCACATCTAAGGTGTTGAGTTGAAGATCCCTATGCTACATTAGAAAAAGAGCAAGGAAGTTCTCTCTGTTTTCCTGGTCATTGTTTATCCTGCATAATTCACAAAAGAAAAATTCATCTTATCATTGTGTAAAGTTGGCTGCTGCACTTCCTTAAATTGCAAAATTGGCTATACTATAAAAATATTTTATTGGTTGTAATGCAATTCTGATACCCAGAGGTTGTGAAAGTTGGGATACAAATGCACTTTAAAAAAAAAATTATATCATTATTTGTTAACATGGTTATTTTTATTTTCAAAAGTAGAATTAATTTTCCATGTGAAGACATTTTTAATTTCTTTCATAAAGAAAAAATCATAACTGTACCTTTATGATTAAGATAGTCTTTTGTCTGATTTTTTAATTTTCTGAATAGCTAAGACTAAGCTTACACCTTGAGTACAGATTGCCTGTTTGGGCATCCACTGAAGCTTCAAGGACTTTCTACGTGGGAATTGCATATGATCGGTCACTCATGTTTTTGTTCCCAGTATTTACTTGTTTTACTATGCTTATTAGAGACATAAAGACAGAGATGGAAAAATGCAAAGATGAAGTTACTGTATTGGAAAAAGAACTTTTTCAACTAAGGCGAGATATCACAAACAAGGATGTTTATCTTAACCAGTTAGAAATGACTCTGCATAATGCGCAGGCAGAATTGAACAAGAAATCTGAACAAGGTACTAAATACTTTGTGTGGGTGTATATGACAAATGAATATGTACTCTAGGTATCTAATAGTCTTTCTTTTTGTCACACAGAGTTTAAAACTCTTGATTTTTGTAGTAAACAGACAGCTAATACCATTGATATTTGGTATTTCATCAGTATACCGATAATTAATGAACAAAATTTTAAAATGATTATTATACTTTCTAAAGCTATTTTGTGAAATTATCTGATGGACTATCCTATTGATGCCCTTATAATTTTAATTTGTTTCTATCATTGGATTGCACTATGTGAATTTTTTTTCATAATTATGCTGTAACTATCTGGAAGTGGTATGTTGGAAAATTTGTATTGGTAAAGTATTTTGGCATTTCTCTTAAATTTCCAGGGATTTCACCTTGTTTAGATGCAACTATATAATATTGAATAGATAAATATAACAGAGTAAATATTTTTCTTTTGTCTTTATGTAAATATACTTAATTTGAAATATGCCCAATAGTTCATGATCTGGAAGAAAATCTGCACCAAACTGAGTCAGACCGGAGGAATTCGGTGCAGAAAGCTCAAGAGATGGACAATCAATTAAAGAACATGTATAAGGAATTACAAGACACTTTAGATCAGCTTAAGGAGCTTCGAGATGTACTTCAAAAGGCTCAGAACAGCATTGAGGAAAAGAATTACACCATTGAAGAGCTCACAAATGAACTAAGGTGAGTTACAGGAGTGAAGAAGTAAACTGCATGGATATTCATGTTTTGGAATAAGTTTTGAATTATGTTCTTTAATTTTTTTTCATCAGTTTGTTCTTTGAATTTCTGGTCATGTATTTTGGTGCTATGTATAAATGTTAATTAATTCATTCATGGGATGTATGCATCATCTGCAGAGCTGACAGTTTTTGCCCGTTTCTAATTGTCCTTCTATTAACTGGTTTGCTAGTCCATTTCAGAGGGTAGTTAAGAGTCAGTCAGATTGCTTTGGGCGGGAGCTGCACATTAGCCATACCCGGATTGACTTCCATTCCTGAAGGAATTTGGTGCACCAGATGAATTTTTGCAACCGTTTTGCATTCTGATTTATCTGTCTGTAGCCTCTTACACTGCTCTAACAAAGCTCAACATAAGCTTAAGGAATAGCCATTATCTTCTTTCTAGGCATGTTGCAGCCTCTGAACTCAGCAATGAATCTATAAACTTCATGTAACTAGCTTTCTGTGCATCAGGCCTGGCCAATTCTGCTGTGGACCATCCATCTCCAATGTGAACTCAGATTTTCTCTCTTCACTAATACTGACTGATGACCTGAGAACTTCCTTTAGCTCTGATCAGTATTTCATAGCGTTTATTCTTTCTTTTATTTCTCTAATTTTCCTCATTAATCTATCAACGAGTTGGTTTCATCAGAAGCTAATCACTATGGCAACTGTGGTGTCTCCCTATCAGAAATAATCCCTGCATTTGTCCATCCCTTTCCCGCCATCTCTACAATTTAAAGCTGTTTTCTCTCTTCCTTACTTCTTACAAAGGGTCTTTGACCTGAAACGTCTTTGACCATTTCTCTTTCCGCAGATACTGCCTGCCCTATTGAGTGTTTCAGAATTTTTTGTTTTTATTTTCAAACAATTCAGTATTTTCTATTACCAGTACTGAAACTAGCTTTTTAGTTCCATGTTTATTTAATTATTTGAACTTTAGTGCCCCAGTGGGATTTGAAGTCTTCTCCTGATCATTAGTCTAAATCTAGAAATTACAAGTCCAGTAATGCCACCACTATAGTACCTTTTCGAAAATTAGGACACGTTAAATGAATGGACTCTATGTTCATATACGACCAACTATATATTTTGTTGGTTATGGAGTTCCATTTTGATTATTATGAATAGTTTTATTATGCTAAAGCTCAAAATGAATATTGTGCAACATTCAAAATACACATGAAGGATCAAGTTCGACAGAATTTACTTGAAATGATTGTCAGAATGAAACAGAGCTGTTATAATAGTTTTGAGAAGTTTAGTTAGTACTATTAGAAATGTATACCAATTCTAGAGGTATTTTGCTAAAGTAGTGAAATTATTAAAAAGTTGAAAATTTTTAAACCCCTGATTTTGAGCAGAACAGAATCTAAAACAACGAGTGACATATTTCTTTCCTTCCTAGGCCTCAATACATTAAAAATGGTTAAGTAATGGATTACATTATCGAAGACCATCATTCCCTTAATTGGATTTCAATTTTGATCAAATGAGAATGACTTTTTATATGTTTGCCATCAGTAGATTACTAACAGTGCATTTCATTTTTATAATTATCTAATCAAACCCATAGCAGCAGAACTTGACCTGTTAACAAAAACATACACGAAAATACAAATATACATCAGAGGAAAAAGTAATGTCTTTCTCTTTCCTCAAAACTTTTGAGTGACATAACTAAGATTGAGTTCTTTGATATTTTCTTTTTCCCCATATCCCCTGTAAGAGATTGAAAAACTCTTCCATGGGGCAAGTCTAAGTGAAAAGAAATCCACAAAGAGGTAATCTGCTAGCATCAGCACAGCAACCTGACTTGAAGAAGGAAAACAAGCTTGAAATAATAGATCTTAAAATGTATTGAAACCAACTGCATCACCCACCACAGAGTATTTTCCTTCCTAACCTTTTATTATCTTATTTTCTTTATCTTTCTTCCTAATGGCATAAGATCCCAGAACTCTGATTTTCTTTCTCTGCATCCTCCCTCCACCACATCCCTGTCAAACCCTCCAAGCATAAACACTGGAGAAAATGAACAAGATTTATCTCAGACACTGAATTCCGTGGGGAATGCAGGAAAGGAGCATGTGAGCAAATATAGCCCTTCTCTCATTGGTAAGTTGGGGACTTTCAAGTTTGACTGCGTATGTGCAGTTGTACTCAACTCAACATCAGCATAGTTCTCACTAGCAAAATCTGGACCATCATGTCCCCTTTTGTATCACATCTAAATACCAAGCAGTGAGCTGATTTATATTAAATATGAAATATTACATACAGTAAATTGAATGTTCAAGAAATATAAATGGTGAGTATTATATTTGAAACTTTGTGGCAAGTTTTTAAATCACAAGCACTATAATAAGCAAAATAAGGAATCCCTTGAGTGTTTTATATAATTAAAAACAGATATTAGTTACTTTAACATTGAGTCTTTACCTAGAGAAGAGTTTTTCAATCCCATGAGAGGATGAGGGGAAGAAGGAAATATCAAAGGACTCCCTCTTATTGTGATGCCCAAAGCATGATGGTCTCAGTTGACTCATCCCATATTGAACAGAATAATTGAGGATATCCAGATGTTTTTTTGGCTGTAATTACTAACATCCAGCGCAGAAGGAGGCCATTGAGTCCAGTGGGTTCATGCCAGCTCCTGGTGGAGCAATCCCATCCAATTATTGTACAAAACGCACAGTAAGATCCCAGTACTGCTCCTTGTGGTACATCGCCAGCCACAGGCGTCCAATAAAAAAAAATCCTCCACTGTTACCTTCTGCTTCCTATTACCAAGCCAATTTTTGATGCAGTTTGCCAACTTGTCATAGGCGCTAACCTTCTGGACTAGCTTCCCATGTAGCACTCTGTCAAAAGCTTTACTGAAGTCTGTATAGACTACATCACCAGATGAAAATAGACTTAATTGGAAATGCTTTCTGACAAAAGCCACAAAATCTAGGAGCAAACAATATGGCATGGAACACAAGGGTAGTAAAGAAAGCCCAAACACTTACGTTGTGCAAATGCAGCGGGCTCACATGAACTCAAATTCCGTGTGATTGACAAAGTGAAGATACCACACCAATTTAATGGAATCGAAATCTGTAATGTGCCAGTGGATTATTTCAGCCAGAAATTGGCATGGATGGAGAGTTGAATATTTAAAGAAAGGCTTGACAAGAAGTTTGTTCCTCATATGAAAGGGCCCTTGCAATCAAATGGCTTTGCTGAAAAGGCTGTCCCGCTGATGGATAATGTCTCTTTTTTATCTTCATGTCAGAAGGTGGTAACACAATTGGGAAATTTTCATCTTCAAATGTGACTTCTGTATTCTAACTTACTGATGAGAGAATGATTCCACACGTTAAAAAGAGTTATTTTGTATCTCAAATAACATCGAGTCAGAACACAAGAAGATATAGAGAGCCTAGTGACGTGGTGTTATGACAACAGCCTTCCCCTCAACATCAGCAAAACAAAAGAGCTGGCCATTGACTTCAGGAAAGGGGGTGATGCACATGCTTCTGTTTACATCAACGGTGCTGAGGTCGAGAGGGTTGAGAGCTTCAAGTTCCTAGGAGTCAACATCACCAACAGCCTGTCCTGCTCCACCAAGTTGATGCCATGGCCAAGAAAGCTCACCAGCACCTCTACTTCCTCAGTAGGCTAAAGAAACTTGACCCTCACCAATTTTTATTGATGCACTGTAGAAAGCATCCTGTTCAGATGTATCATGGCTTGGTATGGCAACTGCTCTGCCTGTGATCACAAGAAACTGCGGAGAGTTGTGGACACAGCTCAGGACATAATGGAAACCAGTCTCCCTTCCGTGGACTCTGTCTACACTTCTTGCTGCCTCAGTAAAGCAGCTAGCATAATCAAAGACACCACATTCTCTCTTCTCCCCCCTCCCATCGGGCAGAAGATACAAAAGCCTGAAAGCACATAGCACCAAGCTCAAGGACAGCTTCCATCCCGCTGTTATAAGACTATTGAATGGTTCCCTAATACAATAAGACGGACTCTTGACCTCACAATCTACTTTGTTATGATCTTGCACCTTATTGTTTACCTGCACTGCACTTTCTCTGTAACTGTAACACTTTATTCTACATTCTGTTATTGTTTTCCCTTGTACTACCTCAATGCACTGTTGTAATGAATTGATCTGTATGAACGGTATACAAGACAATAATAAATCAATTTACCAATTTATTGATCTGAACTATTATAAAAGAATGTTAGTAAAGGAAATTATTTGGAATGTTTTTTCAAGAATCTGACTGTTATGGATGCAATTAATGAAGTGTCCAGAGTGTGGAGTACAGTAAAACCAGTCATGCAGATCAATTCCTGGAGCAAAATCTTTAAGAACCACGCAGTGATAACAGCTTGGATGAGGAAGAAATTTCAACAACAGGTCTAGCAGAAATTGCGCAGTAAATGGATGGAGGTGAAAACGATCCATAAAATTTTGAGGAGCGGCTTGATGTTGATTACCATGAGCCTAATTACTTTCTGGCATGTAGGTGGCTATACCACTGTGTCAAGTGAAAGTGAAGGACAAGAAAAAATGTGATTCCACAGAATTGCAGTTCGCACAGCGCAGTCCTCATCCATTTGATTATGCAGAGCAACAAAATGCTTCATCCTTGAACAACTATTTCTCTGTGTGCTACCAACAAATATTCACAGAAGGGCAAGAAACAAACCAACATGACTGAGCATTTTAATAACAGGAAAGTATTTTGCAAGAAACCTGATGCCTTGTTTAACTTCATGGTATAGTGCACTTTGCTCATTATATACTTGTCACTAAACATAGATTAATAATTTACCATAGCCTACTGTAAATATGGTTATCGTATCATTAAAAGGATGGTTGGATAAAATAAATGGTTGTCTGCGTAAGTGTGTGCACATACTGTAATGAATTATTTATTGCAATCTGTTGTGTAAGGGTTAAAAGAATTTCCATCCTTTACAAATAGCTTTTTGTGTTATGCACATGGATTCGATTTAGATATGTTTCTAAGTTTAACTTTGACTTGAAAATAATTATACTGTGTTTGCAAACCATATAAAATGCAACATACCCTGCAGCAATTGGCATTACACATTAGACAGCTAATTTTTTCCAAATGTCTGCAGAATAGAACGTTCAACTTGAAAATGTATCCGAAGTAGTAAGCAAATCAAACTTTTCTTGTTTGTACCAAGCTTAAAATGAAAACATTGTCTTGACTTCAAAGAATGCTTTTATCTTATCATATATATTGTATTTTAACTGTATTGGCCATACATTTTTATGGAATGAAAAGAGCATTGGTTTCTACTCCTAATCTCCATCAGTATTCCATGTTTTGTGGTATCTTGTGACACAGCTCATGTGGCAAATATCTGGAGAAGCTATGGGTTGTGTACGTTAGTGCAGAGCAATCGGAAAGAATTACTAATCATTCTAGAGAGGTTCTTGAAGTTTAGCAAATAATGTTGTCAAGGTTTTTACTGTGTGAAATGAGTATTTTCTGCAAGCCTGATTCTGTCATTTGAATTTTCTTGCACAAATTGTCTAAAATTGTATTGTGTTTTTAAATGCAACACGATTGAAAATTGATGTAGTTGTGTAAATCTCAAATGTGACTATTGTGTGAGATATCCCATAGATATCCCATAGTTCATAAAATTGATGATGTACCAGCACATGGTGAATGTTTGGCATACAGAATGTGCCCAGACTGATATTATCCATCATGTAACTCACATTTTGATTGTTGTCAGCTGAAATTAGGTCAGACCTTTCTACTTTGGAAAAATCATTGGCAATCACAGGAAAGTTTTTTTTATTTTGTGGCACTCCATTGACTGCAACTGTATGATTTAAATGGCTACCTGTACCCTTCATACTTAATTCTGTAGTCTGTGCCAGACTGAAGGCTGCCTGGGTGATCAGGAAGCCGCTTTATTCGCAGACAGAATTTTGGTGATAGGTACTGCCATTTCTACATTTATTACCTCTTCGCCACAGGTGAGGAGGTAATAAATGCAGAAATGGCAGTACAGATCATCCCACCGGGTGTGCTGTGTAGGTGCAGCTGCAGGCTAACGTCAAAGGCAGGTTCAGACATACCCGGGGACCATAAAGGAAATCGGGAAGAAGGACTCATGTCCCAAAAACATTCAAGAACCCTTGTTCAAATCTTCAGTTCTCTGAAGAGCAAGACTAAGGCTTTCTAACAATGTGCTGGAGGAATTCAGCAGGTCAGGCAGCATCTATGGAGGGAAATAAACAGGGGCGGCATGGTAGCATTTGGGGTGGCACAGTAGCGTAACGCTATTACAGCGCCAGCGATCAGGGTTCAATTCTTACCGCTGTCTGTAAGGAGTTTGTACGTTCTCCCTGTGACTGTGTGGGTTTGCTCCGGGTGCTCCGGTTTCCTCCCACATTCCAAAGACGTATGGGTTAGTAGGTTAACATGGGTGTAATGGGGCGGCGCAGGTTTGTTGGGCCGGAAGGGCCTGTTACTGTGCTGTAAAAATAAAGTTAAAGAATTTAGGGAGATGGTGTCAGGGCCAGTTTGCTTGCCTGCAGGTTCCTTTGAGGACCCTGCTCCCATGTTCAGAGGGAAAGGTAATGTAATAATGACAGGTAATTGGTCTTTTGTCTCAGAGCTGGCTAGTTCTGATGTAAGGTCATCCACTTCTAACATTAACTCATTTTTTTTCTCTCTCCAAAGATGCTGCCTGATCTGGTTATTTCCAGCATTTTCTTTTGATTCAGGTTTCCAGCCAACATATTCTTTCATAAAGTGCAGCACCTTAACATTTTGAGTGGAATATTGAAAGGTTTGATTTTTAGTGAAACTGAAAGGAAAATTGGTTTAGTTATAGTCAGTCCCTCATTGCTCTTTGAGACTATTTTTGCTGAACATTTTTTTCTCCAATAGACAGTGCAAAGGCGAACTGCAAGAGAGAGATGCGAAAATCATTGACATGGACCAGGCACTTAAAGACAGGCAATGGGAGCTCCAACAGAGGGCAGCTCGGGTAATCCATGAAACAAATTAAGTTTTATTCAATAGATGATGCTCAGTATTTTTTTCTAAAGTTGTAATATTTTTCAGTTAATAATTAAGATGTATTTTCCATGTTACTCACTGTATCCATCAATCTTTGCCTAATTTTTTGTTGATTATGAGTTAAGCGATCAATCATTAAAATACGTGTTGAATAGTTTATTTATTGTGAGAAGTATTTCAGTGGTTAATTGATTACTTTAGCAGAGCAGTAGTTAGTAATGAATGGGGAAATTTAAATTGATACACTGAGGGGACCATTGTGACATTTTGAAGGTGTTGGAACTTTGCTATTTGAGAAGTAGGATGACTTTGGTTCTCTAATCTGAAGAATGAAAAAGCCTGGTTTAGTTTTTTCTGTAGCTATTTGATCTAAATTGAGCCAATTATGTTTGCAGTGCAAGAATTAAGGATCAACGTTTAACAGGGTTTTGATTATTGACTGTTGGATGCATTTAGCAGTTCAGGAAGAATCAGCGGAAGAGAAAGAGAGCTGATGTTTCAATCAAGCACCCTTCATCAGAACTGGTAAAGAAAGAAAACAAATGTGTTTTGAGTTGCAGAGAGGTGGAGGTGGTGTTGATAGTGGATGAGGGGGAGGAGGGTGCTGTGCAGAGAAAAGAGGAAATTTCTGTGATACAATGCACATCAAACTTGTCAAGGTAATAATTATTTCAGAGAGAAAAGATAAATGAGGCAAATTAAAACAGAAAGGTACAGCCACATCTGTGGAGAGAACAAAATGGGCTACTGAAATTAATAAATTCAGTATTGTCTTGATGGCCTCATTGTGCCCAGAGAAAAGATAAGGTGCTGCTTCTCAAACTTAAACTGGAACAACGTAAGAGGCTGAGAACAGAGATGTCAGAGTGGAAGAATTAAAGTGCAGGAGATTGGAAGCTCGGCATAACCTGTGCGGCTTGAACAAAAGTGTTTTGGAAAGTGATCACCCAACTGTGTTTGGTTTCTCCAGTATGGAAGAGACCATGTCGTGAGCACCCAATGCAGTGTGCTAAATTGGAAGGAGTACAAGTGAATTGCTGCATCACCTGGAAAGACTAATTGGGTCCTTGGATGGTGGGAGAGCTAAAAGGGCAGGTCTTGTATCTCCTTTGGCTGCATGGGAAAATGTAGTGAGAAAGCGAGCATTTGGTGGAGATGGAAGAATGGACTGAGGAACTGCAGAGAGAACAGACTCTTGTGAATGCTGAGAGGGGAAGGGAGGAGATGGAAGATGTGTCTGTTTGAGGTGGCAGAAACAATGGAGGATGACCTATTGAGTTTGGAGGCTGGTGGAGTGGAAGGTGAGGGCATGGGAAATACTATCCATCCTGCTGGAATGAAAAGGAGTGAGGGCAGAGGTGTGGGAAATAAAGGAGACTCAGTTGAGGACCTTGTCAACTATGAAAGAGGGAAAGCCACAGTTAAGGAAAAAGAAAGACCACTTAAAAACACTTGGTGTGGAAAGTCTCATCATCTGAGCAGATACAACAGGGAAACTAGGAGAATAGAACGAAGTCTTTTTAAGAAGTAGGATGGAAGGAGTTGCAGTGGGAGTCAGTGAGCTTAAACTGGATATAGGAAGTTGGAGGTAGAGATGTCTAGAAAAGGGAAGAGTCATATGCTGTATTGTTCTATGGTTCTATATGGACCATGTGAGTGTGAGGGCAAAATGGAAATGCTCATTATAGGAAGGATGTGGGAGCGTTGGAAAGGGTGCAGAGGAGATTTACCAGGATGCTGCCTGGTTTGGAGAGTATGGATTATGAGGAGAGACTAAGGGAGCTAGGGCTTTACTCTTTGGAGAGAAGGAGGATGAGGGGAGACATGATAGAGGTATACAAAATATTAAGAGGAATAGATAGAGTAGACAGCCAGCGCCTCTTTCCCAGGGCACCAATGCTCAATACAAGAGGGCATGGTTTTAAAGTAATGGGTGGGAAGTTCAAGGGAGATGTCAGAGGGAGGTTTTTTACCCAGAGAGTGGTTGGTGCATGGAATGCGCTGCCTGGGGCAGTGGTGGAGGCAGGTATGTTGGTCAAATTCAAGAGATTGTTAGATAAGCATATGGAGGAATTTAAAATAGAGGGATATGTGGGAGGAAGGGGTTAGATAGTCTTAAGCGTGGTTTAAAAATCGGCACAATATGGTGGGCCGAAAGGCCTGTATTGTGCTATACTGTTCTGTGGTTCTATGGAAATGGCAGCAAAGGTAATGAAATTTTTTTAGGAATGCAGAAGGCAATACCAATAACAAAAAAATTGAAGGATAGGACCTGAATAGGACTGAGGCAGAGATCATTCCATGTATCTAACAAAGGTCCACGTGAGTTCTCTCTAACTTTGAGAAAGGGAATGGAGTTGAAGTTGTTCAACATGAGAATGAGTTCAGCCAGGCAAAGGCTGGCTGAGGAATGGAGGAGGAATATTTAGACCTCTGTTCAAGGAAGAAATGAAACACCCACAGAACATCCTCTTGTGGGGTGGAGGTATGGAGGGATTGGATGTCTATTGTAAAGGAGAGTTGGTTGGGACCAGGAAAATGGAAACTGTCAAGTCATACAAGAGCAGGCTGAAACAATGGATCTACCAGGATGGAGCTACCTGTGGATCTTGCAAAAGAGGTAGAAGGAGTTGGTGACCTGTGAGGCTGCAGGCAACTCCACAGTTGCTGCCTGACCTGTTGTGTATTTCAAGTGTTCTCTTTTGTTTCATGTTTCCAGCCAGCAGGTTCCTTTGTAACTTTTTTCTCTAGCTGCTGGTACCTAAGTACTCATGTGGCCAGGAAAGCATTTGTCAGTACCCTATCACAGATATTTCCTCTCCACCCCTCCCACTTCTTGCAATTTAAAATGGTTTGTTTTCTTATTGTCACAGTTCCGATGAAGGATCCATGACCCAAAACATCGACTCTTGTTTTCTCTCCACCATTGCTGCCTGACCTGTTGAAAGCTTCCAGATTTTCTGTTTTTGTTTTGGAATTGCACTTTTTTTGTTTTTTTTTATTATAGATGTGGCCTTAATGATTCAGATGAATTATCGCTCATCTAGGTGATTGCTAGATTATCACAGAATTTTTAGGAAGCTTTGGAACTAAAATTATTTCCAATTTTCTTTTTGGGAATAATAAACTGGCTAATATCTCTTAATAAGAATACATATCAGTGCCTTCATTGTATTATTCCATTTAGGCAAGGATTATACAATGTGCAATTAATTGATCCATATTCAGTTTGCTAACATCTTTGAAGTTTCAATTCTGGTTGCCAATTTCATTTTGCTGTATAGGACTTAGTTTAAATAGAAAATAAAATTATGAAGTTTAGTATCAGTTTAATCACACATAAATATTACTTACTTTGCAGCTTACACAATTGGATATGGATGTTCGTGAGCACAAAACTGAGATGGAACAGAAAATTATCTATTTACAAGGTTCTTTGGAGAAATCCGAATTGACCATTAAGGAATGCAATAAACAGGTTTGATGTGCCTCCTTCTTAAACATAAAAGGCTTAACTTTGTCTTCAAAGCCAGATAATCTCTGAATGGCCCAGTAAAATAGGGTATTAGATATTTCACTTTAGCTTCATAACTGTAGAAACAAGAAGACTTACCATAAAGTAGGGCATCTTTAATCAATGATGGGAAGATTACTCTTTCCAGCAATCCTATTTGCCTGGATTTTGCTGGGCATCGCGGGCAGGTCAATGTGAAATGACATTTCTCAACATAAGCACTGTTGAGTTTCAAGATTTCTGTATCCTTGCAGAAGTCAAGAACTTGCTGATCAAGTTGCATGGAGTCCCATGGCAGATCAAAGGCTTACTGAGATCCCCAGGATTTACACAGAAGACTATTTTTGGATCCTGTTCAGCACCTGTGACCCCATTGTTATATGGTAGTCTGCAGAGGAGAAAAGGAAGTTAGTTATTTAAAAAAAAAGATTTTCACTTGGTTCATGGTATTAAATCATTGAAGTATATCCTATTTTTAAAATAAGTGATCTTAATTTTAAAAAAATACTGAGACTCATATTTCACTTTTAATATATTTGAATGCTTCTGAATTGTGAACAGTTGTATTTGCACAAAGATCAGTTATATTCCATATAAGTATTGAGACATGAGAACTAGCTGTCATGAAACTTCAAAGGCAGGGCTGATTCTGGTCTACTTTTGTTCAAGCAGTCATACTGTTTGAGGCCTTGCTGTTTCTCAGGTCCTTACTGCTTGGTGCTAAAGCAGTCTGAGCCAGTGAGCAGCCTTCTGGATCCAGAGAAATTAAGTTCCAGAGAACATGGGCAGTGGGCCCTACTCAGAAAATCAGGACATGCATAAATATGTTGTAGAATTGCTGTCATCATTTATTATTCCCTTTAGGTTTCAGGTGATATTTGATTGGTTTCTAGTTAGTTTCATGACGGCAGATTGTGATATTTCAATATTTATTTGGAAAGTAACTGATCTTTGTGCAAAAAGAAAAAGGAATCCACTTTTTTATTGTACCACATTCAGTAACATGAGTTTGCAGTTCATTAATATATCAGTTTTGTCTGTTTTTTTTAATCAAATTCTGGAGCCTGCTTTCTCTACTTATCATATCCTGTGTGCCCAAAAATGAGAAGCATTCTTGGTAGGACAGTACAAGATCTGAGTGGCTGAGGACATTTAAAGTGAAGGCAAGATAGTTTGGAGAGGTTTACCACATGTGTCTATGTTGTCAGTGATTGCAGCTTACTGACAGAGTGTATCAGAGTTAATGTGAACATTAGAGGAGGGATTTGAGGTATTTCGGACAATTGATCAAATCAATTCAACTGAAATAATTCAGGGATGATCAGTAGAGCAGAATTAGATGAGTGCAGATATCTCTGAGCTTATCTAGAGTAGCTGAAATGTAATTTCAGTAGACAAGAACAAAATGTTATTCCTCTTCTTTAATGATCTATTGTTTGAGGACAAATGCTCATTCCATATTTGCGGCTTTAAGGTATACAGCTGAGCAGTAAATATGTCTATTCTTTTGATCTGAATATTTCTCTCTCTCCACCTTTCCCTCTACCCCATCCCAACACCCACTGATTATCTATCCAAATTGCCTCCCAATACTGAGACTAATTTTAACGTAATTTTCTATGGACAGGTGGGAACTTTGGATGAAAAGCTGCAGCTCACACAAGAACAGTTATGCGAGAAAGACTTTGTACTGCTACAGAAGGAACAGCAAATAAATCAGCTGAAATGTGAAGTTGAAGGAAAGCATTTACAGATTGAAGAATACGAGCAGGTAGAAGTATCCAAGTAATGCTTAAGCAACACAAACCTGTATAGGTAATAAGACCTTTAATGTAGAAAAGCATCCCAAGGTATTTAAGAAATGAGTGGGAAAAAATCGGAAATTAGGAAAGGCAATAAAAATATATTTGGTTAATCTATTAGTTTTAAGGAAGATGAGGGAGATGGAGGATAGAAAGGATTGAGAAATAAAGTATCAAAGACTTGGACTAAAGTGGCTGAACATACATTTGCCAGTGATGGCCTAAAGGAAAGGGCAGGGAGCTTCATAAGATCCTAATACCAGGGAACTGAGACTTTGTAGGGTGGGGAAGACGATGGATTAGAGGAAATTATTGAATTGAGGATTGAAACCATTGAGGATCTTTAAGACAAGGGGAGAAATGTTAAATAACAGGTAGTAGAGGATTGGAAGCCAATACAGATAAGTAAAATTGGACAAGGAAGGCATTTGATTACAACAGCAGGGTTTAGGGATGTACGGGATTATGGGGCTGGGAGACCAAGAGAGTGTTAGAATAATCAAGGCTGGAGATGATTTGATATTTCCTTTAGTTCTGCAGGGAGAACAAAATAATCTTCTGCAAAACAACAAATTTCACATCATCTAAGTCAGTGATAATAACTCTGATTCTGATTCTAAATGTGATTCTGATTCTAATCTGATGTAGTTTTATGACAAATCATGGCTCTGTATTGTCCCAGTATCAAATAACATGGGATTTCCATATTTTCTGTTGAGCTTTGAGCTATTTAAATAAGAACTCTGTGTACTAACTTAAATGTAGAACAACTTTGCAATGTATGGAGTACCACACTGTAAAAAGATATAGCCATCATCCTGGCTACGCCTTAACATTTTGGGACTTGCTACTCACTGACTTGTTTTACTCTCAGATTCTGAAAAGTAAGGAGCAGTGCATTTTAAAACAACAGCAGGAGGTATTAGGTGAAAGTCAACAAGTGCGCCTAGCTCGTGAACAAATGCAACGCTGTCATCTGGAATTGAGGGAGACTCAGCAACGGCTAGCTCAGGTACAAAGAGAGGCAGACCGTTTAACTCTTGAGCTGGATGAAACTATTCAACTATCTCGTGAAAAGGTAACTATGAAAAGTGGTCACCTTGAGGCAATGAAACAAAAGATAACCTTGTGTTGCAATAACTAGAAGGAAACTGGCTTTTGCCAAAGATAGCTATACAGACCAATTTGGGTTACTAATACAATATAAAAGGTTTATATCTAAACTGCTATGCCTTAGTGTGAAAATCCCTGTTGTGATTCTAGGAAAAACTGTTTGGGAAAATTGCACCAAATGGAGAGATTTATAACTTAGGTGACTAGGAAATTAAGTTGTGAAGAGGACTTAAAGCAGACAATTTGGTAACGATTGGTCTTCATTTATAGATAGAATAAGTGAATGAACAAAGATCTTGCAAATGGAGAATGATGTGGAAAATATAACATTGTCCACTGTGGCAAGAAAAATGAAAAGCAAAAGCATCATCTAAGTAGTAAGAGATTGCAGAGCTCTGAGAAGTGGAGGGATTTGGATGTCCTAATGCATGATTTGCAAAAGGGCAGTATGTAGATACAGCAGGTAATAAGGAAAGATGACAGAACATTTTCATTTATTTATCATGGCATTGTGTAGGGAAGTAGGAAAGATATGCTTCAGTTATATTGAGCATTAGTGAGATCACATAATGTACATTATTGATCTCTTTATTTAAGGCTGGTTGTTGTTGGACTGGAATCAGCACAGAGAAGATACAGTATAGTAGACTAATATCTGGAATTGAAGGGTGGTCTCATGAGGAAGGGTTGGAGATGCTATGCTTGTATCCACTGGAATTTAGAGGATGATTGAAACATATAAGATCTGGTCTTGGCATGGTGAATATGGAGGACATGCTTCCTTTTATGGGAGAATCTAGAACCAGACATCACTGTTTTAAAATAAGGTGTCGCTCATTTAAGATAGATGAGGCAATTTTTTTTCTCTCTTAGAGATTGATGAGTCTTTGGAACTATCTTCCTTAAAAGCTGATGGAAGCAGGGTCTTTGACTATTTTAAGGTAGCGATAAATTGATTCTTGATAACCAAGGGGGTGAAAGGTTATTGCAGACAGGTAGGAATACGGAGATGAGGTTACAGTCAGATTAACTATGATTTATTAAATGGTAGAGTCGGCTTGAGGGGCTGGGTGGCCTTTTGCTGCTACTAGGTCATATGTTTCTAACTGACCTTGTCACAAACCTTGCTTAAAAATTGAAATTTCATGTATGGATCTGAATTATAAATTTCCATTACTTAACCTTAAGAATTGGTGTATTTCCCTTTACAATAAAGTTCATGATGATTGTAAACATGAATACCAATGCTTTCCCCTAGGGGAAATGAAAGATTCATTAGGAATTTAAAATCCAGTGCCAGTAATAGGTAATCAGATTTGGCATAACATCAAATGAAATGTTAGATTCTCTTCACTATGATATTGGTACGTGCCACTTTTTACCCTACTTCACCTTCTTTCCATGGAGATTCGATTACATAAGTGATACCAATACTTACGATTAATATTTGATTTTAGGGAGGCATATTTAACCATTGGAGGCAGTGAGCTCAAGCTGATGTCAACAATACACACTGTTAGCACAGGTCACTCAGTGAATCTTCAGTGATGTTAACTGTGTGTGATGATGCTTTTCCAAAAAAAAAATTATTTCTATTTGTCAACATAGCAATATAATAAACTCTTAATATCTTGTTTTCATATGATTGCTGCCTCCAGGAAGCTTATGCTGTTCACCTTGCAGAAGACTTGTCTGCCGCTCAGGTTCGAGAAACCCAATTAGAAATAAAGACGCAGGCAGAGATAAAGAAGTTAAAAGAATTGGTGGAACACTTAAAGAATGCTCACGAGAAGGAGGTTGGGTTCAATTTATTCAATCAAAAATGATGGAAACTTATTAGTATTATGGTTCTCGTATGAGTTTAAAAATTCTGGTAAATCTTTAATATTAAAAATACAACAAAGCAATAGATACACGTTGGTCTTTGCAACAATTTAACGTAGCTATGTGTAAATTTGTTATGATGAAGGTATATTTTCCTTCCTTGGACTGTAATATAGCCATGAAATTTTTAGGCAATTGTTTTTCTCTGTAGTTGCAGGCAAATCAGTTTCTGTGTACATTTCCTTTTTGTCTTCCCTGTGGAACATACCTATTCTCTGCACAATGTTTTCAAGGTGACACAACTGAGGCTAAAAATTGTGGTGCTGGGAAATTATGGGCATGGTTAACCCAATGTACTGGAGTTACATTGTACTTTCTTTTTCTTGGTGGGCTCCTGACTGCTGTCAGGGAGGTGGTGGTAGAGGCCAATACAATAGGGAAATTTAAAAGACTCTTAGATAGGCACATGGATGTAAAAGAAAATGGAGGGTTATGGGCTGTGTAGGAGGGAAGGGTTAGATTGATCATGGAGTAGGTGTTTATATAGGTCGGCACAACAGCATGGGCCAAAGGGCCCATACTGTGCTGTACAGTTCTATGGTAGTGGATATTGTCTATATGGACTCTTAAGCTTGGTGTAGTCTTCTGGAGTCTCTCCATAGTCTCCACATCCTTCCTGTAATGTGGTGACCAGAATTGCACACAATACTCCAAACGGGGTCTAACCAAAGTTTTATACAGCTGCAACATGACTTGCCAACTTTTATATTCAGTGCCCTGACCAAGAGAGGCAAGTATGTCGTACGCCTTCTTTACCACCCTATTTACTTGTGTTGCCACTTTCAGGGAGCTATGGACTTGCACCCCAAGATCGGTGTACATCAAAGCTCCTCAGGGTTCTTCCATTTACTGTGTACTTTCCTCTTACCTTTGACCTCCCAAAGTGCAACACCTCACACTTGTCTGGATTGAACCCATCTACAATTTCTTTGCTCATATTTCCAATTGATCTATATCCTACTGTATCCTTTGACAACCTTCCTCACCATCCACAATTCTGCCGATTTTGTGTCATCTGCAAACATACTAATGTGCTCACCTACATATTTGTCCAAATCATTTATAGATAACACAGACAACAGAGGTCCCAGCACTGATCCCTATGGAACACCACTGGCCACAGACCTCCAGTCAGAGAAACATCCCTCCAGTACTATCCTCCCTCTTCCATGGCCAAGCCGATCTTGAATCCAGTCTACCGAGTCTCTGTGGATCCCATACGCCTTAGTCTTCTGGATCAGCCTGCCATGAGGGATCTTGTCGAAAGCTTAGAGTCCATATAGACAACATCCACTGCCCTACCTTCATCAACCATCTTTGTCACCTCTTCAAAAAAAATTCAATCAAGTTTGTATAACATGACTTCCCCTGAACAAAGCCATGCTGACTGTCCCTAATAAGTCCATGCTTTTCCAGATGCAAGTAAATCCTATCCAATAATTTCCCTACCACTGATGTAAGGCTCACCAACCTATAATTCCCTAGTTTTTCCACATGTACATTTTTAATTTTTAAACAAATTCCTTGGAATTTTTTCAGAGTCTAATTTTCAGGGTTGAAATTGGGCAAATAAAGGAAATAAATTGTTTTTTTTAAAAATAATGTGTATGTTTAATTAATAGGCTAACATTATATATTCCATAGTGTTCAGACTAATTGGTGACATATTAGTATTACAGCAAAAAATATCTGCACTCACAAGATAAATGATCCTACACTGTCATAGCTATAATATTGGTTCTGTCTGGTTTAGTTTTATGCTTAACTTTTTTGTTTGGAAATTTGGATTTTCATTAAATCAAAATGAAATTTATGTGTTAAACAGACAGATTTTATTTTTTTAAGTGAGGAAAATATGGTTAACTTTTAATGTAATATATGTGTTCAACAAAAGTAGTTATTTTTCCAGAAGTCCTGGTTGCATACTTTGGATCAAATATAAGACCAAGGTTACATACAGAATGATTCTAATTCGGCCGGTTTTCTGGGAGAAGGATGGAAATCGAATAGAGTTTGAGACAATGACCAAAGATAATGGCTTAATTGGAGGGCATTTCAACTTGTCCAGTCAGGGATGTTTGAACAAACATTCTGACAGTTTAGAGGGAAAGGCTTTCTATTTAATTCTAATTTGCCTTTGGACATAACCTATTGATCCATTAGGTTTTACTTCATGCGATTCTTTTAATTTTATGGTCAAACTGTACCCTGTAAAATGTCATTGCATCAGTGTGCTTTTCAACCTCTTTGAAGCAATAATAGATGCCTAATTTGGGGGGGTCTTATGAGACGTGAGAAAGTGTCATCGTTCCTTTTTTGAGGATACTAGTTTACCTAATCCATAATATTTGAAGGATATCTTCATCTGGAAAGATTAAGACTGCACAAAAGTGTGGAGAATAACTTGTCAATTTTTTAAATCTATTAATGGCAATGAATGTTCTCTGTATGCTGTCTACTATCATTTTTTTGAAATCTTAGTTGTGTCTTTCCTTTCTCAAGTTAACTGAAGATATTAGTTCCTTTCTAGAATACAGTTCCACAGTTGCTAGTATCTTATTAAGTGGGCATTATTTACGTATATGAAAGTGTTCAGTGGTAGCCTGTTTGACTTGGGTTGTACCATTGTGTGGCCATATCCTGCCCTATCATGATGTCCTCAGTGAGATTGCTGGACAGTGAACATGAGCTGAAAACCTGGCTTGGTCTGTATTGGTTTTTCTTCTTAACCCAGGATGTGGAGGAACTAATTGTCGAACAGCTGCCACTTGAGATTAGCTAAATCAGATTAGAGGCTGAGGTTGGTACTTTTCTGGCCTCCATGTTTCAGTTATTTCACAAATTCATTGAGCTGTTGGGGGAGGTTTGAAATTACATTCAACCATGTTACATTTTATCTCATTCATAAATAAGACCATATGTTTTTGGCAGTTTGTATGTCATATGAATATCATTAAATCTGGTTACAGCAAAGCAAATATTTCAACATGCCTGAGAAATATTTGTTGAGAACTCCCTTCCAATCTATTTGATGTGGACTTTCACCTTAGTTGTGGAAAGATGGGACAGATTCTAACACTCCAATACTTATCTTTAAAAGTGCATTTTTTTTACGTCACAGATCAACGTGCTTAAAGAAAGCAGACTGCAATTATTAGCATCAACTGAGGAGAGCTCTGCTACTCATATGTCAAATGAACAGGTACTACAATTGAAACAGGAGCTAGAAAAAAGCCAGGAAACTATCCTACATCTTGAGTCAGAACTCCACACTCAAAGGGAGGTGATAAGTGCCGCTAAAGAAGCTCTCATAATTAAGGTAGGTTCTTCTTTTGGCTGAGACATTAAACAAAAGTCTATCTTTTAACAACAACATTAATACACTGCCCACAATACCAAAGGTTTGTCAAGGCACTTTACAAATAGAAGTATGGAAAACAGAAACCAAGATAGAAAAAGGAGGAATTCAAAAGCAATGGGTTTTGGAAAGATGTGAAAGGTTAGGGTGGGGATGTGGTGCAGTAAAATGGTTTAGAGAGGCAATTCTAGAGAGTAGGACACCCACAGCTCAAAAATGTGCTGCCAGTAATGAGACACAAGGAAAGCAAGATTTGTAAGAGACCAGAATTATAGTCCAGAGTGACATGAAGGTGGATAAGGCTAGGTTGAGACATGGAAGTTTTCAAACACAAGGATGTGGCTTCTTCATCTTCCACAATTATTTCTGTTTGGAAATAGCAAGTTTGAGTATTCACTTGTGAATATTTTTTGGCCTGACAACTCAAAGAAACCTCACCCCTTAGAAATGAATATCAACTTTCATTTTTATATGCACATTTCTTTAAATATAACAGAAATGTAATTACATTTAAAGTTGTGATGTAATTTTGAACTTTCTAACACTGAATGCACAATTCTTTATTGGTGAAAATTAATCTTTTAATTGTGTCTAAAATTATGCAGTTTTTCAAAATTTTCACTATAACTTTTGCATAGCAGAACTGGTATAATAGTTGCATCTGAATGGGAAGCATGGATGAGTAGTTTCATAAAGACATTTCTGTCATGTGGTGTTTTCCATTTCTAATTCTAGGAATCTGAAGTAGCAAGGCTGCAAGTCAAAATTTCTGGATTTGAAAGAGCTAAAGGAAAACAGCAGCTGCCTTCTCCTATGCCACAACCTCAAAATGAAGCTGAGAATAGAAAAGACTCCACAATGCAAGCTTGGAGCTTCTACCCTTTTGCCAAAAACATGAATAGATCTTTCAGTGTTAATGATATGTATGGGACTGATATTGGTTCAGCATTAAATTCTCTGAATTGCTCTAACAGGATTCGAGAAATACTTGAACAGTCTTTCAACCCCGCAAACATCAGTTCACAAGATATTAAGGACATTTCCTGTCCAGAGCAACCAGAGGGTGCTGCTTTACTCACTAGCTCTCCAAAAGCAGAAACTGAAGAGGATTTGGAACTCACTAACCTAGCTAGCAACAGTAACTTGGAAACTTTAAGTGGAATGATCAATCATTTGATTGCCAAGGAGCAAAATAATACTAAGCTGGGCTCCCCAGTTGACAAGTCACCTGGATTGTCTAGTGAACAGATTAAATCAAGAGCGGAAGAATGTTCAGCAGGAAGGCGCAGAATTTCAAATCAGGTTAGTGTTGTATGCTTCTTAAGTAATGTATTTCTTCTCCAATTGGTTTCATTACAACTTGTAAGCATAGAATATGCTTTAAGTGATGAGATTTAAATCAGTGAAGTCAGCATTTTGTGTGATGGTATCACTGCATAATCAGTACAATATACTGCTGTACTACTAAATACTTGCAAATTGTTTTATGCAGTTAACTCGCATAGAATCACATCACACAGAATCACATCCTTTTTGCATTGTGTCTGTACCAGCCCTTTGAAAGACTAATACAATTATTCCGCTGTTTATTCATCATGGACTTTAAAACTGCTCATTTTTAAGTATATACAGTTACATTTTGAATGTCTGGATTGAATCTGCCTCACCATCTTTTTAAGTAGTTCACTGCAGATCCTAACTGTTTGTGTATTCAAAGGCAAAATAATTTTTTCCAGTTATCTTAAATCTCTTATTTCTGGTTGCAAATATTCATGATAGAACAAGCAGTTTCTCCATCTATGCTCAAAACCCCACATAATTCTGTGCGCTCTATCAAAACTCCCCCCTAATCTCTCCACCTGTGAGTCTATCCCAACTTTGTTGGTCTTTCCACATGGACTGAATTCCCACATCCCCAGTACCATTCTAGTAAATCTCTGAGTACTCTATTTATAGATCCCAGATCCTGCATTTTTTTTAGCCACTTTGTTGCCTGCTCTATCCAATAAACCATGCACCTTTGCCTCAGATCTCACTGTATTTGTACCCCACTTGAAATTGTGTCCCCTAGTTTATATAGCTTCTATTCATTCTTTGTGTAAAAATGTAACGCATCACATTTCTTAACATTAAATGCTGCCACCCATTCCACCAGCCTATCTGTCTCCTTGAATTCTTATTACTAACTTCCTCACAGTTCACCTCGCCTCCAAGTTTTGCATCATTTGGAAACTATAGCCACTACATCCAAGTATAACTCATTAATATAAAGAAAACAGTGACTCTAGGACTCTACTGCACACTTCTCTCCAAACTAAAAATAACCTCTTCCTGCTAATCTCTGTTATCTTCCGTATTGACGCAGCGTCTTTCATTCCATGGCTTTCAATCTCGATGACGAGACTACTATGAGGCACATTACCAAACACCATTTGGACATCTATATATACCACATCTACCACATTTCCCTCATTGGCTCTGTTATTTCATCAGAAAAACTCAATTGCAGAGCCATGCTAGATTTCTCTAATCAATCCATATTTGTCCAAGTGACTGCTAATCCTGTCCCTCATTATTGTTTCTAGAATTTACTCCGCCACTGGGGTTAAACTGACTGCTCTGCAGTTACTGAATTTTTCCATACATCCTTTTATGATCAAGCGTATAATTTTCCTGTCCTTGGGAACCACCCCTTAATCTATAGATGTTTGGAAGGTTATCGTCCTCTGCAATTTCCTCCTTGACTTTCCTCAACAATCTAAGGTGCATCCCATCTGGACTTTGTTGTGATTTATCCACTTCATGTGCAGCCAGTCATTCCAATACCACCTCCATCAATTTTTAGCCTATTAAGAGTCTCAATTACATCATCATTTGCTGAGACTCCAAAAGCAGTTTCTTCCTCAGTGAAAGCTAATGCAAAATACTCATCTAGTGCCACAGCAGTGCCCTCTTCCTCCATGAGTGGATTCCCTTTTTGATCTCTGATTGATTCCTCTCTTCATCTTATAAGCTTTATCCTGTTCACATGTCTATAGAGTATTTTTGAATTCCTATTTATATTTTGCTGCCAGTCTTTTCACATGCTGTCACTTTGCCTCTCTCATATTCACTTTTAATTTATTTTACATTCTTACTCTAAACTTTATATAAACAGCATATTGTATTAACAACCTGACATCCTTCATATGCCCTTTTCTCTGCTGAGTTTACTCTCTATCATGTTGATCTTCCAGAAAGCTCTGGTTTAATTTCTCTACCCCTCCGCCTCAAGGGAAAAAACCCAGAATGTAGCTCACCAACCTGGTGTAATGCATTTTATCCTCGATCTTATTGGAATGGAAGGATATGGATCTTGTGCAGACTGATAGATTTTGTTTAATTTGGCATCATGTCAACACAGACATTGTGGGCTGAAGGGCCTGTTCCTGCGCTAAACTGTTCTATGTGCTTACTGTCTTGACTCAGTCTTGTCATAAAACTTCTCTTTTTTTCTCTCTCCCAATCCTTTTTCTCTTTTTGATTGCTATCTTTCTGTGCATAATCACCTGCTAAATTAGTTTAATTCCATACACTTCCAATGCCAGTGAATCTGCCTGTGAAGATGGTGGTTCTAGGTCTGTGGAGGTGCAGTCCATCCAACCTGTACAAATCCCAACTCCCCTGGAATTTTGTCAATGCCCCAGGAATCTAAAGCCCTCACACCTGCACCATTACTCCAGCCTCATATTTCCATGTCCTCTCCTCCTGTTTCAGTATATACTGGCTCATGCCACAGTGAGTAATCTGGAGATTTCTGCATTTGAGATTTTGGTCTTTTCTCCTTAAAGTCTACCTCCAGGGCCTTATCCCCTTTTCTTTTCATAGACTGGTGTGGACTACAACCTCTGGCTGTTTGCTGTCCCTCTGCAGGATTTTTTGCAGCCACTCAATGATACCCTTAACCCTGGCATCAGAAGATACCATCACTTCTGCAACTACAGAAATGCCTGTCTGTTCCCTGAAATAGTTACTAATTAGGGGGATAGATACCTACTGGCTAGATCATTTTTGTCTGTTTGACAACCATCCATTCCCTCTGCCTGCATTCTCTTGAGCTGCAGGGTATCACTTCCTGAAATGTCCTATCCACAAAATGCTCAGTCTTGTGGATGGACTGTGGTGATGTCAGATGTTGCTCAACTCCAAAACCTACAGGTGGAGCTTCTCCAAGCGACAACGCTTCCTGTACCTGCAGTTATCCAGGAGATGGAAGCATTCTGGAGTTACTCTATGCACAGATGTGCATTTGGCAGACCTGAGGTGACTCTATGTATTAGATTAACTCAACCAACAGAGAGAATAAAATATTATTACTATAAATATTATTAAAATACTATTACTATTAGATTACTTACTCTTTTACTTACCCCAGTGGAACTATGGCTGTTTTTTTTTAAACAAATGCTTGTTTAAACTCACAGGGATTCTGCTTCCTGCTTTCATTTTTAAGTTCACTGGGCTTTGTTTCTCTTTAGATTCCTGGGGCATTGGAACCAGTTCTGACGGAGGTAGGACCAGTACAAACTGGGCAGTCTACACCTGGGCAGGACTGGGGTCAATGTCTTAGGGGGATTGTTTGCTTTTGGGAAGGGTTTAAACTAATATGGCAGAGACGAGAGCAAAAGCTAGAGAAAAGTAAGAGTGGAGTACAGAAAAGTCAAACGAAAAGGACACAAAGGTTACTAGATTCTAAAAATCAATGAGTGGAAGGGCACTTTATCTGAATGCCTGTAGTATTCAAAATAAGGTCAGTGAACTAGTGGCTCAAATCAGTACAAACGCATATGATTTAGTGGCCATTACAGAAACTTGGTTGCAGGATGGAGATGAGTGGGAATTAAATTTCCAAGGACATCAGGTAATAGAAAAGGTTAGGCAGGGAGGTAAGGGAGGTGGGGTAGCACTCTTAATTAAGAAAGAGATCAGGGCGATAGTGAGAGACGATATAAGATCTAGGGAGCAAAATGTTGAGTCCATCTGGGTATGTGGAACATAGAACATTACAGCACATTACAGGCCCTTCAAACAACAATGTTGTGCCGACATTTTATCCTGCTCTAATATCTATCTAACCCTTCCCTCCCACATGGCCCTCCATTTCTCTATCATCCATGTGTGTATCTAAGAGTCTCTTAAATGTCCCTAATGTATCTGCCCCCACAACCTCTGCAGGCAATGCATTCCACACATCGACCACTCTCTGTGTAAAAAAAAACTTGTCCCTGACATTCCCCCTTATACCTTCCTCCAATCACCTTAAAATTATGCTCCCTCATATTAGCCATTGTTCCCCTGGGAAAAAGTCTCTGACTGCCCACTCAATCTATGCCTCTTATCATCTTGTACACCTCTATCAAGTCACCCCTTATCCTCCTCCTCTCCAAAGAGAAAAGACTTAGCTCACTCAACCTATCCTCATAAGACATGCTCTCCAATCCAGGCAGCATGCTGGTAAATCTCCTCTGCACCCTCTCGAAAGCTTCCACATCATTCCTATAATGAAGCGACCAGAACTGAACACAATACTCCAAGTGTGGTCTAACCAGAGTTCTGTAGAGCTGCAACATTACCTTGTGGTTCTTGAACTCAATACCCCGACTAATGAAGGCCAACATTCCATATGCCTTCTTAACAACCTCATTAACCTGTGCAGCAACCTTGAGGGATCTATGGACGTGGACCCCAACATTCCTCTGTTCCTCCACACTGCTAAGGTCCTGCCATTAACCTTGTATTAGGGTAGAGGTTAGGAATAGTGAAGGGAAAAAAAAATCACTAGTGGGAGTTGTCTATAGGCCAGAGAATAATAACATTACAGTGGCACAGGCAATAAACTAAGAAATATTTAATGCATGTAAAAGTGGAACAGCAGTTGTCATGGGGGACTTTAACTTCAACATAGATTGGGTGAATCAAGTTAGTTGAGGTGGTCTTGAGGAGGACTTCATAGAATGCATCCATGATAGCTTTCTTGAGCAGCATGTTAGTGAACCTACAAGGGAAAATGCTATCTTAGATCTGGTCCTGTGCAATGAGACAGGTAAAATTAATGATCTTGCAGTTAGGGATCCTCTTGGAAAGAGTGATCATAGTATGATTGAATTTCTCATACAAATGGAGGGTGCAATAGTTTGATCTAAAGCCAGTGTATTATGCCTGAAACAAGGGAGACAACGGGATGAGAGAGAAGTTAGCTAGCATAGACTGGAAACACAGGCTATATAGTGGGACAGTTGAGAAACAGTAGAAGACTTTCAAAGAGGTTTTTCATAGTGCTCAGCAGAAGTATATTCCAGTTAAAAGCAAGGACAGTAAGGGTGGGGAGAGCCAGCCTTGGATAACCAAGGAAATAAAAGAAGGCATCAAGCTAAAAGCTCATGCATATGAAGCCGCCAAGAGTAGTGGGAAACTGGAAGACTGGAAAACTTCAAAAAGCAACAAAGAACCACTAAGCAAGCAATAAGGAAAGGGAAGATAGATTATGAAAGTAAACTAGCACAAAATATAAAAACAGATAGTAAAGGTTTCTATAATTATGTATATAAAGCGGAAAAGGATGGTTAAAGTGAATGTAGGTCCCTTGGAAGCTGAGAAGGGGGAATTAATATTGAGTAATGTGGAAATGGCCGAGGCCTTGAACGACTATTTTGTGTCAATCTTCACATTGGAGGATATGTGTAACGTGCCAAAGAGAGATATATATGTAGTGGGAGGTGAAGACCTCGATACAATCACTGTCACTAGAGAAGTAGTGGTGAGCAAACTAGTGGGCTTAAGGTAGACAAGTCCCCTGGCCCTGATGGGATGCATCCCAATGTACTGAAAGAAATGGCAGAAGCTGTAGTAGAGGCATTTGTGATAACTTACCAAAATTCTCTGGACTCTGGGCAAGTCCCAGCAGATTGGAAGACAGCAAATGTGATGCCACTGTTTAAAAAAGGATGTAGGCAAAAGGCAGGTAACTATAGGCCAGTTAGCTTAACGTCTGTAGTCAGGAAAATGCTTGAAGCTGTCATTAAGGAAGAAATAGCGAGACATCTGGATAGAAGTGGTTCCATCAGGCAGACACAGCCTGGATTCAGGAAGGGCAGGTCCCATTTGACAAACTTACTGGAGTTCTTTGAGGATATAATGAGCGCAGTGGATAGAGGGGAATAGGTGAATGTTGTATACTTGAATTTCCAGAAGGTATTCGATAAGGTTCTGCATAAAAGACTTATCCATAAGATAAGGATGCTTGGACTTGGGAGTAATGTATTAGCATGGATAGAGGATTGATTGACCAATAGAAGGTAGAGAGTTGGGAAAAATTGGTGTTTCTCTAGTTGGCAATCAGTGGTGAGCAGGGTGCCACAGGAGTCGGTGTTGGGCCCGCAACTGTTCACGAAATACATTAACGATTTGGAAAAGGGGACCAAGTGTACTGTATCTAAGTTTGCTGATGACACTAAATTGAGTGGAAAAGCAAATTGTGCGGGGGATGCAGAGAGTCTGCAGAGAGATATAGATAGGTTAAGTGAGTGGGCAAGGGTCTGGCAGATGGAGTACAATGTGGGTAAATGCGAGGTCATCCACTTTGGAAGGAAAAATAGAAGATCAGATTATTATTTAAATGGTGAAAGATTGCAGCATGCTGTTGTGCAGAGAGACTTGGGATTGTTTGTGTATGAATTGCATAAGGTTGGTTTGTAGGTGCAGCAGGTTATCAAGAAGGCAAATGGAATGTTGGCCTTCATTGCCAGAGAGATTGAGTTTAGGAGCAGGGGAGTACTGCATGCATTTCTGGTCTCCTTACTTGACGAAAGATATACTGGCTTTGGAGGCCATGCAGAGGAGGTTCACCAGGTTGATTCTGGAGATGGGGGGGAGGTTAGCCTATGAGGAGAGATTAAGTCGCCTGTTGTAATGGATATCTGCTGGATCATGACACCTATCATCTTATCAAGCTACAAATTATTTTTATAACCATTTAGATTTAAAGGAACACTAGGAAATAATTTCAACAAAAATTATTCTGTCAACAGAACGTCCTGTCTCTTGCAAGAGTTATGACTTTGTTATTGAGGTGCCAAAGTCAGTTTTAATTCATCTGCTCTGTATTTCCGAATTTTATTTGCATCAGTATCCTTGCACTTTTTTTGCTACCGAACCTGCTTTTATTATTTCTAAGTAAGGTTTTGATTTTTTTCTGACAGGACAGTGCCTGCTGTAGCCTGAATGATCCTGACATAAATGTCCCAAGTCATTCTTCCCTGCCATTGAAATATGCTGGAAAATGTCATTTACTTCAACTTCATCAATGGTAGGTATTAATAACGTGGAAAATATCCTTGTTTCTCCAACTTGGAAGTTTCAAATATGTTTTTATGTTGTTTTTAAACAATTCTTTGTGAGAAGGGTGCTTGATATACTTTACTTAGCTTTATAATTAGATAGGCTCCCCCTTCCTCCTTCATCTTACTGCACTGAGGAAATAGCAATTAACCCTGCTTCTGTTATCCACAACTGTACTCTTCTACACAAGAACACGAAGAAGCCAGCCACCCATTTCTTGGAAGTGTCTTTAATATTATTTTCTTGGATATCAACTCCAGCCATGAGAGGGATCAAAGAAAGTATTTGTACCTCATTCCTTTTATATCCAGCAGACATATCATGGGTATCACGCTGATAAATTTGAGGCACTAATGCAAAATTCTCCATTGCTGTCTCCTGTCTTGTTGAAGTAAAACCCCACAGAGCTAAAGGCATTTGAGGTCCGGCGGTCACAACATTTAAATAATGAAATGCAATTATAGTTTAATTTACAGAAAGGGAGATGAAAGGCTCAAAATTAGCATCCTGAAAAGAGATGGGAAAAAAATTGTTTAACTTGTAATGTTTGTTGATAGATCCTTATATCAGTGACCCAGTGATATAATCCTTTCAAACCTATCTCTTTCTACCTCCTAAAAGCCACCTTAAAGTTTTTAGATCACCCATGATCTCATTGAATGTTGGAACATATTTGAGGTGCTGAATGGCCAATCCTTTTCCTGGCCTTTGGTATTGGTTTATTATTGTCACTTGTACCGAGGTACAGTGAAAAGCTTGTCTTACAAACTGATTGTACAGGTCAATTCATTACACAGTGCAATTACATTGAGTTAGTACAGAGTGCATTAAAGTAGTACAGGTAAAAACAATAACAGTACAGAGTAAAGTGTCACAGCTACAGAGAAAGTGCAGTGCAATAAGGTGCAAGGTCACAACAAGATAGATAGTGAGGTCATAGTCCATCTCATTGTATAAGAGAACAGTTCAATAGTGTTATCACAGTGGGGTAGAAGCTGTCCTTAAGTCTGGTAGTATGTGCCCTCAGGCTCCTGTACCTTCTACCTGATGGAAGGGTGGGTGAGTGGGGTTTTTGATTATGCTGTCTGCTACACCAAGACAACGAGAGGTAAAGACAGAGTCCAAGGAGGGGAGGCTGGTGTCCGTGATGTGCTGGGCTGTGTCCACAACTCTCTGCAGCTTCTTGCGGTCCTGGGCAGAGCAGTTGCCGTACCAAGCCGTGATACATCCAGATAGGATGCTTTCTATGGTGCATCGGTAAAAGTTGGTGAGAGTCAAAGGGGACAAACCAAATTTCTTTAGCCTCCTGAGGAAGTAGAGGCTCTGGTGAGCTTTCTTGGCCGTGGCATCTACGTGATTTGACCAGGACAGGCTGTTGGTGATGTTCACTCCCAGGACCTTGAAGCTCTCAAACCTCTCGACCTCAGCACCATTGATGTAGACAGGTGCATGTGCACCGCCCCTTTTCCTGAAGTCAATGACCAGCTCTTTTGTTGACATTGAGGGCAAGGTTGTTGTCATGACACCATTCCACTAAGCACTCTATCTCCTTCCTGTACTCCGACTCATCACTGTTTGAGATACGGCCTACAACGGTGGTATCATCTGCAAACTTGTAGATGGAGTTAGAGCAGAATCTGGCCACATCGTCATGAGTCTATAGGGTGTAGAGTAGAGGGCTGAGGACGCAGCCTTGTGGGGCACCAGTGTTGAGAATAATCGTGTTGGAGGTATTGCTGCCTATCCTCACTGATTGCAGTCTGTTTGTTAGAAAGTCAAGGATCCAGTTACAGAGGGAGGTGTTAAGTCCTAGGCCTTAACCATAGTTTGAGTTATCTTCCCTGCCTCTTAACTTTTGCTTGTTGTCTGTTTCCTCCTGCACTGTTTCGTAGGATGTTCTAATATGCTAAATGCATGAGGTATTTTAGAACAAGTATTTTAATTGAAATAAGCCAGAGATATGTTCTATATGTTGCTAGATATTTAATGGACAAAGTGCACCATGGTTAAATGAAGAATGGGACAGGTAGAAAATTACCAAATGTTCAGGGGTTCTCTTATACTAAACGTTGCATTGAACATAACATGAAGCACTATCTTATGGACCCGTATTATTAAAGGAGTAGGAAGGTAAAATGAAATTACAGGTTTTATATACCTAATGCAAAGGTTTCTCGATAGTGATACAAGGTGTACTTAATTGTCAAACATGAACTCTATTCCCCTCAAATTACAAGTGGGATCAAGATTTTATTAACCTTGGGGAAAACTATACCGTCTTGTACCCCAATTTCTCTTTGATTTAAAATGGCTAGTTTAATAATTAATTGTCCAAAATAGTTGAGAAACTTCAAAGGCTGAAGAATGTTTAAGTAATGTATTTTACAGATTTTTGGAATGCAACTTTCTGGTTTATTTTCAATATGTTGCAGTATGAATGACCTTTCTGAAGGATCTGAACAAGATTAGTCTCAAAAGTGAATCAACTACAAGATGAAGATATAGCAGGAACTTGTTGAACACTGGTTTCTAACTAAGTGGCATTAAACATGCAATATGCAGCAGTGATGGAAAATGCATTGACACTGTCTTTATGCCAAACAGAGTTTTGGCAATAAAACTTTTCTAATTTTATAGTGCCACGCAGGTAATTTATTGTGTAGGTGTGGTGTTGAAAAGTAACTTTTTTATGTTGGTGAGCATTTGTTTTTAGAGAAATAAAACAGATGTATTTCATTGAAATGTTAATTTTTTTTCTGTATAAAATAAACTCTCCTCTATTGCTGTATGTGTTTCCATCTTTTTTGACATGCACATATTTCAAATCTAGTCTAGATTGTATTCTTAATGAATGTATGAAACACAGCTACATTTAAGGGGATAATTCACCATAGCAGTAAGTTGCGCACCATCTCTAATGGAACAGCACCTTGCTTTTAACTGATTGAAGATTAATGTAATTTTGTATTTGTGTATCATGTATAGTGCATGACATAAGCTCTTAAAGGCCGTCTAGGATAGGTACCACAATAGAATCGCTTTCTTTGAGGAAGAAAAGGATTTGGTATGGTACAATAGATATAATCTGGAGACAGGCTGATGCCTATATTTGAAAAGTTGTGATGGGATGTCAAAAGTAGCTTGATAAATGGAGCAGGGAGAATCTCCTGAGTAACCTTTTCAATGCATGATGATTTCTCAATTTCAATTGATTAATCAGGGCGTCTTTGGAGGTGAAAAATTAGGGAACTGTAGGCAAACTCACTTGCAGCCAACCTTCCCATACTGTAGGTCACTGCTACAAATGGGGTCCCATCATCAGTTGACAGGGTTTGCAGTCTACAGGTTGCATTTGGCTCATTGTGTGCTTCAAACTTTGGACATCCCCACAATCTACTCATTGGTCAGATCCTTACAACTCCTGGGTGTAGAGTTGCCCCTCCCTACTCATGCTATCTCAATAATCCGTGTAATCTTGAAGTGGGGAAGTGAAGGTCTATCTACTTACTTTACTGACGTCCAGTAACTGCAAGTAATTGTGTTCTTCCAGGAGCTCTTGCTGCCTTGAGATCTACTGAGCAGCAGGTGCACCAAGAGGAGGGAGGGAAGGAAAGCAGTTTACAAAAAAAAAGCCTGCGTGCTCTGCTGGGTAGCAAGTGTGTAGCAGGGCAAAGGGGTAGAAGAAGGCGAGGCGAGTGGGAAAGGAAGTGAAGGCATATACATTCACTCTGCTGCGCAACAAGTGCCCCTTGTGCCAGTTAGCATGTGAGAGGAAGATGAGTGAGAGAGGAGGAAAGGAAACGAAGGAAAAGAGTGCACCCTTGTTGAGATAAACAAATGCATCCTTCGTACTCTGATAGGCAACTAGCACCTGAGATGGCGGTGGGAAAAGAGGAGAGAGAGAGAGCATGAGAGACATTGGGTAAAAGTAATAGAGTTGCAACCACCTCCTGTCCATTGGCTGGGAGTTTATGTCTTCTGATAAGGTGCCATAGATTGTGATGTGCAGGCCTGTGCGAGTCTCTTTGCATACAAGTTGTGGAGTTGTCAAAATTTGAATATTACTGCATATGCCCTCAGTGATGGCATTCTCAGTTAGGATTACATTCTGGAGATCTCAGCAAAGAAATCTAAGTTGAAACTCCGTGCAGTTGTGAAGGAATGATGCATTGTTAAAGGTGCCATCTTAAAACAGATGTAGTCTCCTCCCTCAGCCCTAATACTTTGAAGAATATTCTGGGGTTCTTCTGCTGTCCTAGCTAATGTTTATGTATTAAAACAGAACTATAACTAATCATCTGGACATCATTGCTTTCCTATTTGAGGAATCTTATTTTACACCAGTCATTATGTTGGTTGATTGCTTGTTTAGCTTTGGCTGACTTCTGGAATCATATGATTCTCAAATATTAAAATAGGGTTGAAATGAAAAATAGATTGGGAACCTCTGGTTCATATTGTATGTTTTAGCTGTGATGTAAGACCAGCATGTTGCATGTGTGTGTTATACTATTTGCAACCAGTGTAGGGTACAAGGAGAGCAAAATGAATAATTCTAGATCTTGTTTCACTGCATTAAGGGTGATTGACAGATGCTTAAAATTCTCAATTTTTAACTATCATTCTGAGTACATTTTCTTAGAAGGACAAGATTGAACAGCAATCTCTTTATGATCTGTTGCATTCTGCTGAGCTGAGATTCTAAACATTAGTGAGCTAACTGAATTGAGATTTATTCAGGCAAGTATGGGCCAACTTTCATCAACACTGAGAAGCAAGACAACGTAGGTGTTGGAAATCTGAAATAAAACCAGACCTTTCTGGAGAAAGGTCATCAACCTGCAACATTAATTCTGCTTCTGTGTCCATAGATGCAACTTGATCTGACAACTCTTTCCAGCATTTTCTCTTTTAATATAAGAGAACTGAGGTTCAACAGACTTCTAATAGGCTTCAAAAAATTAAACTCTAAGCATATTGGTTCTTCAGATCCACACCTAAATTCAAGCACAACAATGCATCATTATTTTCCAGCGCTGAAGGTAATGAGTATAATTTACAACCTGGCACCATTTACATGGTTTACTGTTTAAACTTTATTCTTAAAATGCATGAATGGAAAAGATGAGGTGAATTTGCCTACCCAACTAGCTTAGTCTGTGATTAAATGTTCCATCTGGTATGGTGTAATTCAGAATGACGCCAGCTCTGAATCCTCGGCCTTGTATTAGTTCATTCATCTCAACATGGCTGCACTTAAAGCAGATTCCAGCATCTTCAGAATCTCTTATGGCTGCATTTAAATTGGCTTTGGCATCCCTAGACCATGAGGGCATTAATATCAAGTGGAATTCATGTTTTTACATACTTTACATGATACAGAAGTGGCTCTGGTATGTCCAATGCCAGATTGCTGTGTCTAATTCCAAAGTAGTGCTGTAGCCCATCTTGGATGACATCACAGGGAACAGAATTCCTACTTATTTGGAAAGTGGAATTGAAGCCAATGATCATCTCAGAAATGTTCTTACTGAATGGCAGAGTAGGTTTGAGATGCTGTATGGCCTACTCCAGCTCTTATATCTTATGTGTCAATTCTACATTGCAATTAATTTAGAATTCTGTTCCTTGTGATGTGGTCCAAGACAGGCTGCAACAACACACTGGCATCAGACTCACAGTCACTTCCTGACCTATAGAGAGCTGATTTACTTGTTTAGAGAGTTTGGCATATTCATTCCCTGCTGTTAGTGCACCTGAAACTAACAGGTGGGTTTGGAACTTAAGAGTACAAACTTAAATGGTCTAAGGCTAAAGTTCTAATAGAGAACTTAAAGAGATTTGCATTATTTTATGGCATAAATCTTGTTATTATCTCTTCTTGCTGTTAGTTTGCTGCAAAACTATCCAATTAGTAACATGCAACTTAGAATAGGGATCCTGTGCAAACAAAAAACAGATTACTAGAGGAACTCCGGGGTCAGGCAGCATCTGTGGAGGGAAATGGACAGTTGATGCTTTGGGTCAAGACCCTTCATCTGGACTGAAAGATAGACTGGAGAAAGCCAGTATAAAAAGGTGAGGGCAAGGGGTGGAGAAAGAGCTGGCATGGTGATAGGTGGAGGCAACAAAGGGCTGAAGACGATGGAATCTGATAGGAAAGGGAGGCAGGGTGGGCAGTTGGGAACAGCAGGGGGAGGGGATCCAGTGGGAGGAGTGTGTAGGTGATGGGCAGATGGAGTGTATGGAGGAGGGGAAAGAAACGGTGTTGGGGGCTTGGGGGGGTGTAGGGTGATAGGGTGAGTGTAGGAGGAACTGGGTAGATCGGGGGAGAGGGAAAAGGGACAGAGAGGGAGCAGTTCACCTGAAATTCAGTGTTCATGCTTTTGGGTTGTAGACTACCCAGGCCAAATATAAAGTGCCGCTCCTCAAGTTTGCATTGAGCCTCACCATAGCAGTAGAGGAGACGAGGATAGGTGGGTCAGTGTTGAGAGAATGGGGAGTGGAATTAAAATGACTAGCAACCTTGAGCTCTAGGCCATGGAGTACAGAGCACAGGTGCTCAGCAAAGCGGTTGCCTAGTCTGCCCTAGAGATGGTCACATTGAGAGCATCGAATGCAGTAAACAAGGTTGGAGGAGATGCATGTGAATCTCTGCCTCACCTGGAAGGACTGTTTGGGGTCCAGGATGATAGTGAAGGAGGAGGTGTAGGGGCAGGTGTTACACCTCCTATGGTTGCAGGGGAAGGTACTTGGGGAGGAGGAGGGAATAGGGATTTTTTTATTGCTATGACAGAAGTTGTAAGTTAAGAATGGTCTCTGGAGCATGAACATAATTTAGGGTGTTGGTGAAACCATCCGTAATGTATTTGTTTCTCGTGTAGTACATTGATATTTCATAAACAAATTTACAACCTAAGCATGGTAATTTATTCTAATGGTGCTGGAAAAATTGTCCATGTGTTGTTAATGCACAAATATTTGGAACTTTTTTGTCAGGATATTAATCTTAGCAATACATTTTGAGATGAGTAGTAATCAGATTTTGATAAGCAAAAAAGTGAGGGGCTAGAAATCTAGGTAAACAACACATAATGCTGGAAATACTCAGCAGACCGGGCAGAATCTGTGGAGAAAGAAAGGTTATTGACATGAAACAATAACTGTTTTTCTCTCTCCACAGCTGCTGAGTATTTTTTTGCAATTGGGTTTTGGTTTGATTCTTTAAAAGATCACGTAAAATGGAAAATTCTTGATTTTAAAAAAGTTTGAAATTAATTTTTAACCCTACAGATCAGGTTTGTATTTACGTAGTGCTTTTCCATACCCTGCAGTGTCCTAATACAGCAAGTAATTGGGAAAGAGAGAGCTGCAGTAAGACGCCCAGGTCTCGTTATATCTCCCCTTTTCCTAATCTATTGCCATTCAGTTAATAATCTGTCTTCCTGTAATTGCCCCCGAAGTGGATAACTTCACATTTATCCACATTATACTACATCTCCCATGTATTTTCCCCACATCCTCAACCTGTCCAAATCATACTGGTGCTTTTCTGCACCCTCCTCATATCACGCACTTCCACTCAGCTTTGTGTTATTTGCAAGCTTGGAGATATTACATTTAATTCCCTCAACTAAAAAAATTATATATATTTTGAATAACTAGGTACCCAGCACTGATCCCACTCATCACTGCCTGCCACTTGGTAAAATACATGGATATTCCTGTTCTTTATTTCCTGTGAGCCAACCAGTTCTCTATCCATGACAGTGCATTATCCCCAATCCCATGCGCTTTAATTTTCACTCTTTTTCAAAATCCTTCTGGAAGTCCAAGCATACCACATCCACTGGTTCTCCATCTATTCTGCTAGTTATTCCAGTAGATTTTTCAAACATAATTGCCCTTTCACAAATCCATGTGGACATTGTCCAATCTTGTCACTGTATTCCAAGTGCTCTGCTATTACATCTGTTATAATGGACTCTAGCATTTTCCCCACCATGGATGTCAAACTAACTGGTCTATAATTCCCTGTTCTCTCTCTACCATTTTTTCTAAATAGTGTGGTTAAAGCAGCTGCCCTCCCATCAGGTGAAACTGTTCCAGAGAATAAAGAATGTTGGAAAATGACCACAAATACATCAATACACTGGTACTTCCATACGTACTATGGGCTACAGACTATCAGGCCCTGGGAATTTATCAGTCTTCAATCCCTTCAACTTCCCTAACACCATTTTGCTTCTAATAATGATTTCATTTAATTAATCCCCCTCACTACACTTGTGTTCCCCAAAATTTCTGAGAGATTATTTGTGTTCTTTCTGCAGACAGAATCAAAATATCCATTTAACTGGTCTGCCATTTCTTTGTTTTCCCCATTATAATCTCCCATGGTTCTGACTGTAAGGGCCTACACTTTTTTTCATTAATCTTTTTTTGGTAGTGATGTCACCATGTGCCTGCTGTTCTCAGTTTTCTTTGTGATAGAAGACACAGGTTTGGGAAGTGCTGTTTGAGTAACCTACAAAGTCCACTTTATAGGTAATACACACAGCAGCTGCGATGTTAGGCAGGAATGTTTAGATGGAGTACCAGTCAAGTGGGTTGCTTTGTCCTGGATGGTGTTGAGTTTCTTGAGAGTTGTTGGAGCTGCATTCTTCTAGGCAAGTGGAGAGCTCTTGACTTGTGCTTTGTAAATGGTGGAAAGGCTTTGGGTGAGAGGAGGTGAGTCACTTGCCTCAGGATACCCTGCCTCTGATGTGCTCTTGTAACATGTGTTGATGACATTGATGTCCTGGAACTGGAATGACTTGCCTCCAATAACCACAGCTATATTATTTTAAGTTATTACTCGAACCCAAGTGGCAATCAGTAAGCAGGTTATTTTGGTAAATGCCACCTGATACATTGTCAAGGACACCTTCCATCGGTTTGCTAATGATT